>NC_052962.1:22560121-24960121 GCF_013358895.1 Oreochromis aureus
TAGACAGAGCATTTGCGCCATCTGGCGGTGATTAGGGGAACATGCTCGCAGAGGAGCGTTAAAATCTACTTGGAGGCCTCTTTGTGTCAGCGTGTTATCAGAGAGTGCTTAATGTTTGCTGATTGCTGCTTTTGAAAAACACAAATGGAAGCATGCATATGTGGAGATATGCAAATCTACAGTGGGGGTTCCTGCTTTCAGTTGATGCATTCAAATTTTATCTTTTGTCTGGATTTTACTTTGAGTTTTTCTTTTTGTCACTTGCTCAAGAAGACCATGTTGACAGTGGTGAAAAGAAAGTGTACTTTATTGAAGTGAAAGGTAAATTTATAAGCACATGAACATCTGTGGTGATCCAGTCGACAGAAGGAGCAGTTAAGGGTAAACTTGCCTGCAGAAGGAAAATTTATCTAATGTATTGGATTTCACTAAGATATGTGGAAATGTTACTGAAGTGTTACTAAATTCCTTATATCACAAGACATAACTGAGGAAATGGGTGTCCTCAAGCACTCATTTCATTGACCAGTATCTGATGAACATACCATCACAAACCTGTTGAATGTCAGGATGTTTTAGAGTGCAAAATGACATTCATGATGCTTATGTTGAACTTGGTGTACCCGTTCTTGCAAAAGGAATGCCAGGCAGAGTCAGGGAGTCTCTGATTTCTTTGTGGTTTATTCTCGGCCTCAGGACAGGTTGTCACGTCCTGCACTGATGGCAGGTTTTATTGTTAACTCAAGGAGAACACCTGTAAAATGTTGCTCAACTGCAGCAGAGACGAGTGGCGTAAATTAAGATATTTTACAACATTCATGCTTTCCATCTTAAAAGCTTTCATCTTTGCACTTGTCATAAACTTTTTTGCAAAACTACCATGTGTCAGCTCAACATTTGGACCCTTTAAACATGCAAACTCTTTAACCTCACTCCCATAGTTTTTATAGCTGACCTTTCAGATCTGTGACCAAGTGTTTCTGCTCATTCTGTGCTACAGAAAAGTATTTGCCCCCTTCCTTTCCTTTCTACATGTGTCAGATCATCAAAAACTTATTCTGTATTAGATAAAGATAACCACAGTAAATACACAAAGCAGTTTTTAAACAATGATTTCATTTATTAAGAGAAAAACCTGCCTGGCCCTGTGTGGAAAAAGTACTTCCCCCTGCTAACAGACACTGTTAGCAGTGGTGGTGGTCAGAGGGCCCGGTGGCGCCAGTGTCCGGCAGCCTCGCCTCTGTCAGTGCGCCCCAGGGTGGCTGTGGCTACAACGTAGCTTGCCATCGCCAGTGTGTGAATGTGTGTGTGAATGGGTGGATGACTGGATATGTAAACCGCTTTGGGGTCCTTAGGGACTAGAAAGCGCTATATAAATACAGGCCATTTACCATTTACCATTTACACATTGAATCAAGAAATCACTTAAATAGAGCCTGTCTGATAAAGTGAAGATATCTAAAAGAGCTCAAAGGCGCTTTATATTGTAAGGTAGACCCTACAACAATACATACAGAGAAAAACCCAACAATCATATGAACCGCAATGAGCAAGCACTTTGGCAACAGTGGGAAGGAAAAACTCCCTTTCAACAGAAAGAGACCTGACAGATGACAACTGAAGGCTCTCCCTCCCATTCTACTTTTGAAATACTCTAGGACCCACAAGTAAGACAGCGAAGTGCTCTAATGGGGTGATACGGTACTATAAGGTCATTAAGATAAGATGGGGGCTGGTTATTCAAGACCTTGTATGTGAGGAGAAAGTTTTTGAATTCAATTCTGGATTTAACAGGGAGCCAACGAAGAGAAGGCAATATAGGAAAACTATGTTCTCTCTTTCTAATCCCTGTCAGTACTCTTGCTGCAGCATTTTAGATTAACTGAAGGCTTTCAGGGAGTTTTAAACCTTCCCAGGAGTGGCTGGACTACCAAAATTACTCCAAGAGCGCATCAGTGGCTCATCCAAGAGTTCACAAAAAAAGCCAGGTTTCATGAGTCAACAATAAGAAAGAGATTCAGCCTAAATTCTTGGGAGAGTTCAAAGGTGAAAACCACCACTGATCAAAGAGAACACAAAGGCTCATCTCATATTTGCCAAAAAACATCTTGATGATCCCCAGGACCTTTGGGAAAATATTTGGATGGGTTGAGTCGTGTTATACTTGGTGTGAAACACACAGTATTTCATAAAAAGAACATCAGTCAAACAGTTAAACACAGTGACGGTAGTGTGAGGGTCTGGGGCTGCTTTGCTGCTTCGGAACCTGAACAACAAATTGATGGAACCATGAATTCTGCTCTCTACCAGAAAATCCTGAAAGAGAATGTCCGGTCATCAGATCATGCCCTGAAATTTAAGCACACTTTAGTTACATGGCAGGACAATAATCAGCAAGCCCAGGTTTGAGTGACTCAAAAAAAATAAAAGGAATGTTTGAAGTGACCAAGTCAAAGTCTGACTGAAATTCTTTAGCATGACCTTAAACAGGCTGTGCATGCTTGAAACCCCTCCAGTGTGGCTGAAATAAAACAATTCTGCACATGTGATTGTAGCTCCTGCTGCCGAGGGTGGCACAACCAGTTTTTAGGTTGAGGGGCAATTACTTTATCACACATGACCAGGTAGATGTGGATACCTTTTTTTCTCTGCATCTTGTTTTTACTCGGGTTATCTTTGACTAATATTAAAATTTGTTTGACGATCTGAAACATTTAAATTTTACAATCCTCTGTTTTCAAGCCAATTGTAAGATAAGTTGTTCCACGCATATCTTAGAATGTGCAACAGTCCTGGGGATAATCCCTGACTGACTCCATGATAAGCGATCAGGACTCTGACTGTAATGACTCTGTTTTCTCCTTGTCACTATAGATAGTTGTTTCCGTCTCTGGTCATTTGTTTCGGCTTGCTGTCATGCTGCAGAATTAATCTGGGACCCTGGTGTATATTTAGGTAATTCCCTGAAGCAGGTCAACTCTTTTTACAGCCTGATTTTTCTTTTCCACCTAGTTTAATGTAGAAGTAAAAACTATTTTGAAAAGAGCAGAAATGTGATTCTTTCTTTTTAAGTTTCCTTTGCTAGTTTTTTTTCTCTATTGAGAAAACAAAGGTCTGAAAAAAGATCTCCCAAATGTGAGAAATCTCTTTGTACTTTGGATTAGGAATTCAGTTTTGATGAGTATCTTGGCTGTCTTATTCAGATTTGCCCCTCTAAAATATATTGTGTCTCAATTTGAAATAAAAATGACAATAGCATGCTTTTATTTCACATCTTTGGATCGCTCATAAATGGTCCAGAATGCAGTTGTGAGACTTCTCACCAGCTCCTCTAAAAGAACATGGATTATGTCCTCTTTATACCAGTACCCCATTAAGATTTTACTGAGCTCCTCATGGTCAAATACCTCCTTAAATTAATGGACAAGAGGAAATTGCATTTTTAATTTTGCTGCCTTTAAGTTGTGGAATTTGCTACCATTGAACTTAAGATCTGCGGCCGCTATTTATACCTTTAAAAAGAAGCTTAAGACGAACCTGTGCACACTTGCTTTTAGTTTATGTTTATTTAAAAGGGACAATGCATATTAATTAACATGAGCACTTACATTCATCATATAAATGTGGCAGATTTAGCCACGTTGATTCAATTTCATCAGTAGTCACTGGCAGGTTGATGGCATAACAAATGAGTCAACAAAACCAAACATTCAGAAGCATGTGAACTTAAGTGAAATACAGAAACACATATGAAATAAAGAATAATAATAAATACCCATATACCATATTTAAACACATTAGAATCAATTACCTTCAGTGACATTATTTCACATCAGGACAGCATGTTTGATTATCCAGTAACCACTGTTTTATAGATTTAGAGAAAGAAGTAAAGAATGTTATATTCCTTATTTCTGCGGGTATTGTATTGTACTGTGGGTAAGTATAGCTGATTGCCAAATGCACTTTTCCTGAGGGGTATTTTACAGTCTCCTCTAAAAAATGCTGTGGTAGATACAGCTTAACTTTGATTTTATTTAATGACCTCATTAGAGGAGTCGGGGCCGGTCACTTTTATCTATTTATCCATTTTAATTGTATTGTTATTGTGCTTTATATTGCAGAGCACTTTGTAACTTTTGTTTTTGAAAAGCGCTTTATAAACATATGTTACTGTTTATTTACTTGAAATATTAATTAATTAAGATTTTGTTTACCACTAAGATAAAGGCACCTGACACTGAGTTAAAAAATAAATTCCAGTTTTGTTATGGAAAGGATGTCTGAACATTTAAGCAGGAAACTGTCTATTAAGGGTTTACAAAGTTGGAACGGCCCTTTTTAAAGTATCAAATGGTTTAGTATTTGGTTTGCCAGTATTTTTGCCTGCATAGACAGAAATAGAAACACTTATTTTAAGTAAGATAAATAATAATAATAGCTCTCGTATGGTGGTCAGGATTAAAACATCAGCATTTTGTATCTTCTTCAGCAGTCAGTGCAAACCAGCCACATAAGCCTTTTATCAAAAAATCCATTTCCTTTACCTGGATTTGTGTTGGTTGAGCCTATCAGCTCCTTTGTGTGATGTGTGATGCCTAAAATAACTTTGGGTTCACTAATATGGGTGAAACCGCTGTTTGGTGTTTTGCTGGTGGTGTGGCGATGCCTGGGAGGCCTGTGGGGTGCCTTTTCTGACCTGTACAGGTAACAGTGGTTATAATAGACAGGTGCAGGACAGCACGAGGCATGTCTCAGCCAATCACAGCCGAGGTCCAGTGAGACTGCAGTGGTTTAAAACTGATAACAGCCGTGAGCTGAGCTCTATGGCTCAATGTGTCTGCAGAAATACCTTGAGACTGTATGAACCTCTGTGTCACACTATTTCTGCATTTTTTTTAGGCTTTTAGTCTTTCCAGATATTTTTTTCTTCAAAGAAAGTTTTAAGATGATTTCCTCTTCGCCGTTTCTTCTGCTGCTTCTCTCCGGGTGGGGTTTGCTCGGTTTTGTGTCGGGTTCCCCCGCTGTGGAGGAAGCTTACGGGGCTGTGGTGAGCATCGTGTCTCCAGGACAGCAGTATCTGACCGGGGAATCCCTTCACTCCCTCTTTAATACACTGGAGAACCGTGTGCAGTGCGGCGAAGTGCCGTGTGAAAAGGTGAGTTTTATTAGGCTAAAGCTGCAACCGAGCTGGAGAGCCTTGAGTCGGGTGCGGTGGAAAAAGGTCGAGGTCCAAAAGCTATTACGCAAGTGATAGATTCGGCTGCTTTCAATTGTAACAAATTTACTAATAATAAAAATAATGTTAAAATAAAAATTTAAATTTTAACATTACTTCTTTTAGATTTAGATTTAAGCACTTATCTGCTGAATAATCATCTGTAAAGTTTACTTACATATTCCAAACTGCTTATTTACTCCTTCTGTAAGAGTGTGCAAAAGTTAACTAAAAGTAAAGTAAGGGTGCTTTCAAATAATGCTGTAAGTACTTTTTTAATCAAAGTGCAGCAAAGCGCAATAAACAGAAAATCCTTAAATCCCTTCAGCATTAAAATAGCACCATTTTTCCACCTTGGCCGGCCAGTTGTTCCGAGCATTTGGTAGTTTCATGATGGGATTTAGGCTCCTATTTGTATTTTTCTATTTAATCCCAGGCTTGTTTAATAAACTGGGCTTGTCAATGGGAATCTTTGAGCTGCTTTTGAAAGGAAAAAATGTCTTAAGTGTAACTTTATTACATAATATTTGCCGTGGATGCACAGAAAAAAAGAAGAAGAAAAAGAAAGAAGTGTCATTTAATTGAACCTAAAAGGAGACAGTAATCTTATGATCATTTACAACATAAAACAGCTATTTGTCGCATTTATGTTTTATAAGTTCAGACCTTTTTCTTTTCTTTCCTCTTCTTTCTTTCTCCTGTGCAGTAAGTTATTAAATAAAGAGTCTCTGGTGGAAGTCTGGCTACTGTAATGCTAAAAGTTTAATGATAAAGTAAGTGAAATAAGCTTTAATCAAGGTTTTATCAAGAAAAACAGTGTTGGACAGCATTTTGCCTTGTATCAATAGGCTTCTTCTTTCAGTCAACAGGAGCCTAAACACCGATCACGGCCTTTAACGGCAGGTGTTTCTCCTGCCTTAGAATTGGCCTTTTTTAAAGGGTGCTGTGTTCACATCCCTATCTGACCATCTAATAAAGATAAAATCTCATTTTTTTTCAGTAAAGTAATCTTCAGCTCATAAAAGCTGGTTTAAAAATAAGTTGTTACAGTGCTGGTGATTTTTCTCCAGCGTTGGCTAAAAGCTCTCTTAGGGGGCACCAAAAATTAAGCATGAAAAAAAAACCCAGGCTGGCTGAAACAATTACTCTTCGGTTTCAAGTTCAGTGTGTTAGCACTAATCCATGCTTATTTTATAAGTGTTGCTGTTACTCAAAGTATTTGCAGGCAACTTAGACAAAACCACTTTATCAGTGAGTGAGAGCGAAGTCCTTGGACTTCTTAGATGTCAGCTGAAAACAGCATGAATGTGCAGTGCATGCCTGATAAATGTCCGCTATCAGACAGCTGTGGCAGCCACCAGTGAATGATGGATGAAATAAAAGGGATGAGAAAACTGTAAATGTCATTGTAGGTAAATTATTGTTTGTGAGAACTGATGTAAAAGTCTTAGCAGTAGTGACATCGGCTTGCACTGTAGATTATAAGAGGCAAAATGTGAAAGAGGTTCAATACTGACCCACAATAAAAACGTTTCTATTAGTTCGCTGTCTTAGAGTTCATATACAGTGCTGTGAAAACATATTTGTCCCCGTCTGATTTCTTAGCTTTTTGAATATTTGTCAAACTTAGATGTTTCACATAATCCAACTAATTTTAACATTAAACAAAGAAAACGCAAGTTGATGCAAAATCCATTTTTTAAATGATCATTTTACTTATAGAAGTAAAGCTATCCAAACTGACCTGGTCTTGAGTGAAAGCCTAAGCCTAACTGGTTGTGCCACCCTTCGCAGCAAGAACTAGTCAAGTGTTTGTATTAACTGGAATTGAGTCTTTCACATCTCTGTGGAGGAATTCCACAGGAAGTCCACTCTTATTTGCAGAATTGCTTTAATTTGGCAACATCGGAGGGTTTTCAGGCATCAGCGGCCTGTTTAAGGTCATGTCAAAGCATCTCAATAAGATTTCAGTCCAGACTTTGACTAGGCCAGTCCAAAACCTCCACTTTGTCTTTTTTTAACCATTCAGAGTTGGACTTGCTGGTTTGATTCTAATCATTGTCCTTCTGCATAACCCAAGTGCTCTTGAGCTTCAGCCCTCTCTAGTAGAGAGCAGACTTCATGAATCCACCATGTTTGACCCCACCCGGAGAGAAACGTTTTAGGAAATCCCTTGTTAGTTTTACACCAATGTAGCAGGAACAGTCCATAGAATATTTTCTCAAAAGTCTTAGGGATCATCAAGATGTTGTTGCTGTTTTTAATATGGCAAATGTGAGACGAGTCATTGTGTTCTTTGCTAGTTTTGCTAGTTTTCACTAGCACTAGTTTTCTCCTTGAGCTCTCCCATGGGTGCCATTTTTCCCAGTCTCTTCCTTATTGCTGAATCATAAACTCTGAGCTTAACTGAGACCTGCAGTTCTTTAGATGTTGTTCTGAGTTCTTTTGTGACTTCCCGAATTAGTCATCGATGTGCTTTTGGAGTAATTTTGCTAGGCCGGTCACTCCTGGAAAGATTCACCATTGTTCCAAGTTTTCTCCATTTGTGGATAATGGCTCTCACCGTGTTTCACTTTAGAAATGTCTTTCTAACCTTTTCCAGGCTGATAGATGTCAATGACTTTGTTTCTCAGCAGTTGCTTTAGATAATGGCATGATGTGCTGCTTTTTTAGATCGTCTAGCCTACTTTAATTTATCAGACAGGTTCTATTTAAGTGATTTCTTCATTCAACAGGTCTGCCATTAGGGGTAGACGGGGGCAAATACTTTTTTACAGCATTGCGAAAGGAGAAACACTTTTCATGATACTGTAGGTTCTCTTAGGAGTTATTATTATAATCACAGCAATGTACTGCTTCTATAAGAGTTTAAAGGGCCAGTTCACTCAAAATACAATTTAGTCAACAACAACACATAGTTGGATTTTTGCTTTGTACCAATCTGCTGTAAAATATAGTCGTATGATTCTTTACCATCCAATCAGTCATTCGTGACCCAACTTTTAGGTCAAGATTGGTGGATGTCAGTATTTTATGATATCCACCAATCTTGATGCTTACATCATCTCTAATAAAAGACAATAAAAGTGCTGATATTGTTGAGATTATGGATTAGATTAGATTAGATTATAGGTTTCTGATAATTCTGGATAATTCTGTATAAATGGACCAATAAAGCAATCAATTTATGACCTCTTTGCAGTAGCATCGTTTATGTTCATATACACTTTATTAGATACACCATGCCAGTACCAGATTCGACCCCTTTTTAACTCTAGAGCTGTCTTAGTTCATCATGGCACAGATTTAACAAGGTGCTGGAAACATTCCTCCGGGTGTTTGGTCCATATTGACAGCATCACACAGTTGCTCCAACAAATCTGCTGGACTGAGTTTTGGTGACTGTGGTGGTCGTTTGAGTACAGTGGACTCACTGTCATGTTAAAGAAATCACTTTGAGATCATTTGAGCTTTGTCGATGGTGTGCCATCATGTGTGGTTAGAAGATGGATACACTGTGGTTGTAAAGGGATGGAACAATACTCACGTAGGATGTGGGGTTTAAACAATGCTCAGATAGTAATAGGGGGCCTAAAAAATCTCCTATAATATTAAATTACCAGCCACACCTTCAGCCATTGATACAAGTAGGATGGATCGATGCTTTCAAGTTGTTCATTCCAAATTCAAGGGTAGTCAAACAAAGCACTGTTTTTCCAGTCTTCTATCAGGAAGTGTGGCTCCAAGTCTGGTCTTCTGCTGCTTTAGTCAACATGCTGTGCATTTAGAGACGCTCTCCTGCATACTTTGGTTGTAATAAGTAGTTATTTGAGTTACCGTTGCCTTCCTGTCAGTTCCAAGGAGTCTGATCATTCTCCTCTGACCTCTGGCATCAACACAGTGTTTTCACCCAGAAAACTTCTGCTCACTCGATATTTTCTCTTTTTCAAACAGTTTCTGAAATACTCCAAACCAACATTTAAAGTCACTTCAATCACTTTTCTTCTCTTCTGGTGATCAAATTGTATTTCAGTAGGTCATCTTGACTTGACTTTCTACATGTCTAAATGCATTGAGTTCCTGTAATGGGCTGATTAGAACACTTGTACCTTCTATAGATAAATTTCATGAGATTGAAATGACTATTTAATCTTTTTATCCCCTCTTTTTACTCTCTGGACACAAAGTGTGATCTTGCAGATGCCGTTCATCAGCTCATAAGCAATCCCGCCGTCCAAAATGAGGAAGAAACAAGAAGAAGCAGAGTAAATGTGGCTGTCACTGTATCTCAGTTCACGGCTCTCGCCTCCGGCTGCGTCCTTTACCTTTCTTCTCCTGGCCTGGTCTGCACAGCGATAAAAACAGGAACATGGGGAGAAGAGACTGAAAATTTCCTGCACAAATTCACACATAATGATCCCCATGAACACAACAGTGAGGCGAACCATGACCACGAACACATAGACGTCCATGGATTAGAAGGTGTCATTCAAGAGCTTCAAAGCCACTATGAGCCCACAGAAAGTGAGGTAAGCACAAGCCAATACTCAACCTTCAGTAAATAGTTAGTATTTATTGCTCTCTTTTAACCAAATTCATTATAAACTGGATAGCGACAAGATAAGAAGAGTGTAAAATATATTGGCCTTCGAGTTTCCCAAAACTTTTTTTTTTCCTAAAATATTGGAGCTTTTAATTCACCAGCACACTTCAACTAAAGGAGTCACGAGTAAAACAGCTGGGAAATTAAACACATGCGGGGAGATCCCTTCCCCATTACAGTCACAGTTATGCATTTCTTTTATGCAGTATAACATGAGAAAAAGTGAGCATGTAGATGTTCACAGATCAAATAACTAATAATAACTAATAATAACTAATAAATAAAACACTCTTGCAGGGTGTGTTTTATTTGATTGCTGTCAATGGAAGCTTGCATACAGATTTATATCTGTATGCAAGATATTTTGCCCTGTATTTAGCCACATCACCATACCACCTGATCATGATTAAAAGTGCTCTTTGTATCTGTTTCATTTTACTGGCTTGATTATGTAATTTATTTATTAGAATAGAATAGTTCACAAAAGCTGGACTTGATGTCGGACTGTAACGTTCAGTGAAAAGTTGCTTTTGTTTTTTCTGATTTACTTCCGTAAGACAAAAGTTTTGTCAGATTTGCAAACATTTAGCTGTGCTTCTTTTTGTATTTTATAGTATGTATGTGCAGTGTTGACAGCATGTTCTAGTAGTTTTATTATTATTATTATTTGTTTTTTATTTTATTTTGTGTTTTCAAATTTATTTATTTTTTTTGTAATTTTATCTAGTGCTGATAGTTTTTCACAGACAGACAGTTTTTACACAACAATGTCCTCATATAACAGAGTTCCTCTGTGTAAAATTCTTACATATTAATATTTAACAGACTAAGTTAAGGAAAGTTAATACAACACTAAAAAATCAATAAGGAACAATAACAGTCCATAATAATGGTGCACTATTTCAGGAAAACAATAATGAATCAGGGAGAGTTGAGTGTTAAGTATATTGCCGGGATTTACACCTGCCAGCCATATTATTTTACCCACAGACAGGTGAAATTCAAATCTGGCTGGCTGTTTATACAGTCATCATCATCGTGCTAATTTACAGCCTTATATGGTAAATGGTAAATGGCCTGTATTTGTATAGCGCTTTATTTAGTCCCTAAGGACCCCAAAGCGCTTTACACTACATTCAGTCATTCACCCAGTCACACACACATTCACACACTGGTGATGGCAAGCTACATTGTAGCCACAGCTGCCCTGGGGTGCACTGACAGAGGCGAGGCTGCCGGACACTGGCGCCACCGGGCCCTCTGACAACCACCAGTAGGCAACGGGTGAAGTGTCTTGCCCAAGGACACAACGACCGAGACTGTCGGAGCCGGGGCTCGAACCGGCAACCTTCCGATTACAAGACAAACTGCCAACTCTTGAGCCACGATGTATCCACATACATACACCCCATCTCATATTTGGTTAAATATCCCTTATCAGGTTGCATCTGCAGATATTTTTGTAGCAATCAAAAGGTTTCTGGCATAATTCAGGCTGGATATTTGACCACTCATCTTGGCAGAACTGGTAGGCTTCATTTAAATCGGCTTGCCCATGTGGACAGCTGCATATTTTGGTCAAACTTGAAGGTGTGGATTTTGGAGCATGAGCTTTTTTCTTGGTCAGCACCATCCCAGTGATGCTGGGATGTATGTCTTAAAATCTTTCCATCCTGGAAAAATAACACTTCAAAGAAAATGTTAAAAGTCCAAAACTACCATAACATGATGAGTGTATGCATACATCTTCACAACTGTGCAATGAGCATAGGATCATCAGATCTGATAGCCTGGTCTGATGAACCACATTTTGTATTGCTTGATATGAATGGCCCTATTAAAATCCCTTGAATGTGTAAGAGATAGTGATAGCAATAAAAAAGTGTGTTAGCTGATGGACTGGGGAGTGCTTTGCTGGGAAACCTTAGATTCTGGAATTTATGTGGACTTTAATTTTCATATACAACCTATCTGTGGACATTGTTGCACACCACGTACTCCCTTTTATGGCAACATTATTTCCCCGATGGCCTCTTTAAGCATGATAATACGCCCTCCCAAATTACAACACCTTTATGTAAACAGTAAAGGCCGCTGAGGGGTCATTTAACAATGAATTTATGGAATACTTAAAAAACAAAGAGAATAAATCTAACAACAATAAAATTGTTAAATATTAGTTTAAAGAAAGGACATGCATTCACACTGTTCAATGTCCACTACAAGGGATTAAAAGGGATTAGCTTATCTAATTTTACAAGCTTTTGTGTTGTGTTTCACTTGTGTGGAGCACAGTCATTAAAACCCTTTGTCCAGTCTCAGTATTCACATGTTGATTCATAAGGACCAAAAAGTAAGGAAGGCTAGTGCAGTTTGAAAATAATCTGTAATGGCTTTAAGAATCTAAGGAAGACCTAGAAAAACAATAACTCCACTCCATGTAGAGTCCATGCTTTGACAATTCAGGCGTCCCATGTGCATTATGTATTAACTGACCATTGCTCAAAAGTGTTCAAAATGTCAACTGTGTTTAAATGTGTCGCCGTTCTAAAACACTCAGCCCGTTTTCTGTTTCTTATCACCATGGTAACTAGAACTGTATAAGCGCTGATGACATCATGGCACAGGTCAACGCATCATCAGGAGACCAGAAACAGGAAGTGGGTGCGGTTTTGGGATATGTGCTGTATCACGCCCTGCAAGGTCACTGCTTCACTGATCAATCCCTGCCTGATGAAAGCTTCTTCGTGAACTACATCATGGAGCAACTCGGCTCAGAAAATTTCACTGTCCTGGGTAAATGTGCATACACACAAAAAACATATGAGCATTAATATATGTGCAATCACTCAAAAACCCACAGCCCGTAAAACACTAAATCTGCAGGGCACTTTACAGGAACTGCTTTATTTATAAATCAGCGATTGTTGTGGTCACTCCTTTGTAGTAACATAGGGAAAATGTAGTGCTATTAGCCTGTTATGTCTTGCTAACAGATAATTATGTGAATCCTGAGGCCATTTTGTTCAGTTACTTTGTGTATGTGTGACTATAGACCTAAAGGCTCTCATGAAGAGCCTGAATATCGGACCTAGCTCGGAGGAAGACCATGGACATGCGCACACAGCAGATGAACACGCCGATCATGATGACGGTGTCCAGAGATGGAGGAAGAGAAGCAGTGACAGTGTTGAGGGACGTGAAAGTAATAACACTTGGGAACAGGTACCAACGTAGAAACACAAGAAAACGCCAATTGGTTGACCTCATCATTTAAATACCAGCAAGGTGTAAGTTATGTAATGGATGTCTGTGCTTTGTTTTTCCCAGCGTTGTTTCTCAGCTGAACAACTGGTCCAGATCTATGGCCTGGCGGAGAATAGCTCAGCCTCCTCCGGTCTGGGTCGGCCTGGCTTGGCTCAGCTCAGCCCTGCGCTTGTCCAGCAGATCCTGAGCGGAGCCTGTGCAGATATTACAGATCCAGAAAAACCAGATGGGCTCTCCAAGGCTGAGAGTAAGTGTCGCTGTGGACTCAAGTAACAAATAGTTCTACAAATTGACAGGTTTGGCATGTCGCAAAGGCTGGGAAACGTGCATTACTTATAGCTAACAGTTGGTCTCTAATGGACATTCCAGGCACTATTTTTTTGGCTGTTTTCACTTGAATGTCACTGCTTGTTGTTTCCTGCACACATATAGACTTGATTCACAAATTTGAATTCTTGATTGTGCCTGAAGAACTTATTTCCAATTGCAGATTTTCAGTTACAACATAAAGGCTGGTAGATGTCAAAGAATATGCACATCCTTTAGGGATTTTCACTTTTTAAGAACACGTAGTAGGAGATATAAAGTGGAAATCTCGAGGGCTGAAAAATGCAGTTTCTCTAGGCTCCTGTTGGTGCCTTTTGGAGCATTTTAAGTAGAGATCTCTGGTTTCTAGCATTTTATTTTTAAGTTACTTAGCAATCATTAGCGGTGCTTAGTGGGTACGAATGCATTCGTACAGTCTTTAGCTGTAACTAAGCTTGCTACCATTAGCTGTTAACTTAGTATTCCACCCTTTTAATTACGGTCACTTCTGTGCTCAAAAAGACTAAGATGGTACTGATGACATTAAAAGAGTTAAGGCTTCAAAATGCATCCACTTTTCAGTGAGCAGAATCACATTTAATATACATGCTATCATTTGTCTCTTTCTCATGTAGGATACCTGTATGCAACCATCGCCAATTTGCTGATAACAGTGATATCCATGTTTGGCATTGTGGTGTTGCTGTGTGCCGCCTGTACCAGTGTTTTCCAGATGTGCATCCAGTTTTGCATCAGCCTGGCAGTCGGTTCACTGACTGGAGATGCCCTACTGCACCTGATGCCAACAGTGAGGGATTTTAAAGCTTTTAGAGTGGAATCATAAGGCATTTACTAAAATTGTAATGGGAGATATGCTAGCACAGTGATACTATGTAAAAACTGATTAGTCTTTTCATATATTAACATTAATGATATACTCATGTTGTCTTTCTCCTGCGTTCTTTATGTAGTTTCTGGGTTTGCACGTGCACTCAGACAACGGTGGCAGCAGCGAAGATTCAAGTCACAGTCATGAGGAAGAAACTCCGGACTACATATACAAGATGCTGGTACTGATTGCAGGGATCTACTGCTTTTACCTGATGGAAGTTTCCTTCTCTCTGATCACATATGGTGATAAGCATCACAACCATAAACATCACCATGGGGTAAGAAGAAAACAAGAAAAATCCTCATACAGAACACATTGTGTAATGTGTAATGTTAAACTTGTCATCCATTTACAACCAAAGTTGGTTATAAATATTGTGACAGACACATGTAATGACATTTAAAAACTTTAAAAAATATATATATATCTTTTTAAGTATTTGTCCTTCTTTGTCTCAAGTTTTTTCCTTCTATCTTAGACGTTAGGCCTCATTTCTGAACAGTTTTGCCTCTCTCTCCTTTCAGGAAGAATCTGAGCCTCACCACTGTGACCATGGGAGAGTTTTAGAGATGTATCAACAGGAACAGAAACAAAAAGACAAGTCCACATCCAAAGCAGACCTGGTAAGAGATATGTGGTCATGTGAAAGTTTTCATAAGACTGTGCGGTCATAAGTCCCCACTTTTTGTGCACTTGTACCCCATAATACTATGGCTTAGTAGCTTGTAGGACCACCTTTAGCAGGAATAACTTGAGGTTATCATTTTCTATATGACTTTGTTAGTCTCTCACATCATTGTGGAAAAATCTTGAGTATAGCTTGAGAAAAAGTCAGCTCAAAAAACTGACTGAATTCAGCACCCAGAGTTTAAACTAAATCATCATTAGTTACACGTTGCGTAATGCATTTGTTTTAGGTAAGCTGTGAGGACAATGAGAAACCGCTTCCAGAGCCAAAAGAGCGCACCAGAGGTAAGTAAAGTTACATGTAACAAAAAAAAGTTATATCATCAAACAGAGAGAACTGGTTACTATAACTTTGCCTCCTCCTGCGTTCACAGAGCAGCGTCTGCTGCCTTATATGATTACGATCGGTGACACGATCCACAACTTTGCAGACGGATTAGCGTTAGGTGCAGCTTTCGCCCTGTCCTGGAAGTCTGGCCTGGCCACGTCACTGGCTGTACTCTGCCATGAGTTACCGCATGAGCTCGGTAATTATCATACAAAACACAAAAAAAGTGCCTAACCTAATCTTTTTTTTTCAGTATTCATGCATTAAATCACCTTATTTTCCTCCCCAGGTGATTTTGCCATTTTGCTCCACTGTGGCCTGTCTGTCCGCAAGGCCTTAGCTCTAAACATCGCCAGCACCCTGACCTCGTTCATCGGCATGTACATTGCTCTGTCTGTAGCCACTGACCTCGCTACCAAGCAGTGGATAGGTGCCATTACTGCAGGGCTCTTTCTCTACGTGGGACTCGCTGATATGGTGAGTGTTACCTCTCACAAATCTGACTCTTTCACAGAAGCAGCACAATCTGATGACTGTTGTTTAATTATCATCTTCATCCTTTTTTATTGTAGCTGCCCACCATGATCCATGTCAACAACAAGAGACCCTGGCTGACATTTCTGCTGCAGAATGTCGGCCTTTTGACAGGGTGGGGTATTTTGTTGTTGTTATCTCTTTATGAAGAGAAGATAAGTTTTTAATGCACAGTCTGGCAAGTGATCGGTCTCTCTGCGAGCTTATGAGAGTTTATGAATGTTGCTGACAGCTTGCTGTAAGACCTAGTTTATACTTGATTAGCGAGATATCATAATTCCTTTCTTAAGGACTTCCTAATGAAGGCACGGTGTACCAGACACACAAAACCCACTTGTGCAATCTGCCAAGGTGAAGAATGTCTCTGCAAACCATTTGTTTCAGCATATTTGTTAGGGATTAGAAAAGAGAGCAAGTGTTAATATTGAAGATTACAAGGAATGTAGTACCACAGATAACCCAGAGACCACAATAACCCGTTAAATTATTTGTGTGTGTTTAGTTAAAAGTTTCTTTTATTTGTTGCACTGATAACGTTTCACTGACAGCAAATACCGGAATGTGCTGCTCTGCTGTATTAGATGGATTTATACAGATTCAGAGTATGTTTTGTGCTTGTGTGCTTTGATCTTAAACCAAATTTGCCAAAGATAAAAGTACAGTAAATAAAGGCTTGTGCAAAAATACCAATTACACACTTGAAATGTAAACCGAAGGGAAATGTGACATTCAACATGTCTTTTTCTAATTCTAAATAAAAAATAATAATATAATTATCTGGATTTTTTTTTTTCATTGGTGGGAAAAATAAGTAAAATATTTTTTCTTTGTACCTTTCTTTGTAAGAAACTGAAATATTATTACGTACTTGCTGTAGTGGTTTGGGCCTTTTAGGATTTGTGAACTCTTTCTATAAAATCTGGTTTAAGAGTGTCACACTGAGACAGCATATAATGGAAAGTTAAAGAAGTAACCCACAAGAATTCAACCAAACAAAGGGAAATCTCTCTGCTTCCTTCTGTTCTGCTACACAATCCCAAAACATGTAGCCTCTCTTGCACTGGTCCACTTGCACAGCTAAAGAAGGGTGCTCTATAACCAAAATACACAAATAACCAAAATAAATAATAAATGAACACAAAATCAGAGGAAACCTGTTGCTCCTGACAGGAAATAGGCGGCAAGGTGGTTAACACAGTAGGAAGGTCCTGGGTTTGAACCAAGCCAATGGCTGGGGCCAATTAAATGTTCTCCCCCGTGGACCATGTGGGCACTCCACAGTCCACAGTGGTTCTAAATTGCCTGTAGCTGTGAACGTCAACATAAACCATAATGTCTCACTCCATAACCCTCTGAGAGACTTGTGATCTCTCCAGGGTATATCTCGCCTTTTTCCCTATGACAGCTGCCATAGGCTCCAGTTCTTACCCACCATGTATTTTATGAAATTTGAGTTCATATTCTGCATTTTGACCTTTAACCTTTAATAAATCGTTCACCTGTGCTTTTGCATTAGATAAGAAGTTATAAGTGGAGAAGACAGGTCAGGTCTTTAATCTGCGTGAGTGAAGTCATGGAGTTTAGGCGACAACTGCTCTTTATCTCGCTTTATGCTCTAATCTCCTAAACTTAGAGCTCATATGAACATCCTCATTAGGGACAAAGTCCACTGACAACACATCACATGCAGACACAGAAGGATGTTTATTACTTTACACTCCATATGTATGCATGTAAGCATGCAGACTGCCCTCGAGGATGACCAGCCTCTAACTTCCTCTCAGACGCGGTGACGCACTTGATTGTAACAGCTGAGGGTTGTACGCTGATACTTTAAGAACACACTTTAAAAGCAAATTACAGAGCTGCTGACACACACACACACACACACACACACACAAAGCTCATCCCCCTGATGTCAGCTTTCCAAACTGGTATCCATAATTTTGAACCCTGACTGAATGTTTTTAGCGATTTTATGAGCCCACGGAGTCCTCTAACCTGATGTGCCAATAAAACACTCAAATTTAATTATGTCTCAGATTGGACCTTTGAGCATCTCATATATTACACTGCACAGTGCATCTTTTACAGTAGTGCTGGAAGACACCAGACAGTTTTACAGGCAGAAAATAAAGACGGGATTATATGGTAACTGAAATAAAAGACCACGTGAAGGAGCTATAAAAGCTGGATCAAATATAAAAACAGGCTTCCACTGTTACTGGAAAGCAATGGGACACATATACGTGTTAATATAAAGGCAGTGGTGAACACGAAGAGCCTTTTTTGCAATTACATTCACATAGGTGAAATTACAGCCATAAGTGTTTAACTGAATGACTGTTATCAAATGGAGATGATGAGTGGAAGACCAGGACAGTCTGAGATCATTACTGTTATTGGCTGAGTGGTCATATGACTAACATGCAAGGAGCTAAAGCATGCGAGTGCTGTCAGTGAGGGCATGTCTGCTACTTAAGCTTCAAACTTCCTCCACAAGGCCAGTAGCGCAGCTGCAAACATGTTGCCTCCTGTAGAAAGAGAAACTGAATGGTTGTAGTTTTAAATTATTAGGTTGGACTAACTGTTGCCCTCCTCACTTTTGTCACACCTACCTTAATTCTTCATGGCTCAAATTCAACAAGATGCTGGAAACATTTCACAGAGTTTTTGGTAGATATTGACATGGTAGCATTAACATATATTCTCTTTATTGCACGAGGATGTTACTGTCAGTATCCCTATGTCTTCCACTTCATTTCATTTTGTACACTTCCTACCAGCTCTTCAAAGTCTGTGTGTTTTTTTCCTTCTGACCAGATCCAGCTTTTTGCACAATCTTTTCAGCACCTTTAATCTTATCTGCACACTGTGTTTATGTGCTAAAAGTAATAATTTCCTTGTAAGTAAAATCAATTCTGATGTACAATTTCACTACTTATCTACACAAGGCACTTTGTAGAGGGTATAGCAGCCGTGACCGTTTGTCTTGAGAACTGTTTGACCAGAGTCCTTCTGCAATCAAATCTCGTAAACTTGGCGGCCATTTTCAAATTCTGCCAGGTATTTATTGGGCAGGTGTTTCAGAGGTCACACAAAAACTGTATGACTAGAATAAAATAGGATTTTTGACTTTGTTTTTTTAAAGGAGTCGCCCACAGATTTAAATTTAGGATCTCTAAAGTAAAGTGTGTTATGTAAGTATAACGCCTCGCCTGCATCAGCTAGCTTGCAGGCTTTGGTCCATTTAGCAGGTTGGTTATTTAATGGTAATAGCTTTGCTATCAGTTTGTTATAAGTAGTGCCAAACATTGTGATTCAAATGGCCATTTAATGGGAATAAAATGCTATTATCAGCAGCCTGGTGTCTTCATAATCTTCAACACACACTGAGAGATGATGGGCATTTACTCTGTAATGAGCACCGGCTAAACAGAAAACCTGTCATGCATTCTGTCTCACCTCATTTAACAAATGTATGCCTGGCACTGCGGCATCTTTTAAACCTGTGATCCTACAAGTCACAATTAAAGAATACAGTGTTTGTTTTCATCTTTTGGACCATTTGACATCGTGTGACAGCTTTTCCATAGAGTGCAGCGGCATGTGGTTCGAGGTATGAAGCCTTTTGGCTAAAGGTAATCTATAAATGGAATACAACTGAGTGCTACAGCCTGGTCAGTATCACCAGAGAAACCTGATGATAATAACCTTATAGTGAAATGCTTTGGCAGATTTTTAATGCTCAGATAAGATGTTGCTGATGTTTATCCATTAACTGCAGTTGAAGTACTCGCTGTCCTGAATTTTAATGTGTTTATTCTGTATCAGCTCATTGGGTGGCTGCTGATTTACTAGTGAGAATAGAAAAAAAAGTCTAATTTATATTCAGTTATACTCTGCCAAACCTCTTATTACATTACCTTATCAGTCTATCGTGAAGCTGCCAAAGGCCGTGTTTGATAATGGACAATTTCCTAGGTGTGACCGAGCACTGACACTGTGATTAGCCACTTTCCCAAAAAAGCCCAACTTAACGACATTGTTTTTGTGCGTTTTACACACAGGAATTTATGTCATCACATGGAAGCAAAGTCTATTTAGCTTAATCTTCAAGTGCTGGGTGCTGTGCGAAACTCACACAGAAAAAAATCACAAATCACAAATATTTAAAATAAAAATACACCGGACACCCTTTTAAATGCACAGAGGTTAAAGAACGGCTGTGTCTGAAATTACAGAAAGCTTGTGGGAAGACGTCAGAGTGAAACGTGAGAAGTCCCAAAGTTATTTCCACTTGGTTTGTAGAATACAGTCAGAAGAGGATTGAAGAATAATTAACCAGGTTTCCAAATACCAAAAAGGTAACTCCACTGATTTGGGGGGAAAAAACAAAAAACTCATTGTAGAATAAATTTTCCACCCTGATGTCAAACCGTCTTCTAGAAAGAGCATTTATAAAAGACCTAAAAGAAACAATCTTAATAACTGATTATAGTGTTGGATTTGTCATATCCTTTTGAAGTATCAAAAATATTAGTAAAAATATTAACTAAAATTTTATAGAATAGAAGTCCGAATCTGTGATCTTTCAAAGCTTTTCGTTCTTCAGCTGGCCAGAGTACGCTCTCTTTTAAGAATGTTCCAGATTGTTGAATTGCCCACTCCTAAAGCCTCTGGTATCAATCTGATAGGTTTATTTTGGTTTTTCAGCATAATGGTCTCCCCCCCTCAAACTCTTTAAGTCACATATTTAAACAGTGAAAAGCTACAACATAGAATTTCAACACTTTTAATCAACTTCACATATTACGTCTGCTTCATTTGTCAGGAAACAGCAACAGAACAGGTGTCACCTGGCCAGGAAATTGCGTATGAGTTCATTCTCAAATTACTTTTGACCTTCTGGAAAAAGAAAGCGTGTGTATAATTTGTAAACCCCACAAAGTAAAGCTGAACGCCTGCACGTCAATCACATCTTGATTGTTTCGGTTAGTACAGAGGCAAAACTACAAAAACTGCATTTTTTTCGTGCAAGATATCGAGTTAAATCAGGTACGTGAAGTACAATGAATAAAGAAACCCAAGCACTGCTGGCTCTGTTTCACTTACCTCACTCTAATAAGCCTGTTTGAGCTTTCAGCTTGGTTTTTTTTTTTTTTTTTTCTCTCTCATCACACCAACACAGATTCACTTGCTCACCAAGTGGTTCATGAGAAGGCCGGTACATCTCTGATGCTTATAGATTAAGCAGCAGGTAGGAAAAATTAAGCTACAAAAAGAGACTTAAATACTTTACCTTGTTGCTATTTACAGTAAAAAAAAAAAATTAAAAAAAATATATAAACCAAAAACAAGTCCACTAACTAGGTGGACTTGTTTACAGCTGAAAAGCTTTATGTGCATCTCCTGAAGAGGAGTAAAGTTTTAACAATGGCAATAAAAAACTGGGGAAAAAGGAACACAAGTTCAGAAAGTGGCTCACCTTTTCACTAATCCTCTTAAATTTGGGTCATAATAAATTCCAGTCAGGTAAATAATTGCTTTCTTATCATGTTTAAAATTTTTGTTCAGTAATATTGATGCACACACAGCACAAAATCCCACACTTTAAGTTTTACTTCCTTATGTCAGTTCATTTCTGGGTCAGGGATTTTTTCCCCTCACCTGTGAGGTTTTATGTTTACTGACCACAGATTTGTTCTCGTCCTGAGATTTTATTTTCTAAATAAATGTATCTCAAAGACCAAGATACAAAAATAGATTTTATTTAGTTTTTGTATACAAACAAATTATGAAACATACGTATAAAAAAAAATAATAATAATGTTGGACCATCTGGTCGATCACTTGAAGCGAATGATCTCCTGAGTGGCCAGTCTGATGAGCTGGTTGAAGTCAAACTGGATGTACTTCCTCCAGTAACGTCTGTCTTTGCCGTAGGTTTGAGCCGGATAACACGGACTGCCTGAAACACAGATTGGATTAATTTAGCTTTAGTTTATAGAAGTTTTTACTTCAACATCCACAGCTGATGGAGGAAAGGCCAAACAGTGAAATTCATACATGAAAAATAAAGCACACTGTCAACTTCTCCTTAGTTAAATATTAATGTAAAATTACTATTATTAGCTGTGTTTAACTGTGGCTAATAAAAAAAGGAAGGCTAAAGATCAAGGTCTATGATTCTGGAAGGTGCTGGATAAAATTTATTGTAAAAAAAAACAAAAAAAAAAAAACGTGCCACCCTAACCTTTTTTCAGGTTGGCAGCCAAAGAATCCCAACAGATTAAAATAAAATTCAAATGTAGGAAAATGTGAGAGCGATTATCCACGTATCTGCGGTTACTACACTTTTGCATAAATCCAGATTCAGGTTAGTCTCCGTCTGTACAGCTGAAACCCTCATTGAGGTCTGCATAACTTTCTGGTCTACATCACTGCACTGGTGTCCTCTTTGGTATGTTCACGTCAGCTGCCAGAGATCTTACCTGCACTAAGTCCTGGCAACACAACACCCCCACCTGGTCAGATCCTACATCTTCTTTAAAAATCCTTCTCCTCACTTATCAGACCTTCTCCTCTCCTACACCCCATCCCAGACTCCGAATTCCCCTGATAAAGTCCCCACATGAAGGCTTCAGTCCTTATGTGGGGACTGTTCCCCTCTGGGATTTGTAACACCCCAGCTTGCAAGTTGTTAAAATGTCATCTGTTCACAAGGCTTTTTGTGTAAAGAAACTTAGGGTTAAAATCACTTAATTTTCTTTCTGAGAACTTATATAAATTAAAGATAAAAGAGGATAAAAGATTATAAAAGTGTAAGGAGGGAGTTAGACTTTTAAAATAAAGAGTTTATTGGTCAGCTGAGAAGTGAACATGTGATTAGCTGAGCACAGTGGATCTCAAACTGTTTGGCACTTCCAACGCAAGCCATCTCCCGAGCCCCCAAAACTTTTCAGCTCCTTATTTTCTTAGCTATTGATCCCAATTTACAGTTGTAGGGAGGATGGAGCCCATCACAGTACAACATACAGCCTGAACACACTGACAGGTCAACACAAAGGCCTCCCAAAACCTTTTTTTCTCTGTTTTTTTACATAACACATAAGTAATCAACTTAATTTCGTTCCATGCCTTGACAGATAATCTATAGCAACAATTTTCTGATGCTATCTAGCTTAGGTTTGTAAACTTTGAGCTATTAAAATCTCAGCAAAACTGAAAAGTCCTAAATTAGCTCTCTAACGACCTCTAGAGGTTTATAGGTTCACTGCTTTGGAGTTGATGTTCTGACAAACACAAAAAATCTGTGACCAACTATTCACAGCAGACAGGCTTCGGCAGACTTTTTTAAGTTGGATAATTTGGTGCCATTTAAAAGGATGCATTCTGAATATGTGTAAAGGTGAATGTAAACATGCAAACACCTCCAGCATTAAGTACTTCAGTGAGAAAGGTTGGAGAGAAAATTGTTTTGGTCTAAAAACACCTACCTGTGCTTATGCAGGTAAATGTGTGTGTGTGCATGTGTGTCCTCACCTATCCCATGGAAGATACGAGCGACAGCCCTTCCAGAAAACTTCTCGTCACTTCGGTTGGAGAGGAAACTTCTGATGTCGGCTCTGATTTGATCCTCCCAGTCCAACAGCTAAAACATACAGAGGTACGCCGAAATGTTCACAGACTTCACGTTAGCTACAACTCCTGAAAAATTTTCTACGTAATTATTTGTCTTTGTAAAACCTTATATTTGTCGAGCTCCTCGAGGTCAAAAGGTTTGAGAGCGTGGTCTCCGTCCCGCCTCTTATCAAAGTACTCGGACAGAAGGCTTTTTAACTGCAAACTGCGGCTCTCATCCAGATCGTCTATACAGGACAGTATGCTGCAGTAGGCAACACTGAAGCACAGCAAACACAAAGTCAAACACCAAAGCAGACAGAGGGTAATTACACAGAAAAACAAAAAAAGACAAACGGTCAAAGCTGGCCAATACTGGAAAACAGGCTAGATCTTATTTAAGAATAAGTTTTTGTTTTTTATTAAATTAATGGATAATCCATAAAATCAGCGGATAATCAAAAAAGCTTACTGTACCTCTTGAAGGCCTTAAAACAGGCCGTCAGCTGGTACAGCTGCGTTCTCTCTTGGTCCTGCACTCGTTTATGGAGGAACTGACAGACTCTGTCCATCTCCTCATCGCTCAGGTCGCCATAGGAACGAAAGTAGAACGAAGGACTGGAGAATTCGACGAGAACGCCGCTACGTCCGCCGGCTGAAACAAAAGCATTTTTGACTGATTATTTCTACTGCAGCCCAGCAGGAAATGAAGGGAAACATCCAACAAGCATCTCACAGAACTAAATTTAGACTCAAGGTTAGACCCTAAAACCACAGAGGGACAATCAGACTGTGACACTGACGTTAGAAGGCAACAGGGCATCCCTACACGTATAAGCAAGTTGTACTTTTTAAGAGCTTTTAGTAAAACTTTAAACTCCAAACTACACTTCCAAGGAAAATACATATAAAAAGTCAAATTGTCTTAAGAATGCAAACTGATGTCAGGAAAATGTCAAAGGTAGGTACAGTAAAAGTATCTGGTTTGTTCTCAGAAGGCTAAACACCTTTGAGACACATGTTCAGACAATCGTAACATTTATTCTTTCCTTGTAAATAAACTTGAATGACAGAAGTTTACTGTAAACCGAAGTGCAGGCTACCAACGCCTTCTTCTTTATCAACATCAGTGGGCTGTCAGTGAGGCTTAAGCATCAGGGATTTCGTGGGGTTTTAATATCCGTTTTCATTTGGACAGGTTTTCGGGGATGCTAACATGGGTTCAGATTTAGCTATCAAGTTGATCAATTGTCACATATGTCACAAGGCTAAACGCAGCAGCCTGACTTCAACCCCAACCCGAGGCCCCGAGTCTTCCCTCACTCTCCCTTTCTCTGCTTCCCTGTCTCCTCTTCACTTGACTGTCTAACAAAGGTAACAATAATTAAAAGATAGCAGCAGACTGAGAAGATGCATCAAAGCTAACGGTTTCTACATGTATAAAAACAAAAACAAAACAAAAGAAACAACCCTGAAAAAGTTAAACAGACCACAGAGCACAGCCTTAAAGATGCAATGCCGAAATGCCAGACGGGTTAAAAGCAGCAGCAATGTGTGCTGAAAATACTCACAGTGATGTGAGACCCTTCTGAACTGAATTCAAGGCATTTTAATACTTTTTAAGTCCTTCTATTACTAAATGTATTTTAAAGACATTTTCAGACTTTATAAGGGCTAAGAGCCTCCCTGCAACTACCTGTGATCAAGAGTAAACTGGTCCATTTTCCATGGGGACTCCCTGGATTGTTATTGCTGTGAATTAGGGCTGTCACGATTAGTCGACGAGTCACGATTACGTTGACTATCAAAATCGTCGACGACTAATTTAATAGTCGACGCGTCGTTTGAAGCTTTGTAAGATCCCAAAAGACGCAGGAATAAGTAGTAGGATTTAAGAGTGCAATAACGGACTGAAACACAAGATGGCAGCACTTCATGCAGCACTTCATGCAGCACTTCAACCCCGAAGAAGAAGAAGCTGTGTCCCAGAATTCATAGCGTGGCCCTGCTCAGTTTCCAACAATGGCGGCCGCTAGTTAGTTTTAATATTACTCTTATTAATCTTTCTGGGTCACAAAATAAACATTTAACATATTTTCAGGCGAGAATGTAGCTGTGTAAACCTCAAATATCTGCTCAGTTTATCAAGACACCACATATTTTCAAAAGCGCTCCGACGTTTTCGGAGATGTCTGTTACCCACCAGCTCGATAGCTAGCCGGGGTTCAAGGCTCATTGAAGCCAGTGAGAGCACCAGATTCCCGGCAAATCGTTTTCAAACATCACCACCGTCTTTCGCTACTCAGGTTAAACACGATATATAAGTCACTCTGAAAACTTAAAAATGTTATTGTTTGGCTTTTTTCAGTATTTTATTTGTTCCTGAGTAAATCGGTTTGGCTGAGATGAAAGTTATAGTTTTTACACAGCTGAATAAACGTCAAGCAAACAACTGATTATCAGAAGTGTGAGATGGTCGAGAATATACTCCGGTGTCCTGTTATATTTTAGATAGCAAGGAGCAGACGGCTGCGTTTATTAAACTTCACCGAAACAATCTGCAAATTTCACTAAAATTTAATAAACTATCATCTTGTCTTTATTTTTAGTTAGTACGTACCTTAAACACTTAAAGCTGTAAGCTAATGATAGTCATATAAGAGCAGATGCATGCTAGTGCGTTGTACGTCCAACGGATGCATGATCTGATTAGTCGACTAATCGCAAAAATAATCGGTGACTAGTCGACTATCAAAATAATCGTTTGTGGCAGCCCTACTGTGAATGTGTGGATACTAAATCGATACTAAATGAAAAAAAATAAAACATGAACTCATGAACAAACCTCTATCGGTGCTCCACTGCAGCTGCCTGAGTCCTCTCTTCACGAGAGGGAGCTGCCATCCCATAGTGTCCGCGACCTCGACAACATCAAACTCAAGCTGGTCGCACTGCTCCACCCGCTCGCCCGCCATCCGCCTCCTGGCCAACACCACAGCGATCGGAGGGCAACTGCGGAGAAGAGACAAGTTTAGGACGTCTTAACAGTAACATTCCAATCACAGACGCACACCTGGCCAACATTGTCATACATTTTAGTGATTTTCTGGAGCTGCCTTGGCCCATCGTAGCAGCTGACTTTGCACACAGACAGAGTGGGGTGGAGGAGCTCCACGAAGCGCTGTGGGTGCAGCTCCAGATAGCAGAGCAGCGTTTCCACACCTGGAAAAAATAAACATTTTTAAAATTTAAAAAACACTAATAGTAAATCATTTTTTAATGTTTTTGTTGTTTGCTGGATTTTAGAGTGTTTCTTGGGAAATTTAGGATGAATTTCTGTAATCTACACGATTTGTTTTCTTCTGTTAAACTAGATAAGAATAAATACAAGTGATTTTATTAGATGGTTTTCTTATTTTAATGCAACGTTTGTTCCAGTTTTGTATCATATTATTTGTTTTCTAAATTAATCTGTTTGAGCGTAATCTGGTGATCAAACTGTTTTGGCTTTACTTCTCCAAAAAGTTGATTCTGTTCATCTGGACGTAGCGTTTTGTTCCTTCAGTGGGCTGGTTTCAGTCATTATGCAAATGTACTGTTTATAAGATTGGGGAAACCTGCAGTCAGCTGAGACTGAAGAAGTCACTTGGATGAGTGACGAAATGTTTCTCCCACAAAACGCTACGTCCAGATGAACAGGATCAATTTTTTGGAGATTTACTTTCCTGGATGATTGAGAATGCATCAAGGTGTTTTGGCTTTAGCTGTTTGGCCTTTTGCTTTCACTGGATTTAGCGCACAAGCCACTAAATAACTTGTGTGGTTGAGATTAGGCTTAAATTGTGTCTTAACCTCAAGTCAGAAATAATTTTTAAAATGTTTAAAGATTTATGCTAATGTGCTTTCCATGTACAAATCAGTCTACATCTGTTCATTTTACTTTGTTTTATCAATCAATGTGATTTTCTTAGTGTACGTTTCCACTCACCTTCCTCTGTAATGTCCAGAGCCTCGACGGTCTCTTGGATGGGAATCGCTCGTTCGTGCGTGTGACAGACTCGCTCCCTGGGCCAATCACTGCTCTCCTCTTCCTGGTCCCTCTCCCGGTTATCTCTCTGGTCTTCTGTCTGTTTTTTCATCTCATCCTCATTTCGTTCCTGTCTTTTATCGTTGTCTTCTCGGATGGCTAGCCCAGCAGAACTGAGATCGGATTCCTTGCAGTAAAAAAAAGTCATATTACAAAAAAAATTCATGTACTAAAAAAGTAATTATGAAATTAGCATTTAATTATTTTTTTGTTTTAATTTCTCCATTGTGTGAAGCGATCAGAGACCAGTTCCCACTTTACTTACAGGTGCAGCAGCAGGTTGTGATTCATCTTTGTCTGACATGTCTTGCTGAGCAGAAGAATTCATGCTGCTCTCCTGATCACACACATCCATCACCTCCAACAGCTCAGAGTCTTCAACATCCTACACAAACACACAGACACACAGTTCTTTACTTAATAGAAAGTTTGAGCTCTACAGACAAAGACATTTCTTCAGGCTAAAGCACACTCACAGACAGATGAAGGAGGAGTTACCTTGAAGAGTTCCTGCTGTTTCTGGTGTATCTGTTTACATTTGCATGCTGGGAAAACTTTCTGCACCAGTCTTTTCACCGTATAGTAGTCCACTGTGTCTGCGTAGATATGGCGACGGAGCTCATGGAGGTCTCCGCCCTACAATCACAACACAGAATGACATGATATTATTCGTATATGCAATATACACTCACTGGTCACTTTATTAGGTTCACCTGTTCAGCTCCTTGTCAGTTCAAATATCTCATCATCAGACAATCACACTCAACACGACAGCAACTCTATGCATTTTTCGCATGCAGATGTTCAGTTGGAACCTGCTGAAGTTCAAACCGAGCACCAGAATGAAGAAGAAAGATGACTGGTGGTGGTGTAACAGTGTGATGCTTTCATGGCACATTTTGGACCTCTCAGTACCCACTGAGAATCATTTAAACACTACAGTCTACATGAGTATTGTTGCTGACCATGTCCATCCCTTTATGACCGGGAGCATCTCAACTCCTCTCTCTTACACTTACACAAACATTTTATTACAAAATGATTGTGCATATGCCAGAAAGTTCATGATTCCTCTTTCTCTCTGGTTTATTTGGGGTCATGTTATGTACACTGACACAGAACCCCCTCAAAGATAATTATTTATAAAGTATTTAAAACAGGATTTGTTTGAAATTCCCAGCTGACATTGAGGAAGTTCATTTCTTAAGCACAGTCAACCATCACAACAAATGTGTACTAAGCCCTTTTTTTTTTTTTCAAGAACTGCGATCCCACCGCATCAATACTGCTTTCTGTAACTACATCATTAATATCAGTAATATCACAATTTTAAGACTCACCTCTGGGTCCAGGAAAAGGTGACAGTGAGCCGGCTCTCCATCTCTTCCTGCCCTCCCAATTTCCTGAACGTAACTCTCAAAGCTCTGTCAATAAGAAAAACAGGATAAGATGGCCCAAAACAGACTAAAAGCGAAAGTTAAAAAAATATTTCATGTATTTTCAAGTCCAGTATGAGGAGACATGAGTCAGGATAGATCCGAGCACTGCCCACCTTAGGCATGTTGTAATGGATGATACCACGGACATCAGATTTATCCAGGCCCATGCCAAATGCCACTGTGGCCACCACGATTCTGAGCTCTCCGCACATGAAGTTGTTCTGCACGCGTCGCCGCTCTGACCCCGACAAGCCGGCGTGGTACGATTCAGCCTGCCATTTCAGCGGTTTACGAATTTTCTTCCGAGCTAAATACATAAAGGACAAAACAACAAAGTCAAGGAGACCGAAGGAAAGAGATTTCACCTGTAATTAATGTCATCTTAAGTTATGTACCACAGATTTCTATAACACAGCATAGGCTCCATATACATATTTCACTTGTTCCCCCGCTGTATCAACTCTCTCCTTACTGGTTTTTAATTAATCAAATTTTTTTTTTTTTTTTTTTTTAAAACACTTACCCAGTTCTTTCTTTCTCTGCCCTACTGGGTTGTTTTCTGACTGGCTGCTGCTGGTGCTCTTCTTGTTTTCTTTTAACAGCACCCCTTGAAGGCAGGTTCGGAGAAGTGCCGCCACACGCGCCGTCTCCTCTCTTCTGGTGCAGTAGACGATGATCGAGTCAAGACAACCAAACCGATCACCTTTCAATAAGGAGACTAAAGCCTAAGACGACAATTGCATACATTGCAAAATAACTTTAGTAAGAGAAGGACTCTTGGATGTAGAATTACTGAAAATCCACAAATAAATGTCAGTCAAGGTAACAAAAACAGTCATTTGACCTGATCCTTTTCTCTATCCGTGGACACAGAAAGATTCAGGTTTGGAGGCACAGCTGCAGATCTGACAGCAATGCCGTCTTGATCACTGATTTCCAGATGTTTAGCGATGTCCAGAGCAGTGGACAGAGTGGCTGTAGCTGTGAGTCCTAGCAAGCATCGTACTCCCAGACGCTCTCGTAACACCTACAAACAAGCACTGTATTAAAGACTTAAAGATATAATCAAGAGTGATACAAAAAAAAAAAAAAAAAAAACTGTAGAAGCCAATTTACATACATTTTATAGAACTTTTTACTTGTTTCAAACTGGAAAGTTCAACACAGTGAGTTGTTTGAACAAGTAGCAGAATTAACATCACTTGTGCAGAGTACGATGATCTCCAGGAATCATCATCAACCCACCTTGCAGAGTCTTAGGTAGCAGGGTCTGAAGTTGTGGGACCACTCTGAGACACAATGAGCTTCATCTATACAGGCGAAGGCCACAGGAGGGAGCTCCTGAGCAGAAGGAAGACACCCTGAACCTGAACCTCCTCCCCCAACTAGGGCCTCTGGAGAGAGCAGCAGCAGACATACCTGGCCTGACTTCACCTGGAAAAATAGCCAGAAGTGAATACAATGTATGAACGGAAAATAATCACTGATATAGTCAAGTTTCAAATAAGCATAGAATTCAATTAATTCACGCCTTAAATTATAAGATAAGGTGCTGTAGAAGTCGGCAAATCACAAGCAGAAAGATGAGGAGGGACAAACTACACATTTTGGCTTTTTGTGGAGAAAACAGCTGTTACTTCTGTGTGGAGGTGTATGGAGCTGGGACCACATCTGCACCCACCTTGATCTGACTGATTTGAAATTCCAACTATATCTGATTAAAGACCATATATGGATATTTGTATTCAAACTGACATAAAAAAGGGCATCTGAGTGTCACAGAATACTTATTGCAAAAAAAATAAAATAAAACTCAATTCAGCACCAAATACTTATCTGATCCTGTTTTTTTTTTTCTCACTTTCAAAATCTGTCTGTATGACTAACTATGTGAAACCATTTATTTGCATCCCAGCCAAAGAACTGGGACTGCAGGAGAAGTAAGACTTGCATCTAATGTGATTGGATTCATGGATCCAATAAGAGGCTGTTCATTTTAAATGACATTAACAAAGAAGCTGTAATCAACGTGGCTCAGTCTCACTCATATCTGATTCTTGATGCACTTCCTTTTACCTTTTCTATCGCTGCTTCTCTCTGTTTCATCGTCATGTTGGAGTGGATACAGGCCGCCTTCAGCTTGGCTGGCAGGCCAGACAGCTGCACAGAAACACACAAAGATATTCAGCAAATACATTCTCAACTCTATCATTAGTTTAGAGAAATTAGATTTGCTCTTTGCCTATCTACAGCCATCAGGTTTACAAGTGTTTACCTGGTCGTCCATTAGAGAGACGAGAGGTGATATGACCAAAGTGATGCATTTGGATCTCTGAGCATAGAGGTAAGCTGGGAGCTGGTAGCATAACGATTTGCCCATCCCTGTTGATAGCACTACAAGGGTAGACAGACCTAAAGGTGGAAACACACAAACATGTACAGAGAGATTGTAAATTAGCAAATGAGTGTGTGCAAATGAGCTTATGAGCGTGCACACTACATACCCGACAGGATCCTCATGATGGCTTCCTCCTGTCCTGGTCGAAATGACTGATAGCCAAGATCTCTTAGAGCCGAATAAACATCTTCAGGTGTTTCTAAACATAAAGAGAAAAATCAGTTCTTAGGCCAGTGTACTGTATGTCTATTTTTCAGTATGAGTTCAGTGTGCAGTGTTTACCCTGGACTTTTCCATCCTCTGTGAGCTCATAAAGCGGCTCCATGGGTGGTGGAGGAGGAGGCCGTTCATAATCGGGACGAATCACATTCAGCAGCACTTCATCTTTAAGCTTGCTGTCCACTTCCTTTTCCTGATCATGCTGCTCCTCTTTAAAAGTGGATGATGCCACTGGAACACACAAACGAATCAGGGTCTAAACACGCACGACTTAGGAACACAAAACATCTGTATTTGACAGCTTCGTTACTTAAAACAGCTCAAATTTAAGCTCTAAAAATAAATGTGCACAAATTTACATAAACAAAGTGTTAAAAACTTTTTTCCATTAATGAGCAGATGTAAACATACACCTCCAGTTTATGTGTTATCTGTAGAAAACATAAGGTTAATAACTGTTCTTACTGTAAAGTAAGAACAGTTATTAACCAGATAAAAGATAAAACTAAGTTTCACATAATGTCATTAACATGATGCACAAAGTAAAACTTAAACAGTGCATTTATGACACTGAAACTATGCAGTCAGGCATAAGCCGACTAGTTCTGTCAGAGAGCTGCATGCAATCAGGTCAACAGATGTACCCTGTGGCTGAGGTTGTAGCGTCCCAGTTGCCCTGGCAACTTCCTCCAGGGTGGGCAATTCAAACGGCTCCTCCTCAGCCGCCTTATCGTCAGCAACAGGAGGTGGAGGGGCTGCAAAACATATCAAAGCTTTTAACAGACCTGTGATGCTGATTTCCAGCTCTGAAACTTTATTTTTGGACTCTAGTAGAGTAACTCCATCATCCTTCAGATAAAAGAAGAAATGAAGGGCCTCGCTCAAGCTTTGAAGAGGGCTCTTCTCTCTTTACAGCCACCCTCCCTACAAGTAATCTTTTTGCTAACTGGCTTCCTCTTACTGTGTGTGTGGCTGCTGAGTTGACGATAGTAAGGACTGTCTAGAGCATTCTGAAGGGATAACAGCAAGGGCAGATACGCATTTAATAATATTTATTGTTATTGTTGTTCCTGCATCACCTCGTCCTTTGCAGTCAATAGCCCAGTGTCCGGTCCCTCCACATTTGTAGCAGGTGTCACCCTGTCGACTGAGGCCCCCTCTGAAACCCCCTCTGAAGCCCCCCCATCTTCCTCTGCCAAAATATCCACCACCTCCACCAAAACGCTCTCCCTTCAGCTGGAACTTCTGCATGTACAACTGCAACACCAAGAAGACATTTATGACAACAAGAAAATATAAGAATGCATTTTTATTACTCAGGATAAAGTTTGTATTATAACATGGACGTGTTATACGTGATATAAGCATAAAATCTTTGAGAAAGTGTGCACTTCTTCCCACTCCTTTTTGATATGTAACCAAAAAAAAATTAACTAAAAAAAAAAAAATTGTGAATTTATACGATTTGGAGTAACTGAAGTAAAGTAACTGAATAATTTCTTTTAAAATGCATTTTAGCGCTTTGCTCTTATTATACAACTTGTAAGAAATAGGCCTTAACTTTGCATGCACAATGATAACCACACACACAAACAAAACAAGCAAATAAATGTAATATACCTGTCTGCGCAGAGCAATCCCTCTCAGGGCATAGCCTTTGACATGAGATTTCTTCTTCAGGTTTATTTTCACAAAGTTACCCTCGGCTCCTTTTGTGACTCTGTTAAAACAGGAAAAAAAACACATGTAGAACCCTTTCAAAGACATTCTGCTTTCCTCACATGCACTTTGTCCTACCTGGCTCTAGCAGACTGTGTCCGATAGATTTTGTTAACTCCAAATTCTTCTTCTATGTCTCCAAACAAGTTCTCTTGGGGCATCTGGACAGAAGCAAAGCTACATCAGATAATCTCATATAACCTTAAAATAAGACATACAATGCACGCCTCCAAATCCCCCCTTACCTTTTTTGGTCCCTTGGTTTCTTCCCCTCCTTCATCCTCTCCATCACCTTCTCCTTTTTTCTTGCTTCTCTTTTTCTTTCCTGCTCCTCCATGAGCTGAGCTGGGGCTAACGTCAGAGCTCTCCTCTTTCTTTCTACCACTCCTCCGCCTCTTTTTTACTCCTCCTTCTTCTGTAGTGTCTCCCTCCGTGTCACCCACTTCTCGCTGCCTCTTCTTCCTCCTATTTTTTGAAGCTTTAGTTTTTGGACTGCTTTCATTGTCATCATCAGCTGTTATATGTGACGTCTGTCCTCTTTCCATCTCCTCCCGTCCCTTCCTTTTCTCTTTGCCAACCCCTTCTTTTTTGCTTTTTCCAGAGTTTGCAGCACTAGTAGTGACTATTTTATCCCCTGTTACACTCTCAGACTTTTTACCTCTTCCCATTTCTAATGACTCCTGTCTTTCTCTCTCTACATCTATCTCTTCTTTTGCTTCTTTTTCGACTCCTTGCATTTCCCCTTTTAATTTTTCTCCCCTTTCTGCCATCCCTCGTTGCTCCACATTCATCTCCTGGTTGCCTGCTCCAGGCTTCTCCTCTGCTCCCATCTCTCCAAACACCTGACACCTCTCTAGCCACTTCCTGTCAAGAAGGCTCAGCCTGCTGGCAGGAGAAGGCCTTGCACCAAGGCCTCTGCCTCCTCTGAAACCTCCATGAATCTGTGGACTTCCGTTAAAGCCAATTACAGTTTCACCACCTGCAGAATCGGTACCTCTATTCGGAGTTTTTGATGTTTCAGCATTTTCTTTTACATCTCCTAAAATGCCTTTAGTTTCACTTCCTATAGTTCTAGCTCCTACTTTTGAAGCCCCTAAATTTCGCTCAGGGGATAAGGATAACAACAGGGTGGAGGATCTGATGGGAGAAGGACTTAAAGTAGAGGTAGTGGACTGTGAACTAATGTCTTTGCTAATGCTACAGCTACCAGCAGCATCTGCAGCTTCATCATTGTCCTGTCTGAACGTTTCAAATGGTTGAAAGGGCTCGTCAGGCTCTGCTGACTGGAGCGTCTTCGAAGCCAGAGATTCCAGGCAAGGATTCATTCTGTAAGCAAAGACATGATAACAAGGAGGGCTGACATAAATCATCACAAAGTCACATTATTCCAGCTTTTTAAATAGCTTTTTAAAGTGGCACAAGCAAAACAACTACTTAGTAACCGTTTTGCTTGAACACTCAAAAGTAAAAGACGATATTGGATTCTCCGATATCCAAACTGCTCTATTTTGCAATTCATTCATCCTAATAGTAGCTTTAAAAAAAAAAAAAAAACAATCAAATTTTTATAATAAAAATGAGAGAAATAGTCTCTCGGGTATAAATTAAAATTAATTTCTTGTACTTTTCCTTATTTTCTGGGTATATATAAGTAATCCATATGAGCTAAAAGCTCAGGCTTTCACAAACTGAAAACCGTCACTAAATTAAAGCCAGTTTTTTCATTAAGGGATTTAGAAACAGTTATCCACGTCTATGTCATCTCTTAGCTTGTCTAATACAATTCCTTGTATAAAGGATTTCCAACTTTCACTCTCCCTTTCTTAATTCCAAATACAGCTGCTCGACTCTTAAGAAAGAACAGCGCATCACTCCTGCACTGGCAACCTGTGAAGCTTTGAACATACTTAGAAGCTATATATATATTACTATATATTACTTGCTTCTGCTAAACAAAGGGAATAGACCAATGCCAAGAAAAGGATAATAACTATTATCTTCTTCTCTGACTCAAGAAAAACGACTTTGGTCCAAAAGTAAATTAGCATCTATGCTCACAAAATAATTTATTTATCACTGAATAACACTTGTTGTTAACATGAAATGAAATTCTAATTACCTTGGTGAAAAGGGGCTGAATTCAGAGTCAGTGGTTGTGGTCTTGGCAGTGGCAGCAGGAGAAGTTATGCTCTTTGTTCTTATAGTTTGTTCATCTTTCAAGGAGTCCAGAGGTAGCCGACCAGGACGGTGCATTTTCTTCAGTGAGACAGGCCTCTCCTTCATTAATAATAAATAAATAACAGCAGAACAAACACATTATCATATAATGGCTACTTTGGTAATTTCCTGATTTCAATATCTCATTAGTTTATTTTATTGTTTTCTCTCCATCCCCCCTTTTAATCCAGGGAAATGAAAAAAATCATTGAAATAATTAGCCTTAAATTCTTTCTATCATTTGCATTATCTTTGTATCACTAAACAACACAACATGTAGCGAAAGTGAAATTAAACTGAGTCGCTCAGCAGCTACCACTGATTAATGTCATCATCCTCACAGATGGTCGTCAACAAGTGAATATTGTCCTTTTGCAGGCAAATCAGTCTTAGCACAACAAGTTGAATTAGGTGTGGTGATTCTCACCTTACTGAGTGAAGCCAAGTTGTTTTTAAGCTTTAGGCCATAATACTGAGAAGACGCCTTCAGACTGTCTCTGTCCTGGGATGTCAGTTTGGGAGATGATACCGGCAATGCACTGCGGTTCAAGTGGGAACCCCAAGAGTCTGACTCCTTCATAGACAGAGACAGAAAACAAAGCAACAGCCTCACTGAGAGATTTGTTCAGATATGTTAGATATTTATTACATTTGAGATTAAAACGTTAGACAGCGATGGACACAAACAGAGCCTCTTCATTACCTTTTTGCTGTGAGTATGCCCGTTGGCGGGCTCATTGCTGTTCTCTTTGGCTTGTTTTAAGCTGCGGTATTCTTTATACAAATCTGCAAGGAAGACACACCAAATAAATCATAATCTTCTTCGCTTATTTACACTACAGCTGGACATTCATACTGATGGTGAGCACTTACTTCTGGTCTCCTCTGGAGCCTGATCAATGTCCTCCTGAAAAATGTACCATTCAGCGTTCATAAACAATAATATTAAAACAGGTAGCATGCTAACAAAGCTCGTTGTTGTTAACGCTTAACTCACCTTGTTGGGTTTTCTCTTGTGCTCTTTGACAAACCCCTGCTCCCAGCTTTTCAGCAAAACTTTCACGTCATTGTAGCGATCCATGCTGAGATGGATAGGGCTGTTTTCAAACTGCTGTCGGGCGATTTTCTGTTATAACATTGGCGTTATTGTTCTTTTTTTCAAAGAAATTAGCAGCGTAAGCTTACATGTTTATCCTCTATTAGCTGCTTTAGCTTCTTCTCACTCCAATTAACATCTCTGCGAGTCTGGCAGATGACATGAAGACATTTTTGTGAAGTATACAGTAACTATCAAAGCTCCTTCCGCCGTGTTGTTTACGATTTTCCCGCGCCGGAAAGTCAGCTTCTGTTGCCAGGTTCTTTCCTGTATCCTCCGATCTCACGAAATTGCTTTTTTGGTGTCAAACGATTGAGTTCAAGTATTTTAAAAAATCATTAATGATGAAATAAAAAGTATAGCAATGAATCAACAGAGCCTTTAATACATAGCTGTGAAGCACGTAAATTTATCTTGCAAGACGTCAAATTTCTTAAAACTCGTCACCTCATTTGTCAAGCAGGCACTTCCGCTTAGTTTTGACCCGCCTTCATTAAAGAGACACGGACAGTTTAAAAGGACTCAGCTCTTTGATCTGTGCCTGGGACACATTGTAGTGTAAACATGAAATTCGTATAAGATGTGCATTTTGTTATTACAATTGTCAGGACTCCAGGCATTAAAAAAATAATAGTAATAATGAATTACTGTGACATCTCAAAGCAGACATCAAGTGCTACTTGTTTAAGTAACTGAGCCTTGTTTGTTTCACAACTCGTTTCACCACAGTGTCAAGTTTACTTTTATTATTCATCTATAGCTGATATATCAGACTGAATTAAAGAATATAAAAGAACATATGTCTGAACGTCTTCATAAGTTCTTGTATAATGTTGACAACGCTCTCCTTCCTATTTCATTACTTCATTACAAACAGCTCACCTCCTCTGTGTCCAGAAGAACACAAAACACTACTTTACCATCAGATCCTGACCACATGCTTAACAACTAGAGTCCAGATAGATAGGCAGATTTTTTTTGTTGTTGTTTGTTTGTTTTTTTGTGGACCTTATTGTCACATTGTATGATGAACCTTATCTGAGGTCTAACATTATTCCTCCTGCCTGGCAGCTCCATTTCTTCTCTCTCTCTTGCTGCCTTCTAACATGCTTTCCGCCTTCTCTTTCCTCTTGTCTTTGGCCAACAGCAGCACAGTTTCCATAGACACCCTATTGGCCAATAGCACCAAGGTGGTTGTTGTTAATCCTAAATGATCCAGTATGGAAGTCTCATTATTTATGAGCTGGATATTTCCTGACACAACTATCTCCATCTCCAAATAGTACCAGCCTTTGGTCATGCTGCTATCACTGATGCCTCAATCACATTTGACAGCTTCTAAAAATAAGCTTATCAACATTTTACCCTATTATTGTCAGTTATGACGGTAAGCAGTGCACTGTATCAAAAGTAAATCCTGTTACATCATGAAATGACAAGAAAAACAACTCAAATAAAATAAGAAAGACACATTTATTATCAGCAGGGTGTATAAAACCGTTCATTGTGAAAGGTAAATCCACAAAGTTTATGGTCTGATATGAAGGATGAGCATATTTTACACCTGTCATTATGAGACACCATCAAATCACTCCAGCAGAGAGACCTCATGGAAGTATGCTCCCAGCAGCTTGACTCCCTGAATGTAGTTTGATCTGAAAATGGAGAAATAAAGCCATGATAACGGTTTATAATTAAAAAACTCACTTTATCTGTCATTAAGTTTTAGTGTAGAAATAATTTGGAGATGATAAACATGATCCTGTCCTTTTACCGCAATATTTCGTCAGTTTTATCTACTTGTTCCACATTTCAAAAGAAGTGAAACTGTGTGAGCTGTGACCAACCTGTTGATCTTTTCATTCTGAGAGTGAGCTCCATCATCAGAGGACCCTACAGGAAGCAGCATGACATTACGGCCTGTGGCCTCCTGGAAGGTCAGGGTGACCGGGATGCTGCCGCCCTCGCGAGTCAGATCAGGCTCGACCCCGAAGACTACAGCACAACGAGGAGGAAAAAACAATGCGAAAAGCAATAACAATTCTATCAATAATAATAATAATAATAATAATAATAATAATAATAATAATAATAATAATAATATCTTTGTTGTCACATCAAAACTGGATATAATCCTATCAGTGAAAATAGGTGAAAAAGACTTAAAAATTGCCACAAAAATATGCATATAATAAAAAAGCTTATGAAGATATTGTAGCAGGCTAGGGGGAGGGGCCACTGGCCCGAGGACTTATGGACTTTGCTGTATACCTGATGTTAACGTGTTCTAAGTTGTAGTGTTAGTAGTGCCACAATATGTACAAGGCTTTTGGATAAAAAAAAATTGCTTGTCCTTGTGTTTAATGTTCTGAAACATCTGCCCGAGGGCAGGAGCTGAAACATGACTCTCTTAAAGAAAAAGCATCAAAAAGTAAACTGTAATAAAATCTGTTGTACCATGGCAGGAGAAAGTGCTTTACACTTTTTTAATACAATAAACACAACTGATTTCAGCTTTGTAGCAAAGTAACAGAAATGGGTGAGATTGAGTGAACTCCCCCTTTAAACTAAGAGCTTTTATCATTAAGTCCTCGTACCTGTCTTTATGGCCTTTCTCCCTGCCATGTAGTGTGGGTGGTTGAAGTCTGAGACCCAGGCTTTGGCCCCGTGGCCCATGTTCACTTTCAGTTTATTGGGGCTTCCCAGTTCAGCAAACTTCTTCTGCAGATGATCGATGACCTTGAAGAGGGGAAGATAACTTAGACTTGTTGGAGCTTTTATGCAGAAACAAACTGAAGCTAATCATGTGGCTACTTCCTAGTGGCCCACAGTCAGTCCAGGCTCAGATTTAGGTAGTAAAACTTAACTACATCTCTTTGTCATGTTAATTCAGAGTCAGTTCTAAAAAACTCACTATGTGTGCAAAGGGTTGAAGTGTATTAGGGAAGGCAAAAGAAAATGACTTGATTGGTTGGTTTTCCTAATTTTATGTAGGTATATTTTAATTCTATGACCTGTGACATTGGCTTTCTGACTAAATAAAGTTACCTTCATTCAGATTAAATCACTCCACAGTTTTTTACGTCATAATATAATATATTCATAATATTTCTCATTTTCATGCATTGCAGTTTCTTTTAATGTGCTTCTTTAAAAAAAAAGCATGGCTGAGCAAATCATCTGAGCAACAAACTACCAATAAGCGGCAGAGATACAGAGCAACCTCTGCTACATTGTAACTGCTTGATTATAAAAAGATGACTTGGGTTAGGTGAGTGTTATATGTCATCATTGTGACCTATCACAGTGTTTACCTGCTTTTTCACTACTTTGGGGTCCATATCAGGCACAAGGCGGATGGAAAACTTGCCAATGACCTTGCGAGGAATAACCGTCTTGGCTCCTGCTTCAGAGAAAGCCCCCTCAATACCATGAAGGGAAAGAGAAGGATATCTCCAACAGTGCATGAGGATTTGCTCCTACGGTGAAAGAAATAAAGAACACTAGGTTCAAAAAGTGTGAATGACCCCAAATAATACAGCACATTTCCACCAATATGTGATGCGAACATCATAAATAATTTCTTTGCCTTTGTGTCATGCAGCAGCTGGCTAACTCCACCATCTTTACAGTACTCATCCAAGTCAAAGTCGATCTTCTCGTACAGCTTTTTCTCCTCTTCTGTCAGAGGAGCCACACTGTCATAGATCCCAGGAATCAAAATCTTACCCCTTTTGTCAACCAGGGAGCCTGTGCAGGAAGTCACAAACACATGATTAAAACTCTAAACTGGCATAAAATAAGGTCGGTGAGACTAAAAATCACAATTATCAGCTTCACTTGCCCATAAGTGCGATGAGGTCAGTCATGGCCTCATGAACAGAGCCACCAAACACCCCTGAGTGCAAGTCCTTTTCAGCGCACTCCACCTTGAGGTTGGAACATAAAACATTATTTTAAAAACACGAAAAGCTTGTTTGCCCCTCTGAAGTTGAAATACAGTAATCCAACAGGACTTCACCTCAATGAAGAAATAGCAGATTCCTCTCAGACCGTAGGTGATGCAGGGTTTGTTCTTGCCCAGCCAGTCGTTATCAGAGATACAGACGTAGTCCACGTCTTTAAAGAAAGTGTCCTTTCTAGAAAACACAAGATCATCCAGACCCTCAGATCCAGATTCCTCCATCCCCTCAAAGCAGAATTTGATGTTGATGGGAAGGTCCTGCAACAAGAAGAGAGATACATAAGAAAACAACAAAAAATCAGAAGACTAAAATTCAGGCTCATTTTTTAGAGTTGAAATAATCTCTTAACAACCAACAATCTGCCAATCAGTGGTGTACTTTAATACAGAAATAGAATAGAATAGCACTTTATTGTCATTGTACATGTACAATGAATTTGTGGGTGCTCCACTGAATTAATGTAAATAGTAGACAGCAGGAATGCATGTTTCACATTTCTCACAATGAGTTTTAATTGTTTTTAAAAAGCTGGACATGAGTCCAGACTAAGGACATAATTCACAATCTTATGTGTGAAAATTATTATGTAGATATAAACAAATACTGTACATTCACCAGCTCGGATTTACTTTTTCTGACTAAACACCCATTAATGAAATTCCTAACTAAGGATATACTCTAATTTCATCTGATGAGCCAGAGAGTCATATCAGAAAGCACCAAGTAAGGATAGATATGGTCAAACTTTTTTAAATAGGCCAAAATAATATTTTTTAAAATCGTACAAATGATCCACATATCTTTTTAGAATACAGTGCTGTAGTAGCCATTCTGCTTTATCATCATTGTACAAAAACAAAAGAAAAACCTTAATACCATTTTAAGTAGCCGTGTACATTTACAGATTCTGAATTATACCATCACACCTCAATATATTTCTGTCACTAATTTCAGTTCAGTGTTCAAACACAGCCAACTTAGCATTCAAGCAACTTCAGGGCTGTTTGTTTAGGACACACTAAAATATCATATCATCTTTAAACTATCTGAACTTGAAACACCTTTTGTTGGCCAGCTTAAATCTGGCAGTAACTGTACCTTTCCAATCTTCTGATACGCTTCAATGCCGTTAAACCAGGCCAACACTGGACCCTTGTCATCATTAGATCCTCTTCCATAGAGCTTACCTACAAAAAGGAAACTTTCAGTTTCAAGGTTCTAATGAGAGGATAGTGGCATTGAAAAATGTTACTAAGGTTATGTTTATTACATAGTCAGCAGACCACAGTGCCCCATTTTAAGCTTGTTTAAATCATGACTAAGATTATGATATGATATGATGGGCAGCACGGTGGCACGGTGGTTAGCACTGTTGCCGCACAGCAAGAAGGTCCTGAGTTCAATTCCACCCTCAGGCCGGGGTCTTTCTGTGTGGAGTTTGCATGTTCTCCCCGTGTTTGCGTGGGTTCCCTCCGGGTACTCCGGCTTCCTCCCACCGTCCAAAGACATGCAGTTTGAGGGGATAGGTTAATTGGATAACCCAAATTGTCACTAGGTGTGAATGTGAGTGTGAATGGTTGTCTGTCCTTGTGTGTTGGCCCTGCGACAGACTGGCGACCTGTCCAGGGTGTACCCCGCCTCTCGCCCTATGACAGCTGGGATAGGCTCCAGCGCCCCCCGCGACCCTGAAAAGGATAAGCGGATGCGAATGGATGGATGGATGGATGGATATGAAATCCTTGTTCATGATACAAAAAATGATCTGCAGCAGGTTTTTGTAAAATGTGACTTAAGCAGCACTAACACAACTGAGCAGGCAGGAATGAAACAGGGGGAGGAGGATGTGGCATTTTGTGTCAGCTGACTCAAAACACACAAGACCACGCGTGCTCAATTTTGTGGCTCAAAAAAAAAAAAAAAAACAATGTCCTACCTGTCCCATCGAAAAAGTTTGTTTAAATGCAAACATCTAGGGTAGAGCAGCAAAAATTATTAGATTACCTTGTGCTACACAGTATTAAAGAGTCTGTAAGATCGTGCACAACAGAGTCAATCTGTGTTGTTTAACACAAAACAAAGAAGCCTTAAAGGGTTAAAATTATTCAGGTGCAGCTTTTGCATTACTGTGTGGAGCATAACAAAGCATAGACACCAATTCAGGAATGCTGCAGTTACTTAGTTATGTGCACAAACAAATGCAGAGTCTATGAAATAAAGGACCAGTCATGACTCACAAGGGAAAACGCCTCACTTGAGCCTTTTTGCCTTTTCACAAGCCAAGTCTGTTTCACCATTCTGTCATGTGACCTGCTGAGGTTACCTGAAGCAAGGTGTGAGTGGAGGTTGAAGTGCCTGAATAGGATCTCAAGTGTAGGTGGCTGACAGCTGGTGTTCTATTCCACTACTTCCGTTCTTCGATGGTCTTTCACGGTAACAACCTTTGCACAATCTTTGAACCTTTGCTAAATGGAATTGCTCGGGCAAGGTCTCAACCTTAAACTCAAATGACGGTAATGGCCCACATCTTGTTTTCTTCACACCTTGGCTAATGTGATGACTCGTGTGATCAACAACACTCAGGACCACCTGAGAAAAACTATTAGGGGTCAAATACCTGAGACATACAACCATTTGTTTTTAGAACTGAAGAAGTCTCTTGGATGAGAGTTTCAAACTTAAAGGCCAACAGCATTCTTTTTTCAAGCTCTCAATATAGTTCTGTGACTTGTTTTGTGTTTCTTATCTTTACCTGTTAAAAATACATTCACCCAGTGTTCCCAGTCTACATAGTTAAGCTTGTTGATAGCATGTTTTCTCTTAGTTATGCTACCTTACAGGAATTACACACCCCAGTCCACACGTCCTCATCCTGCATTACCTACCTGCTGATTGGATTTGTATTTGTTTTCAGTAATCTCAGTTAAGACCATTAAAACACTGTGTCCTCACCAGGTTGTGACAATGTTAGAGCTCATACAAAAACAGCTCCAGGGTTGTTTTGTGCACGACGCAGGCCAAAAGTATTCTCCTCTTACCGTCTTTCTCCACCAGAGTGAAAGGCTCTGTGTCCCAGCCGTCACTGATGTTGGCTGGCTGAACATCAAGGTGCCCATAAATACACACCGTCTTCTTGGCTGGGTCTGATCCTAACTGCCCCAGGATGATAGGAGGCAGGGGGATCTCCTCTCCTGAGGGAAGCTGCGTGAATGAAACTTAATCTGAGTGACCATTTAAAAACAAGGTCCATTTATGGTGAAATTTAAGTAAAGAAAGATCATGCAATATACAAATTATAAACCCATTAAGAAATGTAACCTTCTGCTTGCCAACGTCCACCAACTCCACAGTCCCTCCCAGCCTCTCGATGTCCTTGGCTGCCATCTCCATCATTTTTTTGATCTCCCCGCGCTTCTCAGGCAAAGCAGACACACTCTGGACACTCACCCACTCAGCCAGGCGCTGACAACAATTATGAAAAAAAGTTTTTCAAAGAAATTAAAATGAGTTTTTTTTATACATTTTATCATTTTTTCTTCTCTTTTCTTTTTACTATTTCATGCAGTTACTTATTGCACAAGAATGAGCCACAGTGAGTGATTTTTAGGACATCAGACCCAGAAAATTTAACTCGAGCAGCAGTTATAATATCACTGAATCTTATCAGGAAAACTGGTTTTACAGTTGGAACCTACTATAATCCCAGCTTAAGTGAATGAGTTGCAAATCTGTCCAGTTTTCAGTTAGCTCAATAAGCCATTAAATCAAGTGACAATCACACAAAAAACTGAATGATTAAGCAGCTGCACTATATAGTTTTTCTTACTTTTTCTTTCTCTGATCTTACCTGCACATACAGGTCCTGGTGGTCGTCCACATACTTGAAAAGTTCAGTGAGATGAGCCATTTTTGGTAGTGATGGGAGCTAAGGGTTAAACAAGCAGATTGGTGTGAGTACACCTCTGGGTTTGAGCGATCTTATGAGAGGACAAATCCTTCATGCACGCATGCACTTCATGTAAATGATGAGATTTCCAGACAAACTCGTTTCACTTCATAATTTTGCAGAACTATAGCTGCAGCTGATTGGGGCTTTAATGCTAGGTTTTCAGGACAAAACAGTGAGAAAAAAGCCAAAAAGTGTGAGGCTTACAAATGTTTACCATGAAATGACAATATAAGAGTAATCTCATTTCAGATCTGCACAAAAGGAATTTATTTTTTATTATTTGTTAGTATAAAACAAGAGGAGGTAAAATATCACTTAATTGTGTAAAGAAAGCCATAAATGATGATTTAATTGTGTCATGCTGAGTGAGAATCTGAAAATAAGCCATGAAATACTCACATCAGGGTAATTTTCCACAGGTGTGCACTGAATGCAAACAATGGCAAGTGAAGTGAAAGTATGTTGGGTGTAATCGCTAAGTAAAGATAGGTAACACGTCATAGTGGTGTTGTTCCTGGGATCTGCTGGAGCCACTGGGCAAGATTGGGGTTGCTGCACCGAGTGCTCGGATTACCACTGTAATCTTCACCTTCAACCTGGACAGTGGTTTTGACACTCACTAGTCCTCACAGTGCTTCCTTCCACTTAGCGTATAGTTTCAGGGTGCTGGATTTGGGTTGAAACCCTCCATGCATGCTCAGGAGCTTCCTTTTCTTGATGTTAGTTGCTTCTGTCTCTTTCTTTGGTCAGCTTATTATCCCAGCAGGGTATCTGATCACCGGTAGAGCGTAGGTGTTAATTGCCCGGACATTCTTCTACCCATTTAGTTGACTTTTCAGGGCTTGCCTTACTATGTGGATGTCCCAGGTACTTATAGCTGTCCTCGATGTCTGCAATGTTGCCTTCTGGTGTGAATCAGTGAATCGATGTCTCGTTCACTCCTGGTATACAACTTGATATCATTCATGTAGAGGATTTGCTGATGATTCTCCTTTCTGTAGACTGCAGCCAGTTTTGTGAATGATCTCACTGAGGGGGTTCAGGACTATTTAGAACAGCAGTGGGGACAGACCACCTCCTTGATAAATCCCACACTTCATGGAAACTTGTGCAATTGGCTTGAAGTTGGACTCTAGTGATGTTCGCCACATCGCCATCGAATCCAGATGAAGGCCCTTAGGATCCTGTTAATCTTGTATAGTTCAAGGCATTCCAGGATCCAGGTGTGGGGCATCGAGTCATAGGATTTCTGTAGTCAATCCAGGCGATGCACAAGTTGGTGAGCCTGATCTTGCAGTCTCGGGCGACTGTGCTTTCTATCATTAGCTGGTGTTTCACCTCTCTGGTGTTCCTGCCAATTCCTTTCTGTGCCCCGCTCAAGTATTGAGCCATATGCCTGTTCATCTTAGCCGCTATGATGCCAAACAGAAGCTTCCATATGGTACTGAGGCAGGTCTTTGGCTGGTCCTTGGATGGGACCAGTCCCTTATGGGGATCCTTTGGAATCAGGACTGTCTTCAGTGAGCCATTTCGGATGCGTCTCATCTACTAGCTGCCACATAGTGATTGTTACTGGATCCTGTTCAGGGGTCAGCATTTAGATCCACTAGCTCATGTTGTTGTCTCCAGCTGTGAGTTTTTGTTTGCAGTTTCCAAGGCCTCAGGTATGGACAGCTCGCTGCACTTCCTAAGTACTCTTTCTTCATTGCACCTTTTTGTAGCTCCAATACTTGGGGAACTTCCCTCCATTCTGCCATGATCTTGGCCTCTAATCTCCTTCTCCATGGAGAGAAATGCTCCTTGCAACTGTTCATTTGTAAACATGCATCTCAGTGACCACTGCTGCCTTAATGTAGATCTGCTGATTCTTTCTGTAACAGTCGTAGTAGAGATTTTCCATAATGCTTTAAAGGGTAATTCATGTAGTCTTGCAATTTCAACCCAGCTTGAAGGATATATAGTGAAACGTGTGCAAGTTAGCTACCTGGGATGAGAGAAATAATACCTATCCAGTTCACCTATTAACGAGATGGACCGATCCTATATTACGTATCGGTATCGGTCCGATACTGACCTAAATTACTGGATCGGATATCGAAGAGAAATAAAAAATGTAATCCGAAGTATCTCAAAATCACCTCACAAAACGCGCTACTTGGCGTAACCCAGCTCGGTGCATTGGAGCAGTATGTGTCACGTGATAGAGCGGCTATTGTCTGCGAGACCTCTGTTGGAGCATTTGGAGCCTTGCTACATGCTTCCTAACCGCGGCATTTCATCTCGGCGAAAACTATCCCAGAGAAGTAAAGCAAGTGTGTAAGTTCATCCCTGAATGTTTGCATAGTATTTCCACGTTAAGCTTAACTGATATATTGAGCCACAGCTGGACTGGCCATCGGAGTTCCATATTGAGGTGAAAAGGAAGCGATTTGTCCCGTACTTCAGCCAGAATTAAAAAATAGACACAAAGCTGGAGTTATTCTGTCTTTGCTGCGCAGTTGCATCTACTTCTCTCTTTCACTCCCCCTTATTCTCCTGTTATTACTTCAATCATGAAAGTGATCAATGATCAGCTGATCGGCTTTTCTGCAGCAAGTCCTGTGTTTCTTATTTGTTTATCGCCCACTTTGCGCTAGAAAGAGGAGACCAGCGGATAAACAATAGCAGCACGCTTAAGCGTGATCAGCTGTTGTTAGAATGTATTTAATATTACTTTCTAGTATCAGCTGAAGTTTCACTCTAAAAAGTAATTCATCAGGCCTTTTACCACCACTTGATTAAATCCATGGCTGCAAGATAAAAATTCTAATTTATTGATTAAGATAGACCTTCCAAGTTGCAAACTTAATTTTTTGGGGTTGTGTTGAATTAATAATGTTGATAATTACATTAAATTAGTTTTGTATGCAATCTGAAATTAAATCCCAATGTTAGTGGGTTCAAAAAAAAATTCAAGTTATAATTACTTAAAGAAATTGAATAGATAACTTATTTTTTCTCCACTGTAACTTCTGATTTCAAGTTCCCTTTCCTCTACCCACTTAACTTGCCTGGGCAAATTCACATATTAAGATGGTGCGTTGCATGGTGGACTTGCAAGCTTATGTAAAAGACATTTCAAGGTAAGTAACATTTCATTTACAAATAGCAGTTCTACCGAAGCAAAGCATTTGTGCTTGTCACTTGTAGTGGATTTGTGTACGATGTTACGCTCATACAGTTCAGGAAATATTTTGCAATACCACGTGTAGCTAATGCTAGCCGTTCTAAACTTTAGCACAGGAGTGGATAAGACTTATAAAGTTTCATTTGACAAAAGTTTTCAGCTAGAGAGTGCTGCTGTGGCTAGGAAAAGCATGGTTAAAGTTTTGCTACATAATGCAATCTAATTTCGATCACAGGCTGATTTTGTTTTTCTTTTGACCACAATTAGAAGCCTTTAAGCTCTGAATAGTTTTGTCAGAGGGATAACCTAGAGGCTTCTTTTTTCTGTCTGGCTCACCTATTTTATGTCTTTATAAAACTTGCATGACCTATACATAATATTACATTGTAAATGATTTTGGTTACTATTGTGATACAGCTTAAAGTATTGTTCTCGATCTTAAGAGCTGTAGCTATCTTTATTTCTTTTTTTAAACACATCAGGTTGTGTGAAATATTGTTAATGTGATTCCAACAGCATCATTCTGGCATAGGCTACGTGAATCTACTTAACATTAAGACTTTATGTAAGCAGTTAGTATATAGATAGTGTGATAATCTAGGGTCATTAGTTCTTTGTTAAGTTGGGACACATTTTTTACAAAATGGGCTGGGAGTGAACGATGTGTAAATTTGAAACCTCTACAAGTACAGGGTTGCTGAAACATTACAGATTACACCATGGTTATGGTGGGGAATGTCTCCCTTGTCTTCACCAAGATTGTTTTTGTTCCCTCAAAACTTGGGGTAGCCTTAGATCACATCTATCCTCTTTAACTAATGTATTAGAGCATTCATTAATGCATGTGATGGCTGCACTTACAGCCACACAGTGGTAATACCCACCATGTTAGTGTAGAGGCTTATAAGTAACATTGCATTCACATTTGTCTTTCTTTAAATATAGGAATTAATTTACAGGACAATAAATAACTGGTTTTGGTTTAGAATTAATTCACATATCCACATAACACTGCATTCTAAAATAAGTGCGCACATTTTAGTTTACAGTGTTATGTATGATTAATCTTTTGTTTTCTGAGTTACCTTAGTGGCAGCTGTTCCTGTCCCTTGATTAAGGTGCCAAGAGATGGAAAAGGGGCGGAGCGAGCTTTAAAGGAAGACTGCAAATTGGTTCATGCCATAACTCGGGACCATGGGGGGGAATTGGAGTTCATTATGTTAGGTTTAGTTAGGTTTTGTGTGTTTTACCCCTTCTCGTGTTTTTTGTGGGCTGATCAGCCACTATTTAAGTTTCCCCTTTGTCTCGTTAGTTAGGTCAGTTTGTTTGAGTTATCAGTAGTTTTGTCAACTTTGAGTAGAGTGCTGTTATTTTGACCTCTTTTATGGACTCAAGATTTTGATTCTTTTTGCATGATTTAACCAATTATGTTTATGAGTTAAATAAAAAATCATTTTTTTGGACTTTAACCTGTGCCTAAGTTTCCTTCACTGCTCGGTCCATCACAATGCAATATAGCTAATAGTCTGTAAAATTTAATTACTCTGTGTGGTCTACAGATAAAGGAGGAGTTCAAGAAAATAACCACTGTAAGCCCTGAATCTACTTTTATGGCTACATTTGACCATTGCACCCCAAAACTGATGGGTGTTGTTTTATCAAGGGGAGGAGCTAAAGGAGTGAGAATCAGGCAGATGAAGGACATTCTTCTTGAGGTATGTTAACTATTTAGACTTTAGGTAGCTTTGAAATGCACTTTGTTGGCTGTCACCCATGTAGTTTATACTCATACTTTATCCTTTTTTTTCTTAAATAGCACAATACAACTGAAATACTTTTTTACAAGAAAAATGTTCGCGCCCCCCCACCACAAACACATCCTCCAAACAGACACACCCATATTTTCTTTACAAAGAAAATACCTCAAACATTTAGTAAACAATTAAGCAAATACAAGTAAACGGCAATAAATTACAGGTGGTAATAAAATATACTACTAACTCTTTTACGCTGCGTCCACACCTACACGGGTATTTTTGAAAACTCGCTGTTTCTATGCGTTTGGGCTTTTCGTCAACACGTAAACGGCGTTGCGATTCACCGAAAACGGAGATTATTTAAAACTCCTTTTTTGCGTTTACGTGTGGACGAGGAATACAGAGTTCGTCACGCAACGACAAAGGTCCCTCTTTTCACGTCACGCTGTGCGCCACGTTATTGTTTACATGAGATAAATTGCAGAATGGCAGATAGAGACAAAATACTGTTACTGTTAATCTGACTATCTTCAGGTTTTACATGCTTACATACACGCACGCAGTTACTGTCCCTCCATTTAGAAAGGCAGAGGCGGTGTAATTATTTTACGTGTAATTGTTTTTTTTTTCCTGTGTAATAATATTCAACATTGCTATCAATACATTTTTCAAAAAATGTCTCTCTGTGCAAAATGGGTTTAAACACATAAACAGCTGTGGGATACTGTTTGTCCGTGATTTGAACAGGGGGAACAAATTACGGCAGGATCAGCCTGATATTATTTGTATCCCGCTGTAACTTTACTGCATAAAGAGCTAACATGTTCAACATGTCAGGAGTAGTTAGTCATTACAAGAAGTGTTTGTGAACTAAAAATCAAGAATGTGGGATCCTGTTTGTCCGTGATTTGGAGAGCCCAGCGCTGCTCCCGACGCAGGGAAACTAATTTTGCAGGGGAGACCTACCTTGGCACTTGTGCAGGTGAAGCCAAAGGGAAGATATGCTTCACCATATTTTCCTGTCTTTGGCTTGGAAGGAAGTTGATTTGGAAACATATTTGGCGATGCTTCATCTCCTGCTTTGCATTTATGTGGGAACCCCGTCAAAAACCTGTCCACAGTGTCCAAGCGCTCTTCTTTTTTTCTTTTTTCTTTTCATATCGCGCCCCCCCTGCAATGGCTCTGCGCCCCCCCTAGGGGGCGGGCCCCACACTTTGGGAACCTCTGGTTTAGACTAAGCAAATGCACCTTGTTTCCTTAGCACAGAGCTGCTGGAGCTTCTATTTACCCTCAGAGTGACTTATCTGATTTAAAATTGTAAAACGGGATCTAAAGGAGGGAGGAAGGAAGGATTCATCTAGAGGAGGGCTGCTACGTTACAAATTATTTCAGCGACTAAAAATGTGAAATCTGTGTGCAAAAGCTCACCTGTTCTGTGTCAAGAAGACCTCTAAACAATAATAATAATGGATTGCATTTATATAGCGCTTTTCGAGATGCTCAAAGCGCTTTACAATTCCACTATTCATTCACTCTCACATTCACACACTGGTGGAGGCAAGCTACAGTTGTAGCCACAGCTGCCCTGGGGCAGACTGACAGAAGCGAGGCTGCCATATCGCGCCATCAGCCCCTGGCCATCACCAGTAGGCAGTAGGTGAAGTGTCTTGCCCAAGGACACAACAACCAAGACAGACAGAGCTGGACATCGAATCGGCAACCTTCCGGTTACAAGATGAGCTTCCCATCCCCCTGAACCACGGTCGCCCCAAACAAGACTTTACCATTAGATTCTGGCTACAGGTTTTGGGACCGGTACCAAAAGTACACTGGTTTGTTGGAAGCCCCCATGGCTGGGTTATGAACTAGTAAATATAATAGCATACAGTAAATGAATAAATAGTGGTATGTACCATCATTACACCTTTTGATTAACACCATGGACTGCAATCAGAATACCTGGTGGTATTTTCATCCTGCTCTCAGGAAATGGCATTATCTAAGTTTGTGATATAAACTCACCCAGATTTATCTTTCCTAAAGTAACATAAAGTCAATAAATGTCAGAAATCACAGAACAACAGGGCTGACTGGACCGGGAACAAGCACAGTCATTTGTAGAATTGGACATTCAACATCTGTTTACATTGGGCAAGCTTCAACATATATCGACACATTCAAATTACACTATGAATGCAAGACTGATTGTAGTTTTTTAATGCTGTGATGTGGAAAACACTAATACAATAACAGCATTTGGTCATGCTGCTATCACTGATGCCTCAAACATATTTGACAGCTTCTAAATTAAGCTTACCAACATTATTATTATTATTATTATTTTTTATTAGTCCTTTATTTATCCAGGTAAAAATCTCATTGAGGTTAAAAATCTCAGTTCCAAGAGAGACCTGGCAGTATTATTGTGGGTTATGACCCACATGGTAAGCAGTGCACTGCTTAAAAAGTAAATCCTGTTACATCATGAAAAGAACAAAAACAAAAGAGGACAACTCAAACAAAGTAAGAAAAACACTTTTATTATCGGCAGGGTGTATAAAACCATTCATTGTGAAAGGTAAACCCACAAAGTTTATGGTCTGATATGAAGGATGAGCATATTTTACACCTGTCATTATGAGACACCATCAAATCACTTCAGCAGAGAGACCTCATGGAAGTATGCTCCCAGCAGCTTGACTCCCTGAATGTAGTTTGATCTGAAAATGGAGAAATAAAGCCATGATAACAGTTTATAATTAAAAAACTCACTTTACCTGTGATTACGTTCTAGCATCGAAATAATCTGGAGATGATAAACACGATCCTCTTCGTTTACTGCAAGATTTCATCAATCAATAGTTCCTACTTGTTACACATTTCAAAAGAAGTGAAACTGTGTGAGCTGTGACCAACCTGTTGATCTTTTCATTCTGAGAGTGAGCTCCATCATCAGAGGACCCTACAGGAAGCAGCATGACATTACGGCCTGTGGCCTCCTGGAAGGTCAGGGTGACCGGGATGCTGCCGCCCTCGCGAGTCAGATCAGGCTCGACCCCGAAGACTACAGCACAGCGAGGAGGAAAAAACAATGTGAAAAGCAGTCACAATGTAATAGGAATAAGAATGAAAATAAGATTTTTTTTTTTTTTGATCATAACAAAACTTCCTATCAGTGAAAATGTCTGAAAAAGACTTAAAAATGTTCACAAAAACATACATATAACAAAGAATTTATAAAGATATGTACAAGGCTTTTGGATAAAACAATTTACTTGTCTTTGTTTTTAATGTCCTGAAACATCAAAATATCTGATTTCTCTTAAAGAAAAAGCATCACAATGTAAACTGTAATAAAGTCAGTTGTATCATAGCAGGAGAAAGTGTTTTACACTTTTGTAATATAATAAACACAACTGATTTCGACCTTTTAGCAAAATAACAGAAATGGGTGAGATTGAGTGAACTCCCCTTTAAACTAACAGCTTTTATCATTAAGTCCTTGTACCTGTCTTCATGGCCTTTCTCCCTGCCATGTAGTGTGGGTGGTTGAAGTCTGAGACCCAGGCTTTGGCCCCGTGGCCCATGTTCACTTTCAGTTTATTGGGGCTTCCCAGTTCAGCAAACTTCTTCTGCAGATGATCGATGACCTTGAAGAGGGAAAAATAACTTAGACTTGTTGGAGCTTTTATGCAGAAACAAACTGAAGCTAATCATGTGGCTACTTCCAAGTGGCCCACAGTCAGTCCAGGCTCAGATTTAGGTAGTAAAATGTAACTACATCTCTTTGTCATGTTAATTCAGAGTCAGGTCTAATAAATTCCCTGTGTGTGCAAAGGGTTGAAGTGTATTAGGGAAGGCAAAAGAAAGTGACTTGATTGGTTGGTTTGCCTGTATATTTCAGTGCTATGACCTGTGACATTGGTTTTCTGTCTAAATAAAGTTACCTTCATTCACATTAAATCACTCCACAGTTTTTTACTACATAATATAATCATAATATTTCTCATTCCCATACATTGCAGTTTGTTTCACAGACTTCTTAAAAAAAGCATGGCTGAGCAAATCATCTGAGCAACAAACTACCAATAAGCGGCAGAGATACAGAGCGACTTCTGCTACATTGTAACTGTTTGATTGTAAAAAGATAACTTGATTTAGGTGAGTGTTGTATGTCATCATTGTGACCTATCACAATGTTCACCTGTTTCTCCACAACTTTGGGGTCCATGTCAGGCACAAGGCGGATGGAAAACTTGCCGATGACCTTGCGAGGAATAACCGTCTTGGCTCCTGCTTCAGAGAAAGCCCCCTCAATACCATGAAGGGAAAGAGAAGGATATCTCCAACGGTGCATGAGGATTTGCTCCTATGGTGGAAGAAATCAAGAAAAATAGGTTTATAAAAAATGAATAACCCAAAATTGTACAGCACATTTCCACCAATGAGTGATGCGAACAACATAAATAATTTCTTTGCCTTTGTGTCATGCAGCAGCCGGCCAACTCCCACATCTTTAGAGTACTCATCCAAGTCAAAGTCGATCTTCTCGTACAGCTTTTTCTCCTCTTCTGTCAGAGGAGCCACACTGTCACAGATCCCAGGAACCAAAATCTTACCCCTTTTGTCAACCAGGGAGCCTGTGCAGGAAGTCACAAACACATGATTAAAACTCTAAACTGCTGTAAAACAAGGTTGGTGAGACTAAAAATCACAATTATCAGCTTCACTTGCCCATAAGTGCGATGAGGTCGGTCATGGCCTCATGAACAGAGCCACCAAACACCCCTGAGTGCAAGTCCTTTTCAGCGCACTCCACCTTGAGGTTGGAACATAAAACATTATTTTAAAATACACGAAAAGCTCATTTGCCCCTCTGATAATGAAACACTGTCCCCACCCCCCACCAACACTAATCCAACAGGACTTCACCTCAAGGAAGAAATAGCAGATTCCTCTCAGACCGTAGGTGATGCAGGGTTTGTTCTTGCCCAGCCAGTAGTTGTCAGAGATGCAGATGTAGTCCACGTCTTTAAAGAAAGTGTCCTTTCTAGAAAACACAAGATCATCCAGACCCTCAGATCCAGATTCCTCCATCCCCTCGAAGCAGAATTTGATGTTGATGGGAAGGTCCTGCAACAAGAAGAGAGATACATAAGAAAAAAATTCAGGCCCATTTTCTACAGTTGAAATAATCTCTTAACAACAAACGATCTGCAAATCAGTGGTGTACTTTAACACAGTAATAGAATAGAATAGAATAGAATAGAATAGAATAGCACTTTATTGTCATTGTACATCTACAATGAAATTGTGGGTGCTCCACTGAATAAATGTAAATAGTAGGTAGCAGGAATGCATGTTTTACATTTCTCACAACGAGCTAACAAAGCTGAACACTAGTCCAGACTAAGGATATAACTGATGATTTTATGTGTGATAATTATTATGTAGATAAAAACAAATACTGTACATTTACCAGCTGGGATTTATTTTTTCTGACTAAACACCCATTAATAAAATTCCTGCTAAGGATTTACTCTAATTTTATCAGAAGATCCAGAGAGCCATATCAGAAAGCAGCAAGTAAGGAAAAACTGCCTTATAACTGCATTCAACAGATCAGGCTAAAATAATATTTTTAAAATGATACAAATGACCCACATATCCTTTTAGAATAGTGCTGTATAGTAGCTATTCTGCTTTATCATCAGTGTACAAAAACAAAAGAAAAACCTTGATAAGATTCTATGTAATGGTATACAATTTCAGATACTGGAATAAAAATTCACACCTCAGTATACTCCTGTCAGTAATTTCAATTTAGTGTTCAAACACACCCAGCTTAGCATGTCAAGCCACAGGGTTGATTTTTTAGGACACACTAAAATATCATATCATCTTTAAACTATCTGAACTTGAAACACCTTTTGCTGGCCAGCTTAAATCTGGCAGTAACTGTACCTTTCCGATCTTCTGATATGCTTCAATGCAGTTAAACCAGGCCAACACTGGACCCTTGTCATCAGTAGATCCTCTTCCATAGAGCTTACCTACAAAAAGAAAACTTTATTTCAGTTTCAAGGTTCTAATGAGAAATTATTGGCATTGAAAAATGTTACTAAGGTTATGTTTATTACATAGTCAGCACACCACAGGCCTTGATTTTAAACTTGGAGGTTAGGGTTAATGATATGAAATCCTTGTTTATGATACAAAAAAAGGTCTGCAGCAGGTTTTGTAAAATGTGACATAAGCAGCCCTAACACAACTGAGCAGACTCTTACCAGAAAACACACAAGACCACGCGTGCTCAATTTTGTAGCTCAAAAAAAAACCTGTCCTACCTGTCCCATCGAAAAAGTTTGTTTAAATGCAAATATGTACTGTATTGATGCAACATAAAGAAGCTCTAAAAGAGCAGCAAAAACTGGTTAGGTCTGTAAGATTGTACACAACAGAGTCAATCTGTGTTGTTTAACACAAAACAAAGAAGCCTTAAAGGGTTAAAATTATTCAGGTGCAGCTTTTGCATTACTGTGTGGAGCATAACAAAGCATAGACACCAATTCAGGAATGCTGCAGTTACTTAGTTATGTGCACAAACAAATGCAGAGTCTGTGAAATAAAGGACCAGTCATGACTCACAAGGGAAAACGCCTCACTTGAGCCTTTTTGCCTTTTCACAAGCCGAGTCTGTTTCACCATTCTGTCATGTGAACCTTTGCACAATCTTTGAACCTTTGCTAAATGGAAGTGTTTGGGCAAATTCTCAACCTTAAACTCATATGATGGTAATGGCCCACATCTTTTGTTTTCTTCACACCTTGGCTAATGAAATGACTCGCATGATCAACAACATTCAGGACCACCTGAGAAAAACTGTTAGGGGTTAAATACCTGGGACACACAACCATTTGTTTGTAGAACTGAAGAAGTCTCTTGGATGAGAGTTTAAAACTTAAAGAAGGCCAACAGCATTCTTTTTTCATGTTTTTAAGACCCTTCTGTGACTTGTTTTGTGTTTCTTATCTTTGCCTGTTAAAAATACATTCACCCAGTGTTCCCAGTCTACATAGTAAAGCTTGTTGATACCGTGTTTTCTCTTAGTTATGCTACCTTACAGGATTCACACACCTCACTCCACACTTCCTCATCCTGCACTACCAACCTGCTGACTGGATTTGTTTTCTGTAATCTAAATTAAAACTAAAACACTGAGTCCTCATCAGGTTATTACAATGTTCTGATAGTAACTAACTACCTTTATGCTTTTCTTCTCCTTCTTCTTTTAGTTTTGCCATCTATTCTATCTACAGGCCGTACTGTAGCTCATTTTTCAGTCATATTTGATATTATAACTTTGCTAAACCAAAAAACTGGTTGGTGTAACTTACAAACAGCTGGATACAGTAGCCTTAAAGTTTTAATTCTCATCTATTTTTACAAGCCCAAAGTGCGTTCCAGCTGACTTCAGTTACTCGCATAACTTTCCAGCTCATACAGAAACAGCTCCAGGGTTGTGTTGTACAAGACGCAGGCCAAAAGTATTCTCCTCTTACCGTCTTTCTCCACCAGAGTGAAAGGCTCTGTGTCCCAGCCGTCACTGATGTTGGCTGGCTGAACATCAAGGTGCCCGTAAATACACACCGTCTTCTTGGCTGGGTCTGATCCTAACTGCCCCAGGATGATAGGAGGCAGGGGGATCTCCTCTCCTGAGGGAAGCTGCGTGAATGAAACTTAATCTGAGTGACCATTTAAAAACAAGGTCCATTTATGGTGAAATTTAAGTAAAGAAAGATAATGCAGTATAAAAATCATTAATCCATTAACAAATGTAACCAGTGCAAGACCTTCTGCTTGCCAACGTCCACCAGCTCCACAGTCCCTCCCAGCCTCTCGATGTCCTTGGCTGCCATCTCCATCATTTTTTTGATCTCCCCGCGCTTCTCAGGCCAAGCAGACACACTCTGGACACCCACCCACTCAGCCAGGCGCTGAGGACAATTATGAAAAAGTGATTTAAAGAAATTAAAATGGGTTTTTTATATAGATTTTACCTTTTTTTCCCTTTTCTTTTCTTTTTTTTTTTACTATTTCATGCAGTTACTTATTGCAAAAGAATGAGCCACAATGAGTTATTCTTAGGACATCAGACCCACAAAATTTGATTCGAGCAGCAGTTAAAATATAACCGAATCTTATCAGGAAAACGGGTTTTACAGCTGGAACCTACTAGAATCCCAGTTTAAGTGCAGGAGTTGCAAATCTGTCCAGTTTTCAGTTAGCTCAATAAGCCATTAAAACAAGTGACAATCATGCAAAAAACGGAATGATTAAGCAGCTGCACTATATTGTTTTTTCTTACTTTTTCTTTCTCTGATCTTACCTGCACATACAGGTCCTGGTGGTCGTCCACATACTTGAAAAGTTCAGTGAGATGAGCCATTTTCGGTAGTGATGGGAGCTAAGGGTTAAACAAGCAGACTGGTTTGAGTCCACGACTGGGTTTGAGCGATCTTATGAGAGGACAAATCCTTCATGCACGCATGCACTTCATGTAAATGATGAGATTTCCAGCCAAACTAGTTTCACTTCATAATTTTGCTGAACTATAGCTGCAGCCGATTGGAGCTGCGGGCTTTCAGAACAAAACAGTGAGAAAAAAGCCAACACGTATGAGGCTTACGTTACAAAGCTTTACCATAAAATGACAATAAAAGAGAATTCTCATTTCAGATCTGCACAAAAGTTTAAATATGGAATTTATTTTTTTATTATTTGTTAGTACAAACAGCAGTTAGCGTGGGATGATTGATAACCTTTTTGACGAGGTCAAATGTCATTTAATTGCGTCAAGAAAGCCATAAATAACGATTAAATTGTGTCATGCTGAGTGAGAATCTGAAAATAAACTATGAAATACTCACATCGGGGTAATTTTCCACAGGTGTGCACTGAATGCCAACAATGGCAAGTGAAGTGAAAGTATCTTGGGTGTAATCGCTAAGTAAAGCGAAAGCAAATCAGGTAGGTAACATGCCATAGCTGTTGGCTTAACCTTATCTAGCCCTCTCTGACAAATAAGTTCCCTGGGCATGTCTGAACTGCAAAGGGAACCATTAAAATCTACCTGTCACATAAAACAGACTTAATTTGTTTTTATTCCGGTGTTTCAGATTAACTGGTGTGCTAGACTTGCTTTTCAGGAGCCGCTAACATACCAGGAGAACGCAGTCAATATTTCGTCTTTAAACATGCATAGGTGTGCTTGTTGGTTTTGTTTTGTTTTGTTTTGTTTTAGATTTGAAAAAAGAGTAAAGTGCACGTGATTTTATCGGGGGACGCTAAACCCCAAAGACCAGGCTGAAGGTGTGTGCGCTGATAGGTTAAAGCAGTGGTTCCCAAACTTCTTTTGCTAGCCCCCCTTTATTTTACAAGAATCTTGTCCCCCCCGACACAAACACATCCTCCAACCACACACACCCATATTTTGCTTTCAAACTCTATTGTAGTTTATTCCACACCTCAAACCTTTGTAAACTTAGACTTTGATTTAGAGCTTTTATTGTCATTGGGCGGTTTCTTGCACAGCGAAATTAGGTAGCTGAACCACATGTGCAAAACTAAAGAAAACAACGAGGAAGAGGGGAAAAAAACAATTAAACAAATAAAAATAAACTGCAATAAATTACAGGTTGCAATAAAATAAACCAATAAACAAACCATCTTTGTGGTGTAATTATTTTATTTTACGCGCCCCCTCCACTTTCGGAACCACTGGGTTAAAGTGTTTGATAAATGCTCTTACTGCCTTTGTTATTGTTCCCACACGCTTTTGCGTGATATAAAAAAAAACTACAGCACACTCAGAGCGGATGTTAGACCGCTCAACGAGTTTTGTGTTCACCACATCACACACACCTCTGCCTGCAGCTGTCAATGTTTTCAGACTACTGCGATGACGTCATGTTACGCTGAGCATACGGCTGTCACACGGCACATCACACTGTGACTATCACCAGTTAACGTGGGTGTGTTTCCTAAATTAGCAACAGGTGTTAAACAGCTGACGGAGTGAACAGCTGTGTACAGGTAAAGTCGACCTTTTGTCGAGGTGGGGAAAAATGTTGGCTCCTGATTTATGTTGCAGAAACAGAGATTCAAGATCAGGCACAAAGGCTTTTGTTATGTTTTAATTAAAATATCTTTATTGTTGTCTGAAGATAATATTGATACTAGTGATGGTGAGATGAAGCCTCGAAGCTTTCCAACCAATTGGTTAAAAAAAAGGTTTCATTTCTCGAGACTTTATGTTCACACAACCCCCCCTGCTGGTCAAAACCTTTATTGTCATTTCAACTATTTATCTTTACTCTTAGCTGTCTTAGCTGCTGTCTTACAGCAGTGTCGGTGAGAATAATTATAGCCAAGTATAGAAATAAAAAACACTTTAATAATCTAATCCTTCTGTGCGTATGGTTCATTCATTTATTAATCTAGTAAGATCTCAGGTGTTGTTCCTGGGATCTGCTGGAGCCACTCACCCAGCTTGGGGGTCTGTTGCCTTCACCTTCAACCTGGACAGTGATTTTGACACTCACTACTCCTCAGTGTCCTTCCTTGCATGCCATGCATGTCCATGCATGCTCTGGAGCTTCCTTTTCTTGATGTTAGTTGCTTCTGTCTCCTTCTTTGGTCAGCTTATTATCCCAGCAGGGTATCTGATCACCGGTAGAGCGTAGGTGTTAATTGCCCGGACCTTCTTCTACCCATTCAGCTGACTTTTCAGGACTTGCGTTACTATGTGGATGTCCCAGGTACTTATAGCTGTTCTCGATGTCTGCAATGTTGCCTTCTGGTTGTACAATCCCCTCAGTTCTAACTACCCTCCCTCTCTTTGTTACCATCCAAATACACTTATCCAATGTCCGAATCACATTCCAATGTCATTGCTGTAGATCCTAGTGGTGTGGATCAGTGATTCGAATTCTCGTTCACTCCTGGAATACAGCTTGCTGTCATTCATGTAGAGGATTTGCTGATGATTTCGCATTTCTGTAGTTGGTATTCCTAGCCAGTCTTGTCAATGATCTCACTGAGGGGGTTCAGGCCTATGTGGAACAGCAGTGCGGACAGACCACCTCCTTGTTAAATCAGTTGGCTTGAAGCTGGACTGATGTTCGCCAAAACGCCATCAAATTTCTGATGGATCCTGTTGATCTTGTATAGCTCAAGGCATTCCAGGATCCAGGTGTGGGGCATCGAGTCATAGGATTTATATAGTCAATCCAGGCGATGCACAAGTTGGTGAGCCTGATCTTGCAGTCTCGGGCGACTGTGCTTTCTATCATCAGCTGGTGTTTCACCTCTCTGGTGTTCCTGCCAATTCCTTTCCGTGCCCCGCTCAAGTATTGAGCCATATGCCTGTTCATCTTAGCCGCTATGATGCCAAACAGAAGCTTCCATTTGGTACTGAGGCAGGTCTTTGGCTGGTACTTGGATTGGACCAGTCCCTTATGGTGATCCTTAGGAATCAGGACTGTCCGGCCTTCAGTTAGCCATTTTGGATGTGTCTCATCTACTAACTACTGGTTCATTTGTGCTGCCAGACACTCACAGAGTGCAGCCAGTAGGTGTGAATCATGTTCAGTCCTGGTGCTGTCCAACTCTTCATACTGAAGACATTTTCTTAGATATCTGCCACAGTGATTGTTACTGGATCCTGTTCAGTTCTGTTCTGTTTCCAGAAGAGGGGCTTGAAAACCGAAGGCTCTCCCTCCCATTCTACTTTTACTTACTCTAGGAACAACAAGTAAGCCTGCAGTGCGAGAGCGAAGTGTTCTAATAGGGCTCTTTATTGGCGGTTTCCAAGGCCCCAGGTATGGACAGCTTGCTGTACTTCCTCTTTCTTCATTGCACCTTTTTGTAGCTCCAATACTTGGGGAACTTCCCTCCATTCTGCCATGACCTTTGCCTCTAATCTCCTTCTCCATGGAGAGGAATGCTTCTTGCAACTGTTCATTTGTAAACATGCATCTCAGTGATCACTGCTGCCTTAATGTAGATCTGCTGATTCGTTTCTGTAACAGTCGTAGTAGAGATTTTCCATAATGCTTTAAAGGGTAATTCATGTAGTCTTGTAATTTCAACCCAAGCTTGAAGGATATATAGTGAAACGTGTGCAAGTTAGCTACCTGTGATGAGAGAAATACTACCTATCCAGTTCACCTATTAACACCTTCTAACAGAGCATCTCTTAGATGTTACTCACTCACTCTGATGTTAAATTTCAATTAATAAAATATTCTGTACCGCAACTTACTTTAAACAACATCATCCCAGATACAGTGCAGTGAAAATAAAAATGTGATGATTTTCTTTCTATCATAGTTTAGACTAAGCAAATGCACCTTGTTTCCTTAGCACAGAGCTGCTGGAGCTTCTATTTACCCTCAGAGTGACTTATCTGATTTAAAATTGTAAAACAGGATCTAAAGGAGGGAGGAAGGATTCATCCAGAGGAGGGCTGCTACGTTACAAACTATTTCAGCGAGTAAACCTGTGAAATCTGTGTGCAAAAGCTCAGCTGTTCTGTGTCAAGAAGACCTCTAAACAATAATAATAATGGATTGCATTTATATAGCGCTTTTCGAGATGCTCAAAGCGCTTTACAATTCCACTATTCATTCACTCTCACATTCACACACTGGTGGAGGCAAGCTACAGTTGTAGCCACAGCTGTCCTGGGGTCGACTGACAGAAGCGAGGCTGCCATATCACGCCATCGGCCCCTCTGGCCATCACCAGTAGGCAGTAGGTGAAGTGTCTTGCCCAAGGACACAACAACCAAGACAGACAGAGCTGGACATCAGATCGGCAACCTTCCGGTTACAAGATGAGCTTCCCAGCCCCCTGAACCACGGTCGCCTCAAAGAAGACTTTACCATTAGATTCTGGCCACAGGTTTTGGGACCGGTACTAAAAGTACACTGGTTTGTTGGAAGCCCCCATGGCTGGGTTATGAACTAGTAAATATAATAGCATACAGTAAATGAATAAATAGTGGTATGTATCATCATTACACCTTTTGATTAACACCATGGACTGCAATCAGAATACCTGGTGGTATTTTCATCCTGCTCTCAGGAAATGGCATTATCTAGGTTTGTGATATAAACTCACCCAGATTTATCTTTCCTAAAGTAACATAAAGTCAATAAATGTCAGAAATCACAGAACAACAGGGCTGACTGGACAAGCACACTCATTTGTAGAATTGGACATTCAACATCTGTTTACATTGGGCAAGCTTCAACATATATCGACACATTCAAATTACACTATGAATGCAAGACTGATTGTGCTTTTTTAATGCTGTGATGTGGAAAACACTAATACAATAACAGCATTTGGTCATGCTGCTATCACTGATGCCTCAAACACATTTGACAGCTTCTAAATTAAGCGTACCAACATTATTATTATTATTATTTTTTATTAGTCCTTTATTTATCCAGGTAAAAATCTCATTGAGATTAAAAATCTCAGTTCCAAGAGAGACCTGGCAGTATTATTGTGGGTTATGATCCACATGGTAAGCAGTGCACTGCTTAAAAAGTAAATCCTGTTACATCATGAAAAGAACAAAAACAAAAGAGGACAACTCAAACAAAGTAAGAAAAACACTTTTATTATCAGCAGGGTGTATAAAACCGTTCATTGTGAAAGGTAAACCCACAAAGTTTATGTACTGAAATGAAGGATGAGCATATTTTACACCTGTCATTATGAGACACCATCAAATCACTCCAGCAGAGAGACCTCATGGAAGTATGCTCCCAGCAGCTTGACTCCCTGAATGTAGTTTGATCTGAAAATGGAGAAATAAAGCCATGATAACAGTTTATAATTAAAAAACTCACTTTACCTGTGATTAAGTTTAACACAGAAATAATCTGGAGATGATAAACATGATCCTCTTCATTTACCGCAAGATTTCATCCATTTTATCAATAGTTCCTACTTGTTACACATTTCAAAAGAAGTGAAACGGTGTGAGCTGTGACCAACCTGTTGATCTTTTCATTCTGAGAGTGAGCTCCATCATCAGAGGACCCTACAGGAAGCAGCATGACATTACGGCCTGTGGCCTCCTGGAAGGTCAGGGTGACCGGGATGCTGCCACCCTCGCGCGTCAGATCAGGCTCGACCCCGAAGACTACAGCACAGCGAGGAGGAAAAAACAATGCGAAAAGCAATAACAATTTTAATAATAATAATAACAAAAATAATAATGATACTAATATTTTTGTTGTCACATCAAAACTGGATATAATCCTATCAGTGAAAATACGTGAAAAAAACCCTTAAAAACGTCCACAAAAATATGCATATAACAGAAAAGCTTATAAAGATATTTCATTGGTCTAGGGGGAGGGGCCACTGGCCCGAGGACTTATGGACTTTACTGTATAGCTGATGTTAACGTGTTCTAAGTTTTAGTGTTATAACAGCAGTTAGAGTTATCAGGTGTTGATTCACCAGTTTTGTGTTAGTGTGTAACATTAATGCTGCTGTGTGTTCTGTGTTTGGTGCGGCTAGCAGAGCACCATGAGTTAGATGGCTGTGCCAGTTTACCACCTCTCACTGCTGTGGTGTGTGAATGGGTGTTTGTAATAAAAGGCTGTCCTCCCTGTAGCTTAGCATTTTGGCTAAGGCAGGAATAGCAGCTCTGTCTCCTCCTTGTCTGAGCTCGCCACAATATGTACAAGGTCTTTGGATAATAAATTTGCTTGTCTTTGTTTTTAACGTCCTGAAACATCTGCCCGAGGGCAGGAGCTGAAACATGACAAAATATTTGATTTCTCTTAAAGAAAAAGCATCACAATGTAAACTGTAATAAAGTCAGTTGTATTATAGCAGGAGAAAGTGTTTTACACTTTTGTAATACAATAAACACAGAAGTGATTTCGACTTTGTATCAAGACAACAGAAATGGGTGAGATTGAGTGAACTCCTTCTTTAATCTAACAGCTTTTATCATTAAGTCCTTGTACCTGTCTTCATGGCCTTTCTCCCTGCCATGTAGTGTGGGTGGTTGAAGTCTGAGACCCAGGCCTTTGCCCCATGGCCCATGTTCACTTTCAGTTTATTGGGGCTTCCCAGTTCAGCAAACTTCTTCTGCAGGTGATCGATGACCTTGAAGAGGGGAAGATAACTTGTTGGAGCTTTTATGCAGAAACAACCTGGTGCTCACTATGTGTGCAAAGGGTTGAACTGTATTAGGTGAGGCAAAAGAAACTGACTTGATTGGTTGGTTTTCCTAATTCTATGCAGGTATATTCTAATTCCTGTGTATTTTATGACCTGTGACATTGGTTTTCTGTCTAAATAAAGTTACCTTCATTCAAATTAAATCACTCCACATTTTTTTTTACTTCATAATTTAATATATTCATAATATTTCTCATTTTTATACATTGCAATTTCTTTTACACACTTCTTTAAAAAAAAAAAAAACAATGCATAGCTGAGCAAATTACCTGAGCAACAAACTACCAATAAGTGGCAGAGATACAGAGCGACTTCTGCTACACTATTTAAGTGAGTGCTATATGCCATCATTGTGACCTATCACAGTGTTTACCTGCTTCTCCACAGCTTTAGGGTCCATGTCAGGCACAAGGCGGATGGAAAACTTGCCGATGACCTTGCGAGGAATAACCGTCTTGGCTCCTGCTTCAGAGAAAGCCCCCTCAATACCATGAAGGGAAAGAGAAGGATATCTCCAACGGTGCATGAGGATTTGCTCCTATGGTGGAAGAAATAAAGAAAAATAGGTTCAAAAATGTGGATGACCCCAAGTTGTACCGCACATTTCCACCAATGAGTGATGCAAACATAAATAATTTCTTTGCCTTTGTGTCATGCAGCAGCCGGCCAACCCCCACATCTTTACAGTACTCATCCAAGTCGAAGTCGATCTTCTCGTACAGCTTTTGCTCCTCTGCTGTCAGAGGCGCCACACTGTCATAGATCCCAGGAACCAAAATCTTACCCCTTTTGTCAACCAGGGAGCCTGTGCAGGAAGTCACAAACACATGATTAAAACTCTAAACTGGTGTAAAATAAGGTGTGTGAGACTAAAAATCACAATTATCAGCTTCACTTGCCCATAAGTGCGATGAGGTCAGTCATGGCCTCATGAACAGAGCCACCAAACACCCCTGAGTGCAAGTCCTTTCCACCACACTCCACCTTGAAGTTTGGAACATAAAACATTATTTTAAAATACACAGCTTATGTGTCTCCCCACCAACAGTAATCCAACAGGACTTCACCTCAAGGAAGAAATAGCAGATTCCTCTCAGACCGTAGGTGATGCAGGGTTTGTTCTTGCCCAGCCAGTAGTTGTCAGAGATGCAGACGTAGTCCACATCTTTAAAGAAAGTGTCCTTTCTAGAAAACACAAGATCATCCAGACCCTCAGATCCAGATTCCTCCATCCCCTCGAAGCAGAATTTGATGTTGATGGGAAGGTCCTGCAACAAGAAGAGAGATGCATAAGAAGGAAAAAAGAAAAAAAAAAAAATCAGCAGACTAAAATTTGGTCACTGGTTCAAGTTTAAATTCAGGCTCATTGTGAATCTGTTTTTTCTCATTTTCTAAACATAAAATAGTTGAGTAATCTCATATTTTTAATTTGGACTCCCTGCACATGCTGACTGTTGATATTTTATCTCCAGCCTTTGCTACGCGTGAACTTTCCTTTAAGGCTTTAAAGTACAGTCCAGTACAATTCAGGAAAAAGCAAAGACGATGTGCTTCAGTTTAAACATTAAGTGATTCCTGCCTAAGACAATCCTACCCCGGGACCTTTGACCAAGACATTTACTGCTGACAGCTCTGAAGCGATCAACAAGTGATCTGCAAATCAGTGGTGTACTTTAACACAGAGATAATCCATTTCTAAGAATGACGATTAATCAGTGTGGCAATGCAGCCGTGTACTTAGCTGTTCCATGTTGCAAGGCTTTGTTTTTATTAACTTATTTCTAATTATGCACATTAATAATTCAAATACAACCTACATAACCCCAAAATACACTTACTAATACTTAATATTATTACGCAGGTTTTACATTTCTCACAATGAGTTTTAATAATAAAACTGAGCATGAGTCCAAACTAAGCATATAATTGATCTTATGTGTGATATGAATGACCCACATATCATTTTAGAATACAGTGCTGTATAGTAGCTGTTCTCCTTTATTATCACTATACAAAAACAAAACAAAAACCTTGATAATAATCTAAGTAGCGGTGTAAGTTTACAGATTCTGAAATAAGCCATCACACCTCAATATACTCCTGTCAGTAATTTCAAGCGTTTCAAGTCACTGTTCAAACAGTTTTTTTAAGACACACTAAAATATATCATCTTTAAACTATCTGAACTTGAAACACCTTTTGTTGGCCAGCTTAAATCTGGCAGTAACTGTACCTTTCCAATCTTCTGATACGCTTCAATGCAGTTAAACCAGGCCAACACTGGTCCCTTGTCATCAGTAGACCCTCTTCCATAGAGCTTACCTACAAAAAGGAAACTTTTTTCAGTTTCAAGGTTCTAATGAGAAGATAGTGGAGTTGAAAAATGTTACTAAGGTTATGTTTATTACATAAGCTTGTTTAAATCATGACTAAGATTATGTGTCACAATATGAAACCCTTGTTCATGATTTTTTTTTAAAAAAGGTCTGCAGCAAGTTTTTGTAAAATGTGACATAAGCAGCACTAACACAGCTGAGCAGGCAGGAATGAGACGGGGGAAGAGGATGTGGCATTTTGTGTCAGCTGACTCAAAACGCACAAGATCACGCATGCTGAGTCTAACAAACCAGAACTTTAAGGAAGCAAAAAGCTTTTTAACATCCCTCCATGTCTGTTTAAATGCAAATATGTGTCATAATAATACGACATTCAGAACATCTAAAGAACGTCTCAATTGGGCCTTTTTGCCTTTTCACAAGCTGAGTCTGCTCCAAAAGCTTCTAATAATAACTTTATGGGTTCAACTGAGAAGATTGCCGATAAGACTGCAGCACTAACGAAAGATGAGCTAACTGGGCTGGACTTTGGAAACATGCTGCTAGCTGTTACTGCAAGCAGAAGACTGATTAAAGCTTGAAGAACATTTAAATATAATTTAACCAATTTAAACACCAAAGAGAGAGTTTGATGTTATTGATGTTGCAGCCTGTTGAGATCGCCTAAGGCCAGGTGTGAATGTGGGTTGAAGCACCTGGGTCTCAAGCCTACATTGGAGGTGGCTGACAGCTGGTGTTGTAATCTATCACCTCTGTTCCAACTATGGTTGTTGAGCAGAGGCAAGGTGGTTTTTCGACTAATCTCCAGTCATTGTAACGACCAAGTGATTGTAATGACCTGAGCCAAGATGAGCCTTTTCTCATGTCAGGTGATGACATGATCAACGCGTCTCAGGGCCATCTCGAAAGGATATAACGCCGACTAAGGGTTAAATACGTGGGACACACAACCATTTGTTTTTAGAACTAAAGGAGCCTCTTGGATGAGAGGTGAAATGTCTTTGCAAACTTAAAGAAGGCCAGCTGCCTTGTTTTTTCAAGCTCTCAAGACGTTCCTGTGACTTGTTTTGTGTTACTCGTCTTTGCATGTCAGAAACATTCGCAGTCTACATAGTTTAGCTTGTTGATGGCACGCTTTCTCTTAGTGATAGTGCCATATAGCATTCTCATCTTGCACTACCTACCTGCTGACTGGATTTGTTTTCTGTAATCTCTGTTCATTTAAGACCACTAAAATACTCTGTCCTCATCATTTTTTTTTTTTTTTTACAATGTTCTTATCGTAATTGACCAGCTTTATTCATCTTAGAAAATTAGTTCATCTTCTTCTCCTTCTTCTTTTAGTTTTGCCATCTATTCTATCTACAGGCAGTACTGCAGCTCATTTTTCAGTCATATTTGATATTATAACTTTGCTAAACCAAAAACTACCTGGTGTAACTTACAAACAGCTGGATACAGTAGCCTTGAAGTTTTAATTTTCATCTATTTTTACAAGCCCAAAGTGCGTTCCAGCTGACTTCAGTTACTCGCATAACTTTCTAGCTCATACAGAAACAGCTCCAGGGTTGTTTTGTGCAGGACGCAGGCCAAAAGTATTCTCCTCTTACCGTCTTTCTCCACCAGAGTGAAAGGCTCTGTGTCCCAGCCATCATCGATGTTTGCTGGCTGAACATCAAGGTGCCCGTAAATACACACCGTCTTCTTGGCTGGGTCTGATCCTAACTGCCCCAGGATGATAGGAGGCAGGGGGATCTCCTCTCCCGAGGGAAGCTGCGTGAATCATGAATTATGGTGAAATTGAAGTAAAAAAGATAATGCAATATACAAATCATTAATGCATTAACAAATGTAACCAGTGTAAGACCTTCTGCTTGCCAACGTCCACCAACTCCACAGTCCCTCCCAGCCTCTCGATGTCCTTGGCTGCCATCTCCATCATTTTTTTGATCTCCCCGCGCTTCTCAGGCCAAGCAGAAACACTCTGGACACCCACCCACTCAGCGAGGCGCTGAGAACAATTATGAAAAAGTGATTTAAAGAAATTAAAATGGGTGTTTTAGGCATTTTCTTCATGCTCAAAAAAGAGCCACAGCAAGAGATTCTTAGGACATCAGACCTTCTACAAAATTTAACTAACGCAGCAGTTATAATATCGCTGAATCTTATCAGGAAAACTGGTTTTATAGTTGGCATCTACTATAGTGCCAGCTTAAGTGAATGAGTTACAATGCTGTCCAGTTTAAAGTTAGTTCAACAAGCCATTAACAGTGACAACCATACAATGATTAAACAGCCAAGAGGTCTTACATTGAGTCTAGCATAACTATTATATTTTTCCTGAGTGATCTTACCTGCACATACAGGTCCTGGTGGTCGTCCACATACTTGAAAAATTCTGTGAGATGAGCCATTTTGTGCCAGCAATGGGATCTGAGGGTTAAACAAGCAGACTGGTGTGAGTCCACCTCTGGGTTTGTGCAATCTTATGAGAGGACAAAGACCACGCCTTCCTGCAAATCTGCTGACTGCTGCTGAATTTGCAGCTCCCATCGTGCACATTAGGTCATGAGACTTAACCTTGTTTCACATCATAATTTCTCAGATCTACAGCTGCAGCTGATCAGGGCTTTAACACCAGGCTTTCAGAACAAAATAGCAAGAAAATGTCAAGAAATGTGAGGCTCATAATACAAAGTTACAATAATTGACACAGTAAAGGTTAATGCTCAGTTCTGTGCCTTCTAGTCTCTGCTTGTACACTTATCAGATAACCTAAATAGCCGCACGTTCATGCAGTAAATTAAGGGAGTTGAACTTACTGATTAACTGCATTTAAAGTACTGTTTAAGCTAAATTTACTTATAATAGAAAATATCATCTGACGCATTAACGCCTTTGAATTGTGTGGCGACCAAACATTATAATCAGATCTGCACAAAAGATAATACATTTTGTTTATTTATTAGTATTAAAACAACAATTGGGTAGGGTATGGTTGAAAGATCGCTTAATTGTGTGAAGAAAGCCATAAACAACAATTAAACCGTTTCGTCCTGAGTGAGAAACTGAAAGAGGGCCATGAAAACATCAGCACACACGGAGGTTACTTTCCACAGGTGTGCACTGAAATTTGGACTCGCCCTTGTTGTTGTACGACCACTCCTCTAGACCATATATCTGAATATTTCCATGCAAAATAGGCAGAGAGACTTAGATGTAACAGTTAATATACTTCTTTTTTTTTTTTAAGCGGATATACCGTTTTAGACTTAGTACTAGCGGGTTTTGTACAGCATGCTATGAAACACGAATAATGAGGTGGTAAAATGGCAAGTGAAGCGAAACTAAGTTGGCTAAGCTAAGCGGATGCAAAATAGGTAGGTAACGGGTCATTGCCGTTGTATCTGCTGACTGGGTTAATGTGACCGAGAGCTGATCTAGCCCTCTCCGACAAATACTTTGGTCATTTCTAAACTGCAAAGAGAAATATTAAAATCTACCAAACCTACCTGTCTTGTCAAACAGACTTACTGTGTTTTTATTCCAGATCAGCTGATGCAAACATGTGACTCCGGGCCCTTCTCACCTGACAAAGACTTCCTGTATTTGCTATCGACAACTCTGTGGGGTCTGCAGTTTAAAAAAGAAAAAAAAAGAAAAGACAAAAAAAAAAGAAAAACAAAAGCTACTCGTTTTTTGGGGGGGGAACCCAAAGCGATTCAACTCGGAGGGTAAAAACAACAACCCACCAGATGAGCTGGTTCAAAGCGCAAAGAATTATGGGTCATCGGAAGCTGCTTCGTCACGGTCGTCTCATCAGAAAAAACAAACATTTACTTCACAATTGTTCTCCCGTTTGTTAAAAATGACAAAAAAAAAAAAAAAAATGCTTTTTTATTTTACCTACCACCACCACACAGACATGGTTGTATTTCTGTTTCTTTGCATGTTCAAGTTCACGAAATAAAGTTGAAAGACAAAAATATTTAAGGAGTCTAATGTTAAGCAGTATGACACATGGGGGAGAAAAAAAGCTTTCAATATTTTAAGTATAGTGGACTTTTAGTTCCTCTGGTTTGTATAAAGGACTTTACATGCATATTCATACAAATATATTTCTTACAAAATTATTGTTGCGGCTCTTCCAACCAACGGCCGCGGCAGGCTAAACATGACACAGATGACGCGCAACAATAAACACACGAGACAGACTTCTGTACTATTTGCTCCTTTAATTCCACATTTTATTGTCCACTATACAAAATCAGTACATGGGATCAAAACATGATACAAATGCACAGACTGCACAAACAAACACGAATGCAACTTACGAACATTACACCAATTACTATGCCAAACTACAACCTCTGGCTATGGCATAAATTAGTGCACTAAACTAAACTCAAGTTGCATAAAAAAATGCATCAAAATGACTCGAGATGCGGTCAACAGAAGGTTTCCCCTCATGCTCACCCTACCAACCTTTCTGCTCAACATCAGGTGCAGCGAACAGGTGAGTGCAACCACATTTATCACCTAACACACCCATGAGTCACGCCCCACACCCGTGCACCAATACAATGTGTGCATTTTTAACCAACCTACTTAATCCAAAAAAGGAACAACTCATATGGCTCCTACAAAACTGTAAATGGATCGAGCTCACTGAAAACTTCTATAAATTTATATGGGAGCTTAAATGATGTAGTCTACGTGTTAACAGCACATAGCTTTAGGTCATTTACTGATGGATACTTATACTTTTAACCCGATTTGCAAGATGGGTGTATGTCAGGAAGCTTTAAAGATGACTGGCATTGTATAAATAACCTATATATAAAATTAAGGCCTGTTAATGACAAGCCGCCTCATGCAAATGACAGGCCAAAAGAGGGGAAGCTTTTAAAATTGTGTGTTATGAAACCAACATCAACCACTGGGGGGAAAAGCGGAGGCTACAGTGATAAAAGCCAGATTCCTTTAGATTTGTGGGACCACTTGGATGTCACCAATGAATTATCAAAAGGGTCTGCCAGGTATACACCTATAAAGACAATTAAAATTACTTGTACTTCTGAAAAAAAAAAAAAAAAAAAAAAAAGTCTTAAACTGACAGCTGAAGCAATGACCATAAGGCATTGTATCAAGTATTTATTTTGATTGCAAGATGATTTTCAGGTTGTGTGATCAATATGGCTGTGCAGTCAGGCACAATGAGAATCTGAGGAATCGACAGCAACAGGCCAACACTGGTGCAGCTTCACATTTCACTGTGTGAAATGTGATCAAATCACATTTAAGTGCTAATCAACCAAGGTCACACTGCCTTTACAGCTCTTCCTCCACACCCTGCTTTTTACAAGTTTGGCCAAAGTTTGTCTTCATCTCAGAGTCTGATGGGTTCACCCATCAGTGGGGGGCTCAGACCCACTACTCCATGACTAAAAGAATCAGCTCAGGCATTTCAAGCACATCCCACTGGAATGAGGCCCCAGGACATACCCAGGTTCCCTTTGAGTACATAATGCAGTACGATGGCAAACTACACTTGAAAGCCTGAATTACTTGAAATTGCCCTAAACTTATGGTCATCATTTTACCTAGACACAATATTTCATCTGTTTGCTCAATGTTTCCATTGTATAGCATGTACCGCAGTCTTTGAGGGATGATCACTGAATTGTGTTGTGTTTTAGTGCTTGATAAGTTCAATAAATAACAATTCAGTGTGTGGATCTGAAATGCCCTGAGGCCCACACCAAGCATTCTACACTAGTTATACCTTGCAGTTCTTAAAGATAACAAGACACATGCATAGTGAATAAAAAGGCTTTATTTTCTTAGTTAAATGTGTCCAGATCAAATCCTTATTGAACCTGGAAGAAAGGGAATTTGATTAGACCATTACACAAGTTGCAAATTATCACCAAGATTTAGAGACTCACCCTCCCATCAAAGCAGCGCTCATCACATCTCTTTTCTGCTGGCAGACAAACTTCTGCAGAGCACATGAAATAAATCTGGCAGGGAATGAACACCATGTGAGTAAAACAAAGTTATTCAGCATCCAAGGCAAACATTTACTTTAAAAACCATTTTTCTGCTTAGAACCCAGACAACCTTAGTTTGTTAACACACGTAAATTAGGAACTGTTCCAGCATCAACTTCTCCAACTCACCTCTTCATTTAGGTACTTGTTTGTCCTTTGATCCATGAACTGGAAGGCACTCACTATAAAGCGTTTTTCATGATTCACTCCAGGAACATTGCTGACTTTAAGTATGGACACATGTGGATCATGAGGATTGGCACACCTGCAGACAAGCATAACTTGCGGTCAGTAGTTCAAGCTAACCTTCAAGCTCTAAAAGGTTGATGGTCGTGCTTACCCTTCATAGATTAGCACCAGAGCATTTTTTGCAGAACGAGGATATGCCAGGCAGTAATTCACAAGAATTATTGCATCTGCGTTAGGAGAGCTGAGGCGCAACTCAAGATACACAGGGCGGCCAAGGAGCAGCCGCAAGGGCTGATGGTGATGGTCATAGAAACTTGAATAAGTCTCATCTGTTGGGATTTAACAGAAGGCATTTAGTGAGTTTTCACACCAGCAGAGTTTGTCAAGCCTGCTTACTGTAGTTTGTTGGAAAGACAATGCAATGCCCAACCTTTAGCAATTCTCAACTCGACACCATATAAACTGTTGGAGATGACTGAAGAAGGCATACTGGAAGGTGGGGTCTTCACCATGTAGCCAACACTAGCCATTGACTGAGCAGTGCCCCATTTGTTATAGCGGCACTCAATCAGGAATCTAAAAGAGATCAAATAAGCCATTAATATACCATGTGCCAGTCTGGAATACAGCATACTGCTCACCATGTGCCCCTGCCCCTCATAGCATGTTAGATTTTGGTTTGCATATTAAAATATAGGGCAAGCCACTAACCTGAGTGGATCAGTTCTTGTAATGACACCATACTTTAGATTGAGAGCGTGAACAATACTCTGCACTTCAGCCAGGTATATTGTCACCTCACCAACATCCTGTCAACACAAGTCATATTGGATGATTTACTTGCTGAGGTGCAATTTACAAGAATACAAGCCATCACGTTAAAAGCTAAGTGTCTCAAAACCTTTGCACCTTTTAGGAGAACCTCATACCAGTGACAGTTTAGATTAAAAGTTGATTCTGACAGATGGAATCAACTGGACGAGTTCAGACAGTCAACAAGCTTCAGACATGTCATACTAGAGACATCCTTCCAGTTTAAGCTACATAAACCCCCAATCTGTCAGCAGTACTGCCCCCTGTACTGCTGCCTGCTATTTAGACCCCATCCTGGCATCCATCTGCACCCTTTGTTATCCCAGCATTTCTCCATTGCGTGTAGGCTGTTGCAGTGGCAAATCAGGGTGATGCTGGTCATGACCCCTCATTAAAATTAATCCTGCAGTAGCAGATACTAAAGTCTAAGTCAACCACCAAAGCATTCTTATTCCAGATTTGGACAGATACCAGGTTGCGTCCAAAGTCAAAGCATTCCTACAAAGTTTGCCAAGTAACAACTTTGCTTGATGTATTGAAATTACACTGTAAAGAGAGGGGTAACTTACGTAAGAATGGGTTCCACATTCTGTAACTTTGAACTTAAAGATGGCAACCTGGTTGTTAACAATGGCTGGTTTACACTCTGGATTTCCAGGAACAATCAGTCTGGTAGGATCCACAGGGATGGATGCAGAATTGTACCGAATGGCAAATACAAAATGTTGATCAACTGTGCACTCTACAGGAAGGACAGAAAAAAAGCTACTTAAGTTTTACGGTTTAAAACTTCAACATTTATACCATCTGTCAAAAACTATCCTTACCTTCAAGTGGGTAGTAGCAGACAGATGCTAGCAAATTCACACAACAGCCCATGGCCTGACATTCTGAGACAGATATTCCATAATGACCACATCTCACCTGCTCTCCCACAGGGATGCCGCAATCTGAATGAGGGAAAAACAATTAGTGTCATCTGAATAATGTCAAAGCATCTTCTACAAACCACTCACTTTGTCTTAATGTTGGTGATGATTGAGGGAATGCTGGTTGGGGCAATCCTGGTTGTGGTACAGGAGGAACTGGTAACATTGCTGGTGGAACCAGCGCTTCTGGATCTCTGACCAGTTTAACACACATCAAGGGCCCACCACCTGAACGTGGCAACATGTCTGGATCAAACTTGTTGCAAGATGTGGTCGATACTCGTTTCTGACCAAGTGTATCGGTGTACAAGAGCTGCAGACTGAAGCCATTGGCCTATAATAAAATTGTAAAATGAAGTTTAATGATTTCCTGTTAAGCAAAACAGTCAAGGGAGAAACTCTTAAGCAACTTACATGCCGCTCCACATTGCATCCATTGAAGGCTACAGTTAAGGTGTTCTTCAGCGGATCCACTTCATAACCACAGTTTTCTGGAGCACCAACAATAGGCAGCAGACTGTCCCCAGAGCCTGGAGAAAAGTACATCCCAAGGTTTTATCAGCTCGAGCAATTCAAACTATTACAAATCTAAAAATCTAATCCAAGTACATACCAAACACCTTGACCGCACTCAAAGGTCTTGTTGGCAGAGTAATTTGGAAGCCACTTTCACTGCAAACAACTTCTAGATCAGAAGCAGTTGGATTACAACTGCCTGGCCAGCTCCTTGGAGGCTCATCTTCAAATTTTACCTTGACCCCATGGTCCACACCACCACCATAGTGCGTGGGTCTAGAATCATCTATGTCCAAGTCATCATAGTCAACATCGGCGTCAAAGTTTTCACTGCTGGCAACACCTTCGGCTTCAAGGACCACATCTTCAAGAATTTTAGCTTCACCCTGGTCAAGGCCACTACTGTAATCTGGACAACAGAGGTCGTTGTTAGGTCACTGATGACAAGGTCAAAACCCCATTCATATGGGGAGGAAAAGCTAGAAGCGTAGCGTAATAAGCCTGATGTTCATTCCTCTCAAATCTATATCGTAGGTTGTCACCATTAGCCGTCAGCCAACAAGCTGTTAGAAGCCACAAGTCGTAAGTGACAAAACAGTGGTTTACTGTTCATTCAGCTTCAGAACGCCTGGAATAATCCAACCGCAAAAAAAGCATCGAGTTAACTATAATCCTAACAAATACACCTGCCCAAACAGTCTCCCTGCCGTTTACCTGTAGGGTCATGTGGTTCGCCCCTCTCTCCGGGCTCATACAAACTGCGAAGCTGAGTTTCATTTATGCGCTCCCACCCCTGGACGGACACCAGCAGCAGAGTCCAAGTCAGGACTAACAGGAGCTCGAGCCTGCACCCAGCCATTCACGCGAAAGCTCTCATGCAGCTACAGAAAGCCTCGCGCCCCGCTACAAGTACTGGTTCCAGCTTAATTGATTGCACCTGACTGCTGCTGATTTTTCACCTGCTGCCCCGTTACAGGCGGGAAGGAAACTCGCCTGTTTATTTATTTATTTTTAACCTTAATTACTATTCATTTAATTTACATTAAACTGACCAATATTTTATTATATAGGGTATGACAATTTCTTTTTAGAAACTATGAAAAATCTTTAAATCACTTAAAGTTTCTCTGTGCTGGCCATAGACCTTAGATGTAAACAAAAACACAACAATTTATCTTTCTAGATTGACATTTATTTTCGTTTTAATTTGGCGCAGGCATCTTTAAGAAGTGGACTAGCTGGACTAGTTGGGGGCGCTGAGAAAGATCAAATGACCTCTGCACTAAAGGAGTCAAGAAAATTGGACTTACAAAATATTTTTAATTACTAAAAAAATGTAGCTTCTATTTATATATATAAGGAAACGGGGAAGAAAGTGGTTTCTTTTCCGCCTATGACAATATTTGTGTCTGAGATGATCAAAAAGCTTGTGGAAGAAAACTGCAAAGTCCAAATGCAAATGTTGGGTTAATATCCCAAAATCTCAACTTTCTTACCGAAACCTCAAATTTAAGATAATAATCCAAAATTTTGACTTTTCCGGTGAAGAAAACGAGCTTCCCTTAAAACCTCTTTATTTGCCTTTTTAAAATCACATCATTTATCACTTCTTGCTCAGTTTCTGTTATAGCTTTTCTTTGTTTTGTTTTTTATTGTTGCATATTTTAGCAAAATATTTCCAAACAAAAAAGACTTTACATAGTGAATCATCACTGGGCTTACCCAGGGCAATATAGAACTTCAAAACATATTTACAAAATTCATGCAGACAGATGATCTCTGTTCAGTATTTGTTTGTTTAATAAGGTCAAATAAATCAAACAATTTACTTCAATAGAACAGTAAAATGACACAAACATCTTGCTGTTGCAAAACATTTATTTGCACTCAATTGCATGAAAACCGATGTATGTTTCTAATGCAAGACAGGTCAAATAAACAGGCTATTCTAGAGTCTTTATCACTTAAAACATAAAATATCTTCTCTCTTTGAGCTTGATCTCTTGAACAATTTAGAAAAAGGAAGAAAAAACCCACAAATCTTGATGATTTTAATAGTTGAACAAAAAAAGAATCACTTATAGGAGTTGGCTTTATGCTTAGGCAAGAATTCAAAATTCTTGGGTACGGGTCCAAGCAGCATTTCACTAGAAAGTGGAAAACATTTCATAAGACACTCATTATTACATTTTGAGCTTTTTAAATCTTAATTTTGTGCAATCTTGAAATGTAATTGGAGAAAATAGGCATGTTTGTACTCACCTTATCCTGATCCAGTCCTCCACGTTCTGACTGGCCATCAGTGTCTCCAAATAGTTCCTGCCCATGTAGTACGGAGGTCTCTCATTGATCTTCTGAGGCACTCGCTCCAACAGGCCCACTGGAATATATCTGAGAACAGATGGAGGGAGAAGGAAAGCAATGTTTACCACAGCAAACAGGAAAACTTAACAGCGAGAGTCAGATGACTGAAAGCGGAATGCAACATAGTCTATCACACATTTTCAGCTATTAAATGTCCTCATTCTCATAAACTAATGGGAAAGGACCACAAATAAGTCTGCTACCCTAAAATTATATTAAAACAGCTTAATTGCACAGAATATATGAATCGAATTGCTCACAGAAGAACGAATGCAAAATTTCTGAAATGTGTTGTGGCCCACCGGCACAAGAAGGAGAGCCACTCAAGCAAGAAGGTGCGTGTCCTCTCCACGCCCCGAGTGTCGGAGCCCCAGTGCTCCAGGCCAAAGTTGCTGAAGTCCTTTAGGATGTCCAGTCGCTCACTGGACGAAATGTCCCAGTGTCGGCTCTCCTTGATTTCAGTGAAGATCCAGGGCTTAATGAGAGCACCCCTATAGAGAGCAAACCCCGAAAAGGAAATAATTAAATGTATACATAAATAAATAAATAAATAAATAAATAAATAAATAAATAAATAATGTATAAGGATCTTCCATCCTATGGAGTAATTTGTGGTCAGTGTTTTGTTTGTATTTTCCTCTGAGAAACAATGTTTCCACACTTCAACTGAAAATTATACATGGAAAAAGGCACCAACATATTAGCCTTAAGAGCTCAGACAAATTTGCTGCTGGGTTTTAAAACAACTTAAAAAGATTCTTGGTTTCACTGAGGCAAAATACACTCATGGCCATTTCATTAGTTACACCTTGCCAGTACTGGATTGGACCCCATTTTGCCTTAAGAACTGCCTTAAATCTTTGTGGCATAGATTCAACAAAGTACTAGAAACATTCATCAGAGATTTTGGTCCATACTGGCATGACAGCATCACACAGTTGTTGTAGATTTGTCAGCTGCACATCCATGATGTGACTCTCGTGTTCCAACACATCCCGAAGCTGCTGTGTTGGAATGAGATCTGATGACTGTGGAGTTACTGTGAAGTCATTGTTAGGTTGTGGCAGTAAATGATGCTCAGTTGGTTCCACAACCCTAAAGTGTGCCAAGAAAATATCCCCCACATCATTACACCAACAGCCTGAACCACAGATACAACCCGGGATGGATCGATGTTGTTTATACCTAATTCTAAACCTTTGATCCATCCTTTGAACCTTTGCAGACCATATCAGTTCCAATGTCATCTTATCTGTTTTAAGGCATTTCAATCATTTTGTTTACGCTGCAAGGAAATGACACTAACCTTGCAATCATAATCCCAGAAACTCCGGTCTCTTTCGCTTTCATTGCATCCTCATAGGACAAAATGTCTCCGTTACCTAGAAAAATAAAACCAAATCACCTGTCATTAATATGTACCATAAAAACATGTACAAAAAAAACAATACACTGCATTCTGTGCAAGGTTTTACAACCTAGAGAACGCCAACTAAATGCATGAAACTGTTTAAACATCAGGAGGCTTTTTTTGTCTTTTGACTTTTTGTGTAACCGTCACAAATCCACATACCAAAAAGTGGGATGGGGCTAGCCAGCTTTGCACATGTTGTGATATAGTCCCAATCGGCTAACTTTGTGTATCTCTGCTCTCTGGATCTGCCATGCAACTGTAGGAAAAACACAGCGTCAATGTTTTTAATAGGAGAGGAGTATGTAAACATGTTATACATCACTGAACAGAATAACATCTCGAGAATGAATCGTCACCATAGGACATTTACATTTACATAAATGATACCGATTCAGAATTAATTTTACTTGGATGCTTACAGCTACATCTGGCAACTCTGTAAACCTAGAAATTAAATTTCCTTTTTATCATGTTGATTTATGGCATAGGGACGATTTCACATTGCTCAAACAGGCTCCTCCTTTACTTACTGTAATCATTGAGACGCCCCAATTCTTCATCTCTGGGATGAGCTTGTGTGCTATGTTAGACTTTTCCTGAACGCCGGTGCGGATCTTGACTGTTAGAGGGACATCAAGGACCTACACAGAGAAAAATATTTTCATTCAGCCTTTAACTAAAGGCTGTGTGTCTTTTATCCTGTCTTCTTCCCCTCACCCTGAAACAGTTACAGCAGATGGCTGCCCTTCCCTGAGCCAGGTTCTAATAAAGGTTTCTACTTGTTAAAATTGAGTTTTTTCTTCCCACTGTTGCCAAATGCTTTTCGATGGGAAACTGGGGTTTTCTCTCAAATAATGTGCTTAAAATATAAAGCACCTTGAGGCAACTCTTTTTTGTGATAGGGTGCTATATAAATAAAATTGAACTGAACTGTAACTTTGGAATGATCCACAAGAGCAACAATAGGCAAAAATTCATACTTACATAATTCATTCCTTTGACTATTCGTTCAAATTTTCTGGTACGTGTCATCAAGCCGCAGCCTCCACCCTGATGGGAAAAAAACAAAGGCCATCTGTCAGTGACTGTCATATTAATGTCTAACATTTCCTCTCAAATGCTGGTATCTGTGCTCTTTGTGCTGTAGTATAAACACACAAAATGCATCTGACTACAAAATAGGAAGTCTCAAGTTGTCTATTAGGAAATGAAAGAAAAAAAAGTCACGGTCTGAGCATTGGGGGAGGGGCAAGTTAAGAGTTTACCTTGTTGTATACGAGATCGATGGGACACCCAGAGTTGATGTCCACAAAATCAACTTCAGTGTTGTTGTTGATGAGCTCTGCACACCTCGTCATTGTGTCAGGGAAACTGCCCTCCACCTAGAGACACAATTCAAGCTTTAAAAATCAAAGTACTTGCACTCTCACACAAATCTAGACGTCTTACCAACAACACCCTTATAAGACTTAACCCTTCAGAAGATTTTAAACATCACCTGGATACCGAACACATCTTCACTTTCGTGTCTCCTCAGGAGGGCCCACTCGGACTGGTGCCCCTGCAGCAGGTTTGTGCACATGGCCATCTCCCCACATGTGATGTCTGCACCAAAGCGCTTACACACGCGACGGAAAGGCAGATTTCCACACTGAGGAAATTAAAGAAATACTTGCATTATCAGATCCAGACCTCATTTACAGGTTATTATTTAATTGCACTTGTTACATTCCTGGATTTAAAGATAGAAATACATTAAAAAACACAACTACTACTAACTCCAATACTGATTTCAGTGTGATGGTACTTACAGTCGTTAGAGGGGCGAGATAGAGCTTGTCTTGAAAATCCACCTTAAAAACAGAGGCAAAAAGAGGAATTAAGCAACACAAGCTGACTGTAATTTAAATCGTGTAAATATTCCCTAAATATATATATATATATGAGTATCAGATGTCTGCTGATTAGAACAGTTTAGTAAAACATCTTGTTTATCGTTTAAACAGACATGAAAACTCTGGAGGAAAGCGACTGGAAGAGATATACCTGCTTCTTTTCACACGGGCGCAGCTTGATGACATCGGCATCAGTCAACGGGCCGACGGTCTTCACTGGAGCAGGCTGTTTATCTGAGCTGGTCTACAGTTAGTCAGAAACATGAAAAACACACACAATAAACACAAGGCTCAATGACAGAGTGGTCAGTAAGAGGGAATGCTGTTAGTAGAAAAGGTTACCTGTACTTCAGTAGAAACAGGCTGGTTTTCTCCAGCTGGATCAGCAGAAAATTCAGATGCACATAGATTCCATGAGTGAGACAAAGGAACAAATTAAGATATACTAGAATTGATAATGCATGTATGAGTATGTAGCAACAGGTCAACACATGTGCAGATTAAAAGAAATAGAATAGGAGTGTATTTAATCTGCTAAAACTGGGTGAGCTGGTCAAAGTTAAGGATAATTTTATTTTAAGAAACAGCAGCTCTTGAAGCTTAACTCCACAGATTTTACACAGTTAAATCAGTTTGTGGCATATTAATGCATCAGTGAAAAAAGATACTTTCAGCCTTTGTGGGTCCTGATGGCAGCCAAGTTGCCTTATGGGTAATGTGGCTGTTTACTCAGTATATCGGTAAATAAGTAAACTGCTATTTACCAGTGTTATTCTAAATTCTTCTCCATTAGTACCTACTCGGCTAAAAGGCTCCATAAAGTTTTTTGGGTTTTCCATTAGGTGGTAATACCTGGTACTGGATACTTTTTTGGTACGTACTCGGCTGGGGTTTCAAGCAAGCTGATCTGAAAATGTGACATCAACAGTTTGCATACCACCAATAAGCCAATCAATGGTGACACTTGATGAATGATGAGAACATCCCCTTCACAAAAATAGAAAATCACAAGATAAAAATCACTGGACTTTTGGCTGTGTTGCTATAACAACCAATAGATGTTACTCAATTGTAATGGAAAACGACCAAAACCGTGTCGAGCCAAGCCGAGGCAAGTGGATACTAGTGAAAAAGAGGCTTTAGTGGGATACTCAGGATCTGTTTCTTCCTACAAAGCATGAGAAAAATTTGTGATGGCAGCATTCTTTATAAAAGCCTTTTCACTCGTCTTACCGTTGCCTTGCTGTGCTCCTTTATCTTTGTTGTCTGAGAGTGTTTTCAGGTACTTTTCTGACTTTTCGAAGGACACCGATCGCTTCCTCAGGCGACCCTGGAGCTCCTTACTCATGTTGTTCTTCACCATAGTCCTGCCTTCATACACCTTGACCAGATCGGCCTTCTCCATAGATTTGAAGTCAGGCGTAGTGTGGGCCTTGGCGAAGCGGCAGGACAAACCGTAGGCACATTTTCCAAATGTTTCGTAGATGTGACAGGTCTCCCCGATATCGGGAGGCTTAGAGTCCATATACTTGACAATGTCATGGTCAAAGAAGCACTTTGCTCCAAAGGGGCATTCTTTGTTCTAAATTTATGGGGGGAAAAAGTCACAAAAATAACTATATGGATCAAAATGTATTGCACAGAGCCTTTTTGAATGCAGAGTCAGAGCTTCATACCTGAATGATTGAGTGACAAAGTCGTTTTTCATCGTAGGCTGTGGGCTTTGTGTGCGGCCTTGACTTATTCTGTCCCCGAAGACGCTTGCCATCTGGTCTACCCTCAAAATTTTGTTTCAGCCTTTTAGGTTCAGGTTCCTCCAAAGAAGTCTCCTTTGAATCATCAACTGTGTCACTTTCACTGGCTTTCTCTCTTTTTGAGCCCTGCGACTCAGAGTCTAACAACCCATGAAACTTGTCTTTGGTTGTAAGGAATCTGCAAACATAAGAAGATGAAAGAATCCTCCTGATAAATTTTGTTTTAAATTATGTGTAAAAACAGTCTGTGTGTCACTAAAGCATTTTAGTATGAACTATATTCACACTGGGGGAAAAAAGAGCGTAATGGCAGTAAATTATGCTAAACTAGTAAGACCCTGTAGCACTGAAGCAAGGGTTATATAAACACTGAAAGCAAAGAGTTGAGGGCCTTTAGCAGCCTTTTTGCTGACAGTGTAACACTCTTTGCTTCATCAGACAAAGCAGCAGGAAGGCTGAAAATAAAGGCAGTAAGTCCTTACTACACCACCGGGGGGGGAAAGCGGCCTCTCCCCACCGGAAAAGCCCCTGTTTCACCCCTACAGTGTCATATTTCTATGTTGTGTAAATGAGTTATTATCTCTTGTAGACAATTTCTACAGTTTTTCACATAAATTCACATGAACATCTTAACAAGTTCAGATGTAGACAGCCTCCTTATAGTCACGTGCCTTGCTTGTGCTGTTTGCTCAGGTCAGATGGTCTGCTTTGTTCTTTCATAGACTCAAACACATGGTTATTTATTCAGCTATGCTTGCACCAATCTTACTTACCGGCTTACATTCATCATAAAAATCTGGCGTTATCTTCAGTGCCCTGACTCATGGCTGTCTGTCTCTTTTGAAAGTTCACGCTGAATTTGGAGAAAGATTGTTCTAATTTGCAGCTCCCCTCTCCTGAAATCTGCTGCAAAAACATATAAACTTTAAGGTGCTGCTCTCACTAAATGCTTTTAAGGCTATTTTAAATAACCAGGAGGGAGTTACTTCAAGCTACGCCAGGCTGAACATGTTTTGTCAGAATATTATTACCTGTTTTTGACCTGAGACAATGACTTTTACTGACATTGTAGGCTTTACTGGCTCTTAAGTTCATAAATTTTGGTTGCCTTTGCATTTTATTCCCCATCACTTGTACATCTGGTATACTATTGAATTATTAATATTTAGTTAATTTAAGAAAGCTCAATAAAGACTCGGTTTTTTCTATTTAACTTCAGGATTTAAAGGGTTAAGTGAAGATTGTCATCTTTGAGAATGAGAACAGGAGGCAGCATGGTGTGATGTGCTACAACTATACACACACACACACACACACACACACACACACACTTTGTCTGGCTAGCACTTGATTTTGTGACTGCGATTTCCACAGTTTTCTTAGTTATTAGCGGTAACTTACTCTGATTTGATAGCAGCTTCACCCTTTGCAGCCACGTCTGCCCCCTTCGAAACGTTCACCTCCTCCGCTGTTTCCATCACAGTCTCTCTTCCTGCAACATTTTAACACCTTTCTAATTAAACACTTCACAGGACCATTCAGCTCCCAATCCTACGCTAGGATACGTTATGCACACAGTCAACCAGTTCAGGTCGTGCCTTCTTATCATAATCAGCTTGCCTGCTTTTCTCTGGTTTCCATATTTAACCTTACACTTCCACCAGTTATCTTCCTCTTGTAGCTGAGTTAGACCACTTACCGATATACCGAGTAGACAGCCGCCTTGCTTCAACCGTGAAATTAAAAGACAACTGATGTATAGCACGTAGAAATCAAGTCAAAAGTTCCTGTTTCTTTTCTACAACAGGACATGCACAACCCAGAATCGCGAGGAAACCGTTGTGCAGCTCCTTAGCTACGTCCGTGGTAAACTTGCTGCTCAACATTGGTTCCGCGAACCGCTCGCAAATCTTTCTCATTGCATTTGAAATCCAGCACTCAGATTCACCCACTGGGCTGGAGTGTGACTAAGTAAAACAAACTAAAAATATACATGAAATTTCTTTATCGTTAGTCTTTGTCAGTTTGGTCAAGTCTGTCGCGGCAGCTGGTTCACAAGGCCCTCGCTTTTTAGTTTAACTGACTATTGTTTATTGTAGACCGTATTATTTTTATTCTTTAACCTTATTCAATAATGTATCTATTTATATCCAATTTTGTTATTTTGTGCAGTTCTCTTTCCTTTTGTTATGACTGAACCATTTGAGAGCTAAATGGAGGTCTTTGCTCCAGTCATTTGACTAAAAGAATAACCCATTTTCTTAATCACTCTTACCATGTGTTGGTTTTAAAATGGCCAAAGTCTTCTTTAGTGCTTAAAAACAAACATCACATCAGTCATTCCATAACTGTACCTGTGAATGAAACATTTAGTCAAATGTATTTCACCTTTTGCATTTTTTTTTTATTTCAAGACAGCATATTTATGTATTGATGGATTAAAACACCTGAAACATTACATAAGGAGGTAATCCACTGACAATTTCCTTTTACTCATTAGCTTCAAATGTCCCCAGACCTTCAATTTATGATTTTTACTGCTTTAATTACTTTTGTGAGACTAGAAGAATATCACAGGCACAATGTTTAGATTTCAATGCTGAAATTAAGTTTGGGTTATTAAAAGAGCTCAATCATACTATCTCTGAACATGAAATCTGTTCATTCTTACATCAAAAAAATGAAAAAGTATCAGCCAACACTGTCTGACAGGCAGCAAGCTACACTCACTCTTCTGGTGAGGCAGAAAGTTTTTCTATCTTTGCGGCAAACCGCTTTCGACTTGAATCGAGGATGTTGATGCCATTCTTCTGGAAGTCATAGCCCACCCTTCTCAGTTCCTCTAGTCGCCCTGTAATGTTTTGTGTGCTGTAGTCCAAAACTTTGGGCTTTTCCAGTATCTGCTTCATTGTTATTCCTCCTTTTAGAAGACAGTCTAGTTTAGAGCTCAGAGTGTCAGGCCCAATGTAGAGAATCATCGGATAGTTGATGATCAGTTTTTTAACATCAGCTTTCCGACAGCCAAGTGCGGTCATCTTCTGCTCCAGGCTGTTGAAATTCTTTTTCAGGTACTCATTGGAAAGGTCCAAAATTTCTGCCCCGTGGCCTTGAAGAAGAGCCAGCAGTTCTGAATCACTCAACTTAAGAGATGCTTTCAGGTTGTCGATGTTTGTCTTGACTCTCTTAGTGCTTCTGATTAGAATGTAAAGATTTCTTGTTATGACCATTTTTGCAAACTGCTCTGGGTTACTTCCACCGAGCTCTGTGCAGATATCTTCCAGAAACTCCACCATTTGCTTGTTTAGCTCTAAGCTGTTGGAGAAAGTCCGCGGTGCTGTGGTCAGCAGCCGGTGGAGGTCTTTGGCATTTAGTCCCAGTGAGACCAGATAATCTATGTTCTTCTCCAAGTTGTCGTTATCACTGGAGCGGAAAAACGACTCAGGTGAGCGATCCAGGATGCTTACGATTTCTGCGTCCGTCTGGAAGATGTTTCTCCACAGCTGCCAGCGTTGTTCCAAGTGTTCAATGGAGCGAGTGATGGCTCGGGGATAACGGGATATTATGCTAGCAATGACTTTGCGGCTGGCACCTTTTCCTTGCAGGAACTGAGCGAGGCCGTGCTCATTAGTGAAGGTTTTACGAAGCACCCCAGGCTGACGCTGGCGTGCCATCCTCACGTCAACTCCCATGAGGTTCAAGTTCTCGAGCAGAGATTCATTCTCCGGGTTTACCGGTAGCTTTGTTTCAGTACTTCCTGTCGAAGTACTGTAAAGCCTTCTGGGGAAGCAGGCTGATGCAAAATGTATTGGAATGAAGCCAAAAAAGCTGGGCTGCAATGTCACCGATCGCTGCACAGCGAGGAGGGCTCTCAGTCCAGGAACTGCTGCCATTTTTATTGAGGAGGGCTACACTGAAACATCACTGCAATTCAGACAAGAAAAAACAGACATGTTAATTTATGCTGTACTTGAGATCATTGTCCTGCAGCATGACCCAATTCGGGCCGAAGTTTAGCTTTCAGAGAGATGACCTCGTACTGGGCACTTGAATACTTTGGTATACAGAGGTGTTATGCCCCTCAGCAGCCCCTAATCTCTTTGCAATGGCAGTGCAAGAGCGTTCAGCTGTTCCTAATTGACCAAACCTCGTCAGGTGTGGATAAAGGCATACCTGAGGCAAGCTTTCATAAAGGCTAACTAGCCTTTGTCTTAGTGGTACCAGCTATTTTAGCCAACTTATTATGTAATTTAAAATAAAACCTATTCTGTGTGAAATTCTGATATTAGTCTCCATATTTACGTATGTTGCAGCTTTTGAGTCGGGTCGTAACAAGAGGAATTCATGTTTGACTCAATTATTGCGAGCGGAGCATGTTCCCTGGCTACAAAACAGCTGTGCACTGAACATTTGTGTCGAAAGGACACCGTTCCAGAAGTATTGTGGTTTGTTGATGCTTTTTGGCTTTCTCATCTAAGCCTTCCAAACAAGTCATACTTGTTCAATCTTTTTTTCTAATTGTTTTGTCATGAACTAGAACATTTAGCATGCTAATTAAGCCCTGTAGAGTCTCAGATCTATCTCTTGGGTTTTTACACTTTCTCTGAAAATTGTTCAGACTGACCTTTGGGTAAATTTGCTGGGACATCCACTCCTGGAAAAATTGCGGCATTGTGTTAACACACACCTGAATGCTCCAGACCAGCAAACTGCCAAAAACTCATGCAATCATGCATTTGATAAGCAGCACCTAGCTACTAACCCTCTTAATTCCTATGGAAGTAATAAGGGTGTACTTAAGTTTTTCACAGGACTTTTGCTAAATATTAAAAAAAGCCTTTAATATAATTAAAGAAAAGACAAGAAACAAAAAGAAAAGCCACTTGTCCAAAAAAGATGCAGACAGGTAACTGGTGAGTTATCAGGAGGTATATAATGATGTATTACTTAAATAAAAGCACATCTATTATCAGATGCTATTAGTAAGATTTGATTGTTTTACTTTTGGATATGTTAATTTACAAATATATGAATCTTTAGTGAAACCATTAAGGCATTGGTATATTAACCTTTTTCTTTGCTAATCTGATTTTCTGACGTACCGCTACTTTAGTTTCAATAACAGCTCCAAGCTTACACCAGTGACAAAAACTTTCCAAGCAAGTATTATTAAACTTAGTTGTCAATTGCGTGATACTGGCCATTTACGAGTTATTTACTACATAATGCGTACGTTACTTTGGCAAAGTTATTTACGTTAGTAATACAAAGAGGAGCTTTTATTTATTCGCCCGGGAATAACTAAATGAAGAGTCCAACCAAAGCACACAGTCGTTTCTGTTTAGCGGTGTACAATATCTTATCAATAATAGCCCTTTAAGTACCAGTCTGCTTTAAGAAGTATTAAAATCATACCAAAAGCCAACATTTCTTCCATGCCGGTAACGTGAACTCCAAGAACTATCGCGAGATTTTTCTTCTTCGTTACATTTATTGGCTGTAGGTTAAATGACAAAATAATACGATAGCGACACAACGGGTATGGTGGAGTTTGTGCCAAACACCAGCTCATATCTCCTGAAACATGTTTTTTTCTCAGATAATCCAATACAGTGTAAGTTTCGTTATTTTCGTTCTTTTTTTTTTGCTGTTGGCTTGATAACACTCCGTTTAACTTTATTTTTAAATAGGTTTTCCAGCCATTGCCTTTTTCAGCCTTATATTTCTGCTGACAGTGATCAATTTTTTTTCTGTTAGTGTTTTTCTGCGTGTTCAAATCCGAGACTTCTCACCTGTTCCTTGTCATTTCTGCACATTTCCTCTGAAATCTGTAAAGCCATTGCCTTTATACTGATTTATAACCACTAGATGGAAGCAAAGGTCTTATATTTGAAAGAATAGAACATATAAACCAGTGACAGGTGAAGCGAATATTGTTACAGTGCCATATTCTGCTGGGAAATCTTGGCTTTGGTGTGGATCTTACATTGACATGTACCAAACATCTGCTTAATATTGCAGAACAAGCGCACTCAAATGACAACAGGGCATTTCACTGGCAGCAGATTCCATCAGCATGGCTCCACCTCAGAAACTGCTCATAATTTAAGAAACTTAGGAGTCTAAGGATTTTCCCATGTGAACCTGATCCACAGGTGTCCCACCTCACAGTCCACAGGACCAGAAAGCACAGGATACCCAGTAGTTCAATGTTAATTCCCCAAAACATCAGAGCTTTTAGGACGATCCACACAATATTACACAGATGACGTCTTAATGTTGTGAATGGTTTGTGTAAGGATGGTAGGCGGGATTTTAGAAAAACCATTTGCCCAGTTTCCCCTCATTTCTATTAATATTGTTCAATATCAATTTTCAAACATTTTATTGAATTTTAATTCTTTTTAATTCACTACATCCTACATAAGTGATGTGTAAATTAATGTATTCTACATTTTGAGTCATTTGCTTACCACTAGTCAAATTTAAAGACGTGGTTTAATTAAAATTAACCTTCAAAAATGTATGGTCTGTGTGCATCAAGAATTTTTCCTTTCTTAGTTTGATGAAAACCTGAATTTTTCAAAAACAATTTAAAGGACATCTCCATGGAGATGACCCTGAATAAGTGCTTTTCTGCTTTGCACATACTGTACATTCTAAATTACAGTGTGTTCAGTCACTAGTGAAGCTCTCGGAGAGTAATGACATTTTTCAGTAACCTGGGAAGCTTCAATTACATAATAAAAACACAGCATTATAGAGGACTGGACCGTTGTTACAGGTATCAATAGTTAATTCTGTCTCAGCTAGCAGATGCTCTCGTACAAGCTACAAAAGGACATTTACCATGTGTTATGGTTCACAGCCTGCCACTGAGAAATGTACTGACCCAGTGCGTCTCTTTACTGATGAGTCCCCCCACTTATGCATATTTTAATGCATGACACTGATATTGTCATTATGCAAATACACATTGCTCTGCTGCTTTGAGACTGAAGTGAGCTCTATCGCAACAGCTGGGCAGCTGGAGTCTCGATTCAAATTTGTCTCACACATCCACAGGTCACAGTTACATTTGCATTTGCACACCTGAATTTTTCTTAAACGTATCCAAAGTATTTTAGGGACCCTTATAGTCTTTGTGTCTGTCTTTTAATTACTTATACTCTATGACAGAAGATAAAGAGAGGTTATAACACACCATAAATGGTAAGAGTGGTTCAATCTGATCTACTCTGCTATTGTATTTGAAACAGAGACATTCCCACATGTTGCTGAGCTTCCAGCTTTCTTGTTGCACTTAACTAAACCTACTGGAGTGTGACATATATTTTTTTAGCCCCCATAAAAGTTATTTGGCCTCATAAGAGATTACAAGAAGCCAAGATTTCTTAAACATAGAAATAGATCATACATGTTTTGGTAATACAAACAGTCATGTGAAGCTTTCACAGGACTTTATCAGTCGCTTACAACACTGAAGAGGAATTTCAGCTAGTATACCCTTACTGTTTCCATAGGAATTAAGTGGGCAAGTGGCAGCCCAGTGCTGCTAATCTCTAACAACTATGGCTCTTCTCTCTAAAAAGACCAAAGTGGAGATCCATGGCCATAATGCACAACACCATGTTTGGAGAAAGGTAAGTACAGCATGTCAGCACACCACCTACTGTCAAGCACGGTGGCGGATAGGCCATGATTTAGCTTGTTTTTGCAACCATGTCCTCATTTTTACATATTGGGTTTATGAAGCATAACACAATAAAGTCTCAATTGTGTAATAAAATATAGAATACTTTGAGCAGCATGAAGTATAAAGATGAAGAAAAGCATAAAAAAAAATGTAATCATATGAGGATCTCAGGAGGTGAAACTATATGACACTTCTGGGCTATAAATACACTTTAATTTAAAAAAGCCGTAGCACTGGATGTGATGATAATCTACATTAGTTAAGGTTGCTTTTAATCTTTTGTCCACCATGTGTATTTAAAGTGTTATAAGAAAAATGGTTCAAAGTGGTTTTATTTTACTTTTCAGTATCTAGATGTTTCTATCATTTTAATTCTAACAGCCTTTATTCACCACCCTCTGACTTATAAATATAGCATGCATGCTGTTCATTTGTTGAGCTTGTCTTGGTAAAGTCACTTGGGTAATTGTAGACTCTGTATACTCCCTGAGTGAATCAATAATTCAGAGACTGGCGAAACTTTCAAAAGTTCCTGCAGACGCTGGTGCTCAAACAGCGAGTTTTCACAGGTGAGATCAGGCTGGTGAGAATGTCCAAAAGAAGATGGGTGGAATTCAAAATCTGCCAGACGATAAGCTGTTCAGCCCCCGTCAGCCGAAGACACAGAGCATCTTCTCCCACTGCTGCTGCTGCTGCTGCTACTGCTACTACTGGTATGTTTCTGGAAGTATAAGGAAAAGTTTAATATTTTATAATTCTACAAGAATATTTTAACCTGCATGTTAGAACAAGAAATCTTCGAGTGAAACTGAGGCAAAACGCTTAGGTAGGATATTTGTTTAAGACTGGACTGGCCTGCAAATAAAAAGGGAATAAATGTTGGTCCACCTGGAATTTAATCTCAGGGAAATTGAAATAAAATGTAACAGTGTAAGGAAATAATCAAAGAATATGAAATATTAAAACTGGTTAAAATTTGTTAGTCTTACATTTGCAGTTTGAGGCATGCCCTGGGGAAATATGGAATTTAAGCAAACGTGTAACAAATAATCTCCAGATTTCTAAAATCCCAGCAAAGACCCCTCTGAATTACTGCCCATATCCCCTATTAGCTCACTGGTGATCAAATAAAAACTTTAAAGCAAGAAGATTAGTTCATCTAACGATCAAGCCATAAAGTTTATATTATCACTGACTTATTTGGGAGAAAATGACAGGAAAGATAAAAGGCCTTTAGTTTGCCAAGAATATGCTACTTTAATTAAATATATACTATTTTAAGACTGAAGATCAATCCCACATGGAGGCTGTGAGTAAAATATTGCCTGTCCATTTGTTTTAATCGTCCCCATCTGTCCTAGAAACCGATGCCAGTCTCTCATATTACCTGCAGCACCATTCAGCTGAGACAGCTCACGTGCTTCCTCTTTAACATATGGCAGCATTCTTGGTGATGCAGCCCATTCAAACGCCATGCTGGAGAATGTGAGGTGACGGCTGGAGCCTTTATTAGCAGCAAACATCTTTGATATGAAAATATTCTGTGTTTAAAAAAGAAAACTCTCAACTGGGACAGCTCTGGCAACCTCTCCTCCTCGCCTGTTACCATAGAAACTGAGCAGACTTTACAGGCAGACTTCAGACTGCAGAGAATGAAGGGAAATTTATGGGATTGTAGTCAAATATAGTGACGGGATTATTAATAATTAGCACTAAATGTATTATTTTTGCATTAAATAATCTTTTACATTGTGAGAAATTCAGCCCTCTTTTCTGTAATGGCTCTACAAATTCACAAATATCTTTCAAACCACAAAGACAGAGAAAAAAAGAGAATCATAAATTATGGAGAAATGTGGTTTGCTTGGATTTAAAGCAGTCAGCAAGTGTTTCATCACCACCTTCAATGGTAGACGCCAACTAAATGCATTTTAGTGAGATACTTATGTGGGTACAAATGGAGAGACATGTATTTTATTTTGATAGCATCTGGCATTTGCCTCCATTACTTTATCAGTCAAGATATATTTATAGAAGACAAATTTAAAGCTACCCAATAGGATCAGGAGCATTTCAAGTGGCAGGGAGTGAAACCGGTTTGAACATGCTGGATAATTGTTTCACAAAGTGAAAAAAAATGGGCTAAAAAGTAAAATTTATATTAAAGGCTTATGTGGTTTCATGGTGAACAAGTTATTAAATCATAATATACTTAGTGTCTTAAGTAAATGTACTTATTATATTGAATATCACTTTTCAGAATCATGTATATACTGGATCATAATTTCTGATTCACTGATTTGTATGTCACTGTATGAGTGCAAACTACAGTATTTGCAAAGAAAATATGGTAAAGTAGAAGCAGAATGTAGCATTACATTAAAATACTTAATATGCTCTCATCCACTGGGCATCATTAAGCTTTACTCTGGTCCAAAGGCATTAGCGGGGCATGCCCGAGAACAGGATACACAGTGGTTAAAATTAGTTAGATTAAATCTATCCGCTGTTTTTGGATACAGGGTTATACTTTTACTTTTAATTATTATTTTGTTGTTGTTGTTTAGATATATACTAAAACTGTGCTGAATTAATTGTCATGTCATTGCTTCTTTTACTCAAAGTCAGAATCAGAGCTTGACAGTGAAAGAATTTTTTCGAATTAATTAGCTGGAAGTTGAATTTGGTATTCCCACCTCACCTAAAAACAAGTTTCTGGGAGACAATTCAGCAACAACCATGTGAGAACTTGAGTAAGAAAACACTTTCTTTTTTCAGTAGGTGGAGGTTTGCAATAAATAACAGATTCTGGTCATCAGACAACAGACTTTTTAATGACAATATATATATCGAAATGTAATTTTTTAAATTTATTTTTTTTATAAATGAATTAAAGTATTTAAAAAACTTTTTCTAGTACTGTGTGGTCATACGAAAAAGTGATCGCTTGCCAAAATTTGATTTCCTGTATTTGCCTGCTCTGAGTGACTTGATGGCCTATAATCTGTCCAACATTCCTGACACTATTTGGGAGTTGTGGTCACTTTTTCATAACGTTACTTTTATATATCTTTTACTTATACAGGTGTAAAAGTCCCACTGAAAATAAAAATGACTTTTTAAAGAGAGATATGGCTAACAATACACCAGAAATAGTAACAATATAACATAATATATAGAAATTTGAAGTGGTAAAAAAAAAACGACGATCATGTTGGGGACGGTATTTCTGACTGAGCGTGAACGCACCACCGTTGGGCTGCCAGTGGGCGTGGCTGTGAAGGCACCTACACTACGTCATCATTACTGGGTCTCATGTTTACGTGGAAAACATGGCGGCGGACTACCAACAAGGAGACAGCTAGTTAATACCAGTGGAAGTCTCTGGGAGCGAGCCACGAGTCAGAGAGAGAGAGGGACATTTAGCTGTTAGCTTTTAAATTTCTCTCGCGGATACTTCGCATGAGGCAGTTTCTCTGTTTGTTTAGCCACAGGGACTGCGGGGATGGAAGACGAGGAGAGGCAAAAGAAGCTGGAGGCCGGCAAAGCAAAGGTATGATTCTCAGTTTTGGTGCTAGCACAACTCACTGACACTGCTCTCATTACTCTGAAGTAGCGACTTAATGCTGTCGACAACTTGTTTTCTCGCGGCCGGGGTCTGTCAGACGCTTTTCGCCTCACCCCCCCTCCCTTTCATTTTACGCTATCAGCTGTCGGGCTCCGCAAACATGCGCCCTGCTTCGCTCTGACAGCCGGGCATGGGGCGGGCGGGGTGGGGGTGGTTAGCATAGCCGCTGCTAGTCTCCTTTGTCATGCTGCATGTCTGCACTTACTAAAGTGTTTCCTTTTACTTTACCGAAACCGACGTGCAGGTGTGCGCACGCAGTGTTAAGACCAGACGCCACATTGCTACCCGGGATTTATAAACGCCACCTGAAGTAACACTGACTGACAGGCTGGTGTAACAGGATTTACAGGACATAACCCCACTGGCTAGAACCAGCATTGCCTCACATGCCAAACTTGTGCTTTATTAGCTGTCTTCTAGAAACGATAGCATCCACAAACTGGATCAATGTTTATATTAATCGACATTGACACAGTGCTCACTCCTCTTTCAGTTTTGGCTCGTGGTGCTTGTGGATGACACTGCAGGAGCTCTGTTATCTATTTTTATAGCCTGTATAACCCAAACATCTTGTGGGGGATGTGTTTTATCAAAAAAGATGTTTGCAAAGAGATCTTAGCAACATAATTACAAGCTGGTCAGACCAGCCTGTGGTGAGCCACCATCTTTCTTTCATATCATGAATACACCAGTGTCATGCTGCAAGCATGTGGACAATTAGATAAAGCATATGCACAGTTGAGTGTTGCAGTATAGCCCTGAATGTTGCATTCTTATACATTCTTTCCTCAGCTGTCTGGATGCAAAAGCATATATATATAAATGAGACTTTAGTTGATGCAGAGGCTTCTTAACAATCTTAATAATATTTAAGGAAAATCTTTATTTGCAATGTTGCCTGTCTAGTTTTCATGATCCTGCTCTCAAGGTTCAGATGTGGGTCCAGTGTTAGATTTCATGGTGTATGCCAGTTGTTATGGATGTTGAAGCTGTGGAAAGCTTTGGGAGGAGTGTCGTTACTTATTTGACTGGAGTTATTTTAAGTTGCAAATTTTAAGACAGAAACATCAGCCTGAGCCATTAGATTGAGACCAAATGTTTATAAAGTGAAGCACTTGTGTATTTCTAAAAATATTACCGTGCAGCACAAACTTACAAAATCTTGTAAAGAGATTGTATCTGCAATCTTTGTACATAGGTAATGTGTTTATATATCTATTTATTTTTTGTTTTCTTTCTACTGTGGGAAATGGGATCCTGAGGTTTGATTACGTCTTCTCTTTTACTCTAGGAGGGCCCTAATGAGAATGAGTCTCTACGAACTAAATTGTCGAGTCAGAAAGTGTCAAAACTGCTTAAATCAGGCAGTCTCACAAAGGGAAATCCAGCCTCTTTCCATCCAGATGCTGCAGAGAAACATTCAGCATGCTGGTTTTTAAATTGCTTGAGCTCTCTGGTTTTTGCACTGCAGGGGAGACCGTCTCCCGGGTTATGACTTTGGTATTTTGGTTTATAAAAAGGCCCCTCTGTGGTGCAGGCTGGTTTCTTTCACACAGTGCCAAATCACAATGTCCTCACGCAGTGAAGAAATCTCATGACATAATGTTTAACAGGGACTTCCAGGGCTGAGTCAGTCTATAAGCTATGGGGAGTGTTTGCATTGTCTTCTGGCTTCCTCACTTTATAAAAAAATATTCGTTTTGTCATGCATTTCCTCCTGAAAAATAGGATTTTTAGTAATAAATCTTAACAAGAACGACTTCAAAGATGCATTTCTGAAATCAGGTGAAGGAAAAGTTGATGTTGATATCTGAGTGAAGGGTAAACTGTCTGTCATCTATTGTGTAGCTCGTAGCAGGCGAGTGCCTATTGAGTCACACCAGACAATAAGCAAAGTGAATATTGTGGGCCAGTGTTGCCAGGCTTTTGTTTCAGGCTGTTGTGTGCAGATGCTTTGTTCATGTTTGCCTACAAAATGGAGCACACTGACAAGCGTGTTACTGGCATTCTGGATTTATTCATTCAAGACTTTCACTCAGTTCTTCAGTTACATGAGTAGCATCTTCTTAGGCTCCCTGTATGAAAAACACTCAGCACTGACTGCACTAATGTACTCAGGGTGGTGTCAGATTTTCTGTTGGGTCAAAGAAACTCATGAACTCAGATATGGCACCTGTTCCTACACTTGCTTTCTCTAAATCCCTCACAATTTTCAGATCCAAACGTCACCTCTCATGTCACTTTGTAGTTGTGGGTAAATTTTCTGTCTGTATATATCTGTCAGATGAAGAGTTTCTTTGTTTGTTTCCCTCCAATTAAGATTGAAGCTTATCTTCTTTTTTATGCTTACAGAGGTGTGCGTTTCCACTGAATGAAAGTACCTTTTTCATGTTGTTTGTCACCCTGGTCGTTGGGATCAGTAGTACGTTGAACAGAGCTGATTTTTAATGAAACATCAGGGAATAACCTGCGTCAGTATATTTGCTGTTTGAGCAGGCTCAGATTTATACTGATTGGCTCAGGGGGCAGCCACTATGGTGGTGTTTAATTTGGCTCAGGGGATGCTCATAATTCATAAAGGATTCTATGTGTATTTGTTTGTCTGCTTCTCCGATATGTCTCAACTGTGCAGCTGTGCAACCTCAGGCTCTTTCTGCAGAATGAAGAATCACTGATTTGTTTGTGCTTTTGACAGATGAATACTGATGATTATCCACAAATCAAAAAGCAATAATACTATGTTAAAACATTTTATGCATCCGATATTTTTTAGAAGGTTTACATAATGTGTTTTTTCAGCCCTGGAGAGACCAAATGCTGAACTACGTGTAAAGGATCATTTTAATTTCTCAGCATTCAAATGGCCTTAAAGCTCAGTGTCACCACCACCCATGCCAGGCAGTGTTGCATGTTTTGAGGACAGCAAAGATACAAGTTGAGCTACTTAACTGAGGCCTGAATAGTTAATCCTTCAGGCGACTAATCACAGGGGTGCCCTGCATTGCCCCGTGTTATGAATGGAGTATGATCAACTTTACTTTATCTTATTATTTGCCTTAGCTTGTACTGTAAAGTTTGATTTTTAGGGTGCAGTATTTAGTGTTTCTAATGCTTGACAAAATACTAAATGCTTTGAAAACTCGCATTGTATCAGGCTGCACTGCTTCAGAAGGGATTGTCAGGTGATTAGTTGAAGATGATGGTGTAGCAGCTGCACAGGTTAAATTGGCAACAGCCTGGATGATGACTAATTTTAATTTTCATTGTGGCTTTTAGACACTTTCTGAGGGGATTTCATCTTGCTTGATGCAATGAGCATCTTCTAGAAAAACACTATAACAGGTGTGCCAAATATACGGCTCGGAGGCCAGAATTGGCCAGAAGTAGACTATATTCTGGCCCATTGGACAGCTTTCAAAAATAGAAATGCATTTTGGACTTTTAACTGTGTTTTCGCAAGTTTTACAGCTTTTCCTACTGATAAAGACCTCCCCTGTGGCCATTTATATTACACCAAAATAATTAAATTATAGATTTCTGTATTTCACACATTGGGCTTAAATTGTAAGAAGTAAAAAGACTCATGCTGACAGATTTCTTTCATTTACTACAGAGGTGTTTCTTTATGATATATAAAAACCTAGAAGCGCTATTAAAATGTCAGTTCTTTTTCTTATATTAAGATATGTTTTTGATTAAATGTATAAAAATGGGGAGTTTCAATGGTACTTCCACATAAGATTAAAGTGGGCTGTATGTGGCTTGCAATGTAAAATAGGTATGGCAATCTTGCACTGGAAGCAGGAAGCAATATGAAGCTGCAGTTGCGCACAACAATTAATAACTAATGTATTTATTGTCTTAATTCTTGATGGCAGAGAGATTATAGTCCATATTGATATGATAGCGTCACACAGTTGCTTCAGATTGTTGGTTGCACACCCACTCATTCATTCATTTATCTGTTTTCTTTCACTTATCCGTTTCAGGGTCATAGGGGGCCACTGGGGCTCATCTCAGCTGCTGTAGGGGGATGGGAAGGGTACACACTGGATAGGTTGCCAGTCTGTTGTTGGGCTAACACAGAGACAGGAAACCATTCACTCTCACATTCACACCTATGGCCAGTTAACCTAACCCCATGCATGACTTTGAACTGTAGTAGGAAGCCTGATAGAGCCCGCACAAGCAAAGGCAGAACATATAAACTCCACACAGAAAGGCGCCAGACTGGATTCAAAGGACCAAACAATATGCCAAAAGTGCCAAGTTTGTATTTTCCTGTCAGTGTCTCATGTGTCCATCTCTAATTGTATTTACAGAATGACAATAAAAGCAATTTGATGAAGAAAAAATATTTTATATATATAAAAATTCTACTACAAATGAATAAAACTGCAGAAAAAAACATATTTATAAATGACACTTGCAGTGCAGTATAGTGAATCTGAGATTTAGTGAGGGTAAAGACATGACATGCAATAATGCTTCAGGATATCATCCTGCATGGCATCATACATTCCAGCTGATCCAGCATATACTTTGAGCTGCTAAGCTTGATTTTTGATAATTGTAGAAAAATGGTTGATACCATGCTTTTCTTTTCTTTTCTTTTTTTTTTAGAGTGAAGAAGCACCAGTTCAGGGTAGAAAGATTTGATTATTATTTTTCAGAGCTTGCTTTTCCAGCAAAATAATTGCGTGCACTCCACTGGTCTCTGGTTTATCTTGTTTGAGTTTTGGTGTTTGCTTACAGCATTTCTGTGTTGCTTTCTGCACTGAGCTGTTTCTGGGGTGGGGGACTTTGCAGCAGTCGTTAGAAGAGCTGAAGGATACCTCAGTCATTCTGGCCTAACTCTTGTTTTTAAAAGGTAAAGACATGTAGAGCTATTAAAATAATGCATAGCTGATAAATAATACCTGCAAATTAAATTGACAGCCTGTCACATTTTTTTTTATTTTCTGTTGTATTTCTGGACCAACAGTGTTTCAAAAGGGGGAAAAAAAAGCGAAGTCCTTTGAAAGTGAGCAGGAGGAGGTGTGTATGTTGCCGCTGGCATTGAATTGCCTCACACTGTGCCTTTGATTCGCTCTTGTTACCATGGTTAGCAAACTGTTCACAGACAATACAGTAGGTACACGTGTTGTCACAGGATAAACCACTGAAAGGACACTGCTTAAAACAGTGCTGGAAGAGACCTGAGTACAGTTTTCAACCTGTGTCATGTCCTATGTGTTACATGTGTTGTGGCCATTGGACTGCTGTGTTTAAAACCCCTTTTACATTTCACAGATGTAGCACCAGCTGGATAAGGGGTGATAAACCAGGTGACGCAGAGCAGGTTCAGTTACTGTTGGGTTTTATTTCAACCTGAAGTCAAATGTGTGCATTCAGCTTAGCAGTAGCTACGAATGTGTGCAGAGGATTTACGCCCTGAAGTAGCACAGTGTTGACTAACACTGTGCTGCTGGCTCTCTCATTGGCACATGACGTGAGGAGCTGTGAGCTTCCTCTCTGGGGTACAGTGGAGTGCTGTTTTTAGGGATGTTGTGAATTCTTTTAGCAGTGTGTCTGACTGACCTGAAACCATAGAAGTCCATTTAGGTATTTAAGTCTGACACACTGTTATTGTATTAGTCATTTGTAAGCATCACATTAACTAAGCTAATTTTTCACTTGGTGACAATAAGTCAAACATTTGTGTGCAGTCATTATAGAGCTGGAGCTTTCAGTGTCTGAGAAACCAATGACTTTTATACAGCGTCAGTTAAGAGACACTAAACAGTTACTAGGATTTGTCAGTTGTGAACTTTGCAAGGCTTTTCAGTTATATACTGATGTACCATTTTACTAGGCATCCCTGAAAAATACACTCTGCAGCCACTTTGTTAGTATCAGTTTCTGCTGTGATGTGCCAGACCAGAATTTGGCATAAACAACATGAAAGCATGGATCCATGCTGCTTGGTGTGGTGGTGTTGCTGTAATGGTGTGGGGGATATTTTCTTGGCACAGTTTGCTCAGTTGGTATTAAGAGGAGCAATGTTTAAATGTGGCAGCCTTCCTGAGTATTGTTGGTCACCATGTCCATCTCTTTATGGTCACAGTGAATCTTTCATGTCACAAATCTCAAATCCTTATTGTACTCAAATGGCATCAACAGTTACCAGATATCGATCTATTCACCTTTTGGATGTGCTTGAATAGGAAATTCTGCAAAAACGGTGTGATGCCATCATGTCAGCGTGGACTAAAATCTCTGAGAAAAGTTTCCAGCACCTTGTTTAATCTGTGTGTAAAGAATTAAAGCACTTCCGAAGGTAAAAGCGGACCCAATCCAGGACTTTAAACCAGCTTTGACTTTTTCACTTTTGGTGGAAGTTATCAAAAAGGTGGTAATTAAGCTTCATTATGCTGTGTTTATCATTGATCTTTGTTGGTGGTGTATAGTCCAACATTTTTCCACTCATGGGTGTTGACTGGGGTGAGTGTAAGTACTAGAGCTACAGTGATCAGTCCATTTTAGTAATTTAAAAAATATCCTAAATATGATCATTTTGGCACATGATGACAAAGATGAACCATTATTATGTTTTGTTAAGTGTATATATACCATTCTAATGATGGATGCTCATATTAAACATGGTTAGTTTCAGATGAGCTCAGCATATGCACAAGTAATTCCATTTAAATGCTTGGATTCACACAGCTTTTCCTGCTGTTGGCTCTTTATGATGTCAGTAAGACGTCATCGGGGATATTCCTGATATGTTTTTTTTTCAGGTGTTTGGAGTTTGCTGTTAGAACATCTTGTTTGGGAAAAGAAGTCAATAGGGAAACTTTGACTTAACAGGGGACCTTAAAGAGAAGGGAACAGACAGAATGAACTGTCTAATATAAGACTAATAAGGATTATTTCACACTGTTAATCATACAAAGCTACTTTACTAAAGGAGTCGAAGAATAAAGAATAGCTTTAAAAACACCGCCTTGAAAAACAACTGAACCTGACATTATCCACTATTTACTATCAGATATATATATATATATATATATATATATATATATATATATATACATATAAAAAACGTGCCTGTGTAAATGTTTTCTGACAGCAGATGGTGATACACCTACGTAATTTCTGCTTTCCCAGATGGTATTAGAGCGACGTAGGCTTCACTTCTCCGTATGCTCAGCCATTGCTCTGCTCTACTCAGCCAAATAGGGCAGCTTGCTATGAGCTCAGTGAAAGGCCGGTGGTTCCCTGGACTCATGTGTGATAGTGCTCATGTACAGCAAACCTGCCAGCAGAAATCACCTTGTGTTTCTCTGAAGTAGGATAGCTCCCATACTGTATGAGTGGCATTCATTCATATTTCATTCTGTGTCCTCTGGTATATAAAGCTTGCGTGTATGCTTGGACAAGATGTGGGTCATGCGTGGAGGTGCAGAGGCAGAGATCAAGAGCCCTTTGAGCTTTTAAGCTATTTATTGTAGGTGGGGAACATGAAGACAACACCCACTCTCGGCTCTGTGTCAGCCTCTGACCTTTTGTGCAGTATCACCAAATGAGCAGTCACAAAGTGCCCACTTACATGCCAACTTTAAGCTGCTGCTACAGGAGTGGGGTGCATAAAACCGCTGATGCAGGTCTAAGGCTGAGCGGTCGACTGTACTGTACTCTAAAGTGTACTTCACCATTCGTGCACACGCGCTTGCGTGCAGGATTACAGAGACACTAATGGACGAACACCCTCAGTACATTTTACTTTTTATGTCCCTTTGTTATATTATGTTATTAACTTTGTTTGCTTTTGATTCTACATCTACACACATGGCTTCTGTGAAAGAAGCATTTCTTTTTATAAGAATTATTACTATTTATCCATTTAACCTTTCATCTTTTTTTCTTTTTTACTACTTTGTTTTTAATACATCCATTCATCTGTTCTCTTCTGCTTATCATTATCTGGGTTGTGGGGAAGCTGGAGCCTATCCTACTAGAGGTCGAGAGGCGGGGTACACCCTGGACAGGTCGCCAAGCTGTCGCAGGGCTAACACAGATAGATAGGCAACCATTTACACTCACGTTCACCACCTATTGGCAATTTAGAAATCACCAGACCCCACTAACTGCATGCCTTTGAACTGTGGGAGCAGCACAGTGGCTCAGTGGTTAGCACTGTTACCTCACAGCAAGAAAGTCTTGAGTTCAATTCCATCATCAGGCCAGAGTCTTTCTGTGTGGAGTTGCATGTTCTCTTCATGTTTGCATGGAAAAATGCTTTTAGATCAACTTTTCATGACAATCTATGTAACACTTTTGCTATGAAGTATAAACATCAACCTCATTTTTAGTGTTTGTGTAAATGTGTATCAATATCTTGACATGGTACCCAGTCATACAGTGTAATACACATGCCTGATTTATACTGCTTGTCCCCTGATGAAGCACAGAAATGGGTTTAAATCAGCGAAAAAATAGTCCTTGGGGTCTCTTTATGTGGATTTAGGTTTGTGATCCACATGTGCAAATCATGACCTAACTGATCCTCCCAATTGTCCTAAAAGGAAAACAAAAGACTCCCCTCGCCAAAGAATAAATGCCAACATAATTTGAGAAATATTCGAGAAATATCATGGCTGCAATGAGGTGTCATTTTGATGATATTGATCACTGTGTCTCACCAGTGACCTGTGATATTTTAAACTGGGGAAATGCAACTAACTGAATTTTTATTTAAATTCTCTTGTTTTGTCTTTCCTTTACGCCCCATAACTTCAAAGATATCAAAGTTTCTTTTCCCTCTAAATATTTTAAACATCTACTATTTCCCCAAAGTCTATGAGTAATTCTCATGATTTCAATAATGACCAAAATAATTACATAAATCACCGAGTAGCCCTGCTTTGTAAGGCTGATGTAGAATCTAGGTCATTTTTAACATTTCATTATTTTCTTCATTGTTACCTGTCAGCATGTGTTGATTACTCAAAGTGAAGCCCTGCTTTTTTTATCCAAGTCACTTTGACCATCTGGAAGAGCATGTTGCTCACAGCTGTGACATCTGTCGTAAGGTGCAGGGGCATTTCTCAGGTGAGCAGGCTGTCTGTACGTCAGCAGTGGTGTACTGCTGCTGGTGTACTCCCTGCTTTGCTCACTCTGCCACTTTTTTGCTGTCACCAGAATAATAAATTTCAGCAGTATCAACTGTTCAGGCTGTTTAATTCGGATCATATTTACATGATCAAGGAGAATATATTTTTATTTGTAAGTGAGAAATAAAGATTGTGTGTGAACAGTAAGTGTTGTTGTAGTGCAAGCATGTTTTTGTTTGGTTTTTTTGTTGTCCTAAAAATATCTGTTTGGATTATTTAATTAGTAGGTTTGTTACAGAAATTGTTCACAAAGTATTTTACAGTTTTAAAAATTTCATAGCAGATGTGATTCTGAAATGTGTGAATTAATTGATTTATGTATCTTATTGACATTTTTTTAAGTCATTACAAAATGTTTTGTTTAAATAAGACACATTTAAAGAAGTTTGTAATTTAAAGCTCTTGTTTCTCTGTGGAGTGATAGGATAGTGACCAGGAGAGGCCGATCAGCACGATGCGTAGAAAGAGTAGAGGATAGGAAAATTTAGCACACGTTTCATCTTATTAAACAGATCAATGTGGCGATAGGCGTTTGCACTCGTATTGATTTAGAAATGGATTTAAAGTCACTTTTCAGGAACCCAGAGGCTGTGAGTTTGTTTCAGATAAATACATGGAAACATGTTGTGAAGACAGCGTAACAAGTTGCTGGCTGTTCACAGTAATCATTGACATAGTTTAAAAATCCCTTCAGTGAGGATTAGCACCTGGCATAGCAAGAGGCATGTGCCGAGTCATATGGAGACAGGGAGGGAGGATTCACTCAGAGAAACAAGATCGCACGCTTGGGGCAAACAAATGTTTCGCTTGAGTTTCACTAAACTATGTCGGCTCAGAGTAGGTTCATACATAATTTAAATTTTCAGAAGCATTGAGTTAGAGGTGCTAATAGCTACGGTGAGGCAGGTGGTTTATGATGTAATGTGTGAACATGTGTGTCAGATAAACAAAGCTCTGACTGGAAGCTACAACTTTAAACGTGAATTACACTGTTAAATAGCTGTTTTGTGTTATAATTCTTTTTCACTTTCAAGGACCAACTTGAAGGAGAAATTTTTATGTTTAACGCTAAACGTTTTCCTTTTTCTATGCCCCCAGTTGGCTGAGTACCGCCAGAGAAAAGCTCACGCCGACTCCCAGAAGAAACAGAAAAAGAAGAAGAAAAAGAAGCCAGGCGAGGACTCGGAGGGGGATTCACAGGGAAGGGTTGAGGTCGAACTGAATCAGTCTGTGGGAGGAGAGGAGGTCACAGGTGGAGGACAAGATGGATCACAAGAAAGAAATAGAGACCCACACACCACGGAGTTTACCTTCACCAAGACGCTCAGGAGTGGAGAGACTGTCAGGCATGACCAGACGTACAACATAGAGGTAGATGCTTGTTTTATTGCCTTTTCTAAACTGTCACGCAAATATACTCATAAGATCTCAGTGAAGACTCTGATTATTTTTAAGTTGCCACATCCTGAGTACAATTCTAATGTTATGTATTAATTTCCTTTTAGATATCAAACTTGTGATTTAGGTCTGATTTAGTGGAATGAGTAGATAATGTTGCCCTGAACTGTGTCTCCAGCAACACTTATAATCAGAGTTTCTAATCAGTCTCTAAATTAAGCCTTTCAGGGGCATATTGAATTTTTTTTTGCACAATCTATTAGCGGCTCGTCTATAGTCTTTTTTTTTTTTTTTTTTTTTTAAACACATTAGCATTCTTTAGAAAGCACACTCCTTGTGCATCTCCTCACTCAGACACTCCTGAAATGTTTAAAGACCATTTAATGGCTTTAATTTTTTATTCATAACAAGCACTTGTAAAAGCTCACAGAAAAGGCAGTGTAATGATGAAAGCGCTGTGTGGGGAGGGGGGGGAGATGGTTGTGGCCGTTGCTCCCTTGAGCCTAATGAGCCCACCTTAGCTGTCATGACAACCAGAGCACAGGGCGCTGATGTCGGAATTTCAGGATTTTAAAAAAAAAGTTAATAAATGCAGGGAGAGTTACAACTCTTTTTGTTTGGCAGAACTGATTCTTAGTAATTTGCCAAAGCACATACAGTTCTTACAAAGCATCTAATTATGGAGACGTTCAACAAAGACCATGACCAAGTATATACCTCTAACTTAGAGGACGCACCATGCTTAGGTGGTCTATCTGCCCAAAAGTTCATATTGAGCTGCTTCTAGTTTTGACTCTATACTTGTCCTGCCAGTTTGCCTGGCTGTTTGAAGCCCCAGCCAAGGCTTGATGTCCTGACAACTCTGCTATGACTCCAACTCAGAGCTAAAGGCCCAGCTTGAAAATCTTTACATTGTCCTTTAATATTTAACATATTCTGACCTGAAAAAATTTGAATTTGGAAGGTCTAATTGATACTGATGGTAAAAGTTTTCATAAGGTTATATAAACATGAAGCAAAAACAAACACTTTAACATTTCTAAACATTTTAAAAATCATATATTAAATTAATATAAGAACACTGTAGTCATAAAAGAATGGACATGGTCAGCAGGAATACTCATGTAGACTTTGGTGTTTACATGATGGTCATTTGGTGTTGCGATACAAGATAAGATCCCTCACACCATTACACCACCTGAACTGGATCCATGCTTACTTGTTCTTCAGGCCAAATTCTGACCCTTCAATCTAAATTTCGCAGCAATTTTGGCCTCAGTTTCCTGTTCTCAGCTGATGGGAGTGGTACCCAGTGTGGTCTTTCTGAAATTCCCAGACCAGCCTGTCTGGTGCCAACAACTGTGCCACATTTAAATCACTTTTCTGGCAATTAACTGCATGTGTACGCCAGTATCAATATATTTACTATAAACTGGAAGTAGATGATGTATTGCTTGCATGATTTTTTTTTTCTGTGGAATAGACACAGTATGAGCATGACTGCAGTTCCTCTTCAGTGTTAGTGCTGTTTTAAAGCTGTTTTTGATGGTGTCTGATATTTTTACAATATCTTAGTTACTTAGGTGAATGACAGATAATTTAATCAAGCATGCCATGCTTTCTAAATAGTTAATATCATATTCAAAAAAATAAAATATTTTTGCACACTTCCAAGCCCGATTTTCTTTTGGTGTAAACATTACAAGCTTACATAACCTTTCAACCTGCACTGAATTCCTATATTTTATTAAAATCGAGTCTCAACAGTCCTGAAAAATAAATATTCATCCACCGTTCTGTAGAAAATCGATCTAAAGCAGTTTTTTAAAATATGTGGACCTGAGGGTTCTTAGACGGGTTTTTTTTGTATTCGAGCCCTCTCAGTTTCTTTTAACAGCCACTCTTTCCCTGAACCCTCTGCACATTTCATGCAGTACATGCCCACAAAATACAGGGTTGCCATGGAAACAGACAATTGCCTTTTAAACAGATTGAGAAGTGACGGTCTGTGCGACCAGTTCCTGTGGCCTTGCAGCACTTTTCAGCAGACCTTAAGGTTGGCTGAATGCCTCCGTGTTTCATCCACATTTCTTTACCTTGGGAGCAACAAATATCTCTCTCCATTACAAAAGACCCAGATAAACTAATTAACTCCTGCCTAGACAGGCACTGCTACACATCAACAACAAACGAAACATGAATTTTAAGAGTCTGAATGATACTGAGGGGATTCTGGGAGTTATTTTGATGATAAATTATTGAGTCGCTTAAAGTAAAATGAACAAATGGTTGTTTGTTTTTTCTTTTTCTTTTTTTTTATTCTGTCTCACATTTTTTCCTTTTCCCAGACTAACTGCTTATGGGGCCTGTGGTGGAAAGGAAGGGTTGCTTGGAAACACAACAGCATCAGTGTTTTCCGCTGTCAAGCATCTCAAAGAGTTTTAAACCCAAATATGAGTGGGTTGACTAATTGGTGCCTCTTAGACCTTCGCATAATACTCTTTGCATCTGTAGAAACTGTCATGCAGCAAAAGAACTGTGATATTAACCGTGTCTGTGTGTGGAATTTCAATCGATTTGAATGCGAGGGGGCAGTTTAATGAGTCCACACACAAAAAGCTAAAAAACTGATTTAAACGAGGTTGATCTTTCCTTCAGGGTTGTCCGGCTGTGCACCTCGACACTACTTCCAGGACTCTGTGCCTTGTTTTGACCTCTCTCTTGCACATGGGCCATTTCAACAGAGTAATTTGCACAAACCTCTAATTAAGTGACAAACTAACCTGAAGTGATAATTGCTGCGCTTGATTCTGTAGGCAAATACGCAGTGTCCAAGAGGATGGTGACTTAGGGCTGGAACATAAACACTGGCATGCTTGTTGTTTTTCCTGCACTTCAATTTTCTATTCAGTTTCATTTTTATGGCATCAGTTCAGAAAGCGCTTTATCCTAGAAGGCACAAATATCCTATGCTATTAGAGAAAAGTCCCCTATGAGCAGCACTTGGCAATAATGAGAAAGGGAGATCCATTTCAGCAGGAAGAGACGTCCAGCAGAATCAGGCTTGGGGAGGGGCAGGGCCATCTGCTGCAACAGGTTTGGGGCTGAGGGGAAAGATGAGACAGAAAAGAAGAAGCATAGAGTTATTGTGAACGGGCCCCCCAGGGTCAGTGAAGACTTCTGTTGTAATATCCTGAGGCTTCTGAGGGAAAACATTTAGTGCTAGATGTTAAAAATGCCAAACACCAGGTTGCCAGTGTGTGCCTACTCACACTGAATTGAAATTGCAGGCATTTTTGGGTAAAACAATGCAATCTTCAATTTCCAGATTTGGGTCCATGAGACTTGGTTCTCTTTCCCAGTAAGAAATTCAGTTTGCAGGTTCGAAATGACACAGTGGAGGAGATCCCTCTCATATCACAGGTGCAAAAGTATTCACAGCAGGTCTTCCACCAACGATCTGCAAAATCTACACAGTGGTGCTTGTTATGGACTCGAATCACAGAAGATTTTGATACAAGAGTGCATAAAAATCTAGTTATGTATTACACGTTACTTGTTTTTTTTTTAATTATTATTATTATTACACTGCTTAATACATTACTTTGGCATTAATTCACAACATGGCCTTAGATGCACAGTAACAAAATTACTTGTTAACAATAAAAACTTTAAGCTATGGCACAAATCCCTTCCTTGTTTTTTTTTTTTTTCTTTTTTGTCCTTTTAGTGTTTAAGAGTATTGTACAGAAAAATATTAGAGCCGCAGTGATTCTGCTGTAGAAACATGTATGGGTAGAAACGAGGTTAGATTGAAACAAGCCTGACTGCTCATCACTGCTTTGAAAATCAAGCTCCGGTTGCTCGGTTGGGGCTGACATACTCTCAGCTTTAATCTCACTCTGGCTGAGGAGGCTCGTGTTAGCATGTTGTTCCCACAGATGCCTGCAGAGAGTCGATGGTAGGAGCTGCTGTTCCTGTGTTGGCTGTAATTTCCTCTTTACTGTCAAGTTCTAATCTTTTTATAAAATAAAAACGAAAGTAATTTTCATGTCTCTGCTCCTCAAAAGTTGTAGACCGCTCTGTTCTCCACAAAATGAAGAGTGCACGTTACCCTAAACACAGCTGAGGTGTTGTTCAAGTTCTTCTTCTGCTCTGCCCTAGTACAGTTTGAATTTCTGACCCAGGAATGAACCCACGAAGAGATTTTAATAATGGTGCTCATTAAACTGCAGGAGTGAGAAAAGAGCTCTAACAGAAGTACCCCAGCCCCATGCTTGAATGCAGAGTGCATACAGAAATAGGAGATACAGTGGCTTGCAAAAGTATTCGGCCCCCTTGAACTTTTCCACATTTCGTCACATTACAGCCACAAACATGAATCAATGTTATTGGAATTCCAGGTGAAAGACCAATACAAAGTGGTGTACACGTGAGAAGTGGAACGAAAATCATACATGATTCCAAACATTTTTTACAAATAAATAACTGCAAAGTGGGGTGTGCGTAATTATTCAGCCCCCTGAGTCAATACTGTGTAGAACCACCTTTTGCTGCAATTACAGCTGCCAGTCTTTTAGGGTATGTCTCTACCAGCTTTGCACATCTACAGACTGGAATTCTTGCCCATTCTTCTTTGCAAAACAGCTCCACAACTGCCCTGTGACGGCCTCAGAGGTTGTCTAAGAGAATATTGGGAGCAACAACACCATGAAGTCCAAAGAACACACCAGACAGGTCAGGGATAAAGTTATTGAGAAATTTAAAGCAGGCTTAGGCTCCAAAAAGATTTCCCAAGCCTTGAACATCCCACGGAGCACTGTTCAAGCCATCATTTAGAAATGGAAGGAGTATGGCACAACTGTAAACCTACCAAGACAAGGCCGTCCACCTAAACTCACAGGCCGAACAAGGACAGCGCTGATCAGAAATGCAGCCAAGAGGCCCATGGTGACTCTGGACGAGCTGCAGAGATCTACAGCTCAGGTGGGGGAATCTGTCCATAGGACAACTATTAGTCGTGCACTGCACAAAGTTGGCCTTTATGGAAGAGTGGCAAGAAGAAAGCCATTGTTAACAGAAAACCATAAGAAGTCCCGTTTGCAGTTTGCCACAAGCCATGTGGGGACACAGCAAACATGTGGAAGAAGGTGCTCTGGTCAGATGAGACCAAAATAGAACTTTTGGCCAAAATGCAAAACGCTATGTGTGGCGGAAAACTAACACTGCACATCACTCTGAACACACCATCCCCACTGTCAAATATGGTGGTGGCAGCATCATGCTCTGGGGTGCTTCTCTTCAGCAGGGACAGGAAGCTGGTCAGAGTTGATGGGAAGATGGATGGAGCCAAATACAGGGCAATCTTGGAAGAAAACCTCTTGGAGTCTGCAAAAGACTTGAGACTGGGGCGGAGGTTCACCTTCCACCAGGACAACGACCCTAAACATAAAGCCAGGGCAACAATGGAATGGTTTAAAACAAAACATATCCATGCGTTAGAATGGCCCAGTCAAAGTCCAGATCTAAATCCAATCGAGAATCTGTGGCAAGATCTGAAAACTGCTGTTCACAAACGCTGTCCATCTAATCTGACTGAGCTGGAGCTGCTTTGCAAAGCAGAATGGGCAAGACTTTCAGTCTGTAGATGTGCAAAGCTGGTAGAGACATACCCTAAAAGACTGGCAGCTGTAATTGCAGCAAAAGGTGGTTCTACAAAGTATTGACTCAGGGGGCTGAATAATTACGCACACCCCACTTTGCAGTTATTTATTTGTAAAAAAAGTTTGGAATCATGTATGATTTTCATTCCACTTCTCACGTGTGCACCACTTTGTATTGGTCTTTCACCTGGAATTCCAATAACATTGATTCATGTTTGTGGCTGTAATGTGACAAAATGTGGAAAAGTTCAAGGGGGCCGAATACTTTTGCAAGCCACTGTATGCAGACACTCATTCTAATGCTAAACATTTTGGGATTCTAAACAAAGTAATAAAGTTTCAGGAATTGCAGTAACTTATGTAACTGTTTTTCATGTCAGGACAAAATTTGCAAGAATTAAAATGATTAAAATAAATTCACAAAGTGAAGTGAATGGTTGTGATTGAAATCGTTTGTTTTATGTGGCTAATATGTTGGTTTTATTCATTTTTTGTGTTGCAGCCAGAGAGTGAAGTTTCCACCACTGCAGAGGATTATTCCTCAGAGGTGAGACAACACTTCTTGAAATATAAATCCTCACTTTGTCACAGAAATGTTCCTTTTTTTCCCTTTTCTATATTTAATAAGTCAAAGTTTTGGTTTTTTTTTGGTTTGTTCATGCTGTGTATTGGGCTGTATATGTAACTGCTGACGTAGCTGTGTTACAGGGCTCACACCTGTAGCACGTATGTAGGATCACTTGTTTTTTAATTAACTGCCTTAGCTACAGTTCCACATTTTGTCATTTTATTTTATCATTTTCTTGGAGTCTCTTGGATATTATTTTGGTTTCCAGTGAAAATAGAAACTGTAAATCGTAACACAGAGTGAGATGTTCTCTTTGTTGTCTATGTTCCTCTTAGCCACTTAATGGTTCAGGAAATATTCTTTGTGGATAAATCTCTTCTCCTCTTATACTGTGTCCTTGCCAGCTGCTGTACACTTTCTTGGACAATAACCGAAACCTGTATTTTTTTTTTTTTGTTTGTTTGTTTTGTTTTTTGTTGCTTAATAACACTACATTTTAAATCATTAACAGCCTCTGTTGACTGAGTCTGTAAGATGATTTTATGTTTGACTAGATGGGGAAAAAAAGCAAATTAGAGTATAATTCAAATGTGACTTTAGTTATTGCTTTTAAATAAACATTTTAGGGTATTTTGGAGAGATTAAACTCTAAAATTATGAGCTCCTCCGTTGCATTTCCCTGATCTTAATGTTTGACGGATAGCCTTGTGAATTAACAGGTAAATGGATGCCTTGATGAGATCACAGAGCACCAAATGATGTCTTCAAAGGATTTTATCTGGGTACAGTAATCTGATCGAGCAGTTCTTTCAGCTCTGCTTTGGCCTTGCTAACACTCGCTGCTGGACCTCTCTGTTTGCTAAATATTTTAATCTCCTGTAATATTTCCTATAACCCACTAACCACACTTGTTATGTGCCGTACCTGTATGTATGTGAAGTATTTGAAAAGGGAGATGTGGAAAAGAAAAAGAAATTGTTACTGTTATAAATGACAAATTTGAAAGCCCAAAAGATTCACATGTTTCCGACTGAACAGAGGTTTGTGACATAGCTTAGGCGTGAATTCTTTGAAAGCCGGAGCAGAATGAAGTTGAGATACGGTGGAAGATTAGAGCACAGGTGGTGTTACACAAAGAGCCGTTTTCTTTTAAGTCACCGAGGTGATGTTCGAACTGAGGAGACAGAAACCGGAGAGCTGTTGATCAATACAGCTGAGACAGTGAAACAGCAAAACCAGAAATGTGGTTTCAAGTGCAAAAAGACTTACAGGAGAATACTGAGGATAAATGAAAGACCAAATCAAAGACAAATTATGGGATTAAATGTTGAATGTTGTTCTTCTTTGCTACAACCCTTTTACATAAAATAGAATCATTAAAGTTTTGCTCTCTTCATATGGGATGGAAAGTTAAAGGCTTAGAGTGATACATAAGAAGTTTAATTTGTGCAGCGTTTTCCGAAAAATCTAATCTTCTTCCCGAATAGAAAAACCTTCAACTAAACTTAATAAGAGTATCTTTTGTGTATTCACTGGTGAAAGAAAAGATTGGAAAACTTTTTCTTTCAGCAAAAAAAAAAAGTTTAATTACAGTGACGTGATCTGAAAATCTGATTGTCCCTCTTGTGATTGTTAATAAATCTGAAGCGTTTGACGACTGAGTTTTGTTATCCAGCCTTTTGAAATATGGCAGACAAAGAAATTGAAGGAGGGGAGGAAAAAAATCAATTTAGATCAAAGCATTTAGCTATCACAGTTATTGTGGGATGAACCTTCTCCATACCAGAAGATTGCATTTGGGAGTGGGAAAGAGGAAGACCACAGAGATTCATGGATGTAGTGGAGAACATGTTGAGGGTCCGTGTGATAGAGGAGGATGGTAGGGATGGGATGAGATGGAGACAGATGATCTGGTTACATGCAAGCCTTTTTCTGCTGTTCATCGATAAAAATAATATCAGTCGATAATGGTTACATTGAAGCTTGTGTAGGATAAGTGCCTTTTTTAATTATTATTTTTTGCCTTTATTAGTACAGTGAAGTGGAGAGACGGAGTGGGAGGGGGCACACAGCAGAGGGTTTCAGGTCAAAGTTGAACCCAAGCTGCTAAGTTTAGCATCGAGTAAGATGCTCACCTGCTCAACCTGTGAGCTAAACCAGCGCTCAGTTCTCATTCTTTTTAACACAGAAAGTAGAGCAGTGATTAGTCAGGAAGGGAGCTGATGGAAAAATGAACCCTTATAGGCAGCATCGTAAAAACATGGGTCTCAGTAGAAACTTATAAATATTCATACACGCCTCATTAACTCCTAATCTAATTCGAATTCTGAGCCTTTCTACGATTCAGTAAAACGTATCATTTACAGTAAGTTTCAAGGCTGTGTTGTTTTAAATAACAATACTTTAAAACCTCAATAGGTAATAAATATACATTATATTTTGTGCATTTGCTTTCATGTTGCTTATATCTCATCTAACTTGAAGGCTGTTGCTATTTGGTGGCGACTAACTGCTAAGCTTGTTCTTAAACCTTATCGTCTATCCCTATGAATGCCATATTGGTTCTTAATGGTATTTTCCTGCTCAGGACGAGGTGGAGTCCCTGCAACAGGTGACAAAAGGTGGTACAAGGCAGGATTTGGAGGATGCACTAGAGGCCAAGACGCGGGCAGTGGAGGAGCTGAGTCGAGAGCTTGACGAAATCAGGTCTGCGTTTGGTGCAGAAGGCATGCAGCAGGTAAGCATTTTTAGCACAACGCTCTTCTTCTGCTTCTTCTTCTCCTCCCTGCTCCCTTTAGGGGCGCCACAGTGGATGGTCTGCCTCCATCTCACCTGATCCCCAGCATCCTTTTCTGTCACACCAACCCTCTGCATGCCCTCCTTCACTACATCCATGAATCTCCACTGTAGTCTTCCTCTTTTCCTCATTACACAGGGGTTATGTGTTTTCTTTCTCTTACACTGTCCATTAGCCGGTGTATTGAGAGAATGCGTAGAAAGGAGATGATGCTTTTTAGTAAGTTAAACTAAAAACTAATCAAAATGATTCATAGGCTTGTTTGTTATTATGTAAGAAGATTAGATTCACTTGTTTGAAAGCCTTGACATTGTCTCCTGTAATTTATTGATTATCCCAGGATGGCAGACACATGTGCACATAGTGTGTGCTACTACTCCATTTAGTTTTCCAAGGCTTTAGGTCATAACAAAGTACAGCAGCTCCACCAATTAAACTCAGAAGCCGATTTTGAGGTCCGTACTCAAATCCAGAGTGATCAGAAGGGAAACTTTTGTAATAATGGAACATTTTCATAAGGTGCACAAAGTGATGACATTGGGGGGATTTTTTTTTTTTTTAAATTTAAGCCCTTTTAAAATTTTTCTATTTATTTTTAATTGATAGAGTCAGAACTTTTTAATCACACCTGACATTTAAACAGTTTCACAATGAGTTTAGAGTTATCAAGATGGGAATATTTTTATTTCTGACCTTTACGTCCTTGGCAGCGCTATAGTTCAACCTTGTATATGTACGTTTCCTTTTATTGCTTCAAACACCAGCTCATTCATCTCTTTTTTCAGTCATATATATGAGTATTAACCGGTTAAGCTGTGTAAATTGATGATTTCACTTAATTCCATTTTAAATTTATAGCTGCAGGAGTTTGAAGCAGCACTGAAGCAGCGAGATGGCATCATCACCCAGCTCACATCCAACCTGCAGCAGGCCCGTAAAGAGAAAGACGAGATCATGAAAGAGTTTTTGGAGCTGACTGAGCAAAGCCAAAAACTACAAATTCAGTTCCAGCAGGTAAAAATACTTTCATATTTACCTGTTTATCTGTTCTGTACTTTTTACACTTTTAATATGATACTTTTGTTTGTAAGTCTAATAAGCAATACATATTTGTGGTAAGGTGGTCTTATAACCTTTATAAACTGGACCTGAGTTTTTCCCCTTTATTATTTTTTCTACTGTCTTGTCTGACTGGTAATCACAGCTGCAGGCAGGTGAGACACTGAGGAATACGAGCCACAGCAGCACCGCAGCTGATCTTCTACAGGCCCGGCAGCAGCTTGTTCAGCACCAACAGCAGCTGGACGAGATGAATGCTGAGGTCAGAAAACTCCAGGAGAAGATCAGTGAGATGGAGTTGGTAAGAAGTTGCCTTGTCTGTTACGCTACATGTTAATATTTTTGTGTTTAATTAAATTGGTTGCACAGTGTGTTTTTTAAATGTAGCCCAAGCATTTCTAAGATGTAATTGTCTTTGTAGTCAGGGAGAAGAGCTGAAGAATCATTTATCCAAAGGATAAATGAAAAGGATTTGCTGATTTCTCAACAAGAAAACGTTATTTCGAGTCAGGAGCAGTCACTGACAGAGTTGAGAGCAGCAGAGGGGGCTTTTGCACAAACACTGAGGGAGAAAAATCAATTAATTTCAGAGCAAACTGCAATAATCACAGAACATGAGCGGTCACTGACTCTGCTCAGAGATGAACTTGCTCATGTGGGAAGGACTACAGATGAGAATATTATTCCGCAGTCAGATGAGAAAGATCTCATTATAGCAGAGAAGGAGAGAGTCATTTCAGAACGTGACTGTTCCGTTACGCAGCTCGAAGATGAGCTGGAGTCCTCCGAAAAACATCTGCACGAGCTCCAACAGCGAATGGCTACAAAGGAATCTGAGCTGGAAAAATGTCTGGATGAGTTGGAAAGCACGAGGTCTGACTTGGAGAGTTATAAAAATGAAGTAGAGAGTTGTAAATTACAACTGGAGACGGAGCAAAAGGAGTTAGAAATTTGTAAGGGTGAACTTGCGACCTCCAGACAGAAAGAGCGAATGTCATCTAATGAAATCATGCAGCTCATGGGCACAGTCGAAGATCTGCAGAAGCGTTGTCATCGGGGCAGCATGTCTGAGAGTGACACCGTTCAAAAAATGCAGGAAGAGACCGAGAGGAAGCTGGAGCTTCTCAGAGCGGAGCTGGACGAGATGTACGGCCAGCAAATTGTCCAGATGAAGCAGGAGCTTAATTTGCAGCATGTAGCGAGAGTGCAGCAAATGACTGAGCAACATCACGCAGAGCTTGAGCTTCTAAAAGCGCAACAACTGTCCCAAACTCCCACTGGCAGCGCTGCTGAGGTGGGTGCACTTAATGCTAAGATTAGGGAGCTCCAAGAAACTTTAGAGCAGTTTCAATCTATGCACGAAAAAGCCAGACATGAGCTAAGCGAAGTAGCCAGACAGAAGGTCAGCCTGCAGGCCAGGGTGGATGGTCTTCTTCAAGAGCTGCATTTAGCTAACGACAAAGTGGAGCAGGTATCCCACAGTCTTCTCTCTCAGGAAAGCCAACAAGTTGAGCTGCAGCAGCTCCAAGAGACCATTGACAATCTGAGGAGTGAGCTGTCTGCTGCTCAGGAAGCCGCACAAGAAGCTGAAACTAAACATGAATCTGAAATAACCAATTACAAGATTAAGCTGGAGATGATGGAGAGGGAAAAGGATGCTGTGCTGGACCGCATGGCAGAGTCACAGGAAGCAGAGCTGGAACGACTGAGGACCCAGCTTCTGTTTAGTCATGAAGAAGAGCTCACCAATCTTAGGGAAGACTTGCAAAGAGAGAACTTCTTAAACACAGAAAACCTTCTCAATGAAGCTGCTATCAAACACGAGAAAGTGCTGGATGAGCTGCGCACTGATTATGAAGAAGAAGTGCGATTGTTACAAAGGGAGAAAGCAGAATTTGCCACAGAGCGGGATGATCTTTTGCACCAGATTCTCGGACTCAAAGAAGACCTGAAGATGGCTTTGCACAGCTCTAAAACAGACGAGCTAGTCCAGCAGCTCCAAGAGCTCCAGGTCGAGCTTGAGGAACTCAGAAAGGGCAGAGAAGAACGAGCAAGAATGGAAACTGAAATTCAGACAATACTAAAAAAGACGGACGTACTTGAAAACCAGGCAAAAGAGCGAGAACAGCACTGGGAGAACAAGCTTAAAGAGCATGAACAGGAAAAGGAGACGCTGATCCAATCAAATAACACTTTGAAAGAAGAGATTAGCTCAAAAATCACGAAAATTGAGAGACTCACGGCAGAGAACAATCAAATCCAGCAACAAGTAGCTGAGCTTAGGGAAGAAGTAGAAAAGCAGAGGACTACTTTCTCTTTTGCTGAAAAGAATTTCGAGGTCAATTATCAGGAGCTGAAGGAAGAGTACAAGTGTCTCATTGAGGCAAAGACGCAGCTGGAAGAGAGGACACGGAAGGAGACGCTTGAATTTGAGGCAAAAATTGCCAGCCTTCAGTCACAGATTCGAGAGCTGGAGGAGAGCAGCAACATGGAGGACACAACTGATAAAGCTGTGATTGAAAAACACTCTACTGAACTAATGGAGAAGCTTAATGTTACTTTGAGTGAGAAGGAAAGCCTGACTGGAAGGCTTTCTGAAGTTACAGAGCAATTAATGTTTACAGAGAGCAAAGTGGGACAACTGGAAGAAGAGCTGATGAAAGTGAGACGAGAAAACTCGGAGGTCATTGCCCGAAATGAAATCCTAGAGAAGGAACTGGAAAAGAAGCAGGAGATTACGACAGAGCAGATAAGAGGGCAGGATGCCCAGAGAAAAGCTAAGCTCCAGGAAGATGAGGCAGCTCTTGAGCCAGTTTGTTCTTCGGTGGATCATCACATTCAGATTCAGTCTCTGCAGGAAGAGATCAAGGCTCTTCAGTCCCTCTTACAGGCAGCTGAACACGAGCGAGACGCCATTCGGCAGACTCTGGAGCTCCACAGGCTCTCACAGACTCCGTCCCCAGCAGCGGTGCAGTCCTCGGGGGAGGGACCTGTTGAAGGACGATCCTCCCCGCAGAAATCCTCAGGCTCAGGGTCAAGCAGGCGCAAGCGGCGGCAGAGGTCGAAGCAGGAGCGCAAAGTGGGCTCAGCTCTTTCAGAAAGCAGAGAAGAAAGACAAGAGGAGGAGAAAGAGGAGGCAGCGACTGAGGAAGAGAGAGCTAAAAGTGCTGCAGAGGATGAGATGCAGCCTCAGATGGAGAGCCAGGTTGCGTCTCGTTCAGGAGAGGGGGCCGGTAAGGAGGACTCCACTGACGGATACCAGGGAGACGGAGGCAGAGGCTACATCAGCAGAGAGGTAGGCACTCACATGTATCTGCTGCAGCACGCTGCTACTGTTTTCCTTTGCCTTTTTTACAGTATATGTCTAAATGATGACAGAGCTTGTGAAAAGAGTTAAATCTGCATCACAATTAATGCTGGGGTACTTGGTGTTATTACTGTTATTATTATTATTGTTATTAGCTTTGTAAAAAAAAATGTGCTGATTGTCTATTCGTAGCCAGATCTTGCTGAAATATTGAAGAGAATGTGACTGAAGCGTTTCTGCGCTGACATATTTTTCTCTCTAGTGAGAAACAGTTATGATTGCAGATTGCCTTCAGGCTTGCTCTGAAAGGTAGCACTGAGCAACATAGTCAGGCTGCTGTGCTGAAAGATACAGTTTCAAGTAAGCAGACCATTCAGCGAGGTAATTGTGGGAAATATGCACGCTCAATACAGCCTGCATGTTGCATTGAAGTGTCCATTGATATTCTGCTCATTTCTACTTTTTAAAGAGGCGCTATTCAATATTTATAATCAGCTCCTCCTCAAACTCAGTGTAATAATGTTGCTTTTTAAAATGGCTGGAAATGGGGAAGAAAAGCAGTCAGCGAGTCTTCTGATAGCTTTGAATCATTGCCGTTGTGCAGAAATGTGTACATTCTAGTTTCTTTCCATCCTGCAGGGAGTGAAGGGTTTGAGGTGAGAAGCCATTTTAACCCAGTCACTTCTGTGTCTGTGTCACTTCAAGCTGTGTCACAAATGCACAAAGAGTACAAAAAGATCGTGTACGGTGTCTGTCTGCCATTTTCACATCTGTGCCTCGTCATTAGTTTCTCTCACCTCCTGGGTTGGAAAAGCCAAACATGCAAAACCTCAAAAATACAGAAAAAGCAAGGGTTAAAAATCTAACGCAGCACTTTAAAGTTTTACTTGAGTAGATATGTAGGTGATTTGCGGTGTAAGAGCCACATTTCTATTTAAAGGACTTTACTGATGTTCTGCGTAGAGTTAATGCTGGGTGAAACAGGAGATTATAAAATCCCTACATCCCATTGTAAAGTGTAGTGGACACTTTTAGGAAAGAGTTACTAGATGTACTCCATGCTCCCACTCAGGAAGTGATCCATAGCAGTGCAACTTACCTTTCTGTTCATCGCTGTCTTATTTGTGAGCGCTTGTGGGAAAATATCAGCTTTAAAAACTACAATATGTTTACTCTGCTTGCTTCTTTAGGTGAGCGGACATGGGTTGACCGGCGGCTCGGAGCACGCTGTCGAGGGAGAGCCGACCGAACATGTAAATGTCACTTAAGCTCACATCCTGCCTTTTGGTTTTCAGTTGCTTTGATGCATCAAACAGTGCGATGCAAAGGTCAAAATATTTTTTTAAAAGAACAAACCGCTCATACAGCTGCAGTACAGTGCAACCTGTGCTTTTATCCTACACCCATTAGATTTTTTTTTAAAAAGGATGAATAAATTCCTCCTGTTCATGAGTAGGTACAGGCAACGAGATTTGATCATTTCCACACTCGACGTGCCTCAAATTATCAAGTAGATGTGCTTGTTGTGTAGGCAGAAAGCTTTCACCAGGCAAAATAAAAAATAAACTCCATCAGCAGTCGTATCAGAGGGCCTCACAAAAAATTGAAAATAAAAATTGTCATCAGAGGAAAAGCATGCTGTAAGGAATACAGTAGGGGCGGGGGGGGGGGGAGTCTGTTTCTCAAAGAAAAATGGTCCTTGATGTCAGGGAGCAGCTGGGGATAATCCTTGACAGCACCCTGAGGCGGTTGCTGAAGAGAGAAGCTAACAAAGTGTGCAGGTTTCTGTGCAAAAAAAATATGCTCCTAAAATCTCTGTAAACATCTAAAAACCTCAGTTTAACATTAGGAACTAGACTGTAGACTACTCCTTAATAAAAATAAATAAATAAAACCACTCCATTCCCACTTTAGCAAGTCTCTTAAAAACAAATCTGGGAATTATTTTATATATTTGAGCTTTTCCTTTTTCAGTATTTGGAGTAAAAATATGTCATTTTTACCACAGAAGCAATTTTTAAAAGATTATTTTTGTTACGTGTAGCAGCGTCACATCATAGCACAGCTGCCATCTGCTTGTTAGGCACTGACCATCTCTCATCTGCATGTTTTTAAGCAGCAGCATCTGCATAGCTACAGGTTTGAAAAGAGTGTGCTCTGCATCCGTCAGGTGTAGCGCGAACGGGGAGATGGTGTCACTTAAGTACACCCTGTTCAGAATGTAGAGTGCACTTTAAAACGTTTGACATCAAAGGTAACAGAATCGCAGGTTCACAAGTGTGTAACCATAATGAGTTTGTGCTAATGCACGATGCATAATTAGAGGGAGAAGCCTCACCGTGGGCCTTTTGCTGCTCGTTAAAGAAGTGATAATAGCAGACCTCACATCCTAAACACAGATGGCTTGTATCACGGCTCCGCCAAACAAATATGATTGCTGGCGTTGTGTTATTTAATAATTTATGTCTTCTGTTTATCACATTGATGTACTATTCTGCATAATTTAATTTGTGGTCAATTATAACTGATATGTGATTATATTTAATTATCTTTTTTTTTGCATTTTATCTATATCATATTGCTGTACTTGTGTGTGTATATATATTTAATAGCATACATATACTGAATATCTGTATGAAAAGACACACCCCATTATGGGTTATTTGATGTTGATGAGATGATCTCCTCTCCTGTTTTAAGGGTGAGTGCAGGTTGCAAATGGAGGCCCAGCGCATTAGCCTATCTCAGATCCACGCCGCCCAGTTTGAGCTGCTGCAGGAGGAGACCGATGCCCGCACACGCTCTCTGGAGCTGCAGCTGCAGGACCTGAAAGATCGCGGTGCGCAGGGTGAGCAGATGGAGAGCTTTGTGTGCATCTCTGCTTATGGCAAAGCAGAGCAGCAATCTGACGGGCTCATGTGTCCTCCACGATTTTTTTTTAATACTGCCTGCTTATAGTTATACATCAAAACCTGTATGATTTTATATTACCTACATCATTTTTGTGCTTGTTTTTCTTAGATGAACAAAAAAGCTTCAAATACCAGGATGTGATGCAAGCTGTGTCTGAAGAATGCACTGCGATTATTCTGGTAATTACTAAGAAATAATATTTGAATTTGGTGAATCCTTTTCTTCTTTTTTTTAAAGTGTGGTGCTTTGTTATCATCTCACTCAGCACGGTCTTTGTCTCTTTTCAGTCTTTTCGAAAAATCTTTGGTGAAAAGTTTTTGGTGAGCGTCGATGCAGAGAGCAAGCCGCTCACTTCAGAGGAACGACCAGTAACTAGTGACTCCACCTCCATTATCCTGGAGGCCAGAGGTACGCTTTTAATGAGTACATTATTACATGCAATATTTGTTTAAAACACATGGGTCTCCTGAATGCAACACCACGGGGTCACCGTTAATTACTGTGTAGCTACTAAATGCTGCAGGTGCACACTCAGATACAAAAACAAAATGTTACCCTTCTTTTTATTTTTCGTTCTTTTTATTTTTAGAGCTTTACAGAGAGCTTCAGCAGGTCAGAGAGAGGATTGAGCAGGAACATCGTCGACTCTCACAGCTCCAGGCTCTGCTGAGAGACGATGGGAACAAGGTAGAAACTTACTCACCTGCAGCCACAAGCTGTGCTTCAGTTCCACACTACAAGCTAATTCCAGCTAAGCTTTGAGTTTTTATTTTACCACAATCAAATATTTCAATATCAAATATTTGAATATGCTCACAGCAGAAATAATGAGAATTAATTTTGAGTTTTTCACCATCTATGGATCAAAGTACAGCAAGTGGCTGGAAAAGGTTAAAAAAAATTAGTGGAGTGTTTAAAAAAAAAACAACAAAATGCTGTTTTTGGAAACATGTTCTGCTTTCTGTTTATGAAGTTTCATTGGCAGTAGCAGGTTGGACTGCATGCATCAGTGCATGAATTGTGCTGTATCATTTTATGTTAGTATAAAACTGGAAAGTAAAATGTTTTGCTATAGCAATTATTCTATATGGGAAATAATATTTTATAGCTCTGAACTGTTTGTTTTGAGGAGCAGTAAAGATTAAAATATGCATGGAAGAGCACCACTAAATCTGTTGTTTTCCAGATGAATGAACTGCAGACGGCGTTCAATGAGCTGAAGAACAACAGTGAGAAGGAGATCTCTGCTCTCCGAGAACAGGTCACCTCTTTAAGCCCCTCAGCAAGCAAAGGTAAATCTGGAGTTCATTTTTCTGATAAAAAATTAAACGCTATTATATGTCAAGCTACTGTGTAAAAGCTCATGTAAGTTTGTAGTAATAATAATAATAATAAATCTTAAAGATCCCAGGTTTAGGATCACTATTATTAGTTCTCTTGTAAGCTGTCTGCAGCTGCAGGCTTTAAAGTGTTGCAGAGTTGTGCTGTTGAAGTGTGTGATGGTTGTTGTGCCCAGAAGGTCCCTCATACTTTGAGCTGGTGTGCTGTTTGCATGGTGCATTTTTAATTTTTGCATGAACTGCTTTGTATTCAGACTGTTTCTCAAACGTGTATAAAAGAATGCAAATGCAATGCAGTAAACAGCAAAACAACGTTTTGACTCTTCTGTCCAGAAATATTTAGTTTATCTTTTACCTGTAAATGTTATTGTGACTAAGTTATTACTCTGCTCGTTCATTTCTTGCTAGATATATGCATGTAGGCTTTTGGCACTGCAGCAGGCTGCATTCCCAGAACAGACATAAAAGTATCTTCTAATCAATTTAAATCTCTGATGCTTTCTAGTTTCAAATTTCACCTCTGTATCGATTAGATCTGGAGGAGCTGCCCGATGCATCTGCCTCCCTTACCATGGAGTTGCAGAGGCTGAAGGCCGAGGCCAAGGAGAAGCAGCTGCGGCTGGAGGAGAGTCACAGGCAAGAGATGGAGCGTCTCAGAGCTCACTACCAGCAGCAGGCCACAGAGACGGAGGAGCGATACGCAACAGAGCTCTTCATGCTGCAGCAGCGACTGCAGGAGGTCACCACCCAATACAGGTGAAGCGAGGCCCTATAGAAATGTTTATACGCGTTTTAAGACAAATTCGTTTGTGAAGAAAACTTGCACAGATAACAAGTCATAAGATATTTTCCACTGGGGAAAAAAACTGTAAAACACTTCAAACCCAAAAATTCATTTTTATAGATGACTTTACACTCCGTTGTTGTGTCATGTGAGACTTTAGTTTTTAAACAGGACTGAAGCTGCGCTGATACCATCTCGTGTTCACGCTTAAACACACGGACTCATTTTAATGCTCAGTTGGCCGTGTTTTTCTGTTCAGATTTGACATACACAAAGTGACATGAGTGACTGTACTAAAGATAACTTCAAACACAAGCTGGTGTGCACATCCTGTGCAGCACGTGGAAGCTACCTGACCCACTTCAGTTGACAACAAAGCCTTAACTAATGAAATATTCACTAGGCCGCCCACAAACATGTGGAAGTACCTTGTCAGCCTTTACATGTGGTTTTCAGAGAGAAGGGAGGCAATAAAAAAAGAAATCCACACGCTAAGTGCTATTTTCTTTAATTAAATAAACTTGTGGCCAAATTATAAGCAGTTGTATCTCAAACGTGATCTCTGAACTGTATATATCCTGTGTCTTCCATCAATCCTTTTTCACTCATCCAGCTTTTGGTTACCAGGGCAGTAAAGTTAGCCTTTATGTGCTAGCTCATACTTCCTACATACTTTGAGTTAGAGATATAATAAACTAAATACACATTTATATATTTTTAATGCATGAAAGCAGTCTTTCTTTCTTTCTTCCTTTTTCTTTTATAACTAAGACGCTGCTGCCCTCCACTGTTTGAGACTGTAAATATAAGCTTGTTTTCTAATAAAGTCTAATAAAAGATTTCCAGAGGTGTGGAATTCGGTCACAATTTTATATCCAAGTAAATTATTCTTACATATATATCTTTAATTAAATTACTCCAGAGTTGCACTCAGTATTTGTTTTTTTTGTTTCTAAACATTATTTTAAAATAAATAGTAAATTTACATCAGCAGCGTTTGACTTAATGAACTTCTTATAAACCTTTTTTTAAAAAGTGAAAATGATGAGTTGCAGCATATTTAAATTTGTTTGTTTTTTTTTAATCTGTTAGCCTCATTATTAATTATTGAAAAGATCATTTACATACATTTTTGGACAAAGACACAACGTTTGTGTGAAATGATAGATGATAGATAAAGCATGCGGCTCAATAATAATGTAAATGGTCTGTATTTGTATAGCGCTTTAAAAGTCCCTAAGGACCCCAAAGCGCTTTACACATCCAGTCATCCACCCATTCACACACACATTCACACACTGGTGATGGCAAGCTACATTGTAGCCACAGCCACCCTGGGGCACACTGACAGAGGCGAGGCTGCCAGACACTGGCGCCACCGGGCCCTCTGACCACCACCAGTAGGCAACGGGTGAAGTGTCTTGTCCAAGGACACAATGACCGAGACTGTCCAAGCCAGGGCTCGAACCGGCAACCTTCCGATTACAAGGCGAACTCCCAACTCTTGAGCCACTTGAGTTGACGGGTCTCCCTCGTTACTATTTTTTTTTTTATCTGAACAGTGCAGTGAATACCCCTTTTTTGTTTTTTTTGTCTCAGAGGTGCTCATCTTTAAGAATGACAGCTGAGTGGGTAAACTTCTAAACTTGTTTTACGTCACAGTCGATGCTGACTTTACATTTTATCTTTCTGCCTCTCCAGTGTTCCAGAGTCCGGCTCTGAGAGGATGGAGGAGCACAGAGAGGAACTAAAGGTTTGGTTTCCCCACTTTTCCTCTTCCTAAGTCTTCCACGTCACACGCAGCATATCGTAATACAAGCTGAAATATGAACTTGCATTAAGATGCTATGACAGTAAGGGTGGATAGGAGGGAACAGTTGAAGCCTTCAGGGTAAAACGTGCCCTAAATCCCCCGCCTCAATTCCACAACCAGCATCGAGAGTTAGTCCTATATCTAACGATTAAAAGGGGCCGGACGTTGCATAACGCCGTTTTAACCAAGCGGGCATATTCTAGTTTTGGTGGCTGCATGAAAGGAGGATTCTGTCTTGCGTGAATGAACTGCGGTCCATTTAAGCCATTTCAACTTCTCTCTTTCCTCAGTTTGTCGTTCTTACTCCCTCTGACCTCAAAACTGCACGGCTCATGTTTTCAGGCTCTTACATCCTCACACAGAGATGAGAGAGGAAGATTGACAGAAGTGGGGATAAACTGAGGAAAAAATCTGGCACTTTCCGACGTTGTATGTTTTGATTTGAAGGGTCTAGCTTGCAGCAAGGCGGCAAGGAAGGCGAATGACTGTGAAATAGACAAGGAATGTCTCATCACAAGACAGAGTGGTAGTGTGTTAGTGGGAAGTGTTTCTGTATTGTAACGCAAGACATCGCTTTATCTCTTTATCATGTCTGGGAGGCAGGGAGAACAAAATGCTGTATTTAGCAGTGGATGAAGGATGGGGGGAGCTTAACTAGAGGAGCTGGTTATTTCAGGAACCGTCTTAAGGAACTTTTATTACTCAAATCTTCACAGCTTGCTTCGTTTTAACACACTGCTGCTGTTGTACACTTTTTGACTTCTTTCACTCTTTTTAGGAGCTGAGTGGGGAGGATTTGTCAGAGGAAGATGTGGAGCTGTCCCGATCTGTCAGGTCTGCAGGCCTGACAGCACAGCTGCAGGCACTGAGGAAAGCGCTCTATCACAAGTACCTCCAAGAAGTCGCTGCTCTCAAAGAACAGCACAGCAATGAGCTGAGGCAACTGAGAGAAGAAAGGGAACAGGAGGGGAGACCGGGAGATAGAGGAGAGAGAGAGCAGGATCTCAACGGGATCAGCGGTGCTGGAAGCTCCACCGAGAGCCTCGGGGTAGCCGCGCAGGTCCCTGTGGAAGAGAAGCAACACCGGGAGAGAGTGGAGGAGGAAGTCGCCAGGGTATGTGGACATGTATTATGAGTTTTTGTGCAAACATCAGGTCGAGAAAGCCACTGAGATCAACTGGTGTGATCTCGTTTTCAGAGGCTTGATCCTCAGGTTGTGAACGTTTATAGTATAGTTTGGGGACCCCAAAAATGAATCTTTTAGATCTCCATTGTGTCTCACATTAGACAAAATCATGAAGAAAATGTCTTTGGACCCATGGGTTTTTTTGTTTTTGTTTTTTAGGCTATAGTTCAGATGTCTGTGGAGTTTGCACAGCAGACTGAGCTGGCTCGAATCAACAAGCGTGCCCGTCAGACAAGCTCCTCCATGCAGACCCAGTCGGACGAGGCACTGGAGGACGGGGAGAAAGAGGAGCCGACTCCCAGAGATTCCCTCACTGCAGGCGGCAGGCTGGAAGAAGTTGAGAGGGAGCTCGAAGAGAGGGACACTGAGATTAGAAAGTTAAAGGAGGAGCTGCAGAAATTTGCAAAATCAGGACCTGAGCAGGTCAGTGTCATCTACTCAGCTGTCACATGCAATGCATGCATCTGTTCTCCACTTTCAACCAATATCACACATGCATTTATTCCCTCTGACTGACTTATTTGCTCCTGTCATTAATTTTAAGATGTACCATGTCACAGTTCAGGTGTTGCGTCTATTGGGTTGAATCTAATTTGTATATCATTTATTTTTTTAAGTAGTAAGAGTAGTATTGCTTTTTGGCTGCTCTTACCTGAGAACTATGAGCTTGAATTTTGTTCCTCAATCTGGGATTTTTTTATATGCAGAACTTTAATCAATAATGTGGGGGAAGCAGTTTGGTTCTGTATTATAATATAGTTTAACATTTTGCATACACACACCTACTTCATTAAAAAAATAGTTTTTAAGTATTTTAGTCAAATGATGCTGTAATTTATGAAATTTGTAAAGTTTCATCAACTATCTACCCTGCGTGCCCTGATTTCCATGTGCTGATTGAGTATAATGTTATTTTTCAAAGCGCTCCTCCTGCCTTCACCAGCCATTTACTGCATGATTAAGCTTTAACTATGTGATAGCAGAGGCTGTCACTTTGAGTTTTCCTTGTGGTATGAGTTACTCCAGCCCACTCTCTAATATAGTATACTAAAAAAAACAACTACTAATACTTAAAAAAAAAAAAAAAAAAAAGTTCCTGCACAACAGTAAGTGGTTTAAAATAACTGTAATGATGAGAAAAATGCATCTGAGCTTTCAGTGGACAGTCTTAAATTATTCATATGTATTATGCTATTTACTTTGAAAATGTCTCTGCAAAGACCCGGAGTTAAAGTAAGATGTGGAAATGATCCACATCTTAATGATCCACAGAAATAAATAGCAAAAAAATATTAATTTTTTTTAATTTTTTTTTGATAGAGGCAAATCTAGCCTAAGAACATACAGTTGGTCTAGTTTACAAACTGTGATGCTGAAGCTTTCAGTTTAATCTCAAAAGTACAATTTTCAGAATCAGAATACTTTATTAATCACTAAATCAATAAAGAAATTATGTGGTTACATTTGCTCCAAGACAATTAGAACAGTAACTAAATAAACAAAATTAAATAATACAATATATTACAAAGTTCACAAAATATAAAATCTTATAGATTAATGCATATTTATCAGTTGTTTATTGTATCAATATATTCTTTATGTGCAAAAGAGATCCCTGGTTCAGCCAGAGTCTGACTGAAATTGGAAAAATATCAACCTCGTCACAACTAGAAAAAATCAGTTACTATCTAGTTTTTTTGCTATTAGAGACTAATTACAAACTAGCTGACTACTCAGACGTTGAGTGTGCAATACCCGTAGCGTTTGGTTGACCGCTTCTGATTGCATGGCAATTACAATCAAAAGTTGAGCCGTTTTGCCTCCAAACAGTCGGTCTGGCTCAGGCTGACTGCAATCACTCTCAGACAGAGTGAACATTTGCAAATAATTTCTGGGTAATTTAGAAAAGTAGACAAGTCTGCCACACTCAGCTGGTTACCCTGGTTATGTTCTGGTTGTAGTCCTATTTAAAAGCAGCAACTGCCTGTTTTTCTGGGGGAAGGAGGGGGTTTGAAATTAAACCATCTGAGTCTCTGTTTCATATCTAAAAGGTTTTGACTGGACTGAATGCAATTAGCTAATGTGAATTTCTATAGGTGGCAACAGATTTTCAAATTCATTACACAAGGTAGCAATAGCTCTGGTTGTGCTGTTGTCTCCAAGCAGCGTTTTCCCTGGAGTGACCGAGACATTGTACAATTACTTGTTAAAGCAGCTTTGTTAGAGTTAGTTGTTTGTGGTTCCATTTAGGAAAATAATTTAAAAAATCCCTTTGTATTTGTTTTTGTAATACTCAGAAATAACATGACTAAGGTAGTTTGCATATTCTACAACAAACCACAGACATTCACAGTCTGACCTTGGTTTCACTGTCTCATTTAAACCTTAAATGCATTTTCCTGTTTTTGGGTGTCCCAGTGTGCAGTGTTGTGTTCTTACTAAAGAATATTAGGAAATAGTAGCATGCAAAACATGTGCTGAAAAAGTTGAAAGAACTACCGCTTGTATTGCAAAGTACATTAACACCTGGTATGTAATCAGTCCAGTAGAATGTCTGGATCCACATTAGTTAGCAGTTTTGCAGTAAGATGATGTCTCCAACTATTTACTTATTTTGGTTTGTCACTTATGATTTGAGCAAACTAGTAAACTGATCCCATAAACTGTTTGTTTGGGGGCAACGATGGGATAAACTTTGCATTACTGCTGCTCTTCCAGGAGGTGGAGCTATTGCCTCTGCCAGTCTTTGTGCCTCAGGTGCACCTGTTGCCATAGCAGCACAAAGATAGTAGTGTTTCTCTCAGCTCCAAGGGAGTTAAAGTGTGTCTTTGTGTGCGCTCGTAAAAAGGCCAGTGTGTCTATGTGCGCCTTGCTGGGCCTGATTTGAATTCACTTTTACTAATGGTTGCGCACGCTCAGCACGCTCTCCGCTGCTGTCGAGAGTTTTCAGGAGTGTTTACGCGGCCGAAACTTTGCAATGACGGGGCTGCTGTCTGTGTTTTCTCTGCTGCCCGTCCAGCCCTTAAAGAAGGAAGATGGCGGTGATGGAGAAGCCGAGGACGACGGCGATCCAGGCGGGTCGGGAACAACGAAAGCTGATGAACGCAAACGGTCTTCGCAGGACGACGAAGATTCTTCTGATAAAGAGGCTGAGAGGTACCTCTGCATTCATACTTTCAACACATCACTGTTGTGTGGACAGATGCTCAGTTTGTTTTTATGATAACCTGTTGACTGAGTGCCGCACACATATTTATCTATCCAGTTGTTCACATGTGAACACCTCTTCAGTTTGTTTTTTTTTTTTAATGAGTTTGGTACTAACTCTTCATCTTCTGATGATTTTTAGAAACCTGTTGCGTAAAGCCAACATGAAGCTCAGTCAGGTGCTGGTTGAAGTCTTAAAGACCACAGCAGCAGCAGAGGAAACGATGGGCCTCCACATGCAGAGTCTGCGTGATGCTTCCGGTGCAGCACAACTTCCCCACTCCACCACACAGTCAGCCAATACAGAGCCACTCCGACTTTATAACACAGGTGAGTAACATCAAAATTCAGCAGTAGTTCAATACTGAATCCCGTTATTAGCCAAAAACAAACAAGTGAAAGAGCAGTCTGTAAAACTTAAAAATATGATTATATGATGTGTTTGGACTGAAAATACTGCTGATAGTAGCTGACCTTGTAGTATGAAAGTCATCATCAAAAACTACACTGATTCATTTCTTAAGATTTCTTTAAAACTCTGGATTTGAATTTCAAATTTGATTAGTCTCGCTCGAAACACAAAATATAGCAATGGCACTAAATCCACAGTCATTTTAGCATCTGTAGTGGCAATTTAATTGCTTCTGTCATCAATAGGAAATGCAGTACCATGTGCCTGAACAAGGAGATGTCGCCTTCTGTGGAAAAAGTTGTCAAGCCAACATTTAATGCGATCAGATGCAGATAACAGTGCTGATGGTCGTATAATTGAGGTGATAGAAAAGTATTAGATTGACCTAAATGGTTGATTAAAGGTGAGGGTTATGTCTCCATGGAGGCTAAGCATAACACCGGCTCATGTTACCTTTAGATCCTGGATTCATTTGTTATTTTGATACTTCCTAAAAAACATGCTCATAGTAATCGGTGACCTGCAGGTCATCAATAGGACATCAGAGGTTAGATGATTAATTGGCTAACCTGGCGTAAGTTCAGTGTTAGACTTTATCATGCATCCATTTCAAGTTGTTGTCACTGCACAGACACTAAACATGTCCGCCCGTATGCCTGCACTCTCCAAACAGACTGAGAAATATTGTAATAAGAACATCTACCCGTCTGTTGAGTCCACAAGCGAGTATAGACCCTGTCTCGGTTCTTCTTACTTTGTTTTTTTGGTGGAATATTACCTCTAAAGCGGGCACTGAAGATTACAAGACATTCTTGGCACTTTTGTACAAATTCCTATTATAACAGAGACTTTTGCTGATTACAGGTATTTTCAGCCCAGGTCAAAGTGGAATAAAAAGCCAAAAAGTATCTTAAAAAAGTGTTGTTGTGCTTATCTGGGAGGTGTTCAACGTAACAATTAAGGCTTTTTTTTTTTTTTTATTGCACAACTTTTCTCAAAAGCTTGTTTTGCCATGACTGATATCGGTCATAAAGTCCAGTCAGTCGTGTATGCACGGTAGATCGGGGTTGGTCTTATCACATGCTTTCATGCAAAACAGTTGGAGCTGCTGAATCACCTACCTGTGTGACATTTATATATGCAACCGTGGCAGCACTTTATCTCATCTCCCCTTTTTTATGAAAGCATATTTAAAACACAGTTGAGCAACAAATGCCTGTAAAAGTCACAAAACATCACACATAAGTGTCCCCGTGTTGCACAGCAACTACAGCGCTTTAAGTGTTTTTGTGCCACTTTAATTCATTAACTTTTCTGTTAGTTTGTTTTGCATTACCCCCCACATTGTGAACTCTTCTGAGTTTTGTTACCGGGTTGCATAAGAAGTCTTTCATTTAGGAACAGAGCCAGTCGGGTTTTACACGTTTGTTGTGGTTACGATTAGAGAAACATGAACAATTCAACCAGCGTCATAATTAAACCGGCTCGTGTCCTTCAGAAGCTGCTTTGTCCTGTTGTGCTGCATCTTTATGCCGCACTGCCTTCTTCTTCTGCTATCATGATACTGTGTGATTATGAGCTTAATAACATAATGTGAGTTACATAATCTGTCAGCTGTGTTACGGGCAGTTATGCGAGTGTGCTGTACCCAGTTTGAACTGGATGATGTGTGCACGCTCACCCTTATTTTGGTTATATATTTAGCACTCTTTGGCGTATGACTAGCATTTTTAATGCTTATCCAACATGAAACTTTAAACTGCTGCGTCCTTACTTAGCATCTGTGAGTTCATGTTGCTTCCTCGCAGTACTTTGGTTAATCTGAAATTAGGCACCACTCAGAGGCCCTAACTGAACTTTTAGATACAGACTATTAGATTTAACTTAAAATATGCACACGTTGAAACAAACATGATGAATTTCTGCCTTCTGTTGCTCTGGTTATATTCCAGGTTATACTTTAGGACGTTTACGGGCCGGTGAGACTGCTGCAGACAACGTGAGCATGTGGTCCAGGGAGATGAAGACTCCTGAGGGTCTGGAAGTGTCCCAGCAGATGATGGACCGTCTGCTGCTCGGGGCAGGACCTCAGCTTGAGAACGAGGAATATTTAATGGGAATCAGCAGCCGACTGCAGACGGCTCTGGAGAAAATGTTGATGGCCATCACTGACACCACTAACCAGGTATACCCCAAGCATTGTTGGTTGTTAATGATTTGAGTTGTCCCCTTCCATTCATTTATGCAACTTTTTATTGGGTAGCTCACCTGTGAGTCTTTTCTTAATGGGCAAATTTAGTTAATTAATTAAACATGCATAATAATAATAAAAAAAACCCAAACAATACTTGATCTTTTTGATATTTACTGGTACTCTCTGCATGCTGAGACTTGCATAAGAAGACGAGTACTGCTCTCTAAATACGAGGGAAGAGCTGGCAGGAAGTTAGCTTACCATACAGGCTAGAAACAAGGGGGAAACAGCTCATGTGGCTTGGTCCAAAGATCAAAAATCCCCTAAAAGTACCTCTTTAACTCACCAATTAACTTAGTACATTTCATTAATTAGCAAACCAACTCATAAAAATCATTTCCAGGGAACCAGAGGTATCATTCTCCTAATTAAGCCTTCATTAAAAAAGCAAATGATAATAAATTAAAGTTTAGCATGAGACCACAAGCTTGAATATCTGACATTTTTCTTGCTTTGACTCATTTTGACACCTTGCCCTAGCTTATTGTCCTCTGTCCAGTGAAACTGGTTCTCTGTGGGTTCAGGTTTCAGAACAATCCCTCATGAATCACCCTGTGTTTGTGTCCCTAAAAGTTACCAATAAACAGAAAGCTCCAGTGACACATGTAGGCTTTGTCAAAGTATTTAAATGCACACACTCAACTCTGTCACCCCGCTCCCCTTCTCTCGTTCTACTCCTGTTCATGGAGACATAATAGGGATGAGGTGGCAGATTGTGGCTGGCAACAAAGTTGTCCTGTCTAGAAACTCGCACACAAAAGAGCAGCCTCATTCCCAGCGGTTGCCTGTAGATACGAGGAGTATTTACACAGAGCTTTTGTCCGGCCTCCCAGCCTATCGTAGTCCAGTTCCACCAGAACAGCTCCATCCCCCTCCCCTTAGGCCGTCCACGTAGAGCGTGTCCTGTGACAACGCGCAGAGACAAGGCCAGTCTAACTAGGCCAGTGAGCGTGTTACAGTAACTGACTGCACAGCACATCACCCCAGCGGCTGAAATTCATGTGTTATTCATGCTTGAGTGAGCTTTATCGTGGCAATCTAAAAATAGTTTTAAAGAAATTTCAGGCTGTTGTTTTAGCATTCATTTACACCACACTGTTATTTATGGAATCACTGGATTTTAGGGTTTTTTGGCGTGTTTGTTTGTTTTTTCAAAGGGTATATTCTGCAAATTTTGTTAAGAGTAATAATTTGGGTAACCAAATAATCATTTTAAGCAGCTATACCAGGATGAACTCTTCTAACAAAGCAACATGTGCTCTAGTAATTTTAAATAGTGACTTTTAACCATTCTCTGACATTATATAGACCAAATAATTTTATAAAGGTAGTTAAGAAACTGCTACAAGGTGAAAATGATCCTTATTTGTTCTCCAGTAAAGAAATACTGAAGTTTTTACAAGCTGCTTTTTAATTTGTGTGTACTTCTCCAAGTACATGCAATTAATCGCACCCATAAACTTGTAATCAACAAAGCCTCTAATGGCTTCTCAGTGATTTTCCTGCTGCTATTGATCCTGTGTTCATTTGTCTTGTCCCTGGCTGGTGCTAAGTGATCATGTCTTGGATTGATGTAACAAGCCCGATCAGGAATGTTAACTGTCTGTTGAACAACCGCTGTAAATTATTTGCCTGGGGTGTTTGCGTGGTTATTGCCCACTCCCATTATACGTGGGCGAGATGTGGAAATTGCTCGTGTGCAGCAAATTCAAAAGTTGACACTACAAATGGAGACTTTACTTTAGGATTGACCAAGAGGCAGCGTGTCAAAAAGCCTTAATTGCTTTTTTTTTTTTTTTTTTTTTTTTTTTTTTTTTGCTGAAAAAGGAATCTGGTTTGACAGCTTTCTGAAGGGAGTGTGTTTTGTCTGTGGTTATTTCTGTGTATAGGGAGTGTGTGTATGTGTGAGATCTATTTGCAAGTCTACCTAGCCCTCTGGATTGAAGCCACACCTGCTTCCCTCCCACTTTTTTTTTCAGCAGTATCCTGCTCTCTGTGATGAATGTAGGAAGTGGAAAAAGTGCCCTCGTCTGATTGTTGAAAATGCTTTTGGATGGTTTGGATTTGAATCTTTTTTTTTTTCTTCTTTTTTTTCCCCCTGTGGCACAAGCGTAGAGATGGGTAAAGGAAGTTTAGCAGTGTGACAGTATCTCTCGCTGGTAGTAAGTAAACCTCGCCTGACAGGAGAGTAATGAGGGATATTATGGTAAGAGCATGGGAGCATGCGTGGAGAGGGAATGACAGCAACCCTAGAAGGAAGTAAGAAGGAAAGAGTGAGTGACTACAGATCTGAACACTGTCATTTCACCCTTGGCCGACTGCTGCTCGGACTAAACAATTAAAAAGGGGGCCAGTGGGAGGCTTCCCTGCAGGTTTGGGTTGCTACAGCGGCATAGTATTGTTAATGAATCTCCAGAGAGAGAAAGCGAGCGGAGGGACAGGAGAGCAGGCGGGAGCAGATGTGGGGGTGTGAGCTTCACTGAGCAGTATGATATGGTTTCACTTCGAAGAAAAAGAAGAGCAGAGAGAAGGCTGGGGAGCTTTAAAGAAGGCATAGAGCAAAGAAATGCTTGTCTTTGTGTTTACGTACCTCCTGCAGTCACGGTCAGGAATGCCCTTTAACCTACTGGACCCAGAAATGACTTCCACCTGCTGCCGAGGATGACACTTTCTAGTAGGATCATAAAATCCTCACCCTCACCGGATGATTTTCTCTCTCAACATTTACCTGGATTTTTTTCTACCTCAACCAGAAAGCATGTGATTGAGGTGACGTGAATGTCACCTTCTCCAAAGATTGTTTACTCTTCTGCCGTGCGTACCCAACACATAGAAACTGTTGCTTGGAGCTATCCACAACACTATTCACGCCTTCATCCCCCGCTGGACTTCATTGTCATTCTCAGTTTGCCTAGCTCAGCCTGACGGATAACAGCACCTGGAAATCCTTTTTGATGACTTCAGATAAGATTCAAAGTGAGGTCCTCCCATCATCCGTACGTCGTCTACCATGGATTCATATCGCTCTTACTGGAACTCGAGTATGCAGAGCAGCACGTGGCTCGAAGGGGAGGACAAGGATGTGTACGAGGTGGAATCTCGCATACCCCTTCCTCGACCTTTCCCATTTTGCAGCACGCTGAACGAGAAAAACGCCGTGGTGGTGCAGACCCAGATTTCACATGTCAATCACAGGACTAGCGGCCACCTTCTTAAAGTCGTCTCCAAAATCTCCCTGCCCACTCCCCCTTATACAGTAAGTTTACACCTGGTAACCCACAGATGGACTGTGTGTAAATTATACTTGTAGAGGTTGTTTGTGCCGCTCTTTACAGCTCAATAGTTCAGATCTACATGTTCAGGTGTGAGCTGAACCGTTCCACGTAGGCACACTTGGTAAACGATTGTAACTTCTTTGTGGCAGGATCATGTTACCACTTCCCATAATTTTACAATCAGACCTTTGCTCAGGGAGATATGGAAATCCATGGAAAGGAAGTGTGAAATGAGGTAACGTGCTCCTGGTTTATTGCGTTTTAATGATTTCATAGCTGTCCACAAGAAAAATATGCCTTCTGTCACATGACCAGCACAAGAATGATATAATTATTGTATCACATCCTGCACATAACCAGTTTATTACTCGCTTTAGCTGGCTCTTTACGCAATGTCAGCACACATGTTGAAGTTTGTTTATCATAACAACATTGTACACAGACACTGCTGAATGCTGTTGTCAAAGCATTTGTAATGGTTGTTATACTTACAGAACACTTTTATTTTAAACATACTTAATTTGTTTTGCCAGTTTTTGTTCCTGCTGTAAATCCTTTGAAAGATGGGCAGTGTAGTGGTATGGTGGTTAGCACTGTGGCGTTACACCAAGAACCTCCTGGTTGGCTGTGGAGTTTGCATGTTCCCCCAAGTGTACCTGAGTTTTTGTGGCTTCCTCCCACAAACATAACACATGCTTGTTAGGTTAATTGGTTGTTCTGAATTGGCTTCAGGTGTTTCTGAGGTCAGTAACAGCTGGGGCAGCCTTCAGCCCCCCTGTGGTGAAGTTAAGTTGGACAAGTTGACAATCTTATTCTTAAATAGGCTGATGGATACACTTCAAATCAATATCTGGATCTTCTTCTTCTTCTTCTTTCAGCTGCTCCCATTAGGGCAGGGATGTCAAATTCATTTTACATTGTGAGCCATCTACAGCCCCTTGTAATTGGGCCACACAAGTGAAACTCCCCTTTCTGTCTCCTATTGAAAACGCTATGTCCAGATGAACAGAATCAACCTTTTGGGACTCTTTCTGTCAGTGTAAAGAAATTTCACTACACATTTAATCCTTGAGATACCTTAATATAAGAAAAAGAAGTATAATAGTAAAGAAATGATGCTGTAATTAAATGAAATGAAAAAAATCTGTCTGTCCTCTTAAATTGTAAGAAATGAATAAGTAAGTGTAAGTAAGATGACAGCAAGTGTATCCATGTGTACAGTGAATAGTGTGCAATGGATACACAGTGTAGCCCATCCTCATATTATTTAAAAAAAAAAAAAGAAAATAAATTATTGCCTAATTATTTTGGTGTCTCGTGAATGCGGGAAATCTTTTATCAGTAAACATAAAGCTGTAAGACATATGAAAATATAGTTGAAAGTCCAAAATTTAAGCCCCCTTCACCTTCTCCAAAGTTCTCCATTGGGGGTGGATTGAAGTCTGTTGGACTGATTCTGGCCCTCAGGACCTTATGTTTCACACCCCTGCTTTAGAAGATCACCTGCCTTCATCTCATCCAATCCCTAGCATCCTCCTCTGTCACATCAACCCTCTGCATGTCCTCCTTCACTCCATGCATGGATCTTCTCTGTGATCTTTCTATTTTCTTCCTGCATGTTCAACATGATATGTCCAGTGTGTCCATTATCCCTCCTCTGCACGTCAGTTCTAATCAATATGTGCATATAGGTGGTTAATCACAATTTGGCATCTGTGCAAAATGAAATACACATGAGCAGAAAGAGGTTTAAAGTGCTTTTATACATGGGGTACAATTAGAATATCACAATAAAAATGATGCACAAATTATCATCAAGCTGTCCAAACCAAAATTTAAAAATTTCATTTCAATGAGAGATGTCCTCATCATCATCTTCTATTCACTGATGTAGAAAATTTAAAGTTGTATGTAAAATTAGTGGGCTTTAATGAAACATTAAGAATCTTTACTGTAAAGACTCCTTCATTCTTGTTAAAGACCATCTCTTTCCACTTCTCCTCTCAGGTCGAACATGCCCGGATGACCCAGACTGAGCTGATGCGGGAGTCCTTCCGCCACAACCAGGAGATGAACGAGCTCCTCCAGAAGCAGGAGGAGCTGCAGGAGAGGTTGATGGAGGAGGCTCGGGCACGGGAGCAGCTGGCTCTGGAACTTCACCGAGCGGAGGGTGAGGTTTTACTTTTATGTAGAAAAATCTTCATTCTTACAAAGTGACTGAAGGAACTGAGCTATAGCTTCATTTTAATTTAAGTGCTGATCAATTTTTATGTGAGGCAGGGACGCATTCGCTCTTTGTGGGGCCTGTAAGGCACACTTCCTTTGCAGTAGCCTCTTAGACTCTGATCGATGATGTGATAAAATGAGTCTGTCGAATGATTAGAGAAAATGGGGAGAGCTGCATTAAGTGGAAACGTGTGTGTGCATGGGTTGGAGGCTGTCACGGGGAGTGATGGGATCAGCTGTTTGAGAGGCCATCTGTGGTGAGAACTCAACAAATGGTAATTATTGTTTCCGAGCCCGTCTTTGGGTTTGTGTTTGAACATTTGATTGCATCTGTGTGACAACAACATTATGAAGGGCTGTGAATGGTGGTGAGGGTAATCACGAGAGAACAAATTTAAATATTTAAGCTGTTAAAGTCAGTAGGGCAGTTTAAATGCTGAGATGGGCCTGGCTGTCCATGTCAGAGACAGCTGCCCTATGAGGGTCAGCTGTTGCACCCATATGCATGCTCACAGAGACACACACGGGACCCACTACATCCACTACACTGTCGTTTAAAGCCCAGTTTGGTAGCAGTAGAGAACAAGAATAATTCCCTTCTGATTAGCTGTGTGGCCGCAGTGAGCAGAGGTGAGTTTATCACATTTTTAATCTCACTTTTTTTTTTTTTTAACATCCTGTTGCAGTGTTTGTTTTCAGTAATCCTAGATGAGATGCAAATATTTGATGTCATAAAATAACTTCATACTTTTATAGGTAGGGCTGCAACAGTAATGATAATTTTGCAACTGTACATCACATGATACCTTCTGTCCTTTGACCCTTGATTTAGATGTGGAAAAACTCATTTAGAACTTTTTTAGCAGCAGTAACTTCAAAGAAAATCAACTAATCCTCACTTTATACACACATAAAAGTCATTCATCAAAACAGCTGGGAGGTAATTTTCAGTCAATCATGTAAACAAGAGCAGCTGTTCCTTTCTGGTCACGTCAGGTGCGCTTCTTCTGTAAGGGAGTGTTTGAAATTTGCTAAGCGTTTGTTTTTTGGACATCTTCTTGTTCACATACCAGTTAAGTGAAAGAGAAGAAAAATCTAATCCCCATTGTGTGGATAAACCATGAAGCTAAAACCTCAGGGCGTGGCCTTTTCAAACTGGTTTTGAATCAACCCAAGAGACAGGTTCAGCATTGACAAAAGGTACTTGACTTGATGACTGATGGAACATATTAGATGTCAATGAAAACACAAACAGGTCCTGCTTTTGTTATGTTTGAATCAGGGGAAAAATGCTTTGTCAGATTAGCTGTAAGATCACGATGATGTGGTGCGGTAATTCTTTGCCACCTTAAATGTGGTTGCAGGTTCCCAAGACGCTTATGTTTATCTGGTTAATGATGTTTTTTGTTTTTTTAAGGCAAGTAATCATGTGAGTTTGATTGCTGATCATGGAGAGATCACTCCTTAGGCAAACTTTACACACACCTTAAGTTCATTTTGATATGTCTGAGATAAAATCACCTGACAGCACAGGTGACACTCGCCTACTATCTCTCAGAGCTGTCATCAAGTTAGAACCTACACTCGCGGAAGCTCTAGCAGTAGAAAATAAACATTTCCTTATCAGTTTTGAGTGTGTGAATGCCTCCTTTCTTGCATCTATGAAGTTGATGTGATTTCCTGGTGCATAATGCTTGGTGACCTGTAGAGCATTTAGAGCATTTCATTGTGTTTACAGCTCGGTCACATATTCATGTCGAGCAAAATGGGTCAGACATTCTCACTCGTGTTTGTGTGCCTCAGCGTGCATATATGCACATACAATATGTTTTGTGTGCGTGTGTGTGTGTGTGGTGTTGTTGTTGTTGTTGGTAACCTGTAATTTTATTGCATCCTGCTTCTTAGTGCTCATTCATCTGAATTGGTGCCAGTATTAAAACCCAAAGAAACCCCTGTAGAGTACTTCCGTCAATTAGAGAGCAAAAAGCGGTGAATATGCATAAATAGCTCTTTCTGCAAGCTTTATAACAGTTTTTTCTCACACTGTCCACTGTCAGATCTGATTGATGGATACACGGGTGAAAGGGCAGCGCTGGAGGAGCAGTTGCGTCACAAGGAAGAGCTCCAACTGAGTCTCGAGCAAGAGCTGCAGGTAAGGAGGAAAAATATTAATCCAATTACTAATTACTTGACACCGCGATTGTGTAATTCTGCCTCTGGCACATTAGTGGCTCAGGTGTAAGCACAGTGACACGTGACGGAGAAGTTTGAATTCAGTTCAATTGTGGCCAAGTCATATAATAGTACTGGTCTGCTCTAGTGGCATATTCATGTTTTATGTGCAGGTTTCAGCCCCTGAAACTTGAGAGCGATGATAAACTAACTGTAAAAACTGATCCTCTTTGTGTGTTAAGTTAGCTTGTTTGTGTTTGTTAGTGCTGTGGAGCCACAAAATGAAATGCATTAATGAGTGACATTTACTGTAGTCCATGCTGCGTCCACCACACTCCCAACAAAGTCAGGCTTTCCTAGAATTAGCTGGTTTTAAAAACCTAAAACTCAATCACGACGGTGGTTATCAACTTTCTCTGTTAAGCGGGGATTTCTGCATCATGCTTTGTCTATACTCGCATAAAAAGAGGCGTTTTGTGTGTCACATGACTCTTCTTCTACACAAATTGATCCTATGAGTACCACCTACTCTAGTCACAGACATTATCTGATTGTGATGATAAAAAATCTGTAAAATGCAACACTGTTGCAAATAAAACATGAAATTAATGCTGCAGAAAATCGTTAATCTTGGGAATTAGTGCACAGAGCGGTAAAATAAACATTTTAATTCAAGCTCTGAAGCTTTAAACTGGTCACATTAAAGCATTAAAGGCTGCTGTCCTGTAGTCTAATGAAAGAGATGTGAAAATGTCTTTAGTTTGTCAGCAGACTAAAGTGAAAATAATTATTGATTATTAGGTATTCTTTGTGTTTTAGCAACTGCAATTCTTGGAGTGTGACATGCACATACAGTGCCACATGCAGTTTGTGCTGCTATAACTTTAAAGCTGAGCTTGGTGATGTTAGTGAAAATGAGGCACTTGATTTTAAATTGAAACTCATAATCATGATCTAACTAGCTAAAAAAGATATGTACCTGTGTCATTTCCTTTTGTGTGACTGAAAACTCCGACTTTAAGCTCGACACAGTTCGCTGGCCCATTAATCCCGCTCTCATAGTACAACCCTGTGTTGATGGAAACATGAGTGCAGCTGAAACTGATCATCTTGGGGTTACTCAGCATGTCTGTGAAGGCTGATGATAGTTGTGGTGCAGACTTGAATAATGCTTCACTCACTGTACACTGGTAATAATGGTCAATTTCGATTTCAATGTATGTACCTTGTTTGCCAAGTCTGTTATTTATTTACTGCTGATGTGTGAAAGAACTGTTTATCATCCCTGTGTTTACGCTGCTTCTGATTTTGTTTGTGTTGACCCAGGAAGATTACTTGTTACTGCTATAGTGACTAATATGAGCTCCAATTTAATAAAAAAAAAGACTGATACAAAAACGGATTACAACATCTGCATCACCCAGTATTTTTAGACAAATACAATAATGGTTATTTTAAAATAAAATTGTAAATTTACATCCTTGAAATGAATTGTTGTCCTTTGAACTCCAAAAGTTATGATGAATGAGGCAAATGTAGAATATCAAACGTAAAAAACAACCCCAGATTTTTTTGTGTTTTCTTGAAGGTCACTAGTACTCGACTTCATGAGTTGGAGCAGGAGAAGTTTCAGATGCAGGAAGAGCGCGAGCTGCTGTCACGGCAACAAGACGCAATGAAGGAGGACGCCGGGCCGCGTGAGCTTCGTACGTATCCCGGCGTTCCCTTAATGATGATAGAGGAAGTGTGTTTTAAAATGACCCAAAACAGCTGGAAATAAGTTAACATGGTGTGAACTTTAAACACCAGTTGGTCTGGAGGTCAAAAGGTTACTCAGTTATATTAAATTAATTTTTAATGAGCTGTAATTAGACAGTGAAAACAGTGACGGAAATAGAGGATAGAAGATCAAGTCAATAAAATGTTTATTTGTTGAATGTTTGATTAAAGCTCCTGAGGATTTCTTAAACTCTTGCTACTGTTTCACGTCACACATTTTCAGGTATTTGCCAAAGAAGTGCTGAAGAAACATCAATGTTGATAACCGTATTAGCTAATTTTTTTGCACTGTATTATCAAAAAAAGGTGTGCCGTGAGTGTATTCTTTCATAAAAACAAAAAACGTAAGTATTCTGTATTTTAGAAATTAAACAGGGGCTCTTTGAGGAACCTTTCCTTTCACAACGCACTTTCCAAAGCCTTAACCTACTAGCGTGGCACAGGCAGACGAGCACTGCCATCCTGTCTCCACCTATTTCCATTCTTTATCTCAAGAGTTTTCCTGTTCATTACAAAAACAAGAGCATGTTAAACTCCTGTGCTTTCTCATTCTCCTGTAGGCCTAGTTGAAGCTGCAATGGTTGCAGCACCTGAAGCAGGTGTGTCCACTTTGAGCATGGCTCAGTCGTGTCTATGTGTTCTCTTATTTGTCTAGCTGAGTCACACTGTTGTATATCTCTAACCTCCCAATCCAGCAACTCACCAGCACAGCTTGGAGCTTGCTTGCTATGGGCTCACAAACTCACTCAGTCCAATCACTAACCCGTGCTTCGGCTGTTCACTTTGATTGATTTTTGTCCTGGTTTGTCATTTTTAAATGTCAGTGTTGGCGCTCATGTTAGCATGATGAAATGGACGACATTTTTATGTAGGCATTGTTTCCTAATCGCCATTCATCTTTATAACTCTACATGGAGTACTTTCCCCCCTGCCTGTAAATGCTTATTGGGCATGGATATTGCAATGTCTGGACTGTCCATGTGTTAGATCTGTCATTTGTACTTTTTCACCCTGTTACTTTTGCACTAATTCTCTGGGTTTTGGTACTGGGTGAACCGGTGTGGGTTGTTCACTGGTGGCAGCAGAAGGGCAAAGATGGGGGATCATGTTTGGTGACATGTTTGGAAGTGGATTGAAATGTTGGAAGAGTCTGATTCTAGCCTTTAATTCAGTTGTAGAGGTGACCACAGTGTAGAAAATTAAGACTGGGTTGTTCATTAGATTGTTAGTAGATTATTTTGGTACAAAGCAAGCAGCATTTAATTCACTCCCAAGGCTCTCAGACTTCAGACTCTTCATCTCAACTTCCTTCCATCACCAAAATCAAACCTGAACCAGCGATCACTAGATCCTAACTTTCCGTCCTTCCTTCGTCGCAGACCTGCTGGAGGAGACGGAGAAGCTGATGAAAGAGAAGGTGGAGGTGCAGAGGCAGGCAGAGAAGGAGAACACTGACCTCCTGAAACAGGTGAAGCTGCTGGAGGTGGAGCTGGAGGAGCAGGTCAACAGGGTGATGGAGCTGGAGAGCACTCGGACGACAGAGAGCGGGGACCTCCGACAGCAGATCCAGGCCCTGGAGAAACAGCTGGAGAAGAACAGGAAGTTTCTGGATGTAAGTGACGATGAGAAAAACCTCTAACCTCGTGTATCGTTTAATCATATATGTCATTGTTTCTGCAACAAAACAAAGCAAAAAAATTTTCCAGCTACTTAAAAGTGAACCTATGAGCCTGTGTGAACCACTTCTACACACAGTGCCTACAACCAAGTGGTGTCAAGGTATTATTTGCAGTTTTACAGGACCTTTTCCATTTTCACAAGAATCAACACTCCTGGTCAGATTTTAGTGTAACAGGATGAAATTGTCCTGTTATGACCGTTTGTGAGCACCATGACTTCTCAGTGGATTTTAACTCATTGGTTTGTGCAGTGCACCCAAACAATGACAACCAGACTTTACATGTTACAATAACCTGTGATGTATCATAACCAGGTAGTCTACTGCAGTACATCACAGATGTTCTGGTAATGTAACATTTAACTGAATATCTGTTGTTTCTGAACTTTTACTCAGAAAAATCAGTCATTTTGAATATTTTAAATTTACCATGGCGTTATTTTACTACTTTTGGGGGACATAACAGACAAAAGAGCTCTATAAAAATCCCCATCAGGGGATCAAATGCCCCCAGATTCCCCATCAGCATAGGAGTTTATAGGAAAAATCCTGAATCCTTAAATTGTCACTTGTCTGTAGGTGACAGCTGACATTTAGCAGCACATTCATAGTCAAAATTTACATTTTTACAAATGTAACCCATATTTTAGACACCTGTTCGTCAACTCATTTAAATTTTTCTGAATAGAGACTCATTGTTAATTCCAGGTGAAACACAGGAAGCAGGTGTAAAGATTAAAGCTTCCTGGTGAAAGTGATGCATGACTTTTCAGCTACAAGCCACACTAGACTGTTTAAAATCCAGCCTTAATGTTTTTATGGTGCTTTGGCTGAGCGCTTATCATCTCTGATGATAATGAGTTGTGTTCCCATCACAATAATTGGGCCACTTGGCTGGGATTGAAATGTGGACCGAATGCAAATTCTTTCTATTCTGTGCTGCTGACGTTGGGTATTTAATAATCACGTGTTTACAAAAAAAAAATCATTTTCTGTTTTTTGGCAACCAGTAGTGTTTTTTTCTTCTTTATTTTCTGTAAAAATGTTCTGGTCATTTTATTCTCATTTAAATCTTTTACTGGAATTAAGTTTTTCCTTGTTGCTGTTGTTCCTCCATCATCAAAATAATGCTGGTCCAGGATCAACATTGCAAATGACCAATGACAGTGTCTGAGCCTTCATGTAGCATTAGCCAAGAAGTTTGCTAACACTTTCAAAAACTATTATTACAAACCAACACGAGTAACCTAAATTTGACTAGCAACAGTATTGTTGTTATACTGTAAAAATTAATAAAGAAAACATTTGAAATGCTTACCATTTGTTCCTACATTTAAGTTCAGACATTAATACGAAACATTCTTTCTGAAAGTGAACAAAGACGCATCAGTGCAGTGTTTCAGTGCTTACCTCGCACACAAATTTAGCAAAATCCGTGGCAATTGTGCGCTGCCAACTACAGCGAGAACGTGTTGGACTTAAATGTGATAAACTCCTGATGGAAGATTATTAACAACAAGCAATATTTGTTTCAGAGTTAAACTCATCAAACTAGGCCACCAGCTGGCACCTTCCTTCAGCTCACACTTGTGTAACGCAGTACTGATGAGACAATAAACTCTTTAAAAAAAATTTAAAAAGAGGAAACAATAGAGGAAGCAAATAACACATAAATACTTGTACTCACAAGTATCAGTGTAATGTGGTATTGATCAGTATTGGTCTCCGTATTCGTTATTTGTTGATCTCTCTTGCATCTGTATTTTGGCATTTAGGAGCAAGCTGTAGACCGAGAACATGAGAGGGATTTCTTCCAGCAGGAGATCCAGAAACTGGAGCAGCAACTGAAGAACCCACAGAAGCTTCAGGCCAGCTCTGAGCAAAGAAACCAAGAGGTAACAGGAGAAAGCTGTGCTTTCTGCCAGAGGACCAGGCTGCAAAAGAGACCTGTGTTTTTTTTGTTTTTTTTTTTCTTAGCATAACACTGTTGTTGCACGGAGTCCAAGTGCAGAACAATGGAGCCGATAGAATTACCTGCCTGGCTTCGAAACTGACACTAAAGAAAAATGAATTACAGCAGTACTTTGTGTTTTGTAAGACGCGTAATTGGTAGGTTTCATTACCGTCAGTCAGTCATGACGATGTAAAACTGAAGCTGTTGGAGGTTTTGGCTTAAACGCTAAACATTAACCTGTTGGGTCAGTTAGGCCTCTCTCAGACAGGTCTACAGACCAGTTGGCAACCCGCTGGAAACCACTGGTGACCAGGGAAAAAGTTTATTCCCAGACTGGTTAGCAAGTGATTGCTGGGGTAAAATGAGTCTGAGAGGATGCTGTCACTAGCAGGTTTCTGCACTTGTCTGTATTCTGCATGGAAGGCGCTGACATGTCTGCCAACACTTGCTAACTGCTCACGGAGAAATACTGAAACTTCAAAAGTACAGCTGATCGTCTGCCTGCTAAGTAGAAGTAAAAACCAACACATCAAAAGGTCCAGTTTTGCATTTTTCCCTAGCAACCTATGGTTGCCAGGGGGCATCACTGACCGATTTCTAGGTCTCATGACTGAGGCCTTACATCGTGTGACACTGAACCTGAGTGATTTGCTTAGCTCCAGCAACTTAAAGGCTAAATTCAAATGTCTATCCTAATCTACTTTCTTATAGTAACAGTGACCCTTACAGTTACCTGTTGTGTTAAGGTCAGTCAAATTATAAACCCTCACCTCGGTTCTGCTGGTTATTTTATTTTTCAGCTTTATTGTATGATGGTAGTTTTCCCATCAGTCGTACTTTAAGACTCAAAAGTTGCCCATATCCAGGGAAAACGCTCTGCTGTGACGCCGCTCGCCCAGCACCAAACATCAGGCAGAGTTGGCAACAAACCTGAGAACAGTGAGTAACTGTTTGCTGACATATGTGCCATATAACCTTTAAAGCATAGGTGTCAAACTCTGGCCCGCGGGCCAAATTTGGCCCGCAGCCTAATTACATTTGGCCCGCGAAGCCATACCAAATTACTATTAATGCTGGCCTACTGGTATTATACAGCTAATATATATATTGTTTAGTATTAAGCTTTGCTTGTTCCATATTCAGTTTTTCAGCAAAACCTGTTTGAGTCCATAAGAAAAGATTCATTCTTATATCTGGAGGAAGATTGTTTTTTTCAATAAATATTAATGTTGGCCCGCGACTTTGTTCCAGTTTTGAATTTTGGCACACTGTGTATTTGAGTTTGACACCCCTGCTTTAAAGGATATGCATTAGGTGGTTGTTGCATTTACAGTCAGATCCACTGCCCCCAAGTGGCCAAAATCAGTCATTAAATTTTCAGAACACAGACGAACTCAGATTATGTCTACACAATGGAAAGTCTGGCACAGCATAATTTTTGGTGTTTCCTTTTATAGATTATTTTCCCAGATAAAAGTTGTATTTTGCATAACTTTGTGCATTTGGCCGTGTCTTTGTTGTTTAATCAATTTTTGTCATAAAATGTACTTGAATATGGGAGGTTTTGAATAGTAAAAAGCATTAAACAGCCTCTTTGTCAGCAGAAAATAGATTCAGCAGATTGTTTTGTGCAGCTCACCACACTTTTTAATATCCAGCCATCATCTGACCTCCAGCTCACTGCTGGCAAGGAGACATGTCATTTGGATCAACACTGTTGTCAGGACAGGGCAGACATTAGAATCAGTAATTATTGCCTCAAACCAGTCGATTGAGTTATCGCACTCCTCAGACTACTTTGCCAGTAACAGTTTACTGTCCTGTTTCCTATGAAAGAATTTGTTTCTTCTAAAAACTCAAAGAAATAACACTGAGCTAACTTTCTATTAGAAAACGTAGAAGAATGGATTTAGGGACAGATCTGTCGGTTTCTTGTTTTGTGTCCCACGCAAGCTTCTCACTTCTGCTTCATATGTTTTGACCTGAATTACCTGCTAAGACCAGAGTAACCAGTTTTCCTAATTAATGACTGCTGCTACCTCATTAACCAGCATTTGCAGTTTGAATTTGAAAGTTTACATACACTCATGGATATAACTGGTGAACTGTCTCTGTTCTTTTTAAATTTTAACTTTTGTATAAAATTATTATTTTATTTTTAACTCTTAAAGATGTCTCGTGTGCAATCACTCATCCATGAGGAGTGTATGTAAACTTTACATCAGAGCTGTAGCTCACGTTTCGGTTGCTCCTCAGCAAACATGGCCTGCTTACATTATCTCCATAGACAGCTGTAGCATTTTTATCACTATGTGCTTCTCTTCCTCTGCCTTCCTTTTGCCCTTGAACTCTCCACCCTGTGGCCCTTTACGCTTCTGCCTCCTCTGTCCCGTGGCTATTGCAGGTGGATGGAGTAACCGTTAAGGTATTGCTTTTAGCTACATGTAAAACAAAGTTATCCCAGAGAGCAGTTAGTGCATTTTAGTAACCTCGCCCAACCCTGTAGCAGTTTATCGCCTGTCTTACCCCCCCACCCACCCTTCTCTTTTTTTTCAGTTTGAGCTTCCTCTACTGTATGTGTCAGAAACCTTTCAGTGCTCCACTGTCATGTCTCTCAATCTGATATCCCACATGCACACTGTATAAAAAAAGATGTACGTAGCTTTCGGTTCAAACGGTCAGAGATATAGCTGTGGCTATGTCCCTTTAATAAATTTGCCTCTTAAAAGTTTTCTTTTAAAAATATATTTGTGGCTGTTTTAGCCTTTATTGACAATCATTTAATTTAAAATCAGAGCAGAGAAAAGGCACAGAAAACTCAAACCTGGGCTTCTACTGTAGCCCTACGCCATAATGGGTGGCCTGCTCAACCTGGTGAGCTATCAAATATCATCTTCAAGCTTCACAAAAGTACCTTTAATTATTTGTTGAATAATTACAGGGAAAAAATGATCAGCTGCTCTCTTGCCAAGTTGTTCTAAGAATGTAAAGCAAGAAATTTTTTTCCCTCTTCTACTCATGAGCCACAAGAGAGACAGTGAGGCTCATTCTTGGCCCTTGTGATGTGCCTATTCTAGGGTCTAGTCATATTAATATTTAATGAAGGTAGTCTATGAGAAGATGTGCTTCATCTGTGGAGTTTTGCTTGGATTTGGTCAGGATCTGTTTTTGTGGCATTCAGTGCTTAATTCTGTAAAGCCTGACCTATGAAATGATGCCAGAAAACTCCAATTTAGTTTATCTTAAACAGAAATGTAAACGGGGGGGGGTTATAAAAATCACACCGATTCTTTAGAGGTTTCTAAAACTCATCAAATATGGCACACTTGCTGTTACAGGCTTAAAAATGCCTTTTGAAAGTTGGTCAGTCTGTAATGGATGTGACTGATTTGTCCGTCTTTATTCAGCTAGAAAGGGAGAGCATTAATCTTCTCAGGTTTATCTCTTTTTAATGAAGATGTCCAGGTTTCCCAGTCCGTAGTTCATCCTCACTGACTGTTCCTCCTGTTGATGCCTCTTCCTCCTCTTCATTGATCTGCTGATGTTCTCCCATCTCACAGGTGGATCTCTTACCTGCCAGATCTCTTCTTGGTTTCTTCCCCCCCACCCTCCCTCAGTAAAATCTCTATCTACCCTCTCTCTCTGTCCCTGCACCTCTTTTCGCTCCCGGCCCCCTCCTTTCTCAGGTGGATCAGCTGACCTCCCAGCTAGCTGTTCATGCACCAGCTATGCTGTAGCGAGTGGCTTCTAAGAGCAAATCTCACTAACTGATCCCCCCCCTTCTCTCTCCTCCCCCTCCTCCTCCTCTCTCTCTCTTTTCTCACTACCAGGTGGACCGGCTGACCTCCCAGCTGAAGGAGAAGGCGGATTGGTGCAGTGAGCTGCTTCTCAGCTCAGAGCAGCTGCGTCGTGAGGTGGGAGAGCGCGACGAAGAGATTGACAAGCTGGAGAGCCGCATCCGTGAGCTGGAGCAGGCCCTGCTGGCCAGCGCTGAGTCTCTGGAGAAGGTTAGAAGGGAGAGGGAGAAGAAGGGTGCAAAACAGAGGCAGCAGCAGAGGAAAAAGCAGTCAGAACAATAGCTGTGGAGCGTGGCAGAGCGAGTGTGTGTGAGTGTGAGAGAAGAGAGAGCATGCAGATGAGGTGACAGCTAGAGGAGGAATGGGAGGAGGGCTGGGACGCTCCGAGAGCGAGAACAATGTGTGGGTGGGTCTACTTCAGTCGCCCACATTGAGATACGACTAGCAGCTGTCAAGTTTGCCCCCCAGTGTTCACGGATGGCTGCTGCTCAGTTCACAAATTGCAGTGCAGGTTGCGTTACACACAATAACAGTACAGACAGCATGCAATAGGTCATTAAAACAATTCATTTAAAGAGGTTTCCTTTCATTTTCTTCTGCACACAATGCAAACAAAACTGCTGAGCTAAACAGTTTCTTTGATGTGTGTCGTTTTCTGTCGCAGGTTGAACAAAAGAAGCAGCATGCATCCATCACAGAGACAAGACAGCCCACACTGGAAGCTCAGTTACAGACAGAGAGAGAAGCTCTGGAGCGGAAAGAGAAGGAGGTAGTGGAGTAATCGCCTTTTTTAAGGTTTTATCAGTTTTCAATATATAAAATCAGATATTTGATGGGAAACACTTTCCTAGAGTCAGTTACATTAAAAATAGACGATCATTTCATTTATTAGTCCTGATAGTCCCACAAATGTGCTGTGTTCATTTTTACTATGTCACAATATATTTATGTTCAGGGTTATTTGGTTGTGACGTTCAAAAAGAAAAAGTTGTAACTAGACAGAAGAACTATTCTGGACAGAAACGTTGCCATTTTCAGTCATACTGTGGACTCGAGCGCTACGTTATCTGTCAGTCTCTTTAGTTGATTCACATGCATCGTGTGCAAAAACATTTAGTAGCTAACAATGAGCTGAACCAGTTTTTGAGTCCTAGGCAGTGAGATCCATACCCTGCACTGTGTCCTGGTGTTCTCCTCTGAAGATGATTTATCTCCTTAGATCCATAACCTGGAGGAGCAGCTGGAGCAGTTCAGAGAGGAGCTGGAGAACAAGAGCGAGGAGGTGCAGCAGCTTCACATGCAGCTGGAGATCCAGAGGAAGGAGATAAGCAGCCAGCAGCAGTACCTGGAAACGAGGGAAAGCATGCTCCAGGTAAACGGGCACCCGGCCCCCATACATCATCGAACAATGTTTGTACATCTCAGTTTATGCAAACTTATAAATGATGAAGCACTGCTTACTGGTCACATCATAAAAGGTTTATCACTGATGAGTGTGACGTGCGTGGCATCAGTAGATAAGCTTATATGTAATCTTTACCTGACAGCTGTTAATAGTTCCAAAAATCCTTTTTATGCTTTTAATTAGAACAAAATTTTCACCATCTCTAAATAAAACCAATATTTCTGCTAACTGAACTTCTTACATACTTGCTCTGTGTTGCTTATATAATTTTGCACATTTTTAGGCTTTTCCATCACCTCTTATTTTGCTGTGCAGGACTCACTTATTCTTCTTTTCTTATTCAGTAAATTTTCATCAATCCTCCAAAAACACATATTTTTTTTTCTAATAGCCATCACATTATAATCTCTGACTTTTAAAGGTGATGGAGGAGAAGGACAGTGAAATAGCACTTCTTAATGAACAGATCACTAAGCTCCAACACATGGAAACAACCTCTGACAACAAGGTAATGCAAAATGCGTAAGTGAAATAGAAACAGAGTCTATTTCGAGTACGCATACCTTAGTGGAAGTGCATCGGTGTGTTTGGTTTCTTCTCCCCCCTCTGTCTACTTTTATTTTAGTTGGCTTCATTTTGCTATGTTTTTTGTGTGTGTGTTTGCTTGTTTTGTCCCGGTAAGTAGTTCCACTGCACCATCATTTGTTGTGAGGTGGTCATTTGCTCGTGTGAGGTGGCTTTTTAAACCTCTGAGTCTCTGTGAAGTGCCTACAATCTGATCAAGGCCCGAAAATCAAAATGGCAATGAAAACTTGAAGTAGCTCTAAGCACACCAGGGGCTCAGGTGTTTAATGAAATAGCAGCATAGCCATGGGATCTTCAAATCTATTTATTTATTTGTTAATGGGGTCATAACGTCTGGATTTTATTCTTTAGGAAATGGATGAGAGGGATGAGCTGATAAAAGACTTGGAGTCTCAGGTGGAGTGCCTTCGGAGTGAACAAGAGCGTCTGAAGAGGAAGAACGAGGAGGAGCTCGACCAACTGAATGAGGTCATAGAAAAACTTCAGCAGGAACTGGCCAATATCGAGCAAAAGCAGCCTACAGAGGAAGAGGAGGACACCAAGGAAGAGTCAGAGGGTGACGCGTGCGGGCCGAGCAAAGACGAGTATGATGAAATGAAGCAGAGAATGGACCTGGCCACAAGAGAGCTCGAAACACTGAGAAAAGAGCACAGTAAGCTGCTGAAGACTTATCTTCGCTTGAAAGAGAGCGCAGAAGCCTTGGCTGAAACGGAAAACCTGGAGAGCTCAGAGGGTGAGCTCGAGGAAGCTCTCAGGGAGAAAACTGCAGGGCTGGTTGTCTTACAGGCTCAAGTACAAGCTCTGGAGGAGAGTGCATCATCCAGAGTGGAAGAGCTGGGCGTTCGAATTGAGGAGCTTGAAGGCTTGGTCAGTGAAAAAGACTCAGAGATAAGCCACTGTCGCTTCCTTCTGGAGCAGTCTCAAAGTCATGCAGAGGATCTCCAGAAGAAGGTGTCGAACCTGGAGGAGCATCTAAGGGAAAAAGTGGCTGCAGTGTTGGTGAGCCAAGCCACTCTGGAGGCCTTCCAGCAGCAGTCAGTGGAAACGAGACAGGAGCAGGACCCACAGAAACCTCCAGAGCCACATGTTGAACCTCAAAGCTATGAATTTGGTGATTTTGGCATCCCCCAAATGGATGTCAGCAGATTGGGTCAACAAACACAAGTGCCCACCGGGAAGGTAGTTCATCTGACGCAGAAGCTTCGGGAGCTGGAGGTCGGACTAAGCGGGATGCAGAAAGACCAGGAGCTGCAGAAGCAGCTGCTTTCCAGCTCTGAGGAGGAGGTGCTCGAGTATGAAAGGAGGCTGACTGTGCTGGTAGATCTGCTCAGTCAGATGAAGGCAGGGACGCACCAGAGGACGTCGTTGGCTGTGGAGGTGAGTCTGTCCAAAAGGCAAAGTTTTGTTTTTTAAATAGTAAACACACAAACATACACAAAAAGGACGAAACAAGAAGTAATGGGATGATATCGACAAAATCAAATACATTTGTTATTACTGCACACATGTTTGTTTGTTTTTTTTAAATGTTTACAGTCTCACCTAGTCCACTTCAAGGGCTAAATGATGAAACCATTTCTCCCACCTTTTCCTTACTATGTCATTTTGGAGCTGAATACCATATATCATCTGCTCTAATCTATGTAAATGTTTCGTTATATTAATAAATAAATGGAAAATGCCAGGCAGGATTTCTGAAGCCAGCTCTCTCAGCTTCCAAAATGTATTTATCTGTACAGTTAAAGTAATCTGGAGTAATTCGTTATTAGATATTACCAATATTTTATTCCAAAAAGTTCAAATAGAGGCACAAGACAATCATAAAATTGCAAATTTCTTTGCCTGTGAGTGAAAATCATACACCGTGAGCCTTAACTGCATAATGGATTCTGCATTGTATGACTTCCCTGCACTGTAATTATTGATTAAACCAACAAAAATGCAAATGTAGTCCGTGTGATAGTCCCTGTCTCATGTTGTGAATTGATCTGATAAGTCTGGTGATTTGTGACCATTTTTCACAGGCCTCCTCTCATGACCAGCAGAGTGTGTCGCAGCTTCTTCAGGAGTTACAGGAGGTCAGAGAGGAGACTTCAGCCACCAAAGAGCAGATGGAGAGCTACAAGGAGAGCTGCAGCAGACTTCAGGAGGAACTCCATGTATGTGCTTTTAAACAGCTTCTCTGGGTTAATTCGTACTGAGTGTCAAAGTGTTTTCTAGTGTGTGACAAAAGCTTTTCTCTCTAGGAAAAAACTGTAACGATAGAGAGGCTTCAGGAGCAGCTCCAAAAGGTAGGAAGAAAGAATTTTGATCCTTTCATGTTTACATTTTACACAGCATAAAACAGTAATTTACTAAGAAACAACCATGCTTAGAGAAAAATTCAGAACTTCAACCTCGTTCTTTTAGACATCAGTTGGTGAGAGCGAAGAGATGAAGGTGTCGGAGCTTAAACAGCAACTAACCGAGGCTCAAAGTGAGGCAGCGAACACCAAAGAAGAGCTGAGCAGCTGCAAGGAGAGCTTGGAGAAACTGCAAGAGCTGCTGCAGGTACAGAGCTTAGAAATCATGCTTTGTTATAGCTGCTGAGTTCAGGGAAAACTGCCCAAACTGCACTGCTGCAGAATGATATTTCTTCATATCATAAAAACATATTATCACAGTACGCACTTTTCTAGCTTGTGCTACTCCTATGTATGCATAAAGATCAGGTTTATACTGTGGGACGTAAACCTATTTGATGTTCATGAGATCAGTGCTATTGTGTTCTGCAGCTGATTAGTTTTAGCTCTCCACAAAGGAAACGGGGAAGGTTAGAATAGCTCTGTCTAGATGCATTTGAACAGCTCATACTGACCCTCTGGGGGTTTTAGTGTAGCCGAGATATCCAAAATAATAGATTGTGTGTCCCTGCCCTTTTATCAGTGTTTGTAAATGCAGATATATTTTTAGAAGATAAATTGAAATCACATGAAGGTTTGTATGTCGACAATGTTTTTCCACTTTTGCTCTGGCTGCATGCAAACAAAGCCTGCTCAAACATCATTGGTCAACAGAACCCACACAGAAAGCTTCCAGTACCAAAAGCGCTTATCAGATCTCTTTACCTACCAATTGCACATATTCAAAGTATTTTTTATAAAGATTAGTCCACAGTCAACAAAATCCCACTCAATGATTCAATGCAAATGTACAAACGACAGCCAGTTAGATATCTCTCTCTCTAGATATATATATATTTTTATATTGATTAATCAAACAGGATATAGATTTTTAATTTATAGGTGTTTGGGTGGGTTGTGTGACCTTTAGATGGAGCTAAATTTGCTGTTTCTACCCTGTTTTTAGTCTTTCTGCAAAGCTAAGCAAAATGTCTATAGTTGTTAAGTCTATACTTTACACATAGACGTGGATGTGATATTAATCTTCTTGCGCATCGTTGCCAAAAATCTAGTATTACCTGTGCTGAAAAAACAATTACCTTTCAATTTATAATGTTTGATTATAATGTCTGATTTATTTATTTTTTTATTTTCAGGAGCGGGAAATGACCATTGCGCACCTCAAGGGAGAACTTTTCCAAGTAAGGCTGAATGTTTTACCTCAGTTGTAATGTCCAGTATTATCAGCATCAGCATAAATCTATAGTGTTTGAACACCTGTCCAATCATCTTCCAGGTAAAAGCAGAAGAAGACAGGGACAGTATGTCAGAGCTCACCCAGGAGCTCGAGAAGGTCAAAAACGATGCGGCTTCCACCAAAGAAGAACTAAAGAGTTACATGGAGCGTAATGAGAAACTTCAAGAGGAACTCCAAGTCAGTGAAGGTTCTGTTTCTAAACTTAAAGAGGAGCTGCAGGAGGTGAGAAAGGACATGGATACCACCAAGGAAGAACTCAACAGTTACATGGAGCGTAATGAGAAACTTCAAGAGGAACTTCAAGTGAGTGAAGGTTCCGTTTCTAAACTCAAGGAGGAGCTTCAGGAGGTGAGAAAGAGCATGGATACCACCAAGGAAGAACTCAACCGCTACAAGCAGCACAATGAGAAACTTCAAGAGGAACTTCAAGTCAGTGAAGGTTCTGTTTCTAAATTTAAAGAGGAGCTGCAGGAGGTGAGAAAGGACATGGATACCACCAAGGAAGAACTCAACAGTTACATGGAGCGTAATGAGAAACTTCAAGAGGAACTTCAAGTGAGTGAAGGTTCTGTTTCTAAACTCAAGGAGGAGCTTCAGGAGGTGAGAAAGAGCATGGATACCACCAAAGAAGAACTCAACAGTTACAAGCAGCACAATGAGAACCTCCATAAGGAACTTCACACCCGTGAAATCTCCATTTCTAAGCTCCAAGGGGAGCTCCAGGAGGTACAAACAGTCTTGATGAAGACAGCAGAGTCTGGTCCTCCGTCCCCTTCTCCCTCTCCTTCTCCATCTCCCTCTTCTTCTCCTCAGCCTGTTTCCTCTACCACCTCCTCCTCCTCCACCACACAGCCCAAAAGGAAAGGAAGCAAACAGCCAGCTGGTAAAGGAAGCAGCACCAAAGACAAACCATCTCTCTCCAGAAAAAACTCCACCCCTTCCAGCCAATCCTCCACCAAATCTCCCAGCCCACTGTTGAGCAGCAACTCAGAGCAGCAACATGCGACTGTAACAGACTCGTTCACGCAGACCGAACCTCTTCAGATGTCTGATCTTAGCCAGGAAAACAAATCTGCCACCAAAGAGGAGATGGAGGAAGTGATCGGAGAATACGAGGAGAAGATCGTACAGATGCAGGAGCTCCATGCAGCAGAAATCCTCGATATGGAGGCTCGGCATATTTCAGAGAGCGAGAACCTCCGCAGAGACACGCAGGCGCTGGAGGACGAATGCAAAGCTCTGAAGGCCGTCATAGAAAAACTGCGGTCTGCTGAGGTGAGGAAACGAGATATTTTAGATGTCTGTTTGTTTGGATTGTTAGCTTGTTCTACATTTTTATCAGTGTAGTTTGATGCTTTTACATGGCTTTCTTCTTTCTGCCAATCATAACACAGAAAGTCAGTGATTTTAATCTTTTTTCCATCCTCTCTAGGCTCCTACATCAAGACAAGACCGTCCTGCATCTCAGTTCAAAGATGGCTACACCAGCGGTAAGTTTTAAGTGTTTTAAACTAAACTAGAGTAAATTGTTTTTCATTTCTCTTGTAGGAAAGTCGTCGCTTTATTAAAAATGTATCTGTCAGTTTAATTTGAGGCTACAACCTGCTTAGCATGCATACTGAAAGCAAAGAGGCTGGAATCTTGTTTATCTTCAAGAGCTCCAAACCTTGGAGTAGATCTGTTATAATACTTTTTTTATTTTATTAGTCCTTTATTTATCCATGTAAAATTCTCAGAGATTAAAAATCTCATTTCCAAGAGAGACCTGTCAATTTAATTGAAACAAATCTCACTAGAGTAGCTTTGTATGATTCACAGTTCAAAATGTACTGCACATATCTTAACTGAGCCTTGCTGGAGCCCCTTTGTTCATCATGTGTGAAATGAACTGTTTTTGCTCCTCTTCATTTGAGCCAGCTTGCCTGTTACTGGCTGCCCCTCTCAAACTGAAGGTTTGAACAGCATGTGGATGGGCCTTATCAATGATAGCTACAAACTTGCATATACTCTCGTTACCTGGTGTGAGTCCAGGAGGGGAGACAAATCCGGCCTCAGGGGGTCAATGTACTCCTAGTGTCAGTCGCAAGCCAGGATAAATGGGTAATGGGTTGCATCAAGAAGTCTATCCAAATTAAAACATGTTTCTCCATGTCTAGAGACCCCCATTGGCAAAAGGGAGCAGCTAAAAGTACTCCAACTTCAATTAATTAAAGTTTGGTCGCATTTGTAACAGTATACAGAAACCGAGACTTTTCTTTTTTTTACTTTGAGTGCCAAAAAGAGCTCATTTATCCTTAATTTTAGCTTGTTTAGCATCTGTTTTCTTTGTTGCGCTTCACTTCTGTGATTATGTTTTTGTCATCATGCAGACAGCAGCTCAGACTACAGCCAGAGGACAGGATATGACCTCCCGAGCCTGCAGCAGGAGTTCAGGACGACTCCAGAGGGAGCCAGGAGGGATGATCCACTGCCAGACCGGATCAAGGTACAGCTTTCACTTACTAATGAATCATGAGTGATGTAATAAAACTACAGGTACTGTGTAGCATGTTTCCCACCAGGTGAAATGTACATAACAAAACCCAGAAAGTTGATTGTTTTCATCTGGAGGCAGTGTTTTTATCACTCATCCAAGTGACTAAAAACGCTGCCTCCAGATGAACTTTCCTGAAAGTCCTTTCCTGGATTTGTGAGCATCCAAAAATTTGAGCAATATTTTGTTTTCTATTCTTCAGAAACGTTGTAAAAGTTACACTTTTTCTGCATTGCTTGTCTCTAGACGTTGCTCCGTGAAGTGCACCAAGAAGGCATGCAGGTTCTTTCTCTGTCAGAGCTTCCACTTTCTGAAAGCGAGCCAGGCGGCCGGTTCAACGTCCAAGGCTGGATGAAGGAGCGAGACGCCTTGCTGGATACTATAGAGTCCCTAAAAAACTTCATCAGCCAGATGCAGACACACAGAGAATCACAGGTAAAGAAACCTCACCGCAAAACACTACAGCAGCCCAAAGAGTCAAGACCATTAAAGTTTAAAGCACCAGGGGGGTTTGAAGATCCCGCTGTGGTCTGTTTGTCACATCAAAGTCAGTCAAGGGGCTTTACGGCATTGGCATCCTCTTCAAAATAACAACAACTGCCCTAAAATATAAGAAAGCCCTCTTCTGAATTTGCCTGAATTTGTGTGTTTGATTCACTGCAGATGTCCGGCAGTGTAGACTGGCGTGGAGAGCTCCTGGATGCAGTTCGGCAGGTGTTTATGAAGGAGCGCAGCGTGCTGAAGAATGCCCTCTACAGCCAGCTGGACCTGCTGGACACCAGTGACGCCATCATTCACCTGAATCAGCTAGAGCGGAGACTGGCTGAGCAGGTCTGTAAAGATTTCACCACAATGACTTCAAAAACTGTTGTAAATGTTCATCATCTGCAAGAAAAAGACTGTAGAATTTTGTTAGCCTGAGTATAAGCTGCTCGTTAATTTGTTATAGTTTAGGTCCTCTGTAGATAGTTATTTGAACCTATCGGTCAACATATGGCTGTTTATGTGACTCAAATACAGGACGCCCAGCACAGAGAGGCGATGGGTTCACTCCGCACTGCAGAAAGGTCCAGTCTCATCTCTGAGATTCATCAGCTCCGTGGCCAACTAGAGCAACTCCACCAAGGTGATCCCAGTTCAGAGATCATTTAACTGAAAATAAGCCTTTTTGTATTTTATATCTGTTAAACGTCTGCCTTCGTCCTTCAGGTGCCCGGTCTGCTGTCTCATTGGCTGGTGAAGGTAGCATAAAGGAGCAGAGGGAGGGAGTCGGAGCTGATGGAGCCGGGGGGGCTGACAGGCTGCTGGTGGAGGAGCTAAAGGGTGAACTGTCTCAGACTAAACTGGAGCTGGAGACAACCCTCAAAGCTCAACACAAACACCTCAAAGAGCTGGACACACTCAGGTTAGACCAGACATTAAAGTAATAAGCAACGCTGGAAAACAAGAAAACATATCAAATGTTTAAGATAAAAATCACATAGTTTTGGATATATTTGCATAATAAGTAAAGAGTTTAAAAAGATTTTATTTAAAAGTAGTACAGTGAAAATGTGCCTTAAAATGATGTCAACAGGGCGGAGGTATCCCAGAAAGCCGCAGAGGTGGATGCACTAAATGATGAGCTGACAGAGGAGAGGAAGAGGAGCAGAGATCTTCAGTGGGCCATGGAGAAGGAGAAGTGTCGAACTGGGAGGACCGAGGAGAGCAGACGAGAAAAGCTGGAGGTAAGATGGCAGGAGCATTCAAGCATGACGTCATTTTTTCCACAGTTTGAGTATTTTTAAGAAGAAATTGTGTTTTTTTTAAATTTCCCACTAGGATCTTCAGCTTTCTCTGGAGGAGCAGAAGAACCACGTAGCACAGCTGAAACTGACTGTGGAGCAGGAGCGACAGGCCTCCTCTCAGCTCTCCCATCAAGCTGAAGAGGAGCGTCTCAGCCTCCACAGACGCCTGCAGGAGCTCCAGGTCCAGCTGGAAACGGAGCGAGCTAAGGCCCAAGAGATGAGCACTGCTCTGGGGAGAGAGAGAGATCTGCGGACTGGCGTCTCCTCTGATGGTGGTCACCCCCATGAGAAGCAGGTTCAGAAGGATGGGAGGAGCTCTGAAGAGGGAGGGAGTCTTCTGGAAAGACTGCAAAGGGAGCTGGACGACAAGCACGCACAGGTTCGATGCTCTATTTGCTTTACCTGTCTAATGACACCAGACTTCAAGGACTTATATCAGTAGCTGGGATCTGACTGTATCATTATTAAACATGATTTCCTTTTCCAGGTGGTGGATCTGCTCAGTCAGGTTGAGGCCCAGAAGCTTGAGGTGGTACGAAAAGAGGAGGAACTGACGCTGGTGAGTCAGAGATCCAGAAGAGACCAAGAGGCACTGCTGGAGGCGCAGGCCAAGCTGGAGAGGGTGGAAGCAGAAATGGCAAAGGTCCAGGAGCAGCTGAGAAGAGAGCTGGAGAACAGACAGAGTCTGGAAGAAGAGAATGAGAAACTGGAGGGAAGACTGAACCAGTTAGGAGAGCAGAGGGAGGGCACGGGACCTGTGGAGGCTGATAGCCGGAGTGTGAGTGGCACAGAATTTACTTTAAAAAGACTTTTAGTTACTCTTTAACATTTATTGTTTCTGATCATGTTATCAGGAGCACTGAAGCTCTGTTGTTTTTATCTTAACAGCAGGCTGTCTGGCACGGTGACTCCACGGACCGCACCAAAGACTGGGTGCTCCAGCAGAAGAGCGGAAACCTCCACACAGAAAGCTCCGGCGCGTCCCCTCACATTGAGGTCTCTTCAACAGGCCACAGCAGTGGGCCGCATCACGGCCCGTGGCGCACGGTGGACAGGATTGTGAGCAAACTCCAAGTCATCTCCTCAAAGGTCCGCAGCATGGCGAGCAAAACCACCGACAGGTAAACAAAACAGTTGTTTACTTTTTCTTTTATATTTATTTTAGAAACTGTGCAGCACAATCACACCACACATCTCTTATAACACACAGACCTCCTCTGTAACAGCTTTACTGAAACCTGCTTGTTATTTACTGCATTTCTTCTGTTCAGGCTTACTGCAGAGGTGGACAGTGAAGAGTTGTCCTGGGTCCAGTCCAGTCTTGATGAGGTCATCACCCTGCTGCAGCAGTCCCCTGGTCTACCCTCCGTCCCCGAGGTCAGCGCACGGTCTCATTTTTGTTTTCCCTTCTACACCGCATATTTCTGGATAAATCAAAACATGTGAAAAGGAGAAACACCCACTCACTGCCAGTCTCCAGCCAGAATCAGCTGTTCGCGTCTGCGTTTACTAAACAACATCTGTTGCGCTTTACACGTGGTTGTGACGGCTTGTCTTGTTTCCCTCAGAGTGCGTCCCTGCTGGCAGGAGGCTCCTCCAGCTCCTCCAACACGCTGACTGAGCGCCTGCTGAGGCAGAACGCCGAGCTGACAGGTTTCGTCAGCCGTCTGACCGAAGAGAAGAACGATCTGAGGAACCACACGCTCCGCTTGGAAGAAGAGCTGCGACGCTATCGGCAGGTTGGACTGGGATCAGGCGACAGTGTGAGTACACCACAGAAAAACCTGCTGATTCTGAGATGGGGCACAATACTACAGTGCTGTTTTTTCTGTAACAGTCAGGTGACAATCCTCATTGGTCTAAGAACTTAATATTACATACACATGACATGTGGTAGAGACAAATACCACAAAGATAATGACTAAGGTATTTTTATAATCTTATGTTTTCTTCAAAATGCCATTCAGAACTTAAATGTTCAAACTGTCTCGCATAATGATATTATTGTTTCCATCCTCTGTCATTTGCCTCTGACTAAAGAGAGTTTTATCTTCTGCAGTCGAGCAGACGAGGAGCATCAAAGATGGACTCTGCAGGTTTGCTGCTTTCTCAGGAGCGGGAAGCTTGGGCTCGAGAGAAGATCCGTCTGGAGAAAGCTTTGCATTTAGCTCAGTCTCAGGTGGCTAGACTCAGGGGAGAGATCAGGTCCGAGAACCTGCGAGAGATTACCGGGCCTGATGCCGACAATGCTGCACTCAAGGTCAGCAGATCACTGATCATAAACTGCTTTGTATCTTTGAGTAATGAGTTAATTGCACTAACCCAAAGAAACTGTGCAGAAGCATCGCCTAAATGCTGGAGTTCAGTGTTAAAAGATATTTGATGGCCTCTGAAGTTAAACTGCTGTCTTCTCTTCTCCCTTCATCTCTTTCTTAACTTCCAGAGGATGTATGGGAAGTACCTGAGGTCAGAAAGCTTCCGTAAAGCACTGATCTACCAGAAGAAGTACCTGCTGTTACTGCTGGGTGGTTTCCAGGAGTGTGAGGAGGCCACGTTATCACTCCTGACCAGGATGGGCGGTCGGCCGTCGCTCTCCAGCCTGGAGTCCCTCAGTCAGCGGTGCAGGGGTGTGATGCGCTTCCGCTCTATCGCCAGAGTCTCTATCGCCCTCTCCAGGTAGGAAGCTGGAGCTTTGGGTTTTTTAAAACGTTTTTTTTTTTTTTTTGTTAGTTAGTTTTTTTTTGTCTAAAACTAATTATATTTGTTCATCTAGAATGCGTTTTCTCGTGAAGCGATGGCACAGGGCGACGGGAATGAGCTCCACGGCCTCCTGCGCTGTTAGTAAGAACGGAACAGGACAGATCTTAGGTAACCAAAGCATATAGCAGCTTGTAACCTCTCTATATTGTCATTTAGATGTGATACTCATAATATTTTCTTAATTTCTGGCAGGTACAGAGGCGAGGGATTCCCCTTATCTTCACCCAGGTGGTCCGGAGATGTACAGAGAAAGAGGAAGCGGCGGAGGAGGAATGTCTAGCAGCAGAGGGAGAAGTGGGCGGGAATCCCCTCGATCGGCTGTCTCCTCCACACATCACAGGTACTACTATCAATCAGGATGCTAACAATAATATTATTAAACAGTTTTCCTTTTTTAATGTTTCCAGTCTACTTCTTATTTTATTTTCTGTCTGATTAAAGGAAAGAAAATACCAAAATTATTGAGAATAAAGCTTCAAACTTAGTCTGATGAATTAAAATAATGAAACTGATTTGTAAAGTTATGATGAAGGTGACTTTGGACACCAGTTATTAAGGCTAATGTATACTTGAGTACTGTATAGAGTAAACTGATGTTTTTTTTCTTTTTTCTTTTGCATTAATGTGGAGTTCAGATCCTTTCTGACTTGCTTAAACCTGTGTTTCTAACGTGCAGGTTTCACATGTCTGGAGACCACGGACCGCTCACCTGTTCCCACTTGCAGAACTACGACCCCGACCGAGCGCTCACAGACTACATCTCCAGGCTGGAGGCCCTGCAGAGGAGGCTGGGCAGCGTGACATCAGGTAACACTAGCAGTCCAGCTCACATGCATTATATGTGATCAAGTTACAGCTTTCTTCATCGTCTCAAATTCTATTGGAGAAAAACACTTTCATCTATATGTGGAATATACATGATTACAAATTTGGTTATGTCTGCTTACAGTACAGTACAGTGCAGTACGTGTTTGCCCTGTAAAGCTGAGAAGCAGTGAACTCACATATTCTGATTGTTGCACCCAAAACAAGTGCTGTGAAATAACTGCATGTGTAAAGGTGTGAGCCGTACCCTGGGGTTTGGCATATTTACTCAACTCCTCCTCTTTTCTCTCCCCAGGTGCTTCTTCATATGCTCAATTGCACTTTGGCTTGAGAAGATAGATGCTGACACGTCAACTTTGGCTTGAAGAAACTCAGTTGCCTTTTTCTCGTGCTGAGCGCTCTGCTGTTTTCTACCATTCTGGTGTGGACTGTATCTTTCCATGTGGACCAAAACACATTTTTTATCAGTGTACGACATGTTGTATTCAGGCTTTTTGTTGGTCGCCGGCACTTGGAAAAACAGCTACGTTTGTAATTTAATCTGCCTCTTTGTTGTGGATGACCTACAATCATGTATAATTTGTCTAATGCTAATTTAAGACTTTGTGATTAATTTATATGTTTGTGTTGTATGGGTGGAGCGTTATGTAGAGGATGTTTGGGTTTACTGTTAAGGAGGCTGCTGCTGGATATTCTACACTACACTGTGTTTTGTTTAGGCCGGACAGACTACAGAGGACATTTGTAGAGAACGTATTTTTGTAAAGCGCTAGGAGCTTTGAATTTTCTGGGTATTTTGTCAAAAACTGAAATAAAGAGGACTACGTTATTTCAAACAGGTTTGCTTCATTCCTTTTTTTTTATTTTTGCAAAGTATGTTAAACCTGTTTTTTGTGGAAAAATTTAGCACCAAGCTTCATTCAGATAAACCAGCAATGAAAACACAAACTCAGCTGAGGACATCTTTAGTCCTTTTGAAAGCAAATAATTGTTTCTTTTAACACTAAAAAAAATGTTGCATAGAGAGCTGTTTAAAAAGCACAGGGGGAGGTTAAAGCTGTAAAAATGAGCTCTTTGAAAAAGCTTTTCATAAATTTGCTCATGTGTTATTACTTACCCTGATCCTGACCAGTGTTGGTCAAGTTACTTGAAAAAAGTAATCAGTTACTAATTACTGATTACTTCCCCCAAAAAGTAATCCCGTTACTTTACTGATTACTTATTTTCAAAAGTAATCAATTACTTAGTTACTTAGTTACTTAGTTACTTTTTAAAAACACGATTTACAACCTGAATAGGTAATAAAGCGATAGATCTTTCAGCCCAATTCTACTTTTTCTGCATAATTCATCATACAAAATGTAATCAAATGGAAAAGTCTCTTTTTAAAACTTGTTTTATTAGTTTTAATCTTGTAACTTTATGCATCAAGCAAAAATTAAATTATATGCAACATTCTCTGACTGGAAGAAATTTGTTTAACATTTAAACCTATTTTCTGCACATTCCAGCACATAAAATAAAATATTTTTTTGTGTTTACACTCACTCTTTCAAATAGATGCAAGTAAAACACAGCAGAAAATAAATAAAATCAAAGACTAGCGGTCCTGTTGCTCTATTTTCACCTGTAAAGCAGGACTGGGGTAGGCGGAGGAGGTTTACCCTGGTGCAGGTGTGCCGCAGCGGTCAGTGGAAGAATCCGCGAGTTTCTCTGTGAATTTCACATTACGTCGTAGTACACTCGGTGCTTGCTTGGAAGTTTAGGGTTTTTTCGCTGTAAAAGAAGTTTTCTTCCCACGCACAACGGACACTAATGTTTTTGTCACTTTTATGGAATCAAACTCAAAATAAGGTCAGTACTTCCACGCTTTAAACGCTGCATGCTACACTCTGTCCCGCACTCGATATATTATGATCTGCAGACAGCTGTTGTCACGAACGTCGCACTTGCTTACGTCACTGTCATGAGACGTTCTCGCAAAAAATCACGGTTTTAGTAACGCAGTAACGCAGCGTTCCTACGTGAAAGTAACGGTAATCTAATTACCGTTTTTGCAATAGTAATCCCTTACATTACTCGTTACTTGAAAAAAGTAATCAGATTACAGTAACGCGTTACAAGTAACGCGTTACTGCCCATCTCTGATCCTGACCGACCCTCACCTCTGCTGTCTACAGGATGTTGTTCCTACTGATTTCATCTATCGTACTTTACAGTTCTCAGCAATAGTCAATCATCAGGTAAAACCTAGTACAAGGTTACTGACAGTCAGTTAAGGTGAAGTATTACCGGAAAAATGTACTCAAAAGTTGTGTAAGCCCCACTTACACAGTGATAACTATTTTTTATTATTACACTTGAATAATTGTTAGAAAAACTGATTTTGCAAACACTGATTAATCCTAGAAAATGCAATGCAGTAGATCAGCTCATCCTATCCCCCAGTATTCTCCTCTCACACAGCTCTTCTGCATCTTGGCCTTCCAATGAACCCATTTAATGGTCTTCCTCTTTTCCTCCTGCCTGGGAGATTCATATTTAGCATCCTTTGTCCCAACCTCCTTCAAACCATCTTAAACCTGCTTATTTACAATCACTCACAATGAAAATCTTATGCCTCCACTCCTCCGGCCTCTGTTCCACCTCCTCCCTACTCTCTCTACAGATCAGTGTCATCTGCAAACATGATAGTCCACAGAGACTCCTGCCTGACCTCTTGTGTCAGCCTGTCCATCACCACTGCAAGCAATAAGGGGCTCAGAGCAGATCCGTGATGTTATCTCAATTTAGGGGTCACCACAGTTATTCCCTATTCCCTAAATATAGTGAAGGAACCCAAAGTACTGGACAGTGCATGACTAAATGTACACGGCTAAGTCAATTTAACCAAAATGACCAAAAACAGCTGTGTTAGAAGATAAACTGTTCATCCTCTGGCATTAGCTGACACGAGGCTCAGTATAGATCTCCTCATCAGTGAGGTTTGCTTGTAGGTGGGAGATCTACCATCCTGACGCACACTCTTGTAACACAGCAGGGTTCAGAGGCTCATTTTCATATTTTTATTGATTTTTCAACCAGTTTCATTTGTTTCTTTTTTTTTTCTTTTGTCTTCACAGCAGGAAAATTCTAAGATACATCTCAGGAATAAAAGATTCCCCACAGATTTAGTAACCCACCCCGGAGCTTTTAATTAAATCACATGGTCTTCCTCAGCAGATTATTCAGATAGGATAGGGTTGTTTTCTCTCTTCTCAAGTTTAAACCCTCATACTGAGTAATGCTCAGGACAAGGAAAAAATATATACTGTATATACACAACTGGTCAAAAGTCCTCTGCAGATGAAGATCATGTGACTGAACTCAAAGCTCCAAACATCAGAGAGCTGTAAATGAACCTCGTGGTTTTAACCAAGTTTCCAGTGTTCAGAACTTTTAGCTACAGGATTTTAAAGTTTGCTGCAAAATTGATGATTAACTGTGGAAAACAGAAAAGTAAATACGTCTTCCCGGGTTGACTCAAAGGCTTCATTCAGTCTAAAGACGTCATAAGGCGCTAGTTATTTCTCCATTTGTATTGTTTTCAAAGAATTCACATTGTGAATAAGAGCATCAGCTTTCACGCTGGAGTCTCACAGCCCCTGTTTTTCTCTGCAGAAAGTCACACTTATCTACAAACATTCATTCATGAAAAGAGCTGGACTCTAGACAAAATACAGGAAGAATAAAAGCACAGTTTGGGTATTTAGAGCAAAGTGCACTGATGTCAATTTTCCTCGATTCAAGTCCCCACAAGATTCGAGCTTTACTTCCGATGCTCAGATGTCTCTGTCTCTCACTGCTTCCTCCTCTTGTATCTGATGACGGGGTTGTGAGGCGTGTGGATCATCGTAGTGTAGTTGATTGTGGGGAAATATCCGTCCACCAGGTCAAAGTCGTACATGCGGAGCAAAGTGGACCAGATAGTTTTGATCTGGACGTAGGCAAAGTTTTCTCCAATGCAGCGATGCCGGCCTGCAGGCGGAAAACGGGATGGATTTGATTTCATTGAACTCAGTTTGACTGATGGCTGGTTTGGCTTTGAGGTGTTTTATGTTTACTTTATTTTACAGCAAACAGTAAAGCGCTTCTTCTTACCGGCTCCAAAGGGCACATAGGCGAACTTCTCCCCTGCGGCAGGGTTATCGTTGAGGTAGCGATCGGGTTTGAACTCCATCCTGTCCACCCAGGTGTCGTGCAGCCGGTGGTTAACAGTCGGGGAGACGCACACCTGGTGGCCCACAGGGATGGTGTATCCTGCTGCAGTCTGAGAAATCAGAAGAGAGAGCAGGTACAGCAGTCAGCTGAGGTTGTCCGCACGTACACATGACATCATAAAATCCAGTGCTGAGGAATGACCCATACCTGAGGAGAGCGAGCCATCCTCATCATCGTCATGATGGGTGGGCGGAGCCGCAGGGTTTCCTTTAAACAGCGCTCCAACAAGCTGAGATCCTTCAGCTAAAGATGGCGACATGAAAGTTTAGAAAATATCTGGAGCATCAATCTGGTTTTGAGGAATAAAATAACCTCTTTCAGCTTTTTTTTTAAATTTATGTAGACCTCCACCTGAACGCAGCAGCAGGGGGTCCTAAAAACATCTTTACTCCTGTTACCGCAATAATTTTCTACAGCCAGCAGGGGGAGTATCTCTCACAAATCAGAGTTAACATCTGAGGGAGAAGACTTACATTTCACATTTGAACCCTGCACATTTTTTTTTTATTCTTGACTATTATTAGCAGTAATGAAATTCTGCATTTTTATCACAGTCCACGGGCGATTTTTACCTGATCGAAGTTGAGTGGAGGCAGGTTTTCCCCGCACACAGCCTTCTGCTCTGCGTAGCAGCGCTCCTGCAGGGCCTTGTCTTTGGCCAGGAAGAAGCCCAGCCAGGCGCTGGTGGTGGAGGATGTGTGCTGACCCGCCAGGAGGAGGCCGATCAGCATCCCTGCAATTTCGTCATCGGTCAGCGGCCGTCCATCTCTGAGGAATGAGAAAGTTTTTTTAGTTCTCAATCCTTCATAGAGTTAATTATGATTTTTATTTCTTTTTGATCATAAAATCTGAATACTCAACCGAGTCTCCTTTGAGTCTTTCAGGGCTGGACCATGACACTAAACATAAAACTGTTTCTTTGCATGTTGACTTGCACTGTCATTATGTAATCGCAGGTACATCAGTCCAGAAAGAGTTGGGCAATAAGTGCGCGTTACCTCATTTGACAGAAATTTATGGATTTTTCTCTTATGTTTACAGACCTGCAGACAAACCTGCTGCTCTCTGTTTGTATGTATCAAAGAAGAGGCTCATTAGCAGTAATATCTCACACACAGGTTGATTCCTCGCTTATAAATACACAGTATGTAAGTCTATAGTGGCAACTCTGCTTTCTCCTCCAGCTCTTTGTTTACTTATACAGCAAATGTCCGTACTTGTGGTCTGGTTTTGTCCTACTCTTTGACCCTGGGCTGTTTTGTTGTTTTAGCGCTTGTTCTGAGCCGCTGATGTCACCTTACTTGTATGTGGAGTCCATGAAGGTCTGCAGGATGTCGTCTGCTTTCTCTTCAGAGCTCCTCCGTTTCTGAATCACTTTGTAGAAGATGTTCTTGATCTCTCTGTGAGCTCTGTCCCTCTTCCTAAACAACAAACAAACAAAAAAACAGAGGTAAATATTTCCAAACAGTATTGTGCTGTTTGTATCATATCATATTGAATCCCTCTGGTATTTCTTTTGCCTGTGTGATGCTATCATTTTTTTTTATTTTCCAGTTTTGTTTTTTTTAAATCTGTCTAGTCAAATTAAATCCGGTGTCGTCTTCACCCTGTGTGCAGACGCAGCACTGTACTGCGTGAAGATGTGTGGGAGACCTACCTGAAGCTGGGCAGGGGCAGCCAGCCCGGCAGGAGCCACGCAGCGTGGGTAAATCCTCCGTCCAAGTCGGCGTAAAGCTGGGCCACGCGTTCATCCAGCATGCTGCGGATCTCTTTCCCATGCAGGCAGCTGCTGGCTGTGAGGATAATCAGCTCGGACAGAGCCTCGAACAGGTCTGAAACAGGTCAAAGTTCATTGACAAACGTTTGGTTTTTGATCTGATCTGTATCAAGTTTTATGGTTAACTGTTTGGACTCAGCGTTGCAAATATTGGTGTCTTACTTCTCTCCCCGCTGTCTCCCCATCTCTGAAAATACTCGATCGTCTCTCTCTCAATGATCTTGACGTGTTCCCTAAAACGAGCGATGTTCAGCCCCGTCTTAAACATCTTCTTCTGCTCCAGAAAAATCTGCAGCAGATTAAAAGGAAACATGGATCTCAGCTGATTTTAGCATACAGAAACTCTTTAACACATTTCCACCTTCCTTCTGAGGCGTGAACTTCTCGGTTCTGGGATACTCACGTGGTTCGGCACGTCGTAGGCGACTCCTTTGCCGAACACCGGAGTGGTCAGTCTCGAGTAGACGTCCTCTGCGTTCAGGTCTTCATTCTTGCTGTTGAACATCAGCGCGGCTGCTTCGCTGCCCAGCAGGTAGGTGAATGTTTTGCCCACCATAGTGAAGCTGAATACAGGGCCGTACTGTGGGGGGGAACAGCAGAGACGCAGGAGTTCAGACGCAGGAGTCAAAGTGAAATAAACCTCTGACAGCTGAGTTAAAAAACCTAAATAATCTATATGTAGATTAAACTCTAGATGATGGATCATGTTTTTAAGAAGTCACAAGACAAGATCTCTACATGAGTCTCAACACGATGGAAAGTTTAAGAAGAATTTAAGTGTGCACTACACAGCTTATTGAGCTTATTTTACTACATTCAACTTTTCACACTGTTTTATTGTTTTTCATTTTTACCCTATTGAGTTCCTTCTTGTGTCATATTACATAGTAATAAGCTACATGGTATTTGAATGTTTACACTGAAATTGTATTCCATTTAGATTTTTTTTTCTTATGGGGCGTCTTTGCTTTATTTGATTTTACTTGTTTTCTATTTAATTAGAGGTACTTTGATGTGTAGATGTAAAAATAAGATAACATGATAATATTTTGTATTTTACAAGGCAAATTTATGTCTGTGTAATGTTTACTGTTGTTACTGCTGTCACTGAGGTTTATATCCGTAAAGAAGCTGGATAAATAACAGCTGATAAGTTACAGAGAAGGGGCGGGATTAAATAAGTGTACTCATCCTCCCACTCCCTTTTGATATGGAACCTAAAGCAGATTAGGTGCAGGGATATTGTGCTGTATTTAGCTTTATTTTGTATTGTGCTTTTTCTTTTTCTCTCTCTCATTTTTCAGAAATGATTTATACAAATACCAAAACTAGGGCAAAATCAGTCAGGAGGTACAAGGGGAGAGCCACAGTTGCCTTGGCCTGCTGTTGCTTTCATTTGCACCACAGGAGCTGAAATGGACTCAGGATGGTTTAAAAGCCTTTCCTCATTTTTAAAGCAGTTTATCTTCATGATCATCTGCTTTGTTTAATGTTTTCAATGTTTAGAGTTAATAACTTAAAGTAACTGAGGGGGGAAACAGCAGCTAATCTTCATATTTCAGGACTGATTATTAAACTGTTTCTGATTGAAAACAGTCGCAGGTTCATTTTTTTAAAAACTTACTTTGTCATAGGCATTTTCCAGAAACTCAATGGGGCTCTTTCCAAAAGCGATGGCATGTCCCAGAAAGGGGATGCTGGAGGGTATGTAGGGTGGATGTTTCTGCGCAGAGAGACATAAATAAATAACAATTAAAAAAATAACAGTGAATTGAAACTGAAGCTTAGATAACGGTAACTGTGTTTCGTCTGAGCACACTCACCACGTCCTCGTCTGTGGACTGTTTGAGCAGCAGTTTTGAGATGTATCCCAGAGTGAGGGTGAAGACGGACGCTGCTAACACCACGGAGGTCAGGTTCTCGTTCATTTTCCCCATAGTGTCCCCGAGCAGTTTAGCGCTCATCTGATAAATGTGCATCGACATTTTTCCTCCCCTCAGCTGGACCTGTTAGCCCCCGAAAACAAAACCCTTTAAAAGTTAACCGCGAAACGGCCCCGGTCACCGTCCACCCGCTGAAAGGCTCTCAGTCGACAACAGTTGGTGATATTTCCCCAAAGTCTCGACCTGTCAACACTCGTCCTGCCCCCGCCTGACCAATGCTGGATTTTGATTGGCTGCTGACCACGTGTCAGTCAAGCAGCTCTCGCTGTGAATGGTTGAGGCTACCTGAACCGATGTCTTGCTACATGATGTCACACCAGCAGGGCGACCATCGATTTTAAGACCATTTTTTTTAATTTAAACTTTTTCCTCTACCTCCAGAATTCAACAATACGCGACGTTAAAGCCCTGCAAAGATAACGAAATATATTATAATATTTTATATTATATTATTATATAAACGTTTACAGCAATAAATGAGCTGGTTTGCAGTTTGTTGGGGGTGTGTCGGATCATTAATGATTTTGACTGCTATCATGAAATTAGCAATACATGGGCGTGCACAAAGCAACATTTTCCTGTCAGTAAAAGCATAAAATGAATTGCAAAACCTTAAATAAGTAACTAATAACCACTTCAAAATCCTGTGATGGAGTGCAACTAGTACAGGAGCTAGGCTACAAATGTTTTAAATGAGGTTTATTTTCATCAGTAGCCTTGAAAACCTCACATCATAAGGTCTGTTCTTTAATATACATTATTAAAAAAAAAAATATATATATATATATATATATATATGCCAAGAAAATATCCTCCATAGCTTTATACCACCAGGTGAGACCAGGAAATGTTTGGTGATGATGCACAAACTGCAGGTTTCCTGTTCTTAGCTGGCAAGAGAAGACCGCCCAGTATGGTCTTCTGCTTTAATGTTTGATGTAGTGTGCATTCAGAGACGCTCTTCTGCATATCTTGGTTGCAACGAGTTGTTATTTGAGTAACTGTTGCCTTCCTTTAACCTAAAACAGCTCAGCCACTATTCTCCAACTTCTGGCATCAACAGGGCATTTTCACCCAGTGAAGAGAGAAGAGCGAGTGCTCCCCATTTATAATAAAGCAAATATTGACTTTCAGCCTCCATTGAATGAATTCCTCTAAAAAAAAAAAAAAAAAAAAAAAAAAAAAAATAACATTGTCATTTCTGCCTAAATATGAAAAACACATCCTGATCATACAATCAATCACTTTATTAAATAATAAACATATTTACATGCAATCAAAATCCAGGAAACATGAAAATAGAGAATGTGAAGTATATCACTAAGCCAGTTGTACAAAATGAGGCGCTTGTGGAGAGGCTTTCCAGAGTTACTGTAGTCAGATGATGGTCAGAACAAACAACCTGAACTGGGAATTTTTTTTGGCAGGTGTGGTTTCTTCAATAGTTTTCAGCCATAGGCGTATTTGTCTGTGACGCCTTTCTCATTTGGAGTTATCTGCCCACTCAGTTTCATTAAGAGCTTCACAATAAGGCCAGCCTGAAGGGAAAGAATAGACCTTAAAAGTTAACAACCATATATATTTCAATAAATATTATTTTGATTCAAGAAACGTTTTATTACCTGTTTTGTGTGCACGATGAAGTTCATTTTGTTGTCACCACTGTGTATCTGGAAATACTGGTCAGCATGTCCAAGCTGCCATATAAACGTGCTATACTCTAAACTGATGAGAAGGACCTGCAAGAGAAGATGTGTAATAAAATGTCACATCAAGCATCTTCAACTAAAACTTAAAAACTATACCACAAATACAGCATTATCATTTAATCTATCCTACAGTAAGCCCAGAGAGAATATTTAAGTAAAAATCTAACTAATCTAAGAATGCAAGTTCAAATACATGCTGTAGATGCAAACTGCCTTGTGCTATTGTGCTTCAATCGAGCACGTAGTGCATATGCTTTAAAAACAGGCAAATTCGTGTGGGAGAGCCCATGCTCAAGATCATCCATTTGCTCCACCAAGCTGAAGAATCAGTAGCTTTGTAGCTTTACATTCACAAACAAGAGCTTAAAACATTTAAAAAAAAAATTTAAAAACCCAACTAGACGGCAGGTTACCTTAGTTTCCATGTTCATGAGATGCAGTCCCTTTGTGTTCACCCCCACGTAGACACGGATGACTTTGTGGTTGCTTGCGCTGGCCTTGGTGTAGACCTGGCCTGTGAAGAAAGCTGCTCCGTAGGTTGGGATGTCCCAGCAGTTCTGCAGGAAGAGCCGCTGCAGGTGGTGCATCTCTTTACTGACCCCCTCGCTGGTGCTCAGAGCCTGTTGGTGAGAGAGAGACAGGACCTGATGTCACCTCAGGGAACACTGAAATGTATTTATAACATGAAAAGCAATTAAAATAAAAACACAAGTGTACTTTATACTCATGAAGAATCCTGTTGGTCCAGTGGTATGCTTTGCTTTTCACCTTGGATATCGGCACGATAGATTTGAGGTTTTCCTCACTGTTTAAATAAAGCACAGATTTTACCAGAATGCAAATAAATCAGTTTTGTTAGAGCAGATATTAAAAGTGAGCTAAGCACAAATATGATTTGTCTCTTACTTGAGGAACCCTTGCTTGTGCTTCTTACTCTCATAGTTGCCATAGATGATTTGCAGGAGGAGGCTGGCCAGTGTGATCAGCTTGCTGTCTGGAGCAGGGAAGAAGCCCTTGAGAAGGCAGTGCCGGGCCTCGTCAAACAGGATAAGGATGGCCAGGGGATCCTCCACCTGAAACAAAGCCACCAGCAGGAAGCTGATGAAGAGCTCTCAAAACATTTCCAGTCAAGCTGTCACTGTAGGTGGTGAAAGTGACCTACCTTTTTCTCAATTTCAAGGGGCAGTCGGACGTCCCTGCGGAGGAAGAGCTGTGGCGTTTCCCTTTGAGGATCCAGCACTGTGAGATCTGTCACAATCTCAGTCCAGATCCGGAGGTGCTGCAGGGGTTTGTGGTACGGCTTCAGCTGCAGGTCTAACACACAAAACCACACACAAATCTTTCTGGGATCTTGCAGTGATACCACTAACTACAGCTTTCGGTCTTTATTGGATTGATGTTACTAAATTAAATAAATAAATTTGAAAAAAGAAACAATGGACTCACGGAGGTTCTCTGAGCAGATCCAGATGGTGAAGTATTGCTGGGTCTCCTGAGACAGACGCATCCCCTCCATGATCTGCTGCACAGTTGTGTTGTTGCCGTGCTTGAGCTCTACGGAGCGATACGAGCCGTCCATGCGGTAGATGCGCACCTTCTCGTACTGTGGATCACAAACAGCACAAATGGTGGATTTCTTAAAATTAAGTTTAAAGTCAAAAGACACGACGTCGTAGTCTCACTCCAAGCGCTTTATTCTTTATGCCATCTTACACCCCGTACACACCAACAACAACTCACCGCGGGCAACAGTACTCTCGCGATATAACAGAAAATAACAAGTTAACAATCTCCCTCTTTCTTTTTAAAAATAAAAGTATAAACACCTCTTTAAAACATTTGTATACATATATATGTAAACAAAAAAAAAACCAAACTTGTCAACATTGTTGAATATTCAGGAAACATTTCAATGTGCTTTGCTTTACTTGAAGCATACTATAACACTTTTTTTAAAGTGTTATATCAGAAGGAAGCCGTCATGTCTGTTCTGTGTGGTTATAACTGCACATGTGCATGTGTTTTACTGGATAGCTCTTTTCTTCAAACAAGGAAAAAAATATCAAAATGAGTGAACGTATCTATGCCAGACTCACTATCAACAACATATAAGGTTAATTAAACACAACATGAGTAAACAAACTAAACAATGACTAGCTCATTATGAAAAAGCATGAAAAGCACAGCTAATAAATCCACAAGCTTTGCTGCTATAATCCCAGAGCTTTCATGACTCAACCCCTCGGGGCCACTCCTTTGCCCAATATCAGAAACATAATTCTTTATGGAGTGCTGGTTTATATTTAAGGAAAAGACAATAATGACATGCAAAATAAGAGTGAAACATGGCTTAGTCCTGGGAATGCCTGACACCTTAGACTGTTCTTGAAGGAATATCACCAACAGGCAATCAAAGAAACTTAACTGCCAGGGAATTACATTCACAAGTCACTTTATTAGGTACACCTTTCCAATTGCTTATCAACACAACCCATTACATGGCAACATGTCATTGCATTAAGACAAGTAGACATGGTCAAGATGACCTGCTGTAGTTAAAACAGGGAAGAATTGTGATAAAGGTGACTTTGAACGTGGCATCAGAGATCAACTTTGTTATTATCTTGCCCAAGGATACTTTGGCACGCAGACTGGAGCAACCAGGGATCAACCCAGCAACCTTCCAATTGGTGCACAACGTGCTCCTGAGCTATAGCCACCTCATTTGGATTAGGATCCAAAGCAGCATTTATATTCTCCTCAATTATGTTTTAATATTTTTGTTATTACCATTTTATGTAGGGGAGACCGGGGATAGTTGTAACATTTTTGACATTTTTGTCTGTAAATTGGAGCTCTTTTAAGGTAGTGGATTCAAAATGTAATGCAAAGTATTTACATGTCTCTGCTATTAAATAGTGCAGCTAATTTCTCTGCAGCACAATTACCCATTGCATGGTATGGTCTCAAACACAAAGAGTGAAATGTTACAATTAACCCCATAGTCTGGGTTAGTTGTAACATATCCTGGGGTGAAATGTAACACAATGAAATAAGGGTACTAACAAAACATTAACATGTAATCTTTTTTATTCAACACATGAATGCACAAGAGCCATTTATGTAGCTATGTGTGTGTGTGACAGAATGCAGAAATCTAGCTTTTGAACATATTCCAACCCCCCAAAAAAGACAAATTATGGAATTTTCTGCAACTGAATATTTGATGAATTTTGGTTGGTCTTCCTTGAGTTTGGCCTCATTGGCTCAGTGGGCATTATAACCTACAACTCTTGCACCAATTTTGAACATAACAATGAAGCTGAAAAAATGTAGTTGTTCACCAGCATCGCAATTCCATTACTTTTTATCATGGCTTACCTTGGTGTGGTTTGCAAAGTGCTTCAGAAAGATGAGGAAATCTGTTTCTTGCACCCATCCTGATTTATTTCCACTACCAATACTTCCTACTGGTCCACCTCTGACACAGTGGTCTGCATAATGTATGTGTGGGAACACAAACAGTGGAGGAATTGTTTTGCCAATGGCATTAACCGCATATACAAAGGCGACCAGTGAACCTCTCTCTGCTGATGTCGTTGCCCCAACTTGTTTAATATAAGTTAAAGTAATAGTGTGGTAAGTTGTAACATCTGCATTATTGTTACAACTAACCCAGACTGTTGCTGTTACAACTGACCCAGACTCCTATAGCCATGAACTAGCTAACATTACAGCCAACGGCTAAAACATTAGCACTAAAGACCTACACAGAATATATCCCCATAGACATACAAATAATATAATTTAAGTTTGATGAGTTTAACTGCAAAGCAGATAATGCTATTAGAAATTGAAATAAAGTAGAAAAACTTACTTTTTGGCATACAAATTACTTTTTTTTGTGTTAAATTGTCTGTGTTTGACAAAATGTGATAGCAAAACTGAATTGGGCATGCACAGGATGAGTCACATCATTTGAAACTTAGCCCTGATTGGAGAAATTGGAAGTGTTACAACTGACCCACGTTACAACTATCCCCGGTCTCCCCTACTGTGATGCCTTTAGGATGCCATAGTTGTTTAACAACTATTATGTTATATTAAAATACAACAACAACAACAACGCCTGCAAATCAATCAGCAAAAATATATGCACTGGAAAGTGTATACTTATGGGCTTAAGTATGCTGAAGTGTATTTAGAAATAATTGCAAACTTTATCTCGATAACATCCTGAACAGGCTGTTGTTCCACACAAAGGAATAACAAATACTGTAACTGTGTGACTCACTGGTTTGCTGTTGGCTTGCTGCAGAAGTTTCACAGTCTCCTCCCACTCGTTCTGTTTGTTCTCCTCGCACACTTGGAGCGGTGATCTCTTCTGCTGGTCTTCTATGTGCTGTTGGTGGAGGAGTCAGTATCATGACATAGTGATTAACGTTTACCACTTTATTTGCAATCTGGATGGTATGTGGATACTGATAAAATACAAATCAGCAATTATTATTATTATTACAAAGCAATAAAAAAAATAGTTACATTTAGCTGCAACAGCATTTCATCGAAGTGATAATTTAAAAAAAATAAAATTAAAATAAAAACCTTGCTAATGTGTCACAATGATGCTCTTGAAAAAAAAACTAAAAAAAAAAGAAAAAAAGGAAGTGTTAAATTTGTACCCGGTCGATCTCAGGGTGCTGCAGCAAAAGTTGCACGATCTCTGCATGGCCTCCTCTGGCTGCAAAGTGCAGGGGGGAGCTGAGCTGGCCGTTCAACAGGTTGGGATTACAGTTACCCTTCTCCAGCAGCAGCTTGGTTGCCTCAACTTTACCATGCCTGGATGGAACAACACGAATATCGATCTTAAACATAAGTAATGGAAAAAAAGACCAAGAAAATAAGAAGTTTTGGATACTTTTAAGCCTTTCTTGAGCTGTCAGATGAGCAGGAGACTCACCAGCAGGCATAGTGTATGGGAGCCCAGTGATCGTTGTCCAGCTGCTTGACTGAGAAACCGCTGTCCAGAAGCTTAGAGATCAGCTCCGTGTCGCCTTCCAGGGCACTGCGGTGGAGAGGAAAGTCATCCACCCACTGGTGATCTCTGTGGAGACAGGAATTTATGCTGAAGAGAACAGTGACTAAACATGACTTCAGTTCAAAGCATCCAATGTTGTCAATCGAGACTGCCCAGTATGCCCCGAAAAGAGACCAAGTTAGACACAAAGTCGATAGCAGTTAACCAAAAGAAGCCCTCACTTGTCTTCTGTCACACAGTTGGGTCCATGCTGCCATTTCTCCCTCTTTGGGATCTGGATCTTGGAATAGTCTGGTGCTCCGAGGCCAAAGTATGGGTTGATGATAACTTTGTCCACCTGCAGACAAAACAAAAGGAGGGTGATTTAAGTTTCCAAATCCACCAGAAGAATTGTGTTTCTTTGCATATATAAAGCCTTACCCGGTTGGTGTACTGCAGATCTGAGCCGTAGAGTGGATTCAGGATGCACATGTCAGCCTTCTCCAGGGACATCATCTTGCTCTTGATCTCCAGAGCAGTGTAGCCCATGTGCAGACCCTCGTCACTCAGTTTGCCCTCGCTGCTGTAAGCTGGATTGCTTACGTTGGTTTTCACCCGCTCCACGGGTGCTGGTCTGAATAAAGCAGGGATGGCATGAGGCACAGTGTGCTGCTCTGCTAACCATCTGCGGAGGGGAAAGAAGCAAAGGGAAGGGGCGTTTACCTCTGACCAAATCTCAGAACTAAAGAGCACATTTACAGACTTCTCCGTACTTGTCTAAAGCCAGGAGCATCTTGGAGGTGATGGAGCAGAAGTGAGTGCTGGTCTCACTGCACACCCGCATTATGTCGTGGAAGCAGTAAAAGCTGGGGCTCCCGGGGCTGTGGACAGGCTTGCTGTTGTCTGTATAGAAGGACTCATTAATCTACTGCATGCACAGCTTAAACTTTGTTAAATAAAATCAGCAGGATGAGTTCGGGATGAGATATAGTTTGCTCACCTTTAACACTGACTGGTACAACAAAAAGTGAGGCTTCTTTCCCTTCATTGTCACCTTCAAGAATAAATTTCTTCATGTGCACCACACGCTTTCCTGCACACCAAAAACTAAGGTTAGATCAGTGGTTCCTACCCCACCCCTTAAAAAAAAAAGTTTAATAAATCAACTTGTGCACAAATGCGTCAGCCTCACCAGCACAGCTTTGGTTACTGGAGAGCGGTTTGATCGTTTCATCAACATAATCCAATATGGATTTGGATTTGTCTCCTCCTGCTTTGATCTTTGTTGCCAGAAGGACTTTCTTTCTTTTCTTCTCCTTCCCCTCTAAAGGCACTTCTTTTAAAAGGATCTACCCAGACGCCAGAGGAAAAACATGCAAACAGAGGCTCAGTTAGGAACTTCAGTGGGTCAGAATTCACTGAAGTGTGTTTATTATTCATGCATACAGCAGTGATAACCCCAAACCAACAATACATTACAGGACATCACAGTGTTCTCCACCTCGGTGGTGTTTTCACATGTAAACAAACTGTTAGATGTCGAGGACAGTGTGTTAATTGACTGTCTGCCTACCTCATAGGCTTTGGCTCGGTATTCTTTCGAGCTCAGGCTGACTTGATTCTTCGGACGAAGCACAGCAACGAACACATCCTCGAGGGTGTCCTCGTTGCCCATCGTGGCGTCTTTTCCTCAGACCTGAGAAAATATCCTACATGGGGGCCAAATGCCGTGGAGAGGCATGCCTGAAACATGGGGAAAAAAATATCAAAAAGGTGAAGGTTGCTAAGAAAAGTAATTCAGTGCTTGAGCAGTGACACTCAGTCTATACACAGGTTTAACTGATCACAGAGCTCCTACACTTTAGAAACTTTGGATTTCAACACCAAAGCAAATGACCGACCTGGAGCCCCACAGCTCTCACTGCCAAAACCAATCAGTCATTCACACAATTTTATAACCTTTGTAAAGTTCAAAGTAGTTTAATGCTGTCACCACGTGGACAGAGAAAGTGAACACACCCCTGTGGGAGTTTGCAGTTACATGCAAACTAAATGTGCTTAACACAGAAGATAAAAACATAAAACCTGTGGCAGTGAAAACAGCAAAATACAGACAACCCCCCCCCCCGACCTTTTTAGTGATTAAAAGGGTCAAGTCTGTTTTTAAATTTATGCACAGTTGTACCTGATCTCAGGTGACCTTGTTCCAAAGAACTGGACCACAATAACTGCAAGCGCCTTCAGCACACTTAGATCTAATTCTGGGAACATTAAAGGATCTTGACCTAAGAGGTCCATGAAGAAGTCCCTTCAATACTGAGTTCATATGGTCAAACTTTCATGTGCATGTAAGGACTCTGTGTGCTGCATTGTCTATGCTGTCATTTTAAGTCATCCTACTGATGAGTTGGGTAATCCAGTGAATAGAGCATTACAATAATCTAACCTGCTTGATATGAATGCATGAACCAATTTCTCAAAGTCAGTTTGAGACAAGGATTTTCTAACCTCAGACATATTTTTAAGGGATAGAAAGCACTTCTAGTAACCTTATTGATGTCACTATCAAACCTGGGATCACTGTCCAGAACTGCTGACTTGTTAACTTGCTCACTGTGTATCAGAGAAAGGGTTGACGCATATGAACAAATTTTCTGTTTCCGTCTTTGTCTCTGGCTATGTCTTCTAGCACTTGCGGGTGTAGCACTTATGCTACACCCAGAGTAAGTGTGGTAAGAACTGCTGCAAACGTCACTCTCAGGTTTGACTCAACAGCTGTGGAGTTGTGAAGCATAGCGGTGCACCATAAAGAACCTTTTAACCCCGTCCTCCTTGATGCCTTTTGTCTTGTAGAACATAAAATATTCACAAAGACCACGTTTACCACACTGAGGTAGTACCCCCCAACCAATCACACTATTTAATGAATACCTCGTGAATACACGAAGTGTATGATTAGATCTGCTGCCAAATTTACACACAAATCAGAAACAGAGAAAATATCCAGTGACCGGCAGTTCTCTGGGTGACAATGCCCTGCTGATACCATACCAAGGCAACAACAACTCAAATCGGTAAAAGGTATGCAGAAGAGCACCCTGACGCAGAAGACCATCATTTACACTGCACAGCCCACCTGAGTATTGTTGTTGACCTTGTCCATCTCTTTACGACCACGGTGCAGGATAACACACCATGTAACCAGCTCAAATATTCTCAAACTGCTTTAAACTATACCTCTACACATATTCTTTTATTATTTCATATTGTATACCTACTATTTTTAATTTTTGCACTGTATTTATTGTATCTTATTTTTAGTCACTTTTGAACTGCATATAAATAAGTAAAACATAAATTAACACAGTAAAACTAGCAAGAGTCATCTCAGACACAAACTTGTTGAGTTCAAAGACAGGTCACGCCCCGGAAACCAGGCTCCGCTGTCTTTAAACTGTTATTACACGAACACCTTTACATGTTGTATTTTACACACACGGTATACACTGTCGTATTCAACCAGTTTTCATACATTTCCTTGTCCACGTTAAACGACAGAACTTTTAGAGCGGAGTCAGCAGCAGTAGCCGGGATGCTACACTCATCTTCATCAATGTTTTTTTTTTTCCGCTCGCCGAGCAGCTGAAACTTACCGAAAGCGACGTGACTTTCTTTCAAAACCACCAAACGGAGCTTTCCTCGGCTCTCCGCTCGTCTTAATTGCGTTAAATTAGCGCTCCGAAGCCGGGTGTTGCCCCAGCACCGCTTCCAGGAGCAGTTATTTTTGGGTTGAGGTAGTTGCAGGCCTTTTTAAGACGGGGCAGGGCTGCAGAGACAAACAGAGGAATCACGTTACGTTTGAGTGCAGCAGCTGCGGCAGGACGACAGAGGACTCTGCTGGTGAGGGGGACCACGTACACTCAATAACAAAGCATGAGCGTCAGGTAGCGTCTGCTGTGCTCCCTCCGTATTTAAAGAGTTATTTATGGATTTTTAAAAAAAAATCAAAGCTATCTCTAATTTCGTGATTTTATTTAAGTTTTTCAGAATTTCAATATGATTTATTGTCCTCTTTTTAAGAGGACAATAAATGGAATATGTGGAAACTTTTTAAAATATTTTTTTAAATTGTCATCCATAAGTCAAAATTTCAGGTCATTAGCTCAAATTTTGACTTACAGGTTTCGAAATGTTGAGATAGCCGAAATTTTGACATAATAACCTAATAATCATTCAGAAGTATTACAAGTAGTAGTACGTGTTTTGCTTGCTATTAAAAATATGAAGGCTATATGCAATTTTGGGATAAAAATAAATAAATTTTGAATTGAATATTATAGCCAACAGCTAAGATAGATAGATAGATATTTTAGGAGTTTCTCCGCTAGAGGGGTGTATAAAGCAAATAAACTTATGTATATTCAAAGAAAATTATTGCTTTAATTGGATCAGTTGTTTAACTTAAGCTAGCGATGTATTTTATTAACCATAATGAATTAGCAAATTTAACAGATAAAATATCCTGATCATTGATATTCCTCACAATAGCTCCCGCACTTTCTCACACTAGTCTTCAACCCTGACTGATAGAAAGTATATCAAGCAAATCCTGGTATTTGGAAAGCTGGAAGGGAATATTTTTTTATATATATATTTAAAGAACTGGTGAAACTCTCACTGTCAAAAGCGACCTCCCAAATCACTTCGACTTGAAATTTCAAGTTAATTTTTTAGAGGTTTGTGTTATTAAGCTGAAATTTTGAGGTAATCTGAAACTTTGACTTATGTGTTTCATTTTGGGGTTTTTTGTTTTTTTAGAGGCAGACTCAAATTCCCATATAGGACAATCGAAAGCTGACAGGAACTCTGGGAAAGAGTGTGGGGGAATAACACACTGGAGGTAGTCTGGGGCAACCTTGAACCCATACCTCTACAGTAGCCTTTTGCATATGGGTCACCTGCTCAACCAAGTGAGCTATACAGTAGAATCACCCCAGTGCTATTTATACTTAAAGCATAATCATAATTCATGTATTACGTAGTCTGTACTCTAACAGGCTTCTTTAAACCCAGTATAATTACTACATTGTGGAACTCAGTGAAAGAAAGGAATGTATTAAATAGACATCGAGTTCTCGTGAAGTCAAGTCAGTTGTTTCGCTGGTCTTATGAAAGCAGTTTCTGTTTCAGAGAGGCACTTTTTAAAAGGAAATGAAGTATGGATATAAACAAAATTCTTTGAGTTTATTAACTGTGTAGTAGGGTTTGGTTTCTAGCAGCTCAGCAGACTGAGTTATTAGAGAAGTTCCAGACTTGCCCCTCATAAATTGACTTTATTTTTTTGCTGCAGCTTTATTTCACAAATATACAACTTGACTGTATAATAATTCATACATTTTATTGTATAAAATTTCAGCATCTATTGAGGCGCAACACAAAGCAGCTGAACATTATAGTGGTAACTCTGAAAACAGGATACATTGTCAAGACAACAATTAAGATGCTGCAGTACAACCATCCAGTGCAGCTCAAGTGCTCAAATGAAAACATGGCTTTGGTCTTACATATATTTTTATATAATAGCATAATTTATGTTTTTAATCCACAGCTAAGAGTCCTGATTGGTCCCCTTGTTGGTACCACCAGACTCAAAGGATGTCCTCTCTCCTTGTGGGGCTTAGGATGCTTGGGGTTTGCACTCGCTGAGCACCTCCTGCATCTTCTCCTGGATGTCCTGCACCCTGCCAGTCCACTTCTCGCGCACTTCATCTTCGTCGTCCTCTGTAACAGCTGTGTAGCCCATGAGGGCGATGAGCCCCATGTGGAAGAGGTGGGCGATGTGTGAACAGCGGCGCTCCATGATTTCTCGGTCGCCCTCACAGTGGTCAAAGTACACTTTCAGCAGCGGTTTTGCGAACAGCGTTTGTTTAGTCATCACGCCACGATAATACACATCCAGGCTCATGTCAGACTTGTCCCTCTCATAAATCTTCTCAAAGGTCTCCATGTGGCGCGTGGCGTTGGCTGGATCTTTCTTCACCTGCGCCACCATGCTGTTGAAGGCGCTGTACTGGTGCTTGATGTACTCCTCGTACTTGCCGTAGGTTTCGTTCACCTCGTCAATGTGGATCTTCTTCAGGCATTCCTGATTCTTCTGAGAGATGCTCTGCAGTTTGGTGTGGATCGCCTGGAAGTCCTTCTCCAGAGGATGACCCTCTTCGTCCATCAGGCCCTTGCGAGCCACTCCAACCAGGGAAGAGACAACACCAAAGATGGGGTCAATGGAGGAGGCGAAGGAGGAAACCTTCTCCACACAGCACAACACTTTGGCTGCGGTCTTCTTGATTTGTGCTGCATCAGCCATCACTGCTGTTTTTCTTCTGCCACGTTAAAAGTGCACACAGAGTGAATCTGGAGAGACAGAACAAAAGATTTTAAGGTTAAACAGACTAATTCTTATACAGCACCTTTCTGCTCTATTTGAGCACTTAAAGTGCTTTCTTCTTAAAAGCTTCATTCACCAAAAAACTTTTCACCTAATATTCACACACTGACACTGGATCGAAAACATCTGGCGCAATTAAGGGTTTACTATACTCCCCAAGGTTGCTTTGATATCCAGACTAGAGGAGTCAGGGATTGAACCACCAATCTTTCAACTGGTAGATGGCCTGCTGTACTTACTGACCCAGCAAAACTGTATCCATACTGTGCTAGAGCGTATGACCACACCAGCTTTAACTCTGAACTGAGTCGCAAATCCCTCTTTTTCTTATGGCTGCTCCTGTCACTCATCCAAGTAACTTCTTCAGAAGTCACTTGGATGATTGACTACATGTTTCTCCCACTGAAAACGCTACGTCCAGATGAATAGAATCCCCTTTTTGACATGTTTGTTAACTATTTTATCATTTTGCTGCCACTACAATTAGATACCCTTCCAAAAAAAAATCACCCGCTGGAATGAAAACCTGCTCATGTTTTGCACCTAACAGGTGTGTTAAGTCACAAGCTTTCTCACAGGCCAACTAAAAACAAGCTAACTGCTGGCATACACACGTCACCAGCTGCTGCCTATACACCATATCGTGTAGAGTAATACTAAAAGGTGTCATCTTACACTTAATGTTATGGGCAACATGTGACAGTGAAGGCATGTGTCATTACTGATAAACCTTTTGGTGTTTTCTAAGTTTTTCATTGAATTTGATCCTTAAAAAATAAAAACACAAGGAAGAATGTTGTTAACAAAGTAAAAGTCCAGTTCAGTGATACTTCATATGTGACAGAGCACAAAAAAGACCAACAAATAATTACATCTATGATACGTGAGCAACAAACTTTTCTCATTTTATGTCAAAAAAAGTTACAAATTCTTAGAACACTTGTAACAACATATAGTTTAAGTTTAAAGAGAAGTATTCAGCTAAAATGAAACAAGCATCGTTTTATAATTTCAATCACCGGCATTTTGTTTGCAGTAAAGCACAAAAAATACATTTTTAGGCAAAAAAATATGTTAAAGACTCAAAGATGATCAATTCTTAATGAAATAAAGAAGGATATAAGCGAATTCTTTCATTTAGGAAGCATAAACCGAGACATTTTACTGAATGATTACTTACCACATCAGTGTAAATGTTCATCTGTGAAACTATGCATCCACATCTAATAGCAGTGCGTCTTTGTCATACTTGTAGCATTAATCATCAATCTCAATGTTGTCGTGCTGGAAAAATAACTCAGGGAAAACAGTAGGTGTGTCTATTTGTAGTAACACTAGAAAGACTGGAAACAAAGAAATGGCTCCAGGTTGTGAACTTCAGTAGATCATCTACTGAGCACTTTCAGTCACTCCCAGAAGCTATTTCTTTTTGCAGCTTTAACCTAAACCCAGTCTCGGGATCGTGGTGCTGTTTGTTTCCAAGCTTGTTTCTCTCATTTCCTGATTCTCTGCCTCTCCTACATGAATGACCTTGGCATGCTGCTATCAGTCCCAGCTGACTCACTTTCAAATAGACTCTAAACACCCTTCAGATCAGAGATTGTGAAGCACAGAAGGCAGATGTTTACTCACCAAAGATAAAACTGCTGGTATTCCTCAGTCTACTGCAGCCGTCTGGCTTTGCCTTCCACCATTTTCCACCCTATAGTCAAATAAGGACAACCCCTTCCTGCCAAATAAGGGAGCAGATACAAGGAAGTGAGTCATGCGTGCTCTGTGCTGATTGGCTGAGAGAGTCCATCTAAAAACACTGTGGCTGAAGCTCCTACCACAGGCTGGAACACCAGCCCTTGTTGCCTTTTGTCATTGTTTTAATCATATGTTCACACACCTTCAACCCGTTTGGGTGACGAGATACTACCGAAATTATCAGTGAAATGAAGTGAAATGCATCATCGCGCCTAATGAGCAGAAACAAATGTCTCCCTATTGTATTTGCTGCTTATGTGTATTAGTATCAGTATCGTCACGCAAAAAATATTTATGCATTGTGTTTGCATTCATTCGTTCATTCATTTTTCAGGATGTGAGTTCAGACAAATAACAAAGGAAAACCTGTGTTTCTGGAAATGGCTTTGTTTACTAGTGAAAAAGAACAGTTCAAGATACAGTATCACTGCCTGCTGACAGCAGCTTTCATTTGAATATTTTTCATACTAGTCACATAAAACTTACGTACATACTTTTATTTATTTAATTGTTTCGGTATGTTTTTAGCATTTCACCACATTTGAGACACAAAACTATATTTAAAAAAAATATATTCACACACTAAGGGTTTAGGAGGGTGCGTGTGTGTGTGTGTGTGTGTGTGTGTGTGTGTGTGTGTGTGTGTGTGTGTGTGTGTGTGGCCCCTCGCCGTACCATACAGAGCATGACTTCTTATCAACCTCTCCAGTCACCACATACAGGATGCGACCTTTCAACGAACTAAGATGTGTAAAAAGCAGAAGTGAGCGGTCCTGCACCTTAGATGAACAGAACCTTGTGGTTTCTAAATGTGTAAGGGAAAATTATAGCAACGAAGCTGCTTCTTCCATCATAGAAAAATAAAACCTAAGAAGGAGAAACACTTTATCAGCACACACATACAAACAATGGTTATATATATCTTAGCACAAATGGCAATCTCAAAAGCATCAACTCTAATAGACACAACAGTCAGGAGCTCAACTTAAGAGCACAAATAAGTCCAAGCATGTCTTTTATTTTTACTTTTTTATATTGAAAGACTTTTGTGATGTATTTTTCTGTATAAAGTTCTACTTGATGGTTAGTCAGAGACAATATTACCATTAATTTAATTTTAACATTAAACTTTCAGGATTTTCTGTCTCTGTTTGTTCGCATTCACCTGAAACTTCCTCTGGACACACCCTGAAGTCTTTGGTTAACCTTCCTAAGACAACACGAGTTTATTCACACGGTTACAGCGTATGTCTTACACACATTCTGTATGAAGTACTTTATTTCATGTTTAAGTTTACGTAGGAATACCTAAACCTTGAAAATAACTTTGGCACTCTCAGGTGGTCATATGAAGGATGAACTATTGCCCTGAAGACAATCAGCTGTCCCATCACAGATAGACTGGGCTTCTTTTAAAAAAGGCTAAAAAAACAAAACAAAACATAATAGTATATGATTAAAACAAGCATTTCCACCTTAGACTATATTTGAAACATCCTTGAAGTCAACATAAAGTCACCCACTGGGATGTAGACTTCTGTCCAAAACCTGGAATCTGCCTTTTTAGCTTGTTTTGGAGCCACAGGTGGACTGCTATCTTATCAGGTAATACCACTAGGAGTACATACAAAGTAATTTAAGATCACAGTCAACATCTCACACTGGGTCAAAGGCCAGGGAATAAAAGTGTGTTTTTAAACCAGATTACAAACCAACAAGTGAATCCACAATTTTCGAGCCACAACTTCAAAAGCTCTGTCCCTTCTGAGTTTGAGTTGCATCTTTGAAACAAGCAAAAGCTGCTCTGCTGTTCTGCTGACCTGAGACAATGGGTGGGATATACTACTGGGTCTAAACAACACAGCCTCTGTCTTGTTGTCATTAAAATTCAAATGATTTAGTGTCACCCATCTCCTTATGTTGATAAGGCAGAGGGTGGACAGAGTATGCACCAGTGTGCCTAAGTGCAAAATAAACTTGACATTTGTCTGCATAAATATTATGTTTCCAGAAAATAGTGCCAAGTGACAGCAGGTATAAAGAGAAAAGGAGAGGGCCAAGACTGGAACACTTCCAGAATTGCATTGTTCATCTAGGAAGGACTTTAATGGGCTGTAGACAATTTTTTCCAGGAGGAGACAAAAAAGAGACATGATAGGTAGATTGAAGTTTGATAAAAACAGTATGGTGAAAGCCAGATATTTTCAACAAGGGCAAATAATATACAAGTTATACTGAAAGTTATTAACAAGCATCATTAGCCATAGACCCAAACCACTTTTTGTATTTGTCCATAAACATGTTTATTTCACCTGTAAAGTAACGTGAAACTCTGTGGGCACTGACTATTGACTTGCATTTGGAGCCACTGAGTGGCCATTACACAAACTGCAGTTTTTGGCTCCATTTGATATTTTCTGCTTGTTTTCACAAGGAAACTATATACAACTAAAATGAAACACTGACAGTAATAAAATCTTATAAACACTGAACATTAAACACTCCATCTCCACTGAATATCTGAGTAAAAAGCAGCATCCACATTAATTCATCTTTAAAGTATGGTGTTAAAGTTACAGGGGGAAGTTCCACTTAAATTAAGAGACATTTAAGATACTTCTTGTTCCTTTATATTACAGTTTTCTTCCATTTCAACGTGTCATCCATCACTTATTAACCAAGACTAAATTTGTCAGTGAGTAAATACGGCTATTCTGAGTAAGGTTGTCTCTCTGAATAAGATTATTTCCAGTAAAAACTAGTTTCCAAAAAGCACATGTCAGCTATTTGAGAGATTGTGGGTTCTTTAATCTTTACAACTGGACAGACTTCAAAAGCGACAATATTGTAATGCTCCTTTCATTTTTGCATGTTCTTCTGATCTTCTTCTCATGGTTCCATTTATTAATAATTCTCCACTCTTTCTTTCACTTACAGAGCTGTTGATGCTTTCCTGGACTACATGCAGTGTGTGCTGGAGAAGCAGCTCCTCTATAGTTATATTTGATCTAAATCTTGTGTATATTCACCGGGCTGTGCCAGGTGAATTTGTTATGTTTCACTCAAATTCACCTGGCGTCAAATATTTATTCAAAACTGCAGGAATTTCTGTTCTACACGCTCTGGATTGGTGGTATGTAGAGACAGCTAAGCAAACATGATTAAACGAGACAAGGACTAGGCTGTTGTGCAATGTTTGACTGTGATATGAGACAAATCGAGTAAACATCTGCAGATTTTTCCACATGTTTACACACTCTTCAGATACATCTTAGAATGAGTTAAAAATATATTTGAATAAAAGAGTCATCAGTTGTGTCTAAAGAGAACCTAATATCCTAATTTTCAACACTATATAGTGTTAATTCTTGAAATTCTCAGAATAAATTATGTTACACTGGCCCTGTGTGTGGCCCTTAAGTTCATCCACTGCATGAAACCAAAGAAATGTTTGGGCTCCTCCCTCTTTATGCCTACTTTCTTTTGATTGGCTGTTTCTTTTAAACAGAAGGTTTGGACAGCTCCTATATCCTGACAGCCAAAAATGTGTGCATGTGATATTTGGGTTATCCCCCTAAGTGACATCATGCAAAATCATGATTATTAAAAAAAAATAAAATGTTGAACCAGAGTGTCTGTAGCAGTCTTTTTGGCTCACAGGGGTCATTATTCAAAATTTTGACCATGTGTAGCATTAGCATCTGCCACTGTAACAGCATATATTTGACAGAAAAAAAGGACGTTGCATAACAGGTCTCCTTTAAAGTTTGACAATTAAAATCTTGCACTTTATCTGAGGGTATGATGTGCCTTCTCTTCTTAATAAGAACTGGAAGTAACCATTATTAGGCCTCCCTCCTATAACTGAATTAAAGCCCACCTCACGGCCTTCAATGCAGTTTGTGCAGATCTTTCCTTGTTAGCATTTTCCATTCAATCCATTTAAGTTCTCCTGAAATTTTCATTCCAATATTAACACTGGGGTTATATTAACTTATGAAGACTGATAAACGCTGTGAGAAGTCACTCAGCTGTAGCATGATTGCATACAACTGACTTGTACCAAAGAAACATGATAATTTCTCTGTTTTTATTCTCTATTTTAAAACATAATTCAGACAAAAATTAAAGTCTTAGAATATATAAAAACACATATAAAAGAGGATTTTTCATCCACTTCTTTGGCATTATTTTCATTATGCTTCTGGACCACAGTATATGAGGGACAGTTACCCCTCGCACTGACGCTCCCACCCACCCTCACACATGCACAGTGCTGCACTCCCACCCCTCAACTCCTCCTCTGTATTAGTTCCCACAGTAATCTCCCAGATCACCACATTTTGCCTCTGACACCTCCACTCCCCGCTCTCCCTGTTCGATACTCCCAGGACGTTTCTGGACTGGACCGAGGACGGACCCCCAGCTCGTTTCAGGTAAGAACAGAAGCAAACAGCGAGGCACATCAGCAGGTTTGACACAGCAGCTGTGGATGTTTGGTTCAGCTTTGGGATTAGAAAGGTTTAAGCCTGCCATTGAAATGGGCCACGGGGTTGAGCAGACGTCGACCTCGAGCTGGTTCAGAATCAGTTTCTACTGTTCTACTGTTACAGTTTTACTGCTTTTTAGATTGGCGTGTTTTCATGATGGGAACAGCACTTCAGCTTCTGTTTTCTGTTTGTTTTTTACATGTTTCTCATCCAACAATAAATAATTGACCATAAAAAAAACCTTGTCCTTCAGACAATGGATTTAAGCTAGCACTTGTAATGAGGAGTTTATTACAGACAATATTTTAAATAAATGTATTTTTCAGTGATTTTTTTTTGTGAAAAAAAGAGCTTGCCTTATTTTAATGAGCAAATTTTTAATAAGTCAGCGTGTTTATTTGGATGGCTGCTCCAAACACGTCATTTTTTAAATGCAAGATTTTTTGATTTTTCTTTAAGTTTTTGTTGCACTGCTTTTTTTTTCTTTTTTCTTTTTAATGGGTCATTTCTATCATTACATTAAACTGGATCTTAGTATTTTTCATGCTGTTAAATTTTAATCTGTTTCCAGAACTGGAAAATCAGAAATGAGGAACAACATGAGACAAGATCCAGTGAAAATGCACAAGTTGTTAATTGAGCTGATGGTCCTGCTGGGGTGAGTAAGTCAAAAAGGGGCTACTTACCCACAACAAATATTCTGAGTGCTAATATATTTCCATTTTAGGTTTTAGTCCAGTTCAGTGCAACTTTTATTTCTTATTGCACCGACAATTCAGAACATCAAGCACACACAATAAATCAGAAGAAAAAAAAGGGTGAAAAATCACAGGCTTTAAGCTTAAACCACAATCTATGAAATAAAATAAGAAGTACATTTCTGTATGCATGGTCAGTGTGTGTGGAGAGCAAAGAAACCCATGCTGTAGCAGAGCCAAAGGGGACGTCCAATACCAATCATGAAAAGGGTGGCACATTTGACCAATCACAATTATGGAGAAATGTACTGACAGCAGTGTATGTGTGTAAGGAAAATATGAAAGGGTTAAACACACAATATAACACAGCCAAACCAGCAGTGTGAGTGTGTTTGAAGAAAAGTGCTGTACAGTAACTTTAAGTGCTTCTATCAGTAAAACTGGGAGAGAGTCAATATTTCAAAGGTTCTGTCATGTTTGAGCCAAAGACAGCCTTGGAAAATAGAAGCAGTTAAAAGATTTATTAATACAGCAGTATATTTAAATACAGCAGCACTGATTTTTTCCAATTTTGAGAAGCCAGGAGCAGGAATTGCACATCAAGGACAAAGAAGAGACAGCATGAACAATTGAAAATGAAGACTGACACAAGAACTGAGTTTAAAATTTAACAAGAGCATTACCACTGACAAAAATTGACCAACCTGGTAACAGTTGAGAAGGAAAGCTGTTCTAAATGCTGTGGTGAAGATTAGATGATGGGAGACAGCTGTGCAGCCCCACTGCAGCTGGGCACTCCTCTCTGAGGTCCTACAACCAACCAGTGGAACTTCATGAGAACTGGCGATGAGAAAGACAGAGAGTTAGAAGTACAGAGAGGGAGCGTGGCCAGAAGAAGGCCACTGGCCTCCATGACCATGAAGTTTTAGAATCACATATATAAAACAAGAAAAAAAAGTAAAATTATTTGCAGGAATGAAAGAATAAAGTTTCATCTAAGATTCTGTTTTCATTTGTCTCGTCTTCATCTCCTCACCCCTTAATGGCCATGGCAGATGGTTGCCCCTCCCTGAGCCTGGTTCTAATGGGAATTTCTTCCTGTCAAAAGGGAGTTTTTCCTTTCCACTGTGACCAAGTACTTTTTGATAAAGGGTCATCTGATTGTTGGGGTTTTCTCTGTATTATTGTAAGATTTTATTATCTTACAATACACAAATACTTTGGTAACTATTGAAAATGATTTAGAACACCCTACTTTCCACACAATTACTGAGAATTCAGTGGTCAATAGTTGATGATTTCATACCTTCAGAGTTCGGATTTTAATCTTTTAATCTTTATTTTAATCTTTATTCTGGAATACCACATCCTCCTGTGTAGTATTGAAAACCCAGGATTAATCCTGAAGTTACCTGGATAATTTTAAATACTGGTGTAGTGTAGGCCTAAGGACTGTCCCATGGGGCAACTGTGGCTCAGGTGGATTGATTCCTGACTCTGCACCTGAGAGCAAAAATTTGAGAAGCCCTGTACTAGATAAGTTATTTTATCTGTCTGTGTTTTAGAGTCATTAGTTTGAGTAACGGTGCAATCCAGAGGCCTGACTATGATGACACACCCAACCCAGAGTTCCTCAACCCGGCCTGGATGGCCAGCATCCCTGATGATCGGCTGCTGTCAGAGATCACCATGCCTGGGACCCACAACACCATGGCCCTATATGGTGGTGTGTATGCAGAGTGCCAGACCTGGAGCCTGGCCTCCCAGCTCCGTGCTGGTGTTCGCTTCCTAGACATCCGTGTGCGTCACGTCAATGGAAACCTCACCATTCATCACGGGGTGTCCTACCAGCGAGCACACTTTGGGGATGTCCTGGAGGGAGTGACTGACTTCCTGCAGGAGTATCCAACTGAGACAGTGTTAATGCGTCTGAAGGAGGAGTTCAGTGAGACGGGTGACATCTATGGTGCTGTGGTAGACTACATCAATCGCTACTCTAACTGGGACCTACTGTGGCACAGCCGACTCGTGCCAACCATGAGCGAGGCTCGAGGGAAGATCATCATCCTGCAGAACTTCAATGGGCCAGATCTGGGGATGCGTTATGATTCAATGGACATAGCTGATGACTGGAAGGTCTGTCTACATTTTATACTCAAACTACCTGTGATGTCAGCAGTGTTTTATTTTCATTACCTTGCCTATGTTCCATGTGATCCTACTTGGTTTTATTTTAAATTACACTTGGTGTTCCCTGCAGGTGCCCACACTGGCACATGTGCAGGAGAAATGGCAGAGTGTCTACAACCACTTGGAGGATGCACCTTCAGGAAACAAAGCCCAGATTTTTCTCACCTTCAGCAGTGGAGCCGGAGTGTTTGCGCACCCCAGGGCCGTCGCACAAATCATCAACCCACAGCTGTACGAGTACCTGAGGGCAAAGACGGACCTGAACCAGCGCTTTGGAATCATATGCATGGACTTTCCCGCTGCCCCTATTATTCAAATGATCATTGACTTCCAATTAAAAGAGGCTTTTAAGACAGAGCAGGCCTAATAACCCAATTCTTAGCCACTTAACTTCCTCACAGACAAAGTAATTAATCAAACGTTTCAGTGCTAATATCTGACTGAGCTCAACAAAAGTAATTATGATGGAAACTTTGCCTGGGATGAAATGTCTCATTTGCGGGTCATTTGCAAAAGATTTGGGGAATAAAATAAATGCAACTCAAAAATAAATCAGAGGTGGCGCTATGTGGAGTTTTTGACACTAATGAACTGTGAAAACTGCTGACGTGTGTTGTAATTGCTGTGGAGATACTGCAGTGAACATAAATCATTAGTTAGGTCATATGGAAACTGTGATAAAGCTTAAACAACCCAACTGAGTAACACTAATGTTCTTGCACTCACAGAGTTTAACATGAGTCCAACACTTGAGCTGATATTGAGGTCTTTAGAGAAGCTTGAAACAGCCTCCTCTATGACCTCTAACAAGCGCCATACTACCAGAAATTGTTTTCATCCAGTCGCATGGTGGCAGCATTGCTTTGTGAGTGGTACTCCATCCTCCTCTGGCTTGCTGCTTACCGTAAGCAGGGAACAAGTAGCTTAACCTGTGCATCTCAGACCCACTTGAGCTGTCCAAATTTGCAGAACTTGAACCACATTTCTTAATTGAAGCTCCATTAAACAAACTCCACTGATTTTTACGCAGCAATGTTTGTTTACTACCCTTGTTTTCATGTAGAAAAGCATACTTAAAACATACTTCTGTAATAAGCGTCTGGAGATCAATGCACTACATCACTTGGGTGGAGGTAGAAACTAGGAAGCCCACGGGACCCTCATTTGCTCCATTCTCATCTCTGCAAGTAAGGAGCAGTACTGCCAACTGCACTCTCTATCACCCACAATCTCAGGCTTAACGTTTGGTGCTGGGATTGAATCATGGGTAATGTAGGCTCCTGGATTTATTTGGAATTTGATGCTTTGGTCCTACAGCCTTAAAAGGGTGCACCTTGTGCAAGCCTTTGAATCTTCTTTTTTTGTTTAAAAAAAAATTAAACAGTTTTTTTTCTAAATACTTCACCTGTATTAAAGTGCAATAATAGATTGCTGGGCTTCACCTTTAATTCAGGGATAAGAACAAATCCCCAGTGAAACCCACTTTAGCACCAGTGGTTTTAAAATGCTGCTTAAAACTCTAAACTGAAAACAAGTAGCCAGTGAGCCATAAAGATTAAACTTGCTTTAATCAACTTTTTCTAATATTCAATATTCTGTTGAAAGCTCACACCATTTTCTTGTCAGAGCAAAAAGACATAAATCAACAGAATACCTTGTATTATTCAAAGACAATCTTTGCCTGGCAAATATTTTAGTGTTGGTGGCTTTTTAGTCCCAGTCTTGACACCATTTATGCGATCAAGGTTACTTTATTTGTCCTTCTATAAAATGATATACAACAAAATTTGTTGCACTTCTGCTTAAAAAATGGTTCTCCCTGTAGTTAAAAAGTAAGAGTAATAATATAAGAGGTGAATAAGAAAGAAAATAAATAACAATAAAGTAAATCTCATACAGTCTGTAATTCAAGGTGCTAACATATGGTTTTAAAGCAGCATTCAGACTGGTGACGCCCTCTGTGTTAAAACAAATTTAAAAGCCTGGTTCTGTGTGTATTTAGTTTCCTGTATCATGTGCTTGAAGACAGAAGTTTGAAGAAATGGAGACGAGGGTGAGATGATGTTTGTTGCTTTCTGCAGCACAGTTTTAATGTTCAGCTTCTGTACAAAAACTATTTGATAGTTGAAGGTGGCAGTCAGTATTTATTGGCACGCGAGAAAAAGCTGATAGTTATAACAGGAAAGCTGATTTTCCTGTGTGCACCACATAAGCTGTCCTGTGGCTTACAATGACTTAGCCCTTGTGCTGCTTCATGATTTAACATGTACCAATTATGTCACTTCAAAATATAAAATTTAAGTCATTTTATGTTATGTATATGATTAATCTAAGAAACAGTATGGTTTACAAGATCAGTGGAAGGATTCCATGTGACTAGTTTATGTCTTAAGGAAATTTTAACAAACTGCACGTAAACTGTGTCAGATAACAGAGGCTGATTTTTATCATTATTTCCTCTTAGTGAGACACAGTGTTGCAACAGTTGCTGAAAGGCTCGGACGCATATGTCTTAACATCCTGCACTTTGCTAAGAAGTAGCTAACGGCAACTCACGTGTAGTTCTCTTATTTTCTGAATACTTGAAGATTAAAAAGGCTCCACTCACAACTGGACAGGTACCGTAGAGCTCTGCTTCTGCTTCCTCTTCATGTTATGGCTGTGACAAAACTGTGACTGTAGATATTAACCTCTCTCCACAGATGGATCTAAAGCCTCAAACTGCCTCACAAGTCGCAGGAATTGGTTAGATTAGTTTCTGCATCTCATTTTTGTCTCACTTTTTCATAATTTTACCTGTTTTACTGTTAAACCAGTCCTTTACCCTCTGTCTCTTCCTTTTTTTGTTTTTGCAGTGGTGGTGAACATTATTTGGTGGATGGTAATGATAGCAGCCATTGGACTGGGTAGGGTTTACTAATTTGACAGCTTTAGTGATCCAGTTAGTGAATACAGCACTTTTAGCATTTCGTCTATGATTGATGATGATCTTATATGGTTGTTCTGTTGCATCACAGGGGCCACACACCTGACAAGTTGCACCATACAGCCCCACATCCCCATTTACCTGATAGTGCTGGGGGCAAACAGCATCCTCTCACTGACTCTGACCTACACCAGCAGCGCCTTTGATGATGGAGCGATCTACGTCCTGTCCACAGCCTGTATGACAGTTCTTCACATCTTCAGTTTTGGCTGGTTCATAGCAGGTGTGAGAAAAAAAACCTTTCTGCACTCTTCATTTTTGCATGAAATTAGACATAAAAATCACGTGCACTTACTGGCCAATTTATTAGAAACAACTTTCTAACTGCTTGTTATTGCAAATATCTAATCAGCCAATCATATGGCTGCAACTCAGTGCACTCAGAAATGTAGACATGGTTAAAACATCCTGGTGAAATTCAAACTGAGCATCAGAATGAGGAAGAAAGGTGATTTTAAGTGACTTTGAATACAGCATGCTTGTTGGTGCCAGACGTGCTGGTCTTTTTTTGAGTATTTCTAGGGATTACAGAAAACGATTCAAAAAAGGAAAATATCCAGTGAGCAGGAGTTCTCTGAAAAAATACTTTGTGCATCCCAGAAGTAAGAGGAGAATGACCAGACTGCTTCACGCTTATAGGAAGGCAACAATAACTCGGATAACCATTAGTTGAAACCAAGGTATGCAGAAGAGCATCTTTGAATGTCAAACCTTGGAGCAGAACCTACAGCAGCAGAAAACCAAAACGGATGCCGCTCCTGTGAGCTAAGAACAGGAACTCAAATGGATAAATATTGCGTGGCATCACGAGCCTTGATTTCTACTAATCAAGACTTTGTAATGGTGTAGGGGACATTTTACTTCTTCATACAAACTGAGCATGTCATTTCCTTTTATGACCACATTGTTTGTGTCATAATAACTTGTCCATAGAGTGCATCTATAGTAAAATGGTTAATGTTGGAAATGGAAGTATTTAATCTTATTGGCATTGAGTAGTCAAAAAGAAATTTAGGAAATGCTGCATTCACAACCTGGTTGCAATGCCACACAAACACTGACACCCTTCCTTATTAGATATCAGAGACCAGTGCACACGATGTGTGGTTTTCTAGGCTCAGTGAATCTATATTTGTGGTGAAAATAAGAAACCACTCTGATTATTACTGATGGATGTGTTTGCAAGACAAATAATTTTTCCCCCTTTTTTACATTTTGCTTCATGATGCTTAGTTAAAGGATTGTGTAAAATGTTTTTGCAACTTTTACTGAGTTGTGGATCAGTTTGAAAAAATGGTTTCATAATTCTGTGTAACAAATCGGCACACAGTATCTTCCATGGTCAAGAAACAGATGACAGTGGGTTATTTGTCTCCGCCAATCAAATCTGACCAAACCACAGCCTTTAAAACTGTTGCTGCTGCGACCTTTAAAGTGAATTCATTGTTAAGGTTTCACTCAGAACTGAAGACGTTTCCCCCTGTGTGTTGTCTATCTTCACCTTACAGGCACCAGCTGGATTTATTCTGTCTATCCTCCAAACTACTTACCTGGAAACGCTCCGTACTGCCACAAGGTGACCTACCAGTTTGCGTTTGTCGTCACTACACTGGTGTGGGTCGCACTGGGTCTCATTTTCTTCTGCGGCTGTTGCTTCGGCATGCTGATCTGCTGCAGGACTGTATGTGCTAGACGTCACTTGATACCCAACCGAGGCAGTTTCTATGGTGCAATAAGTGAGTCTGCTGGTGATGTGTGATTTAAATCCTAGATTATGTCCTCAGGTATTTAAGGAAATTGTCTTTTGGCCAGTGATGCAGATTTTGATCTTCTTTCTGAGGATTGATTTTGTTTTATCACTGTGAGGGTTATTAAAGCTTTCCTCTGCAGCTGCAAACAAGAGTATTTAAAAAAGCACATTTCCAAAAGGCTACTTGATTTTTGTTTTTCTGCAGACTTCTCCCAAATGCCATAAATAAAGGTGGCTTACTGCACCATACACCAAAAAGTTTAAGGTGTTTGCTTTATGTTGCAGCAACTTGGGTTTTTTTTTTTTTGCCCTTCTCGCGCTGATGAAGTCAGACCTATTAACTGCTGAAACATCACATCCCTTTTACACGCCACCACCACCATAAGTGTGAAACTTCCTGTTTGCACCAGAAAAAAACTGTCAGTGACTCTGCAGAAGCAGCTAACAAAATGTTGGTGGTACTGGTATTTTGTGATTTTATATTCAGCTCTGCCATGTTTCTCTGAGTCATTTTTAGTGTATTTCAGTATGGTGCACAAAGAATTAACCGAACAGTGTTGCTTGAAAATAAAAGCTTCTTTTCTTTTCTTTTTCTTTTTTTTTTGCATGATTTCATGGTTTTTGAAAAGGGAAAATACTCAACAATCCGTGTTAACTTTCTATGTAGCATGAGATTAATATGATTTAGGTTTATGGGAAATTGTTGGCTTTGTCTATTTTTTACTCCATATTGTGCAATTCAGCAGTGGTAACCTGCGACTGAATCCTCTAATGTGGCCGGATGTATCACAGAAACAGTTTTAACTAAAAACCATAAACTTGTGTAACTGTCATTGCATCCAGCAAAAGCACACTGTGGACCCTGTTTTAAAAAAAAATGGAGGTCAATTACAGCGATTCAAGCTGGTGCTCCTACATACAGTATACAGTATATAGGGTGTGTATGTAGAAACCAGCGGTACGAGAGAGGCCAAATATTTCTAGGTCCAGTGTGTTTTGTTTGTGGTTGTTTGCATGTATCCAGGCGTCTCTGTGAATGTAGTGCCTTTAGTGATTAGTGTTTTTCTCTAATCTTTCTATGCAACTTTGCACTGTCCACTGCTGTAACAAAACAAATTTCCCACGCGTGGAACTAACAAAGGTTCTCTTATCTTATCTTATCTTTATATAGTAAATATATTCTAAAAAACTGAGAAAACAACAAAAACTTTGAGAATATTTTTTTTTTATTCTTCTGCTTATGTTTTGTTAACTATCTACTGCACTAAAGTCTGTATTGCAAGAATGATATTACATGTTGTTTACAATAAAATTGAATAGCCCTTTTATTTGGATTTAGGAGGTTTGCCTTGATGAATAAAATAAAAATGCTTATGCAAGAACCAGTCTCCTGCAGAGGGGGTGGACTCTGTCCCATTCTGAAGTTGGCCTTGGTGAGAGGCAGCAAGCTGGTGTGGGTATCTTAATATGAAGATTGGAGAATTTCCCAGAAGAGGTTTGTTGCCTGTGCCTTCGGGTACGGGAACCTGCCCTGACTGTTGTCTGCAATTTAGAGCTCAGTTCAGAGTACCCAGCCTTCTTGGAGTCCCTTGGCGGGGTGCTTGGGGGTGCTCCACCTGTCGCCCTACTAGGAGACTTCAATGCTCATCTGGGCAACGACAGTGAGACCTGGAGCGGCATGATTGGGAGGAACGGTCTGCTTGATCTGAACCCGAGTGGTGTTCTGTTACTGGACTTCTGCGCAAAAAACAGTTTGTCCATAACGAACAGCATGTTCAAACATAAGGGTGTCCATAAGTGCACATGGCAATAGGACACCGTAGGTCACAGGTCGATGATCGATTTTCTAATAGTATCACCAGATCTGCAGCAGTATGTTCTGGACACAAGTGAAGAGAGGAGCTGAGCTGTCAACTAATAACCACCTGGTAGCGACTTGGATCAGGTGGCAGGTGGTGATGCAGGAAGATGCTGGAAAGACCTGGTGCGCCTCAGTTTTTAGTGGCATTGTGCTGGGAGCACCTGGCAGAGGCCCCAGTTTGTGAGATCTTCAGCTCATAGAGGAATAAAGACTTTCTGACTGCCTCTAAGACAGGGGTGTCCAAAGTCCGGCCCGCGGTCCATTTTTAATTGGCTCTCAAGTAATTTTATAAATAGAATAGAAAATGGCCCGCACTTCAACTTTTGCTTGAGTGTATTGCACTTCTTAGTTTTAACTCCAGGGGGAGCTACTGTTGATCAAGGCAGTTGCTCCACCAAAAAGGACAATCACAGAAGAAATTTACCCCAAGTTACCAAGCATGGCAGAACCAAAGAAGCAAAAGGTAGAAAGTGAGTGAAGAAAATTTCAGACATGGTGGGAGAGTGAATATTTCTTCAAAGAATTCAAGGGGAAGTGTCTGTTTGATCTGCACTGAAACTGTGGCAGTTATGAAAGAGTATAATGTACGACGTCATTATGAAACCAAACATCAGGCCTATGCATCCTACACTGGTGCTGAGCGAGAGCAGAAATTAAAGCAAATGGTAGCTCTCCTGCGGGGTCAGCAACAGTATTTTTTTCGTGCTCAAATTGTCCAGGAAAAGGCTCCAATAGCAGCTATGAGGTCGCCCAACTCATGGCAAGACATGGCAAGCCTTTTTCAGATGGAGACCTCATAAAACACTGCCTCGTTAAAGTCACCAAAATAATGTGCCCGGAAAAAGTGCAGGACTTCAACAACGTCAGCATGTCCAGAAATCCAGTTGTGCCACGCATTGAAGACTGTCAGCCAACATTAAACTGCAACTGTCTGATAAAGCTGTGCTTTTGATTTTTACTCCATCGCATGCGATCCGAGCACTGATGCCACAGACACCGCACAGCTGCTAATTTATTTTTTTTTTGCGGGGAGTGGACGAGAGCACGAGCGCTTTAGGTGAGTAAAAACTACATTCCACAGTACACGTGTGTTAATAAGCATGCATGTGCAGGTACACATGCTTCAAATATCAATAATGCGCATCAATTCTGTCACTACCCTGCTTTTGCGCACCACTTTCTTATATGCGTTTTTCTTGTTAACACACAGAGTACACACCGCTGTGCACAGCGCACGCACACACAAAGTCAGCTGATCTCATCTGATGCAGATTTGCTCCTTGATCAAGTGACATTTGTCCGGATTTTTGGCACGAGTGGCGTCGGATCAGCACCGCGGCTGGATGGCCCGATTTACATACCCAGCGCAGCTGATACTCACCAGAATAATTCACTAAAATTATATGCACTCCTGTTATTAAGTCCAGTTCAGTCTGTTAATGTTGATAACCGTTTCAAACGAACGTTAATAGGTGTGTTGCTAAGCCTAAGAACTTAAATAACAAGCTTGAAATGTACCCGTCCCATTTTCCCCTTTATTGTTTTTTTCTCTGTGCGGTAAATCTTCTGTCCAAGAAGAAATCTGAGGCTGCTGTTCTGAGAATGAGCTACCAAAGCTTTTTCTGAATAAATCAATAAAGATCCATTTATGGAGAGCTGTGATGAAGGCAGTTTTGTCTTTAATTATATTCAACAATATAACACATTTGACCACTTTTAAATGATTTTTCTAACATTAATACACTACAGTTAAGGTTATATACCTAATTTCTAGTAAGTGGCCCAGCCCCTCCTATATTTTTATGTATGTGGCCCTCAGTGAAAAAAGTTTGGACACCCCTGCTCTAAGAGATTCTGGGAAAATGTGAGACGACTCAGCAGAGGAAAGGGGTGCTCCACCTGCACTGTGTATAGTGCAGGTGGAATGCTGCTGACTTCAACTGAGGATATTGTAGTGCGGTGAAAGGAATATTTGGAGAAATTCTTTAATCTGACTGATACATCTTCTATATAGGAAGCATAGTCTGGGGACGAGAGGGATGACTAGTCCATCACTGGGGGTGAGGTCACTCAGGCAGATAAACGTGACAGTCGTTAGAGTACATGTTTGAGAACAAAAATTTCCTTTGGAGACAAGAACATTTACATTCCAGATCTCCAAAAAACTCAGTTTTAAAACACATGAAAAAGTGAAAAGTCTGTTTTGTTGTAAAAATTAAGTAAAAAAGTTACTGTTGATTAAAATGTGTTAATAATTTATAGATTAATGATTAATCTCATAAATCATGACGCATTGCTTTATCCTACATAAACTGCCTTTATAAGTATCGGTATTATAGCTGCAATACAGGCAATGCACTTACTTGGTATCAATACAGCACTAGCAGGCGCTCTGGGGCGACTTCTAAAAGGGAGCCGCTGAAAGAAGAGGTGGCCTTTTAATATTGCCTGATTAAATCATTGCCTGCAAAATGTTCAGTCTTTACACGTTAAAATAAAAATATAATGAATCATATGACGAATATTTGCGTTATAAGCGTTATTGCGTTCTATCCATATTTACATTTAAGTTTTTTTTTTCTTTTTTTAGTTTGAGGTCTTTTAAGTCGGGCTTTTTTCTGGTCCTCTGTGCAGCTGCTGGGGTCCTCCTACGCCACACAACAAGCGACGCTGTCAGCATGTTGTAGACAGGCTAGAGGTGAAGTTACAGAGACCGGAGGTAAACTGATGGTAAATCTGCTGCAGGAAGACTTACCTCTGATTTGTGTCGATACGAGTGTTGCGGGAGCATGTGGAGCCGCCTCGTCCTCCAGGCTTTGCTCGGCCAGCCTGCCGCCAGGAGCTTCTCTCTGACTGCTGCTCAGGTCGGTGTTTCCAGAGGCTCTGCGCTCTCCTGCAGCACCGCAAATCTCTGTGCTTTAGCCTGCTTTTACCCTGTGCATCCACTGTGCTGAAGCACAGAGATTTGTAGTCTCTACCAGGTTATTTAGATTTTGTATAACAAAGTTGACACCAACTACTTTTAGTTAGCTTATAATAAACTGGGTTTGGACGTACCAATAAAATAAATGCAGTTTTATACAGAAATCCCACAATAAGCACGACTCTCATAAAGGTTTAAGTCTGAAGTGCTATTGTGGTAGAGCCAATTAAATTATCTAGAAACCTGCTTGAGCTAGATCCGTCAATTTGTTAAGGTTATACAGACACTCAGGAGCATATATGCTAAAAACCATCTAAACACCCACCTACGTGCCTTGAATGTACTTTATTTTTGAGAAAGCTAATGATAGTAGGGACTAGAGATTTAGCATAATGCCCATTAATACGCGTGTCTTTCTTCTGCACTATTTTCAGGTAGATATTTGATGGCCAGAGGGTTAATTTCTTGTTGTTAAAAATATTTACATAAAAATATCCTCAGGATGTAAAAATTACAGTTATTATTGGTTGGCTCACTTATTTTGTGGGTGGATGTGCCAATTGGAAGGTTGGTGGTTGATGTAAGGAGCTTGGAAAGAAAAGTGTCTGGACTTCTTAAAGTTTCTTGAAGACATTTCACCAAGGTGAAGTCCAGATGCTTTTCTTTCCAAGCTCCTTAGACTACGATGACCTGGATGACTGAGAACCTTCACAGACATGTTGGAGGTTGATCCTTGGCTCCTCTAATCTTCATGTTGTAGTATCATTGGGCAAGATACTGAACCCCAGATTGCCTCTCATGCATACACTGCACTGTGAGTGTGTGAATGTTAAGTTAAAAGCACAAGGGGGAAAAAAAAAACCCTTGTTTGAATGTTTGTGTGTGAAAGGGTGACTGAGGCTTGTAAAAAGTACTTACCTGAGGGATAAAGCAATGTACATGTATGAATATATATTTATCAACCTTAATAACATTCTCAGTACATTAAATTAATGATTTGAAGCATCACAGAAGCTAGAGTCCAAAGTCACCTGTGGTTGCTTGATGTTTCCGCAGAACACAGTCGTGGTGGAGCGATGGTGGCAAGTGCCCTTGTCCAAAGTAGGGAGTCCACCGAGGCTTCACCCTCGAAGACACAGAATCTACAAGCTGGTCGAGGATACCAAACATGCTCCTAAGGAGAAGATGGAGCTCATCCTGACTCAGACAGTACCAAGTGAGTATCACAAGGAAGTTTAAACGAGTAAAGATGTGTTTTCTAAAATTCTTTGTAATATGAAAACATCTTTTTTTTTTCTTTTTTTTTGTGACAGAGCTCGGCGGGCGAGGAGACACCGTGTTTGTGAGAAAGTCTGTTGGACGAAACAAGCTGCTGCCTCAAGGCCTCGCAGTGTATCCATCACCAGAGAACAAACAGATGTTTGCAGAAGAGCTACGTGTGTGTACTCCATTTATATTCCATCATATATTTCAAATGTATTAAAGAGCAGTACTCAACATCACCTTTGTTTGTTTGTTTGTTTTTGTACACACAGCTTTTGCGCGAGGGGAAAACAGGAGACAGAATCCAAACCCGCACAGGACAACTGGTAAGTTTCATGTCAGGCGCTTTTGCTCAGTGCAACAGGTAGTTTTTAAACAAAGATTTTAACAGGGGTTTCTTTCTGTTTTCAGACTGTGGAGCTCCTGAAATGCTCCAAGCTAAAGATAAACAGAATGCCCTCCGAGGAGTTTCAGCTCAATAAAGAAGTTGTCTGCAGACAGTTTGCCAAGAAGGTGTGATGCCTCAGTTTTTATCCATGTTTCTAATTAATTCTGTTAACCAGATAAGATATTCATATTGTTTTTGTTCCTTTAGTTGGGGATAGTGGTGCCACCTCATGCACTGAGTCTTCCATTTGAACCTATTAAGGATGTAGGTGACTACTGGTGCGATGTCACGGTAAGATAAACTATATCAGTGCATCTCATGGGCAACCATTTGCACGAAGTGTAGCTTCGTATCGTGTCTTTGTAGCAGAAACAAGTTGTAGTTACTCAATGTAAGCGCCATGCTGCAAAAAAACAATTGTTTTCCTATTATTCTTATAATAAATAAACCTTTAGTTATGCATTATTTATTTATTTTTTGGACTGCTGTTTTACCAGATAACACACTGCTCATGTTTCTATATGTTATGTCTTTCAGGTTAATGGCTTGGACACTGTTCGCGTTCCCATATCTCTGTTCCCATACGAGGATCCGTCTGCAAGCTCTCAGCGGCAGTTGAAAGCCCAAAAGCGGCAGCAGGCAGCTGCAGCTGATTCAGAAGCTGCTGATGAGGAGGACGCCATTTTAAAGGTGGTTTCTGACGCAGCGGCAGAGGCCGAGGCTGGTGAAGAGCCTGCAGGATCCACTGCCGCAGCTACACAGACAACAGCAGACACAACAGCACCACCAAGTGGAAGCCTGAAAAAAGATTAAAGGACTCAAAATGTGGATGAAGTTTGCCTGTAATACACATGTGTGAGTAGCAACAGCTGTCTGTGTGTTTATTAAAATTGCTCAGTGTCACCTTTCTGATTGTTTTGAACAGTGTTAAAATAGCCGTCCATCTTGTACTGCTTATGTGGGTCCTGGTTGTCGGGGCAGCAGTCAGATACCAACACTCCTCCCTCTCCCCATCCACTTCCCAGGGACACTGAGGGGTTCCCAAACCAGCTAGAGGCATAATCTCTCTCCAGTGTGTCCTATGTCTGACACAGGGTCGCCTCCTGCCCAGGAAGAGGTATACTGGCAGTGTGGAGGTGTAGCATCTCCACTATCAAGTCCTCCCGAATGACCAGGCACCTTACATCTAAGGGAGAGTTGACACACTTTAAAACGCAATATTTATAGCAGTTTTTTAAATCAGTTTTCAGGATTAGAATAAATAACACAAAACTGGTGAAGAGCAATCAGGATCTGCTGCAGCAGCTGGACAGGAAACCTTTGAGTGGGATAGTTTGTTTTACTGTATACAGTATGAGTATTATTGTGATAGTAGCAATAATGAAAACTGCCCATAGACATACCAAGTGTAAGCAGTCAGGAAAATCAAAAGTTTATTGATCAATTTTAACTCGACAACGCACAAAAGTAAATGGTAAACCAAAAACAAACATTATTCCGAGGAATGCTGTTTAATATGTCATGTTAGTGGAGTGCCAATACAGTTGTGTGGTTTGCGAGTCGTTACGTGAGATTTGCTGAAGTCAAAGCTCTGCAATTCATTTTCCCGTCTCATCGGCGTAAGGATATACGAGCAGCCTGTCAGCTTCTTTCTTCTGCTCGTGTTTAGAATTTAGCTGTAGTACTTAAACTTTGAGGCAGATCAGATTGTGTAATTGTTTCTGATAATTTGTTTTCTGATAAGAGTTCACATTTAAAGGTGTTTGACAACACAAGATGTATGAAATGTATTGCATGTAGAGGAAAACTGCCTCAGGTTTGAACACTTCTGCTGTCGGGACAAAGAACAGAGGACTCGTGGAGGCTTGACTATTGCTTTGGTAAAGACAAAATGTAGTTACATAGAGTCTGGAGATATAAAAAGCATATTTTTACTGCTTTCCATCTGAAAGAGAAAGCTGAACAAATCACTGAATTTCCCCCCAAAATTTGATGTTCAAAGAGAAGAAGACAAATACATACAAAATGTTAAAATGAATGTAATCTCCATTTTTAAGGTGGGTGTTTTGCTTTTAGCACCGCCCGCCAGATGCTGCTACCAAGTTAAAAATCATATTGATTTATAGTCTTCAATGATTCCTCAGAGCAAGAAGACAATGAAGTTCATGTTTGGTTCTCTGGTCTTTTTCAGTTTTCCATTGGGAGAAAATGAAACACACATTAAAAAGTAAGAAAAATAAAACTTTTACAAACAAAACTAGGTATCATAGTTATATAATAGCAAACTTGTTATTACTAATGAGCAACTGCAGCAAGTACATGTTTATCACAAAACAGTCGATCCTGTGTGCAGATATGTAACATGTCACAGCTTTCCAGTGACTCCAGCTTGTTTAAAATGAATAATATCCAGATTTCATTAATAACTTGTATCATTCCCAGAGAACCAAACCTTTGTTTCTGTAGATCACAAAGAAGTACAACATGAACAGGAAGCATAAACATTCAAAGGAAAAACATTTAGAATAATGGCCACTTCAGAGTCACTTTACATCTGTTCTGCCAATGACTGAGCAAAGGTACCTTAAAAATACTGTTACATAAGTATAGTGCCTCTATTTAATATAAATGACAGTGAACGGGGAGTGTAGCGGCTGTGGCTGGATCTTAGATATAAGAATAACACCTGGTCAAACAACAGAACTACTGAATATTAACAGGTCAACACAAATACAGGATGGAGGGCAGGAAGGAAAATCTGTATCCAGACTGTATGCTTATTGTTTCTAAACATTTTTCCTCTTTGTGGAAGTATATTTGGAAAGCTCTACTCTAATTTCTGTATTCCACCACAGTCCACAGTCATGATGTTTAGAAGCCATATTTGGCCTGGGTCTGCCGGCGGGTTAACCTGTTTTCTGCCCAGTTGTTTTTCAGCTCCAGCTCACGTTCCTTTGCCTGTGAAACGACAAAGAAAGTAAGAAGTGTTGTTTACTTGAACAGATTTTCCATAAGAAGACAAGAGATCCAGCTACAGTGAGCTAAACCATGTGGGATCAGTAAAGTATGCAAATCTAACTCTGCGGGCCAGACTACAAGAGAGGGAACACCTTTGCATAACAAAGCTAACACTAGCATTCTGGCAAAGATAAGACCAACTATTTAGCTTTTCCTAATCCTTTGTGCAGGCTTCTTTCTTGCAGCTTATTGTGCTAATCATTGGCACACTGCAGCTGACAACTAGGCTTTAGGTTAGCCCAGTACAAACAGGCCACCAAGCAGAAGTAAGACGTGTCTACACATGCTGCACAGAGTGCAGATTTCCACTCTGTCTCACTTTCAAAACAAGCTGAAAAGTCATCTGTGAAGTTGGACATCGGCTACAAAGTCTTGCGTGAAATTTACATCATACAAATCCACAATGTGCGTTTTAGCAGCACCCACCTGGTGGATGAGATAAGTTATCTGATGTTTGCGTCGCTGCTGTCCTGTAGGTTGTTCTCCTCTTTTCTGTGGAAAGGTAAAGAAAAGCGGGTGTTACATTAAATTAAAGAAAATATTCCATCTTAAAATCATGCTGTGCATCAACATTTTAGTGAGAGGAACATAGGGCAATCTGTTGCAAAACAAAAGAGGAAGTGAGCCGATCGGGTCACCTTGCTAAAGGACTGCCGCTGCTGCTTCTCTTCGGTCATGTTCTTGGTCATCCACTGCTGGTTGCCACTCAGCTGGTCGTCACCTTTGATCTCCAGAAACTTCACCTCCTCTTTGCCCCTGTTTCTTTTCCCCTGCAGCCGCATGAACTGCAGGACAAAGAAAATACCGGTTAACCAAAACCTTTTCTTAATTAAGAGCCATTCCTGAGCCTCTAGTTGAGGACAAAACAATGATAACACCATAGAGCACAGGTACAAAAATCAGCCTATGTAAATAATAGAATTTTCTCTGATAACAAATAAGAAAAATGAGGCACACAAGTAGCATAGTTCTTACCGCTTCATCATCAAACATGGCTGAGTTGCCGGGCTCTTCAGCCTCTGCTATTCCCGGGTTGGGATCTTGGTAATATGGCTCATTGTAGTATCCCTGTTCAAGCAAAAAGAAGTAGGATAACAATATAATTCATTCATGTTAGCTATATTGTGACTCTTGTAATTGAGATTCTGACACAGCATTCATACTTTAAAAGATATCTGTATCTTAACTGGAAAATACTGAAATGCAGGCATGTCTGAACTAACATGATTTATGACTTATTCGTGAGGGGAGAATAGGATTTTGAGTCACACCAAGTATTTTAGGGTAAGCTGGCATCATCTAATTGAACATAATAACTCAAGTTAACAGCATGAATCCGATACATATGTACAGTATAAAGTCATTATTACCGGAGGAAAAGCCTCTGGGCCTGCTATGGGTTGTTGATATTCATTATATTGACCTCCCCACGCGCCACTTGTCTCGTGTTTTCCCCCAAAGTCGAGAGGGGCATCCGACTGCCCCGGTTCATCAGGAGCTGCAAACGGAAGGGGCTCTGCAAGGGCTCCTGGCTCAGGGTCCAAGCTGGGGACGACTGCAGGTAGAGGTTGAGAGCTCTCGCCTAGAGAAAAGTAGTTCTGTGGGGTTATGTCCTCTTCATTATCCTGGTCATCTGAAGCTATCTGTCTAGCCAGCTGGAGGGCAGCTGACTTTGCTGCAGCTTTGATGGCGGAGGGAGACGCACTAGAACCAAGACCATGCGCAGGGGTTCCAGGTTTGGGTGCTTTCGGTTCTTGCCGTTTAGTTAGCGAATGAGGGATCAGAGGTCTGTCCGTCTCCTTCACTGTCAGGTTTTTGGGTTGTGGCAGAATGGAGGACAAGCCTGTACCTGCACCCTGGCAGAGAAAGGAGATATGGGTTGAAAGAGAGAGGAAATAGCAGCTACATCACAGGAGAATGTTGTTACACTATGAAATCTGAGGAAAATAAGATATTCTTTGTCACTGTTCCTACTTTTTTTATTTAATTTTAACCTCAATTAAAGAATAGAAACAATGAAAAGAGTGAAGTGGCAGACCAGCATCTAAGTTAGAAATCATGTAACGTGTATTTGCATGCAAATCACTGTGCAAGCCAGGTTAATCTGCAGTGTTTTATAACACTGCATTTAGATTTTGTGTACACAAGCCTATAACATGTTTACGAGCTCATTACACTGAGGTAACATTTTATTCAAGAAACAGCATGGGGACCTTTCCCCAGCACCAACATTTGCGCCTCACTGGTATATATCTATGTTGGACTATATCAATGGCTGTTTTGTATTTTTAGTATTTACTACCATTTTATCTAATCAAAATGTTATCTCTGACGCCAAAATGTGTTTGGTAATAAATAATAAAACTGTCAGGAGGATGGTATAGCTCACTGGTTGAGCAGGTGACCCAGAGGCTACTGCATTTGCTGAGTATTGTTCCCCCTGCTTTCTGATCCCTTTCCTGTCTAAAGCTGAAATATAAATAATATTTTTCTCATATGCTAAAGTTTTAAGTGTTTTTTGCAGCGTTAACCATTTATTGAATTTTACTAAGTCTCCAAGGAGAGAAAGTCATTCAGAAATATGTTTGCATGCTTAATGTGGAATAAATGTCTTGATGCATGCTCAGTCGTCCAGGTAAGTAAATCCCAAAAGGTTGATTCTGTTCATCTGTTTCAGTGGGAGAAACAGTTAGTCACTCATCCAAGTGACTTCTTCAGTCTCAGCTGACTGCAGGTTTCCCCAACCTTTTAAACAGTACATTTGCACAATAACTGAAACCAGCCCACTGAATGAACAATGGGCTGTGAGGTCAGTTTCTTGATCATTAATATGCAAACTGTCATGACCATTGATCAAAAACCACTGATCAGTGGCCATGAGTACTGCAGTCAGCTGAGACTGAAGGAGTCACTTAGATGAGTGACGAAAGGTTTCTCCCATTGAAAACGCTACGTCCAGATGAACAGAATCAACCTTTTGGGAATGTGGAATAAACTTCACATAACTGCATGTGTCTGATTTCCTTACCTGATTTTGTAGTTTCTTTGCTGCTGGTTCGTCATCATCTGAGTCCGACTATGAACAAGAGGGTTACAGATCATGAATTAAAACCTTATTTTGTATCACAGTAAGTGCAAGAGGTATGAGCAAACAGCTGAAGTGGCTCAGTACTCACATCCTGCCTCCGGATCTGCGGCACGGTGATCTTGACGGGCTCTGTCCGTTTCCTTGGTTTGGGTAGGCTGGAGAATAAGCTTCCCTTAGATGGCTGAGGCTCTGGATCATCGGCTGATGAGCTATTCTCTACTGCAGTGCTCAATGCTGTCTTCTTGGCTGGCCCTTCGGTTCTTCCTGCCGATACCGGTTTTTTAGGAGCAGGCAGGAGTGAGAAGAGCCCTCCTGCGCTGGGTTTGCTCGGCACGGCAGAGGTGGAGGTTTCCTCCGAGTCACTCTCATCACTGCTGCCATAGGCGACTAAAGACATGTTTGCTGATGTTATTAAAGATGAGCAATCTGCAGAAACTCGTGGACATGGATAACCTCTTCTCCTTTATCTCAAGAAGCCGTACACACTCACACTGGCTTATCCGACGAACTGACTTCTGTTAAAAGGTAAGGGAATCTCTGATCGCTAAAGCAGCAATGATAACGACATGAAGCCGAACGAAGCTGTAGTAGAATATAGCGCAAGGAGTTAAAAGGGGTCGCCGCAGTGAAATGACTGACTCAAAGCTCTGTCCAAGTTCGCAATGCTAGCCAGTGTTAGCTAGGCCACCGCAACAAACGATATCAGCTAGCTGAGCGCTGTGTCCCAGAAAAAAATCAGCTCTCCTTAATAGTGCTATTATAAATAAAACAGCAGCTGTGTTGTTTCACACCACAATGCAGGACTTTACTGTGTTGTTTCGCCAACAAAATAAGCTCGTTTAGTCCCTTGGCTAAATCAAAACATTCGCCTCCATCATTCGTGATCGAAAATGCGACAACTGCGCAGCTTTTTGCGCAACACTCTTCTTCTTCTCCGCTTCATTAATCACATTTTAAACAGCTTCAGACCATTATCGCCCCATATGGTTCAAATGGGGAAACAATATGATTTCGAAGCATATCTATACTTTTGATTATCAGGACTGTACCAACAACTGGCGTCAGCCTTTAAAATGTTCGTATTTTGTGCAGTAGATTTGTAGTAAACTGTTCTGCTTTAGTCATTTTAAATGTATAAATATTTAAAGCACAAAATTATACAGAAATCATAAAAAGTGAAGACTTGAGCATTTATACATTTTGTCCTCTTTTACTCTTGCCCTTCTGAAGAAAATGCCAAAACAGTCTTTAAACAATAGTTGAAAAAAAAGAAAGAAAAGAAAGTCAGTGACCTCAGATAAGATTCATGGATGTATAGAAGGATGATAGACAGGGGGCTGGTGTGACAGAGGAAGATAGAGTGAGACAGAGGCAACCCCGAAACGGAGCAACTAAAACAAGACAAAGAAGAACAAGCCACAGTAATGTTTAATTCAATTTTATTCATGAACTGACACTTCATGACAATAGCATGAACTACAGGAAAAACTAGGCAAAAGCTCATGAAATGCAGTATATGCATATAAACACACCTGGAGTAAAAATAGGTGAGTGGAGGAGAAATGCTCAATGTGCAGCTTCTCCAGCTCCAGGGTTATCCTGTTTATTTCTTCTCATCATCGTCATTGTCTACCCATGCACGTCACAAAATTGCAGCAAACTGTGTACATAATAATATTCACATCATCAAATGGGCGATTAATGTCATGTGGTGTGGTCTAAGCCTATCGAAGAACTAGATGAGAAGGATCAAGTCAGAAACAGGATTTAAACCTTTATGCTTCAATTAAAATGTGACACTGGAGCTGTCTGCTTGTTGAGGTAACTGAAAGTTTTTCTCCTCCTTTATATAATTGATTTGTGGCCATTAATGGAGGATTTTTTTTATAGGTTTCCATGAGTGGATTGTGAAATGAGAATGGATGATTAATCTTCGATAGGTGTGTCACCTTTACCAGACAGCCTGCTGGGCTCATGCTTTTGCACTACAGGAACTTTAGTCATATTAAATCTGAACACTGTGGTATGTTCGCAGGACTTTAATCTCTCTTTACATTTTTTGGTTAATCTAAGATGTGCTGTGGTATGAACCACTGTTGCGCTTCACAGGATCACCAATGTGACCACCAAGGCCAGCATTACACAAGTGTGAGATAAATATCTGCAATCAACGATGATAAGATTGCACAGGCTCTTGGTCTCACCCAGTGGAAAGATTTGAAAGAAACTGTATTAAGTAATTATTATAACTAGTGTAGAATTTAGAGTCTGTCAGAGTGCCTGTGTTACCTGATTTAGCAAAAGTTTGTAAAATTTCCCAGTTACTTTAAGCTTTTGTTAAAGCCCACTTGTTAAAAATCACAGTCCTAGTGGGTGTCTTGTTTTTTGAAAGCCAAAACCTCCTTGGTGTACATCAAAAATGCCAATACATAGGAAACCCCCTGAATCTGGTTGATTAAGAAAAATAATAAAGTTACTCATCAGACTTACTACTAATTATCTTGAACATTTGTACTTTTTTTTATCCAGATATTTAACTCCTAGTTAAGTTCCCTATTAAATCACCTAGGGTTGTAAACATATTATAAACATGGCCTTTTTAAAGACCTTTTGGTGAAGTGTGAATTGTAGGCTCAGTTTTCCACCCAGTATGGTCTTCTGCTATTATCACCCATCTGCTTTAAGGTTGCTGTTCATTCAGAGATGCTCTTCTGCATACCTTGGCTGTAACAAGTAGTTATTTGAGTTTCTATTGCAATCTTATCAGCTGAAAGCATTTCTATCCAGAGAACTGCCATTCACTGGATATTTGTTCTCTTTCAGACTATTGTCTGTAAACCATAGAGATGTTTATAAAGGAAAATTAAAAGGATATCAGCTTTTTCTGAAATATTCAGACAAGCCCTATTTCTTTTGGCTGCTCCCTTTAGGGCTTCTCACAGCTGATCATCTGTCTCCTTCTCACCCTGTTTCTTGTATCCTCTTCTACATGAGTGAAGCTCCTCTGAGGTTTCCCTCTTTTCCTCCTGCCTGGCAGCTCCAAATTCCAAACGTTTAGTCCAGTATATTTAGCAGCCCTCATCTTCACATGTGCAAAACATCTCACGCTTTGTCTCCAAAATGCTCAACATGAGCTGTCCCTCTGATGTGCTAAGCTCCTCCAGCTCAGCTTCTTGTCTTTTAGTCAGCTGTTGCTGTTATCTGATTGGCCGATTACGCTAACGAGCAGCTGTACCTAATAAAGTGGTCGATGTTGCTTTTAGGTGAGTTAATTACTGTGGTGCTTCGGTCAGCAGGGGCGCTGTGCCGCTTCAGGTACAGGGGGCGCGTCTGCAAAGGGAAGCGGGTTTCAATTTCAAACCCAAATAGTCCGAGGGACGAGCCAGCGGCTTGTGGGAAAGCGCTAATACGAGATAGTTACACTACCGCGTTTAGTCATAGCAACTGTAACACTATTCAGACCACATCTGTATATTTGCCCCACGTCGTGGTAAAAGTGCGTTACCCGCCGTGTCTCCGCTCCAGTTTTCCGCGCCTGGGGTTGATTTTATTCTGGATAACAAACCGTCGCCTGCCTGGCTTGCTTGTTGCAGGTGTTTTTGACCACTACGGATAGTTTACCACATTAGTTACACACGCACATATATACATCTTACATTTTCAACATGCCGAGGTCCAACAGGCAAAAGGAATACAAACCCGGAGATCTTGTGTTTGCTAAGATGAAGGGGTATCCACACTGGCCTGCAAGGGTAAGTAAGCGCTCGTCGTTGAATATCTCATTTCCAGCGTAGGGGTTTGGTTTTCATCTCGTTGCGCCTTAGCCGCTCGGCTCCAATCACTTGTTTACCTGCGAGGCCTGTAACAGCCGCTAGCTCCACGAGTTAGCCTAGCGCGGCGGTGCCGACCATCCACATACATACAGCTAGCCTACTGTAAACCACTGCGAATTTCTTTCTGGGGATTCATCGCAGAGTAGACACCTCTTTAACCTCCCGGGCTAACAAAATATTAATGTTTTTACCAGTTGCTCTTCGCCTCCTTTTATGATCTGGTCTTTGGCGTCCCTAGGGGCCTTGTTAGGCTAACTTTGAGCTGTAACGGTTACATCGAGCACTGTGGTAACACAGCATTGATTACTAGTTAACGGTCATGTCGTACGCAGCGTTAACGTGTGCTTCGCTGCAAAGATGGGCTGCTACTAAGCCACTTTGTGACTTAGCAGTTCGCTAAATATAAGTTCAAACTGTTTCCCCCCCTTTCTTTTTAACTGTTGCTTTACAGACTAATGGCTACTTGTGAAGCCAAATGCTGTGGTACTTTGTAAACACGCCTGCCCAAACGTTTCGAGAGATAGCAACTCGTAATGTCGGAATTAGTTCCATTATGCTAAAAAAAAATACTCCATGGTAATAAAAATAGTCACGTAAGACTAACGTAATGTCTAACTGGCACTGCGGCCAACATTTTCCTTGTCATTCAAAAGAAAAAAGTGAGAAAATGAAGGAAAAAGCTGCTCTTGGAGCATTTATGTCATGCTTTATACCAAATAAATAAAAAAGATGATTAATGCAACGAATACGTTATTGCTGTGCATGCTGCATTACAGCTGAAGCAGGAAAATGTGAAAGCGAAGCAGCATGTAATCCCATCAGCCACATCTGTCTTGTGCAGTTGAAAAGGAAAACTTAGATTGCAGTTTTCAGTCAGTGTTTCTGCCCCTTGGTGTAGCAGCCATTCATAAAAGTCAACTAACTGTGTCTACCTGTTTAAAAAAAATCGCCGTTCATTCATTTAAGGAATAAATATATAAAAAGAAATGCTCTATAATCTGCACTACACCACCTAGTATCTGTTTTGATCTCTGCATCTTCCCTCCTTTTTCTCGGTCTTATCACCCCTGCCTCATGTCAACAGGCTATAAGCCCTGCCCCACCTATCCTGACACAGTAGTCCTATCTGGGGATGCCAAAAGGCCTGTGTGGCAGAGGCAGAGCCACACCACGATTGTCTATCATAATAGTGATTTCCTGTTCCGCTGCGTAGTGCTGTGCTAATTTAAAAGCATGTATAAATATTGGCATGTCCGAGCCAAATACTGTGCTGAAAGAACAGTAAAACTTTCTCCAGGGAGTTTGTGGGTGCATCAAGAAGTGTAATATATTTCAAAAACTGCTTGTTATGTAGTACTGTACAAGAATTTGCAGGTCTTTGAACCTAATTTAGCTTTACTGTTTAAACTGAATTATTTGGAGTATTTATCCAGGATCTAATCTAAAGACATCATTTGCACAAGTTTTCCACTATTATATGCAGTGCATTATTTTATGATGAAATAAATTGGTGTAACTGTGCGCATTAGTATTACTATTGCTTGTATCTGTGGTTTTATAGAGAAATGACCTAACTTTTTAGCCTAGTGTCTAACTTTAGAATAATTTTATTATTTATAAAAGTATTGAGGTGATTGATTTTGGGGGGCTCTGCCAGCTTTCCTTTTAAAGCAACTGTGTTGCTAATTCACAGATTGACGAGTTACCCGAAGGAGCTGTAAAGTCGCCTTCAAACAAGTACCAAGTGTTCTTTTTTGGAACACATGAGACGTGAGTATTTTTCCGTTAATGTTGTCACTTTTTTATTTTTCCACATGGATGCAAAATGGGAAGAAACTTGGATCATTTGTCAAAATGTGTACATATTTTTTTTTAAAAACTAATAATTGGCTGTTGTAGGGCATTCTTGGGGGCCAAGGATTTGTTCCCATATGATGAATGCAAGGAGAAGTTTGGAAAAGCAAACAAGAGGAAAGGATTTGCTGAGGGACTCTGGGAGATTGAGAACAACCCCACGGTCACGCATGAAGGCTACGAGGTAAGTAGATATGAAGGCCACTGAGGTTAGACTTACACTGTGTTGATTGATGTATCCTATTTTAGCTTGGACACCTGTTATCCCGCTGATGCATACCAGTGATTATCACACTTCAGCTCACTTCATTGTTGCCAATTTGGTGATTATCGACTTTACAGCCCACAAATCCAGTGACTTTGTAAACAAGGCTTTGCCAGTTGTGACCTGTAAGTGAGCCTTTGGCTCTCCCGCCAAAGGCGCACCTCTGTCTGCTCTGCCCAATGAGTGGCAAAGACGAGCAAGCAGCAGCACAAGTTGTGGTTTGTGGTTTGTACTGTGTGAGAGAATATTGAAAGGGGGAAATAACATAAGCGGGATGTTTTTATAAACTGGCTTGAAACATAAAGAGCTGGTTTGATTCTACACCAGCGGCCACATTTGCTGCTTTGTTTTGGTTTGCTGAATTTATTTTCAACATGTAAACAGTTTCCGGAAGTAATTTGGGAAGGACTGCTACAGAGTAGGGTGAGAGCAAAGATTATTATAATTAACTAAAGCCAAACTAAAAGTGGGTGTGGAAAAAATATCATAAATGAAAAGTGAAACAATGTTATGTGCATAATTACTGAAATAACATTGTACAGAGAAAATATCTTTTAATTTTAATCTCAAATATGTCCTCTCAGCAAGCACAAACAGACTTTGGTGCAACTGTTCATTGAGACTGGGATGTCTCAGGTATTTTTAATATTATGTATTACTGTGTTGTTTTAAACCTATTAAATTTTACAATCTGACAAATACCCAAATAGACCCATGCTATAGTAAAGTAAACTAAAACTAGCACTGAAACTAATAAAAAAAAAAAACCCTGCTAAAATAAAAAAAAAAATGTAAACAATAAAACTAAACCACAACTACATCTCATTGAAAATGAACTGAAACCACACTGAGTTGAAAGCACAACTGAAAATACAAATAAAAAAATACAAAACTGTAATTACTCTCATCAGAGCACACTCTGCTGGACAAACTATGTAATGTAACCATTTATCCGTTACTCTCAAAGCTCACTCAACTGTTTATCTGGAAGTTTAACCTCTACTACGTTACTAGTGATACTGTCACACCTTGCCATTGATGGATAGATATAGACTTAGTTTCCCTATGTTTCACTAATGTGCAACTCTTTGCCTGTAGTCATCGAAGAAGGACAACACATCAGAAGGAGCAGGGGATACAGGCAGTTCAGAAAAAGCAGATGCAGAAGGCAGCAGTGACGAGGACGAAGGAGCCCTGGTCATTGACGAGAAAAATGAGAGGGGAGGAACCAAACGAAAAGCAGAGGAGTCCACAGAGGTGAGGTTAAACCTGACTCACAGTCCAAGTCAGTTCACTGTAAAGCCGTCTGATGCTTATCAAACTTTTAATAGACCTCTCCGAAGCGGCCAAAGGATACAGAGGCGGAAGGTGACTCTAAAATAGACGGTAACCAGTCTAACGTGGAGCCCAAGCTCAACGATGTGGCTGGACCCAAGGCGACTGCTCCCAGTGAGTCGAAACCAGAGGCCCAGGAAAATGCTCCAGCAGGGGGCCAGCAAACAGCAGAGAAGGTAAAACCCTGTTATTCGTTTTGGTTACCTGGGAAACATCCCTTAAAATGGACTCGTGGTGATTTTGCTTTTTCGTAAGAGAGGAAAAATACATGCATACTCACATCAAAAAGTGGGGCAGGTGCTCGGCCAAGAAAATGTGTCAGCAGCCCAATTTTACCTGAACATACCTGGCCTTCATCAGACCATCTGAATCAAAATAAAATAACGAAGAAAAAAAAGTAGAATACTAATAATTCAACAAGTTTGTCTGTTTTGGCAGGTGTTTAATGGACAAAGATGGAAACTTTTCTGAAGCCACCAAAACACCAGCAAAACTAGAATCCATTCCACATGAAAACGTAGCTGTTTCCATGTGTTTTGGCCTTTTGTCCACATGCAAACGCTGTTATATAGCAGTGAAAGCCAGTTTCTGCATTTACACGTGGACAAGGAAGAAGTCCACATGCACCTTCTTCTTCTTCTTCTGTTTACATACTTATGAAAGTATTGGAACGCTGAAAATCTTAAAATTTAGATTCAGGTGTTTTCAGTCCAACTACCATAAGTGCATAAAGTCAATGTCCTAGTCATGCAGTCTGCTTTTACAAACATTTGTAAAAGAATGGCTCATTCTAAAGATCTTACTGAATTAGTGTGGTACTGTAATAGGATGTCACTATTTCAACAAGTCAGTTTGTGAAATTTCCTCCTCCCTGGATATTCTGCGATCAACTGTAAGTAGTATAACTGCAAAGTGAAAGTGTTTAAGAATCACAGCAGCTAAGTCATGTGAAGATGGAGAGCGGATTGCTGAATGCGGAGTGCATAAAAAATGCTCTGCTGATTCAGTAACTTGAGAGATTAAACCTCCTCTGGCGTTAACATCAGCACAAAACCTGTGCGCTGGGAGCTTTATTGCTGAGAAGGTGCTGTAGGTGTAATGTTTTGGTGGACCGGCACTTTTGTCCACATAGTGTATTGTTGTTTTGGGTTTTTTTGTTTGTTTTTTAAACATGTGGACAAATTCTGAAACTTCTGAAAATAAGTTAAGAAAACTGTCTACACAGTAAATTTTGGAAGTAATAAAAAATTATTAATATAAAAAGCCAGTGCTTACTTACCATCAGGTATTTTAAATAAACTTGATGCATCAGTAATATAAAAAGTACATTCTCCACGTCTTTTTTGAATTTCAGGCGGTGGATGAAAATAAAATGAAATAAATTCTTTAATTGCTCTTCCCTCTTGTTCCCACAGCCTGCGACAGACAGCGCTTAACATCGACTCAGAAGAAAACCACAAACCTTTGACGCTTCTCTCTGGAATTTAAGCATCAACACAATTACCTGCAGGATGCCAGATTTCAGCCGTTTAATTAATAAGAGAATTTTAAAACAAACAAATAAATTAAAAAAAACAACCTAAATGTTTGTATTGAGAGACAAACAAATACTCATTTGCCATTTTTTGGGATATCATATATCCCAGAAAGAAAAAGTTTGCTAATCTGATTTCAAAACAATTGAATTGAGCACTTTAGGGCTCATTTATAAATGGGATTTTGGTGTGTATATATTTTTTATTTCTAAGTGCAATTACAACGACTGAATGCTAGGTGTCAAAACATTTTTCAGCTTAGAGGGGGATAAACACTGAATATATGGTAAATTTAAAAAAAAAAGAACATTAAAATCACAAGGAAAAAACATTTATTTGACAAATGCTCCCATTTGATGGTTTTAAAAAGTAGATATTGTACAGGCGATAGAACAAATTTTCATCAATGCTCTTAGCTTAAGTTCATAATTTTACTGCTTCCATTTGTATCACCTAGCTTTTCAGCCTCATTTAAATCATTTATTCTGTCATTGGAAATATGATTGAATATTCAGAGGTTTTTTGTTTGTTTGTTTGTTTGTTTTCTGCCCCCATTATTGTTGTCTGTTTTGCCCTATGACATTTGTATGCAAATGTGTTGTTTTGGTGTGTATGCTTGATTGCGAGTGACCAAAGTACGTGATTCATTTCACAGGAACCCATATGTGGAATTAATTATGTAAACCCCTTTTGAGAAAAGCAAATTTAGGATTTAAGCCCCTCTGCTACTCAGTTTAGGCCTCAGTCATGCCGGCCTAGAAACCAGTTGGCAACCATCTGGCAACCACTTAAATGTGCATTCCCAATCACTTGGTGAGAAGTTGCTGGCAGTTGCAAGCTGAAACTATTTGCAAAGAAATATACGGAGCTGCACTGAAAACCTTATGAGTGCTTTGGGTGCTCTCAGGTTGCTGTACTTGTGTAGAAGATGCCGACTTGTCTGCAAACATTTGTCACCTAGTTGCGTAGCTGTAGTAAAACGCAACTCAGAAACTGAGACTGTTCCCCAAAGATGTTGGGTGCGAACTTTTATTCTGAAGTCGGAACATTCTTCATTTCTGGTTTGTGTCAAACTTTCACAAAGTTTCACTTCCGCAGAACCATTAGTTGTGTTTGCAGACAACTCGGTGTCTCCCTCCCAAACTACAGTAGACCATGGTAATCTGCTAGCAACCAAATGAATCACAAGGAGGGGTTAATTGTAATTCTAACAGATCTAAAATTTGTGACTAAGCCCATAAACACAAGAGTCAAGACAGAAAGCTGTTTTCCCAGAATTCAATAGGACCAGAAGTCTTTTTATAATTACAGTTCAGATACAATGCAGATTTAGGGCACTTCCACGTTAGCTTCATCCATGTCTTTTACTGATATCAGCTAGCAACAACCGCTGGCCAAATGGTCAGGGAGTGCACGTTTCTTCTTGGTGACTGGCGGTTGCTTGGGAGTTACCGACCTGTCCCTAGGCCTGTGTGACTGAGGCCTTACGTAAGGAGACATTCCTGAGTGATGTTCTGTCTGAGCAGAATCTTGAAACTTTAGCATCAGGTTTCCCAAACATAGATTAATTCCAGTGCCAGACTTGGAAAAAAATTAAGAAAAAAAAGATGCTGTAGGCTTAATCCTTATCTGGGGAAACTGAGCCTTAAAGGTAATGTGGAGCAGTGGTAATGACTGCAAGGGGAAGGTTGTTGGCATCACCCCTCTATGTGGAAATTATCTGGAAAAGTCTTCTAAAATTCAGTTTCATGTTGTGATTTCACATTTAGCTTACAGTAGTTCCACTGTTGCTTGAAGCTGTTGAAAAAAAACTTGTTCAGAAATGTATTCTCGAAACCTTTGAAACGAGTCGTTGATCTGGACTGCACAAAGTGAGATTCATTGAAAGAAACAAGAAACTGAATATGGGTAAATACAGAGAGTTAACCATTTGTAAATCTTCAGTTTATGACTTTCTTTTCTTGGTTTCCCACCCTCTTAACTGGAATACTAATCTGTTTGACTTCAGTGGTCTTATTATTTTGACTGTGAAACAAAGTTGTGATGTGTTTTATTCCAACATCTGTTTAGACGACATGTTCAGAATATGGTGTTATTTTCCACTGTAACAGTATCCCAAGGAGTTCGGGCCCTTTCACCCACGCCATTTGGATGTCATCGTCATCGCTTCAGTGTTCTTTCATGTAATTAGCAGCGTTAGATGATAGTTTATCACACTATGAACTTTTAAGGGAAAGCTCAGCTCTGAATGTTGTGTCGAAGATGGCCATCTTCCCATCGCCACACCGCTGATTTAAAAACCTTAAAATGGTCAAAGGCCGGATCTGGAGGTTATTCAAAAGTTTAATTTGGTATTAAAGTGTAAAACTTTCTTTTGTTGTTGTTTTTGGGGGGGTGGGGGTTAGCCTTCTGTTACTTTTGGAAGCTGCCATTCATCTTAATCTGCTGCTTTGTTTACTATTGTAGTTGCCAGACCATTTAATAAACATGTTGATTACAAACACTTGTTTCTGCCTTGCTTAAACTAATATAGAGTATCAGCTTTTTGGAAAGAACCTAAAACAGTCACATTAGTTGTTGTGTTTGGGCTTAACGATCAGGATTGTCTATTTTTATTGAGTCAGTACAGTGCCTGCTAAAAACCAAATATTATGTGGGATCTGTTGCTCTAAATCAAGCTCAGAGCATGGGAAAGGCTACTGTAACTTTACAGAACAACTAAAACTAATTACTTGTTTCACATCTAATTATTGTCTCTGATAAAAATGCACGAAAGTAACAATGGAACGTGTTTTGTGTCTCTATGCAGCTGCCACAAATAATTTGCTCCTGACGCAGAGCCTCTCGGTGCGGTTTGGCCCCAAAGGCTGTGGTAGCTGAACTAGTTTTGTTGTTACATAACGTGTCCTGACAGCTCTGGGTTTGCTGTGGGGTTAGGTTAAGCATAAGTTGTTTTAACTACTGTATTAGGGCGTAGATGCAACCATGGGCTGAAACTGATTTTGGAATGTGGTGTGGTGGCTGTTCATCCGGCTCTCAAGATTAATGACTGTGTCTTTGTGCTTACACAGATTAGCTTTATTGTCTGTCTTTGTAACCCAAAAAGGTAAAAATCTGTCTTTGACTTGCAGCAAACATGGATGTTTACCAAAATCCAAGGTCAAGGACAAACAGTCACATGTATGATTGCAGGTTTTCATAAATGACAGCCTCCTCTCTTGTGCTTAAACATCACTCGTGCTTGTTACAGTGACATAGCAGCGAGGCTTGTAATCACGGCCTGCATCTGCCTCAGTGGGTGGCCTCGAAATTAAATATTTCCACACTGAGCCTTTTAGGTTTTACACATAACCTTTTGGAATCAGCAAAAATGTAGTAGCAATTGGCTGATTGGCTGCATATCAAGCCAGGTCAAGACAACCTGTGTTAATGAACACTTGAACAGGTGCACTATTGAAGAAGCTGGTGAATGTAGATGCAGCTATAAAATACAAGATTTGGTTTAAATATCATGAACTCAGCTGAAAATGAGCAAATAATGGTATGTTTTTCAATACAAAAGTAAAATATCGTTAAATTTGATCTGCTAAGAATGTTGCATAGACAAGCTTGCATGTGTAAAGGACCAAAAATTAAATATATACATAAATATATAAATATATACATTTTCTAAAATCTGAAAGTCAGTTTTTAAAAAATTATTTTCTAAAAATACACATTGCTAATGTTTTGTGCTGGAATTGTTGAAAATGGCATTCAGTCAAAGACATTTTAAGTTTAATTGTCTTAGACACATTTGCCTTACTTAATTTTAAAACGTTTCCTCTTGATGTTATCTCTTTTTAAAAATGTAATAAAATATTGCGTTCTTTATTGAGTCACTCTTAGTGTTGTATGGTCTGAATATACTGAGCAGAAGCTGCAGCAGTGTGAAGGTCATCTTGCCCAAAGCAGCCTGCTATGCCTGCATCCTGCCCATTTATCTGTCGATTTAGCAACTGCGCATGCGTGAAGCCTGTTGCGACCCTCCTGTGCAGTAGGTGGCGCTACGGGTAGGTTCCTGTAGGTGTCAGCTCTGCTACATGTGTCATTGACATCAACAGAGGGTAAGTGATTTGTGCATGACTTTCTTTTATTGTATTTTAATACTTTTAGTTTTAGAAGTTGTACTTAAAAAATAGGCAGCAGTCTCATTTGTGAAATGTTTGTGTGTATGAAAACGACGGCGAGTTAGCCGCTCTAGGCTAACGTTACTGATAGCATCATTCTTATTAGCCTAGCTTGCGTTGCTCCTGTGTATGGTTGCCAGCCTCTTGGAAAAAACCTCAGCACCCTTGTTTCACTTGCAGCACAATGAGGCTGACCGCTCTGCTGTCGATGGCAGCCAGGGTCATTGTGCCCAAAGATTATCGTTACGGCACCAACAGGCCTTGGACCGCCGCTGCTAAAAGGTTAAATCCACCGGGGAAGAGGAGGAGGAAGGTGTTTGTTGAGCCGATAGCGCCAGAGGAGTGGTCTGTGCTCAAAGGGGACACGGTGAGAAAACATCTTTTGGGACTCAGCTGTCAAGCTTTCATCTGACTCATATTGTGCAAATATTTTTCTTTATATTGATAGGTTTAAATTGTGTAATGTTCACGGTTTGGTGTAAAGCTTTCCAAAGTTTCAATCCACAATTGAGTGCTAATAGAAAAGCACAATAAAAGAAGTAGTCCACTCACCATTTATATTCCTCCGTTGTTCTAAAACCAAGAAGAAACATAGAGCTTTGCAATACATAGTAGAAAATAACTATACAAGGCAACAGAGATGTGCCACCAGATAATGAGAATAATATTAAAAGTAAGTTCAGTATGTGTTCATGTGATTTATCTGTATGTTGATGAAGTTCTAATCTGTAATACAGCTAATGCTAATAATGTTGTAATTACTTTGGTGTAGTCACAACTGATAGAGTCAGAAGAAGTAACATACATCCGTTGTAAACATGCATGAAAACTAATTTAGGAAAATTCAGTCAATGAATTGGTAAAAGATTTTCTGGCCAAACCAGTAAAAGTGGTACAGTAACAAAAAAGTATATTTATTTTATTTAAAGTTGTAAATTTCCTACATAGAGTTTAAATGTTTGCTTTCAATTTCTCAGGTTGAGATTCTGAAAGGCAATGACATTGGAAAGCAGGGGAAAGTTATCCAAGTCTTCAGACGCAGAAACTGGGTCATCCTGGAGGGACTGAACACAGTAAGGAAGTGTTGCTTACTTATTTTTTATTTTTATTTTTTTTATTAAGAAATTAATATGAGCATTATAGATTTTGCTTTTGAAATGTAAGCTACATGCCTTTTATTGAGTGAGCATTGTGTAAGTGTTGGGAGAAGATGAAAGGCTATCTGTATTCCTACAAAAATGTTTCAGCATACACTTGACCTGTCCTGGACATGATTACATTACAGATTTTTTCATTTTTGGGCATGTCCCACCGGGAGGAGGCCCCGGGGCAGACCCAGGACACGCTGGAGAGATTATATCTCTCGGCTGGCCTGGGAACGCCTTGGTGTTCCCCCGGATAAGCTGGAGGGGGTGGCTGGGGAGAGGGAGGTCTGGGCTTCTCTGCTTAGGCTGCTGCCCCCGCGACCCGGCCTTGGATAAAGCGGATGAAGATGGAATGGAATTTTTTCATTTCCCCAAAATTAAATTAGCGGTTCCATTTCCTTTTTAGCTCTTTTAAAAAATGCTTCATACTTATCTCATTGCTCCACCAGGTGGAGCCAGATGTCTGGGATGTGGGTGGTCAGGGTGCAGCTGCAGACAAAGCGCACCATTGAAAGCCTTTTGGCATTCATCTGTTTGCATTTTGTGCCTTTTAAACGGGAGAACTGTGAACTTTTGTTTCCCATTTTAGCATCACAGGTATATTGGAAAAACTGCAGATTACCGTGGGACGTACATTACCAGTGAGGCTCCCATCCTGGTCCGCGATGTTGCCCTCGTTGACCCCTCAGACAGGTATGCTGAACTCTCCCTCAGTCCTAACATCTGTTTCTATGCTTATGCAGAACCTTAAAATAGATGGACCACGGGTTAGCATTCAGTTTTAGTTGGGCTCCTTAAAAAAAACAAATAAATAAATAGTTAATTTCTGTAACTGTAAGTGTTAAAACTTACAGCTGTAATAGATTTTAACGTAAGATTTTCTAGTGGAAAAACAGCATCCAACTGAAAAACGTTATACACTCAAGTGTTGTCTTTAAAACTTTATTCTTGTTTCTGGTATTTGTTTTTTTTTATCTGTAATCTCTGTGCATCTGTACAATTTTCTTTTCCTTTACAGCACCATTAAAATAATTGTGATAACAAAGCAATCTAAAGTCAAAAAATAGTTCAGCTTTTTTTTTTTCCTTTTCCAATTAAATGCTCCTGCTCTTTGGCATCTTTCCAGACCAGTTTTAACGTACTGATCTTACAGGAAGCCCACTGAGGTCGAGTGGAGGTACACAGAAGAGGGTGAGAGAGTCCGAGTGTCGCTCAGGACGGGGAGAATCATCCCGAAACCAGTTGTGGAGCGACGAGATGGCATTGTGCCGCAGCAGTGGAAAGGTAAGGGTGTGTGTGTGTGTGTGTGTGTGTGTGTAAATTTCAGTAGCCATTTTATTTCAGGGGTTGCTTAGAGTCGGCACATTAAGACCAGCTGTTGTTTATTTTTCCGCCTGTTCAGACTTCTGTTTTGAAGTGATCCAGTTCGACTGTTTTAAAGTGGAAGAAATATTTCTTTCTAAACTTGAACACACATATGGAGGACTGTTTTTGCTAGTGCTGAACAAGCACACTATTTATTTCAAGTTTTTCTTGCGTGAAACTAACAGTTTTCTGTTTGTCCAACAAAGTGATAGAAGTGTCTGATGATTGAAAAAATAGTTGGTGTCAATTGAAACGATGCATTCTGCTTTCACAGATGGACCTAAAGATACCAGTCCCGAAGATGCTCTTGAAAAGACATACATACCATCTCTGAAAACCCTGGAGGAGGAGGTCATGGAGAAACTCGGTATCCAGGAGAACAGGAGGCACCGAACGTCCTACTGGTACTGACCAGCCAAATCAGAGACGCTTAGCCTCCCCTTTGTGCTGACCAGTTTTCACAGGAACTCTGGACATACCTTGTTCTGGAGTTGAGCAGAAGGTCAGGTCAAACAGAGACTGTGAAGATACCAAGTGGAGGCTGTACGGACTCTTAACATACTGCTGCACCATGAAAATGATTAAGGAAATGATCTGTAAACAATATGAGGAAGTGAAATCAGACTGCAGTTCACGAAGGTGTCACTTTGTTTTTTTTATAGTGTTGTGAATAAATATCAGACTAGAGTGTTTGCATTTTCATGTGGAAAATCACAGTCACGGGGTGCAAAGTTTAAAGATTTCATACAAAAACCCCCAGGGGATCCACGACTGATAGCAAAAGTTTATCTATCCAGGTATGCTTTTGCTGCATTGTCAGTGTGTTTGGGTCCCTGTAGACACTCACTGTTGTCCTGCTTTTCTGACGTCCTCCATACATATTGATTTGAACCAAAACTTTTGATTTCCTAAGACCTGTTGCCATTAATTTCGGTCCAGTTCTTGTGTAAGTTGGCATAGCCTTTTCTTTTCTTGCTGTTTCCCTTCTATCTGGTGAGGCTTCAGTGAACAATAGATTGATAAACTGAATGGCCAAGAGCTAAGTTGTTTATGTGTAGAGTCCACACTAGTTTGATCCCTTGAGTCAGATGCCTTTTTATCCTTGAATGATTCACAGGTCAGTGTTAAGTAGCTCAACAACAAAAAAAACACTTCTCTGAAAATGATTATATACAAGGACTGAACTGAAAATGAGTGAAAAATCAGACAATGTCCAAAGAAAAACATTGAAAGACTTTTGGAAAGCCTGGAGAACTGTTTCTCAAGACCACTTTAAAAAATGTCAAAATCTGGCTACCTAAAAGAAGAAACGATGGGTAGCTGAAGACTTTTGCACTTTTCTCTGTTCCCCTCGTACACGATTATGCTGACATGGCTACAGAACATAAAATCACATAAAACCAGGGAGTTTGGTGTTGAGCGATTGGGTTAAGAAAATCGCCTCCTTCATGGAAATGGCTAGTCATCACCAGAACATTTGGCACTGGTGCAAATTTCTATTATTTGCCAATAAAAAACTTTGAAACTTCTTAAATGGTTATGAATGCTGTTGACTATATCATAGAAAGAATAATATAAATGAAAACCAAAGCAGCTTATTGTAAGAAACACATTTTTTGCCACTGCTGAAACATCTGGCTCTGACTGTAGAGTCATTATCAGACTGGAGATGGAAACGCAAACCTTTTGCTCTTAGAAGTGAAACATTAGGTACATAATTAGTATCTGAAGCTTATTTATCATTTCAACTAAAATGGCAGTGTTACGTAAGCTTGAACAGGAGCCTTGCATTAGGAGAACAGCAGTGCTTGTTCAGAGCAGGCTTCATACATACAGTCTGATGTCGGAGAAGTGACAGTACTCTGGCTTTTGGCTGCATTAATAACGGTGGTGGTTACAGTCTGCTTGGATGATTCGTGAGGCTGAAAATAGCCATATTATTTTACAGAAGCCCAGACACAGAGCTCTCCAAAACTGAAATCCTTCAGACAAATGAGTCTGTCTTTCCAAAGTGTCTGGGCAACCATGTGGAGAAAGAAATGGCTCGTCAGGAGCCAACATGGACTGGGTAGTCTCAACAAAGTCCTCACTCACCTCATTTGACATTTTATGCACTGGCACTGTGTCACACCTGCGTTGTGTAACAATTTTTCATGTTTCAATTATGACCTCATTCACGAACAACTGCATAAGCTGACAAAGGCAGAAAAAAAAGCTCTGAAACAATCTATTACAGGGCTGCAGGAAGGTAAAAAGCTCCTTACATTTATCACTTTACCAGTCTTCACTTACAGCGTACATCTTTGCATTCATATTTCATCTTTATTTTTATTATTTTTATCCTTCTTTTGCATTAGACATCCCAGTTTCTTCACTACTTACCTACCAATATACTGGTTAAATTACCCCAATAGTTCTCAATCACATATACATGGTTTTAATTTGGTTATTTGTGATGTGGTTTAAGATGTTTAGTTAGTTTTTTTCTTCCTTAACCTCTCAGCTTATTACTATATAGGATTTGCCTCTTACAATAATGCTTTAACTGTAAGTTTAAGATGTTTATTACTAAAGCATTTCAGGCCCAACTGCCCAGAAGGAGCAAAAACTTAATAGTACGTTGTTTTCTTAGCTAAACTTTACACTCACTACTTTCAAATTTAGGCTCAAAACTTTACTTTTTCAATTGGCAAATTAATGATGATTCATTTCATTAATAATGACACACTGTTCTCACCTTCATAAGCTGCTTTTATAGGTTAAAAGTATTGGTATCGGCAATACTTGGGATCGGATCAATATCAAAATCTGCAGTATCACACAGCACTAAATTTGGCTCCCCATCATTGCCCCTGGTTCCTTTTCCTGTAAAAAGGAAGTTTTTCCTTCCTGCTGTCACCAAGTGCTTGCTCATAGGAGTGCGTTTCATTGTTGGGGTTTCCTTCTAATATTCTTGGGAATTTACCTTATAATATAAAGTGCTTTGAGGCAACTGTTGTTGTGAATTGGCGCTATATACGTTTAATTATTTGAACTCAGTTGAAACGGCTTGTTTCAGACACTACATGAACTGAAGTGTTGCACCAAGATAATTTTGAGCTGTGAATCATGCAATGCTGCTCTCCAAGAGTCCAAGAGGAAAAATATGGAGCTGGAATATATGATATTAGTATAATAGGCCCCATTAAAAAAGCAGTCATCCCAAACAAAAACAGTTACTTCAATAAAAAATATCTCAACATTGCTATAAATATCCAGAATTATCCTTATGAATAAAATAAGGATAAAATCAGCTCTAGTTTTATCTCCGATATATGAGTTTGGCAGCTTATGAAGCAAATGCAGTCTCTTTTTCCTCACTGGTTAACCACACATATTGATTTACTAAAAGACCAACTCGACTTGCTTCCAGATCTCCAGCTGGCGAAGCAACTAGCGTCACTGCCAGGCATTGAAACAAAAAAACGATGTGTCACAGATAATATAATTGCATCAAAATTTCACAGTGGCTCTCCATACCCTAATTTTTGGTCAGTGCAGTCAACATCATGCAGAAAGCATGGCAAGTTGATGGTTTGGCCAGTTTGTGGGATGAGTGCAGCAGTTTTCCCAGACTCGTCCCTCCTGAACCGGTTTGCCTCTGCCGCTCTGCATCCAAGAGGGAATAAAAGCAGCCAGTCAGCGGAAACTGGGTTTTGAGGTTTTGCCTTTATGGGAGGAAAAATGATTCAAAGGCTCGTCGTCTTTCCTGTCATTGCATGAGTGTTGTACAGATTTCGCTCTGCAACTGCAGCAAGGTGAAGTAGAGCCTTTGTGCTGCTCCATTTGTCTGAACATTTTCCATTTACACTCACAAAAGCACAATTTTATGGCAGTCTTAACTTCTGCAGGGGAGTTTTATTTTTTATGTCCATCTTATAATTTGTGGTAAATTGACAGCTATGCTGGCAACCCAGTTAAATGAAACCACTGACATGACTCAAGCAGAATTAAAACTACTTTAAATAAACTGCATGGTGGGATCTGTGTTTTAGCTGAGTCACCCTTGCTGCTGAGCCACTTAAACTAATTAATCCCACCTGGTGGTGCAGGCTGTATATGAAGGAGTCATGTTCACCATCAGAGGTGTTACTGTTTGGCAGTCTAACAGGTTAGATTACATTAAAAGTGTCCAAAATGTGCCTTAAGCTTATAGACACTGTAGCTCTCGGGCACAAGCTGGTTAAAAAATTGTTTCCCAGAAGGATTTGTAGCAGCTCAAAACTCTTCAGATGTTACATCTGAAGACACTTTAAAACTAAATTTGAGTGTTGCTCTTGACTCAGTTGATGATCTAAGCTCAGCTACAATGTAATGATAGTGTCTAATTACAGGCTGGTTGTTTGAAGGCTGCTGGAAAATGTTAACGTTAGCTTGTATGCAGGTCTGAGGCATGGCATACATGCATGTTTAACTATGTTTGGTCTAATTTAGCTGGCTCCCAGTGGATTTTTGTGCATGAACTCAATATGTCACAGTTAAGAGATGAAAAAGTCGGCAAAACACAGCTCTTCCTTCTCGTCTTGGGCTTTAATTTTCTCATCCATGCTTTGCTTTTAAGATGTTGTGTTCATGTTAGCTGGGTCATTTAAATGCCGACCTGTAGTTCACAGAAAAAGCAACTGCATAGCTTTTATTTAGATAGGTTTAACTGCAGGAACATTTCCTAGAACATGTTGAATGTGCTGAGATGCTGTTTTGCTATTTCATCTATGAAGAGATGTCAGTTAAAATGTTTAAAGGTAATCTAAAGTAAACATCCCCCTCCAAATCCGTGTTGCAAGAAGGTTTTTTTAATATATGATAGCCTAAAGAAATCATTTGTTACCTCTTTTACTCTTTGTCTGAATTCAGTGTAGTCTAAGTGGGAGTGGTGTAGACTGAAGCTCACTCTGTTACTAACATTACATTATTAACCATCTGATGTGGCTCTGGCATCAGTGGTGGAAGAAGTAATTCCATCCTGTTGCTAAGTAAAAGTATCCAATAACAACGGTAACTCCTGCCAGTTTTCAGTGTTTATTGTTATTATTGATATTGTTTTTATAGGTAGAGAAAAATTTAAATCCTTTTGCTTGTTAAGGTGTGGCAAATTTTACTTATATATATGAGGAGGTTTCACTTGTATGAGAATTTACATTTTATAAAGTAGTCATTTGTTTTGTGTGTAAAATCTAAAAACTGATGTAGGAAACATATATATGGACACAAACACACACAAAAAAGAATAATAATGCATAATAACCTTTAAATGTGTCATTTAAAAGTTCTAATGCTGTCTAGAAACTGTGCTATTTTGGGCTGTCTCAGACAAAAGAAATCCAATGTGGAAAAAATTGTGGTTTTTCCTTTAGTCATGGTTTCAGGACATGAGGTCATGTGAAGAAAGTTTTCATAGGACTAGAGTGCACCGTTACTGCTTGTATGGGAATTAGTAAGGTTAGCAGCAGACAGATACTGCTAATCAAATGCATTCACCATACAATGCTCACAGAAACCCCAAGATCTACATCTCAGACTACAGGCCTAGGTTAGCATGTTAAATGTTAAAGTTCATGACAGCACAATTATAAAAAGACTGAAGCCTCTTCCAAGCATAGTTTAGGTTTGCAAAGTTCCATCTGAACAAACCGCAAGACTTCTGGAACAATATCCTTTGGACAGATGATAATGAAGTGGAGATGTTTGGGCATAATTCACAGCACCACGTTTGGTTAAAACCAAACAGAATATCACCACAAAACCTTAAACCAAATGCCAAGCACGGCAGTGGAGGCATAATGATTTGGGCTTCTTTTGCAGCCACAGGACCTGGGCATCTTGCAGTCATTCAGCTGACCATGAATTCCTCTGTATACCAGATTATTTTATAGCCAAATGTGAGGCCATCTGTCCGACAGCTAACACTTGACCGAAACTGGGTCATGTAACAAGATAATGATTCAAAGCACAGCAGCAAGTCTGCAACAGCTTTAAATCTTCAGGACTGAAAACACATTAAGGCTCTGTTTAAAAACAGCAACCCGATCAATTGAAGATCCACTCCGTGTTAAATCTAAATAACTTCATGAATATATTTATAAAACAATTTTCAAATTGATTTTGTTTTCTTCAACTATTGGTAAGTCCTTGTTTTGACTATTCATCAATGAACTGCATACTTAAACCTTTGTTACAAGTAATGGTTGTCGAAAAGCGAGCTAAATATAGCGTTCTTTGCCCACACCCTGCCTTCATCTTCATTTCATGATTGTGTCACATTTGCCACAGCTTAGCCTCAGGTCTGCTGTATGTAGGATGGATTTCAGAACCTTAAGTGGCCAAGTGCTCAATGACAGACACTCATAGGTGTAAGTGTGATCGCTGTCTGTTCTCCGGGCTTTGACATTTCCTTCCCAGACAGTCCTGCTGTTATGTAAGTGTGAGATTCCTCAGGTGGGCAGCATCGACCGCTGCTGCCGAGTCACAGGATGACCACTACAAAGCATCATTCACTCCCGCTGCAGCGTGCACAAGTACACTCTAACCTTCGTTCCTTTCATGTGTGTGTCTGTTGCGTATTTCATTAACAGATGCTGTAGAACGTTGCTGAAAATACAAATTGAGTGAATCAAGCTTTAACTATGCCACTTTGTCTCATTTTACTGACTGACATGAGCCAGTGGACACCCCACAAATGGCAGGACCAAAGCCTGATTGGATGGTTCTCAGTGACGTTCGGTCTATAGTGTTTCTGCTGGTTTGTGTGAAATGAAGAATAGAAAAACAGTTTTTAAATATACAATTTAAAAGCACAATATTAGCTGAAACCTGCAGAACCAGCCTTAAGGAAGTGCAGCCATCTGCTAATTCCTGTTAAGGGTGAGGAGACAGAGACAAAATACACACTAATAACTCATGATTAAATGTAGAGTGATGTATAAACACATAGTGAGTGAAATGAGATGAACGAGGAAGAAATAGTGGATAATGGAAACCCTCAGCAGCTTAGACCTGTTACTAAGATATCGTTCATGGTCACCTGATCCAGCCCTATATGGTCCTCCTCCTGGTTTTACAGAAGAAGGACTTGAACGCTGATGGCTCTGCTTTCCATTTAATTTTTAAATATTCTAGGAACCACAAGTAAGACAGCACTGTGAGAGCGGAGTGCTGTGTTGAGATGATACAGTACTGTGAGGACTTTAACATAAAATGACCTTTTATGTGAATTTGATTCTGGATTTAAAACAAGAGGAGCTAAAATTGTCTCTCTCTCTAGTCTTTCCTTTCATTCTTCAGCCATCATTTTGCACTTGTATCACTTACACAACATCATGAATAAGACTGTAACTGTGCCTTCAGTTTGTTCATTGAAGATAGTAAAGATACCTGGAAAGGTGTGATTTTTGCTCATTTTTCCCAGAACCTCGATGAGGAGTAATCACATTTCAGAGAAGTGCTGCATATTTGGGCCTATGTGGGCTACTTATGACTCATTTATGGCACAGGACACCTGAAATCTGGTCTTTATGGGGAAGGCTAGTCTGAGGCAGCCAAACTCACATTGAGTAAAGGCCAAATGTGGCCAGATCTTTTTGTTTTATGAATTTATTTATGCATCAATTTGAAATAAAAGTTTCAACTGTAAATAAAATACTTTAAACCGGTAAAAGTAATCTTGTTGTGACCCTTCAGTCATAGCAAAAGCTTCTGGGTTGCATACTGCATTCAGCTTGTTCCATTCAAATCAAGCATGCTCTGCAGATTCAGGTTGTAAATGACAGGGCAATGCTCTTGTGCAGGATTTTCCAGACCTCTCTCTGCGCCAGAATACAAAGCTATTCATGATGATTTAAAAATATACCGCGGGGTGTGACAGATAATGAAGGAGGTGGTACTTTAAATTGTCCCTTATCGTTCTCCGGGATGTGTGACTGTGCTGCAATATCAATACCTGCAGTAGCTTCAGCAGCTCACTCCGGAGCGCTGCGCTGACTCCTCTCCCCTCACCCTGGTTCATCCAAGTGACGCTCAGTGACTTCTCCGCTTCCCTGCAGTAAAAACATGCAGGTCATCTCCTCTCTGCAGGCTTCACTTCATAGCCTATAACATCGGTTTCTTTACTTGTCATCCCTCCCAATCCCACTTGACAGGCATGCGCCATCTCCATCCCGATTGTTGGGTGAAAAAGTGGGCAGTTCAGGGTTTCATATCTGGCGTCACTTTCTCCCAACTCCCTCCTTTCTCCCCGAGCCTCTGAGTGTGCCGGTCCCAGCCACCGTTTACCTGCGCAGAGCATCCAGAGCCGCTTTTCCCGTGACAGGACAGTCGCACTGCAGCACGCTGACAGGCGCTCACGGAAAATACTCTTTACAGCAAAGAAGTGCAACCTGCATCAGCTGAGATGCTGCTGAGAGTCATCCGGTAGGCTTTCCCCCCTTCTCTCTCTTTCTCTCCCTGTGGGTCGATGGGTCAATGATACGCAGTAGATGATGCGGGTTGGTCTTTCCAAAGTTCTTTTGAATCTCCTGTGTCAGGTTAAATGGACGTATGATTAAAGACAATTATCCTCATTGCCACTTAATTGCGCTGTAGTAATTGATGTTCTCCGAAAGGTCCTGAAATTAGTTGTAAACCGCTGTCCCCCACTGTGTTTAAACCGTGTTTCTGTGGAGTCCTGAAATTATTTTTTACGCATGCACACCTATAAAGGTAAAGGAAATTAAGGATAACGGGCTATTTTAAACGCATTTACTATCAATTTGGACTCATACAAAGCTTCCCCCCCCTGCGAGCCATTCAAAAGCTTTTCCTGGGATTTCACACTCAGTGCTTTTATTTGCCCAGTAGGAACGAAAAGCTGCTTTTTGTTTTAAGTGCGTATTTTAACTCTTTACTCGCTGTGGTCCACCTCAGGTGGAGTTCAGCAATGGACAGGTAGAAAGACAGAGGGCAAACTGAATCATGAAGCAGACTTTTAAGGATTTCTTTCTTCTGTTTAATGGTTTTGTGGCTCTCTGGTCAGATTTGAGCAGATATAGAAAGCACTGGTGTGGTTATACTGTAATTTCATGACAGAGTAATCATGTTACCATCTTCCAGTGGGATGCCATCGAATTGCTGGACCACAACCCTCTTCAAATCCTGATTTTATATTGATCTCAGCTGCACAGCTTAAAGTTTAGTGACTGTCTTGCACAGCTGCAATTCTCTCATGTGGACAAAATCTGTCCACAGACAGACACGGGCAAACATACAACAGGAAAAACCCACAAAAGTGGCCTTCCCCTCTCTACATGTTAAGTTGGTCAGTGCACAAAAAATCACAAAGTGAAAACTAGTCACAGTCACAGCTGGTAAAAATGTGGCTCACAATCTATCTAGAGATCTGACCCAAACTGGAGCAATGAACTCTGCACTAAGTATAAGATGAAATGCGAAGCATGGTGGAGAATGGAGGGCCATCTGCTCAAATTTAGAGCCAGATATGTTGCTGATCCTCCACTGCACCAGTAGGTTGTTCAGCTAAAGCTGTAGTTACAGAAGTTGTTCTTGTTTTTGTTGTTGTTGTTGAGGATGAGTTGCACTCAGGTGTATAATTAGTTAAATAACAAGCCTTGCTCAGACCTCTGAATCGCTGCTCATGTCGAAATATTCAAAATGAATGAGCAATCCTGGCAATTCGAACTGATTATTAAGCTAGTGCATGTGACGGAGGACAACACATTTGTGCCCCGTGACACAAATGTCATGCAAAATAACCCCTGTGAGCCAAAAGCTCTGGCTCCAGAGTGCTTGAATAGCTCAGTTGCCATACCCACCTAGTATTCAGACCTTCTGCTTGTGAGGGGCAGCCAGTCAAAATAAGGTTTATTTAAAGGGGTTGTTCTCTAAAAGGGAAGGAGCTCGTTTCAGAAAGTAGGTAAACTGAAAGACTTTGCAGTGTTTCTAGCTATCACTCATGCAAAGCTACTTTAGTAGAGTCTGTGTATCTGAGCATTTAAGTGGACATTTGAGCTCAAACTGCAGGTGCCTGACTCCTGGGTATGTTTGCCCTGAACAGAGAAAGTGATGCATCTCAGAAAGCAGAGCCCACCTGATCCTGAACACAAGCGGAAATCGCCTCCTGTGTATAAAAGGACAGCTGTACAGGCTGCGCTTCATCTGCGGATCCACTGAGTCAAGCCTAGGATCAGGTGTTTGTGCAAAACACACTTTAATTTGTTCCCAGACAAAGTGGGTGGTGAATCAGCTGGTGGGTGGCTCTTCCAAAGTGGTCATCTTGTAGACAGGAGACAGACCGCTGATGATGTAGGGAGTTGGAGGTGTGGTGCTGAGTGAATAGCCTCATTTACCAACTCACTCTGCTGTTAAGTGTACAGTAGCCAGTGCTTATATTCAAAGTCTGGGTTTGATGTTGTTTCTGAACTGAACCACCTCCTTTGACCCTGCCAAGGTCTCCAAATGAAGTAAAGACTGACATTAAGTTTATTTGTTTTGAGCTGGATACCTAATTGTGTAAAAGTGGTTTCTGTCTGGCTTAGGTCAGGCAAATGTCATCAACATAAATGGATTTGTTATTAAGGAAAATAGCAGCAAGAATTTATACTTGTGGGAGTCGGTTATTCTATCACAACTGTCCAACTGAATATCCAGCTGCTGACCAGAGTTCTGGTGTGTAGGGCCAATGAATAAAATTTCCATTTAGTTAATATGGTTTAAACTTCTTCCAGGTCAAACATCTTGCCGAATGTTAATTGCATTAGGAAGCAGCTGCAGGATGGAGTACAAACTCTGTGCTTAAATAATTTTTTCATACACTGGAAAAAGAAAAGAAGTTGAAATAAATGAACAGGCTGCCTTATGTTGCATTTAACTTCTGTTTACATGCAGTCTGAAAACCGAAATCTTAAATATTAAAAGGAGAAGAAAAGAAGACAACATAAAAAATAGACCATAGTTACAAAAACTGTGCATTTTTATGGGACCTTGTTCTGTTTTATCCTGGACATATCCCTCCTAAAGCCAGTTCCAGCTCAGCACTCCTCCGAGCTTACAGCGCATCAGTCAAACAGGCATGTCTGAGCTGGCTAAACTAGGATCAGGAGCCTCTTTCTGGTTTGTGTGCACTGACACTGATGCAGGCTGCAGAGGAATGTCTTTGCAGCACTGACAGGGATGTTTGCATAAAGTTGATGAGGCTTATTTAACCCCAATTTCTTATGTTTTCTTTTCCATAAATGTGTTAGTCTGTAGCTGATTATTCCACAGGAGATTCTGGATTAATTGTCCTTTTTGGATAGAGTGCTTGGCTGCAGTTTGTGGGCCGTAGCTGCAATGGGTGGCATTGATTTCAGCTTGACTTGTCTTCACTGCTAACCTCACTAAAACAAGCAGACCTGCAAAGTGCTTGGCGAAGGCGAGGCCGAAAAATGCGGTCTAAAGACGGCACAAAACAACCAGCAGCAACTAGGATTTTCTCTGCTGTCATCAATCTGAAAGCACAAACCGGTATTTAAGCACACTGTCACATTATACCGTTTGAATCAGTGTGCGGGGTCTTAATGTGGCCCTTTCTTTTGTACAAAGCCTGCCCTAGAATGATTCTTAGTGCTTTAAAACTTCCTTCTCCATCCATGAAAGGGGTGAAAGAAAGAAAAGAGAAAAAGCAAGCAAGTGTGCCAGTGCCCTGTCCTTTAATTTTCCCTGAAGCCCTTTGTAAGGGAGTTGGTATGAAGTGAAAGCACAGTGTGCAGCTGTCCTCTTGGCCCGCTCCTCGATTTTTTTGTGAAACGTCTTCTCAAGAATACTAATAGTGATACCAGCACCATGGAGTCCGCCCAGCTGGCAAGAAAACAGACAACAGTTATTCTACCATCAAAGAAGGCCATTTAATTTGACACAAGTTACTGTGTGTGCCGACTCCTTACCAGGGATCTGCTTGATATACAGGAGGTCAATTCTTGTAGTACCGTACCTTGCAGAAGACAACTACAGGCTCTGAGGCTCATATTGAGAAGTTCATGGAAAAAAACTAAGTGATGTGATAACATATATGGCTGTTTAAAACATCATCTCAACACACACAAAGTCACTCTCCTATGCTTCACTATAGATTTCTTTAACGCTCTTTGCAAATTACAGCTTTATTGGATTGGTGGCATCAGCAAAGCACTAATGTCAGTGCGTGAGCTCCACTTTCCTTAGCTGCTAATGACTGCAATCACAACAAGAACAGTAAAAAATTAAGATTATCAGTGGTGCGATTGTTGCTACTGCTGGACTCAGTGTGTTGGATTGTCTGCGCTGGGTTGGGGTTTAAAATTTGGCATTGTAAAAACACACTGGTCTTCCACTAAGAAACAGAGATCCTGTTAGGCACCGGATAGTCATGCTGATTAGAGAGCGAGAGGGAGAGAGGAAATTTAAATCCACCAATCAAATGTCCACCAGCTGTCAGTTGCTTCCACCTGTGTCGCTCAAGCACAGTTACCATGGTGATGGCATTCTGTGTAACTCAGTGTATCCAACCGTCCAAATCACTCTCAAACGAGCTTCGCTCGCCTCTTGTGAAATTGCTTATATCCACCACACAGGTCTAAAAAGCATAAGGATCCCAAGACATTGCTCCACAGTATCTGTAATTTATTTATTTTTTTATGTTTCTGATGTTAAAATTGTGGTCGCAGGGGTGAGATAGAAATAGAGATCACTTTCATTTTTCTCCAGAAATCCTTGATCACTCAAATGCCTAAAGATCTAAAAGTGCAAGTCTGTTGACTTGGAGGAACAGAGCATTTGAAAAAAGACAAATTTTCCTATGAGTCAGTGATAAAATGACATGCGTGGCATGAAAATTGTGGCCTCTGCCACAATTTTATGTTTCTGCTTCTCCCACTATGTCAGTTAATCACTCGGTATACCGTAAATGCTAAACTTTCTTTTGAAAGAAAACACAAGCAGGCGTCACAGGTTTTTTCAGTCCTTGAACTGTGTTTCTATGACATAGGTTTTTTTGTACAGCAATATACAGTCAGATTGCTTGCTTTGCAATGGTCCCACCAGTTATTACTACCAGCCTCACATTGTACAGATCCTTGTCATGGTGCCAAAACAGTTCTGACCCATTAGGGCACAGAAGGAGACCAGGGAATCTTCTGGGTCCTGTGGTTTGTGGGCTGGGTCTTAATGTGATCGGGATTATTTAGGCGTCTATCGTTGATGCTCAGTCTAGTTATGCTGTTGCAGAGAGCATTCTTCTATTGGGGGAGAGTGCTGCCATCGTGATGTGCTGTTCGTTTAGGCTGAGCAGAACATTGCAGTATAATGAGATTATTAATGGTATTTACTCCAGCTTTAAGTGTTGTGGCTGATGTTAATATTATAAAGACTTGTATTGTACAGTGTAAAATTTCTGTTTTATAATAAAATAAATTTCTTATCTGACAACTTTAGGGAGCAAGATTAAAGGTCTAACCTTGCACTATCAGTGTTTCTGGTGAAGTGTGAGGTTGGTCGAATATGACACTGACAGGAATACTGATGAAATATCTTGACGAATGTTGAAACTGTCCAGTATTTAATTGTTTTTCAATGACGGATGAACGTTTGTATCTCTATTACGGCCCAATCAGGAGGTTGTGTGAGGTCGCTGTGGACGTCTTGCCACGGCTGCTGGGTTAATAACAGGGCCAAGCTGGTGACGGAGAGCTGGCAGGATGCCGCTGGGCTGAGACGCCATGTCATTAGCTCCCGGAGGTGATGAATGACTTGTGGTCAGGAACCTCTGCTTCCAGCTTCCTTTCGAAAACCAGAGAAGTTGGTCTTTTATACTGTATGGCTGAGCTCTAGGATTTTTTTGGGACACGTGTGTTTTACTCAGAGCTTCTGCTCCAAAGTTACAACTTAAAACAAAAGGTCTTTCTCACAAAATTTTACAGTTATTGTATTTTTTTAATGTTTAAACTCTGTTGCCAGTTTTCTAGTGTGCTCAGCTAAAACTAACCCTGACTTGTAGGAAAAAGGCCTGCTGTAAATTGTAGTTTTATGAGAACCATAATGCTCAGTTTTTGTTGAAGCAGTTTCACTGAGGTGTTGAGGCCAAGTTTATGGTAATTTTAAAAGCTCTGGCATTATACTGAGACCTGTTTCTGACATTTTATGGGATAGAAATTACATTTGTGCAGCTAATAAAACATTATTACAGCTCCTTTATGTCAGTGGAATAACACCAAGTCTGTTCAATATAATGTGGATAGTTATTTCAGTCTTTCAACTGATATCCTGAAAACTGAAACTTAATCCCTCAGTTTTCTTATGTGTCTTGGACATTTGTTGCTTCTTATGGGTTAGATAAGATAAGATGAACCGACACAACATATGACCTCCGGTGTCAGAAATCATTGTACTTATTAAAAATCAAATATTTGTGAAATTGAAACAATATCTGCTTTTCCTCTTCATTGTATTTATTTTTTATATTTTACTGTGTTTGCCTTTTTAATCTCCACAGACATGTGCAGATACTTCCACTTCTTTATGCAGTCTGCCATCTCACACTGGCCTTTCCCACCCAAACTGTACGGTACACATACGGTACGTGTCTACATTTTCCCCTGATCACTTTTTGATTCCATAAACAGAGAGTACAAAAGTGCATTGAGAAGTGGGAGCATGATTCACTTTTCTTTTCTTTTTCTTTTTTTCTTTTTCCAGATGAGGTGGAGCAGCTCCACGTGAGCATCCCGCACTCAGGACCAGTTGTCGCTCCACTGAGCAGCTCCATTTCCATCCCTTGTGTGGTGTCTCTGTCCCCCGTCTCCAACTCCACCTCCGCGACCCCTGTTGTACCGAGGGTCAAGTGGTCAGTCATATCAGGTGGGGTTGAAACGCAGATCTTAGTGGTACGGGGTCACAAGGTGAAGGTCAATGAAGCGTACCGAGACCGAGCGGCGTTGCTCAACTACACCTCTTTCCCTGATGACGCGTCACTTTGGTTGGGAGATCTGCGCTCCGGCGACTCGGCTCACTACCGCTGTGAGGTGCAGCAGGGCCTGGAGGACGCCAGCGACCTTGTGGAGCTCAAGGTCAAAGGTAATGCGATGAAAGACACGGGTCATTAGTAAAGTTTGGGGGGGGGACGACACAGAATTATTAGAGACTGTGTTTTTTAACTGCAATTCTCAGAAAAAGAAGAAAAAAACCCACAAGAAACATGCTGACTCTGCTAAAACTCTTGTGTTTTGAAATCATATTGCAGTTTGATTATTGGTTCCACAATGTGATTTTGGTAAGAAAATATCTGAATCTCTCATCTTAGTAGAATCCACTGAAAACTGCCTGAACCCAAAGATATTCAAAGCTTGAATCCTCTGTGGTGATGATAATTAATGAGTTGTTTCTAGTTGTGTAGCTCAGTTTCTTTCCATTTAGTAAGATGTCTTTGTTCCAGGAGCTTTTCCAAATTATTGACTTAAAACAGTTGAAACAGGTAACACAGTTAATGTATTTGTAGGTATGTTATTATGTGCATGCTGTGTGTGTTTTTAGGTGTTGTGTTCCACTACAGAGATGCTTTGGGTCGGTATGCCTTCACCTTCCATCAGGCCCAGAGGGCTTGTGAGGCCATCGGGGCACGAATCGCCACCGCCGACCAGCTGCTCGCAGCTTATTACGACGGATATGAGCAGTGTGACGCGGGCTGGCTCGCAGACCAGTCTGTCAGGTATTTCGTTACCTGTGTGCCCTCTGTATCATGCTCACAGTACAACTTATTAAAAAGACAGAGATAGATAAAACATATCTTACAGGCTCATGCAGCTGATATAGATGTTTTTGTTGTTTTACTCGACTTATTTATGTAAGTTTGTAATCACTGACATCTTCATCAGTCAGATAGTGTTTCTGAGCTTGCTTACTTACAAAGTATAGTGGTAACGTTCTCCACCTGCCCCTTACATCTGCTTCACATCTCAATACTAATTACGTAATACAAACATGAAATTATCTTACTATGGTAGCAACATTACAAAACCACCCACCAACCTCTAAATTGACCCATTTATGCACCTATAACAACTTCATTAGCAACACACTGTTCACCCTCTTTAACTGTATAGTGCAAGATTCATTTCTGTTAAACATACACCCATACATTAAAGAGCCTCTGGAAAAACCATGACAATAAAATCTAATTTATATGAATGACACCATCTAACAATGATGTAAAAAACGTTTTATATAGTAGAACAGGACCTGAGTATTGCAGGGGACCCACAAAACTAGTTTACTGTATTTAGAGACTATATCAAAAATGTAATGTCAGTTAAATAACTGTATAAATGTACTTAAGGCAATGAGATTTGAAACTATGTGTCCAACCCACAAGATCAAAATGGCATGCCATTATATGCGTTTTTGTCAGGTGCATGTTGTTGATATACATAGGTAAATTATAATGCATGTAAATATACAATCATAGTGAAAGTGGAGTTATGAAATCCTGTTTTACCATCCATCCATCCATCCATCCATCCATCCATCCATCCATCCATCCATCCATCCATCCATCAGCATAAACAAAGGAAACAATAAAGTAGCATGGGCATGTAGGCTTTTTAGTATGATAAAAAAAAACCCGACCCAGACTCTTAAATAACATTAAAGTTATTGTATATAGTTATTGTTATATGTAAATACCTTATATAATTGTGTTGCTCTATAAGTATCCATGTGTGAACTGGTTATTGAGCAACCACAAAGTTAACGTGTCATTACGTCACCAGCTGGTAATGTTGCAGATTTACCAAGCTATCGCCAAATGCAGCGTTGATGTTATGTCACATGTTTGTGGAGTCTTAAGTGAGGATGATGATTGTTTTGCTGCTTTGCTGCAGATACCCAATCCAAGTGCCTCGTGAAGGCTGCTATGGAGACATGGATGGGCAACCAGGAGTGAGAAACTATGGGACAATGGATCCAGATGATCTGTTCGATGTTTATTGTTATGTAGAGGAAATTAATGGTAGGAATTATAACAGTTTAATAACTTCTATATGTAAATAGGAGGGTTTGGGTTTTTTCATTTTTTGCCAGTAGGCTTAATGCAATAATAATACATCTGACCTAATTTGAATGTAAGTCAAATTGTACATTTTACATTTGCAAAACGGTGTTAGGGATCTTTGATGGACAATAACCATAACAATGATTCTATTTACCTCAAACATATAATTATATGTTTTTACTTTCTGTGGTGTAATGTCATGTGTCACATCAGATAAAAACATGCCACTTACTATATATAAATATCCATTATAAATTAAGACTGGCAGATAATTGTAGTCGTGCCAGCATTTCACTCACTTGTATCCAGAAAAAGTAAAAAACTGAACAAATTTTCTGTCTGTAGGGGAGGTTTTCCATGACTTCATCCCACAGCATTTAACATTTAATGAAGCGCAGTCGTACTGCAGAGCTGCAGGGGCAGAGCTGGCTACAACAGCACAGCTTTACTTGGCTTGGAGTGAAGGACTGGACCGTTGCAGCCCTGGCTGGCTGTCTGATGGCAGCGTGCGGTACCCCATCATAACCCCAAGGGAACGCTGTGGGGGCCCTCAGCCTGGCGTCAAAACTCTCTACAGATTCAGCAACCAGACTGGCTTTCCAGAGCCATCCAGCCTTCATGATGTTTACTGTTTCAAAGGTGAAAATGTTGTGCCTTTAAATGCAAACTGTTGATTGTTAATTGTTTGACAAAAACTCTAAAGTGGACCTTTTATGATTTTCCCTTTTTTGGCTCATATTTACTCAGTTTCTCTCTGGGATTAATACAGTTTCTCTAATTTGATCTGATTTAACAAGACCACAGTTTGATATAATAAAATCCTGCTTTAGATTGCAATAAATACCTGGATTCAGACAGGGCTGGTCTGTAATCTATATGGGGGAATCTGTATAAGAAGATAACCTTAATATGGTAATCTCAAACACAGCTTGAAACTTGGCTTGAAGGGAAATGGGCCCAAACATATTGATCTAGACAGATAATGAACTGAGAGTTCATACCAAAGCCCATCATCAGATAAATAAGCATTATTTTGACTATTATGACTCATGAAAAGCTACTCTAGAAGAGAATAAAAATATGATGTTGGAACAATATGTAGTGTAGTGTATGTAGTGTATTTAACAAGAAAGAAAGCAAAACTAGATTAGTTTGTTCCATATTTCACATGTTACATTTAATTGTTTGTCTGCTCTCTGCAGAAAACAGAAATGCTTCCACTGACTCTCCGATGGACTATGTGGGCACAGAACCTGAAGACATTGAACACAATGTTGTTATTCTTATGGAAAAAGATCAAGAACTTCAGTTGAACCAACTAGCAGAACAGGTGGAGCGAGAGGCCCAGAGCATGCTTGAATCATTGCCTTATTTTGCTGTCACTGTAACTCCAGAAAGCCCGGTTGATACACACCCAATGCTGATATCAGACACAACAGAGTCACCCCGCAACACCACGCCTACACTGCACGAGCCGCTCGACCAAACTTTATCTCCCACAGAAATGAGCTACGATTCCCAGCATCCTACAGCACTGATGAGCAGCACTATCACAGAAACCTACAATTCAGCACAGAACACATCATTTCTGCCCACTGATTACAATGAAACATATTCCAGCCAGAACTCGAGTCTCACCTTTCAGCAGTCTGAAAGACCCACATTTGAGCCTGAGATGCAGAACCAGACAGAGCTAGACACAAACACTGAAGTAAACACAGAGCCATCTGGAACTCTGAATGAGACCAAAGAAGTACAACAGACCACCCTGTCTTTTAACAAATCAGAACCCAACTACAGTGAGACCGACAGCAACCGTACTAAAGAGGACAGTTTATTGGAGGCTACTACTTTAACCTTTAGCCCCATGGTTGAAGTGGAGCTGGAAGAGACCCGTGTAGACCCTGAGCAGATGTTTCCCTCAACTGAGGTCTCAAAAGAAGAAGAAAAAGAAGAAGAAGAGGCAACACTTCTTACACAATTATCCCAAACTACTGAATCTACTCCGGAGGTGCTAACCTCAGTGTGGGCTCCTGTGGATGGTTCTGGAGATATTTCTGAAGGTATGTGCATGTCCCACAAAAGTTCAAACATTATTATCTTAGATAAATTACTTTCTTGTCAAGAGTTAGGCTAGCATGAGATATCCATGTCACATTTTATGTTTTTTTTTATTATAATATATTGAAAAACTGAAGAACTAAAAGGGTTATATTCTGGACTACCTTCTGGCTAAGAGCTGTAACGTCCTGGAGTTTGGTCACCTATGTGAAGAGGGCAGATTTTGTTACCATCTGACAAGCTAGCTGTTTCCCTGTTTCTAATCTTTTTGCTAAGCTAAGGTCAGAGATTGACAGTTGCCTTTTTGTTTCTTCTAAATTTTCTCATCCAAGAAATTAAATATACTTCTCAAAACAATACGTAGCTCCAAATTGTTCTATGCTCTTTTCCAGAAAGCAACCTTGATATGAGTCCAGTCAGTTTAATCTCCGCATCAGATTCCTCAACTTCTGGCTTCACCACTCACCCGTCTCCCATTGCTTCTGCCAGCAGCACCCATGCTGAACCTCAGACAGTGGTTCCACATTTGACACCCTCGTCTCAGTCACCCCTTTCTGACAAACTGGGCTTGGATATTCTTTCCACAGCCTCACAGCTGTGGGAGTCCTCCATATCTAAACAGGAGGGAAGTGGAAGCTTAGAAATTGAAGACACGCTCAGTTTGGAAAATGAGGATAAAATGCTGCCCACAACAAAATCTGAAGACCTGCAAGTGTCTGGAGCAAGTTCAATGACCACTCGCTCTCCAGACATCTCAAACACTTCTCACTCAACCACCAGTTCGCCCACAGCACTATATCTAACATCAGGCTACAGAATGTATTTGGATACTGTGACCGATACTTATGAGGAAGCAAGTGGTCATGTACCTGATACAGTTAGGACCACCCTTCGAGAAGACATTAAATTTGCTCCAACCTTTGAAGGTGAAGTGTCTTTAACTCTTGAAGAGGAAGCCAACATTTCCGTTTCTCTGGAAAAAGAAATAAAAATTTCCCCAACCCTTGCTCTTCAAAAAGAAGCAAATGTTTCTTTCAATTTTGAAGAAGAGAACATTGTTTCTCCAACACATGACTTTGAAGAAAATGTTTCCTCAGCCCATGAAAGTAATGCTGTCCCAACTGCTGTTTTTAAAGAAGAAGAAGCTAATATTGCTCCTACCTTTGAGTATGAAGGAAAGAGAAATACTTCTTTAACCCTTAAAGAGGAAGCTGATGTTCTCCCAACTGCTGTCCTTGAAAAAGAACCTAATCTTTCCTCAAACATTAGCTTGCAAGAAAAGGCTAACACTTCCTCAACTCTTGAAAAAGAAGCCAATGTTTCTCCTACCTTTGAGTATGAAGAAGAAGCTAACACCTCTTCAACCCTTGAAGAAGAAGCTAATGTTGCTCCTACCTTTGAGTATGAAGAAAAGGCTAACACTTCCTCAACTCTTGAAAAAGAAGCCAATGTTTCTCCTACCTTTGAGTATGAAGAAGAAGCTAACACCTCTTCAACCCTTGAAGAAGAAGCTAATGTTGCTCCTACCTTTGAGTATGAAGAAAAGGCTAACACTTCCTCAGCTCGAGTCTTTGAACAAGCTAATGTTCCTCCTACCTTTGAGTATGAAGAAAAAGCTAACACCTCTTCAATCCTTGAAGAAGAAGCTACTGTTGCCCCTACCTTTGAGTATGATGAAAAGGCTAACACTTCCTCAGCTCAAGTCCTTGAACAAGCTAATATTGCTTCTTCCTTTGAATATGAAGAAAAGGCTAACACTTCCTCAACCCGTGTCTATGAACAAGCTAATGTTAGCACAGCTTTTTTTACTGAGAAAGAAGCTGATGTTTCCTCAGCCCTAGAAGAGGATAGTGATGTTGCCCAAACTGTTGTGCTTGATGAAGACGAAGCCAACGTTATCCCAATCCGTGTCTTTGAAGAAGAGGCTACTGTTGCCCCGACCCTCGAAGATGAAACTAATGTTTCCCCGACATCTCAAGAGAAAACTGATGCCCCTGAGGACTTCACCATCTTTCCTTCCAGTTCTCAAACATCCAAGTGGGATCTGTTGACCAGCACAACTCAACCCCAAGAATCTCTCAATGAGTACAGCCAAAAAACCTCCACGGCAGCTTCAAGTTCTTCTCGAGGTACAAAGCCCACAGAGACAACCACTGTCACCACCACAACCACAACCGCAGCTACCACCACCACCACACACCGGTCCAGACACACCTGGAGCCCAACCACCACCACCCCCAAAATTTTGATACCACCAGTGGGTCGCGCTCTGGAAGATGTTGACATTACTTTCACCCAGCCGCCAACCCTGCTTATCATGCCCAATGGGAGGGCAGCCGTAGGCGGTACTGGGAAATCTTCAGGTAATGTTAATACCACTCTCATCAGTGTAACCGTCCTCTTCCTGCTCGACACAGTGATGCACTAAAACTCCTCGTCTGTCCTCTGCCCAACCTGCCTCTGCTCCATTTTCTGTAAAACACCCGTCCTGCTTTTCAAATGACTTCCCACGTTTGTTTCACCTGTTGTCTCAGCAAGCCCACTCACCCTTCTGACTCTTCCCACTTCCCCTTAAACACTCCTTACTCCTCTCCTTGTGACTCCCACGCTCTACCCTCCAAGATACTCACACTGGGACAGCTCCCATTTGACATTTGTCCACAGTCCAGTCTTGTTGTGCATGATGTTTTTTCCTCATCCAAAGAATGACTTCTGTGAAGTACTGTATTTACTAGTGTGTTTGAATGACGGGTTTCTTCTCCAGTGAGGGCCTGCCAGAGTGATGGTTATAGCTTAATTCATCAGATTTTATTTGTAAATCATCCATCTCTGCACCAAACAGGTGCAAAAGATATTCCCACTAAAATAATTTTCTTCTTGCTATCTTTCAATTCTCATAGTATCTTTTCCATTAATTGGGAAGCAACATAATAAGGGACTTAATCGTTCTCTGGAAAGTAACAATTACTTTGAATGTAACAGCACTGACCAATGAAGCTGCAGTAATGCTTTATATTTAAGTCTTAACTGATTTTCTTTCATTGCTGTTTTAGTCACTGTGGTACAAAAAGCACAGATTACTATGTTTACAAGCACAAAACCTTTTCATTGTAGACTGCACGAGTGTTTGCATTTAGCAACATGTTCACGTGTCCTTTATCATTAATGTTTCATACTCAACTTAAGAATTGTTGTTTAATCACAATTGTTCTAGATTTGTATTGTGTTTTTAGGTCTAATACTTATAAAGGCAACAAATCTTTATTAGTTTCTTGTCTTACCACAAGTTGATAAATGTATTACTTCGTATTTCTTTCCTTTGGTACATTCGTTTCTTCGACTTCATGTGGCAGCTGTGGATATTGATGCACTGTATGGAAGCTTATTTGTGCCAAAAAAAACCCAACCAAACAAACATAAAACACAGTTCTCATGGTTAATTTTGACCCTCATCTTTTAAATTAAATATTTTGAATTTTAATTCTCTTATTTAAAACTGCACTTTATTATTCCATTGGAGCACTTGGCTTCCACATAATCAGGTTTATTGAATCTTCAAAAGAAGCAGCTGCCACTGTGGACTCAACTTCAAGAAATATGGGAAAATTTAAGACAGAAACTTATTTAAGAGAAAAGCTACTTTTAAGCTCTAACATCCACCAGGTTACCAACAAACCATTTAAGGCTTGACTGCATTTCATCAAACACAGTTTCAGAAACTGGAAAAAGTCAACCTCAGAGTTCTTCTATTAAGATTTCCATGTGGGTATGTCAATAAAGGCCACTGACAACCTGGTGAATGTTAATATTGTAGGAAAATAATATTCAGAATAATACAGCTTTTAAAAACAATTAAGATATCGTGTGGATCTTGATAAACAAAATATTTACACTGAAAATCTTTACTGAATGTAGAATTTGAGGTAAAAAAAAAAATTGAGAACAGTGGATCCGAAATCACAGCAAAAGTAAAAAAAAAACAAAAAAACAAAACAAAATCACAGTCAGATCCAACTTGTCTCATGATGTAGCAGTAATGTTTATTGCCCCGTGTGCACTCCTGACAATGTGACAATGTCTGGGCATGCTCCTGATGAGATGCCAGGTGGTGTCGTTGGGGATCTACTCCCAGACCTGAATCTCAGATAATGTGTGGGTGAGTCAATGGTATCAATGCTTTGGTTCCCCAAGAACTGCCTATACACACCGGCCACCCACTCTCAAACCAGAATGCGTAATGTTTGTCACAGCTTTTCCAGACTCTTTCACATCTACCACAGAAGCTCAGTGTGAACGAATGCCAGTTGAGTTGTACGATGCTGAGCTGTGAGGACAAGTCCCAGTAAAAGATGCTGTACTGTAATGCCACTCTCATGGAGTCTGGATCTGATGGTTTGGTCAGAAACATGCACATAAGTAACCTGCTGGAGGTTAACGTTTTTGATAGTGCTTCTCCTATTCCTCCATCCACATTGGAGCAGATATCGGTTTTGCTGCTGGCTTAATGCCCTTCTACAGCCCTGTCCAGCTCTCCTCACCTAAAAACGTGTGTCCTGGTATCTCCTCCACACTCAATAGTCACAATAGTCTGTGGCCACCATATGCCAAACCTTATTACTTTCATTTGGACCCAAGCAGGCTTTACTTGCTGTTGTTTTAAGTAAAGTGTATTTATTTTAAGTAAGTAAGCAAGCTTTTCATGGATTTACTCCTCAAATGGACTCATAATGATGAAAAATATGGAAAGCATGTGCATTCTCCAAGCTGCACTTTTATTACAAGACAATCTTCAAGCACCCAAACTGTTTCCCTTCCCCCAAAAACCTCAGTATTACATAGATTCGTGCATGCAGAAGCCTTTCCTATTTCTCATACATAATTTCAGCTTCAGTGCCATAATTAAGCTTTTTTTGGGGTGAGTAATAATCTTTATACAATGGACTCTTCATGGTGATAAAATACTGCAGTCGGCAGCCTAAAGAGGAGAGGAGGCAGAGAAACACAATGAGAAAGTCATCAATCATTCAGTAATTGAAATTACTAACCTTGCATTGTCGTCTGCAGACAAGTTATTGTTGTGTTGTTTGACAAAAGGGAAGGAAATCCGCTCACAGATGGAGCCATGAATCTAAACTCTGTTTCTGTTGAAAAGCAAACAAAAACAAGTCTCAGATGTGAACACCGTCACAGTATAAAGTTTCATTTTTTGATAGGTAAGACTTGAAAGGCACCTCAGTGGTTTTCCATCCACCATCTGTGTATTCTTCATCAAAACTGAATGATGGTTTTACTTTGAGTGCACGTGAATCTCATTTGATTCGTGTAAAGCAGTTATTACCTTTCATACACACGATCTGAGCAATGAAAGAGATTTCTAAAGAGACCAATATGTGAGTGTGGGGATAATGACAGGCAGCACATAGTTCTTGTTTACAGGGTGTCAAAGGAAGCAAACAAACCAAATCCACTTGTAAAATGTTTAATTCCAGCTTGAACACTCATGGTTTCGTTTTTCCTTTGTTTTACAAATTTAGAAAAGCAAAATGAAGCTTCAGAAGTGTTTTTCTCTTTAGATATTATCTGATTGTGACAAATATAACAAGATGCCAGTAGACATTCCCCAGCCCCCCTGCAGACCCAGAACTAGATAAGCGGTTAGGAAAATGGATAAATATACAGTACACCCGAAGTATTCACAGTGCTTCACTTGTTCCACGTTTTGTCCTGTTACAGCATTATTCCAAAACTCACTAAATTCATTTCTGACATTGAAATTCTACATACAATACCCCATAATGACAAAGTGAAAAAAGTTTGCTTGAGATTCTTGCAAACTTATTAAAAATAAAAAACAAAAATATAGCATGTACATAAGTACTCACAGCCTTTGCTTACGACTTTTTTGAAGAACGTTTAGCAGCACTTAAAGCCTCAAGTCTTTTTCACTATGATGCTACAAACTTGGCACAACTGTTTTTGCAGAATTTCTGGAGCTCCATTGGGTTGGATGGGGAGCGTCCTCACAGGGTAATGCTGTTACTCTGTCAAAGTGAACAGAGTGGGTTCTTGGTCACCTCAATGATTAAGGCCCGTCTACCCCAATTGCTCAGATTGGCCAGGAGGCTAATTCTGAGTCCTGGTGGTTCCAAATTTCTCCCATTTACGGATGATGGAGGCCACTGTGCTCATTGGTACAATCCTGATACAATCGTGTCTCGGCGATCTACAGACAGTTCTTTGGACTTCATGGCTTGGTTTGTGCTCTGGCATGCACTGTTAGCTAAGAGACCTTATATAGATAGGTGTGTCTTTCTAAATTGTTTCCAGTCAACTTAATGCACCACAAGTGGACTCCAATTAAGTTGTAAAAATGTCTGACTTTGATGAACAGTGGAAACAGTATGTAACGTAGTTAAATTTTCAGTGTCAATGCAAAGGCTGTGAATACTTTTATTCTTTTTGCAGACGTGTGATGCAAACAGGGAATTTGCAGAGTGCCTTCTGGTGGACAAACTATGCAATGTCAACACTCAGCACGATTGAAGGGTGTTTCTTTAGTTTTTTCATCTTTTTTAAATTTTCACTTATTGGCCATTATAAATGTACACAATTCAACATTTTAATGAAAAGCAGCAGCACGTCCGAAGGTGGTCAGTTGAATATTACTGTCAGATGACTTTAAAAAGGGCATGTCAGTGGGTTTTTCTCATCTCATTTTCTCATCTTTTGATGAAATGGTAAACAAAGCAAACAAAAGAGTTCATTGTACCAATGGCACATCAGCAAATCAGAGCATACCGCTTAATAAAATGACCAGTGGGCCCTTTTTAAAAAATTGTTAGAACCACAGGGCTCCGTATTATAGGACCACACCCCCCTATTAACACATCTATGTCTAGATTCCCTCTTCCACAAGATTTTTGAGAGCGTTTATTACTAATGAAGAAATGAAGAAGAAAGAGAAGGAAGCATCGCACACATGCCAGACGAAGATTTGAAGATATTTTCCTCTCACGCCATGCTGTAAAGTTTCTCCTCTGCTGCCATCTGTTGGCTAACATCGACCCTGATGCCCTTTAGTTTCTAAATGGTTCCTGCTATATTTACTTACAGCTGTTTACCTAATGTAAGCATACGTTTTTCAACTGCCTTCTAATTAACACAGGCACCAATGAGACTTACATATAAATGAAGGCTGTCTTCCTGTACATGTGTAATTATTCAGTTACATAACAAATGAGTCTTTGACCAGTGGTTTCAGGTGCACAGTAATTTAAAGTTGCCCTCTGTTGTGTTTCAGATGCCTGTTTGCTCAACCCCTGTCTTAATGGAGGCACCTGCACGGACAGAGGCGGCCACATTAAATGCCTCTGTTTGCCGACGTATGAAGGAAAATTCTGTCAGGCTGGTGAGCTCGCTTCTGCTCTTTAATGGCTGTTTAACGAGATGGGAATCAGCCAGAAGTTTCCAAACAAAAAATAAGCCAAGCAGTAATTTTCTCACAATGCAGCCTGAAGTGAAAATTATATAATTATTCAGTATAAAAGCCTGCGGATACATCTGAAGACTCTTGTTGGTTTGGCTGTCCTGTTCTCTTCTCTGTGATGTTTTCAGACCGGGAGCGATGTGAACCGGGCTGGGATAAATTTCACGGTTTCTGCTATCGACACTTCAGCCAGCGTCAGAGCTGGGAGGCTGCAGAGCAGCATTGCCGTATGATGGGAGCTCACCTGGTGTCCATAATGACCCCTGAAGAACAGGCTTACATCAACAGTAGGTTTCCTTAACACATTTGGGAATGAGAAAACAATGTGGCTTTCATTTCTTCCCTCATAAAGTCAATCCCACGTCTTCCTCAACAGACAACTACAAGGAATACCAGTGGACCGGTCTGAATGACAAGACCATTGAGAATGATTTCCACTGGTCTGATGGGAACCCACTGGTGAGGAGGTTTTATTATGTGTGCAAAAAACAAAACAAAACTGCAGAGTACATCAAAGACAGGGGAATGCTCAAACTGGAGAACCAGACACCCGGTGTATTAATTAAGATCTACTTTCTATTTAGCAAGATTCCTTTTCTTTTGCAGCCACGATAACTAAAATATATTGTTTCTTTGTGTTTGCTTCGTGATTAATTTTAGTTGCCTTGTAGTCTATTTACTAAGTTACTTGGAAGTTTTGATGTCAGATTGCATGTTGTCTAGCACCTGTGCTTAGTTACATTTTTCTGGGTTCTAGAACATCTGAGGGTGACGGAGAATGAAACACTGATGCATTTGCTAGGCAGGCAATGAGATGTAACCGTAAAATTAAACCAAAGAAGGCAATTATGTCAAGTGGTAGCACATACACCAAGGGAAAAAAAAAAAAAGACACAGTGAAAACAGTGAGGAATCCGGCAACTCCTTGTGAATAAGGGAGCATCTGAAAGCAGCACATCTGTAGGTTATTATTTATGATGGCCAGGATGATCATGAATGAAAATCTATTATGCTTTTCTTTTTGAAACCTCTTATGTAAGACACAAACCAAGCAGGATGCAGAAATGCACCAGACTATTAGATATTAACTACCTCAAAGACGAAGAGGAGAATGAAAACATTATGTATATTATGCTTTTTCAACTATTTCTGTTGTGATTATTTTTTCTTTGCATACACATAAAAATAACATACATAACTCATACCTCACAGCTTTATGAGAACTGGTACAGGGGTCAGCCAGACAGCTACTTTCTCTCCGGAGAGGACTGTGTGGTGATGGTGTGGCACGATAACGGACGCTGGAGCGACGTGCCCTGCAACTATCACCTCGCATACACCTGCAAGAAAGGCACCTGTGAGTAACACTAACGGGACGTCATTAAGAGCACTTCATTACTTATTAACTCCCTCGTGAGCTTGATGCTTCGAGCTGTTTTCTACTTATTCTGGCCCAGAGAAGGCACTTAAGCATCTTAACTCCTCCCACAGCCTCCTGTGGACCACCACCAAGGGTCAGAAATGCCTCCATATTTGGAAAAGCTCGACAGACTTATGAGACCAACGCAGTGGTGCGCTATCGGTGCGCAGAGGGCTTCCAGCAGAGGTTTAACCCCCTGATCAGGTGTCTGTCTGGAGGGTTCTGGGAGAGGCCGCAGATCCTCTGCTTGACTGGTGAGATAAGAGAAAAATCAAGAAAAGACACGAAACATACCTTTAATATTCAATAATTTTTTAATCATAGCTGATATGAAGTGATTAATAAATGTTAAATTATAAGGAAAAAAAAGAACAAATTCAGTCTTAACCACTGTGATTTTTTTTCTAATTTAGAGGACGGGGGCCTGCCGTCAACGACCGACAATGATTTTGCTGCAGCTGAAGCTGATTTTGAGGCCACTAAAGAGACGCTGCAGTACTGGGACATCAAGTTCTAAAAGTCAGCCGTGCTCTTCTTGTCTTGCTTTCTCAAACTTTGTTACTGTAACGTGACAAGGTGTAAAGAATCAGGTGCTTTTTACCAATGAACCAATCAAAACAGGATAAAAAACCCCACAGAGGCACAAAAAGACACAAAGCAAAACTTCCCACCAGCCAATGAGAACAAGACTGAGTGCACAGGCAGGGAGATGAAACGCCCTATTTCTTGTCCTTTGTAATATTTTCTACTGTGTTTGGATAAATATGCTTTAAATGGTTAGCAAAAAAAAAAAAAATTCTCCCAGTGATTTCCTGTTAAATCCCTTTGACCGAAAAGAAATAAATGTGTGAACTGTTTGTTATCAGGTCAACTCTAAATCTGTTTTTCTCATTGTTATATCAAGAACCTTTTAAACAAAATGGTGCTAAAGTCTTTGAGACATTTGTAAAGTATCCAGTAGAAATGTTTTGCTGTTCTTTGTGTCGTCTTCCTTCTTTGTCAAAGATTCCTAAAACTCCAAAGTGAACCTTCAACAAATGCTCAATAAATACTGTACATAGATTCCTTTTCAAATGATGTCCGCATTTTCCAGAGAGAAACTTTTCATGTCCGGCAGACGCAGTTTTGTTCGTCAGCTTTATGTTGTAATAAAGTTTTGTAGAACAGAGCAAAGAATAAACCTTTCTCCTATTTCACCTTCAGTGCTGTGTGTAGACTTCATGTCATGTAGTGTATTTTCTGCCATTGTGTTACCTAAAACTACAGTCGTGAGAAAGAAAAGTACACCTCTGTCAGTTCTGAGATTGTCCGCATCAGGACATTAAAAAAATCATCTGGTCCTTAGCGGGTGTTAAATTTATTTAAATACAACCTCAGATGAACATCGTCATATGACATATTACAGTGTGTCAATATTTATTTAAAAACTAAGCCAGAATGCAGAAGTAGTGTGTGAAAACACTGCAACACCTTAAATCTTTTCTTTTCAATCATTCTGTTGGAGATTTGTTGTTGTGCTCGAGGTCATTGTCCTGCTGCATGACCCAGTTTCAGCAGAGCTTTATTTGTCAGACAGACGGCCTCACATTTTACTTTACAACACTGTGGTACACGGAGGAGCTCATGGTCGACTCACTGAATGCAAACAAGCCCAAATCATTAGCCCTCCACCACCGTGCTTCACAGTTATTTGTCTGCCATGAACTTTGATTTAGCATGTTAAGTGAGGCCTTTGGGGATTTTTTCTTCTCTTGCACGATCTGACCTTGGGTTGAATTTTCTGAGACACCCACTGCAGGTAAGATATGATTATTTGTGCTAATACACACCAGTAAGAGTGTACTTGCAGTACAGGTGAACTTGGGGTGAGATTTTTCACACGCTGATTCTGTATCTTGGCTCAGTATTTGTTAAATACATAATGTAATGGTGACTAATGTCATGTTTTTAGTTTCCTCATTACCCCGATCTTGGCCTATTGAGAAAAAGATGATTAATGTTCTAATTAATGTTCTAATATGTAAAACCTGTGAACTGAATGAGGGTGTACTTTGTTTTTCAAAATTGTATATGCATCTGCAGCGGCTGACTTCTCAAGTACCAACTCATCCTGGTAAGTTTATCCTTCCTCTGTTTCTATGTGATTCCACTTTAGTAAGATATACTATAGACTGTGTTTTTAAGTAGGTTATTTTGTTAACATGAGGAAACTCTGAGGATAATATGGCTGCTCATTCTTTAGAAATAAATCATCTTCATATTTGCAGCTTACTGAATTCTGACCTGTTTCACCTATACCATCTCTAGAGAAAGAAAAATATCAGTCAGTAAATCAAAAACTGGAGATAACTTTTAAACAGCTGAGACTGAAATGTAATCAGTGACACTAATTTCTGATACTGTGCAAATTTATTCATAAGCTAGACGAGTTTTCTTTAGAAGAGATGATAATTTCAAAGAAATACTGATCATTGAAGTAAAAAAAACAACAAAAAATTAAGGGAAAGGCTCTTCTTCATACTCTTGATAAATTAGGTAAAGTCTAAGAAAAAAAACAGGAAAAAGAAGAGCTCTTATTTTGAAATTTCCTCAGGGTTTAATGTGTATTTAGTGCACCCAGGTGTCCTCTACTATAAATTTACTACATGAAAGTTACTTTGTGGTATTTTAATTCAACACAGCTTTCTTCTGCCATGTGAGCACTACCGTGTACATAAACAGAATCAGTGTGTCTCTCATATTTGTTTCACCCAGTTTAGTGACGTTTTACTTTCAGCAGAGTAGATTAATCACAAAACATTGACAGCATTAACTGATATGAGGTGAATCCGGTTAGTTTAAACTTAGGTGGCTGCTAAAATCAGGGGGAAGGGGGTGATTGTATAGATGTTCCTATTGGTAATCGAGTGATCAATCTAAATCCTCATTGGCTACCAAAATGTGCGTCATGGTTTCGTCACTCGGGTGGATAATAAGGGAAAATTGAGGACAAATAACAACGACAAAGTAAGTTTTAATGCGTTTTTTAATTTTTAATTTTTTGTTTTATAGCGGATTAAAGTGGCAGTGAATCAAATGTGCAGTGATAAAGGAGAAAGAGAAACAGCGTGTTTTCGGACGCTAGCATGTGCAGCCTTTCAAAGTAAAAGGTTAAAAGCCTCGAGAGATCAATTTAAACGGGCAAACAAACATAATTGTAATTAATTAATTATTATTTCCCACAAGTGTGGTTATCCGGATACACCAAGTTTCTATTTTTCGAACTGTAATAAATAATAATAAAGAATTTCAACCAATCGGTATTTTTCAAAGCGATCAATCATAGTTCACATGCTGCACGGTTACAGTTTTTTTCTGCCACCAGGTGGCAGCATTGTTCCACGATTTGTTGCACGCGAGAGATTAAATGGCAAACTGTCAGGAGACGATGATGAAGTGTTTAATGTCACAGCTGAGCACTCACAAAAAAACAAAAAACAAACAAAAAAAAAACGTGTCGCTTACTGCCATACTAATAACCAGAAAGGCTCAAATAAACACAGCTGCTATGAGACTCAGGCACTGCAGTCTCAGTATTTGTTAAATCTTCTACCTTGATTTTTTTTCCCCCACTTTCTTTCAAGTAAGTTTCTTGAAATAAAAGGAATAAAATCGTTTGCAGCTATAGAGAATAATCCATTTGGGAGTTTCTAATCTGCAACCTACTGTGGTCACACCTCAGATGCTGTGGATTATACTGCGTTCCGTTTAAAAATCTGTTTTATGTCCTTATTCTTGTAATTCCTTTAATTTACTGATAGAAGGAAGCTGAAACTTCCAATTAATCTTCAGTGTAAGCCTGAACTCTGATTTATGCTAAAAACCTTTACTAATAAAAATTAATCAGTTCATTTAGGATGTTTAGCAGGAAAGTATAAATAATAATATTATTTGATAAGTGAAATCTGCTGCTTCCATTTGTTCTTCAGGAAGAAATTGTGTTTTCGGGTTGCAAACCAGTGGTCACAATTGTCTCGGTGTGCAGTTCAACACAATGATACTCACCTGCTTTATTAATGTCAACATCTTTGTGTGTTTATATTTGTTGCATCTTGGGAATAGGTAGATTATTTAAAAGCAAAAATGTCTAAGCACAGACTTGGATATGTCTGCTCCACCTCTTCCAAGTGTTGAATTTTCTTTCTGTAACAGGTGAAACACACATGTTGTATTAAACTTTCTTGCAGTTGTTTTTTAGATTTGCACTACTCTCTTGCACGTTGTCAGTCTTACTTTTTCCTCATCTTTAACTTTATTTTTGTTTTTTATTTTCTTTGTCTTTTTTATCACTGCTGTGTATATATATAAAACTGCACATCTCACATTATAAGCCCCTCACTATGCACTTGTGGCACTTATTTATTTTAGACTGTACTAGTTTTAATGTTTATTCTGCTGCTGTAACGCAATAATTTCCCCTGTGGGATCAATAAACTATCTATCTATCTATTTATATTGGATAGCTTGCCCCCAAGGAATCAGTAAAATCCCAGCGTAACCATTTATAATAAATCATAATTTATTTGGAGTTTAGATTTGCAGTTAAAGTACAATAATTAAAAGTATAAAGTATAAAGTTAGATAATAATAAAGTAAGATAAAAGTAGAGGTTTCAGCCAACCACTGATGTAACTTTGAAAGAGTAGTTTTGTGGGAAGAAAAACAGGAATTGCTTTTCTTTCCCAGTACTTCCATTGATTTACTTCTGCTTGAAACAGTTCCTCATTAGTGCTGCTCACTGATCACACGTACAGGTCTGTAGCTGCCCCAGGCAGCTTCCCTGCTGTGCACTATATGTGTGTGCAGTTCAGGTCCATACTATCTGAAGTGATCGAGGGGTGAAGCTGAATTCACAGAGCAGAGCTGATGAGAGGGGTGTCCCTGCTGGAGCAGGACCACAGTTCTCAGGCCCTGAATAGCCTCACACAGCTCGGCCTGAAAGCGGGAGGTCGGTATCCGTCCCCTTTGTCGTGGAGCCGATAACACCGTTCCGGACGGGAGCGCATTGTGGCCTGTGACCCCCCGAGGTCATGGGGTGAGGGGAGAGTGAACAGAGGCCAGGCTTTAAGGACTGCTTATGGAGTTCCTCTTTCTTCCACGGGACGCGTGGCTCGCTAATTGAGGAACCACCTCCTCAAACCCCAAGTGTGAGGTGCTTGACACCCAAAAGTGACTGCTGCAGAGAAGCGCAGGGAGAGGAGTGAAACAAAGGGACAAAAAATGAGTGAAGAGTTCCTTTTTGTAGCGGTGTTGCTCAGCTCCGTTACTATTTTTTACAATTATTGGTTATTTTTGGCATTTATAGGTAATATTTTAGCCTTTAAAATATATATATATATATGTAAGTTGAGTCTAGAAAACTCAGTACGAACTCAATATATGTGTTTTCTAAATTATTATAAAGCTCAGAAATTTGGGAAGTCTCCACGTTTTTAAAAACTAAAAATAGAAAACGTTTGTACTGAAATTAGCCCCAGAAATTAATGGTTTCTTTCCATCAGCCAATCAGCTGCTAGTCGGAGTGAAACTATTTCCACAGGCAAATAAAATGTAATAAAAAAAACAAAAAACAAGACATTTACGTTAAAAATGAGACCATAAATATGCTACATAAATATCAAAATAATGCGTTATTCCTCTTCAAATTTTCTCAGTGGAAAGATTCCTCCAGATCACGTGTGGCAGATTTGACACGATTCGATGTGCGATGACGGCTGGGACTTTCAGGGGAAACGGAGGATGATTTACCCCCGAAGATATTGCTAATGATCGGGCAATCATTTCAAGACTTAACACGATTGCGTTCGTCTGCACAACTAAGAGAAAGAAAGAGGGGGGGGGGGGGGGCGAAGTTGAAAAGGCGTGCCAAGTTGGCTGGGAACCTCGGCACTGAGCTGTACCCACAGCCCTTCCTTCACCCCACCATCACAGCTCGCTGGGATACAAACAGCCTTTGTGGCTGCTCGTGCTTCTGAATTCCAATTTGGAAAAATGCAGAAGGTTTCTGTTTGTTTATTTGTTTGTTTTGGGTGTCTGATTTCTGGACTTAATACTACAATATTCAGGAATGTAACTGATGTGTAATTGAGTGTGTGTGTCTACAAATTTCATTTTCTTAATTTTGCATTAACAAAAAGAAAATCATATTTACATTTTCAAAGGTGTTTAAGTGACAGTAATGAACATAGACCTCAGTAAACAGGCTGAAGAATTTCAGGCTTATTGTACAGTAATCAGTGAGCTGATCAGAACTGTGGAGAAGGAGGGAATGACCTTTTTTGAACATTCATGTGTATTTTGCAGCAGAATCATTACGTTTCAATTCACTGAAATGGACGACATTTAATTTAACGTGATCCACAGGTCTGAATCCTCACCAGTTTTGCAGCCTTGTTACTGACAAAGACTTTACTCTCAGCATGATGTACCACATTAAGCCTTATGATGGAGTTGGGATAATAGCATTTCCAGTATTGAATAACCGAGATGGTAAATTACACTTTTTAAAAAAGAGATCTTAATCTGTTCATCGTCTCTAATGTAAATGGATGATATCACAAAAAAAATGTGAAAAGTAAAATTATTCGGGTGTTTTTATTGTAGGTTATTATGCATTGGTTTTACTGCTTCAAAATAGAGCTTAAAGCAGTTTGAGACCACAGCTCTTGACTAAGAATGTCACTGGTTAAGCACTTTTCATGCTCTAAATGTGCAGTGCTACAAACCATCTGACTGCCAGTGATGGCCATTAAAGGCTAAGCTCTTGTTCAGTTATTTCTCACAAAACGTCAAATAAGGAGGCGTCTGTGCTGCTTTTTCTTTTGTTTGGAGCACTATACACTGTTTCATGAATACATATCTAACACAAGCATTTTTCTCTCTCTCTGTCTCTCTTTTTTTTTTTTTTAATTTTCAGTCCTTACTGTTTCTTACTGTCACAGCCAAACACACAATTAGGTCAGTGTTGATTACTAAAGATTAGAATTATATGTCAGCTAGTATTCTTTTTAAAATTAATCATTCATTACAAACAGCCAGTGACAAATATCAGAAGGAGTCGTTAGCTTCTGTGTAGTGTAAGGCGAGTGCAGGCTGTGGCTGCGGCAGCTGGATGCAGCTGTATCGGTTTCTCAGCGCGATGAAAAGTGCGGGCCGCCTGCAGACTGCAGCTTTCAGATCAGCTCCACTGATATAATGGCTTCTTAAATCCGAGCCAATTAGACCCCACGGGGATCAGGGAGTGGCTGTTTTCACACTGCACCAATTTGCGCTGGGGGTGGGAGGGCTGATTGACAGGCAGCCGTGTGAACACGGAGACAAATAGGTTATGATTTGAACCTGTGGATGTGCAACAAGGAGGAGGCGGCAGCCTGCGTGGGAAACACTTTACGTGGGAGTATCATTTACTGGAGTCTAAACTTTGACCACGTTCAGGGGTTTTTGGTTAAATTAAATATTTGCACCGCTGAGGTACACCTGAAAACTACTTTATTTCATCAGTTTATCTTCCATGTTGGAAGAATTGTTTGCATGTTGATGTTCATTATTATCTGAAACCCTCCTTCCCCGTTTCTTTGGAGTTGCAACCCCTTAAACCAAACTCCCCATCTTTGTTTGAACATGTTTATGAGCTGCATAGAGCCTTTTTTATACATTTAAATACATAGATTTTAAACAGATATCTCCACAATAGCAGAAATTTTTTTTTGATCTTTATTTCTTCAGTCATTTAAAATGAATTCTGCTCCTTCTTAGGTTTATCTTGGCTACATGATGAGAAGAAATCTTGAAATGCTGAAAAGCAGAATTTTTTATTATTTCTACTGCAGTAAAAATAATTAAAATCATTAAGAAAATACCCTTAAATGCTCAAATTTGGATCGAACCTGGTGTTTTTAGTCATTTAGAAGGGGAAAAAAATCACATTTTTAAATTTCAAGATCAACACGATCACCACCTGTGTTAAATATCAGAAAATTATTAGAAGAAAAATTCAGACACATTGGAAGTCATTATATTTTTGGTCATATTTTCTGAGTGTTCGGACCTCACGGTGCTGCTCAGTAGCTGCAGTTGCTGCAGAGCTCCAGCAGGAGGCACCAGGAGCTGAAGTTGTGCCTCCTAGATGACTGCATGAGAGTCATTCCTTTTGAATATTCATCCTCTGTTTGTGTGAAAATGTCCTGAGGGTGATTGTCAGTGCTCACATCAGCATCATACACGTCTGTGCATTCTCACAGCTATTCCTCTACGATGGCCTTCATAACAGTTTTGTGAGCGTCAAACCCCATTTTTAGTGAGATAGTGTAACATTGTTCTATTTTGTGTAATATTTAGTGTATTTTGGGGGTGTTGGGAGGGAGGGTTATTTACCTTCTTATGTAGATGACAGTAAAGACTTGGTGGGGGAAAGAGAAACAGCAACAAAAGGTCCTTGCAGTCTCAAGCCAGCGATGCCGTGATTACACGATCAGCTCTCATGTTGTTGCTGCATGACCAAAGTGAGTCTTTAAACGCATTAGCTGGTAAAACTCACACCACACCCCTCTGATTTTTTCTTTCTTTTTCATAAAACTCTTAGGTTTCGATCAATAGTGGCATTTTGAGATCTTAAGACCTCCTCAGTGCTGGTTGTGTACAGTTAGGTCCTTAATTTGCTTGACAAAGACACATTTTGCTGCAGTTTTTGCTGCAGTAGGCACACCGTCACTGAGGATTTTAAATTAAACACAAAAAAAATCTGTATGTTGTTGAAAGGTTAGACTTTCAGCTTTAATTCAAGGAAGGCTACAAATATGTTGCTTTAACCATTTCTATGCATAAACCACTATTTTCAGAGGCATAATTTCATAATTTTAGATTTAAGGGTTGTTTTTACTACTTGGATGAAAATCCTTTACAGTGGGTGACAACCTGACATCTAGAACCCATAATGATCACCAAATGCCATTTTTTTCTCCCTTGAAATGCACTGCTGGGCCTTTGTTGCAGCCACCTTCCCCGGCTGCTTTATTGTGGGTCCTTCCTTCTTCAGTTTTGTATTTAATAACTGAAAAGCATGCTCTGTTAGGTTGAGATCAGCTGACTGGCTTTGCTATCGAAGAACATCACAATTTCTTTGCCTCGAGAACCTCTTAGACTCATTGTGCATTATCTATTGGGTCATTATCCTTTTACACTGTGAAGCAGCACTTGGCTGAATCTGAGCAGTGATTATAGCCCTGTACACTTCACACTTCATTCTGCTGCTTCTAACAGCAGTCACATCACCAACAAACACTAGTGAGCCGGTTCCACTGGCAGCCATACGTGTCCGCACGACAAGATTGCCTCCACTGTGGTACAGTATGTTTGTAAGCCTGTCTATCTAAGCCCAGGACACAGTCACAGGAAAAAAAGAAGATTTAGGATTTATCCTCTTAGTTAAACAAAGGTTTTTGTTTTGATTTTTCATTCTAAACATCATTTTGTTGGTGGTGGTTGAGATGTCTCCTAACTAGTTCACTTAATGTTGGGTGGATTCAAATATACCAGTGTTTGAAAAGATTTTAGAGTGTTTTATTTTGTAAAGTAAAAAGTATTGTCAGATGGAGTGGCATTAAAGTGCAAAATGCCTATCTGAAAACATTGAATCGAACATGAATCACTCAGTTAAAGGTTTTACACCATGATTAATATATTCCTCTTTCCACCACTGTGCATAACATGCTAATAATTGACTGGCTATGACTCTCTAAATGCAGCTGGATCATCATAATTTTCTCTACCGCCCTACCCTGTTTGTCTGTATTTTCTTGTGTTGATTTTAAACAGTTAGCACCCCGGTCTTATTGGTACTCGCCAGTTAAGCAGATGCATCCATCAAACGTGAGATTACAACACATTTCACTAAACAGTGTCCTAAAAACGTTATAATCGCCGCTGTGTTTTTCTTGTGCCGCGCTGGAACATTACCATGTGAAAGCACCGTGTTCCTGTGAACTTATTTGACCTCTGACCTCCCCTCTATGTTTCACAGACAACAAATAGCTGCAGCTGGGATGGAGGGTTCCCAGTTGGTTCTCACCCACGGGCTGACTGGGAGATGTCTGCTCCAAGCAACACTGAGTGAGTAAGAATAAGTGATTATTATAAGTGGTTGTTTCGACCGTTAACGACTTCTTGAGACACATTCTTTGTGGTCCCTGATTCACTTAATGTAGTGTAAACATGTCGGAGGCCGGGTCAGTCTAAAGAGACACGGTGGAGGCTAAAATTCAAACAGCGGAAGCCAAATATTTGAAACTAGGGTTAATATCAAAACCTGCTCAGATATGTAGTATTTAATGTCCTGAAGAGGGTGCTGTGTCGAAATGAGAGGACAAATACACAGTAGACACTTCATGAGGGACATCGTTCAACTGCCCGTTAACTCCATTTTTCAGTCACCCAATCACACGGCAGCAGAGTAATACATTTAGTCATATTTATATATAAACAAGACAGCATGCTGAAGTCCAAACTGAGCATCAGAATGAGGAAAAAAAGTGATTTTATCTGATTTTGGACTTGGTTGTTGGTGCTGGATTTTCCCACAGCGCCATCTCTGCAGTTTACAGACAATGGCCTGAGAAACAGACAATAAAAAAATAATAAAGAGAGAGAAAATCCAGTGAGCACCGTTTCTGTGGGTGAAAATACCTTGTTGATAACAGGGGTCAGAGGAGAATGATCAGACTGCTTGGAAATGATAGAAATGCATCACTCAGTCAAATAACCACTCATTACAGCTAAGGTAGGCAGAAGAGCATCTCTGAACACAAAACATGTCAAACCAGGAAGCAGATGGGCTACAGCAGCAGAAGACCACACAGGGTGCTACTGCTGTCAGCTAAGAACAGGAAACTGAAGCTATAGTTCACACTGGATCAACAAAATTTGACAACAGAGAGTTGGAAAAACCTTGTCTGGTCTCTCATCAGTCTCAATTTCTGCTCCTCTGACCTTAAGCTCATGGTCAAGTTTTCTGAAAATCTTGTGAATGTGATAACTCCTTTCCTTACCTTTCCTAAAGGTCATAAACAGTAACACTGGAGATAGAGGCGTGCACCTTTAATGTTGTGAGACAAACTCTCCAGATATCTTATTCAAAGGAGTTTTTCAACTTCAAATTTGCACCCTGTTCTTTTAAAATGCTCCATGTTTGTGTGGATAAAAGGCCAAAACAGATAGAAAAAGCTAAGTTTACCAAAACATGGGTGCCTTAAAGACACTTAAAAACACATTCACCATGTTAAATATGCATTGCATTTGACTATTGTACTCTAATAAACTAATCAAACTCCCGTACAGCTGTTATGAATGATATGTTTCAGGATGCAAATATATTTATTTCTTCTGCAAACTGGGTACTTTACTGTGAGTCTGGAGATTGACTCGCTGTTGGAGCCAGCCTCGAGTATCCACTTTCCCATGTGCTTTATTTCTCCGTCAAGGTTTTCAGTCAAACAGTCAATCAGTTTTACGTCAGCACACAAGCTAATACTTGTGAGCACATTGAGGAATTTTTAATGGATAAACAGAGTTGGAGAGCTGGTGTAGTGGTTAACACATTTGGTTGACAAGTGAAAAGTTGCTGGGTTGATTCAAGTCAGACACACTGATTTCTGTTGGGTTTGTGTCAGGAAGAGCATCCGGCATAAATTCTGTCCGATCAAACAGAGCTACCTGCTGTGGTGGCCACAGGGAGCAGCCAGCAGCAGGGGGTTTTTTGTTTTGTTTTTTTTACCCCTCAGCCATTAAAGGTTGATGGAGTATTTTCATCATTGCGCTGGGCAGGCGGGCGACTTGAGAAAAAAGGGATGTAGAAGTTTAAAATTGATACCATATGTGTTTCTACTAAAGATCTCAGATGAGCTTGAATCTCACTGACCTTGACCTGAAGGTCATGAAGCTCATTAGCTACCTAGAAATAATCACATTGAAGTTGAGATTGAACACTGATGTATTTCCAGTCTTTAGGATCTTATTAATAATTTTTACTTCTGTCACATATACTGTAAGTCTGAATAAAGGGACTTAATGTGGATCATCTCTTCAGCAGGAAGAGAAAATATGAGCTAAGGGTTGGCAGCTAATCTCAGTTTACCGGCCAGTTCAGATGATAATGGACAACAGGTTTATTTTACAGCATAAACAATAAAGTCGCCATTGTTTAAGAAAGGATTAAACACAATAACGTCCAGGAAAGCCAAAAATGGCCCCATATGAGGGCGCAGGGTGGCAGGAGGTTAAATTTCAACCTCAGCCATGTTTACATCAGGCTAGATGAAGGAACATTTCATAATATTGTAGTTTGACCACAGCAGAACACGTTAACAACGCCAGCTGGTTAGTCCTGCGTCTGAGCACCACGGCTCTCTTTCACCTCATGATGTTTTCCAGTTAAGAGTTTTTAGCTCAAAATTGCAACGTACACTCCAACTTCAGTTTAAACCAAAGCTACAACCTGAAGCTACAAACACTTCATGTAGGCAGTGAGGCTCCTCGTCACCTTCAAACAGACCTCGAAGTGCAAACTTCTTCGTGACTCCTTGTCGGTGATTTCTCATAGTTTGACCTCGTGGTATATAAATAACTTTTAGAGAAAAATGATTCAGTGATGCTGATAATTTAATCTCTGAGAATAAAAAATAAAGAGCAGGGGGAGGCCTGACAGAAAAATGTAATATGATGTAGTATTTACCTTCTTTGCTGCTCTGTTAATCAGTCATGCATCTTAATAATCTCGACCCCCGTGAGGGTTGAATCTGCTGGCCGACAACGGCGCGATTCAACCAACCGAGCTCCGTATTCATGAGTACGTATTTTTAGCATGTGTTATTGCTTCATACCACAAAAGTAGCTTAATGTTTTTATCTTTAAGATTCCCATTCTGATGCTTTTTGTGTGCTCTTAAACTGCTGCATGTGTTTCTATGTGTGTGTGTGTGCGGTACACGTCTGGTTTAAAGCAGATTTACACGATCGGACTCCGTTACACCAAACAAAAAAACCCACCACAGTGCGCCTTAAACATGTTATTCAATAACTCACACGGATGCACCAGACAGACACATTCCTGCACGCAGTCGGACGCAGACCCGCACAGGCGAGACTCAGACATGCAAACGACACGGCGCACACTTTCTCACAGCGCCATCCAGACACACACACTCCCACAGTGTGACGCAGACAATTTGAAGGGCCTCATCTCGCCAGCCTTTCTTTCCCTGTCTGCTCTGTCTGACCCAGCCTTTTTATATGTCTAATTAAGTAGTCAGACCCTCCAGCGTGCCATGACATACTCATGGCTGATTTCTAGCCATGTTTTGTGCCCGTGTCTTCGCCTGGATGGATTGGTTTTTGTTTTGTTTTTTCATTGCAATCTATGAGATATTGTTTCCCCATCGAGCTCGCCGCCCCCCTGTCAGTGGTCTGAAGGATAATTCACAAAGTGTTCACCAGTGTTCACTAGACATGGGTTTTTTTTAATGGAAAACTAGCAAGTGAATGACTTCTGGGCTGGAAAATAAAATTCAGACAGCGCTCATTTGTGGGGAAAGACTGAGCCGAGCATTCCCATGCATGATCTCTAACAAAACGTGGCAACTAGAAACTAAAGTCAGGACATTTTTTTTAACATGTGTGTTTATTGTTTCTGCACCAGTCTGAGCATATTTGCATACATTTAGAAATTAACCGTTAGATTCTGGTGAGTCTGAGCATGCACGTGTTTTAAGTCGACTGCCACCGTCCACTGAGGACCGACCACACGCTTCGTCCTCCTGCCCACCGTCCGGGGAAGACTTCCCCTTTGACCCCTCCTAACTGAGTCCCAACCTCTGAGCTTTCATCACAAAGGGGGGCAAGAGGTTAAACTCCAGGAAACCAGCAGGTCAACAACCTCTTTATCCAGCACTGACCCCCCTGACCCCTACCCCAGCCATGGACAGGATGTGTCAACCTGATATCTGTCTATTATTTCACCAAAACGCACTCCCATCAAGACGTCATACATTTCAACTCACTTGGTTTTTGTTTCATTACCATTTATGGTACCATGGTTGCGCCCATTTGCCAAGATATTTTTCTACAGAGAGCCGATGGAGAGGGGTTTTCAACCATTGCAAACGTGCTACCATTCGAGATGGATGACACAGTGTGTCAGTAAAATGACGACTAATGAGCCAGAATAGGGAAGGGATCGACAGTGAAGTTCACCGGAAATAGGAAAATTGTGACAAAAGATCAGAGATGGAAAAAAAATGCAGTATTAAAATCACAGACTAGCTGTAGTGGACATTTTTCATCATTTTTAACACTTGGTTTCACGTCAGCTCTGTGTGTTATAACTTTGCTGGTTGGCTGATGGACCAAGAGCAGCACTAGCATGAGTGGCCCACAGAGAGGTTGCACCTCATATTTTTGACCCTCTGCAGTTACACGAGCACTCAAAGCTGCCAAGGGACCGCTCATGTGCTGCCTCGGCTGAACCATAATTTCCCCGTTAGTCTTTAAAGAGAAGTTTAAACTTTTTGACCAAGCACAGGCAACTGCTGTTTATTTTGAACCTTTTTCATTATTAGTTTCACAGGAAACCCCCAGATCTTTTAACTTAAACAACTCAATAATTTAAAAAATGTTCTTTAAGTCTTTATAAAAATGTAGATTTTTAATGTTTGAACAGTTAATAGGAGTGGATCACTGCTTGTAATGCTGCTACACTAACTTGACTGTTTCATCCCCTGCTCACTGTCCATTTCAGTAAGAATTAATAGTACTAAATCAGGCGTGTGAGTCAGCATAAAAACCAACCAGCAGGATTTTACAGGTGTCTTTATGGGAAATCCCAAAAGACCTGCACGGAAGCAGAACAACAATCACAGGGATCAAAGGTCAAACAACTTGTGGATTTAAAAGGCCATCAACAAGGGTCATGCAGAGCAGCCTCCTCCCGTCACACTCTCCCATGACTCACAAACACACACACGCATGAACGCATACACTTAAATGTGTGTAGAGAGGTGATGAAGTAAGGAGGAAGTGACCATTGTCCTTGTGCCCTGAGGTCAGACCTCTTAATTTCTGACCTCAAACTGTTATATTCAGAGTTTGTTTTGCATAATCTTTATAAACAGCTTCCATTTATATCTGCGTATTTCTGCAGGTGAATATCTAGTGATGTGGAGAAATCTGTCCATCATGATGATTTAAACCTTTACCTAACATATATTTAAAATGTTAACATAACTAAATGAAGGGCAGTCAGTACCATTCATTGGTAGATCTGTTGGCTGACATTTAGCATAAAACCAGCTCAAAAATGGTACATCCCCCACCAGTAACTAGTAGAACCAGTATATTAAAACAATGAATTTCTTTTAATATTCCATGACAACGCTTTTAGATGCTGTTATTCCAAATCATTCGATTTATTATGTTAAAGACGTTGCCTCTCTGAAGTGAAGAACTTTGTCTAAACCTGGTGATTCAGTTGGTAATTAGAATAAGCACAGAAGAGTGCAAACAGTGTATTTTACCCCATCAGCCTTTTATATCTGAGGGGTATTGTTGGGGTATTCACGAGGGGCGGCTGTGTAGCTTGGACACCCAAGTTTGTGAATGCGATAACTTGAGAACTAGAGCATGTAGCATTTTGAAATTGATACCATAGGTGGATCTATTAAAGATCTCGGAGTTCAAATATTAATGAACTCAACCTCAAGGTCAAAGTCAGAGGTCAAGTTTTCTGAAAATCTTATGAATGTGATAACCGGATCTACTAGGAGGCCGAGGGGTGGAGCTGGCCTGTATTTTTGCCTGTATTTTATATAATCCTGGAGGATTTTAGGAACTTTATTTTCATTTCACAATCCAAGAAAAAAAACAGGTAATGTGTAGGAAATAGGCGTTAATGGGAATTAAACTGTTGCTGTTGTGTGGTTTGTGCGTTGATCAATGAGTGATCGGGAATCTTAGAAATCTGTGAGAAGGTTTTTGGCATTGTCAGTTCTGATCTGCAGGGCATTTACAGTGTTTTGTCATCAGCTGCTTGCCATCTAATCCACTCTCTAAAGGTTATTACGCCCAGCTGCACAGTGATTTAAACAAATAGAAATATTTGATGCCAGCTTGATGCTGAGATTCAGAGTATTTCGATGTCCTCGTGAACCAAACATTTGTGTAAATGTTTAATCTTCGTATGTTAAGAGGATGGGCTGCATGTTTGTATTTTCTTCTTTGCCTTGGTGTTGGCTTCAACTAGTGACGTCCTTCTTTGACACGTACTCGTCAATGGAAAATGTTTTAGTGAAGGAGAAGTTTTCTGTCCGTTCAGTTTCATTTGAACACCAGGCGCACTCCGACTGGATGAAGTCACAGTTTGAGTCAATCAGGATTCTTCGTTAAAGTCTTCTTCTACGCTTCGTCTTCATCACCTCAGCACGCAGATGGGGATTTGCTGTTGAACTTGAACCCAGTTCCCTCGCGCTGCCTGATTTCACGGTGGCAGCCTCGAGCCCCCCCGACACCTCCCCTTGTCTCCCCCTCCTCAGCACCATGCCTTCCTTTGTGAAGCTGTCTTCCTTGACTTTCCGCATCCCCCGTCTGGCCCTCTGCAGCCTCTTCTCAGCGCCCCCTCCCCTCCCGCGCAGCCATTCTTCACTTGTGGGTCTGGGGGCTCTAGGAGACGGCCTATGGGGACTTGCAATACAGAATGCTAATCAGGCCCTCGGCGGCACTTCCCACGATTTTCCTCCCAGACATGGTCTTTTGTTTTGTTATTGATTCCATCGTAATCAGACGGTTCCCGTAACTTTCCTGCTGTCTGGAGGCTGAGCTGCAGCGCTGACTGCAGCAGAGGGCCTACCTGTCATATGGCACATTCATTCAGGATTTATCTTTTTCTTTAAAGTGAATGTGCGCACTATTAATTCTCACGTTTACCACAGCAATTGTGGCGCCTAGGCTTACAGTAGCGGTGGGATGTTCAAATACATTTAAGTTGGCACTTTTAGCAGCGTAAATTCCCCGAAAAGACATCGAATTTAGACAAATGCACGAACTGAGAAATGTTAATAATATTTTAATCGTGTTGAAAGTGACCTACATCAGACTAGAAACGGCCTTGATCTTGATCGCTCTGTAATTAGGCTCCTGTAAAAGACAGCACACTCTATAATTGGGCTTACAGCTGACTTCAAGTACTGTAATTTTCACACGAGGAGGCTGGACTGATGCTTTACGATCAGTGTTTTTGCCGTGTAGTTTGCTGCAACATTGCTCACATTTAATGTGCGGGTACACTGAGTTGGGTGACCATCCATCTGCTACAACGCAAAGTTGTGTTAATGTTCATTTTAGCAGAACAAGCGAAACTAGATCGCTTCCAGAAATTACAAATGATGCAAACGGTCTTAAAAACACTTTTCATTTCTTTCTGACATTATAAATTATTCTGTGTGGCTGATGTCCCCTGCATTTGTTTTATTTCCATGTATGGTAAGGTTTTTTGTCTCTTTAAGACCAAGTTATCGAGTATATTTGAGTTATAATTGAGCTGACATTTGGCTCTCGTGATGACTGCTCAGTTTTTAGAGCCTATTAATTAAGGTATTGGATTGTAGCTTGCTAAAGGCAGGTGAGAGGTCAGTCAGTGAAGCACATGTGGTGGAATCATTTGTAAGACAGTCTACTACTTCTGCTGATTGTGATTTCCACTTACACATATGTAGGGTTGCATGTGAAATTTAATTAATAACATTATGAAGTAACCACTTTGGACTTTTAGTTTTGTTTTGAACAAATCACACGTATTGATATTAAACCTAAAATGTCAAAATGCACCATGTAGACACATTAGTTTGTCAGCATCTGTTACCAAAAGGCATTTCTCAGATTCGGAAGTAATATAACAGGTGTTTTAGATACAGCTTTGTTTTTAATGCTTCCTGATGGTTTATAAAAGTCTGATCATCATTAAAGTTTCAGAGCTCTAATGTGCAGCGAGGCACAGAGAGAGCACTCAGCATTAAAATAAACATATTAACTGCAGCATTAATCTCTTCTCTTATTTACAACAGCGTTGCCCTTTACCATTATATTTTTTATGTTCTGTATTTTTCTCATATGTTCTTTATTTTTAGTCACCATTTTATCATCAGCTGATATTGTTTCTGATTAGGGTAGGTGGCGCTCACGGGGATCATGTTGTGTGGAAGAAGAGTCAGGTAGCCTGTGAAACGCCCTCTTTGTTTTTTAGCCTGAAGCAGAAATCCCAGCCAGCTAACACAAAGAAACCCTAGCTGTGTTGAATGTCCTTCATAGTACACCCCTCTGATATTAAAGCTGGATGATAGTTGTCTGTTTTAAGTTCAAACACTCAGCTTAAAAAAAAAAGGAAAAGAAGGAAAAAAGAAACAATCATCCTTTTTATTAATCTTTTAACAATGTGTAAATCCTGAACCATGATACAATTGCCAAAAACTGGAGTGTTTATTGAACTTTCTCACAATTTTTTGCTACAGCTGGCATTTTTATGCAATTTATTCAGGAAAAAAAACCATAAAATGACGTAGCTGTCTCAAAAACTGGCAAAAACCTCGTGTATCAAATACATTTACACTTGGTGTTACAGGGTTAGAAATGTGTCTTTTTGTTTTCATTGATAAGAAGTTTACCTAATTAAGACCACAATTAAGACCACAGGCAAAACAATTATAAAAAACACACAGATGACTGATCTCCATCACTCATGCCGCCCTGTATGTGAGCTGAAGGCCACTTTAATACTGTAAATATATTTATATTTGTCGTGTTTTTAACACCCAAATCCGACGCTCTGAAACCTCTTTTCTTATTGTGACCTTTAACCCTAAAGTGTTTGTGTAAGGAGCTCGTCCTACCAGATGTTTTTTAGATGTTGCATCCATCACAGCAGCAGCTGGATCCACTGGCCTGCATGTCTTTTAAAGCAGCTGTGCCATTCTGTCCCAGACACAACACATCATCCAGATGTGACTCAGATTATCGGCAATTGTGCATTGCGTGTAAACATTGATCAGTGGATGTGTTCAGGAGTTTTCCAGACATTTCCAAATCTCCAATCATTTTTAAGAGGGCTGTTTGTGTTTTACCAATGCATTTATATTTTTTTGAGTATACTGTACAGTGTCATATTTATGCTGTCTTTATTAGTAGCCAGTAAGTGCCACTGGAGCCAGTTTAAATTCCAACATTTTACACAATATTTTATCATATACTGAACTACTAATAGCCACGATTTTTAATATTTATAGTCTTCAATTTAAAAACAAAAATTTCCTCTAAAAGTTGGTTTAACAGATCTATAGAGCATGGACTCATTATAAAACATATAAAACTTCTGGTGTAACATTTTTCAAATTAAATTTTTGCAAAATAAACAAAATGTTAAATGTATGAATGCTAAAAAAAAAAAAAGCAGCTTCCTCATTTCCACACAGTAATCAAAGAGACTAATTAATCTTTGACTTGGAGATCTGCTGAGAACACCTGGGTAATAGAGGGAAAAAACGCGTTGTCTTTTTGACTGTCGTTGGAAAAACAGCAGGCAGCCATGAGCTGTGGAGCTGAAGGACAGAACTGAAGGACAGGTAGAGGTAGAAACAAGCTCATCTGGCTGTGTTTCATATAAAAAGTAAATAGGAAACAGCTCAGGGTTATCGGGACTACTGGGAGTCAAGCTGGTCATCTACGCAGAAGGTTAGCAGTTTGATGCCAGGCTTCTTCAATCCATATGTTCAAGTGTACACGATGCACTGGACATTTCTTCTTCACTCCCCTTTTTCACTCACTGTGTGTTTATACACCACTCCACATTTAATCATTAGTTTCTCTTCCGCAGTGTGTCTTTTGTCCTGTCTTCCTCCCCTCCACCCCAACCACAGCAGCAGATAGGTGCCCCTCCCTGAGCCTTGTTCTGCTGGAGGTTTCTTCCTGTAAACCGGGAATTTTCCTTCCCACTGCTGCCAAGGGCTTGCTCATGGGGGTCACTGGATTGATGGGGTTCTCTCTGTTATTGTAGGGTCTTTACCTTACAATATAAATCCCCTTAAGACGACTATACAAAAACAGCCGAACAATGATACAATCAGTTTCAGATTGTCAGTTATTTTCAGTGCTTGTTGTCTTTGATTCACAGTGTTAACATCTTTTAAAACTATGACAAAAAATTTAGTTAATTGAAAAGGTTTTGATGCATAAAGTGCAAATGATGCACCAATTTGAAACAAGTCCTCACCTAGCAAACCTCTTGCTTCTGAGGGAGAAACACGGATCAGTGGGAGTATGACCTGGCCAGCCACCCGGCTATTAGTGACTTCTTTAGTGATGCAGACGACTTTTCCCATCTTTAGGCTATCACATTAACGTTGTGCGAATTGCAATCAATTGACAGATTCTTGAAAACGTATTTTTTTACCGTAAGTTGAAGCATTCACCAACTCGCTACAGTTTAGTAATAATAGTAGTATTTGTTTAGTTGCATCATTTCTAAACCCCAGTAATTCAAAGAACGGAGACAGTTTGAATCTTCAAATTAAAAATTAATAAAGAAATAAATGAAGATAGATCATTTTGGGTTTTTTTAAGTCATTATCTAGAAGTTTTAAAATTTTAAGATGCATAACTAAAAACTGTAAATTTACATTTAATTTACACTTTTTAGACCAGTCTCAGTCATACTGTTGAGTCTTATTAGGTACCTCCTGATATCAAATCATCTCAGAAAACACCATTTCAAATGTTGTGGGATTGCAAGATTAGTGTTTGCATGAGTTTATATAAGTTAAAGACATTGTTAATATTGATCATTATTGCTTTATGATTGCCATTCTAGCACACATTAATTGCAACATAGCTAAAGAAAACCCACATATAGTCCATGTTTTTGTCTCACTGTAAACATGGATACTTTTATTGATTATATTTAGAAACAGTTGCATAGTACAAAGTAGCTCAAGTGCAAAATAAGCTTCCAAAACTCCTGAGACAGTAGTTTATAGTGCATAATGTTACAGTCATCCACATTACTCCTTCTAATACAGTTTTTTGCTGCATACACACAACATATTGCACAAATTCTCTCAAATTCTCCACATTAAAACAAAACAGTATCCAGTGCAGTCAAGCAGTCGTATCAGATTGTCATAAAAGCTGATTTGACTCAAATGAAATGTTTAACAAACGCAGATTTCAGTGTCTTGAGACTGACAGTGCAATTACTGAACGCCACACATCTCCCACTAATTGTTTCTACCCCGACTGACAAAAAGAACAAAAAATGCTTTTCAGCAACATCCAGCCACACACATTGCACCTGTGCTCATATAGGGCTTACCTCACTCAAACTAAACGCGTACATTATGTGCTATTGTGCAAATATAGCATCAGTACTCGTGTGCACAACACTTCCACAAATAATGCAAATCTAACGCCACCTACTCGCTTTCTTTTGCATAGATAAAAAGTAAACATTAAGTCGTTTTGATTGGACAAAATACCTCCTGCTGCGATAATAACTACCTTGATTTTAAAAGTGTGCATCATAATCAGAGTGCAATTTAAAGATTAATAATAGATTACTGAGGTAGCGCCAACCCCACAGTACCTTTTTGTACATTAAAAAAACACACTTTTTTTAATGCTAACATAAGAAGTGTACAGTGAACCAGAGCTTCAATCCAAATTATTTAGTGTGTTTTAAACATTTTTGAGAAACCCCGTCATAAACAGAAGCATAAAAAACACTCGTATACACTCACCAAATGATACTGTTAAAAATGCGTGCACACTGTTGTTGTGACTGTTGTTTATTTTACTCTAATTTGTGTTTAACGCTTTGTACCCACGTGTCTGTGAGAGGCGCTTTTTAAATAAACATTACTTACTTATTAGACGTAATGTTGATGGACATAAATGTCAAAGAACTTACTTGATGCTTGCAGCCCAGGTAAAATAAAAAACATTTGCAGTCATTGCACTAAAATATCAAATTTAGCTTGTTTCAAGTAATCCAGCCAAACTGATTGTCGACAGTTTGATTGAAACAAAGTTTTACATGAGACAGATTTATTTTAAGGTTAAAAAAAAAAGACAATAATGAGAAGAAAGAAATTTAAATTCTATTCTAATGTTAAAATTCTCATCTAAAGAGGGATAAATTGCTAGCATAACTACTAATAATTATACTATTTCATATTTACTAGTTTTTGTTTGTATTTTTCCTTTTTCTCTAATTATCAGAAATGTACATAAATCTCAGTGATGAGGCGATGGATTTATTTTGGTGTGTTTGTGTGTGTGAGAGGGAATAATCTAAGCTGTGACCTACATTAAAATCTAGCGCAGATGTTTCCTGAACAGATGCGCAGAGCCCCTCTAAACACACACACACACACAGAGTCCACTGTAGCGTCCTTCAATCTGAGTTTCCGCCTCACAGTATTCAAGAGTCTGTTTGTTTACTTCATTCAGAGTCATCTGTCTTCTTGTTTCTCTCTGTCGTCAGACTGATAACGATGTTCCCGGGCGCACAGGGACCTCTGCGTCCTTTAACAAGCCCAGGCAGTTTTAACCGTCCACTGTCAGGTTGTCCGCTGACAGAAGTTGTTACTGTGTTTGCTTTCTACAGGTTAACAGCGGTGGTTGATGATGTTGTAGTCCTGTGTGAAACGGGCTTCATCACTGACTCAGAGTCTTTTAGTCGGTGTCTCCCAATGAGAGGCAGATTGGAAGCCTTAAAAGAAGATATGGAGAGGACGTTAGAAATAGCCCAGTAATGATGTACACATCAGTATACGTAAAGACAAAAACATATATATATAGGTGTTCATAAGTTTCTATTGTCATAACAGGAGAAACTGAATATTTTTACCACCAATTGCTCAGATTTAACTGTGTTCTAGTTAGTTAAGTGTGTTCTAGGCCTCTTATTACTTCAGAAACTAAATTGTTTTAAAGAAAATTGGTAAAAAACATCTGTTTATTAAGAAATGTGTCCATTTTTCTACACATTTTGTGATGCTGGAGATGTTGTTGATCTGGAGAAGCTGAAGGCAGATTTTCAGGATCAGATCATGTGCAGAGACTCGAGCATTTGTAGGGCTCTGAGCTAAGCTTGACATTAATTATCACAGAGCTCAGCGTTACTGTATCGCCTTCTACGCTATACTGTAAGCTCCCAATCACCGCTCATAGATAGTATAGTGATAGCAGAAGGAACACACACACACAAGAAGAACAAGACAAGAAAAATTCCCTGCAACCCCCAAAACACCCAAACTCCAAAACAATCAAGCTAAACACAAGCTGCTGTTCCAATCAGGAACACAACATCTCCTTTCCTTTCCTTTCCTTTCCTTTCCTCCATCATCCCACCATCTTTGTTTCACCCCACAAAGTGTTTTTTTTCCCACGCTTTATTTTTCTCTGTCCTGTTTGTAGCCAGAGAGGAGGAGGAGTGGTGGTGGCTTGAGAAGGTGGAGAATGATGGGGGTAGTGGTGGAGTGTGTGTGTGTGTGTGTGTGTGTGTGTGTGTGTGTGTGTATGGGGGTGGGGGGGAACTGATGAGGTCGTCATGGCAACCCCACATTGGCATGCCCCTGATTGGAGTATGTGGTGGCTAATTATTCAGTGCATATGCTTAAAAAAAAACAATAAAGTAGGACGTATTGAAATGCAGAGCCGAGCATCGCGTTGTGTGTGATTAACATATGAGCCCAGCGCCGCTTTTGAAGAGAGGAGCCTCGTTTCCAGCACTTAGCCTATAGTCAACATGAGATTTTAGTGACGCTGAGGCGACGTTTTTAGTAACATTTGATCCGTATGTTTAATATTTTTTCGGTTTATGTTAAAAAAGAAATCACATCTGCAGTTGTTTAATCGTTAAGTTTGGTGACCCTTCTTCATCTTATTGAGTAGCAGCATCTAAACAAATGCACGGGAAGGTTAATACTTGTGTGTGATGTGATGATCAAGCCAAACTTTACATTGAGGCTGTGAAACAAACAAACAAACAAGAACAGCATGCTAATGGCCCTTTGAGCGCTGGCATGACAGTGTATATGTGTGTGTGTGTGTGTGTGTGTGTGTGTGTGTGTGTGTGTGTGTGTGTGTGTGTGTGTGTCAGAGGCAATGGGGATGGAGGGTTTGCTGTGTGAAAGAAACCAAAAGGGTATGGGTTTGTAGGAGGGGGGTTACGGTAACAATGGCCGGCATTGTTTACCAATCTCCCTCGTCCATTAATCAGGACGATCCGGCTCTAATTGGCGTTTTGGTTAAGCTGGTCTCCAGACCCCCGTTCCCTCCACTGGCCTAAATAATGGCGTTACGCCACAAGTGCCGCCACACATTGGGGAGGACAATGTGCCGCTTGTCTGAGGGCCCAGGATAGGATCCCCACCCTCTTCTCTTCCCCTCCTTTCTTCGTGCCCCCTGCGCCCCCCAAAATAAACCTTACACAGAAACACAAAGAAGGCCTCTCACTATTGAGATCTCACTGTCGCAGGCTCCCCTCTCCTCGTCTGTCTGCCCCCCCACACCCAATCCGACTTCACTCCCCCCTCCTCTGATTTTTTTTCTCACCCACTACAGTTTTCAACATATAGGAGCTTTATTCTTTCCTGCCAGCTGTAGCTATAGAGTTGTGGGCTCAGTGATTGGGTAGAAATACCACATGGGAGGCAGTGATTTAAATTCGTGTTAAACTATTTGAATGAATTTACACTGTCCTGTGACCCCCTCTTGACTCCAAATTAAGGGATTGTTCACATGTTCACACTTCAGTATGTGACCTCTTTAGAAGCAAATACTGGTGATCAAAGCATACTTGCAAACCCCCCGAAAAACGTAAAACATAAGACTAACATTGCATAATCTTACTGAAAAGCACCACATTTTGATGCAAATTCAAGGTAATTAAGTGTGTTTTTTAATAAAATCTCAAATGCTAGAGCTCCCTTCTTTTTTAGAAATCAATGTAAGTTAATGGAACTGTCAAATAATTCATGTGGCTACACACCAGCTGATGGATTGTATGCTCATAATGCTAAAAAACAAACAAACCAGAGGAGCTAATATGAATGTAATCTGAGAGCTTCATTTGCGAACAACAAATGAACAAAACAGAGGTGATATTTTGGGTTATTTATGTCTGTTATTTAGGTTAATTTGCATGTTTCTTCAATTAATGTGTCCAATAATCTGTGCAGCAACACCATTTCTTGTCAGGCTTTCACACCACAGGGGTTAAATGCTTGTCTGAAGGTTGAGATATTTCTCAGATCCTGTCAAAACCCAATGGTTGGCATCATAATGCATCTTCGTGAAGCCAGAAAAGACAGCATGACCTTTCATCAAACCCGGACAAATTGCGACGTGACGTGTCGTTTAAGGTTTTGAGGTCTTAATTTCCACAAGGAGCGTGTTTTCGTCTGTGAGCCAAATAGGAAATGTGCTGCACATGTGTGAAAACTGTTAAGTGTGAGATTTATGAAGAATGCTGTGTTGCTAATTATGGCTCCTCGAGGGTGTGAGGGAGCATGTAGGTGTTTTTTGTTTTTTTTCTTCTTCTTCACATCATCAAATGAAGCTGTCTGCACGTGCACGCGGCATAAAAACCACATGGATGTTCCACATGCAGAAATACCACCACTGGTGCAAATGATAACTCTTTGTAATCAAAAAAATATTTATATTTTAATTTAATGTTGCCGAAGCAAAGCAGTCCTAAGAGTTTTCCGCAAAATGGTCGGTCTGCAGCGTGACGACGGGCACAGCGAAAAAGCGAAGCGGGAACCGCAGCTGCCCCTAAAAATGCCAGCTTGTCGACACTCAAAAGCCACGGGCAGCGCGCTTTCCTCCTATCTCATCCCTTCCTGCGTGTCTCTTGGGGCGATCTCTACAATTAACACACTGGCAGTAATTAACACTGTCTTGAGGCGACCAATGGCGCGGAAACGATCGCGACCAACATGAAGTGGGGGGAAGGTGCAGCGCTGGCTGTTCACCGCTCAGCTGCCATTTTGTGCCAGTCTTAACACCTAAGATGGTGGCAGGACTGTGACTTGCCGTGTGGAAGAGGAGGACAAACTGGCACGGGAGGGGTCGGAGAAGAGGAGGATTATGGGATTGAAGAGGGAGTCTCTTATTTTCACTCTTGTAGTCGGTGCATTGCTGAACGGTTACCAAGAGAGGTAGGGAGGGAGAAAGAGGCATGATCGGCAGATAGCTGCCCTACACGCAGCGCACATAGAGGAGCAATTCTCCCACACATGGACGCACAAAGACGCGCACTCACATCACAGAGGAAGAATAAAGTGTTTGTACAGTGTGGACGCCAAACACAACACCCTGTGTTGGTCTGCTCGTTAAAGAGAGAAAAAAAAAATGTGTCATTTACATGTGCTTAATATACACAGCACACATGTGCCCATGCATGAACACACACACACACACACACACACACAAACAACACAGCCGTTCTCATGGTATGGTCTGCCCCTGAGCATGCAAATGACATTCATTATGCAAATGCATACAAATCAGAACCAACCATCTGAGAATCGAAGCTGGGAAAAACCACAAAGAATAAAATTAAATGAAGAGGGGGGAAGTGGAGGGGTGCTGTTTTGGGTGGGGGGGGGGTTACAAAAGTAAGACGGAGCGTGGTGGAGAAAGTGGAGAAAGTACAGTGTGGTCAACCAAAAATAGAGAATATAAGCTGCTTCATTAGGCCACAGATACCCAAAGCTGGGAAAAAATCGGTTTTCCGTGTGCAGATGCCAACAAACTCGGACATTTCAGGATCGGCTCAGTAAAGAGAATCTTCCCCAGCAGCCTCATAATCACTGCTGACGAGGCCCAGATAAACACGCTTTGTGCTTTGTTACATTAATGAAGTCGCGATGGAGCGTAAGAGGTTTGAGAGGAGCTGCTGTACACGTGGCTTTAAAGATTTCTATTAAGTATTTCGACAGAGTTGCACCAAAGGTGGGATGAGGCATGCGCGCGCATACACACACATCATCTTTCCTCACTGCCCCTCACTGCTGCCTTGTTTGTGACCATTTCTTTCTTTTTGCAGAAGATCAGCTGCAGAGTGGCATCAACTGGAGTGGAAATGATCCAAATGATGGCAAAGTGCCGCTAATTGCCTCTCAAGGTGGTCTTTGTTTTGTTTCACCTCTCTCGCCACAGCCGCTGCCTCTATAGGACGAGCTCTCTAAAACCCCAGAAGGGCTGCAATTACATTATCAGCCTTTATGAAATGAATCATCCAAACTATTAAAAAAGAGAAATGAAGCCAAACACTGATGAGTCTGAATCTCTCGGCTGGAGATTAGTTTCTGTATTCATGTTCAAAAAATACACGCTGAATAAATGAAAAAGGCCATTATGGGAGGGTGATTGGGAGATACCAACATGTTCTCCTCCCAGGGTGTCACATGCAGCTGGTGCTGCAGGGATCTAACCCAGCCTGGCAGGTGTGTGTGAATCCAACACCTCTACTATGACCACTGCGACAGAAACACCACATTTGTGCAGATTATCTGGTACAGCTGAGCAAATTCAGCTACCCGAGCTGAACAATTGTTTGTGTTTTAGGGTTTTTAAAGAGACTTATGGTCTAAAATTTGCTTATTTTTTTAAAATAACTGTAGATTATTGAATTCAATTGCTGATTTTGTTCTCACAGACAAAATCTCTTACACCACCTGGCGAAGAAACTTGATTTCACAAGAAACTCGACTGGATCTGACTTCTGATCGAGTGGAAAAAAAGAAGACAAAAATGCTGCTGTATTACTGCGGACCCGTAATTAGCAGTTTGGGATTTGCCAAAAAATGATTTGAGATAATGAGGCTATCTGAAAAGGTGAAACTAACCCTGAAAAGTGGCTTGTCCTGAAGCGTGAGCATCAGCTGTTTGGAAAGAGTTTGCAAAATAATTTCGTGCAGAGACTGAATACATTTAAATTGATCTCAATTGCTTTGGACTTCCTAAACTTGAGGAACACCAACTAAGATCTTTTACTTTCCTAGAGGAAAAGTTCATTATGGATGTAAATCTGTGAGATTGTTTTGAAATTTTTGGGGCTAATGAGTCATTTTACAGTTCACTGTGACTTCAAGTTCACATTTGGCAAGGACAAGAGAAACCTAAATGTTGCACTCATTCCTGAATGTCAGTCGGAGCTACAGAACGAGAGTATCCACGCACTCACTCACAGTCCTCTCACCGACCAGCACGAGAACAACCGCAGCAGCACAGGCTACACCCACCACTGTACTATTACTATGGTTTGTATTGACAACAAGCAGATCTGAGGCATTTTGTGCAAATCAAACACTTATTGTCTTTTTTGCCTCCAGATCCTCCACGAGACACAACACCACCCTCACACACCCCCCCCCCCCTTCTCGTTAGCCCTTATGTAACACAGCATCATACCTTCACGTCATCGCTTAGCAGGATCTTTTGTCCACCTCCCGTCCTCCCGTGCTGCTTCTTTATGTCTCATTTCTGTTGTTTCCTTTTTCCCGTGCAGGCGTGTAATGGGATTCTTGTTACTTTCGGTTATCTAGCTTTATGAAGAATGTACGTCACTCATACAGCTAGATAACCAAAGATAACAGACAACCCCTCAGGCCTGCGGACACCGCTCTCCTCCAGCAACGTGCAGACAGACAGACACACACACACACACACACACACAACCTCTGATACACCTGTGAGGACAAACAGCGACAGGGGAAAATGCATTAAAGAGCTAATTCAGCAAGACAAAGCTAATTTCCTCCGCCTGCTGCTCCGCACACATTCCAGAGGTGGAAATAATGATAATAATAGTCATATATCTGGAGTGTTAATTGATCACATGGTGTTAAAAACACCTCAGTAAAACGATATGAAAAACAAAGCATGACTAAAGATTCACAGGGGATTCTGCTGGGAAAGCGCATTTTCCGAGCTATTAAGTGTTTTTTATATGACTGAAATGTGAGCGTATTCTTTGAGGAATTCAACACAAAGCGTTACAGCCGGGCATCCAGTGAGCTAAAGACAACAACAGTAAAAGTCTTTACGAGGGAGACGGAAGCAGGATGTAAAAATAGCACTGAGGGGAGTCATACACACAAATATCTTTCATAGGGTCCTAAAGGGAAATCCGGAGAAAAATAAGCATATTTGTTTGTCTTACAGCAGGTAAACACAAAGGTGTGTAAAGTCTTACATGGAATTATTGTAATCCTTAAATGGGTATTCATTATTGTGAAAGAAGGCAATTTTTGGCATTTTAAAGCTGGTGTTAAAATCCAAAACTGTGGCTGAACATGACTAAAATATTACTAATGCAAACTTCCACAGCCTTGAAATATTTCCTGGTGACTTTTGTTTAAAATAAGTGAGAAATCACTTCAGTCTTATGTAAATATCTGCAATCTACCAGCTATAGAACAAACAAACAAAAAGCTTTACAAGAAGGTTAAAGGCTTAAGAAATATAAGGGAAAAAAATCTAAAGGCACTGTTGAATGTGTGGTATTTATTTAATTATTATTTGGAACCATTAACATCAGACTCCACGTTTTGTATTATTTAAAATAATAGCAGATACAGCCTGTGTGTGACATCCTCCACTGATTTATTTATTTATGGAGTTTTGTTGTCATCATTTGAATAATTACTCATTCCTATATTTCTAGATCATTTTGTGAAATAATAGAATAGTCACATAATCATCCAAATTCATAACATCGCATCTCTTTTTAACATTACACTGTAAATTAAAAAAAGAAAAAAAGGTTTTCAATATTTTTTCATGAACTCTTTGTTGTGTGTGTGTGGTTTTTTTTAATTGGCTTTTAGCGAGAAAGCGAGGATGACGTCACAGGCATCGCTGGCTTTCAATTAATGCATTAGCAGCGAGGTGTGATGCCTAATTAACACACACACACGCACACACACGCATGCACACTCAGACACGCCATTATGGGGAAGATGTTCTTTGATACAAGATCGTGAAAATAGGCCACAGCTCCCGTCCTCACATCACAGTCCGCAAAACACACAAAGCGCAGAGCAAACAGGGTGTTTATTTGCCGAGGTTTTTTATTAAAATAAAAATAAACATGCTTTACATTTTATTTTGCCCCTGCTTGCCGAGAGATTTCCAGTAAATTAAGAGAAGTTTGGGATTTTTATTTTTTTTATTTATTTTTTTTTTTGCCAGAGGCATCCACTGGTGGAGATCATAGTGTGGAGGCCGTGACGTGTTAACACCACTTCGAGGTTCTCACACCTAAACAGCGTGGTTTTATTTTAGGTTTAAACACCCTGATTGTGATTCATTTTCTCCCCCATCTGCTGTGTGTGTGTGTGTGTGTGTGTGTGTGTGTGTGTGTGTGTGTGTGTGTGTGTGTGTGTGTGTGTGTGTGTGTGTCTGTGTGTGAAGTCTGAATAATCGTAATATTCCACTTCCTTGTTAGCTGCACTGTGTATGTCGGATTTCTGTCTGTAGTAACACCGGTGACAAAATCATTTACGTGTCACCTGATAGAGAGGAAAAATTATTTTTACTATCTATTTTTTGATAAATTAACTCTATTTTAAAATTTTAATATTTTAATTTCAAGTGTATTGTTTAGATTTCTATGTTAGGTGTTAATTAAAGATATCCACACAGGGTTTATGATTTTAAGCAGCTGGACTATAATTAACTATAATTTAGTAAATATTTTAATAGGCTATGTGTTCACTTACTGTCTATGTAGGCAGCGCATGGGCTGATGCAGCGTTTAAAGAGGCTAAAAGAGAGAGTTACATTCAAATAGGTTTTCTGTCTCTGAAGGGAAATTACACTGGAGTTTCTGTTAGAGGTAACTTGGCGGCGATGCTGTATAAAATGTTCTGCTTTAACAGATTTCTGGGACCATAAAAGGTTGTAAATGATGAAAATTTGAGCTTTCCTAAAGATTGTTTGTTTTGTTTTTTAATTTCCAAGAGTCGGCGCGTTGCTGCTGCTGCGGATTTTTCGTTTAGGTGTTGGTGAAGAAGATAAACAGACGTGTTTTTAACATTTTTCTTAAACTGTAATCCAGTTTAAATCCCCTGCAGAGTCATCGGGAAGTGAAGATGGTGGAATCATTTATATTCACCTGGAGGTTGGAGAAGAGCCTGGACTTCCTTTCTGTTGCTTTTAAATGTGAGTCCCTGCAGAAAAAAAATGTTAAAGAAAATCAGTTATTTGAATAAAACTATGACAAATGTAATAATAACGGGCTGACTTTGAACTCAATTCCACCACGTGAATGGGATCCCTCTCCTCACTCTGTGGTTGGAAAATCCCTGGAAAGCACCCTAGGTGGGAAATCTGCCTACTCGGCTCCTGACAGCCACAAACTGGGCCAGTGTGTGTGTGTGTGTGTGTGTATGTGTGTGTGTGTGGTGCGCAGTCGTTCAGCCGCACCTGCAGCTTCACTGACTCTGCACCGGCGACGCTCCTGAGGTGTTGCAGCGGTCCCACTTCAAATTAGCAACTTATCCACTTGTGCATCAGCTGACTTCTCACTTGTGATCCACTTCCGTCTCCGGGACACGACGTGAATGTAACGTGTGGGAGGAGGTCAGTGAACGCTTGCTTGTGCACCTGGATTCACCTGTTCAGTTTAACTGCTGAGTCATATTGACACCTATATGCCGGTTCGTGTTTCTTATGTTGCAGGACCACCATCACTACCACCTGGTCCTTTGCTGTACATGTGCACATGTGAACTGTGCTGTTCTGGGCCTCAGTAATGAACTAGAAGACAGCAAATGGATCCTTTGCGCGTGTTTCTTTTGCAATCAAATCAGTTTTTATTGAAGAGAGGATCTAGAATGAGCTCCAAATGAGGGAGCATCTTTTTTGGAGGAGCTAACATTTCAATGTCAGTCAGATGTTAAAAAGTCCAAACACACACATGAAGTCTGATTCCCTCTCACACAGATTAAGCGGGCCTTATGTAAGAGCTCTCCAGGCAGAGCGCTATGCTGGCACCGGGCTGTATAATTCCGGGCTACATGAAGCCCTGCAGGAGTGCTGCTGGGTTCACGGACAGTAATCACCTTGGCCTTTTTTCATGCTTGCTTCCCTGCTTAGCCTTTCCAGTGCGTAATCGGCTGACAGCAAACAGGCCAAACAACACAAGGCTGCAAAAGGCTGTGGCGCCCGAGGCCACTCCAACACCATCACCAACACAGGCCGGTGTTAGACCCTCACTACCACATTATCATTATATATTAGATCAGTTAGAGGAGAACTTATGTCCCTCCAGTCTGTGAACTCTTGAAAATGACGCAACGTGAACTTATGCACAATAACAACACAGCATATGGCTGATCCAAGGTCAGCATCAATGGAAAAATAATCCAAAAAGTAAATTTAATGTTGCTTCGTTTGCGTCAGTACACACCAACCCTCTGCTACCAAAGAGTCACCTTTTAGACAAAGGTGGGCTAAACAGAGGGAGGGGAGAGGGAAAAGGGATCTCAGTGACCATTAATCCTGAGTGTGCAACATTAAATTTTATACCAACAAACGAGAGAGAAAACTTATCGAAAACAGATCACCTGCGACCGACCGTAAGTCAAGAAAAACCCGCTAAACTCAGCGCTGAAGCTGTGGGTCTGTTTCTCACTCCTGCGGTCAGATTTGTGCACACATGTGCTTTCTGGTGCCAAACAAAAGTGTTTGCAGCCACAAGTGAAACTACACGTCTGCGCTGCTGCCATCGTACGATCGTTGGAGCCTTTATCTCAGATGCTGATGCTGCGCATCGCCCGCGCATCTTTAGTCTGGTCCGGAAACAAAAACAAGCCTCACTTGAAGAAAATCTCAAAGCTTTGCTGTGCCTTACAAGTCCTCACTTCATGCACAATGGGGACAAACACATCAGCATGTTGTACCCTTAAAGCCCTCAGTCTCCTGCAGCTTTTTTTTTTAAACCCCGAGTCGTGCCGCCACACACACACACACACACACACACACGCACACACACGCACACACACACAAATCACTTATTATACAAAACACGGTTCTTACTTTCTCCTACACGAGTGCAGCAGGGTGTGTTGCACTGGGTTCAGCTGAGCTCCTGGTAAGCGCTGGTCTCTCCGGACGTGCGGCATGCTGGGAGCCAAATGAGCGCGTTCATGAGCGGCGTACAGAGCTTTGTGGCGACGGCGCATCGTGACGTCCCACCGGCCCCGTCCATTTTTAAAAATTTTACGGGTCCTCTTTATTTTTTTTCTCTCCACTCACATGTCGTCAGATGGCTTCCCTCTACATCCACAGCCCCGGTCCTCCCCGCGGCACACGGGGGAGTTGGGGCTGTCCGCCAGGATGGCTACATCTCCAGCACCGTTGTCTCCAAGTGGTTTAACATCTCATTTGTCCAAAATCATATACGCTGTCCAAGGCCCACCCCCTTGTGAATCAGTGAGGTAACACTGTTCCCACCCTCTGAGATTTTTGATATTATGCAAGACGGACGATGTAATTATCATGCGAACCTATAGGAGCGACTCTCACGCCCCCCAACAGACGCATGCAGAAGTGCATGGTGGCACATCACTCATCCATCAACCAAACATCCCTCTAATTCCTATAGTGTGTGTGTGTGTGTGTGTGTGTGTGTGTGTGTGTGTGTGTGTGTGTGTGTGTGTGTGTGTGTGTGTGTTATATCTGCTGATTCTTATTCTTGTAGCATCTATCTGTATCTTTGCAATAGCCTTATAAATAACTGCTATAAATTATAGCAGCATCACAGCTGACAGTCAAACAAATGCAGTCCCCGTGTGTCCCTGTATTTTTATGTTCAGCATCCTGAGGACATTCCCACTATATTTAATATATATTTTGAGTCAGTAGGCCTAAACAGGGACTTGCATGTACTTCTCAACAGTGCAGCCTGTAGCAGAAGCAAAAACATGTACTCTCCCTGCACGGCTGAATATGGACATCATTTGAGCCTGCCTTGTTTCTTAGTGTTGAAATGTTTCAAAGGTGATGCTGTCTGGAGCTGAAACTTGTAGACAGACTTGAGAGGCGCTCCGGCTTGGCTAATTACCATGATAATCACGCCAGAAATCTTTTGAATCGTGAAAGACGAGAATCCTCTCGAACGTAATTGTATAGAATCTCAATATGTCTGTTTGCACAGCCTAGACGTGCTCAACATTTGCATAAATGAAGTTAACCCAGCCATGTTGGTCTGTCTAGAACACACCAGTGTGTAAACTCCATCTACCAAGTCCTTAATGAATCGCTGATAACGACTCTAGCTGTACTCTACGCAACAAAGTGCTTCCATTCATGTTTTAATCAAAGGATACAATTAAATTTATTTTTGTGCTTTGTGGGACATTTTGATGAGAAGCCCACTTGAAGCTCCACTCCTTGCATGCTGCAGATTCTCTGAACACACTGTTAGAGTTGTAGTTTCTTCACTGGAGGATCAGCAGGGCTTCAAGTTACCCGGTTACCCGGTGAAGAGTTGAGGGATCTAGACCAGATCCCGACACGTTTACTGAAGTGAGATTAAAACAGACTTCAGGTTTATCCGCCAGCAACCAACAAGTTCTCTGCGGCGAGGAGAGGCGCGCTCACAGCCGCACCTGCGCGCGCCTCGTTGCCAGGAAACCAGTGTAAGCGCCGATGCGCTCTGAACCCTGAAAAGGCAGAAACGCAGATATTTTACTGTCCCGAAAGTCAACACCCTCAACACCAGTGAGCTCACCAGTTGCTTACTAATGTGAATCCTGGGACCTGGGATGAAACTTAGTCCAAGTCAAGTCAGATTCAAGTCTCCTTAGAGATCATTAAAAGAGGACACGTGTGTCTACTGTTCAACAGCTGATTGAAAGAAGGCGAAGGAACAAGTGCAAAAAAGACACACAAAAAATAAAAGGGAGGAGAGTGCAGCATGCACCTCGTGGCGCAGGTGTTGCCTGTTATAATTAGCTGCAAATTACAGACCAGACATGAGCCGCAGAACATAGCACCACAGATAGAGGTCATTTCCATCACACGGCACAGTGCGACGCATCCGACAACTAGCGCTGAATAGCACAGCTGGAAGAGTAGCAAAATATCTGAGTGGACAGTGTAGTCTGAAGAAAATGTAGTAGTTAGCCTACAGCTACAGACCTGTGTAGAAGTTAAAGCCTCTCTTTACCCCTTAAGTCTACAGAGCTAAAAGACGCTTTCAGATGCGAACCTTATTACTAATCACTCCTGAGGAAAAATGCAAAACAAATAGGCTAAATGTACAAAGTCTGAGTGTCATCTAGATTGTAATTTCAAATTGAGCCTGTTACAGTAGGCTGTGCAGTATTTTAGTCCAGTGTTTGACTGAGAAGAAGGTAATTTCACCACTTCATTTGTTGCAGTACGTTGTGTAGTTGCCCCAATAAGCCCCATATGCCCAAACAATCGCGAACTTCCAAGCTGAGGGCGCAGATTGCATATTTTCCTGTCAGGTGATAAGGAGGTGGAGAGTTTACAGGATTATTATTAGCTATTATGCTGTGCTTCCACGTTATCGTTCATGTCGCCCTTGCGGGCTGCTTCCCAAACTTTATTTGGTTCTTTAGAAACTGGTGAAAAATAATCGCCTTCAGCCTTCTTTCTCCAAGCCGTGAGAAGCAGACAGTCTTTTGGCTGCTGGGTCAAAGTCTGTCTCAAACCTTCCGACAACAGTAAACCACCCTCACCATCACCCCATTGTTTTTACTGCTGCCAGTCCAGACGCCGGATAGTTTCGCAGCAGCGCTTCACTGAACACAGAGGAGGCGGTTTTTACGCACATTGTCGAGCGCGCGTAAAGGACGCCTCACCTGTCGGTAAACATGTAAATATGAACTGTAATACATTTTCGCCACCACAAGGATTCAGTGTGTGCATTTGTGCCCGTGCATGCGCTGACTCGGAGCTGGCACCCTCTCACCCCCACGTCGCGCCAATATTCAAATTGGGATCCTGCGATTTGAATAGGAGCTTAATGAGACGTGGTGGTGTATATTAAATGAAGGGGGGGGTGAGGTACCTCATGAGGCTGAAATCCTGCTGCAGATTTAGTGGAGTTATTTAAGAAATGTGTTTTACATTTGAACATAGATGTGTAGGTGAATGTCTGTGCTGGTGTCTGCAGGTCAATGTGAAGACCCAATATATTATCTGACAGGAGACACTCTTCTTTCTTCACAGTGGAAAGCAGTTTGGATGCTTGCATGAATTTAACTGGTGCTCTGTCAGAAGGAGCACCAGCTCTCCATCACCTTCTGGGGTCAGAGCACTTGTCACATATACTGCAGAGACTTTTACAGAAGGCTCTTTTGTGTTGCACAATAATTCAGGCAACTGAGTAAAGACTGCACTTTCTCTCAGGGTGCGACAACTGGAACCAGAATTTGTGACTATACAAAGATGTAGAAGTCTGGCTCTGCATGCTTCAATTAACACAAAAATACAGTTGCTGAGTTTTTTTCTTAATTAAAATAACATCTCTAGAAAATTAGCCCTGCACCATGTTACATCTTACAGACCCAAATAACCCAAACATTTTAATTTTTTCCAGTTGTTGAATTCCCTCAGCCGTGAGTTGTAGCTCAGAGGTGGTCACAGTTCACTGTTGTGTGCAGCCTCTAGTGTATTTTCCCATGTTGCTGCAGTTCCTTAAGAGAAAGTAAAACTAGATGTTTTTCTTCCTGTAGACATCAGTGTCTCAAGTACTGAACATGTTCAGCTTCTACTTATTGCTGCCAACCAAAAGCCAGTTTTACACTGTGTAAAACAAACCCCATACAGAGTCCTTTCATCCTCTTGGAACCAACAGGAGCACATGGGGCAATAATCAGCCGACAATAAAAAGTTCTACCAAAAACTAATAGATCAATTATCTGTAATTATAAGGTTTTACTGACATTCTCTGGTCTGGAAGTAGATTTTCATCCCTTCATTATGTGGCACTCCCTGCATGAATGACCCGTCCTATTTGTTAGAAATGAACTTTGCTATGGAGTTTTAGTTGCCTGAGAAGCTGTGCTGGCCTGTGCTCGTGAATAGTGGTAATGAAAGAAGGTGACACACCAAATAAACTCTCTCTGACTCCAACACTTGGTGTATTTCAGCTGTAGCTGATTTAAACATTGAGGTGGGTGCTTCAGAAAAAACAGAATATTTGAAATTAATTTAAAATATAAGATATATTTGAATGAAAGATATTCCAAGGATTGGTGTTATAAATAAAATTAAATATAAAAGACACGAGTTGGGTATTTTTGAGTTGTTGATGAAGGTTAAAGTTGGCTACACACTATAACAAATTCAATACAAATAATTTTTGATATATCTGTATTTTTATAACAGGAACTTTTCTACTGATAAGCTATATTTAGGGTTTTTAAAAACTACATTTTTAAATAAAATACGCAATAAAATGTTATGGGGGTATTATGAATGAATTGTAAATAGTTAATTACACTAATGTTGGTAGTTTTTAGTGTTAATGAACAATATAATGATCATAAACTGTTTGTAAATTATATATAAACATTATCTGGAAGTTGATCTGGATGTAATTCTTCTCATAATGAACCTATAAGACGGCAGGTTGGTTGGTGGAAATAACAGGATTGTTAAAGAGTCTGAGCTTTGTGTCCTGCTTTATACACTCATTTATTTTATTTTTTTTAAATGTATTCATTAATTTGTCTTGTTTATGTTCCCTTTCCTGGCTGCTTGATGAAGTTTAGGAACCTAAAATAATTGCTTAGGTTTACGCAAAGGTCGAAGTTTGGAGTCTGGAGTGAGACTAGCCTAACTGTTGCCTCCACACATGCTTCATTCATGGATTTGCACTGCAGCCAGGCTTGTGCGTCACTCTTAGCCGCCTGCAGCAAATCATTGCTGGCTAAACAGCCATATTTCACGTCCTGTGCATGAAAACTAACGAGAAATGAAATCTTTACTTTAGGACGTTTCTTATCGACTATGAGTCCACAATTCTATACTATCCATAATAATCTATAATCAAATAATGATTTTATAATACTCAAACCAAATACATAAATCGGCCACGATACTACTAATATTATATTTCTATCGTTTGTTAAAACTACAATAACTATTTAGTAACTATTTATTATTTATTATCAGTGCTGATATAAACCCATCACCGGTGTTGTGCCAAAAAGTGATTTTCGGTATTTGTGCAAAAAACCAAAAAACATTGCCCGTATTTAAACTCCTGTAAATGACTTGTTGGCCTATAATATGTCAAACATGTTTTTCATGAATGATATGATGTCATTGTGAGCCATAAGCGACATTTCTGTCACAAAGTAGAAGCTGCAATCAGATTTCATGGAAAAGTGACTTTTATATATCTTTTATTTGTCCAGCTAAAAAGTCTGATTGACATTAAAATGTATTTTTTAAGAGTGATCTGTTGAAAAGGGGAATAGCAATAAATATAAAATCACAGTTCTCTAAAAATAGTGTAAGTGGTACCTGGATTGGATTGGATTCATCATAATGTAGACACAGAGCCAAAAAGATCAGACTTTGTAAAACCAAAAGAAGAACGAAAAAAAGCAAACTAGCAATGAATTATTTCAGACTTCCAGCTTCGCTGAAATTCAACAGGCTTTTTACCTCAAAGGAAATATAGAGTACACGAGTCATGAGAAAATAATTTAGGACATGAGAGCAATTTATACAGCCTCCATCTTAACTCGGTTTTGTGGCATTTTTAATCTATTTATTTTAATCTGTTTTGTTTGCAGCTCTTTGCGAGCACTTGTCTGTGAAAGGCGGTTTATAAATAAACGTTTCTTTTTTTTAACATTTATTTTTACACGAATTAAGTGGAAAACTTAGAGAAATATAATAATCGAAGTTGCCTGGATTCCGTGCTGTACCCAGTGAAAGTCATGCTCAAAGATGATCCAGTATCATAGCAGATTATTTCTGTGTCCACTCCGCGTTCAGACTGTGTAGCAGAACCACGCCTGTCACGCTTAATGTGGATGCTCTTCAGTTTAGTGAGACCTAACGAAGTAATGCACGTATAAACAAATCAAAGCAATTTTATTCCAGAGTTAGAAACAAAATTTTAATTCCTACTCTGAAGATTTTTGAAGAAGAAAAAAAAGCTCGCTTTTAAAATAATTTTTAAACCTGCATCTTTTATCTTTATTTCTGAAGTGTTTAAACAGCTTCCAGTTTGGGGCAGATTCCCTGGATGTTATTTTTTAATCTGATTTTGAATCGCTCTAATTGATCTTTGATCTTTAAACCTTCACGAGCTCACAACAGAAAACAAGCCACAAATCAGGTGAACTGCGCCTCCAAAGCGGTCACTTACCTGTCCTCTATTCGCACTGAAACTGTGGTTCACAGTTCACATCTGACTTTTTTCATCTTTCCATTGTTTCCTTTATTCTCCAGTCATATTTAATCACTTATTGATCACTCTCATCTTTGGAAAATGCTCAGAAAACATACAGAGAGCCTTCTGCCCTCTCTTATTTTCCATGTCAGGATGTAGCCTCAGTACATAGTTGAACGATAGAAACTTCCTCACCTCATTATTATTATTATCATTATTATTATTATTAGTATTATTATTATTATTATGTCTTTTTAAAAATAGCTGCTCGTCACAGTCACATGAACATCTGGTCACAGTCTGTGAGGCCACAATCCCTGGATCTACGAGGCTGTAAACACATCTAATATTAATGCAGTTTCCTGCTGAGTGAACACTAAGAAACATCAGCGCACTTAAAGACTAAAGTGTTTATTTTCCTGGTGTTCTTGTCCTAAAGGCAGGTGGTTTTGTTTTCTTTTCCGCTTCTGCCATCATGCGGACATTTTGTGTATTACAGCTAAATGCCGTCCGAATATTTGATTTCTGGTCCTCTGCTGCCCCAACAGGATAAAGAATGTACATACGGGGCTTTTCACTGGATGAGGGCTGGAGGGGGTAAAAGTAATAACTACACAAATGCGTCTTTCTTTCATTTTATTTCCACTGCAGTTGTTATGAAATCGTTTGCACAGCTGGTATGAGCTGTCTGTGATGATATCCTGGGCATTACGGCCAAACATCTGCACTTTGGTCTCAGCTTTCCAAAGGAGATTGTTACAGAAGTCTTGTGGTTTGTTCAAACCTAAGCTGTGCTTCCATGTTCAGAGAAAAGAGCCTTTCTACTGCGGCCCATCCAAACGAAGCCATACTTGCTCAGTCGCTTTTTAATTGTGCCGTCATGAACTTGAGCATTTAACATGGTAACTGAGGCCTGTGGAGTCTTAAGATGTTGATCTTGGAGTTGCACGGTCTGGGTGAACGCTGATGTTGGGAGATACATAGTGTGTTACCACACACCTGTATGCTTCAGACCAGCAAACTGCCAAAACCTCTGTTTTATAGAGGTGCTCACGCTTGCAAATGATCAGTTAATTGAGTGCATTTGATTATCATCACCTGGCTGCTACTTACCCTCTTAATTCCTATGGAAGCAGTAAGGGAAGTCTAGAGGAGGCTTTGAAACAGCCTCTTTTCACCATCAATAACATCTAAGAAGAAGAAAAAACCCAGTTTTTTGATAGCTGTTGAGATTTTTTTTTAGCAAAGCTGGAAGAATTTGGAAGTCAGCTTTTCTTCCAGATGTTGTAACAGTAGCTACAGAACATCAGTACCTCAGTACCTTTTTGTAGCCCCCCCACCACCCACACCCACCCCGTATCATCACCGCAGATTTATAGATGTCTTTTGTGATTGCTGAGAACAAACAAAAGCAGCCTGTCTTCATTTGCGAGCTGTGTGACGGCATTAATGAGAGGGTGTCTGTAAACCTCAGGAGCAGAATGCTTCCTGCAGATTATAATCAAAATCACAGCCGCCGTCCAAAACGTCTCCACCGCTCTCGTTAGCAGAACATCATGTGGTATGTTTGTTGTGACGTTCGAAAAAACAATCAGAAGATTTGAGTGTAAAACAAAGCATACATTTTCACAGAATGAAAGTGTCATTAATTTAGTGAGTGTACAGTATTGTACTGTAAATATTGCTTTCTCCCTATTTATATCTAATTACTACCTTTACTTTTATCCCAATCACACTATTAAGCTCACTTCCATCTTCATATTTCTGTTCTTGGACTTTACTATTGTCTTTTTTCATGAGTCACAGTCCAAAATCATCTAATCCATCCTGTTGTGGATCTTGGTACTGCTTATAGCTTTATCCTCTGTTTGAAACAAGCAAACTTTAACTTCTTCTGATTGGCTGCCCCTCACAAATAGGAGGTTTGAACAGCACGTGGGAGGGGCTTCTGTGCTCACAACAGGGCTGCGTGTCTGAAATGGCCACAGTAGGGATATCCACTCTCACTGACATCACATAGAGCCAAGAGTGGATTTAGTAGATTTTTTAAAAGAAAAAACTGCATGAAACTAAGAGTTTAGAGCAGTTTTCAGATCCCGTCATCGTCTGAAGCACTGCAGTTTTTAATGCTAGCACTTACAGCTATCTCGTACCTCTGTCATACACTCACATGGCTGGATTAACCACTTGAGGGGGCTCCTAGGCAAACATTTGTTGTTGTGCCCCTGTATCACGCTAGCACATAGACTGTGGCAGGCTCACATTTATTGTTTAAGTCATTTTCTTTTCATTGTGCTTTTTACTGCTGTCCATAGTTTTCTGTGACAGCAAACCCAGTACTTTTGTACTCTGACAGGTGATCAGGCAACACTAAAATGAGAAAAAAAACTAACTTGGGCTCAAAATGGAAGTTATTACACACATTTAAAGCTCCATGGTTTTATTTCTGAATTGGTCCTGGGTAGCTTTGTATGATTCACAGTTCAAAATAATCCTTGTTTTTCCTATACCGGGCCTCAGTGCACCTCTTCAGTTAATTCACTGTTTTAAAGTTTTAGGTCCTTCCCCTTTCAGCTAACTTTCCTCTCATTGCCTGTCTCTCACAAACAGAAGCTCTGATCAGCATGTGGAGGAGCTTCAATGCTCACAGCTACAGCTCTGTGCTTAATATGAGCATATAGGGAAGTCCCATACATCTAACAGATACAAGAGTAGAAAGAAACAAACCTTTAGAGCAGTCAGGGGTCACTTGTACATGCATGAAACCTGTTGTTTGAAGCTGTTCAATGCTGAGCATCGCCATTGCAACAGTCTACATGTCAGAAAATAGGGAAAAGCAAATAAAGAAGAATGTTCAGACTTCCTGCTGTGAATAACAAGCATTACCTTGAGCTGATTGTTACCAGACAAACAAAAAGAACTGAGCTCAATTACTTCTTTAAGATCAGGGTCACAGCACGGAGGTCTATGACCTGCTGCTATGGATTAATAATTCACTGATGTGATTTTCTGTTGGAGGAAGTGAGTAAATGATGGTCGGGGGGCTTTAGGGGCTCCTGAGCTGTTGAACACTTTATCGAATTTGTAATGGAGACACTCATAAACACAGTATCTTCCTTAAGTAGACTTCTTATTCACTTTGGGGAGATAAAAGCTGGTTATCACAGAGGCTAATCTGGATACTAATGCTCCTTATCAGGCAACAGGCTTCCTGTTGGGATTCCTAGTTTGGGCTGCTTGTGCTGCTCTACAGTCTTTGTTACAGCACATTACCACTATGCATGCACTAAGGTCAGTTTATTTGTATAGTCCACAACCTTTACAGTCTATAGAACTTCTATCTTTGGGCCTTCAGTTTGCATAAGAAAAATAAAAATCCTCCAGGTTTCTAGTCTACCACACACGTAAACAGAGAAAATAAACAGGCTGACAGTATAGACAACATCTCTTGTTCTCAGGAGACTGCTGCATGTGTCTTAGTCAAATATATAGAAAGGAGGCTAGAAAAGACGGCAGGCAGTTCTCCTACACTCTTAGTTTTCTCCATCTTTGTGAGATTTTTCCTGTCATCTCAGGATGGAGGCCCTCAGCTGTTTGTTATTCACTATTTGAGTCACTGTTTGACACTCCCTGGTGCCGTGTTATGCCGACATAGTTTAGGTTCACTTGCCCCCTCATTGGGGAGGGTCACTGCAAATGACTGCAAAGTTGTTATGAGTGATCACTTTTGATCCTGTGATGAAAAATGTCTTTACTAACGGGAGTTTTCTCCATCAGGGTGAAAGTGATCCAACCTGCATAGCTCGAGGTGTCACTGAGTGGTTCAACGAGTATGAACATGATGCAAATCCAGTGCCCTCGCAATGCCCTGTGTTACAAGATGTCAACCCATCTGTAAGCTCTTAGAGTGTTATAGACAACAGTCCTCAGCAACACCATCATAAAAACACCAAATGAAGATTTTTTTAATTTGGGGTTTCAACATAGGCTATTCTTACATTTTTCATTTTTCTGAAAAATATAAGAAAACTTTGAAAATTTGTGTGTAGCAGTATATTTGTGTCTTGTGCCAGCTGTCAGACAAATGCAGCCACTATGAAAATGAGCAAAAATGAGAAAAGAAAGTTAAAGCTTGAAACACAATTTCATACAAGCAACTCTTGTTATAATTGCTTGGATTTTTTTTCAACAGAGTTATACTACAAAGTATAACAAATCTGTAGAAGAAGCTTACAAAGCTGGCATCTTGTACCTCCATCCTGATGGTAGTATGTATTCACTACAAAGAGGATGTGTTGCATCACTAAGGATTTGTCGTCCATTTCCCCAGCAGGACTCACAAAGTTGTGTCACACTGTTTTGCTGGTGACCTGCAATCTTACCGCCCATATTTACAATTTTATTTAGTTTGTTCTTATTAACTACAGATAGTGAAACAGTACTGTGCAAAAATCTTGAGCAACCCTCTATTTCCTTACATTTTGCTTCCAAGGAGCCAGACTTTCTTGTAATTTTTAAAGCCAACATCCAAGGAAGAGCTGTGAATGTCCTTCAAGGAGCCTGGAGAACTATTCCTGAAAACAGCCTAAAGAAATTACAAGAAAGCTTGCCTAACAGAGTTCAGACTGTGCTGAGGAAGAAGGGTGGTCACACCGAATACTGGATTTTAAACTAATCAGAATTTTATTAACTCAGTTTTTTGCCTTATATACTTTAGTTCCATGTATGTTTGCACCTATTTCCCATTTAATAAAAAATGAGGGATGGCTCAAAACTTTTGCACAGCACTGTACATTCATTAGTATATAGACTACATAAAACATGAGATGTAACACTGCACAAGTGTTAGCAGTAAAAGTAGATAATACTGCAACACTTAACACTCTAACACACTGTGGTCTATCTGTCAAAAATGACTTGACCCATCTGATGGTTGTGGTGGTCATCCTTAACTGTGACCTTTGCATTAAGATATTATGTTGTAAGTATAACCATAGAAGATTGCTGAGGCAGTTTGTTATCATCAAGTCTCTGCTCAAGACATAGTCGGTATATGTTGGTCTGGGTTTTTTTTTTTTTTCCAACAATCTGATCAAAGAGTAAACGTAATTATTCTACCAGATGTCAGAGGACCTCACTACTTTTCTGTGGTTACATCACTTATAATATTCAGCAGGTTTTCCTGGATTTCATTCGCTATGCTCCTGCCTGATCCTCTGAAGAGCCACTGGAGTCATGCAGCACTTCCTTCCTTCTCTTTTTTATAAATCAGATTTTTTTTTAACCAGTTTATGTGTGATGGCTTAAAAAGAATATCTGGAACACTGCAGCTGAAAACTAAAGTCTCAGGTCTTCTTTTGGAGACAAGATTAATAGTAAAAAAAAAAGAATGCATACAGCAGAGCACTGTGTTGGTACATGCAGACTGTCAGACTAACATTTTGTTGTAAACATGTTTTTGGCCTTCTAAAAGCATGTGAAATAATCAAGGTGTAAAAGTTATGAATTATTAAAAGATAATGAAGATTTATTCTGGCTGTCCTGTCAGATGCTTTTGCTTTATTTTGGTTTATGTTCATTTGTTTTTGTTTATTTGTTGACAGCTGAGTCCTAATGCTGTGTTTTTTATCTTGTGAAATCACTTCTGAGCTATGAGATTTTTCTTTTTGTAGAGTGGCACATTTATGGGTGCATTTATCAGTGAAAATACATTTATGAAAAACACAAACTCCCTGCAGTAATATAGTGAGGGCAGGCTGGAGGAGCATATTATGTTCAGAGTTACCTAATGGTGTCATTTGTTTGGGCCTCATTACTCAGAGCAGGGAACAGTCCACCATGAGGAGAAAGAGCATGCAGGCAGAAAAAGAAAATCTGAAATGTGCCGGGCTGTCTCTCTCTTTGTCTGAGACCATTTTCAAGTAAAACTGGTTTTTGGGATTTTGTCTTAATACTTTTGTCTCCTGACATCTTGAGTAAATTACTTTTTACTGTTTTTCAATCCAGTTTTTTAGATGTGACAAACACCCTCAAAGTAGACAGTATTTCATGGCACTGACCTTACAGATAAAGTAATTAAAAACTATTAAAATATACACTTACCTGCCTCTTTGTTCGAAACACCTGACTAACTGCGGTGTTAATGCAAATATCTAATCAGCCACATGGCAGCAGTATGATGAATTTAGTCATGTTTGTGTTTGATGAAGATGATCTGTTGAAGTTCAAACAGAACATCCCAATGGGGAAGAAAGGTGATTTAAGTAACTTTGAATGTGGCATGGTTGCTGGGGCCAGATGAGTTTCTCTGAGTATTTTAAAAACTGCTAATCCACTCAGATTTTTCCACACAAATATATCTAGAGTTTACAGAGAATAGTCTGAAAACTTGACTCCAGAAGTCAGAGAAGAATGGCCAGACCCAAATAACCACTGCTTACAACTAGAGTGTGCAGAAGACTATCTTTGAACACACAACCTTGAAGCAGATGGGCTGCAGCAGCAGAAGACCACACCAGGTAGACACTGCTGTCAGCTAAGAAAAGGAAGATGAGGCTACAGTTGATTTCTGCTCTAACTTTTGGATGGCAGGTTCGGGCTTGAGTCCTTTTATATTGTCCTTTATAACCACAGTGCTCCCATCTTCTGATGGCTGCTTCCAGCAGGATAACACGCCAGGTCACAAAATCTCAAACTAGGTTCTTGTACATAACAATGAGTTCACTGTACTCAAATGGCTTCCACAGTCATCAGATCCAATCCAATAGAGCACTATTGAGATGTGGTGGAAAGATTCACATTATGGATGTGCAGTCAACAAATGTGAAACAACTGTGTGATGATGTCATTTCAATATGGACCAAAATCTCAGAGGAATGTTTCCAGCACCTGGTTGAATCTTTATTATGAAGAATTCATACAGTTCTGAAGGCAAAAGGGGCTCCAACCCAGTTTAAGGTGTGCCTATTAAATTGTCAGGTGAGTATATTTAACAAGAAGTGGTACTTAGGGAAAATGAAAGGATCACTGATGTTAGTTTGGTTCATCCTGAAGGGGAAATGAATATCATGGAGTAGCACTGGGACTCGTACCAGATGTTTATTAACAATATATTCCCGTAATAATGAAAAAAGAATTTTTTTCTTACTTTTTTAATAAGTAGGCATGATAACTTTTCACATGTCGATGTGTGATAATAGTATTTAACTTTAATCCTAGCTGATTTAGCTCAATACTAATCACAGCAGATACCTTAAGTACAGTTAAAAAGTAATTGCCTTGTTCCTGATTTCTTCGTTTTTTGCATATTTTTTGCACTTAAATGTTTCACATCACCAAACGATTTTTAATATTAGATAAAGATAACCCAAGTAAAAAGAAAATTTGGTTTTTAAATGATGATTTTATTTATTAAGGGAAAAAACCTATCCAAGCATATCTGGCCCTGTGTCAAAAGTAATTGCCCCTGAAACCTAATGACTGGCTGTGCCACCATTGGCAACAAGAACTGCAATCAAGTGTTTGTAATGACTGACAATGAGTCTTTCACATCTCTGTGGAGGAATTTTGGCCCACTCTTCCTGTTTTAATTCAGCCACATTGGAGAGTTTTCAAGCATGAAGGTTGTGTTTAAGGTCATGCCAAAGCATCTCAATCAGATTTAAGTCCAGACTTTGACTAGACCACTCCAAAACCTTTGTTTTTCTTTTTTGAGCCATTCACAGATGGACTTGCTGGTGTGTTTAGATCATTGTCCTGCTGGAAAACCAAAGTGAATTTGATCTTTAGGGCATGAACTGATGACTGCACTATCTCCTTCAGATTTTTCTGCCAGAGAGCAGAATTCATAGTTCCAGCAATTACAGCAAGTCATCCAGGTCCCGAAGCAGCAAAGCAGCCCAAGACCGTCACACTACCACCACCATGTTTCACTCTTGATATTCAGCGTTAGTGTCATGCCAGGTGTAAAGGGATTCAAACCTTGCAAAAAGTTCAACTTTTTGTCTCATAAGTCCATAGAATATTTTCCCCAAAGTCTTGGGGATCATCAAGATAATTTTTGGCAAGCCTTTCTGTTCTTTTTGGTCAGCAGTAGTTTTCTTCTTTTCTTCTTGGTGCTCTTGGAGTAATTTTGGTAAGCCGGCCACTCCTGTGTGGGTTGTTCCAAGTTTTCTCCATATGTGGCTCTCACTGTGGTTCACTGGTGTCCCAAAGCCTTAGAAATGTACGCCTTCAGGCTGATAGATGTCAATGACTTTTTTTCTCAGCTGTTTCTTAAGATCATGGTATGATGTGTTCCTTTCTGAGATCCTTCCTCACTTTGTCAGACAGGTTCTATTTTAGTGACTTATTGATTCAGTAGGTCTGGCAGTAATCAGGTCTGGGTGTGGCTAAGAAATTGAGCCTTGCTTTCCACAAATGTGGTTAGTCACATTTAATTCATAATTTAACAAGGGGACCAGCTACTTTTTCAAACTGGGCCAGGTAGGCTTGGACATTTTTTCTCCTTGATAAATGAAATAATCATTTAAAAACTGCATTAAGTATTTACTCATGTTATCTTTATCTAATATTGAAAATTGTTTGGTGATGTGAAACATTTAAGTCTGACAAATATGCGAAACACTAAGAAATCAGGAAAGCAAACACTTTTTCACATCATTACATTCTGTATGTCCATGTATGTTTGCACATTTTCCATTTTCCTCAGAAAATATAAAAGAATAAAAGGTGGCTCAAGACTTAAATCTTTATTTTTCTTTGTACTGACAAAATTGATCAAACTGATGGAAAATAAATCTAAAGACACCTACACCATAGTTTTATTTTATTCTATTTCACAACACTATTTTTAAAACGACTTCTTTTTTTGTTTCAGGTGACTAAAATGTTTTCACCCCTAGGTTAAGTTTTGTCACCTATAACAACCTTGGTGTGGTTGCGTGTTGATATTTATATCGGTCTTGTTTTCCATGAAAACAGGCACCTCATATTTCTATGCAACAGAACCAAGAATTGCACCTACTTCTCATCACAGCAATTCAATCTAAATTATAGCGAGTACTAGAGAATACCCTTGTGAATAGCCTCCATGCTGAAATGAGATCATGAAAGAGTAACATGATGGCAGAGTGGAGTGTGTGTGGGAGGGAGAGAGGTGCGTGTATGTGTGCGTGTGGGCGGCGGAGTGGGGCAGACCTGCATGGAGAGCACTTTGGCTTGTTTTTGTCATTACCGCGGTGAGAGTAAAGCACATTTCCAGGCATGCTGATGGGATAAGATGACCCCCTCCGGTAAACTCAGATATATGTATGGAGACGCGCTTGTCAAACAATAGGCTGGCTTGTTATGGTGGCCTTTGCTCAGGTTGCACATGTGAACACTATGGCTTGTTTACAGCGTGTACCGCACTGTGCGCACGCTCAAATATTTGCTGAAAACTCGTGGATTTATAACCACAGATTCGATTTAGGCTCAAGGACACTTGGAGAGCAGAAGCTGGAAGATCAAACAAGCATCCAAACAATTAACCCGCTCTACCAGTGAATGTGCAGCCACTGTAACAAAAAGTTCAAACAGTTAATCTAAGCTTTCCTTAGCTACTATGGGATATTTAATGGATGCCTACATGTTTGGGTTTTTTTTTTTACTTCTTTTGGAGTCCAAAGCCTTTCTACTTCTGAATCTTTCCTTCTCATGCAGCCAGATCTCTCTGCCCTGTGCACTGCATTTCATTTCTTACATCTGTCTCTGGACACTGTTATGCTGCAGACCTTGAGCTTCTACATTATCCAGGTAGCTTCTATGTGCTCCTCAAAAGCTGCAGGTCATCACAGGATTCCTGCAACCCCCTGTCTGCTTTTCTTGGTGGATTTAAGTCCATTAACATGCTGTCTTTTCTCCATCCGACTTGGCATCTCTCATCCTCCTGCGGCACAGCTCTTCTGCTTTTCTCCTTGTCCATAGTGATGGTCAGGTCTGTGCTGGTTCTTGTGAGATCTGTGCGTGATGCTTGTTTGAAGTTTATGGCTTTGAGTTGAACAATTCATCTCAGCCTTTGATACTGTGTTTCTAATCCAAAATGTCGCTTATGAGGCATTTTTCCAAGATGTCAGTTGCTTTATCTCTGTCATCCTCTATTCCCTGTAATCCCTCAGCACTGGGTCTGATACAGCATATGTTCTTAAACTAGGACATGAGTTTGCCTAGAAAGGCAGAGGAAAGAAGACGAAGAAGGATGTGGGCAGCACATTAGTAGAAATGCTGATTTTTTTTACTCTCTAGAGATCAGCATGCACATCAGTGTGATCTGACTTACAGGATGAACCTCACCCACTGGTTTGCCACTGGCAGCATATATATTTGCCAACTGCCATGACTGGGTTAACACATTTGTAGGCCCCAGGGCGAAAATTTGCAAATGAGCTTCTGCTGACCTCCTCCTACCTAGGTTTGGTGTTTATGTGCTGTTTATGTCACCTCTGAATCGCTCCGCCAGTAAAAACGTTACAGATTCTCTTACAGTGCTCGCTTTCGTGTTTTCAGTTCTTTCTTGAGAGCAAAGGTAGAGACCAAGACAGCTTCATCATCATCCAACCAGACACCAGTGCTTGTGTAGAGGTACAATGCAGCGGCACTTCTGTTATATATTTTCAAACGTAGTCCTCTTTTAAAAGGTTCAACAGCAGTAACATGTCAAGAATAGTAGGTTTCTCCTCACCTGTTCTGAAAGACTTACTTAAAGAGCCTGTCAGGATTTTTCATTGACAAGAACAGGATGGATACGGCTGCCAGCAAGCTAACAAGCTGCTGTTGCTTGCTGCCTGCAGAACTCATTTAAATGAAGCTGGGCATGGTAGTAAGCTGTTTTACACCTGTCAAAGACAGCACAGAAGATTTTTACTTTTATGTAACAAAGTGCTTAGTCATTATGATTCAAACCCCATGTGTAACAGAGGCTTTCTCTTTGAAGGTGCCACAGTAAAACAACTAAAATTCAAAAATATAAGCAAAATGCAGGCAACGTGCAAACGTGCAAAGATGTGTAAATCATAATGTAACTGTGCAGGGCATGCGAGAGTCCTTTGCATTTGCAAAGAATGCTCTAATAAGTATTCAGGGCTTTAAATGGAAAGTGGACAGCTGCTGCGCAGGGAGCCCAGGAGGCTTGCATTGCTTAGCAATGACTTTGTGGTAATTTGATTAACTGACATTTAATTCAGAAATATGCATCTCTAAAGAACTGAAATAGCAAGAGCGCTGAGTATTATTGAGGGGCCCTGTGACAGTATAAAAGATGTATGACTTCTGGCTCTGAAAATAAAGCCAATGCTGAAGTGCCTTAGACCTGCATTCTTTTTAGTTGCTCCCAGGGGGCGACACTTGTGGTTGCATAAATACTTATGCAGAGGTCCTCTTAGTTCCCTTCCTCTGTGATCTCAGTAACACAGAACACAGTCAGTTTTGAATCATTTTGAATAAAACATGAAGTCCATTTTGTAGTGGATTTTCCATATGCCCACTGGCTAATGCCTTGTCAATCACAAGTCATTAGCCAATCAGTTTGCAGATCCACTGTGGAGGCTTAATAAATGGACTTCACAAACCAATGGGTGAATCACGATGGCTATGTCCACATCTTATACTGTCTTTTGTTAGAACTCAGTATGAATACATTCACTGCCATGCTTATGTTGTGAAGAAGGTGGAGATTGGCTGGGGGATGACATAGGTACCCAAAGGTCATGAGGCCCCTCAGCCCTCTAATGTGTCAGCTTTGCCCTGTAATACTGTACACCAGAAATTACTCTGCACACAGAAGTCCTTTTCTTTCCAATGGATAATTTAGTATGTGTACACTTCTTACACATTATAAATATGTGCACTAGTGCATGTGTGCTGGGCTATAATATGTAGTCTATATACTCACTGGACACTTTATTAGGCACACCTTGCTTATATTGGGTTGGACCCCCTTTTTACATTCAGAACTTTAATAATTCTTTGTGGCATAGATTCAACAAGGTGCTGGAAACACTCCTCGGAGATTCTGGTCCACATTGATGTGATAGCCTCACACAGCTGCTGCAGATTTGTTGGCTGCATATCCATGATGTGCATCTCCCGTTCCACCACATCCCAACAGGATTGAGATAAAGTGACTGTGGAGACCATTGGAGTACTGTGAATTCATTTTCATGTTCAAGACACCAGTTTGAGATGATTTGAGTTTTGTGACATAGTGTGTTATCCTACTAGAAGCAGCTATCAGAAGATGGGTACATTGTGGCAATGGACATGGATTGACAGTCAGCCACATTACTCGCGCTGTGGTGTATAAATGATGGTTAATGTGCCAAGAAAATATCCCCCACACCTTTACACCACAATCAGCAGCTTGAACAGGTAGGATGGATCCATACTTTCATAGCAAGTTCTGAACCTACCGTCTGAATGTTGCAGCAGAAAATGGTCTAACTGTGAATTGCAGCGCAGATTGTAGCCTGTTTTATGTTTTCAGACCATTCTCTGTAAAATCTAGAGATGGCAGATGGCAGTATTCCAGCATTTCAACAGCCCATCTAGCACCAGCAGCCATCCCACATTTGAAAAAGTCACTTAAATCAAATTTCTTCACCATTCTGATGCCCAATTTCAGCTTCACCAGGTCATCTTGACCATGTGTACATGTTTAAATGCACTCATTTGCTGGCACGTAACTGCCCAATTAGATATCTGTGTTAAGAATCAGTTGAACAGGTGTACCTTATAAAGTGGTCTGTTATATACATATATATATATATATATATATATATATATATATATATATATATATATATATATATATATATATATATATATATATATATATACATATATATCACTGATTTAACCGCGTGTCCCTTTATTTACTCTTAAACAATACGTGGACATTTCACCAGTCTGATATCAAAGCGTCTGGTATACCGTCAGAAAAGAAGCGCTTGAGGTGAAAACAATTTAAGCGGTAAATGCCTCACAACAGTCAACATTTCCCACTTTGACAGCCTTCACATGCCGCAGCAGGCGGTTATTCGCCGCTACCAGGGCCGTGTTGATTGCAGACGTGAAAAACAAATGGGCTAGCGGGTTCTCTTATGGAAAGCAGGCAGGGCACAGTGGGGCTACAGTGACATTTTCCCCACATGCAAAATCATGCAAAAGGTAAATACTGAGGCGGAGGGATACCAACACTATTGCAGAACATGGCCGTCACCTCCGTCATGTCCTCTCCCGCAGACCGACCCACTCGTCTGCAATTGGACGAGAAGTTTGCACGTCAGCTTCCAATTGGACGCGCGTCACGTCAATCACGGGCTAATGTCAATGACGTCGATCGTACACTGGGTACGCTGTGTCGCCTGGGTGGATAGTATAGTTACATCAACATTAAAGGGAATAAAATGCCGCGGATTCATGTAAATAGAGACTTCGCTTCAGCGCTGATAATTAATGTTTCTTAATTAACACTGGTCACCTCTGGAGCGGGTAGTTGCAGGCCTATTTTCGGTGTTTATCAGCAATATTTCAGGGTAAGTGGAGTGATACATTTCCTTCCTGCGTCTTTTTTCCTTCATACGGGTGCAGACCTGCTTGCTTTATTATTTAAATACAACAAAGTAATACGCGAGACTACTGTGTTATATCACACAGATACCCACTCTTCACGTGAACATGAAATATCCGTGATATGATTAAAAGTAGTGCGTACTCCAGCTCGCCCTGCCGAGTTATATGGAGAGAGTGAGGAAGGTAATGGCTGTCGGTCGGACTCGTAACTAGAAAATTGTGAAATGGCCTGTGTAGAGTAACGTTAGCTCGTCCTTTGCTTTGCATGTCGGCTCCGGTAGTTACGGTGTCCTAAACGGCTGTTTTAGGCTTTTAAAAATCACGAACCGAGGATCTGACACCAGGCTTTGCCTCCAACATGTCAGATTAGATCCTGTAGGGTACCTGTCTGCCGTCAGTGGGCCTCAGTATCCAGACTCCCATCTGTCATCATGGTTAGAGGATACAGTTTGGACTCCTGCTCCCACTTTGTTAACAAAAAAGAAAAAAAATCCACTTTAACCTAATGTGGTCTTCGCATACCAGATCTCACACGGTTATTAGTTTAACGCCATTAAGGAGAAAACAGTCCAAGTGCACATAAAGGAGAGCTATTGTTCAAAGCTGTTCACCCTGCTGCTGGATTTTTTTTAGCTCTTCACAGGAGCCTGAGGAAAAAAAATATATTTCACTTTCCTGCACTGGTTTACGTGTGTGCAGAACAAGAACAATGCACATAATATTTAAAAGAGCTAACAATCAGTGGTCAAACTACAATGTCCATGTTTGTATGGTCTTTTTTGTTGCGTTGTTTATTAATACTTAAAAGTAATTCCAGTTAAATTGGGGCTCTGATGTGGTTTAGCAGAGAGGCTGGCCCGTGCAGCCATGATTTTTCTGTGCCCTCCTATGGTAGATACCAGTGCTGCTGGGCTATAAGTAGGCCACTTTGACAGGGTGATCCACCGCTGTGAGTCGTCCCTGCAGATGGATTCATATCAACATCCCTCGGTAGTGCAGCCCCACTGACCATCAGCACAGATTTTACACATAATTTCTCGTTTATCATGATGTGTACTGTATGCTGTGGATTGAGCATAAAATCCTCATGTTTAAATGTTTCAAAATGTCACCTTATTATTTGGATTGCAAATTCTTCCAAGTCCTGGTCCTCTGCTGGCCTGGCAGCAGGATCAACATGCTGGCAGGCCAACAACTTTACTATCTTCAAGTGAAATATCTGATTAAAATGAGGAAAACAACATTGATATAGAAGCATGCTGCCACCTCTGTGTTAGGATTTAAGCTGACAAAGCTGGTAATGGTTGCCAAGATGAACAGAATAAAATAGTTTCTTCACAACAACAAGTCATTAAGACAGCATCGTGCTCTTGGATTATGAGCAGCCTTTGGGCTGTCAGAGTGTAAGCTTTTGTCTCCTAGATGTGGTAAAGATGTGACCAAACAAACAGGTAATGGTGGCACATAAAATTAGGCAATATCCAGTTTTTTTAAAAAACCAGGTTGAAGTGAATCTAGGAATTTTTCCAGTGTTAAATATAATACACAGTGATTGCCGACATGCCAAGTTTTGTCCTTCTGACCTGGCTGAAATAGTCCATCCATGTAAGGATAGTTTTAATTTGTTTCCCTTTGTGTTAAGTGTTCCTTGAACTGAAATCTCATTAAAATTGCAATAATTTTCCACTCAAATAACACCTCATCACATTGAATTTATTAAGGCTTGAGGCAGGTCTAAGCAGTTTGTATGTTTTTGCTTTAGAAGCATAATTTGCTGGAGTAATGAGATTTCTTTATATCTTCTTCCGACTTTATTACTTACATGTCTAATGCTTTTTTTTCTTAAACAGTAATATTAATTGGAAGGTTAGACATTGACTTGTTTGGTAAAGTTCATTTTATAGGAGGACACAGTGTAACACTGTCCTAATGCACAAGGGTTTAAACTGGCAACATATGTGAGTCCTTAGTAATATTTTTTTGCTTTTAAAATGACAGTGTCTTGTTTAATGTCGTTCAAAAAAATCAGCTTTTTTTTTTAATTCGAAAGCTTGTATTCCTAAAACAATTAGGTGGTTAATTGAGGAGTTGATTTATGAAAAAAGGGAGACAGATATGCAAAACACTCCCTGAATTCAGCTCCCTAAATGGTGCTTTTTTTCTTGGTCCTATATGAAACCTAAAGATGCTACGTTAGAAATTACAGAGAGATTTTTCTCCATTACCTGAGATTTTCTATGCAGCACCTTAATAATCAATGTGTTGTTGCCTTATGTTGTCAGGTGGATGCAAAGTCACAAACTGTGAGTGCAAATCAATGCTACCAACCTTTTGGCTGTGGGAGATTGAGCCATTAAGGCCATCAAGTCCTGAACCCTTGTCTGGGAGCCGGGCAAACCCCATTGCTAGTCATGTTTGAGGCTCCGACCATTTATCTCAGGGCTTGGCACATTTCATTGGGCAGTGCGTAATCCGCTAAAGGTCACTGCCACTAATTACACTACTCCAAAACAGGCAGATGCCTACCCTGAGCTTGATTGCGCCACCCTTCATTAGGAGACTATTCAAGGGTTGCATAAGCATCACTTGGATGATTCGAATAACATATGTGCGGCTCTTTTTCTTTTTCTTAACCAGAGTGACCAAATGCCTTTCCTCCTAAGATGATGAGGCACACCTGGTCCAGCTGAAAGTCATTCATTTGCCACTGTCACAGACTTTTTAAATTGTCTTTTAGATCGACTTGCGCCTTTTCTGGCTGATTGGCTTCCTGCGTCTGAGCGAGATTGGTTCGACTGGCTGCAGGGCTCAGTTTTAGCCCAGCGGTGATCTCGTTATCTCAGTGTCCAATCAGTCCTCCAGCCACCTCCTAATTGAGCCATCAGCGCCTTAAGGGGGAAGAGGAGGGATGAACGTGTCAATTACAATAATGAGGGGGCAGCCATGCAGAGGGCAGTCGGGGAGAGGAAGGCTAGACAGAAGCCTTGCAGTGTCGCCCCGTTATGGTCAATTCACGACTAATCAAAGATAATATTGTAGCCTGACAGTGCCAAAGTTAGCAGAGTCAGTAGGGAAGAGCATTTTTTTAAATCATTTTCCCCTCTAGCTGTGGGATATTTCTACATGTCGTGTTGTGGTAATTGTTAGAGCCGCTGAATGATCCATTAACACTGCCGTGGATATAGATTTAATATACAGAAAGCTCGGTCTAAGCACAACTCAAAGCACCTAATGCTCGTGCATCTGTGTGTGTCAAGTAGCTTTTTGGGCTCGAGGGTTATTGGATTAATTGTTAGCCTGTATTTATAAGGTCCTCCATAAAATGTTGTTTAATAAAGGACACCAATACAGGAGGTTATCATTATTATTGCTACGGGCTTTGTGAGCAGAGGACTCGTGCAAAAACATAACATTTTAAGCACTTTTTATGACTTGACAATGATAATAATGCTGATGCTACTCAAAAAACTAGTAGCTACACTCATGAAGGGATTCACAGCTAGTAAGATGAACCTGTGTGTCGATACGGCAGCCACTACTGCTGTTTATACACATAAGGTACTTGGAAAGATTTAGCTCATTAGCAGCTTAATCAATCAGCTCATTAATTGATTGGTAATTACTCTGTGTTTTCCCAGCTTCACAAAGCTGCAGATTTTTGGTGTTGCTGTAAAAGACTTTAAAAGCTCTGATGGTCACACAAAACATGATGATATGAAGATGTCAAATTGGAGGCTGATGTGTCACATTGGTTTGATTGACGTTATGCTGGTTATACCAGTGTTAATTTCCTGTTTTTATATGTGAATTTTCCATGTATTGCTGTAAGTGGCTGTTATCATTTCCATTGCATCAAATAATTATTATTTTTTTTGTCATTACGGGTCTTTTTCAGTATTAGTGCCTAACGAACCATAGAATCTGTTGAGCGATACACTTAAACAAACCATCATTATTCAGTTGGTAATGCTAGTGTTGTGAAGGGGGTTGTATTTTAACTCAAACCACAATCTGTAACGCAACCGGACAACATAGTTAATGCTGTCTAAACCTAACTAGTGAGTGAAAGCGAAAGCAAAAAGCGAGTGCAAACAAGCTGATCATCAAGTGAAAACAAAGCACAAAAGTCAAACATCTGAAATTTCGTAGCTGAGTGTGTGTTAAAAAAAGGGATGCGGCTTGTGATATCTTTATCTATGAGGAATCTGCATTATATCAAGTAACAATTAAACACTTACACTTCTGTATAAGCCAGAATTTAAAAGTGATTGGAATCATTTTTATGCGAGCTGACACGAGTGCGGGGGCACGTCACGGCCTGCTGTGACTAAATGAATGTAAGTGATAGTGAAAATACACTGTATGGCCACACCTGACTCGCTCAGTGAGATTATTATTTTCATCTCCAGAGAAAATTGGTTGGCTGGCGAGCAGAAAAGTCATAATGGATAAATGGAGGGAAAAAAATGATAGCAGCTGCTGTGGGTTCAGGTGGCGGTAGAAGAAATTCAAAGTTGACTGAACAAAGTAAAAAAAAAAAAGACCAGTTTAAACATTTAGACAATCAGGACGTCTTGTATGAATTCATAGGTGCAGCTCTGGTTTGGGTTTTCACCAGTTAATTCTCAGTCTGGACATTTGTTAAAATGTGGGTTATTTTTTTGGTAAGCCCCATGTGCACTCCAGTGGCGTTTTCATTTTTTCCATCTGGCCTAACAACAGTCCCACAGGAAAGCTCGGATGCGGAGGGTCAAGACTGGAGGGAAAACTTAACACAATTGCCACAGAGCCGAGCCCACATGTAGGAAAGAGAATGGGGTTTAGGTAATGTGTTTAGTAAAATGTGAGCTGAAGATAAAATTGGTTGAGGGAAAAAAAGTAGTTTTGTTGTCAATTTTCAGGCCAGTAAGGAGATTAAAGCAGGTTAGTTTTGGGGTCCATTTGAAGTCTTTTCACAGGTGTGATGAAATCCGTTTAGTATATTTTTTTATTACATAAAAGCATAGATTTTAAAATAACAGAGATTGCTGGAACTCGGTCCATTGACGGTCTGTTTTTGTCAGTAAGATCACAAAGAAAAGCAGCACGTTCTGAAATACCAGGATTTTCTGTCCTTCCACTAATAAATAGACAAAACAAATTTTCCTTTCAGCTCAAGGGAGCGCTTGATTTAATGTACCACACCAGGCAGCTCCCATAAATGCAAAGCATCAGCATTGCACCTGACTGAGTTTAATGAAATGTTCTCGCTAAAACTGTGATTAATGTATGATTAATTGTGCATCCCGAATGTAATATAGATTAATTAAAAGCTCTCGCTGCAGATAGGATAAGTGCACCTGTGCAGTATGTGACTGTTAATGACTTTTAACTCATTATCATGCAAAGTAAAAGTGGCAAACTGCTTATGTATTTTACTTTCTAAATATTTGTAAGTACTGCAGCTGTTATAAGATTATGAAGTTTAACCTTTAGCAAAGCTGATTACCCCGGGTATCCCGGGTACAATCGCAAAGTGCCAAGTCACTTCATTCTCAAATCTATATTTTTCTCAAGTAGCAGATTAGAGCTACAGTGGAGTTGTTAAGGATTTCTGCCAAATGTGTGTTTTTAAATGTGTGTGTGAAAGAAAAACTAAAGTACAGTTTTCAGAGCCTTGTAAACCAGCCAGTAAATGTCTTAATTAGCCAATAATAAGCCCAAAGGCCTGCTCTTCAAACTAAAATGACTTTGATTATTTCCATGGTGTCACTGAATAACCCTGAAAGGCTGAATCGTGTGGAAATCATACTGACAATTATCTTGACTGATGTCACGTTTACGTTTTTAGTCCTTTTGAGGGCTGCATTAAATTTGTTTTAAGAATGAATGAATTTATTAATCTACTAATCACAGTTCAATAGATTTTAAAATATTAACCACAGGATCCTTAGTGTTCTGTTTTGTTATGCACTTATAAACCACGAGTCACTAACTACGGGTGACTTCTGATAAATGTAACAGTTATTACTTCATGCATTTTGGGGCTTTCAGTGGAAATTAAAAGCCCATTTTTACCGTTGTTGCAGGCTGCGTGTAGTCATAGTGTTGAATTGGTTGCAAAGAGGTATACAGTGCTGCACCAAAAACCTCCTTGCAAATGCTTTGATCACCTGTATTTTGCGTGGGAAATGCTGACTTGTCAGCTTTTACTTTGAGGGCTAATGCTTATCATTCGGGGCTTGCGCCGCAGTTTTTCAAGTTTCACTACTGCTCCGTGAGTAGTTAACAAATGTTTTTGGACAAGTTTGCAAACTAAGGGTGACCATGGCAACCTGCTATTGACCAAAGCAACCACAAGGAAGTTTTTGGTGCAACACAGTATACCTCTTTGCAACCAATTTCACAATGAGGCTGTTAGCAACACTCTCTAACTGGTTGAGGAATAATCATTTTTTGGCTCTAATAACTAGAGGTCACCAAGGGGTTACTGATCAGTCTATAGGCCTGTGTGACTTGGGTTAACTGTTTGGAAGTAGAAAATCTGTGATGTGGTCTGATCAGTCAAAATTTTATTTATTTATTTTTTGGGGGAAATCATGGGCTCTGCCTCCAGGTCTAAGGGAATAAGGACCATCCAGCTTATTATTAATCAGCGCACAGTTCAAAAGCCGGCATCCATTGTGGCTGGAGGCTTTAGTGCATATTGCATGGGTAACTTGAACACCTGAACTGCTGCAGAGAACATCCATTTTTCAGGGAGGACCTTGCCTATATTAGCAAAACAATGTGCTTTAATTCAGACCATTGAAACCATTAGTTGAATTATAAAGAACCAAAAATAGAGCAAAGCCTATATGTAGCACAATTTTGCCTTCAAAATAACAGCGTGAAATTTGTAACCTTTAAGATAGTACTAACACGTTTAATATGTCATTTGATTAAATATGAAGTTTAAATTATTTACAAATGAGCTCTTTCTGCTTGTATTTACATTTAGCACAGCATCTCAGCCTTTGGAACTGGGGGATGGACATATTTTTTGCTTTAGTGCTTGCTTATATCCACAAATTTTGATTACAATGATTAAAATAAGTCCCTTCCTCATTTTGACCTGCTGAAGTGAATGTGAACAAAACACAAAACATCTGGCCTATCTTAGACCTGATCTGTTAGCTGTTACTTAACACTAAGGGTGACAAAAAATCTCATCATCAAATTCAGTCTCTGGGAACATTTTCTGAGCTTGAACGCCTTTTCATATTTTTTAATGCTTTGCCCGAAGAGATTGAGACAATGGCAGCCGATGAATTTAACCTATCGCAGTGGTGTCGTGTGTCGCTTGGTGCCCCCTGACCTCATAATCAGACAGCATTGTTGCCTCGGTTGTTTTCAGGTTAACTACAGTTGAACAAGTGGGGTTAGTCATTATTTTTTTCAGACAAGTGAATGATAACTTACTGATTTATGAATGCATGATTCCCACCATCAGATATCCATTGTTTTCCTTTCCTCTGTTTGTGTCATACATTAGGAACGTTCCAGTAACGTCTTTGTCTCTACTTTTTACAGGAGAGGAGTGTCGTCATCCTCACCACAGCAGCTGGGGGGGGAAGTTTGTCACTTTAGTCCCCGTTGAACAAATGACGAACTGAGAACCTTCTCAACCTCAAGCATCTCCGCAGCACCCGCTCGTTGAAGGAGTCGACCACGTTGCCTCACCACACTGGACAGAGAAATGTGTCTGTGCGTGTCCTCGAGTGCATGACCTCGTCTCAGTGTTTTCTGGCTGCACTTTCTCTCTCACCTTCCGAGAGACACTTCTGCACTTGACTGACTGCAACATTTGTCTTCACCACAACAAAGCATCATGGGTAGGAAAAAGATTCAGATCCAAAGGATCACCGATGAAAGGAACAAGCAGGTGAGGCTTAATTATCTATTTGGTTGCTCATCTGCTGAAATGAGTCATTGAAGAGACCGGAGATTGACCGTCAGTGCATTTGTCTGTATGTAACACTGTGATACATATCCGATTTTTAAAGCACGCAGCTCCAGCTTGGGCATTAACCTCCAGAGTTAAGACGTTATTTCAAAATAAGGTTCTCGTTTTTGTTACTTTTGGCTCTGACTCTGCATGTGCTGAGATTTGCGCCCGATCTACAAATTCAAATGTCATATTAAAAGCTTATTTTTCTGCTAAATCCACTAAGAAGGAGGACACTTTTTTCCATATAAATGGAGCAGAGCTGTCAGCCAGTTAATTAAGAGCTTTAATCACCCGTCTGGTCAGGAGTTATGTGCAATTTTCTTAGTTCTCATGGTTCTAATTGTGACTGCTTTTCTTACTTGCGTCCTTTGTTTTTTCTCAGCAACACATCGTGTTTGCTTCGTACGCTCCAGTGCACTTTATCAGTGACATTTGGCGCTTGTTGCCTGTCCCTGCTTTGGTTAGTATGATGATATGTAAAACATGAAAAAAAAAAAAAAAAGGATCCGTATGAAAAGAGGAAGGAAAAAATGAGCAATTTCTGAAAAATGTGTTTATTAAAAGTCTCTTCACAAGCTGTTCTAGAGCTTTTGGTCACATGACGTGACTTTTATCAGCTGGGGCAGTTTTTCTTGTAATCATAAAGTCACATCTCAGGCAAATTTGCTTAAAAGTTCAGATAAAAAAACCAAACAAATAGTTTAATCAATGAGTTAATAAAACATAGCCAGTGATAAGCTCACTTACAAGTAAAGTCTGCACATGGTTGTAGATCAGTTTACTACATTTTTTTTATTATAGGTAAAGCAAACGCACCGGGTCACCCCATTTTCGTTTCCTTTGAAAAATCACTTGTGAAGTGTTCTAAAATAGAGCCAATATTAATTTTAATGGTTGACTCAAAAGACGAGAGCCCAGTGAGGCTTTATTTAGAAATCCAGCTGTTTTAGGTATTATTCAATACTGTTTTATAATAGTGTTTTCTTCCGTGAGCTGTTTAATCCAAAAATGGTGTTCTCCAGGCAGTACTTTGTGAGGACTGATCTGATCTTAAACAAAAAAAACTCCATGTTTTATTGCCAGAAGTGGCGAACGTTGTGGTTTGTGTGGTCATAGAAAGGGTCAGCATGCGAAACAAAAAGAAACCAAAAACATGCATACTGTAACATGATAAGGGCTGTTTACTGCTCATAGGCACTGGGACAGTTTTACAGGGTCAACATAGCTGTCTAGATGTCACAGATTTCAAATGGCAGTAAGGTCATTATTTTGGGCTGGCCCCGCACAGCTTTTTGATGTTGTCTGGCGTCCAAATTCAAGTCCTGCAATGAAAGGTCTCAAGTACTAAATCAGGCTGTACCCCAAAATCTGCCTTTTTAGCTCCATTTGCTTCCTTTCTCTTCTCACTGCATGAGGCTGCCACTCCACTTCACAGTAATGATGGTGCTGGATGAGTGATGAGGTGATTCCTGCCAAACAGAATGCTTTGTATGACAACTGAAAACTTCAGTTTTGTTTTCATCACACCACAGAATATTTTGCCTCATGCTCTCAGGCCTCCACGTGCTTTTTTTTTTTCCTTTGGCAATCTTCAAGCACACTCATTTTTTCCACAACTGATGCCTCCGAGACATTTTGCTCGAAGACAAAATTTGAAAATCGCTGCTTTGATTTGTCTTTTCAGAAGATCGTTTCTGCCAGGTCGGACGGTAGCTGTAATTTGAATTCTGTACTTTTAATTTCTTCTCTCTTTAATCTACAAAAATGTTTTAAGTTTTCATGCCCTCCAGCCCAGACTTTGTGGACATAACAGACCCTGAAACCTTTTCAGATAACGTGTGAAAATGGAGAGGCCAATTTCAGAGGCTGGAATTGGCCAAGGCCAGGGCTAGCCATAGAGTGTAAAAAAGATGGACTGATCTGAAATGTGAAGGCAAAACCCAAGTGCCTTAAACTTGGATTCTTTTTAATGGCCAGCAGGGGGGTGACTCCTGGTTGGAAAAAGATGGGAAAATAGGTTTTGTTTCCCGTTGCTCTGAGATGACTTTATGGGCTGAGTCACTGTTTTCGGGTCATGTTAAAAAGAACATGGCGCTGTTTTTGTTAATTATGGTTAATATCGGAGTTATCCAGAATGTCAGTCTGATCCGCCCCTTGCTTGTCACTTCCTATTGTCTGTTGGTGTTGCAGCTGCCGGCTACTGTTGCCTGTGTTGGCAAACCTGTCAGTCAAGATGGCCATCCCTTTAACTTTAGGTCATAACAAAATCTAAAAGGATGTTGTTTTTTTTAAAACAGGAGTCTGTAGGGATTGTCCTGTTTTTGGAGCCTTTCTAAAGCGGCCACTAGAGGAACTGTAGTTATTTGTACTTAACTTCAGCTCTGTTGGTTACCTCCTGGTTAGGTAAAGCTACTTTCACCTGCTCCCTTCTCACATTTAAACACCACATCTCTTCACATCTCTTATTTAGCAGAGTTTGATCCAGATGCCCTTCCTGATGCAAAAGGGGATTTTTGTCTCTGGCTGGAGTTGAATTAGTGACCTTTCTAAATACAGATATTAAATATAAAACAGGTCACCATGAAGCACAAAAATGACCGAGCATTCAATTGCACAACCTATGCACCTCAACACTGACCAACTGATTCAGAGTCAGTTGGGAAACAAATAAAAAAATAACGCAATATAGGAAAAAGTTTATGACCTGCAGTATCTATGCCAAAGTGTGCGTCTCTAGTTCAACTTAGACCACATCTACTGATAGCAGAAGCAGTGAATAAATGTTAGGCTAAAAATATCAACAAATATCAAAACTGTTTGTAAACGTATTCATGTCTATATATATATCAGGGAAAAATGATTATTGACTGTTTATTGTTAGCAACCAGAGTGTCTGAAGGTTATTTATTGTGATGATAATAATTATGAATAATAAACGGCCACAAAAACAAGGATGCTTCAGTATTGATGCTGAAAACTGACTCACTGTGCTTCATTGATGGCTCTTTATTAATGTTGTTATTGCTATTGTTGTCACTGGTACACTGTTATTTGTGTGTGCTTTTACCTAATGTGTCTATCTGCTGTGTGAAATATGTGTTTGTGTTACAGGCAGCTGAAATAGTCACAGGCTTACTTTTTCTTTCTAAAGATTTCATTTTATTTTGCAGGCCTAGACCTGTTTGCGTGTGGTGCACAGAAGACCTGTGTAAAGGTCTTTTATAGGAGTTAAAGCATTAGCAGTGCTTTAACCCTGAGAAACCTCTGGGATTTTTTTACCCTCCCCTCTGCTGTTTTTACAAATCCTTTCGTCTGTATTCTTTCAGGTGACGTTCACAAAGCGAAAGTTTGGTTTGATGAAGAAAGCCTACGAGCTGAGTGTACTGTGTGACTGCGAGATTGCCCTGATCATCTTCAACCATGCGAACAAGCTGTTCCAGTATGCCAGTACTGACATGGACAAGGTCCTGCTCAAATACACAGAGTACAATGAGCCGCATGAGAGCCGGACCAATGCCGATATCATTGAGGTTAGTCAATGCATCCTCAGCATTTGTGCATAAGTGAGTAAGCTAAGGCCTTGATTAGATTTTAAATAATATGGAAACTGTCAGGGCTGAACTGTTGCACCAACTCTTAAAACATAAAGAGCTGTATAATACTGGTAATATCCATCTGTTAAATATGTAGCCATATGCTGCACAAGTGATTTGTTTGTTTGTTTGTTTTTTGGTCTTTTAGCTGTATTGTCATCATTTCACCAGATTTTGATTTATTTGCTGTTTGCTTTTGTGTTTTTGATGTGACAAAACCAACAAGATTAAAAGCTTAGGCCTCTTGAAAAAGGCTTTGTGACAGTTGTTTTAATGCAGTCTCTGAAGAAAGAATTTGAAGTGTTATCTTATCTTTGTGTGATCAGAGGCAATGTAACCGGCGCACCTCAATGTCATTGTCTCACGTCACTGCATTCATTCAGGGGTGTTATAAAGAAAGTAGCTATAATTAATGGAAATTGTGTTTCTGACTTCACAACCTTGATCAAATAATTTTCAGTAGCAGCTGATATCTGATTCTCTTCTACCCACATTTTCTGAAACACTTTAAATGATTAACTCATGAGTCATACTATGATTGCAGTATCACTCACTTCTAAAGCCCAGTTTTTACATTTGCAGACTCTGAGAAAGAAAGGCTTCAACGGCTGTGACAGCCCAGAGCCAGATGGCGAAGACTCGATTGACCAAAGTCCCCTTAATGATGACAAATACCGGAAAACCACAGAGGACCTGGATGTTCTCTTCAAACGCTACGGAGTAAGTTTTGTAAACTTCACATTTAACTCTTCTCTTAATTCATGCAGTTTTTTATATTGCAGTTTGTTCTGCTTATTGGTCAAAAACTTGTCTGTTGTTGTTGTTCTGCTTTGTCTTAAGTACCGACAGGAAACTGCTACTGGTAGGAGGTTCCTCTAACAAGTTGTGTTACACTTTACTGTGACCTTTATAAAAAAATGCAGATATACTTGGTGTTAGAGATGGTGGTATTATTAAGAGCTTTTGTTTGGGGTTTTTTTTTTTTTTGGTGATTGTTTTGAAGCACTTAAGAGTTAGTCTAACTCATTTACTGCCTTCATATTATTCACAAACGAGGACTAAAACTCTACACATCTGTAAAACCACTGCTTTTTGGTTTTTCTGGCCATGCATGCCTTCAGTTCTCTTTATTTTTCTACTGTATGCCGATGATACTCACCTGTACTTTGTGTTTAAAGACTCCAATTAAATAATTGTGCTTTTTACAATAATACCATGTTCATTTATAGTCAATAGATCGGAGTTAAGATCATAACATTTGTACACTGTTTCAGCTGCACGCCAGGAAATTTGCACACAAAGGGCACTTTGAAGACAAAAGAAAGCAGATAGCACTTGATGTCTTTTATTTAAATGACAAAAGATTACTTACTTAGCTGTAAATGAAACACTGAAGTACATCAACATGGCTGCTATTGTTGTGTGATTTTTAATGTACCACACAGTGGAAGCAAAACAGGTAATGAAATGTTGCAGTAATAACTGTAAATCAATCAGGAACTTTGTGTCATTGCATATTTTCAGGTCCACCAGCTTCATATGAGGGAGCTGATGGTGGTCATTGAATAATCTGCTAAAAACTGAGAGAGTGGCATAACACTATTATCTATAAACTCAGACGTCTGTTTATTACCATCAGTAGTAAACTTTGTCCCAGCTACTGTTGGTGCTACCAGAAGACCGTGAGAGTTCTTAAAATATTTTGTTGGCATGATAGAAAACTTTAAGGCTTCACTGGGTGCCACTTGTTCATTTCTCATGGATCCTTAACGCTTTCCCTCCATAAAGATGACATTTGATGAGCTCCCCTGTACCCGTAATAATGTGTTTGACAGCTCAGTATTTATCAATGAACATGTGGTTTGATGACATTAGAATAGTTTCCAGTGGTAGCTGTATAGGCAGAGCTCACTCTCACTAACTTCTGATGCAAACACAGTCATTTCGTTGTATAAGCAGGCTTGAGATATGAAACCACTCAGTTCAGAAAAAAGCTTAAAGGTTGCTCCTAGTCAGCTTTCAAGGGGTAAAGAGTTAAAGAAAACTGATTAATACCCACCATAACTGCATAAATACCTTCTTATTTCCAAATGACCTCTGCTTTCAAAAATTCTTGAAAAAGTTGTTAGTAGGCAGCTCTTAGGGGTAATAAAAGGCAATAATTTCAGTCTGGTCTTACAAAAAGGACAGAAACCACTTTATATAACGCTTTTAAGGACATTTAAATCAGTACAGATTCAGGCAACATTACAGTTTGTATTTTACATTTGGTACAGCTGACCATACTATTCCCCTTAACAGACTTGGAAATGAGGTTGGCCTATGTGGAAAGGAGCTCAGATGGTTTTCATCCTACTTATCAAACAGTATTTATAGTTACTGTGGACAGTTTTACCTCATTTACTATGCCCTCGTGCCATATGGGGTCCTACAGGCTCAATCCTTGGACCTAGGCAAGGCAGCACGGTGGCACGGTGGTTAGCACTGTTGCCGCACAGCAAGAAGGTCCTGAGTTCAATTCCAACATCAGGCCGGGGTCTTTCTGTGTGGAGTTTGCATGTTCTCCCGTGTTTGCGTGGGTTCTCTCCGGTACTCGGCTTCCTCCCACCGTCCAAAGACATGCAACTTGTGGGGATAGGTTAATTGGATAAACCAAATTGCCACTAGGTGTGAAAGTGCGAGCGAATGTGAGTGTGAATGGTTGTCTGTCCTTGTGTGTTGGCCCTGCGACAGACTGGCGACCTGTCCAGGGTGTACCCCGCCTCTCGCCCCATGACAGCTGGGATAGGCTCCAGCGCCCCCCGCGACCCTGAAAAGGAGAAGCGGAAGCGAATGGATGGATGGATGGTATCTGTCTTACCTCTGTAATGCTGATTATTGACATTCGCTTGTCTTATTTAGTACAGAAAAACACAAAAATGTAGCTTGCCTGCATTCCTGCCTTGGTGCCATTAAGGACTGGATGACTTCTAATTCCTTACAACCAAACTGTTATTGGTACTGAACATCTTACTAATAGTGTCATGACCCAACGCAAACTGCTAGAATCTTTTTTTTTAGCTTCTCGGTTTAAACTGTTATTTCAAATCTCACAGCCCAGTCTTTGTATGGGTTAGTATATTACAAAGGTCAGATCAGTACTTCTGAATAATACAGCTGAACACCTTATCCACTCTCTGATTTTCTGCTGATTAGATTATTGCAAGTCATCGTATATATTCTTAAATGATGCAGCAGTTTTGCATCTGTACTTGGTACAAGACTACTCAGAAACACTTGGCGCTGCAAATGCATGACTCCAGTCCTCGTAAAGTTACTTCGGCCTCCCATTCAGTGCAGAATTCAAATTAAGATTTTACTGATTACTGTTAATAGAAAGGGGGACTGCATTCAGTTTTAGCCCAACAAGCTTCCTCTTAAAGTTAGCTCAGCATGATCAGTTCCTCATTTTAAAAAACTTTTAAAAGCCCACACTTATAGATTGGCTTTTATATCGTGGTTTTAATGTGATTTTATCTATTTTTAATTTTTTAATGCTACTTTTTTGTGAAAGTGGAAGAAATAAAGGTTATTATTTTGATGTTCATTAAACAGAGAGCAATGACAGGTTTATATTTGCAGTTTTTTTTTACTCTTTGACAATTATTTTTTTACTTGTTTTTCTTTTCTTTTTAACTTACAATAAGAACTTAAGCAATATTATTTTACAACACTGGAAAAGCACACAAGCCAGTGTGGGTCCTTCAATATTAAAACTTTACCACTTCACAATATTTTATACCGCAATGGTTTTCAGTCGTCTTTACTCCACAATGGTGAAATAAGGAAATGCCTGTAGACCCATATTCTAGTCTTTTTCTGCTCTACATACTGCATAAAGTCTTCACAAATTAATTTCGGTTGGGTTCTATATTATGTGCACCTATTTGGAGCATAACAATACCTCTTAATTTTACCGTATTATAATAAAGATTAAGTATTACAGTGCTTAATTTTTCTTTGAAATTAGATATGACCTTTTACAAATGAGATGAATAAAACTCCGGAGACAAATTTTTCTATTACATGCTGTTATATTTGTAAACGATCGTATAGTTTGTTAGCTGAAGGTGTGACATACACAACCTGCCAGTTTTACCACTTTTTTTTTTATTCCAAAAAAGTAGCGTGAGGCTAAATATAGGTAATGTTCTGATTGTTCCAAAGTAGTGCGGTAATGTCACGCAGTGGGACTAAAAGTGAAGTTTTCTTAATTTCGCAGCAGTCAACAGCTCCGCCTCAGACGTTCTCCATGCCGGTCACCGTCCAGGCGTCCAATCAAAGCACACTGCAGTTCAGCAACCCTGGCAGCGCACTGGTAACTACCTCCTATGTAACATCATCATCGCTCACGGATACCCACCTCCTGTCGCCACAGCAACCGGCTCTTCAGAGAAATACGGTGTCTCCTGGGTTGCCACAGCGACCAGCCAGTGCAGGTGAGCGAGATGAGGAATGGCAAAAAACAGTAAACAGTCTTGAGCGCAGGGATTTTTCTGCTTTTACACGAACATGACTTTTTTAAGATGCTCATGTTTTGTCACAGTGTTTGATCTAAAACAAAAAAAGTTGTCTAAAAAAAAGAAAGATGACAAAAATTATCCATGTTTGTACCGCCGTAGGATTCATTTTGAATTCTTTGTAAACACAAGTAAACGTTGGCCTTTATTAGTTAATAGCAGAGATAATTACAAAATCAAGCAAGGCGACACTTTCAGATAATCAGAGACTATAGCAGACACTGGAAGCATGCAGCTCCATATCATTATGCATAATAAGCTGCTTCATTCCTCGGGGAGAAATGCATGCCGCTCTCCTCTGGACTAATTTGCTCTGTGTGACATTTGCTGCACTTCACTTACACTTTTTTTTTTTTCACATTTATGTTACATATTAGTTGATTAGTTCATGCATGCAGGGGAGACCTGGAGTTAATATTTATTTAGAATATACTCAGTTTAAAGTCCTTTTTTGGATATACTCTTACAGTTTGTGTAATGAAATGCATGGTGATATAATGCATATGCAGCACTGGTTGGTGGTGAAACCTGAGGAGGGAATGAACAAATATATATATAAGTCAATATTTAAGATAAAACAAAGAAACAAATAGAGTATATATAGTATACAGTGTATCCTTGAGCTGGGGTCTTTTTCAAAGTACAAAAAATTAGAATGTCCACTGTGGTAAAATGTTATGTGAGAACAAAAGGCAGTTCTCTCATATTTTGAGGCTTTTGTTGCATTATAAATCACTGAGAACTCCATGTATTACCCTTTCTTCCACTACCAAACCTTAAAGTGATGTTCTTGTTCTTAAGTCCCAACATTTCTATTAATTTAAGCTTTTATCAATAGGCGCTCTTCTTGGAGGCGACCTGAATAATTCAAATGGAGGATGTCCAAGTCCAGTCCGTGAGTATTAAAATATCTGAGCGCTATCCTCCACTTATTTGTTGTTTTTCACCACAGATCGTCCTTCTGTTATCCGGTCTGTATTGGGAGTATTCGTTCCTCCTCTCCTCCTCTGCACCGTCTGTGATTGTATCTCACAGGGATCAGGGGAAGCCACCAGTAACAACAGAAATGCATGGGATTCCCAGCACTTCCTGCGGGGAATGCAGTCAGCCTGGCCTTGTTTCTTTATTTCAAGCCTGCACCAGGAAAACGTTTTCATTTACTTACTTTTTATTGGATTTCTAGATTAAAAATGTCCAATCTTTTATTTAATAGTACTAGAGCACATTTGCCTCAACATATCCAATAATCTGTAACATCAGAGGGCTTTTACTCCTTGGTTCTGTGGGCACGTCTTTTAAAAGCTGTTTAACAAAGAAACCTTTGGGAGGATTATGTAAGCCATCGTTGAGGGGGCACACCGTCTGTACCCCGCCGTCTGCTTTCACCTGTTTGATTTTCCTATTGATTTCTGTCCATTCACACCTCCGTCTCCCCGCAGCTAATGGATACACCAGTGCCAGGGCCTCCCCAGGCCTCCTCACCGTTTCCAACGGCAACAGTCTGGGGAAAGTAGTTCCGGCCAAGTCTCCACCCCCACCTCCGAGCCCCCAGATGGTCAACAGCCGCAAGCCAGACCTCCGAGTCATCACCTCACAGGGCGGAAAGAGCCTCATGCAGATGGTGAGCTTAACTAAGCCGAACTTGTGTTGTCTGGGTCGGTTTCTTTAACGCTTCGATCCTTTGACGAGCAGCATAACGCCTCCTGTCTTCACTAAAGTTACTTGCGATGTTGAAGCAAAGACAAAAGATGAATCTGAAGGATTATTTCAGGACCACGGGAGGATTATTTTCACTTTTTATCTCAGGAAAGTTTTCCAGTGAGTGAGATGGAAAACCATACCAAACTCTGGGAATTCATATTGATGTGTTGAATGAAATTCAAGAATTACACTCAAGATAAACAGTCTGTTATAGAGGAATGCTTGCCATCAGTTTTGTGCTTTAGTAAAGACCTGGGGGAAGAGTTTTTCTGCTCAACACTTCTCATTATTTAGTCTAGGAAAGTGAGTAAAGTCGTGTTGAATCAGCCTACTCCCACCGACACACCGATGAGATTTCTCTTCTCTCTTTTCCTGAACCAAGCGTGCACCCACGTTTCTTGGAGGCATGTTCGGCAGTGTCTGTGCTAACAAAAAACAGTCTTGGTTTCATCAAGGACTTAAAGTTCATTTCAACAGCGAGGTCCATTTAGTAGCTGTCCTGGAGCTTTCTCTCCGATCACACAACATTTCTCTGCACAGTGGACCGGCCACATAATTAAGATGTACACGTTTTCATTGTTTTTAACACTTGAACCACCAGGTCAAATCTGAGGAACTTTGGCTCAGAATAAGATGTATTAAAATACATTGGGTATCAGAGAATCACAGTAATGTATTGAATGCGATGGCCAGTATATCATGGTGGTGCTGTATTGGTGACTTTTCCCATGAGTATCCTCGGGGCTCAACTAGGCGTTGCATAATCCTGACAAATCTTAGAGTAAAGTAAGATAAACGTGGTCCTAAGAACTTAAAAATAAGGGGACTGTACATCTATAAGTTTTTAAAAACATTTCACCTTCTTCAGGTCTAAAACCAAAAAAGTGTAGAGTCTCAGACATTTTAAATCCTAGTGGTCATTGACCCACTATTGATCATGAGTGTCAACACATGACCCAGGGTATGAAAAAAGGCGTGGGTCATTACCACCAAAGGTTTCGGGTGAATCCACCATGAGACCGATAGTTTCTCCGTCCAAGATGTGGATCTGAACTGAAGAAGCCTCTTGGATGAGAGGTACAACATCTTCAAAAAAAACTTAAATAAGTACAGTTGCCTTATTTTCAAGCTTTAAGACTACCCTGCCCTGGATGACTGAAAACCTACAGTTTAAATGTGCACGAACTGCTGGTGTTTTAAGAGCAGAAACCAGCCTCTGCTACCCAGTAGTATTAAACTGTTTTGCTGCTGTACTACTTCACATTTCCTGCAGCTTTTCCTGTTTTTTCTTAGCTGGGTACAAAGTGATAAATATGTTGACACGGTGACGGCTGAGGACGATTGTGTGATCGAAAGCTCCAGATTACTGAGACCAGTCATTACATTTCTAATGACTGTAGGCAGGCAGAGTGATGGCACCGCCACACATTTCATAATCAGACTGCACAGAAGTATGTCATTGTTAAGCAAGTAGTTTTATTGTTGTTCCATATATTTTTTTTAATTACCCCAGAGTTGTAACCCTCTCTGTTACCACCCTTTGCAGACAGAGGATGAGCTGGAATTGGTAAACGAGGTGATTTCCCCCACGTCAGTCACTCGCATGAGTCGATGGCACATTAATAGCATGGATGCAGTTCTCTTACAGGAGTTTCACATTGTTCTGGTCTTGCTCCACTCACATTTCTTGGGATGGTCTTTCAGTTTGTGGTTCCCACCTGACTGCATGTGGTTCAGGGCTCATGGATGTGTTGTTCCAGCATTTCTTTAGTCGTGGGCTCATAAACCTGTCAGTGATCTAGAAATACTCAAGTGATTCAGACCTTCACATGAATCAGTTTTGTTTCAGCAGAAGTGTCATACTGTAATGTGCTCCTGTAAGTTTTTGAACCAGGCCCATTTACTTCATCATACGATGCCACTTTAAAAGCATGGATGTCTTCTCAAGGCACCACGGAGCATGCTCCCTGCTCACTGACACTCACACCGACTCATTCCACCATCCTCCAAAAACTGTGTGAAATACAGACGTTTAAGAACTAACTGGCATTACATTAAAGGCATTTCCTCTGTCACGTATGCATATTTAGCTCTAAAACTCTAGGATTTAAAGATTTTAGGATTGTGCGCCTCTGTATTTATGGTGTTACTGTAACAAATTAATTAATGATTAAGATGACATAAAGCTAATTAGCCATGTTTTTGTGAGGCGATGGCTTCGGCTTTTTAAAAAGGACAATTTTGTGTTGAGATTTGTTGAAAACAAGCTATTATTCCACTGTTTTCTGACTATTCATGGGCAGGATTATTATTTGAGACTAAAAAATTAAAAAAAAAATGTTATAGCAAAATTTTACTTTCATTGAATATTTGTGAGACAGAAAAAATACTTATCCCACTTTTAATAATACTGGGGAAAGAAAACATTGAATTTTCTTGTTATTCTAAAAAATCTGCCTTTGATTTAAGCTGAGTTTACACAGAGAGAGATGATGGTTGCTGCTGATGGTGGTGGTGGCTGCTGCCGTTCCCCCTCTTTCACAATTCCTCCCAAAGTTGACAGGCAAGATTCTCATTTTCCAGAGAAGAGTGATTAATTTTCATCGCTCTCACCTCGCCGCTCCTCCTCACTTCTTCACAAAGGCAGATAATTGAATCCGGCTCCTCTCTCCGGTCTGTCTCTTCTCTCTCTCTGTGTAAATTCAGCGTTACAGTCATAACTCTGTCCGAATGTTTCCTCTCCGGATGATGAGCCTCAGCGTGGAGAAGAGTAATTCCAGACCTGAATTACTGCGTCTTTGGCCTTTTATTCGCAAACCTTTTATTATTTCCTTCTGTTAAAAACCTCCATCTGCTTTTATCTGTGATATAATTCAGCTCAACCTGACTCTGGAGGGTTGTGTTTCTTCACAGATTTGTGTCTTTCAGCGAGTGTACATAATAATAAAACCTCAGGGCAGCAGTTCCACAGATTTAGCAGTGTGACTGTGGCACCTGTGTTGGAGAAACACTGAATATCTTGTCATGTAAATGGGTGACTTGATGTGCAAACACTCATCTCTGTGGCTCCTATAAAACTGAGTGATAGAAACATAAACAGGATGCTTTACCACTCTCGCAGCGTACTGTAAACCTTTACTGACATCCACTGGAGAGTCATGAGATGAGCTCTGCATTGAGGCAAACAGGATCAGCTTCACGATAGCTGCAGATAACGTCACCCGTTTGTAGTTTATTATAGTGAGACTGGAGAGTTTATTCTGAAATTTACCATTTAAAATTACAACACACTGTATCCACAGTAGATGATATTAAAATTGAAATGGGAGATTTTATTTCCTGTTAAATGTTTATGCCATTTTTTTAAATTGAAAGGCCAAAAACACAGTGAGCAACTGTATGTATGAATACGATGGTAAACTGAACGAAGAAACCAAAGAGCCATTTTGGCTGCAAGACCCTGTGATGTACTTTTATCACTTTTGACCTTTTTAAATTAAACAAAATCTTGATTTATCAAGAAAATATGGCAAATAAGTGCAGATGATACAGACTGGGAGGAGTTTCTGCCATGTGAAAAACTAAGTACACCCTTAATGCTTCCTTAGGAAGGTAAGTAGATGCCAGGTGCTGCTAATCAGCTGCACTTGACTAACTGATTGTCAGCAAGTGTGAGCATGAGAGATCTATAAGAGCAGAAGTTTTGACAGTTTTCCTGGTTTGAAGAGTTCAAGGTGCGCTTTAACACAAAGTCGCAATCGTCCCAAGATTTGACATCCCAGCAAATTCAACCCAATTTCAAATCATGCAATCTTTGAATTAACTGCAAAAACCAAAGAGCTGTGTCTCTGCAGGCCTCAGTTAGCATGTTACATGTTAAAGTTCATGACATTAGAAGAAGAAAAAGACAGAATGAGCTTGGCTTGTTTGGGAGGGTTAACATAAGACATCTTCTTCTCTTCAGGAAGAACGGGGCAGCACAGCTTAGGTTTGCAACGCTGCATTTGGACAAACTGCAAGACTGCAAAACAGAATATCAGCACAAACACCCCATACCAGCTGTCAAGCACGGTGGTGGAGGGGTGATGATTTGGGCTCTTTATGCCGGACCTGGGCACCTTGCAGTCACTGAGCCCAGTGAAATCCTCTGTATACCAAAATATTCTGGATGCCTGCAAACTTCAGTGAACTGAAGCAGTCTTGTAATGAAGAATCGGCCAAAATTCATCCACAATGATTTGAGAGACTGATAAAGTCATACAGAAAACTATTACTTCAAAGCTATTCCTGCTAGAAGCGACTGAATCATGGGGTGCACTTATTTTATCACAGAGCTGTATTGACTCCTATTTAAACTTTTTCACATCACTGTGGATGTTTATATCCAGATAAGCCATATTAAACGGTGATTAAACAGTGATTGTATAATTTTTATTGAACATATTCGTATAGGTTTTTAAATAAAAACAAAGAGCACCAAATAGAAGAGTAAAAAAGAAAAAAAATCAGACGAGATTGATCCAAATTTTGCTAAAATATTTTAAATTAATATGTTGATGTTTTTTAAAAATGCATTGATAAAATATTGAATTTTTACAGAGTCTGTGTCTCGTCAGAGTCGATCTGCTTGGGAGGATTTACTTTCACACAATCTTTTATCTAGTTAATTGATCTGATTTACATTTTGGTAATTATCATTAATATTCCTGCAAGCTTAATTTGAATAAAATGTGGCAACTGAGGGTTGAACAACGTGCCTTTAATGTAATTCTATAAATCACCGAGAACAATGAAAGTGTTTTTGATGCATGTCATCAAGAACGTCCCGACAGTAAATCCACATTTAACTCTGAGATTTACTCCATGTGGAACGCCATTATGAATCCAGCCATGTGCACATCGTCATTCCCAGCATGTCAGAGTGTACATTAAACAAAAAATAAGTCTTGACTCCTTTGGGTCACATGTGGAAGTTATGATGCTTTCTGTCCTGCTCTCACTAACACGCTGTGGTCCTCTTTGGCAGAATGCCCAGCGGCTGGCGGCTGGAGCTCAAACTCTCACCACGCCGGTGGTCTCTGTAGCCACACCGAGCCTCCTGGCACAGGGGCTGCCCTTCTCCGCCATGCCCACAGCGTACAACACAGGTGAACTCAACACGAGAGCTTTGGCAGCAGCAATATCCTTTTTAGATGAAACAGAAAGTTTATTTAATTATTCACCCTCATAGCTTAAAGAAGAAATCTATTTTGAATTCCTGCTGTGACCTTTGCCCCCTCTCAGAGTACCAGCTGACCAGCGCGGACATCACTGCTCTACACGCTCTGGCGTCACCAGGAGGCTTGCTGCCCACTGGCGTGTCCACATGGCAGCAGCAGCAGACTGTTTCCCAGCCAAGTCAGCAGCAGCAGCAGCAACAGCAAACACAGCAGCAGCTTAACTTAGCATCACTCAGCAACTTGGTGTAAGTCTGCTCTTCATCTTCATCTTCAGCAGTTGAACCTGCGCTCAGATCCAGAGATGGTGGCAGCTGAGACGTTCCTGTAATGCCTCTCTAACCCTTTTAATGCTGATGATGTACTGAATCTACAGACTCTCCCATTTAGCTTGCATGATATCCATACCATGACCTTTATATGCAAGCAATCCACATCCTTTTTTTAACGATCTGGTCTCTCACCAGCATCTCACCATCTCAGCCTTCTCATAACATCAGTCTGAACGCCGTTCGGCTTTTTCCAGGTTGATTTAAAAAAAAAAAAAAACATTACGTGGAATGAAGAAGTGGTTTTATTTCCTCACAGTGGAAACAAAATGACACAATTATCAGATAATTATTATTATCGAAACCCTTTATCACCCACACGGTTCTCAGTCAACTAAAGCTCCCCTGAATAACCTTGTTAGGCATCGTGTTTATGTACGCTCAACTGACTAGTAAACATCAGGTGGCTCGCTTGGCTGAAAAGGCATTACTTTTCCTGTTAAAGTGTGTCTTTTACTGGAAGTCATGCTCTTGTCATTGGCTGTTATTGGCTGTAAACCACTGAATAAGTCTCTTTGTTTGCCCCTGTTGCGTACAACTTTCCCTGAGCCATGCTGAGACACAAATAAAGAAAAAACACCACGGCATCAAAAACAAATATGATGAAGCCACTTCCAGCCACACTGAAAGCTACACGAATTCCTTATATTGGAAGAAGAATACAGGTCACTGCACCTTTAAACTGTGTGCACAGTGAAATGTAGTACAATGTGTGGTATTATTTACTTAGGTGGTAAATAATTATAAATGGGATTGTGTGTTTTACTTCCTACAGAGACAGAGTGCAACCTTTCATTCTCTGAAAACTTCACTCAACGGAGGGATGCAAAATATCGTTATAAAGGCCAAAAATATACAATTTCATTATGTCAGAGGAATCTTTTAGGGTATTGTCCAGTTAGCTGTGGCGAGTTATTGTTAGCAAACGTCTGTGACATTTTATGCTGTCCAAGATGAAAGATGATCAGTGTGAAAGAATCAGGATAATATCCTCAATCGTGGCTACAAAACTGTGATTGTGCGTTGTACAGGGGTAAAAGTTCAACAGTTTTGTAACCAAAGATAGTGTGGGACAAACTTAGGATGACCCTGCTGCCACAGCCTTTATCTACTCACACGCTTATCAACCAGACAGCACCAAACAAACTTAAATAGAATATATGGAAGCAAAACTTAATTGCCTCAGAAGCAAAATAACACAAAGTCAGATCATTTGCACTAAACTTGGAACGGAAAAAGAAAGGTTAAAAATGAAATCTATTTGAAGTTTGGCAGCAGAAAGTTGTTTGTATGATCTATCATCCAGCTGTTATCAGAGCCAGGCCGGCGTATACAACAGCCATTTGTCTTCATCCCAGTTCAGTCAGCATTAACCTCATAGAGTCTACATTCATCAAACTTGTTCTACCCGAATTAATTAAATCCAGGATTCATAGCGAGGCTTACAATCACCTTATAAAGATGCTAAAACTGTCGAGTGTGTGTAGGCGTTTCATTGCAGACATAACGTTACAGCCTTCTGAGTTGCCCAGAGTCTACAAACTGTCACAATCCTTTAGCTTCATGTAAAAATCATAGCGATGACAAAGAGATGTTTAGATATTTAACCAATCAGCGACAAAGTGGACATGTTGGCGTACTGACAGTGGGTTAGATCTGCGTTAAATCTGAGCTGTTGCAACATCGTAACTCCAAACCTTTCTGATACCCTCCGTAGTAACCTCCCTAAAAAATATAACTACACATCACTCTGATGCCAGAGGCTAAATTAAGCTTCACTGTCGGGGTTATACAGTTTTTACAATTGTCTTAATCCTGCAATCCACTTTTGTTCTCTCCTGAGTGGCTCAGTGTTTCAATTCAGGAGTTTATCAAAATCTTAGTTCTGGGTTACTCAACTTTTCTTGGTGGAGGCACCTTCACTAAATACAGAGTCACAGGTTAGCTGTGTGAGGGTAGGACCTAAATGCACTCTGTCTCTATAGGTTTAATTTAGTTTTGACTTCCCTCAGCTCAGGAGGGAAACACAAAAAGGATTTCAATCCTTGATAAACTCTATTTTGTCAGTCAACCTGAAAATTTATAGGAAGTGATCCAAGAGAAACGGTTTAAAAAATCACCACAGTTCCTCGGTCCTGATGTGAATGGTTCCTCATTTTAGGAAACAAACCTGCCCACATTTGTTTGTCAGCACAACTCTGGCTCGTCCTTTATGAAAACATTCAGTCAGACTTCGCCTCATGTGAAGATGTTAGATCTTCCGCTAGGAACGTAGGAAGAATAATTATACGTAATTTCTATGTAATTCGGGACTTGCATACACAGTGTGATGCTATTTTCAATATGGAGGAAATGCAGTGTGATTTAGAGAAACTGTTATCAAGTTAAGCAGATGGTTTCACTGTTTTTCTCCCTTAATAAGCAGCATCTGGACTGGATTATATCAGTGCGGTGTGGGTGTGACTGAAAAGCTGTGTGAGCTGGGTTGGGGTTTGGTAGCGTGAGCACCAGAGCCTTGAAGTGTGTTCTCTCCTCTCGTCCACAGCATGTGGGGCGTGGACAAACAGAGCAGCGAGCTGTCTAGCCAGGTGTCCAGTCTGGCTGCCAATCTGAGGTGAAAAGCCACTAATAGTGTGTGCGTGTGTGAAATGTCATGACCTTGTCTGTAGGGGGGGCTGTAGTCCACTTTGCACTTGAATGGGATTCTGTCTAAAACACAAACAACACTGGGTGCGTGCTGCCGTAGACAACGTGTCTTCTATTCTTTTTACTAACAACCAGAGCTTATTATTAATTTTGCAAAGACAGAGCAGGAAGAACTCTTCAATAAGAGCTTTTAAGAATATTTAGACTGTAAAAGAAAGGATTGCTCCGTCTATGATAAAGGCCTTGAAGCTACTCCTCATTTCTTTATGTTTTGCTAGGAAAATTGGAAATACATGCAGCAGTTTATTTACACCTGTATGGGAAAAGAGTGCATAAGGCAAAAACCTGTGTGTTTTGTGTGTTCATCATCAATTTTGACATGATCCTCAACATCAAAGAAGGCCCAAACCATGACAGAGCCTCTTCTGTGTTTCACTAAAGAAATTGGAACAAACTCAGTTTTTGTGACAGGCAGCTGGTAACGACGTTCCTAAAAAAATACACTTCTAATTGGTTCTTTGCTAAATTGTCTGTTATGCATTGAAAACAGTTTTTTATGCTTGAATGATTCACAGTTCGGTGTTAAGTGGTTTAACAAACAAACAAAACAAAAAATGCTCAGGTACAAGGATTGGACAGGAAATGAGTGAAAAAACAACCAATTTCCAAAGAAACACTTTGAAGGACCTTCAGAAATCCTAAATAAATAGGAACTACTGTTCAAGAAGTCTTTCTCCTTGGAAGCAAAATATAAAGAAATGAGGGGTGAATTAAGACTTTTGAGGTATTTCGTGGACTTTGCTTAAGCTTTTAGGTCTTGGATTGTTTTCACAGTGTATTTCCAAATTAGGCCAATAGATATTTAGTTAAATAGATCATTTATAAATAAATTATCTTTTTTTTTTTTTATTTAAACATACATGGATACGGTGGCCCTTAAGGATAAAAAAAAAAATCACAAAAAGCTGCAAAAGCTTAAACAACAATTAGACAAAAGGCACAAACATTAAAGTAATAATTCGGACCACATGATTTGCATGCCATCATGTTCGCCACTTTCAAGCTTTGAGGAAAAGAACTTTGTCCAAGATCTTCCTGTTTTTGCATTCGATCCTGTACTCTATTACTTCTTTAGGGCCACCGTCCACACTCAGGTGTTCCGATTAACGCTTGAATTCCTGCATAAAAGCTCCACACGTTTTGTATTTGTAGATCAGAAAACAAGATTTTCTTATGGGTTTTGTTGTGCTTTTGCTTCCAAAACATTATGAACATTATTGCTGTTGTTGAAAAGAAAACGTTGCCCGCAATAATGTTTCACACCTCTCTCCACACATGCCTTCTCGTCCACCTGTTCCCTTTGGTTTGGGCTCCAACATTTTGTTTTCTTCCCACAGTGTTGGCTCTCCGTCCAACCTGCTCTTGGGTAGAGATGAGTGGTTGGGCCGGTACTGTATCACACTTCCTTTTTCCTGTGTGTCTGTGCGCTTTTGGCTGCCTCCCTCTCTTAGCATGTCTGGTGCCGTCTGCAGTCAAACAGGAAAAGAGACTTAGTTCCGGTTTCCGCCATGTTCTCTAACCCGAGATTACTTTGTGTTTTCTCATTCTGGAGTTTCTACACCGTCACAGCTGACTCACTGCAAACCACCCTGTCACTCGAATCATTTCACGCTTGTTCCGCTGTTCTGTTGATCTTTTGGGAGCAGTTGGGATCTTAACTCCTGCTTTTAAAAGGCTCAGAATTGATTGTTTTTATGGAATAATCGAGTGTTGCTTTTCCCTGTCGGTGCTGTGCTTCGTAATGTGGGTTTATGTCTTCACATGAGTGGTTTTCCAGTTTTTCCATATTCCCTTTTGTCAAGTGGCTAATTATTTGTAAATTGTCTCTTGCTTTTTCCCTTTGTTCTGCCCCTTATCTTCCTTCCATTTTTCTTCCTCTGCCTCTGTGACCCCATTCTCAGGCCGGTGACCAACATCCCTCAAGGCGCCATGCTGACCGTCAACACAAACTCCGGCGTGAGCATCAAGTCGGAGCCCGTCTCGCCCGGCCGGGATCGCAGCACCCCTTGCCCTCCTCCGTCTACCACGCCATCCTCGACCTCGGGAGGTACCATCCTGACTGCTCCGCCTCAATACCCCGGCTCCCTGCTGTGCCTGGAGCCCCCGACCGGCCGCTCGCCCGCAGACAGCGTAAGCAGCAACGCCAGCTCCTTCGAAGGCAGCGACCGCGACGACGCTGGAGTGGCCGGAGGTGGCACTGCGGGAGGAGGAGGAGGAGGCGGTGGGGCCGGCGGCGGAGGTGGCAGCTCGGCAGGTCCCACCAGCCGGTCCTTGCCGCCTGACTTCAGCCCGTCGGCCGAGCTCCTCAGGGCGTCAAACGAACAAGACCAGGAGGGAGGAAACATCAAGCGCATGAGATTGGATGCCTGGGTCACATAAAGGCACTAACACCTCCTCTCTGCACCCACAGTGAAGTTTTGGTGACTCCCACAACACGCACCCACACTCATTCTTAGTCCCACCCCCCACCACCACCACCACTGCCCCGACCCCACTGCCATGTGACACTATCATCACACACAGTTATATTACTCAGCTGCGTCACCCAGACTTCAGAGGCTTTGCCAAAAAAAACATAAAAACAAGCATAAAAATCCTGATGGACGGCTCCGAGCTCAGCTGGATATTTTAGCCCCTCGGATGGAGGGACAGTAGATTTTTAAAGCCTTCTTGCTTGAATGGACTCCCACATATTGATAATTTTCTTTTTCTTCTTTGGTAGAAATAAGTTGTTTAAAGTGAAACCACAAAACAAACATTTCTCTTTCACACGGTTTCCGTATCGCCTCCATGTATTTACATCGACCTCCTTTCATTTTAACACAACGTGACTCGTGGCCTGTCGACATTATGGGACTAATGCCGCACGACTCGCCACTTCCTGCTCTCCAGAATCCAGCGTTTATTTAGGCTGCGTGCTGTCGATTCTCCTGTAAGGCACTTCCAAACTGCACTAAAGGAAATAACTTTATCTGGACAAAGACTGAGCGATTCTTGGCACTGACCAAAACAGACTCAAGCAAAGGTCTTTCTAGGTAAGAATATTTCTGCGTCAAAGGATTTTTTTTTTTTTTTTTTTTTTTGCCTCTGCTGCCACGACCTCATGCAACCAGGCAGGCCCCGAGCCCCTCAGGTGGCACTCTGCGGCTGTGTGAGTCGAGCACCTCGCCAGAGTGCCAATATCAACTTCTCTTTGAGATTTAAATAAAAAAGAGAGACAAACAAAAATGCCAAATGCCCCTGTTCTCTATAGGGACATGCTATCGCTCGCACTGTCGTGAAACATTGAGAATTGTATTGGCGGTCACTTTGTTCACAGACTGGGGTGCTCCTCCCGTCCTCTCACCTCATCTCCTCTGGAACTCGGATGGAAATCCAGCCGGTCAGTCAGCTTATTACCAGGAGTAGATGCCATCCAAGTGAAATTCAATAGTAGGAGTTTTTTGAGCCTCTGTTGGCTCTTTTTATTTTTAAAATGATTTTATTTTACTTTTGGAGTAGGGAAGTATTTGGTTCTCTAAGTCCAAGTGTTCTCTATCTGTTGGTATTTTAAAACTCTGTTAGTCGTCCAGAAGTAGGAATTCCGACTTTGTATAAAAATCACTCCTTATACAAAAAAAGCTTTGATGTCCTCTTTAGCTCTCTATAGCTCTCCTTAGCTCTTTGCCGTGTTTCGAAAAAGTGAAAGGAAAAAGACATTTTTCTATATTTCTACCGCTTCAGTTGGCGACAAAGTAAAAATAGCTTTTCGGCTTCAACGACGTGTATGTACATATGAATATATTTGCATAGACTTTGCTAGGTATCCCTAAAAACAAGCAATGTGTTGATTCTCAGTGGATCTGTTTGCATATATGAGTGTGCATTTGATATGTTTTGAGATACAGGTGCAGGGGTTACGCCGCGCTGGGTGGTGCCGGCGGATCGGACGTGTTTCAAGTAAACCTATTTTATTCTAGTGTTGATGGTGTGTGCACTTTCCGTCTCTCACTCACAGAGGCCTGCTTGGTTGTGGTGTCATCATATTCGCTTGCCACAGTTCTTCTTCTTTCGTTTTTTTTGAAGAAAAGAACCCACGATCAAAGAAGGAATCCTACACCGTGACATAAACTTATTATCAGGACACTGCCGTTCACTTCTAGCGTAGAGAGGTAAAATACACTTTGACGGACTCGTGTAAAATCTTTTCCACGTCACGGTAAGCTGACAATTTCTTTTTTTTCCCACCGGGAAAACCAAGTTTGACGTTTAAGTGTAGCTTTTCTTGAACAAATCTGTTTTTCGTTGAACCATTTCAAGTGTGTGTATTGGTGTGTGAACCCAGGCTGTTTATCGCTCTCGATTACTTTACCTCCCCCGGAGACGATGCTCAAAGTGCAGACCGGCTGTTATTTAAACAATCCTACACCTTTCCGTCAGTGTAGGTGAGCAGCGTTTGACGCCGACTCTGGGTTCATGGCGCGAGTCGGAAAAAGACATTGGGGCCGCGTGGGATTTTCTCAAGAGACTGACGCGTCTAGCGGCGGCGTTGCTGAGGTATTTCATCGTCGTCATCATCATCATCATCTTTCCTAGTGTGTGTGGAGGGTAGTTTTTCACTCCACTGATTTCAGGTTAGCGCTGCTTTCCCCTCTCAGTCAGCCACGGTTAGCAATTTAACAGCCAACACTTTCAAAGAGCGCTTATTGGAGAAGTTTTTTTTTAAGGAATAGTTATACAGTGAGTGGGAACGAGGAGATCTGTGCTTTTACTTATGTGGTCAGTATGTACACAAAACACCAGCCAGCACGCCTGATGCTTACCTCTAATGCTGCATTTACAAAAGCGAATTATTTACATTATTTACAGCTGCACATTGAAACGTTAAAATACAAGTTTCCCAAAAATCACTAAAGAAAGTGAATATATGTTATTTTATTATATGTTATAGAGTTTGTCAGAGCAACACAAATCCATTAGAATCAGTCGGGAAGTGATGCAAGCATGAAAGTTGTCAGTTATCTTTAGTGTCTCTTAACCCTATAATGCTCTTAATACAGGAGTTTCTGAGACCTCTATCTCGTTAACATGATCAATACTTGCCATAATTTTAAAATCTTATGGACAAAACTCTTTTTCTTTGTCTAAAATTAACATTGTTGTTAACAAAAAGTTGCCAAAACACCCAATGTATCAAATGCGATACAAAGAAATATATAACAAGTATATAATCAAAATATATCATACACAACATGATATAGCAAAAACATTTTTTGTGGATTTTGTTATAAGGGTTAATGAGAATCACAGTTTCAAAAATATGAATTTTCTGGCTATTTTTTGATGGTTTGGGTCTTACAGGGTTAAAGAGGGTGCCCATTTTTCTCCTTATACACAATATAAGGAGTTCAGTTGTTTGGGCATCTAAGGCATAAGTCAAATTAGATATGTCACCAATCAAAGCATTTTATGTGTATTATTTACACATCAGCCTAACATGCAGTAAATCCCTGCATCAGGACCCGGAGGAGATCAGGAATGATACAGACCCATTCGCCATGGCGACACCTTACAGTGAAAGGTTTGGTTTCCAGATGAACTCTGAGGCTCTCTAAAGGCATGATAGTTATAAATTTAGAATCCTAATATGTATGCATATCACATTTCCATGCTGAACCGACTAAATGTGACCAGCTGTGGCAAATTCCGACGTCAGAGAGAAAAATTCCAAGTGAGAATCTTGAACCGTCTGCAGGCCTGTGTCACCATTTGGATAATTTTTACACTTAAAAATTGGACTTCATATTTGTTCACGTGCTTAAATCCAAATGAAGATTTCAATTAAATTTGTCGTTTTCATCCACCGCTTGTGTAAAAAGCACATAAATAAATTTGGATGTCTCCACCTGACACGTCTTGGTGTTAGCGACCATAAAGTCAGCTCGAGCTCATTTAAAAGGAGCTATGCGTCATCTGCATCCATTTTCACAATACTATAAAAGTATCGAGCTCAGGCATTTACATTACACAACTACAAGCCGCGGCACATCTCAGAGTTGAGATGTGAGATCTCAAAGTTAATGCAGCACTTTTTTTTAGTTAAAATGACAGAGTGAGCTTTAGAGGTGCTGGCAGGCAGAGTGTGACCGCTGGACCGTCGTATCGAGCATCTTCTCCGGCCTACATCCCATCAAGAAATTTCAAGATGTCAAACTATTCCTTTTGAACACTCGGGATGGGTGTCCGCCTTCCTGCAGACAGAGCTAACGATCTCCTCTCGTACCACCCGCTCATTTCCACTTTTAGAAAAACTCACCTTCAGTGGCATCTCTTCGTGTCTGTGGGCGCTGATGTTTGACTGAAATGTGACACCACACCGATTGGCTTTGTTCATGTACAAAATGAAAAAAAAAAAGGTTCTCTGTCCAATCTAGCAGTGTAGTCACAAGACAATCTATATGAGAAATGAAAACCTGCACCCCTGTTACTTGTTGTGTACAATGTTTTTTAGAATCTCACTATTTTTGGATTAATTTGTGCTGGTGACAGTTCCATTGTCTATTATTATTATTATTATTATAATGATATTATTATGGAGCTTTTATTTTATTGCTATTTTTTGTGTAGGATAGCCAACTGTTTTTAATTTCCTCTCTCTTATTTTTCTCTTCCGTATCATAAACATATAGTACTGGTTTCCTTTTTTGAGGCAACTTTGCTGACAATTGCACGATCAGTTATTGTGGTATTAGCAAATGCAATGAAGGAAATACCAGTTAAATGCTGCAGTTTTAATTAAGATACAGAATATATTTATAAAACGGGAAACAACTGAAATTAGTAAAATCCTGAAATTTGAAACATGTAAATGCATGGGATACAGGTAACAACGACATATGTTACATAATGATAAGGACATGCATCAGAGATGAGTTTTAAAGCAACTCAGAATAATGTAGCATATGAAATACTAAAGATGAAATTTATAGCTAATATATTGTGTTGAGCTGGTCTGCTTTGGGTTTTGTTGTAAAGAAAATATTTCTTTTTTTGTTGTTTTTTTTGAGAATGATATACAGTTTGTGTATATTTTCATATACAAAGTATGCACTGATATGTTATTGAAATTCTATACCGCTTTTACAAAAAAGTGTTTGTTGTACCAAAGTATCCAAGTCCCTTGAAACCTTATCCTTTTTGCGTATGTTTTACCGTATTTTATATATTAAATAGACAAACTGAGTGAAATGAATTTGGATCTGTGATTCATTTTTTTTGTTCCTGTGTCGAGGTGGGGTGCTTCTATAATGACTCATCCGGAACATGTGGCGGCACAGCAAGAGGAGCGAAATACCCAGAAGTCTTTGTGAATTCAGTCCATTAGTGCATTCGCGTGTCTCTCTTTTCTTTTTTCCCTCCCCTCTTCATCCTCTGTTCATTGTCACAGTTACAAACACGTGAGATGGAGGTTTGATTCGCACATTCAACAATAACCAGACGGCCAAATTTAGCTCATCTCTCACAACCTCTGAGGAGGTGAGCAGCAGCTGTGCATCAACAACATCTGAGATTTAAGAATGAATAATTGTAGCTTTTCTAAAAAGCTAATATCTTTTAAGGCGCTGTTATTGTATATGGACTTCTACTCATTGTAATTTAAAGGGTTTGCATTGATGTTTCACAGGGGGAAAACTGCTAAAAGCAGAGAAATAAAAGCTGTTTTTAATGCAAACAAGTGTGGCATTAGATAAAAATGGAATTACTGGTAATGTTTTTATATAAGCAATTCTTTTTTTAATTACTGATTTAAGTCTTTTTGAAAGGTAAAAGTTACTCAGTTTAACACCAAAATTGGTTTTAAAAATTAAAATGTAATTATTGGCAGATAAGATCTTTACATTAACAGCTAAATAGAAGTACTTCAACTGCTTGTCAGTGCTAGTCTCTAATCAGCCAATCACATGGCAGTAACAGTGCATTCAAAGGGGTGTAGACGTGGTCAAGGTAACAAGATGAAATTCAAACTGAGTCATGCAGAAGAGCGCATGTGAACGAATGGCACGCTGAATCTTGAAGCAGATGGGCTACAGCAGCAGAAGACCACAATGGGTGCCACTGTTGTCAAATGAGAAAAGGAAACTGAGGCTACAACTCGCCAAGTTTGAAAAACTTTTGTGTAAAAAATAAGATCAAATTGTGTCAGTCCTGCCTTTTATCAACTGCTGAGGCTGCCGGTGTAATGGTGTGGGGATATCTTTAAGCCCCTTAGTAAAAACCTAGTATTGTTTAAAGACCACAGCCTAGCTGAGTATTGTTGCTGGCCATGTCCATCCCTATATGATCACAGTGCTGTCAGTATTTTTAGGGCTGTGGCTACCTGCCTTTTCTAGGATTTTCAGCTTAAATAACCTTGAAATAGGCATAAAATCTTGTTTTTCATCAGCTGGCATTTATATAGTCCTTCTCTACAGGCTGCTTCACACAGTGCTTTAATCTGTACACTTCATGCAGTCTTTGGACTGAGGGAGGAAGTCAGAATACCCAAGTACAGTATTTAACTGTGCTATGTTCTCACTCGCACATGAACATCCTAACAGACGAGTCTTGTTGGTAGTTTAACCTGTGACACACAACATGTTCCAAAGTCCACATTAGAAACTGTTGCTGGACTTTAGATCCGGTCTATAATTTACACTCGACTTCTTGGTCATCGGTTTAAACAAAACGTAGCCACACCTGCGACTTCGTATCAGGACTTACCTGATACGATGTCTGTCAGTTTGGAGCCACCTCCGAGTAAAAGCTCAGTCACTGTCAACAGAAATGTAAACAAACATGTTTTTCACAGCAGGCTGTTCCTGCTGGATCAATCCTCAAAGTAACCGCCTGACCAGACTACAGCCTTAGTAACTTTTATGTCATTTCTATTCATTTACAAAAGAAAATAAATAAAACGCAGAGAGAAAAAAAAACGAGGCTCCCTTCAAGGGTAGTTTCCGATCAGATTGCCAGTTTGTTGGAATTCCTGCACAGGTCACAACAAGCCCGACATGAAAAAAAGTTTCATATGGAATGATGGGTGTGTACATGCACACGCATGACATGACAAAGGCTGGGGAAACCAAAGCAAACATGCCAACCAAGACACATGTCTAAAGAGACAAAGAAGGTGTGTGTGTGAACATTCAAGCAGCTTGTGTCCACCCTTCACTGCTGACAAGCCTTGTATTGTGATTAAGGAAAAGTACATTGTGCAATTTTACTGCAACTCACAAATTAAGGACTCTTTTGGGGGGGGGGGGGTCAGCAGTTACACTGAATCCAGGAGTCCTAACTGTTCATACACAACTGAATAAGAAAGTGGAAAGCTAATAAAGTAGAAGCTGATGTATGATTTCGCTCAAAAATGAAAATGAACCAATAAGTGACTGTTTCCTTACACTTTAGCAAAAAGAAAGTTACACAGATTTAAAGCAGCTTTGTGTTGGCACCACAGTTCTGGGATGTTTGACGGACTCTGTTAGAAAAGGATTGAATCTATTGATTTGAACACATCGTTACACGGATAATGTTAATGATTGATATTAGATGGGCAAGTGGCGGGTTCACAATCCCTCTGATGTCAGACGCAGTAATGGACTTCACCCCTGTGGCACTGACTCAGAGTTCATTCACGTCCGTCGTTTGCTGGTTTCGATGCAGCGTTACTCACGGCCTTCCACGAGCTTCGTCGGGTCACTGCGATCGTGGCCCTGCAGTCTGCTTTTCAGGACTGGGGGCATTTTTTCCAGCTTTACATTCTGATGTTACCGAAACTCAGAACATCGACTCGCCCTTTCCCGGACAGAATTGATGAAATGAGGCATTTTAATCTGAATAATCAGCTGCACTGTTATCATGTTTCATAATAAAGATTTATTGAACTCATTCAGGGGCCCAGATATTGACATTTTCTTTACATATTTACCACTGACAGCATGAGAGGAGGGGGTGGTAAACACAAAACATCCTTTGGACACACACACATAAAAAAGGACAATCCAAAAATAGGATTTCAGTTTGTGCTGCTATGAACAAAGAAGAGCCTTTGATCAAAACAAAGGTGCATTTAACAGGCACAGTTATAAATATTACGTTTAAAAAGCCACAGCTGGCAGCAGCAGTGTGAAAATAAAATAAATGGAAGACAATGATTTCAAAATCTTTTAATTCTCCTCTTATGTCGAGAGTTCAGATATTTTGTTTTAGTTTGTGTATTTTAAAGTTTAAGCCACCAAATATGACCTCAAGTGAAAAAAGAACAAGTAGATATACAAACAAAGTACTACATCAGCAGAAAACATGAGACTACAGAGTTGTAGGTCATTAAGAACGGATCGTCTCATGAGGGCGTCCAAAATGTTAAATCTATGTATTGTCTACATCATCACCTGCTCAAAGCTAAGTTCAAAAACAAGAAAAAAAAAAAAAAAAAAAAGACAACTGTACAGAGTGATCCGTTTTATGATTGGACGGTTGATTAACGGTTTCCCTCCAGATTATCACGCAGCGGTTTCAGGGGTCTGAGCCACTTTAGAGTAGATTGTTCACTTTTTGGCGTGTGAGTGGAAATGATTTTGACACTCCGGTTTTTAACATTTTTAAAGTCACTTTCTTCACCCACAGCATAACTGGAGCTCGTACGTTTGAATTCTTTGTAAACAGAAAGAGGTCAGAGGAAACATTTCGCACTGACAAGTTGTAATCCTTTAGCTTTTCATGAACTCTGAGCGTTTTCTCACATTTATCGCCGCATCATATTTCCTGATGGGGTGCTGGAGTCGCTATTCCTGGGAAAGCACTGATTCAGCTTTTCTGATGTCACTGATTAACAGCCTCGTATAATGAGATGCATCAAGGCTAAATTATACAAAAATATTTTTTTTAAAAAGCATCCTGCTGCAGCTGCTTCACATCAACCTGGTGAAGTAGCCACATGTTCACAACACTGCTGATCAATGATCATAAAACATATTTTTGTAATTTTCTCATCAGCAGATGACTTCTTTATTAAAACGGGGGGGGGGGGGTTAACCAAACGTCCTCTCAACCCCCCCGGAACAGAACGAGCTGTCTGTGAGCAAATATATTACAGGTTTCATTGTCTCTCTCCGCTCCACGCCCTTTTAACCCCACCAGCGCTGCCTGGGTGGAGGAGCCGAGGTGGGCGGCGCCACATCAAAGACGCCGTCTTGTCCCATCGACGAGCACACGAAGTAGAGGTTGGTGCCCAGCATGACCAGTATGGGGAAGAAGGAGAAGCCGAAGCCGAAGCCTCTGGCGCTGCTGCCCAGGGAGAGGCAGAGCCAGTAGATCAGCCTGCAACGAGAGGCAGATGTTTGAAGCACAGTCACCAGCAGCTGGACAGACGACACAATAATGAGAGAAGATCTGATCACTGCCCGCATCAGCCCACACACCCACTCTCTCCTTTCAGCAGGAACATTAGACAGCGCAGCTCCTTTATGCTTTTTCATCTGTTTTTGTATCGAGTGCTTGATGACTCAAAGCTGCACTAAAAAAAAAAATGCTTCTATTAAGCCATTAAAGTGTCCTAATTTTCTGTCATTGTGTTTTCAAGACTGTCTGAGATCTTTTTCAGGGCACAATGTGATGGAGTATTGGAGATTTGAGGCCCTGTTTTTCAGTATGTAGCTCAAAGTGCTGTGGTATAGGAAGAATTAATTATCGTCTCAGAGCTCTCAGCCCGAGTTGCAAACTAAATGCATTAATCATTACAGCAGTTTTTAAATCAGCTGTGGTGGAGGCAGCAGACTGCTTATGAAAAGAAGAACGTAGCCTCTGGTTTGCATTTTTTCTAATGGCCAGCAGGGGGCGATTTCCTGTGGTTAGAAAAAGAAGTCTGGTTATTTAAACGTCATCTCCCTTCATCCACGCCATCCGTAAATCCGACAATCAGAATGGCCGTGAATGCACAACTAAGTGAAAAAACGTAAGGGAAAGGACTGGAGAGATTGGGCTCTGTCTTTTTTTTTTAAAGTACATAATAAACTTGCATTTGCTGAATACAATCTAGAAATCTTTAGGCTACTTTGCTGACCTAGCTTCTTGGGACAAGTTTCCAGTATGATCAGTGGATACCAGGGCAAAGACTTCCTGCTCTATTCACCACCTGCTTTTAACTGTGCATGGTTTTTCAAAGAAATATAAAGGTGTTCCCTGGCTTTTATTCCACACTGTCCATTTATGAATGCTCAGATGTAACAAGTTAACAGAACATTGGCTACAAATGGAAACCAGAGCGCTTCCGATGCCAAATATGTTGCTCCTAATTGTTTATACCAGGGGTGGGGAACTCCAGGCCTCAAGGGCCGGTGGTCATACAGGTTTTAGATATCACCCTGGGTCAACACGGCTGAATCGAATGATTAGTTCATTACCAGATCTCTGGAGAACTTCAAGACATGTTGAGGAGGTAATTTAGCCATTTAAATCAATTGTGTTGGATCAACATCTAAAACCTGCAGGTCACCGGTCCTTGAGGCCAGGAGTTGCCCGCCCCTGGTTTATGCAGATTACCCAAAATATAATGACATGCACAAATGTTAAAAAAAAAAAAAAAAAAAAAATGCAATTTCAGAGTGCAATTTTTGAGAAATAAACCCTGAGGTACCCTTGGCTTATCAGCAGTCTTCAGAGTCCCGCAGCACACTCTTTGAACCAGGGATCGATACGATCAGCTCACTGTTTTTTGTAACCAGGCGGCACTGTGATGTCCCCACTGCAGATGTTTTTCTTTTGCATGCAAGCTTTAAACTGTGGATAAAGTAACTGCAGCAGTACGGGGGATCAGACAGGTTTAGGGCAAATCCCCAGTTGAACCAGATGATGCATGCATCCAGCAGTTACATGCATGACGAGTCCAACAGAGAAACAGCAGGAAGTAACAGGTTACATAACAAGTTACTCACCCTCTCTGTGGTTTAGATAATATATCTATCTATATATTTAGTAAAACTGATCGAGGGGTCATGTTTGTTTCTTCAGCCACTGACTGAACAAAGAGTGAAACTTTATTTAAAAGGCTGTTAAAAAGGCTTTTTTGTCTGATGATTCTTTAAAGTTTGAAAAGGAACTTCATGTTCTTTAGCTTCTCCTCATTTATTCATTTAACTGAGGGCACAAAAACAAATAGTTTGTTTTTTTACAAGTGAAGATGATTATCTGTTCTTGCACAGTATAATTTGAAAGTAATGGTTTCACAGTCTTTACCTCATACGTGTGGAGCTAATGTGCAACCAAATAAAAACCAATTAAAGCATCAAGCACCATTTTAAAGGGATTAGAGTTCACTGTTGTACACTTAAAGATCAGAGGAGTAATCATATTAAAAGCTTTTTAAAAAAAAAAAAAACACTCACTACAGCCTCGCTTTCTGTCTCACAGAAATTTGACCTAGTCAGTGTAGTGAAGTCGTAGTAATGATGGCTCTGAGTCTGAGCACGCTGACTTTGCAGCTTTAGCCGGACTTTTGTCTGCTCAGCACCTTTCCCAGGTTTCACAGAGACGACTGCGACAGTCGAACAGGTTTAACACTTAATCCATTAAAGTTATGTCTGTGATAGAGATCATTTTATAGGGACAATCACAGCTCATGGAGGATAAATCGTATTGACGTACAACAGCTCCTGGATTTTAGTAAAGTAACTGCAACAGTGTTGTCGTCAACCCTCCCCCTTAGCATGAACTGTAATAGGTTTGGTCATTATGACGTGCGGACATCTGGACAAACTTTTAGTTTAGTTTTTGTTTTTTTAAACAATCCTTCAAAAACTGCTGATCATCCCATTATTACTTAGCACCAATTATCAAAAGTTAATGCAATGCATGGTTAAACTCCAATCATACAAGGCTATTATGATCGACACACTGGTTGTGTCAAGCACAATGATGTGACCACCTATACTGGTACTGAGGACATGCCAAACTTGCACTAATTTCCTTAATTTCCTTTTGTCACTCAGACAAAACCTACCCACCAACGCATGTAAAAGACCAGAACTTTAAGGTTATGTACATAACCCCGGTTCTCTGAGTACCATGAGTGAGCCTTTTACCAGACAGCCTCCTTGCTATAGAAGCAGGGAAGAGGTATGACACCATGTCAGCTTATTATACCAGAAGTCCTAGTCCCTCCTGATATTAGTGTTGCTGAGGACATTCAAGTTTCTGATGAGGTCACACAGGAGTGACCATGTTGCACGCAAACAGTGACATCACCACAAACTCATAATTTATCTCAACTATACCTCTGCAGCAGCACTGGTACAGCGATGCAAGCATAGACCAGAAACAAAGAAATGCATGAGATTTTATTTGGAAAGTAATCTTTTCAAGCTGTTAAAGCATCTCCTTCTGTATTTGTTTGGGATTCTTTGAGCTTCTGCACGAATATTTAATTCAATGGTGATAAAAAAGACGATCAGTTCAGTTCAGATGCATCTTCAACAGCACAGAAGCCTTTTTCGGTCTGTTAGGAAGTTGGAAAATTATTCCATCCATAAAATTCCATCTATATCAGCATTTTCTTTACTATTTATCTAATTTGGGCTAAGGGAAGATGAGCCTATACCAGCTGACAATGAGCAAGACTTGACAGACAGATTGCAAGTCTATCACAGCAATACAACCAAAAACTCTCACATTCACACCGCTGGCCAGTATCACAATCACACTTTAACCCAACATTAATATCTCTGGCGCTTGAGTACTCAGACAGCACCAATGCAGGCTTGACACAGAACCCTCCTTATCCAAAAGTCTAATCATTTGTGGGGGGTTTTGCCTGGATTCACAGCATTATTTTATTTTTGTGTTGATTTTTCCCACCTTGAAGCATTCTTTGAATGATGATAATCTTATTTATGTCTTAATTTAACCTTGTTTTACTTAATCATCGCTGTGCTCCATGTTTAGATAGTCTGAAAAGTCTTATGAGAGACGAGTCTTATGAGAGAGTGTCATTCAGTAGGTATAAACTAATCATCATAATATTTTCATCACCGAACTACCTGTTGCTGACAACACGCACACAAACACGTACCTGCCAAAAACAAATACGATGGTGAGCAGCGGCACCAGTTTGATGAGGTCCTGGCTGATGTAGGTTGCCATGACAGCAAGCTGGAGGAAGTAGAAGAGGAAAAGGCCAAGCGATTCGTTGACGTAGTGCCAGTGCACCGCCACTTCTATGTTCAACAGGTTACTCTGAATGAGGGGCTTGACCGCGCTGTAACGAAGCCGGGCGAGGCCCTGCACCACCACGCCTGCAGAGAAAGATCATCGTCACCTCATTTTCTTGTTCTCCATTTTCTTATTTGCATGACAAATTTGTTTTGGTGCATTAGAATTTAAACACAGGAAAACACTAAAGTCTCACCGAGCAGGATGGGCACGCTGGCAAAGAATGCGCAGCGTAGTGTGTACAACACCCTGAGGGGGGCGCTTTCAAGCTTTGGCGAATCAAAAGGTATTAGGGCGTAACCACCCCACACCAGGAAAGGGAAAAGTATTGCTGCAGCCACCATCGCCAAAACCACCCTCAGTTTCTCCTTGCAGATATGCTCACACAGGTCTGAGGAGGAAGAACACAGTTACGGTTTATGATTAGCCAAAGTTAAAGCGCTGAAGTGTGGAAAATCAATATCTGTAACTCTGCAGGAAGGAGACTGTGACAAAAAAGATGACACAACACATCCTGAAGCCACAGCATGATTCACCTAAAGACATAATTATGCGTCATTAATCCCAGTTAAGCACCAAAAAAGGGAGATCTAGGCCGGGTCACCAATGACTTTCTCACTGGGGAAAAATGCGCTCCAGAAAACACGTTAACCTACTTGGAACAGAACCAACATGTGATTAGATCATCAAATTAAAATGGACCTATTATCCTCAATTACTGCTCCATAGTTTTATTCTTTGACTTTAATAGAGTAACTTTGCATAATTCACACTTCCTGATTTATCTTATACTTGGTCTTGATGCAGCCTCTCAGTTCACCCACTGTGTGAAACAAGCTCCTCTTCTGATTGGCAGCCCCTCACGAATAGAAGAGGTGGAGCTTCTGTGCTATTAAGTAGAGCCTCGTGTCTGAGGCAACCATATATATAGTATAATTCAAGATTTTATTGTTGTGAAATTAAAATATTGCGCTTTTTGTAAGGTGTTCTGTGCGTAAAAGCCACAAATAGGCCGTTTCAGCCAATTATTAGGTGGTTGTTATGGAATGCGATGACATCATAATACCTGATATCGAGGTGCCTTAGATGTGCCTGTGTGCCAACTGCGGCTGCTCAACTCATGACTGTGATGGCGTTTTAAATACTTTGAAAACAAAAGTGAAACTATTTTTCAGAATAAGAGCACTCAGAGTAAAACGGTGCTGCCCGATTTCAGCGGTGCAAGAAGTAGGTCCTTATTAATATTAATAAAAAAGTGGGCTGGGTGTAGCAGAGCGGAGTCTGGGTTGGTTGGGATACTCACAGTACTTGTCGTCATTGGTTGTCCACTCCTGGTAAACCTCTACAACGGAGTCGTGCTCCATCTCCGGCTCCACCTCCTTCTCTCTGAGTTGCCCGCTCTCCTCGGGGACCTCTTTCGTGGAGTGATTCAAAATCGTGACTTGTGGCGTGAAACCCGGAGATGATTTTTCCGAGACCCACGTTAATCCCCCTTCGTCTTCCTCCTCATCTTCCTCGTCCTCATCATCTGCGAGGGAGCCGTCCTCTTTATCACCCTGCTTCACCTTAATCTCATCGTCCCTCCACCTCTCCCCCTCGGGCATGCTCTCCCTCCATTTGGTCTTGCTCTTCACATCGCCCTCTTCCTGGCTCTGCTCCTCTGACAGGTCCTGGCTCCCTCTGCTGATCCCCGTGTCCCTCTCTTCAAGCTCCGATCCTCCTTTTTCTGACGAGATTCCATCATCCTGGTCTGTGAGGGCTCTGCGGTTTTTGTCTGCCGACCACGGTAAAGTGCTTGGCTCCAGAAAAGCAGAGCTGGTCACATCATCATCATCATCATCATCATCTTCATCTTCTTCTCCTTCTTCTTCCTCCTCCTCCTCATCTGTAAACTTTCTTTTGTCCTCCAAACTGTTATGTTCTTTTGGCTTTTTACTTACTGCTGTTTGTGGCTCTGCAGATGACCCAGTAGGTGAAAATGACAGCTCCTCACTTGTATTGTTGATTAGGTCAGCCATTCTTGGTGTTTCTTTATTTCCAGTCAATACCAGCTGCACTGCTGAGAATCTGTTGTTACCAGCTCCTAAAAGTCCTCTTTGTTCGCATTTCTCTGTGAGAGAGGGAACAAAACATTATAACGATGCTTGAAGCAGCAGCCTGCTTCAACTTGAGCTTCATAAAAACATCAAAGTTCACTGTTTATCATGGGCGTGTTACCAGATATGGCTCACTCTTTCCTCACACATACCAGCACTGTGCATTAGAGCTGCCACGATTAGTCGACTAGTCACGATTACGTCGACTATCAAAATCGTCGACGACTGATTTAATAGTCGACGCGTCGTTTGAAGCTTTGTAAGATCACAAAAGACGCAGGAATAAGTAGTAGGATTTAAAAGTGTAATAACGGACTGAAACAGAAGATGGCAGCAGTGCATGTACAAGGATGCCAGCTGCCGTTAAACCCCGAAGAAGAAGAAGCTGTGTCCCAGAATTCATAGTGCGGCCCAGCGCAGTTGTCAACAATGGCGGCAGCTAGTTAGTTTTAATATTACTCTTATTATTCTTTCTGGGTCACAAAATAAACGTTTAACATATTTTCAAGCTGTAAGTTTTACGTCCAATCGATGCATGATCTGATTAGTCGACTAATCGCAAAAATAATCGGTGACTAGTCGACTATCAAAATAATCGTTTGTGGCAGCCCTACTGTGCATACAACATGTTACTGCAGCTCTGATTTATGTGACAACCTTAACACATGAATCACTACATGTCTGAGTCGCAAATGCAATAAACGACTAATCCAGAGAGGGTGAACGGGAAAATTATTAGGAGATAATGATGTACACTCAAAGGCCACTTTGTTAGGTACGCCTGTTGAATTTATCTTTAATGCAAATATTTAATCAGCTAATCACATGGCAGCAACTTCACCAGCAACGGCCGCACTGCTTTGAGCTGATAGGAAGGTAACAGTAACTCAAAAAACCACTTGTTACAACCAAGACATGCAGAAGAGGATCTTTGAATACACAGCACAGCACTTGAAGCAGATGGGCTACAGCAGCAGAAGACCACACCAGGTTCCACTGCTTTTAGCTAAGAACAGGAAACTCAGGCTCACTAACGTCACCACAGGAGACTGGAATACCATTGCGTGATCATCACTGTAGTATCCTCCCCACCTGGAGGAGGCAGACCCAGGACACGCTGGAGAGATTACATCTGTTGGCTGGCCTGGGAACATCTTGGTGTTCCCAAGGACAAGCGGGAGGAGGTGGCAGGGCAGAGGGAGGTGCTGCCCCCGCCACCCGGCCCCGGATAAGCTGTCACTTGCCCCTCTGTGGTTAGCATCTGAATCTTCTTCACAAAGTCTTTTTCTGATGATAAGTTTTCTGCTGGTTTAATTTATCTTTATTCCTTTATAAAGATGTTGATCTCATAATGAATCTTTTTGATATTTATTGTATTTCTTGTTGAAAAGTTGAGCGCTTTTTTTTTTAAACTCTCAATTGAACTGTTTTATTGGAACTCTTTCCCCCATAAAGACGACATCTAACGACATCTCCTGCACCCTTAATGACAAGCTTTGACACCTCACTGTATATCAATAAAGATCTGGTTTGATGGGCATTAGAATATAATCTGTGTTTTTCCAAGGGTAGCTGGATAGGCAGAGACAACCCTCACTAACCTCTGATCCACACCCAGTCATTTTGTTCTATAAGCAGGCCTAAAATATGAGAGAAACCACACATAAGTAATGTCTCCGTTTCGGACAAAATACAGCATTAATGATCAGGTCTTCTCAGCACCTCCAATGACATCTTGATGCAAAATCATGCAGGAGATTAATTTGTTCTGCTGATGTCTACCTTCAAAAACGTTGACCATCACTTTTTGCTCGGTTAACTGAGATACTGGGTGGGTGTATCATGGCCTGGTTTGAAGTGATTCTCATCACATCTGCCTGAATGGCCCTTTCCCATGGCTGCTTCTAAGTCTAGGTCCTATTCCACTTCTCCTGCCTATGGTGTACCAGAAGGCTGTTTCCGTCCTTCTTCAGCACATTTTGAGCAGTATTAAGTACTTTTTTGGATCATTCTATGCAGATGACGTTCATTTGTGTGTCTCCTTTAAGCCCCAAGATCTTTCCAAGTTGTATAGTTACTCTTAGATTTAGAATCTATTAAAAGTTTGATGTTTGACAATTTTCTTCAACTTAATGAAGCAAAAACAGAAGCCTTTTTTTTTGTGCCTCAAAAAGATTTGTGTCTAAGGTTATGGAAAATTTAGATCCTCTGCCACGTTAGCTAAATATTCTCTCAGGTGTAACTTCTGACTCAGCCTTTACTTTGAATGCTTAGTTTAAATCTCTGGTTCACTCTCAGATTCTACTTGAGAAATATTACCAAGTTCAGTTTCATTGTGTCACACTCTGAATTGGAAATCGTTATTCACACCTTTATTTCATCACATTTGGATTACTGCAATTCATTGTTCACTTGTCTTAAGAAAGCTTCCTTGAAACTTCTATAGGTTATCTTCTAAATCTCCTAAGTATTCCCACGTCACAACATTGTTAATTCATTTGCCTTGACTCCCCATTACCTTCAGAGTCTACTTTAAGGATCTGGCTTTGACATTTAGAGCTCCGCAGAGACAAGCTTCAGGTTACATCAGTCAACTTTTACATCCTTACATTCCCAGCAAGGTCCTGGAGGTCAAGTGATCAGGGCCTGCATCACACAAGGCTGAGAACTTAAAGGAGAGAGCTTTTATAACAGTGGTCTCCAGATCTGCAATTACATCCTTCTGAGCCTGTGATCAGTGGATTTGATCCCTTTTAACAGGCAGCTAAAAATGCATCTTTTTAAACTTGTATTTGAATCATTTTATAGTTGCTTGAGATTTTTTTCTGAAAATGTCCTATACAAATAACATTTTATTTTGAGTCTCAATTTCTACTGCGACATTCTGTTGGTAGGATCAGAATTTGGCAGAAATGTGAAAGCATGGCTCCATCCTGCCTTGTATCAGCGGTTCAGGCTGCTTGTGATGTAACAATAGAGGGGACATTCTTGTGGTATACTTTGGACCCCTTAGTACCAACCTGAGTACTGTTGCTAACCATCTCTCTTTGAGATCAGTGTACCCATCTGCTGATAGTTGCTTCCAGTAGGATAACATGCCATGTCACAAAGCTGAAATCATCTCAAACTGGTTTCTTGAACATGATAATGAATTCACTGCACTCACAGTTACTAGATCTCAACCTAACAGAGCACCTTTGACATGTGGTGGAACAGGAGACCCATCATGGATGCGCAGCTCACAAATCTGCAGCAACTGTGTGATGCAATCATATCAGTATGAAGCAACATCTCTGAAGAACGTTTCCAGCACTTCTTTGAATCTATGACACTGAGGACTAAAGCAGTTGTCGTGGCATTTCACCACTGTGAGGCCTCAACCTAGAATCAACTGCACCGTCCATTAATCTGATTTGAGCTGTTCAGGATTGAAAATATTGTGCAAAGTCGTCATAAAAAGTTGAAAAAAAAATCTAATGTGTTATCAAATGTTTTGTTTTCTTAAATATTTAAGAAAGTGAGATAGGAGTACTCAAAGCCGTACACGCATTAAAATTTGTGAGGCAGCCGCTGCGATTTCTTAGGAAATACCTCTGCTTCTGGACGATTGCTCCACATTATCGGTATTTCAAAAACAGATCACTGTTGATCAAGTTTAGTGTCCAGAGTTTGCTGTGAAGGCTGGCGGTGTCACAGAGACGTTTTTAGGCCTTTAAATGCCTTGTAGAGTACCTTTAAAAGCCCGTGAAAGCAGCAGTAGCGTCAGCGAGAACTTGTTTAGCAACTCTATATTTAGTACGACTCAGCCCGTGGACTCTTCGCCGCACTGGGTTTTAAAATATATATTTTAAAAAAAGTTAACGGTCGATTTACCTGTTTTTAAATCCGGTCACATCACTGAAACAATCCGTAACTTCGTTTAAAAGTCGCCAGTTTCGCCGTTTCCCGCAAGCGGAAACAAAGTTCCAGACAGGTGAGGCCAGGTGCTCTTCCCCTGTTTAAACAGGGAAACGGAAACAGTGCAGAGGTATCACTCCGCTCGAGAAACGTCACCATAAACATCGCCCTCTCTCAAAGCCTTAATGTATCGGGGTTTTGGCCAGAGTTAGAGTGTTTATCTTTACTAATAATCTTTACTGTCTTTACTAAAAAGTCACGTGTTCAGCTAATCAACTTTTATTCCAGAGCTGAAAGGCTGCAGTTCCTCTAGTGAACACTTGAGGAGCTGTCCTCAGAATGGCTCAATCCCTAAATGTTAACATGCCCAATTTTACAACATAAAAAGCATGTTTACAGCCTCAGATTTACAACAAAAAGTTTCCTTTTTCATAACAAACGCAGTTCCTTTCACAGGCTAATTTATTCACCTGAATACAGGGGCGTGGCCTGTACAGAAACAGAAGGCCAGGAGCCTCCTCTCCATGCCATACATCATAGCAGGTCTCACTACCATCTTAGAAACTTTCACCTTCATTGTTGTAACTATCCTTCTGTTACAAATCACCACTGACACTCGTCTCCACCCACTCCACCCTGGCACTCGGTCCTTCACCTCTCTTGCAAGCTGTCCATTGCATTGCATTAAACCCAGATATTTAAACTGATCCACCTTCACTACTTCTGCTCCTCGCAGCTTCAGCTTTCTATCTGTCGCTCTTTCATGCACACACACATATTCTATCTTGCTTCTACTGACTTCATACCTCCATCTCTCCAGGCTCTTTCCCACCTTCCTCATGCAGTACCACAGTTCCTGTCTTGGCACCCTATTATATGCTTTCTCCACAGTCCTCAAATACCAACACACTCAATGCTCTTTCTCAGCATTAAGTCATACTGCTGCTCATTGATCATCACTGCTTTTCTTAACTCTTTCTCATCTCTTCATTGCATGGTTTTTTGTTGTTGTTTTTTTTGCATGCATCTTCTCACTCTCCAAGACTATTAAACAGACTAGTTAAAAAGTCCACTGCCCTCTCTCCTAGACATCTCTATAACTCCACAGGTTTGTCATCTCAACCAAGCGCTGTTCCACTCTTCTTCCTCTTCATAGTTCCCCTCTCCTTCTCCTTAGTAATCCGCTGCACTTCCTTATTCACTAGCTCTCCTTTGCTTTCTCCTCTCTGTCTCATCAGCACCTCACTGTTCCTTCAATTATGCATAATATATGCATAATTGAACTGAATAATTATGCATTATTATACATAATAATTATGACTGCATAATACTCACTGAGTCAATTTTTAGATGTTGCTTCCTGCTGACAGTATGGAGATATTTGCTCAGAAGCAAAAAAGTATCCTCCCTGCCCCACTTACCCTTAACATAGCCACTTTTTCCCCTTTCTCATCCCCGTCGTGTTCATGGTGCATATCTCAATAAAGTTGTAGTCCTGATAAATCAGCCTCTAGCTAATGTTTCAGAAATGTATCCAACTTCTTCAGTCTGAAAAGTTTTTTGGTTGCTTTGGTCAAACGTTTAGGGCCTCTAAGATGCTGAGGCCCACTGGCCTCATTATTAATCCGGCCATTTCAGTCAACAGTGAACTTATCAATGAACGACAGCGTGCCAGTTTCATTAACAGGCATACAAAACAGAGCCATAAAAAACAGATGTGTGGGTCCTTTGGGTAATCAACCTCTCTGTTTTACTTTATTTTACACTATGGAAGATTGTTCCAAAAATCCTCTGTTTGGGTGTTTTTGTGAACTACAGCCTGGTTTCTATTCGTGAGTCTTGCAGTGAATTACCTCATCCCACAGCCATGAAGTCATCAGGTTGTTTTGCATTTTCTAGTTTAAAATCACAGCTGTTTTTTCATAATAGCCCCACCTGTTCATTATTACTGTCTCCAAATGCACGGTCATCCCTTTGCTCCTCATATTAACAGACTCCACTGCTATCTTAACAGCGTGTGTGTGTAAGTGTGTGTGTGTGTGGATAAACTAATGTTGCAATGGCACACAGATGGAAACCAAAAACAATTATTTTTAAACCCTGTACTTTCCGTTAAAAAGGCTGTATGTCACAAATAAATCTGTTCTCTAAGTTAAGGTTTTATTCTTAAAATGGCAGCTCATAAATAATACTTACATATTTTTCACCTGTAGTTCTTTTTTTTTTACCTTCAGATGGTCCATTTTTTGAGATATCGACTGTAGAAATATGCCTTTTCTTGAATTTAATGTATCTACACAACTATATACATGGATAGCTACCTGCTTAATCCAAAAATCCTTGTTGTACGATCAAAGAATTCCAAGGCACTTTTGTTTTTTAAGTTTACCCTAAAAAAATAAAAACCCTCGAGCACCTTTCAGCTTAAACAATGGCTCTTTTTGTTGTCCTTTCACCAACAGGAATCTCCCACCTCGGGTGAGAGTGGAAAATTCCACCAGTGATTCTCCTAAAGTAGGAATTTTTAAAACCTGGACCAGGTGTAGGAGTCTGTCTGGGTCTGTAATTTATAAACAAACAAGCTTCCCTTTGGGTAAAACGTCCTTGTCGTGTCACCTGTTTGTCTGTGTGTACGGAGAGATGACAGACAAAGGATTACTCTTATGAAAGTCAAAGGTTTGGACACATCCACCCATTTATACAATCATAAATAAATAACTAGTAGAAACTGGAGTATCATTGTGAGTGATGGTGTACTGAGCCAGACTCTTCTTGAACCCCCATTAATCAGTTTTCTGAGGTTCTCCACTCCTGTACAGTCATCTCCAACCAGACACCCCAAAACACGATGAGGTCATAATTCCAGTGCAATCACTTTATAAGCTAAAGTTTCTATGGGAAGATTTTACACTGGGAGAACAAAAAGGTGTTTGCAAAATAGCAGAACACACAATTAACTCAGTATTTTAAAAAGAAATAAACCTCTTTATAGAGAGGCATTCCTGTTATTTGTGATTGATCCTGTCGTGTGTTGCTTTTGTAATTTTGATTTAAATTTGATAAATATTGTGGGCTTTCTGTTAACATTCACAATAGAACATAGAAAACTTTTTTTTTTTTTTAACTTTAAATTGATAGCAGCAACACTTCTCAAAAAAGTTTGGACAGGGCAACAAAAGGCTAAAAAAGTAAGACTAATATTAAGTTGTCAGTAACACCGGGTATACGCAGAAAATCTGAGAGAGGCAGTTTCTCAGAAGTACAGATGGGCAGAGGTTCGTCAGTCTGCACTAAACTACACCTACAAGTTAGAATAATGTTCGTCAGTGTAAAACTGTAAAGACATATAGAATAATACCACAAAAAGATTCTCAGAATTTGGAAAAAGTCTCTTGTGTGCACAAGGCTGAAAATCAGTTTAGGATGTCCATAATATTCAGGCCATCAGGCGGTACTGCATTAAAAAACAGGCATGTCTGTGAACTCAGTTCACCGCGCCATCTACGAATGCAGGTTATAGCTCTATTGTGCAAAGATGCCAAATATGAACGTGATCCAGAAACGCTGCCGTCTTCTCTGAGCCAAAGATCATTTAAACTAGACTGAGGCAAACTGGTCTGTTCTGTGGTCAGGAGAGTCGAAATTTTGGATTCCTTTTCAGAAAACATGGATGGACTAAAGAGGAGAGGAACCATCTGGCTTGCTATCAGCGTTCAGTTCAAAAGCTGCATTTCTGATTGTACAAACGTCATACTGCATCTATTATAACAGCATAGCTTTAAAGTAGAAGCCTGCAGTCCAGACCTTTCACCTTTCACCATTTCATACACCATGAAACGAGAAGTACAACAAAGAAGACCCAGGACAGTCGAGGATCTAGACTCCTGCATCACTCAGTCAGTTCCCAGATTTTTACAGACTGTAGTTAAAAGAAGAGAGGATGCTACAAAGTGGTAAAAAAAAAAAAAAAAAGCCCTGGGCCAATTTTTTGAGATTACCTCAAAATTACCTCGTGTTTTCTTAAAAAGGTAAATTTTCTTAGTTTAAACATTTCATGTTTTCTGGTGAATAAAATATGAGTTTATGAGATTACCAAACCATTCTGTTTGTATTTACATTTACACAGCTTCCCAACTTGTTTAGAAGTTGTGGATTTTTAGGTCAAACACGAGAATAATAAAAGCGTCACGGAGATCTTCCCTTTCAGAGATGAAGCAAAACGATTTGCATCCAGGAAGCGTTCCTTCCCCCAAAACGTTCAAAGCCTTGTTGTTGTCAATTTCACGCAGGAACTATTTTCTTTCCGTCTACATCTGCTAACAGCTGGCTAACAATAGAGCTCAGCAAGGGGGAAGACCATTAACTTTTACATCCTGTGTATATAGTTTGCAGGTGTAGTTTGGTAGGGGGAAACTAATTCCTACAACAAACAGATCAAAATAAGCTCACTGATCTTTTGGAGTAACCAGGCAACGCAACATTACCGAAATTGGGCAACTCAAAAAACGAGTTTTATTTTGGGGTGAACTGGCCCTTTAAATGTAGCAGCCATTGCTTTGTGCCAAGCTGAATATTCTGTCTGCTTCCATAGTTTGGAGTGACTCATCTGTCACTACACATACCACCTTTGCTCCGGCATGACTCAGGTGCATAGTGCACCAGTGCAGTCATAAACAGGACTGGTGAGGGTTGAGCAGCAACCCTCTGTAATAAACAAATAACTGATGAATCTTCCTCTAGTCATGTCAACTGTCTGGAGGCGATGAGCAGCCCAAAAATAAATAAAATAATTAATTAATAAAATAATGCTGATGGATAGAAAACAGACCAAAACATCACACCACGCTTTGGGAAATAAAACGGCAAGATCAACATTTTTATTTTAAACTCGACCATAATCTCACAAATTATTGGCTTCTTGTTTAAAACACACACACACACACAAAATGCAAATTTCCACTTGAAATGATTCGACTTCACAAAGGCAGGTCAAATATTACTGGGATGTGTTTTTTTTTTTTCTTTTTAACCTCCTTCATTCTCCATGATTCACGAAAAGCACAATCCAGCATTTAGAAACTTCAATTCTTATTTGACCCAAACAGAATCAGTATGAACGGTGTACATGTCACACAGCTTTATACAAGGTCGTCCAAAATAAGTCAGGCAGTGTCCGTGAAACCAACCCAACAGCTGGATTTTGATCTCATGACAGTTAAAAAGATTAAACAAAAAAAAAAGTAAAGGCTTCACAGCTACACTAACATTTTGAAAAATTAGTGAAATGATATCTGCAACAAGAGGAAAGTAAAAAAGGCTTAAAATGGTACATGTAGAGGAGGAATGCACGGGATGGTACATTCAAAGCTTTAGCGATTAAGGCAAAAGAAAGATGAAGCTACCGTCGACCGTGGACCTGCGTAGAGGACAAATCATGACATCATTTCAAACATTAGTAACCTCCAGAGGCTGTAAACTCTCCTCTCGGATACACAGGGCCATGCTTGAGAAGTTTTCAGTAAGGTTTTCCTGGTTTAATAAAACTTCAAATAAATAACAAGAAAATAAAGAAATCTTTAAAACAACATCAACATTTGCTTTTTTGCAATGAGACAAATGGCTAATAATTCAATCTTACCTAATAGTTTCTGCTTTATTAAGCATTTCTGTTTGAATAATTTCATATAGATTACAAGAAAGTGGCTGAAACCTGCTACAGCTCATAGGTTTGACCAAAAAAAGGACAAAAAATTAAAAAAGATCATTTTAATTGAAACTCATTATCAAATAACTTTTATTCATCAAGCACATTCTGAGCTGGATTTATAACCACCTTGCAAATATAAACCAATGACATGCTTTCTTTTACCTGTTAGCTGCTACAAGTGACTGGGTGACAAATTAAAGGAAAAAAACCCAAATAAAGTGCAGAAACAAATGTTTTCACAGATGTGCGCTATTGCTATGTCCAGAGGTACTCGGATACTTTTTTAAACCAGGAATTTTCCGTTTTTTGTTTTAAATCCCATCCACACGAGCATCGTTTAAAAACATCATGACACAGTAGCTCACAGATGAGCGTGAAATGACACGCTGACCTTGATCAGAAATTAAGTGCAGACCCTTTAAAGGATTGTTGTATAATCTGCTAACAACAACATCCACACAGGTGGAAATACAACCACAAATGTATGGAAATGTTGGCTAATAACCAGCCTGAGCAAATAATAACATGGAGCACAAAAAAGTAATAAAAAAAACAGGCGATAAGGGTGCAACACCTTTGAGTTTGCAAGAAAAAAAAAATGTTTTCCATGTCCACATGAATCACTGAAAATTTACCCGGAAGGTTTTTTAAAACCTGTTTTCAGGGAGCTGACACGCCTTTTATATGTGGACAAAAGACTAAAACCTGCAGAAAAAGCTCAGCTTTCAAACGTTCCTGTGGTGCACAGGGCCTGCACGACAGTCAATAACAATGCACAGTGGCGTGGACAAAAGTGTCCAGCTAATCCAAGAAATTTGATTTTGAATTCATAAGGATGCACCGCACTTTGTACTGTAAGGAAAAAATATTACATCATTACAGGAAATAAATCAAACATTCACTCTGGCGACTTGAAGCGGAAAAGATCCCCTGAACAAAGCTGTTCTAGTGACCTAACGCCTTTATCTCGTTCTAGGTGTCTGTTTACTAGGCTGCTTGTCAAATTCAGGGTTGCAGAGAAGGCTTTGGACTGTGGGAAGAAACACGAGTACTCAGGGAGAACATGTAAACCCAGCCAGATGATGGAATCAAACCCAGGACCTACTGGTTTTGAGTCTACTGGTCCCATCACCCTTTGTGTGGGTCTTGTCTTTAATTTGTCACCCATCTTTGCATTAAGTTAGTTGCTAACGTTGGTGCAGGCAGTGAGACTGGGCCAAAGTTAACAACTTTGGTTAAACGCAAGACTTTATAAGTCGAGTACAGCTGCAGATTCGGTGATTTTTCACCTATAAACGTTTGTTTTCACATCTTCAAACTGCTTTTTACAAAAATATCCGTCACAGCAACTTCAAGCACACAACAGGGGGGAAAAATATGTATATAAATAAGTTTAAAATGTTTGGCAAATAGCTCACTGTTATCAGATTTATATTGATCTAACTGCATACATTTATCCAGTTAAATGAGATTTGGGGAAACAAACTGAAATCTGCCCATCTTACAATCAAACTTGGTCAGTCATTTGTGGGACTTGGACAGCAGAGCAGTATCAGTGTAGGAGGTGTGAGCAAGCACGCTTAGCTCTGCATTTTTGTGTCAGTTTATGGCATAAATATGGAAAGCAAATCCCTGGAAAACATTTCTTTTCTTTAGGATGAAAGGCTTAACGAGAGACTGCATTGCCGTACAAAAGCTGTTTATAGTTCTTCTTCTCCTCCCTTTCATCTTCCTAACATTTATTTGGACTTTCATCCTGCCTCTAAGTTATTCCCCAGGCGTCCTTCTTACAGTAACAACAAAACAAAATAACACTACATCTGAAAGCTGAATGTAAACTGGAACAATCGGTCTATGAGAATCACTTCCACATGCCGGCTTTAGTAAAAGATTATTAGTACTTGTGTTTACTTGGATGACAGAAATAAAAGTATTGAAGAAAAAAAAGTAGCACGACAAAAACAAGATGGACAAGTTAGTCAGAAAAACAGAGGAGCTGCTGGATATCTAGCCTAGCTGATGGCAAAATGTTAAAAACATGTTTCTGTCGATATAAATGGATTCTATGTTTTAAACAGCAATTACTACAGCAACTTTTCTTTTTGGTCACACCAGGATCGTTCATCAAGCCTGGCTGCTAACATCGAAGTTTACATCCTGATCGATGACAGTTGCTTCCTTATCGCCTGCGTGCTCGATGGCCGGCGTCTCCGTATTGTGCTCCATCTCCTCCTCTGCCAGCTCCGCTTCACTTTCCATCCTAACCGCAGACGAACCGCTCATCGCTTTCGAGTGGTTGGGGAAGGTTTCGCTTCTCGATTTATTTTTGTTGACCGAACCTTTAGGGCGACCCCTTTTCCGCGGGACGTCGCCTTGGCTTTTTGCAGTACTTGGAGGACGGCCCCTTTTTCTCGCAGGTTCATCGCTGGGGTTGTGCGGTGTGAATGGAGCGGCAGGCAGACTCTTGCGTAAATGAGCGCCTTTCTTAGATTCTGACTTGCGAGGCCGACCACGGGCTCGGCGAGGGGGTGGCTGAGATCCCTCTGGGGGATCCACACGAGGGTATTTCCTTGGTCTTCCCAGCGGCTTCCACACTTTTGGCTTTTTCTTCTCCTCAGGTGACGGCAGGGGGTACTTCCTCGGCCTCCCCCTTTTGTTTGGTGGCTTTTGTCGTGACTGACCACGTTTTCTTCCGCTCACAGGCAGGATGTGTACTTTCCGAGGCCGGCCCACTCTACCGTGGACCTTATATGCTGGGGGTTTCTTGTTTAAAGACCCTTTAGGCCGGCCTCGCCCTCTCTTTACAGGCTGGGAGCCATCTGTGCCCAGTTTATTTTGTTCAATACTTTTTCTTGGCCTTCCCCTTCCTCTCAGAGGCGTATTTGAGATGCCATTCGACAAATCTGCCGAGGTGTTATTCACCACCACTTTCCTGAGTCGTCCTCTTCTCTCTGAGTTTAGGCTCTCATTTAGATCTAAGATCCCCACAATGCCAAGCTCGCTCTCTAGCCTCGATTTCTTATTGAGCGAGCCCTTCGGTCGACCTCTTTTCCTGGGCGTTACAGAGCTGCCTTCATCGTCTTCCCCACTTGTTAAACTCTCTGACTTACGCTTTACCGATCCTTTTGGACGTCCCCTTTTTGGCGTATCTGAGCCACCGTTCGGTAAGTCCTCAGCAGGAGCCTCCTCATCTGTTACAGACTTTCGTGGCCGGCCTCTTTTCTTAGGAGAATGCTCTGTCCTGTCTTCATCGCTGGCCTGACTCTTGGACCCTTTGGGCCGGCCTCGACCCCTGTGAATTTGCACCAAATTGTCAGCATGGTCGTCTCCCGATCCCCGCTGCTCTGTCTTTTTTGTGCCAGAGAGCTTCGGACGCCCTCTTCCCCTCTGTGGTTGTGTGGACTCGCTGTTGGAATCAGTTTCTGTTAAGTTAACATCTGTGACAGAAACATTCAGCTTCTTGGAGCCTTGCGGCCTCCCTCTTCCCCTCTTCACTGGACTGTCTACACTGGCCTCCCTTTCATTGCTCACAGGATCTCCTTGTTCTTTAATTTCTTCTTCCATACTGCCGGCTTCAGCGTGGACTACTTCTGTTGGTGTGCACCTGCATATTTAACAAAGAAATTAGTTATAAGTTAATATTGTTTACATTTTACTCATTATTATTCATTACATAACTGGGCGTAATAACATAATAACTACGTGTAGCTACAGAGTCCAGAAAGACCACAGATTGTATATGGAAGATGATAACCACTACCACTATTTAATCTTTTAATTTTTATTATCAGTTTTTTGGAGGGATAAATCCATAGTAAGTGTCTCAGTGGTGGAGTGACTTAGGCAGCTGAGGCCTTTCTGTGTGGAGTTTGCTGTTCTCCCTGTGCCTACGTCGGTTCTCTTCAAGTACTCAAGCTTCCTCCCACAGTCCAAGGACATGTTTTTCAGTTAGTGATGCTAAAATGACAACAGGTGTTAATGGTTATGCCTATCGCTATGACAACCCTGCGTCCACTGTGAAGCCTGCATATAGGCTCCACCCCCACGATTCTGAACTGGATAAGCAGCAGATCAAATTGATGTATAGATAAAATTAATATAAAAAATTTGTGTCCCTGACGAGTGGGCATAATCATTTACTTTTACCTCAAGCTTAAATGCAGTTATAGATATCAATGTAAATAAATGCCTTTCTTGTCTCTGACTGATAACCTCTGAAGCTGACATACAACTATTATGAGCTACTGGCAACTTTTACGATTACTTTCTTGTGCTGACACATGTGACAAAAATAATAAAAATGCTGACTCTGTTCATAAAACTGTACATTACTTACGTTTAATAAGTACTGGTCCTTTTACTTTTTTTTTTTTAAACTTTCATCGTAGCCTCAAAACATTTCTCATTATCACCAAAAAGCATGATTATACACATATAACTTATGACTACACAGAGAAATTTGGTCTGCTTTGTAAGACAGCATGTGAACATTGATGATATTTTTATAATATTGTTATGAAGTCAATAATGTAGTTTGCTTATTTTTTGTTATTTAACTCACACTGCTCTGACACTGGCTTCTTATGGGGATTTTCAAGTCCACCTTAAAAGGGGCATAGCACCTATAGCGGGCAGTATTCAGTCATTCTCATGTTGAGTCAGGGGGAAAAAACTGTTCCCTTCTTATTATGGTACAGTGACAGAAAAAAACATATTCTTTGCCAAATCTACACTTTTCCCAGTCTTCCAAAGTCTCAAATATGTCGCTTTATATTTGACTCAGTACTCAAACATAACATGTGACATATTATCATTGAAACCTTACATACTATTATATGTTAATACTGAAGACTGCTGAGGTCCTCTTTAATCATCATAATTATCAACCATCAAATTACAGAGATCTTAGAGAACACCCAGATCTGCACATTTACATGGATTTAACACATTTACAGGGCAAAACTGGCCGACTCTTTGCCTCGGCTAAGCATCAACTGTGCTCATTCCCTGTAAAGCAGCTGTTCCGATGCCTTTCAGTCAGGACTTTTCCCATTTTAATGAGAGCAGCCTAAGTTATGTGAGGTGGTCAGAGTCACAGTCGTGTTTTTATTGGATCTTTATGCTCGACACCTGCAATGTATTAAGGTTGGGCAACTGGACGAATTTATCGACCATCGACGATAGGCTGAGCCTTCACCGGTCGTTTTTACAAGAGCGATTTATTTATTTATTTGCCCATGAGTAAGTTTGCTAATAGTGTTGGTCGAAGCTAAAGGAAGCAGTCAACAGAAAAAAATAATAGGGCTGTCTTAACGGCACCCTCTTCCAGCTGCGAGCAAATGCACCTTCCTCAGAGTGCGCCCGAGTGCAAACAACGAAAGGCAGTAGCCTATGTTCAGACAAAAACATTTTATTTAAATATACGTCTGCACATGCAGCACATCCCTTTGATTACATCCTCAGGTTTACCTCTTTCGTCCGGTTTAAAACCAAAGAAATCCAAAATTGGCAATATTTATTTATTTATTTTTTTGGCAACTAGTTATTCCATGTTTGGACTTCTTCTGTATTCTAAACGTGCAAATCAGTCTGTGTATGATTACATTGCTCCGACCATCAAAAAGTCACCTGTGCGAATATATCGCCTATCAGCATTTATTGGACTGATGAATGTCGGTTGGAAAAAATTTACATATCGCCCAACCTTACAATGTATTACTAGACATGCTGATCAGAAATGACATGTTCAAGTCCACAAGACTATCTTGGAGTTCCTCAAGGCTCTAATTTTGGGTCCTCTCGCATTTACCATCTACTAACTCAAAAACACAAATTATATATAACCATGTAATTACTTAATTATATGTAACATTATGTAATAACTATATGACTGCATAGGTGATGGGGACGGATTACGAGCCGATAATGACATTCCTTTTAGTGTGAGTCTTAATTATTTCGGGATTAATAAAGTATTTCTGATTCTGATCTGATTAAATAACAACCACCACAAGACCACAGGCTGGAAGCCCTCAGAACTCCAACAAATTAATAGAAATACAAATAAGCAGCCTGTCAATAAATGTGAGCTAAACCAGCTTATCATAAAGAGAAAAATTCTAAACAAAGGTGGCCTCTAAAGTCTCCTGCCATACTTTCTACTGAGCTCGGAAGACTTTATCACAGTTTTGCTTAGAATAAAAACAGCGTAGTGGTTTACACATTCGGCCCACAAACAAAAGATCCGAATAAGGGAGAAGCAGAAAGTGAAAAAGTGAAAAAAGTGCCCACCAAAGAGGTTTGGGGCTTCCAAGCAAGGAAACTCACCAGGACTGTGATAAATGTTTTATTATCAAACGGGCAAAAACAAACGAAAGCAAACAAAAACACAGGAAGTAGCATAAACTAGTACTAACTAAAATGTTACATTTTAAAAAGGCTTGTCTATTCGCAACCACTGAAAAATCCAGCTTAGACCATAAAAACTGTTTATAATAGTAAAGCATTTAAATAATTAACGCGATTAACAGGCATTAACTATTTCAAGGAAATAGCTTAAAAATACTGAAAAATGATTTTAAATGCTTTATATTTTTAATAACGAAAAAAAGCCAACTAAAGTATTCACTACAGTGAATTTGAATAGATTCACTTAACTCGTGCATCAATTTAAAATGACTGAACGAGTCCCTCTGCAGGCGATTTAGCACTTTTAAGGTGGACTGACGGGGAAAATAGGATGCCATGCTCAGCGTCTTATTTATGAGATGGGGTCTGCACGGCTACGTCTATTTTCTGGGTTACAACCTTGCAACGGCGGGAAAGTGTAGCCGTGGTCTGCTGGTGTTGAGGTGTCCCATTAATGACGTGCACAATTAATATCCCTGCATGCAAAAATCGGTTATTTTGTGCTTTAATTGTGCAATTTTTACAGATTAAAACTTATGCAACTTATGGAAAAAAATCACACAGACCCCGTGCATTCTCAGCTATAACTGCAGGGCAATAAATTTAATTGCATTTAAGGGCCTTTAGCAGATGCTATGACTGTGGAGCAGACTGTTTTTCAGGTAATAGCCTGTTTCAAAATCGACGGTGCTGAAAAGAGTAGCTAACGCTGTGAAGCGCACAAAACACTGCCGTCAACGGGCTGCGTAACTCACCTTACATAAATCTCCTGCATGATTTTAGTTTAATTTTCCATAAAATATTGATTCAGCAGACATACCGTAAAGTGAAAGTGCGCGTTTATTGTTGCTGTGATGGCTGTTCAAATTTGCGACCGCTTCCGGCCGTACGTGACATCCACGCGGCTCCGGAGGAAACTACAGCGGAGAATTTCAGTTCCGCGCCGGCTCTCCTAGGGTCCTCAGGGCGACCAGGGTCCCACAATTTTGATTTGATTTTGTTTATACTGCAAGATATATATTATCTTAAAGTCTGTCTTTTATTTTACTTTAATAATTGAGTAAATTCCATAGACAGTATAAAAGGTTTATATTGTATCTTATCATGCATTTTATTTCATATATGGATAAATTACACAGACAGTAAAGAAGATGTTTTATTTTAATTTTACTTTATATATGGATAAAGTACATAGACAGTAAAAATAAATAATTTTTATTGTATGCTTGCCAAAATTTAAAATTGATGTAAAGATAGCAGCAGGGAAATTTTAACCACTGAAAACAATATTTTTATGTATAAGTCAAAATTTTCGGTTATCTCAAAAAGTTGATTTTTTTAACGTAATTTATAAACAAGTTATTAACCCACACTTCAGAGAAAATAACTGGAAATTTCAAGCTATAAAGTCAAATCTTTTAACTTGAAATTATGACTTAGCTCTGCCTGGCTTTTTGGTTTTTTCCCCCTTGCATAAGGGAAGCCCTTCATCAATGTCTAGTGCAGGTTTATCTGTGGAAATATGAAAATCACCACAAAGGGATAAGCTGTGAAGATTTTGGCCAAATATGATGGAAACTACCATGAAGAAAAGAAAGTGAAACAGTAGAAATATTGAGAAACTACCTATAACCGGGTGAAGCTGGCAGAAGGTGATTCTCAGGAGGTTTTGTCACTTTTGTTAGAGTCATATTTCAATTTGGCACATTGGAAAATATAGTGCGAAGTGACACAGGAGGTGAGAGTGTCATAACTGACTGGCAACACAGCTGTCAGGTGTGCTTCAGAAGAGATATTCTGATCCACAGATGATTCCCTACTAAAACCCAACAATGGTTACCAGGCAGGACAGCAGCTGAAATAAAACCGACCAGCTATCACTGACCCACAGGAGAGCTGGTGATGCTGGATGATGCTGCAGGAAGCATCCCCAGACTTTTTCATGTCTGCGACATGTGCTCAGTGTGAACAGGTTTGGGACCAAAGACGAGCCATCTCTGACAGTGCTCAATCAATCGACTCTTTATCTCAAACAAATAACAAGTGTTCATACATATTAAACATGAAATCATTGAAAGTCATCATTTTCACGTGGAAAAAAGAAAAATGTTGACATTTCCCGTTCGAAAAGGAGGCGGCGAAAACAAATGCTTATTAATTCCTAACCCATATTTTATCTCTTTTTAAATTATACAATCTAAAATATAATATGTGCTATTAATAAATATGCCTAACACACAGATTCATGTTGTACTTATATACATTTTATACTATAAATTCTACAATTATTTAACCACCATATTTCATATTTCCAGAAGTATTGCTTTTTATAATATCATTATACACAAGTATTTTTTAATGCATCACCACATAAATATTCAATTCCCTAATCCCTATTGTTGAAGTTTTAGTTTCACTGTTAGTTTAGCGTAGGTGGGAAGATTCAGAAAGTATTTCCATACAAATAAAGCCTCATTTTTTGTGGAAACATTTGCGCAAAACCGCTCTCATTATATTGAGGTAAAATAAGCACATTTCTTGTCTTATCAGTTGTCTGAACCCAATTTTTCACCCTTTCAAAGTCTTTTTAAAAAATTTTTTTACACCAGTTAACCAAGTTGTTTTTCCCCGTAACTTTAAAGTATAAAGAAGGTCTACTCTATTCAACGCCTAGTTTTGCGTTTCATGTTTTACTTCTATACACTTCATAAATATTCATAAGTGCTGTTTTCATTGTCTTCATTAGTAAATGATGGATACTAGTGTGTTGTCTCAGTTTTAATTAAAGTATAAGAGTACTTCACCAGATGGATCCCGGTCTCAAATAGTGACTAACTCAGCTCTGCCCTCTAGAGGCTCATTTGCAAATTTTAGAAAATATTAGCTGGTAATGGTGCACACAGGCATAACACGTTTAAGAACGACTAAAATGCTTTCGCATATTATAGTGTAAGAAAAGTCATTGTGCCAAGCATTAAGCATGTGCGATGGATTTCATCAATGTATCAAAATCTCTGCATCCAGTAACTCGAGTAAGAGGTTTAGAACAAAGTGCTTTATTTTCTGTGGCTCAAAACAAGATCACTATAATAAAACACCTTTTCATTGGAGCTTGAAGTTTGATAATCTATTCAACACCACAATGATATCTAAATGTTTTTAGTTTGTACAAAAAAACCAACTTACACAACAGGACTCGGTAGCTTTACAAGCTTCTTCAGCTAAAAGAGTTAGCTCACATTTTGTTTTTTACTCTTTGCATTACTTAATGCACAGCTGTCTTAAGGTCCCACCACAATATTTGATTCAGGTTGAGGTCTGGACTGCAACGCCTTGATTTTCTTTTTTAGTCATTCTGTAGATTTGCTCCAGTTCTTGGGAACATTATCATATTAAATGAACCAATTTCAGTCCAGCTTTAGCCATTTATAGACCATGTGAAGCCATCTGAGGAGTGCACGGCCTACTCAATGACAAACCAAAATCATGACCCCTCCACCACTGTGCTTGACAGCTGGTATGAGTTGGTGAGTTGATATGCTGCGTATGGTTCTCTCCAAATATGGCTCTGTTCTTCATGGACAAACATCCCTACTTTGGTCTCATCTGGCCAAAGGACATTGCTCCAGTCTGGTGGTTTGTTCAAGCCATGCTGCCATCTTCTTTTTAGAGAGAAGTGTCGTGAAACATTTTCAAACAAGTCAGTCTTTTTCCAAATGAACTGTTATGAACTTTAACATGCTGTGGCCTGTAGTCTTCAAAAAAAAAAAAAGATGCCCACTCCTGAAAAGAATAGGGCATGTTAACACTCACCTGCATGCTCCAGAACAATAAAACTGCTGCTCTTATAGAAGCGCTCACGCATGTATGAAATAAAGAAAAGACTCTTCTTAAATTCACAAAGTTTTATTCAGAAGTAACAAAGTAGACTCTTTATTTACTTACAGAAGTTTTCACAAAAAGAATCAAGGCCCACAAAAGAAAGGCTGAACTGTGATTTGAGGAGGGTGTGACTCACTTTAGATAAACTTTGATCCCATTTAGGAAGAAATGTTAGAGCTGAAGCAGAACAGACACCAGAACAGATAAATTACCTGCTACATGGACAATGATCAGCTACTTTGGTTGAAAATGAGGGGGAAGAGGGAAAAAGAAAAAAAAGAAAAAGTAATTGTTCTACGAGCAGGAACCACATAGACAAAGAAAAAGGCATTTGGTGGGGAAGAAAAGCAAATTGGAGGCAGATTATGTTGTGCTGGGAAGTTGGATAAGGGGGTGGAGTATGAAGTAAGGGCAGATCGGTGAGGTCAGCATCAATCAGAAGAATGTGAGGAGAAAAAGAAATATGCAAATGTGTTTACGTGTGAGGAGGGGAGCTGTCAGTTCAAAAGAGGGAGAGAGGCTGAGAGAAAATGACAGACGTGGCCCGAGGAAAGGAAAGGCGCGTTTGAGAAAGACAACCCCTGGGAGGCTGCACGGTGAACCCACTGCCCCGTCTCAGCCCTCCTCCTCCTCCCCGCCTGTGTGCTTTGCCATGGTTACCAGACAGGGCTCCCAATGCAGCCAGTTAATGCGTTTTTCAGCAGCAGGAGCGAGCTGCGTACTAATGTGTCTCAGTCTGTCTCCTGGACAATCAATGTCAACTGTGCTGGGATGCACAAACACATGGAGGGCTACGAGCCAGGGAACACAGAGCCACCCTGGCTGAGCGTCAGAGGCTGAAAGAAGGCTGCATCGCTTTCATTTTTAGTCACCTGGAAAGTTTTACTCGCATTATCTGCAGAAGCATTGAGTCACATGTCGATCTTTCTTACACAGATATGAAATGTTGAAAAAGTATCCCACAAGATAAAGGAACACAGCTTATTAGTTTGAAATGCTCTCAAGAGCTCTTATATTTATTGGATTTACAAGGCATTTAAATACAATAACTCATCACATCATTAAAAAAAATAAAAAAATAAAATGGATGTGCCAACATCCAACTGTTAAAATTTGCCAGTTTTCTGTTAACCTAAAGAGCTAGTTTTGTCTTAAAGTGTAGAAAAGAAACATGAATATTCCCTATCGTTTTTAGGAATGTGTTAAAAGGGATCTCGCACAAATTTTCAGCTGCCATGAGGAGCTTAAAACTCTCCCTAAAGGTTCCAATGTTGTAGTTTTCCATCTCTGGAGTTAAAGAAGTCCCATGCGAATCATATCGGGGTCACGACCATTGGCTGTCTTTATTAAAAGATGGCTGATACTCAGAGCACAAAGCCAGCCAAAAGGTTCTGCCCCCTGCAGAGAACCACACTGTCTCTTCTCAGCTTTTCCAGGATGAGTGGGAAGTTTAGGAAACTCTCTGGAGATCATTCTGCACACTGGAGCTTTTACTTTTGCTGGTCTTTATTAAAGAACATTGTTTTTGGCATCCAGAAGCAAATGCATGCAGCTTTGTTCCCAAGGACCTCACCTGTGACCTTTCATATCATCACAGGTTAAGGGTCTCAGGGACAATGAAGCATACCGAGAGCTGCTCGCAGTCAGGTGTCCGTCAATTCTACGTAATGGACTGCAGTGACGTGTGCCATCTGTCTGTGGTTAATTCATAAGCATGTCATGTTTACGCCACTATTATGCAATTATTGTTAGATACATGCCATCTTACATTATGGGGAAAGAAAAAATACTCTAAAATGACAATTGATGCGTCACATAGGACATTACCATTGTTGGTTACCGATTCCAATGCAGTCCGATCGTCTCGTCCGACAGAACTGGATCAAATCCTGTGAAGAGAGACGGATTTGGTTAAGACACGAATCCACATATAAACATCCGTTATCGGAATGTTACACATCTACATTTCGTTTTCAGGGCCCCGTCTGGCTGCTCTTCCTCCTGATGTAGCCAGCGCCTGCTATTCAGTGCAGGTCTGTGCAGCAAGTCGTTGAAATAAAAACGCCCCCTGCTGGCAGACAGCATTAGTAGACAAGTACGCAAAGAAAAACCCGCAAATTTATCGTACAAGTCAGGCCTTATACGGACGAGTTAAACTCTAGAGCGGTCGTGCATTTCACACACGCAATCGAATCTTTGTGCACATATATGTAATATCCACGGACAGCTGTGCCTGCAGCCGCAGACACTGTCTTCTTACATTTCCTACAGGCCTTGTGATCTCACAGGATTATGCAATCACTCCCCCATGACAAAGATGTTCAGCCTTGAGGGAGTAGTACTGATTTACTCTTAGCCAGACAAAAAGTCACACAAGCCTGACACGGCAGATACCACACTAAGAATCAGGCAGAGTTCAAACAACTGATGCACAGCTGAGAAGCTCGATTTGCATCACACGCAAGTTGTGTCCAGATGACTAAGCTGTCACCTGCCAACAATCCAGAGCATGTCCTTAACATACCAAAAACCAGCCTGTGGACAGGTGCACGCATGCAGACAAACATCCGACAGTGAGGTGCTCACAATATAAAGCCTTTTTGCAGTCTGTGTGAGAGTTTACACTGCCTCTCCCCATTTCCTCTTTGTCTCTGTGCTTGGAGATATTTTCCTCTGCCCCAGTTTTATGAGCTTCTCTGCTGCTCTCAAACGTCGCATGACAGACAAAGAGCGGAGGATGTGAACCAGAGGCTGGAGGGGGAATGAAGTGAAATATTCGAGGAAAAAAATAAAAAGACCCTATAACAGAATGAACATGAAGGTGGACATAATGAAGGAATATGGCGGGTGGATGTGGTCAGTCAAATCGCTCGATTTGTTAGACGGCCCGCTTGAGTCATTTCGAACTCACCATTTGTTTGCCTGGTGGTCCCTACATGAACACACTCATTCCCTGTGAACACGCATACAACAAGTGCATGTACACAGAACAGGTATAAGCGCACACACACTCTTACGATGAGTTATTGATCCATTCTTGCCTCTTAGAAAAAAAAAAAGCCAATTAATCCAGCGGTAAAGAACAGCGCTTGATAAAACCTATCCTGCCCCTTCTTCAGTCTTCCTTTTCCTCTGAGTGCAGTACGCAGCGGCGACGGCGAACAGAAAAGCTATTCCCCTCTCGCTACCCCTCCATCTCTCGCTCTGCTCTTTTTTTGTCTCTCCTCTTCCTCTATCCCTCTCTCAGGCGCTGTCCCTGGCTCTGCTCTGTACCCGTTTCCCTCTGCCAAGTCACATCATTAATTCTCCAGGCGATTAGAGTCCGAACAGACTATGAGGCAGGTACACCACAGTAAAAAACAGACGATTGCATTGATTCCATTATCTGGTGCTCTACCAATAACCCCACTTCCCTCTTCCCACCACCACCACCACCACCCAGTAACCACCAACAGCGCTATGACCCCCACCCCCTCCCCTTCATAAATCTGTGTCACCTACATACAAACATTCACTCTCTCACACACACACACACACACACAGGCAGACACTTATGCAAGCATGCAGTATCTCCAGCTATCGCTCTCTTCTCCTGCTTGAACACCCTCTATCACTCTGTCCCCGCCTCCCCCTGCTTCATCTCAGCCCTACCCCTCATTTTCATCCTTCCCTCCTCATCTCTGCACCCTTGCTTCCTCGCTCTCCAACCCCCCCTTTCATTTTTTCCAGGCCTGACGTCCCGTCTCGCCTGAAAAGGGGAAAAAAACAAAAAACAAACAACACCCCCCCCCCCCTCAAAAAACCCAACTCTACATTCACATGATGCAGTGTGTCTCTACGTGGGTGTCTAACTTCGTGTGCGTTTGAACTTGGGCTGCTGCGCTCTGTGCATCTGGAAGAGAGTCAATGTGTTCAGAGGGAGGGGCGTGTGTTTGAGGTGTGCGCGCACTTTTGTCCTCGTGCACGCATGCATCCATGTCAGAGTGTGTGCAGGATAGAGGGGAATGAAGGTGTGGGGGTGGAAGAGGCAGCGTAGGGAGCTCAGACCAAGGCTGTGGATTTTACACAGCGCGAGGATCAAAGCCACAGCAAGCCCGAAGGTGATTAACCTCCCAGCCGCTATGACCACAACACTGCTGCTTCTCTTCTTCAGTCTTTCATCAACACAACCTGCCTGAACCATCTACGCATCAATTCAGCAGCTTTTTTTCCACAACTCCTGAATATATACCATAATAATAATCATTATTATTATTATTATTATTAAAAAAGTGTCAGTAAAATCCTTTGACAGAAGAATCTCCAAAATTAGAAAACAAGTGAGAATTTGAAGTGTGGTTTGACAAAGCACATGTACAGACTAATAAAGTAACCAGAAAACAGATGTGTTAACGGGGAAAACAGTCATGGTGTGAAATGTGCTAAAAATTAAAGACAAATGGAGGCTTGAGCCACCCTTTTTGTAAAACAGCAGGTGGCAAACAGCTGAATTTGGAGTCAGAAGATGCCGGGGAGTAGTTTCTTTGTGTGCTCGTAGAAAAGAGCAGCGATCGGCAGAGATTGCTGATATGTGCTCTTCCCCTTCCCCTCCTTGCCCCCCCCCCCCCTCCCCTTTCCTCGTTTGAGCACTGCAACGCAATGCGGATACTGGGTGTCTGAGCCACTAGCCAGACACACTGGGGGACAGAGCAGGGTGGGGGAAGGGGGTGGGGGTGTGAGGGAGCAGTAGGAAGGAGGCGGAGGCAGTAAGCAAGTTCACATACAGCCTTGTGCTCGAGGACACGCTGATAGGAACGTCTGGGCACACTGTCATTATCTGCCATGACTACAGAGAGCAGCGGGCACAGTTCATTTTGGAGACTTGTGTCAGACGAATACACACAGCCACAGCTCTGCCATATTCACAAACTGTTCATATACTCAAACTGTTACAATACGGGACTTAAGGCAAACTTGAATTACATCGTCACTACAAGACCATAAAATGTCCCTGACTCTCATCGAAATATTAAATTTCCACTTTTCCTGCATTTTAGGCTCCTCACATTCCAGCCCAAAGACATCAGGAAATATTCTGTGTTCCTGTGCATGGCGTGCTAACAAAAGCCCAGAAACAAACCGCTATTGATAGTTGGCTCTATACCCCGTTGGACTGCACCAAATAACAAACCAAAGAGCACTGCAGAGCAAGGTGGATATATTGATGTCTGGATTAGGTGGACCTCGACAGCAAAACCCGATTAGTATTTCAGATGTATTAGATTTAAAGCGGTTTTGTAGCTTGTTTTTTTTTCCTCCACCCCCCCTCCATGTTTCATTATAATTATTGGTGTGAAATTGAATTTGCTGAAGGAGAAATTATTTTAGATCTGATAACGGACGCCATCTGTACAGCAGGGAGCATTGGTGCATCTTTTTGTCCTTGACTGAAAAGCCAATAGAAGTTTCGTCCAAAAGACCTTGAAAGAGATTTTAAAAATGTTGAAAGTGTTGAATATAAATATATAACTACAGCCCTGAAAACTCATTACCACTTTAAAAAAGGAAGTCACTTCCCTTTATAACTTATTTTTTGTGCTCTTCTTCATACTTACCACATCAAGAGGCACAATGTGGATGCATTCAGGTGAAGTCTGGGTGACTCCGCAGGGAAAGCTAGAAGGTTGTACAGTTATCTCCAGGCTGTTTATTATGCGAAACCATACAACCAACTACCTCACACTGCAGAGCACAGGAGTGGGTCAGCACCGGAGTCTTCTTCCACACAGTCTTCTCATCTTTTGCTTCATTTATGATCTCAAAGCCATCAAAGCTTCAAATGAATAGTCATTTTGTTTTACTGTACAATATTTTTAGTGACTTCTCTATTGCGAGGAATCAAATAAGCTTCTTGAAGTTTTTTTCCCTCCCAGTCTCATTACAAGATCAAAGTTTAACACCAAAGTGGTTGAATTGAAATAACGCATTCTGCATTTTTGTGGACTTGTCTCCCTCTTGTGGGTAGACGCAGTATGTTGACAACCACCTCCCCCCACCAGAGGTGGAGGCAGACTTTCACCATCTATGAATACAAAGACAAGCACTTAACCTGCAGTTGCTCACTGTAGGCGTCTGCCTGACCTACTTCTGCAAGTGGAGCTGCTAGAATCTTCCACATCCTCAAAGATTCAATTCAGCACTACAGAGCACTATTCCACCATTTTTCAGAGGTTAAAGTCTAATAATTGTTGCTGAAGCCGTACTTGTATTCCAGCACTGCAATCAGCTTTGAAGGTTATCACATATGACCTCCAAAGCTGATCGAAGGAACATTTCTTTGTTCACTTCTATGGTGGGATGTCGAGACATAAATCCATAAGCATTCTTAAGCCTTTAGTATATACATGCACACAATAAGATTGCACCCCCCCCCCCCGATTATATTTAAGCATTTTGCCTGTAAAATTTGCATAGTTGGGGCATCATTGACAAAAGCCCAAAGGGGAAAGTTGGAAAAGCTGAAATGGAAGTTTCCTGCAGAAAATGATGTTATTCAAGCGGTTTTGTTAACTGGGTTAAAAACAGGAAATACACAGACAGGTTGAGCTTGACTAAAAGGGTATCGACTTGATTGTCAAAAGGAAATTGCCAGCCGTTTCAGTTAAATATAATCTTTTGCCTGGTCCCATAAGAGCTTGCCATAGCAGATCATCTGCCTTCATCTCAGCCACTCTTCCTTTTACTTATGTTAAAGATTGTACTTCAGTTTACTTTAAAGGCAACTTTCAGAACTGCAGTCAATAAAAGACTGATCTCCATCTGTAGTAATTTATATTTGGCAGCACGGGTGTGTTGTGGGACTTCCTTGCCCTTTCAGTGTGCAAACATGGAAAGCAGGTGGCAGGGAAGGCAGCAAGACCCCAGCATAGAACAGGAGGACGAATCGATGCCTACATATAAAGTTGGAGACAGAATGGTGAAAAAGAGGAGCTAAAGTGGAGGTGGGCTGCAAAGCAACTTGCAGATGTGCAGTCTCAAAACACTAGAGGGGCATCAGTTGAGTCATCGGCTGAAATGGCCTGGTACTAAGATGAGCAGTGATTGCTGCCGAGCCTGAGATAAGGAGCACCCACACATGAAACTCAGTGACGACCGGATACCACAAAGTTGAGGACATTCAGCAACATCAAGCAGCCATGGGCCAAATATTGACTGGAGACGTTAAGTGGGTGGGTCCTGAGTTGAAGTAGCAGTGTCCTTTGGAATAGATACCAGTGAGAGCAGTCACCTCAATTGGTGGCAAGGACATCAGGGATTTACGTAGGCCACTGGAGCAAATTCCTTCCTGCATGGAAGCCCATTTAGTAACTGACCTGAGCCAACACTGGAGTTGATTCCTGCACGTCTCAATTTGCACAGAGAAGAAAACTGCCTTTGTTAAACTCTACATCCAAGGCTCCCTCCTAAAAAAGGGACTTTCCTGTAGGTTTCCTTACGTTTTACAATGCTCTAAAAAAAATGCAGTGACGTAAAGCTGTGCAAATAGAATTACGTAGAAATACAATTCCAGCTGTGTTTTAACTGCATCATTTTAGCTCATTTTTAAGACTGACATTAAACCGTGTTTCTACTAGCAGACTTAAGCCATGTCTTAGATTGCCTTGTCCATCCTTAAATAAAATAGGTTGTTTGGGTGCAGGGTTGCATCTAAAGTCTTTTAAAATTTCCTGAAAAAGACATGGCGGTCTTGTTGCCAGGCAGTCAGAAATGTGTTAGTGGGCAGCGTTTTCACCCTTTATTCATTGTTTGCTTGTGTACAACCAAGCACATCACGAGAGCCACATGAATTCAAGGAGAGACTGACTGCAAATGTGCCTCATTATCCACATTCGAGTCTTACTCCTCTGAGATTTGGCAATTTGCTCCACTGTTGCGTGTGGCCATTTGGAGGAGCCATCGCTTAGATTTAACACCGACTGTTATAGAATCTTCAAATTTACAACATCTTGGTACTTTTCATTAAGAAACAAAAATCCCACTTGTCGCCAGCCTGTGAATTACTGCAATCATTTCTCATCCCTTTAAAGCAATCAGACTAAACTCTTTATGCACATCCCTGCTCTCTATTGTTATCACATAAAGATAAATTATTCTCTGAAAAGTTTCTAAAAAGGCAAAACTGACCTTGCGGCGGTGAATTATTGTCAAGTGTTACCTAACAGAATTGCAGCAGTAGTGAACACATCACTGGCCTTAGGTCTTTATACTAACAAGGGCAAACCGAAACACAAATGTGAAGCACCCTGTGGAGTTGAGCAATGCTGCAGAGAGGCTTGTAATGCTGAAAGATGACTGTTGAGAATAGAGGACAATGCCTCCCAAGAGCAATAGAGGGGGCAAATTTGAGTGCATACATGAATGGAAGAATGAGAGACCGAGGCTGTAAATACAGATAAAAGCCGCATTTGATGTACACTCTGTCCAGTTGCCGTTTGCTGGTTTATGCATGAATTTCTTCCTCATCTGAATCTCAGGAAGGTGTCAGACACCTCTGTGCACTGTAAGAGGATATGCCGATTTATGCTATTTAATAGGGTATTATTCAGTGTAATGCAGAAATTGGTGCATTGTAGAAGAGTTTTCAGTGTAGCAAACAGGATCTAATGGGTGAATAATTGGATGACAATTTGGAGTAACACCACTATCCAGTCAATCTGCCTCATTATACTCCATAAATAATGGGGCGCACCCACACATTCGACATCTAGCTGAGGTGATCTCCTGCAAAAGCAGCAAATTGGCTGTTGTTAGCAGTCAATGGCTGTGTTTTGACACTGCTCCTGTGTGCCTCAAGGACTCATTGATTACTTGATAGCTGCTGCACAGCTGAGTTCCTAGGCCTTCCATTCAGCTTGGCCACTGCACAAAAAACATTAAATGCACAAGTCTTAGTCTCTCACAGAGCTGGATGCAAACACATAAGTGGAAATCACAGATTCCTTAAAGGGTAACTCACTGCTGCCTGCCACAACCATTAAGGGTGTATTAGTATACATTGTCCAGCACAGGTCTATTAGGATGATACATGGCTGTGAAGGGCCCTATTCAATTACATTAGCAGGACTAAAAGTAGTTTGTCAACTGTCTTATGACTGTACTAAAGATTCAAAAAGACTTAAAAGAAAAATGAGCCTGTGTTCAGGAAACTTCAAACTTCAGAGAGACTTGTTTTGGGCCAGCTTCCAAATATAAACTCATTCACCTCACCCCTCTGCCCTGCCCTCTGCCATATTGAAAGGCCCCCACGCTGCCCATCCTTCATTTTCTTCCTTTGGCCATCCTCCCACCTCTAAGTGCCTCTTATTTGTCCCTCATCACTGAACATTTCACGGCACAAAATCTTTACAACTTTTTTCCAGACAATCTCTGTTCATAACAACTCCACTGCCCCCCCCTTCTCTCTCCGCCCTCCATCCCCTTGATTCCTCTCCTCCCCTTTTTAAACCTCTCACCTCATTCGCAGTCGGATCACGCATGCATGCGGCATGGTTGTGCCAATGCCAGCTCTTTGCCAATCTGCTTGGGTGTGTTTGTGTGCCAGTGAGATTCTGGTGGGAAGCCCCTGCACTGGAGGCCAGGGGTGGCTTATAAGCCCGAACCCCAGCTGGTGTTGGGTTAGGTGAAGCTTTGCGAGAACAGTCGCCCCTTTGAGAGCGCGAGAGAAAGTGAAATTATATTGAGCAGAAGTATAAAGTTAGATGCAAGTTGCCACAAAAAGTTCATCAAATTGAAGAAAATGCACCAAAGAGCCCAGCTGTTATAACAAAGATATCTGTGCAGAGAGCATTAATTCAAATCTGTCATTAAGGAAGCTAATCAGTTACTTTGAATTGCTATTGCGGCAATTTAAAAGGAAAAAACCCCCAAAAAACAACAACAACAACAACAACACATTAGATTTGCATCCAAGCTTTCAACACAACAATGTAGCCCCAAAACAGTACTAAACGATTTGTCAAATTTAAAGATTTGTTTTTGTGACACTGTACCTGAAAAGGCTATAAATGCTGCAATATTCTTGTACATATTCAAAAAATATTGTTGGTTAAGGGATGAGACAAATCTAAAAAGCTCACATGGTGTTAAATGCATGCACAGGATCATGTAAGTCAGTCAAGACTAAAATGTCCTGCAAAAAGCTGTTGAATTTTCCACAATGACCAAATCCAGAGTGCAGTTCACTGGGTATGAGCTTCTGTTTTTTGTTTTTTTTGTTTTTTTTGTTTTTTTGCTTCTCTAACATTTGCTGCCAAGTTGGTCGTTTTCTCTTTTTTTGCTGCTAGAAGTAACAAACTCCCTGAACCCAGTTCCTTGGATGGTTTAAGTTGTTTGCATTAAGGCAGCCAACCTCCACTCTTCAAAATAAAGCAAATCTTAGCTTGCAATCTGATACTTTAGTACTCATTTCCTACTTTAATGTTTCTACACCTGCTAAAGTAACCCGAGATTAGTACTATGAGTAGTTTTATACAAGTACAAATGTCCAGTAGGATTTAAAAAAAAAAAAAAAGTATAACAAAACTGAGCAATAGAGAAAGCGACGAGTTATCCATTCAACTAAAAATCAAGCCCACCACTTTTCATACAAATGATCAAAACATTTACACTGCCTTCGAAGACAGAACAAAGACTTCAGGTGGCTCTCAGCCACTCCTTGGCTTTGAGAAGTGATGCACAGAGTACGGCACCACCCAAACAATGTAGGGGCAGAGTCTAGCGAAATCTGCCCAGTGACAGCAAATAAACTGGCAAGTGCTAGCTCAACAGGAATGCAGGCCTGAGACGGTGGTTCTCAACTTCAGGGTGAGGGAGCAATGCCGGCCCATTTGATTTTTTTATTTTTTTTTCAAACAAAAACAAAACAAAAACAAATGCACGTCATCAGAGCAAAAAATAAAAATTTTTTTCAAACAATCCAAAAATGTTTGTTAGAAATCTCAGAGGAATTAAACTATACGAATCCATGTTATTCTCTAATCCACATTTTAATAAGATCTCTGGAATGGGTGTGTTAAAAAAAAAAATGAAAATGACATGCATCTCTGCAGCCCTCCTTAAAAATCAGATTGGACTGTGTGTGAAGAGGACTCTGACCCCAGATCCCCGCTGATGCTGAAGCACCTCTTCAGTGGGAATACAGCTGGCTGAAGCACCAGTTTTAGTATCTGCGAGTCACAAACCATAAATTATTAGCTCCCAAGATAAAATGAGACTCTGTAGTGCAATTTCTCCAACCCCACTGCCACCACCACCCCTCGCTCTCATCGTACCTTATTTACAAAGGCAGAAAATGTAACCATGGGAACACACTACCAGGCAACCTCAGTGGCTTGGCATGATGCCCAATGGTTGCTAGGGCACTGTTGTCAATGGCTATTGGGTTGTGTGGGCCAGTGTGTGAGTAGGAGAGATTGAACACTCTCACACAAATACACAAGTTTGTAGATTACACACAATATCTATATCTAGGCATTAAATAAATTTAGACCAACATGGTAGTGTTCCAGTTCCATAATGGGGGCTTTTATATGCATCCAGTGTGTAATTATTTTAAATAATATGGGCCATTTAATTTTTTTTATTTTTTTATTAACGGTTTGACTGTGGCTGACAAATGATGCAAGGCCGCTTTTGTTGGCTAACAGACAAAAGGAAAGATTAAGCCTGCAGGCAGTTACACGAGGCCCCGTATTCGGTTATGTTGAGTAACATGCAATGATCCATGCGTTTCAGTCTTCTTCCAAAAGGTCCTAATGTGTTAACAGTGTTTTTAATGACGGAAATTCAAATTTGCGATCACTTTCATCAAAAGTCAAGCTAAAAGGCATTTAGTCATCATTACCCCTGATCTATTGAGCCGTTTACCTTTGAGTCACACCTCTGGATATCAACAACGAAAGACATTGAAGTATTTAACCTCACAACCAGGAACTACATGGAGCTTTATTTTTCCATGTCGCTACATGGAGCTGCTGGATGGTTGACCTAGGCATTCCTGAAATCTGCAGAGCGCTGTGTAGATTATTAGCATACCACAGGATAGAATAGGGAGCATCAGTAAACAAATTTAAACATCCAGTTTGGGTATGTAAATAAAGTTTTTTTTGCCCAGTCGCAAACCAACAGTGATGTTTAAAGCAGAAGTCATTCTGGACTCATCCCAAAGTATTCGTTCATGACTAAGTAAACCATAATGAGCCTGCACAAAAATGTATAGCAATGCAAGCATTTATAACACAGGAAGCCTCAAACACTGTGTTGCCGAGTATGAAATGGATGAACGGAGTGGAAGATAATGGTGAGAACGAACACTGTGCCATCAACAAAGCATGAATGAGAGGGTGGTACAAAAATTCATGTACAGCGGAGACAGTTGAAGACAATGGCAATGAATAATACATTAATAACGCTGGAAAATAGAATCCAACGTCATAAATTAAACAGCATTCACCCAAACAAATGCAATAATTATGACACTGCAATACAATGAAAGAGAAATGTGCGGCTTTTTTGTTGGTGTGCACCAAGATTCCCACATGCGGATGTATATATGGGCTTGTGTGTTCCTGTCTGTATGCACTTAAGGCTTAAGCAGAGTACTGCCTGTGGTGCATCTTATCTAATATAACTGAGTGCAGACACAGCCTCCCCTCCCCTTGCTTCTCACTCCCCTCCTCTGGCCCTTTGAACTCAAGCCGCTGCTGGAGATGCAGTCTGACTGAGCACAGCATGTCCTGAAAGGAGGTCAGAGGGCATGACAAACAGTCTGGTGTCATAGCAACTTGATGCCGCCAACCAAAAATTTGGTGTGGCTGGTTAGTCTGCAGAAACAGTCAACCTATCAGTGTACAAACTCTCGGCACCTGGTTATTTAAAAAAACTTATTAAGAAATCAGTTGGGAATGTGCCAAAACATGCCAATGGCACCGTTCCTTTATGATTGACAAGGACAGTGTAGTTATGCTAATCCTGCCTGATGTAAACACAGGAACCACTTCAGCTGTATGTATCACAATCCAAGCTTCTTTAGGGAAGCCTTTTTGAAACTGGAAATGGCTTGTATTCACTCCAGGTTTTTACAAAGAATTAAGTCTTAAGCAGAAACCAATAGCCACCCAAAGACTGCACAAGAGAAGGACTAGCGCCTTGTTGGTTTTGGTCTTTCCACAGTAAGGGTTGGGGTTATGCTTGAACTAGTTTGTTTGCTCTTGATTTGCAGAGTAGTTTAAGGACACATCATACAAAGAGTGAAAAGCTGTCCGTCAACACGGAGAGGGAGGGGTACAATATTGTTCAAACATGAGAATAAGGGCATACAATCTCAAATATCTTGCAAAGACATTGTTTGTACGAAAAGCGGCAGAAACAGTATATTACAGACCAATGTGCAAATACAGCAAGTATGACTGTTAACATTTTAGTTATGCAAATGCCTTTCTATGCAATTGCTGATACTGGAAAAGGTAGGCTGAGATTTTTGGAAGTGTTTGATCATCAATTCCTTAATCCCATTGTGTGTTTTAGCTCCTTTTCCCCCTAACAGATGATAGGCCATTATTACATTTCAGTATTTGCTATGAAACCATTTTGGGAAAGCCCATCAGCATGCAGCTCTAACCTTGACTGACTTAATTGTAGAATCTTACTCTGAACTCACTCAATGGTTTTCAAGAAATATGCAATTACTGCCACAAATGTCACCTTGGCTCATTTACTTCGCTACACAATTACCACCAAAATGAATGCCTCTCATTTGTTGTACTAATGATTCTGAGTGTAATTCAGCAAACCTGAGAAATGAACTGCAGCTGTAATTGTGTCGCCTGCCACCAGCAGCCCTAGACTCACTACGTTTTCATCTTACTCTGAAAGTGTTGGATCAATATAGAATCCAGGTTCCTTTGTAAGCCATTAGCTTGCCTGATGCTTGAGCTGAGACCTCTCCAAACCATCGTGTTCTCAGCCTAAAAGCTCTCATATCAGGAGAGTGTGATTGCAGGTGTGTGCACAACCTTTGAAGCAGTTTAGGTCTTACAGGTTTGCAAATACTCGTGTTTATCCTTTTGTTCTTTGCATCTGCATCCGAGAGGCTTGCGCACGTGTATGCGCACATGCATGTGCTGCGTCTGTAAGCTTCTGCGTGCACGGTATGTCCTTGTGTTTGCTCAATGCGGCAGAGGGTGGAGTGGCAGATCAATAGGAAACAAATGAAGATCAATATTAAGCCAGGGAGTGAAGGAGAGAGGAGAGATTGAAAGCAAGTGAGTGGGGTGATGCGCCACAGCAGAGGAGGGGGGAGGATGGGTGATGGCGGGTTGAAGAGTGATGTGTTACTAGCAGCACAGCTACTAACTATCCACTTGGGAAAAGACCACTCATTTCTACAGCCAACCCTCAGCGCTTTGAGGTCACCAATTGTTAAGCAAGGTAGAAAGAAAATTAGATAGAAAAAAATACAGCATTTTTTGCATCAGCGGTGATTTCAAGCAGACAGTGAAATTTAAAAAAAAAAAAGGGGGGGGGGGGGGGCATTTATATTCTCTATGTTGTAATTTTTTTTTCTTTAAAGGAAAGCCCTTTCAAGGTTACAAAACCCTTGACACAACACAATCTCCAAATATACATACATCTCTCTATATATGAAAAGATATCTATACATCCATCTGTCTCTCTCCCTCTCTGCAAGTAGTAGTAAGTAGGACTATGATTTCTGCTTTACTTATGTTTTATACAACAGTTTCCCCAGTGTTGGTTTCTTTTTGGCAAGATCCGATTTGTTGATAACCAGGGCAAGAAGGTCATGGCTGCAAATAAACAAGGCTGAACCCTCCAGCTGTAGCTGAAATGAACTTTGACTTTTTCTCCTCACTTAAATTCTGTGTCTAAATAATGAATTTGTCTCACCAGGCGCAATAAGAAATCTCGATAAAGCAAGGATTTAATTCTGACCTTTCAACTTAAACTCCCAGCTGGAGCTTGACATTTGCTCAGCGACATCAGCAAGGACCCAACGTGTTCAGATTGGAAAAGAGCTAAACTTCTGCCCAATTCCTCATTTTAGTGATTTTTAGTATGAAGAATCCTAAAGCTTTGCCTGGTGTCAATTCCTACTCTGATCAGTAGTTTTTACTCAAAATTATTAGAATTTAATTTTAATGAGAATGGAGAAAATTAAAATTAAATCAGAGTGGCAATTTTCCAAGAATAATTCTGTAAACAGTAAGTCCAAGATATCGATTTAGCTTTGAATGTAAAGTTTTAGCTTGCATCACTTAATATGGACAGATGCTCCTAATCTAATGTGTTCATACTCAAGGACAGAGTACTCTTTAAGTTGTATACTCGCCAACTTCATTTGTCCAGACAATGGAGAAACCACCAGATTTAATTAGAATTTCAAGGTCTTTCTAGGCCATTGTGTGTGCAAATACCTTCTGGCATTTAAACCAGTAATGCTCTAAAAATTTGCTAAAAATGTATTTAGTTGCGACACGTACTGGATCATCAGTGATTTTAACCTGTGCTGAAAACATGTTTGACATCCTCTCACTTTGAAGTATCACCTTGAAACCGCAAACAGGATTGCTCAGTTTTGTGCATCAGCTCATCTCTTGGCTGTGAGATCAAAGCATCAAGAGCCATTTGGGAGTCAGAGCTCAATGTGACTTTCAAGTGATAGTGGCGAAAAAACAAACACATGGGTGCTGAGTGCCTGCGAATGAGCACTCTGCACTTTCAGCTCAAGGTTCCTCGGCTCTAGAGATGGATTTCAATGATAAATGCGTCAATTAGCTTTGAGTGTAGTATTTATGATGCCTTAGAGATGATACTGTATGCTGTATAGATATTGTTTAATCATACAGCTACCTATAGCAATACCTTTTACTAAATTCACTGTTTGGCTTTGTAAGGCAAGCCTGATGGACAATTATGAGCGCCAACATTAACATTACATATTCGACTCATTTAGGAAAGCCCAGATACCCTTTGACTGCCACTGGCTTATTAGCAAATGGAGTAATAAATAACTTTCGTTGAAATGGGGCAAAACAAGTTAAAAATAATGTTTTCGTTGCATCAGCTAGCAGCCAGATTGATATAATTATTAATACTGACCTCAATAATGACAGTACTGTTGTGTTTTGACTTTGTATTTTTGTCAAATTAACCTGTGCTGAGGACAGAATTTGGCAAGTGAAACAAAACCTAAACATCTGGCTGCAGTTAGAGAATATAAAGTATAATTTTTGGTGATAATGAACTTTTGAAAATCTTGACATGAACACATTTTACACAGCTGAATAAAACCGTGGCGATGGGCTATTAAGTACTCAAGTCAAGTTGACCGTCCTGCTGCCGGACTGTTTGATGCAGGGTGAGTTTTCCCACTGATTCACTTAAGCAAACCACCTGTGTTGATTGCTTAAATGAGGAAAAGTGGTTGTTTTATCTGTTCTGATCTACTGGAAACAAAAAACAACACACAAAAAAAAGTATGTGCAATATAGATCATCGTAATCTCTAAATTTCTTCTACACTTCTGCAAGCAGACAGCAGCAAACCTCAATTTCTAGCAGTGACACCTGCAGCATACAAGGAAGTATAAAGAAGGGCACAGCTTTCATTCTACTGCATTTAGGCATTTGTTAACATTTTTGAAGGTTTAATATACAAATTATAGATTTGCTATATTCTTATACATTAATGTAGGTGTGTAAATAAAACAGTTTCTTGTGGCTCATAAATATAAGAAGGAGACAGGAAAGTAATGTACTGACCCAATAGAAGAGGGAGGTTAGTCATGTTAAACACTAGTGTGTAGGTGCGACTGTAATGACACCAAATTCTCTCTCCTACATTTGCATCAGTGCAATTTTTTCTGCATCATTCAGGTTGTAGATCAAACATCTTATTGTCTCTCGGTGCATCTGAGCTACAGAAATGCTACTACTGCCTCACATGAATCATCACAAATTGCATATTTTGTAGTGCTCAATGGACCCAGTGGAGCACAGGAGGGAGTCAATCTATCAGACTTGCATGGGAAATAATGTCTGAGGCAGCCAGCTCAGCAGTCCCTCAGCTACATCACTGTCGCTCATTTATCCCCTTGTTGAACTCGCACTAGCATTTTCACCTTTAGCAATTTCACACCGTGAGGGGAGCTGACAGACAGTGACCATGGATATAAACAAGATAAAGTGAGACACAAAAAAAAGAAAAAAAGGTGAGACAGTACAATTATTTTTGAATTGATCTGTTTTGTTATTGCTTTACTTTTAGACCTTAAAAGTGATGATATATGCTACAAAAGTCCCACAGACAGGAATTAAAATTTTAAACTTAATGTTGTAGTTATGTAGTATGCACCATAACCATTACGCCAGACTCCTCTGTTGATTGAGGTTTTACCCAATGATAAGCCCTTTTTATCAGAAGAAATTTTCCAATTCTCCAAATTTTTCCCCTCCTAAAACAAAGAAACATCACACCAGTGCATGAAGGGGATGATAGCAACCTCTAATATTTTTACCCTGTGAGCTCTAAGTGAAACATCTGTGAATGTAAAGTGTAATGGTGTCTTCACTGTTCTTAGAATTGTCATATTTTAAAAAGTGGCGAATCCTCAGAGACCAAATGTTTGACCTTTTCCCATCGGACTACTTAACCATTATACATTTGTTGTTCAGCTCATTTCCTTTTACATCCAGAGACTCGTCTGCAATAAACACATGTGACAGAGTGAATCCAGCAAAGAGAGGTTGACAGTGAAACCCGAGGTTGTGATGTAGTACATCAACTCAAACCAGACAGTCTGCTGAAGAAAGAAAGAAAGAAAAAAAAAAAGCAGCATGGCGAGCCAGACTTCACCACGTCTCTCAGCTTTTCTCTGTCCTCTTTAATCCGACACCCCCCCACCCAACCCGTCTGTCTCCCTGTCTCTCCGTCCCCCTGAGGTGTGTTCTGTTTGTTCCCTCGCTGCCTCTCTCCATGTCCCTTTCTCTAATGTGCTTTGGCGTGCGTTACCCACGGGTGCTTGCACGCTGCTGCAGCAATCCTAAAGCCGGGTCAGGGGGGCAGCTAAAGCGGCGCGTTACTGTCTGTGACATCAGTCACTGCTATTACTCACGTCTCACCTCTCCTCACTGTCTGAAACCACCAAAGCTTTAGTCCAAAGAGTGCACACAAACAGATTTACACCTATGCTGTCAGATTAGTAAATACAATTTTACTGCGCGTCACACAATATGGTGTCAACTTCCAACATGCTGGATTTATTTAATTTAGTATAGTGGTTTTAATGCAGGCTCCTGAAATGAAAGTGCAAAAATTAACATGCAAATAAAGTTAGTAAAATAAGGATTTATTTTTTGCAGCTAATTTTTTATTTCACAAACTGGTTTACTTCCCATTCTATCTATAAGTGGTTGAAATACTAAAATGGAACATTGTTAAAGCCCAAGATGCTTCAAATTGCTTATATATTGTATTTGTTGTATTCAAGTCAAAATAGGAGAAAACTAAATGTCTAAACTAAAATGAACTGCAGATATTTTTTAGTGACCTACAAACATATTGACTGGCACAAAATGGATGCTAAACACAGACAGCAAATCTTGTTTGCCAAATATTGAAACACTTTGACAAGGAGCTAAAAAGTTATACATTAATGAGAATTTCTTTGTGCAATAAATGAAATTCTTGTATTGATTGCCAACTATTTTAGGCAGATATCCTTATTTTACTTAAAAATGATCAATTACTGATCAGTCATTATCAGCTATGAGCTGTTGCTAACAGTTTATATAGGGAAACTATTTTCCTATCAAATCAAAAACCTGTTAAAAAAAACCCCAAAACAAACAAAAAAAAAAAACATCAATTCTTTCTCAAATTTAAATCACCCCCAACCTCATTATCATTCCTAGTCTAGAAAATCTCCAGATGTGCCTTGCACTCTGCATGATGTCTAAAAACTGCACGTCTGAAGTGCGTGCTTCCATTCAGCCAGCGTGTGAGGATCAGACTGTCAAATCACCACATCTGCCATCAGTGGAAACACTTCAGTACCCGGGGGTTTGTCTGTCACCCCTGCTGTTAGCCAATGAAGAGGTGAGCCTGCAAACTCCTTCACGCAGGAATACTGATAGCTGGTATGAAAGCCCTCAGCCTGTGTGTAAGAACACCATATAAATCATACATGACCAGCACCAGGCACCACATCCATGTTACCGCACTGCATTAATAAGCAAGCTAGTTGAGCCTGTGCTTTTTTTGCTTCATATGCCCTATTGAAAGCACCTGCAGCACTGAACTCAATGTGCCACAGGAAAGAAAAAAACAAGAAAGAAAGGACAAAGTGAGAAAAACATAAGGGGGGCGAGTGGTTTGAGAATGGATAAACCAGACAGTGACAGAATAATGACGGCTGGAGTGTAAATACCTACAGGCATGAATAACTGAAGAAACACGAGCAGGAAGAGTGCATGGGGACAAATAAAAGGCAGAACAAAGAGCGAGAAAATCAGTAGGCAAAGTAGGACAACAAAATAGACGGTGTGACTGAAAGACAAGCAGACAGATTAACTAAAAGACAGCAGAGAGAGTAAGAAGGTAGAACAAAAGATGAAAGGATGAAATGAAAGAAAAGAGAAGGGCAGACTTGGAAGAGATAAAGAGGGGAGGGTGAGTTAGCAGTGCGCATGCTAAAATAGGTGGCAGACTCTTGCCAGTGCAGTGACCTAGTCGCGAAGGACTGAGGAATTCTCAGCGCTGACCCGGACACATTCCTCCAGGCATCAGACGTTAACCCATGTCACACCTCCACACTGTACGGACTGTAAAAGGGTACCAGAGCACCACTGAATCTACACATCCTACAGAAAGCACGCAGTTCATAAAGCAGCATTAACATTTGTCATTTTGAGAGCGTGTTATTTACAACGCACCGTGGAAGCAGAGTGCTACAAATCTGAGCAAACACCTTCCACAAGAATTTTAATATCAGGTAAAGTGCACAGCAGCGATACCAGCTCTGAATCAACAGCCTGTGCTGCCTGCAGAGGACTGTGCGCATGTGTGTGCGCACCGAGGGCCCTGCAAAAACATTGTGAAAATATCAGGGCAAGAAGGGCTCTATTGTGTCACAGAGGCAGAATGTAGCTCTTATCCTCGTGCTGGTCTGGGAGCATGGGGTGACATCAGCACAAAGACACAAATGTAATGTGAGGCATCTCCAAAGCTAGCTTCAAGGCTAGACCACAGGCCTGTCTTTATACCCATGCTCTCTCACTTTTCAACAGCATCTGATATTCGGGACATGACCAACTGATGACCCTTCCACTTGTTGCTTACTAAGATAAAGCCCAGCTGACAGGAGTTGCACTAAACTGATTTTTAAAAATAAATAAATAAAATGTGCAGTTAAAGACTGCATATTTGCCGCTTTCACGCAGGCCCATGGTTAGCAGACATCTGTGTCACAACAGAATGACTCAGGGAAGAGTAATTCAATTATTGTGATGGTGCATCGGCTTTTCGATCGGACCACAGACTAAAATGGCTGACCAAGTGTTCCTGACTGCTGAGTGCCATTAAGCAAAACTCTGATCAGTAAAGCACAAACTACAGAACCTTTTGCTTCTTTCATATCCCTTTATAGCAGGAAATTTCCTTACCTTTTAAAATCCCGTCCTGATGATCTGGCTGTTTCAGGTTCAGTCTGAAAGAGACAAATCAGAGTAAATCACTTGAAACAACTTTCAATCAGTATGTAGTGAAATTTGGAAAATGTGAGTGAATAAAAAGATTGTGGGTTATTCACCTTTAAAGCTAATCTGAATCTACAGCTTAGAATTTCACACCATTTTATTATAGGTTATTTATTATAAGAGCTAAAATATCAAAGTAAAATTACCCCCCCAACTGTGCCGTTATTTCAAGGTCTTTAGTCCTCTGCTACAGAGCACACTCTGTCTCTTGCAGAGATTACATTGTATAGTTTACATTTCACACTAAGCCCGATTCTTTTGCACTAGCACTACAGTTTCCAGGTTAAAAGGAAAACCGTCAGCACCAAAATTCAAACCTGCTACAACGGCAGCTTGCATGGGAATTCCTGAGGTCTGTTCTGATCCAGTAATGTATGCTGCGGTTGAATGCCATCAATTATGAATGAGAAACACATGAGATTCACGGAGAGCTGGTACAGGATCGTGGGGAAAGCAGAGGGACCGCAATAATCTGGAAATTTTCAGTATTACAAACGAAGGTCTGATAGCAGATTATTTAAAGTTAAATTCAGAGATTAGTAAATAATTTAACATTAACTGGCTTCTATATCATACATTTTCAGATTAAAAGAGAAACACAAAGACAACCTGCTACAAATTGGGTCATCGTCCTCAGTTTGATGTACTATGTATGGATGCTGTAGCATCCTTTGTGCAGCTGGGGTTACTTCTCCTTTAAGTCCCAGGTAGTCAGGAGTGCGTTGACCCTGCCAGTGAGTTCATACCATAAGCAGACCCATATAGCTTCTCCTCCAGAGCCCCTGATCACGAGCCTGCTGAGCTGCCGCCTCAGTTACGTAAGATTACATAACACCAGGTCTGTCTGAGTAATATTTCATAACCTGGGGGTCCCACTACACAGGGCAATAGACACCAAATCCGCTCAGAAGTGGAATCAAAACATGCTTGGCAGATTTTAGCCAAAGTTGAAGGGAAAAAAATGAATTTAAAATAAATAAGAGCAGGTTGAGGGCTCTGGGGAGCTTTAGCCAGCCTATCCCGTTCTGTGTTTTTGCTAACCAGAGCAGATATGCGGTTCCAGCAAAATTCTGACATCAAAGCCTTTTCCCTTTCATTTTCTTAAGAGCTACAGTACAGTGGAGGTCATGGAAAGGTTGACCCTGGGATGATGCTAAACAAAAAGCGCCCTCCCTATTTGGCTTATCGCAGCATGCAGTGATGCTGTCATCTCATTGCACACAAATTGAGCACACATTTAGTCACAGACTATTATTACCAAACTAGGATAGAGAGTGTTATCCAACGCTCTCGGCTACACAATTAAACCAGTCTACAAGATGACAGTTTTGAATTAACTTTACAAAACTACGCAGTCTTAATGCGCAAAAAGGTGATTAAGATTTTAAACTTAAGGGGGGGAAAAAAAAGAAAAAGCATAAACTTGCACGATCAAGCATTTCTGGGATTATCGTCTGCACAGTCACGTCTATAAAGAACGACAACGCAGGAACACACATATACGCACTCCCTTGGTGCAATACCTTGGATTTAGATAGCAACTGTGGTACAGAATGTGAGATAACAGAAGGATATGTAAATAAAAGAAAAAAAACAGCAGACACATGTATAACTAAGGAAAAGAAAGGGGATGCCAGAAGATATCCAAGGCTGATACCGCAGGCGAAAAAAGTAGTCAGGGCTGGATGGACTGCAAATGGACGATGGGGGACTTGTTATATATCCTGAGTCTCTCAATTGTCTGACTGTACTTACCTCACTGCTCTTACATAAAGTTCAGCACTTCAAAAGTCATGGTTCAGATGCAAAAGTTTAAAAACCTGTTTGCCATTTAACTGACATCTTTATACTAAAAATCACATCTTGGACTGGGTTTTGTCTTTACAAGCAGACCAGAGAGATTGGGGATACCCGGATGAAGGAGGGGGGGAAAGAAAAAAAAAGAGAAAAAAAAGAAAAAAAAAGGGGGAGCCGTATGGGAGGAGAGAAACATCTAATGAAGAACAAAACAGCAATACTTTAATTCTCCTCATTTCTCATCCAACTACCTCCGCTTTCATTTCTATACATTTTTATAACTAGCAGCATGGCACAATCCCTGAATACGAAACGTGATCATCGAGCAACTCCACGCATGCGTAAGCGCTGCCGGCTCCCTTAACTCTAAATCACACTCCAACATATTACAACACACATGCACAGACACACATGAACAGAGTCTCACACATGCCTCCTTTCGAGTGCTGGCCTCCCATTCAGGGGCCCCCCTAAAACTGGATGCACTCAGTGATCCCTTTCCAAAGCCCTCATCTAAATGTGAGCAGAGGTAATCCTTGAAGGAGAGGCAAGGAGAACAGCGATAACCCACGATAAGGGGCAGAAGGGGGGGGGAAAGAAAGACGACGAAAGAAGGTGAGAGGTGGAGCGAGAGATGGGATAGAGGAGCAGGATTTGGGGGATTAGCAACCTAGGGAACACATTTTTCAAAAGAAAAAGGAAAAGAGTTGGAAAAAAAAATGAAGTGAGGTGAGGGGGAAGAGGAAGAAAGGAAAGACAGAATATGAGAAAAAGGACATGTACACAGTATACTCACAGATGAATGATCAGAACTGATGAAAAATCATGTCTGAAAACAAAATCAAAGGCGGCCACATAGTGCGAGTCTGAGTTTGGAGAGAAGTCCAGTTTCTTCTCATTCTGGAGTTTTTTTCCCCCCCTTTTCCCGCGATTTTTGTCAATTCCTATGCAGCTGTCCCTCCTTCCCAAGTCTATCCCCTTACTGGTCCTCTCTTCCCCCTCCCGTTTTTCTTGCCAGTACCGGTACTCTCCTACGTCTCTTTTGCTCTCTTTCTTGCCTTCTCTCTCTCTCTCTAAGGCCATGCTCTCCATTTTCCCCTCATTCTTTTGCCTCAGTCTCCTTCATGTGTCCATTCAGACATAATCTTCAACCCCTCAGCTTCAACTTCAAAATACAGATAAGATTTTCTACACAGAACGCGACTATGGAGTTGAAAGGAGAAAAAAAATATACTGCAGAAGGGAAGAAGAAAAAAAACTGTTTACAGGAAAGGACATGGCATGCAGTCTAATGCAGGGACAATCCACGGCCTGCGTTTTTCAGGGCTGCCACGCATAGTGAGGCGGTGGCGCCGCTGCCGTATATGAGGGTATAAAAAGCAGAATGGCAAGCAAAAGAAAAAGAAGGCAAAAACTGAGCTTACTGCGGTCGGTCTCCAGTGAAAGTGAACAGCATGAGGGAAATGAGTGGGAAGGAGTCCGGGGCGTGTGCATGTGTGTGTGAAGAGGTGGGAGGGGAGAAAAAGCCAACCAGAGAGAGGAGAGAAAGCGAGAGACTGGAGGTTAATGGAGGGAGGGATAGGAGGAGGAGTGTGGCGGTGGGGAAAGAGGAGGGGGCAAGAATTGGAATACATTTTTGTCTTATGCTTGCTATATTCAAATTTTGTGGTTCTCATTTTTTCATGGGGCTAATACCTTCTCTTTTCTCTGAAGAGAAAAGGAAGAAAGAAAGCTACTGTGTCCTTTGTCTCCAGCTCCTGCCGTTCCCTTTCCTGGTTTCCTTTCTGCTTCGACTCTCCTCTATTCAGCCCATTTTCTGCACGTGCACTTGAACTCCAAATCCTGTCTGCCTTCCCCTCCCCTCCCCTCCGCCCCCCCTCCTCTCGCTCTCTAACTGCGCATCTGTGCGCGTCTGCCTCTCTCCCTCCCTCTGTCCTCAGCACAGGCTTGAAATAGTGCTCGCAGGCAGGAGAGCAGCGAGGGGAGGGAAAAGGAGAGGGGGACAAAAAGGGGAGAGAGATGTTGAGAGGGGGGGAGGGGAAGGCGCTTAGACAGGCTGACACAGAGAGCAGAGCTGCTGTGTATGTGTGTATGAACATGTCTGCACATTTGTAAACACATTTAGCTAGCTTTGATTTAGATACAGTGCTTCCACATGCTGGTGCAAGATCTTAGCCCAAATGCCACATAAGATGCGACTTTACGGACAAGGAAAGCCACAACGTTTTGCATTTTCAGCACTTTGCCACATAAAGCTTAAACGAGCATCGTCCAAATATGCATTGGTTCTGAACAGCTGAAAGAGGATTCAATACTTGTTTTCCGCAGTATTGATACACCGATACCAGCTGTGCTTCCTCACTCTCCTCTTCGACAGTTCACACATACACTGCAGTGGCCGCTTAGCCCCGCCTCCTCTCTCTAAAAGTATACAAATTCTTATAGTTTGGTTACCCAACTTTTATTCCTTTCAATGTCAGGCTAGTTATTTAATTTGTCTCAGTGGAGATTAATGCAGAAAGAAGTGGACCTTAAAATAAACTGTTACAGAGCCGTCTTTTGTAAAGCCTGCAAGAACTGCACGTAGCCTGCAATAGATCATCCAGCCACCCGCTTCCACTTGCATAGCCATAGAGGTGGTTAGCGTCTTTCCCTGCTGTCCTAAAGTGACAGTGGACTAGTTTCAGTCATTGTGCAAGTGTACTGTTTATAAGGTCGGGGAAACCTGCAGTCAGCTGAGACTAAAGAAGTCACTTGGATGAGTGACGAAACGTTTCTCCCTCACTGAAAACGCTACGTCCAGAAGAACAGAAACAACGTTTTGGTGTCCTAAAGTGAGTGACAACCTGAAACATACAGAGTACACTGTATCACTGGGTTCGTTTATTTGAGACATTGTACTACTAATCAGGTCTTATTCTTCATTCATTTTTAATGCATGGCAGTTTCATGTATTTTAGGTAGTGAATTTGCTAGTGTTTAGTTTGTTAAGCCTTTCTCTACAATATGAATGTATGTCAGGGACAAGATTTAGGTTTAGAAACTGTACAACAAGAACCTAAACTTCAGTTGCACCAAACCTTTACGAACCCTGTTAGGTTGACAAAACCTAAAAATGAGGACATTTACATTGTTATTGTATTTTAGTTTAGATCCTGTCATATAGTTTGTCTTAATTGAAATACAAATAAAAACAATTTACCTGTGATCTATGGTAGGCTAACACATTGCACAGCAACAGAAACCCAGCCACATCCAAGTGAGAGCTGCATGTCAGCCTGGGGAGTACGAAGATAATTTGATATCCAAAACGGCACAGCACTGTGCAAAAATACGCAAGGAAATTGTTCCAGCTACAGGTGAAAACCACTTGAGGCAAATATCATTGAATACAACAAGGCTATGAAAGTAAGCAAACTACCTAGGTTTCTTTTGCTCTGACATTTGACTTATTCTGCATCACTACTACTGCACTGTAATGCTGCTGGCACTTTAAATTATGAAGTTCATTGGAAAAGGATTGAAAGTGCCCTTCATTGCATAAAAACTAAAATAATGCTGCCTGTAAGCAGCAATTACATAAAATGTTCTTTTTTCCCCCCCATGTCGTCAAATATTACACATTTCTTTGAAATATTGCAAATTATGAGGCTATAGAAGTAATGTTTCACTTAACTTATACAGTGATAATAACCTTGATATTTCATTAACACAATTATAAAACATCTTTAAAAATGCATTTACATTGTTCTGTAACAACATTGTAGAAAAGTGCATGGTCTGGTCATTTTGTTAGGATTACATAATGCATTTTTAGAGCAACTGCACATCTGCTAAAAAATCTTTTTTCTACTTGAGACAATGTGGCCTAGTAAGATTTCACTTTGCCTTTTAAATGTGACAATTTTAGATGTTCAATGTTAAACGCCATGCTAAAAACCCAAATTTTATGCCCTCAGAGAAAGGTATTTTACCTATAGTTGAAAAGTAGTATTTTAACACTATGACAAAGCAAGCAATACTTTACAGACAACACACGCCCCATAAAAGCTGCATGCAGTGTTACTCTATTACACGATCTAATTGTTCTTTTGCATTGATGAGATGCCTTCAACCTGTACATGCTTTTGAACTGACAATAAAACCCCCTAAGAGCCTGGACTTAAAGTTAAGAGAAAGCATCAAATCCTCACATTTAACAAGCCATTTGTTTTTATTGACTAATCAATTAAGTGGCTTTCAGCTCAAAACCAATTTTAGTCATTTTTATTTTAAGTGTATTTGATGGACTTTTTTTTAACATTACAATATAGAATTAAGCCTAATGTAATATCCATCAAATAAAAGAGTTTGTTATGTATCTAATAATGACTTATTTGGATTCTAATCTTTGTTATATTTCTGAACAAGGCCAAAGTGTTCAGTTTGGGGGATGGTGACAGAAGCTGACTGCTTGGGTAGGTCCAAATCTAATGCGTTGTGCCACGATTAACCGTTAAAATGCACTCTTGTGTTTCCTTCAAACACGGAGCACAGGCTCTGCAGCCTCAGAAAGAGCTCCATTTAGCGTTTGACAGCCAAATAAAAGCAACGTTGACTGTATTTGCATAAACTAGAGTTCACTGCAGGTGAAAAATTAAGACGATACCAGCCCTCGGGTGCTTTCCTCCTCCCCCTCCTGACTGCAGAGCACTTTCTGAAAAGGATCCTGATAAACACGAAGTGGGCCAGGGTGTAAAGAAAGGTGCCACAACAGTCCCCCCTGCTGGGATTCAGCAGGAGTACTTCATAAACTGCATCCTCATATTCAAAAACTCGCTTTTTAATATTGTTTCGCCACCTTATTTGACCCGTAGGATTACAATACAAGTGGAGAATATTGCCGTCAGTGTTACTTAGGTTTAAAGGGTGAATTAAGCTGGGATATTAAGCGGCAGGCGAGGTTAGTTTAGGATAAGGTATCATCCTTTCCAAACGAGGGCAGTCTCCCTCCATCCCTCTTCAGCATCCTTTTTCTTGTGGTCCTTTTTTGCTGCAGTCACTAAGCTGGGAGTCCATAACCGCCTGCCTGTCGTCTCTGTGGGGCCTATACAAAGTAAGATATTTGGTAATGTATGATAATATCAGCTGTACGTTTAAGTAACAGAAAGAGGCGAAGTGTCTGCCCCGCTTTCAGTTACTTTAGCTAGGCTAGCTTAGAGTTTTAGCTAACGTTAGCAGAGACGTTACATCAGCGGTGATTTTCTGCTCGTAAAGCCGCAAACAGTGTATGATTTTCAGCTCACCCCTGTCTCCAACTGTCCTTCTAGATGCCCAGCGTCACGGTGAAAGATGTCAACCAGCAAGAGTTTGTCAAAGCACTGTCAGCTTTCCTCAAAAAGTAAGTAATGCACCACAACCTGCCTCTGCGCTTATCTGATGACGGGCTGATGTCCACCTGTCAATCAAGCGGGATGATGGGGGATTTGTGAAGGCCGGGCAGAGGCTCAGACAGCTGCAATACACGGTGAATCACAGGGAAAGGACAGTTTATTAATGCAGACACCGAACTGAGGGCCACCCAAGATTATACTTTGTTTTTTTTAATTAAAGGACGGGCGATAGAGGGAAGAGAGGAGGAAAACAGAATAAACACTTGAAAACTAAACTTTAGAAATTGAAATTGTAAATTTGGGGAAGAAATGCTTTGAAAGGGAAAAAAAAAAAAAAAAAAAAAAAAACCCAAACAAACAAAAAAAAACCAAACTATGTGTCCTAGAAAAGAAAAATTCAATTTGAGAGATGAAGTTAATCTGAGAGTGTAAATTTGTGAGTGTTTAGCAAATTTTAGGTCAAAGTAGTGGCAAATTAGAATAAACTGGCAGATTTATGAGGGATAAAAAAGGGAAATGCAGAAGAATTGACAATTTTTTGTGATAAAAAAAAAAATTGGCACATTTTGGGTGGGATTGTGGAAAGAAATTATTAAAACTGTAGATTTGAGAGGAAAAGCTGCTAAATTTACTAAATTGAACTATAGTCCAGTTTTTTTAATTGAATTTATGTCAGACCTTATTTATTTATAAATAAAATTTATAATTTTTTTAAAAGCCACAAGTCTTCCTAACATGCAATAATTTTACAAGTTTTATTTTTCAGCGATTACATTAATCTTGAAGACTGAGGGGTTTTTTTAACTTCCCAGAGAGACCTATGCAAAGTAATAAGAGATTAGCATACCGAGGAAATGGAGAATGGAAGAAACTCAAGAAGAAAAGCTGACCACAAATACAGGAGTGTATTTACACAGAGGGCTAATTGCAAACAAGACACAGGTGGGAGCAGAGCTCAAGCACAAACTAAATAGAGGCGGAAACAATGAAGGAAAAAACTAAGAAAAACAGGAAGTAAAACCAAAATAATGTACATGAGAGATCTCATTTGGTTACAATGAGAACCTGAAGTTTTGATTGCGTAGTTTTCACAGCTAGGTTTCAGTAAAACACACACACAGATGATTTCTTAAAATGTATATGCATGCATAGACAATTATATTTGTATAACTTTGGTTGTTTCTTTAGTACTATTAGTCTCGTGGCCAGTTATGTCTTCTGTGTTTAGATTTAAATTTTTGTAAAATGTAAGTCACTCAGGAAAATCCAGTTCATAGTTAAAAGGTGATTTAAAATAACTATTTTAAAGGGTCGCAGTCTCCGTAGCAGAGTAAAAGAATGAAACACACATGGGCTCCAGAATGTAGTAAACCACAGTAGCAGCCATGATAGCATGATGCTGTATTTCAGTGCGGCTTCTGACACATTACAGATGTTCTCTCTCTTGTGGTATGTGGCCATTCTCAGTTGAGTATTGCCGATTTTCTATGTATATCACTGCTGTCTTGTTCACACGTATAAACAGTTTCACATATGTTTCCCTTTCACTCACCACCGTGTGTGTGTCAGTGTTTATTGTGTGGTTTTTACTGGCCGATAAATCACATTTACAACCAGTGAGCCTTCAGAGTACAGCCCGACTGACGGCTGATATTAACTGTTTGCCGATATATCGGCTATAGTTGCAATAGCCGATAAATTAAAGTGAAAATGTAAAGAAGAGAGGGGCGAGATTCCCTTAAACACTGAGTGTTGATGTTGTATAGTATGTCTACAAAAGGGCGCTCTCTAACTTCCATGTTGGCAACACAATAACCAGCTGATCCGAACTGAGTGGCAGTGAGTAATCTGTGACTTGCCGTGACAAGAAAACTAGATTAAACTCCATTTTCATATTAGCTTAGTAATTTGAATATATATAACAAATATAATAATTTTCTTTATGTTTTGTGTGTCTGAAAGAAAAAATATTGGCTGATGTATCAGTTTTTTTAGTTTTTTTTAACTATGCTAAATATTGGTATCAGTATCAGTCTTAAAAATCCTATATAGGTCAGGCTGTACTCCAGAGGGAGCTCAGACTCATGCAACAACAATAATACACCCCCTGAATGCTGAAAAAAAAGAAAGCGAAATTTCAGCTTGTTTAATTTTCTTTGTTGTGCTTTATTTTACAATAGATACCTCACTGGTCTTTCTGCGCATCTGTTGTACCTCTACTGCCATACTTTTGCCTGCATGGGTTTAATAGAGGCTGTATTTTCATATTTCTCATGATGGAAATTTCTAACTTAGAACTACTTTAAATATGTACACTGCACACTGTTAGTGCACTTAAGTTGAAACATCCTACAAAGAGCAATAAAATATGAAGTTCTTACTTTGAATCTCATCCAAATCGTAATCAAAGCTTTTTATGGAAAAAAATCTGCCTTACTCTACACGATGAAGACTTTACCTTTATTATCATATATATGAGTTGAAAAAGCAAACAATTTAATATGTATCACACTGTTTTTATTCATCACATCAGCTACTAATTGATTTTTCAGGTCTGGCAAACTGAAGGTCCCAGAGTGGGTTGATACCGTGAAGCTTGCCAGGCACAAGGAGCTTGCCCCCTGTGACGACAACTGGTTTTACACCAGAGCAGGTTGGTTTTCATTTCCACGTGCAGCTGGATTGACAAATAATCATAAAAAGTAAATGAAAGTCATGAAGATTTCAGGCTCAGTCCTCTCTAGTGTGTGGATGTGCAGTTTCCCTCTGTCTCAAGCTGTTTTAATTATTGTTCAGACAAAATAAACAATTACACACCGAACAATTACCCAAACAGAGTTGATTACAGTCAACAACATGAAAAGCAGTCATTAGCTGAATTGACTGAGTGAACTGAAATGTTTAATCAGAAGATATATTTTATTTCATAAAGTTTGGGTTCTAGAAATCTCATCTTAAGATGGAAAAAAATTTTCAGTCTTGGAGTTATTTGTACCTTTTTTAGGCATCGTTGTGATTTATGATCATACACAAACAGCTGAGTAACACAGGCAGTGACTACCATAAACCTAGGTGCAGTACAGTCAAATCTGTTCTTTATTTCTGAGCCCCTGATTTAGGGAACATTGTAAAATTAGGAGTTTTTATTTCCAAGAGGAAGCTGAAAAATATAACCGTGCTTTTATGTCTAGGCTGTACAGCTGTCACGCACCGATTACAGAAATCTTGTAAAACCAGCTTCAGCTACCCCTGAACGCATCGGCGTCTTAATTATGTCATTTTATTAATACCCCTATTCTTCATGATTTCTTTTGAGTTTTGATTTATGTTGTTTGGTCTTCTGTTTATAATGTTTTATATTCCCTGGTCCATTGGAATCTCTTTGTCATTATTGCCCTTAGTTATTTGCTTTGATGGTGATAAGTTTGTTACTTCCTTTTGTGATCCTCCTCTGTTTGCCCAGTCTTGTCTCTGCGGTCATTTTCTGTGTAGTTCATTTCCTGTTTTATGTTTGTGGTCTTTTGTCCCTGATGGTTTCTATTTAGTTCAACATCTTTTGTCCCATTATCCCTGATTTGTGTTGTGTTTTCCTTCTCAGCTGTGTATTGGATTGCCTGGAGTTATGCTTTGCTTTGGATTACTTTCAGACTTTATTATTCTTATATTTAAGGGCTCAACTTTACGCTTTACTCCTGTGTCCCACGTCTGGGTCTGCAATCCTGACACTTTCTCCTGTTTGTTAACTTAGTTTTCCATTATTGAGATAGTATCATGCTGCACATTGTGGAATAAAATTTGTTATATGGATAAAGCATATTTGCTAAATTCAATAGAAACGCATGCACTGCACACTGTTCCTTTACCTGTGGATGTCCTGTACTGACTTATATTAGCTCTAAAATTTGTTGACTTCTTGTATTTTGAATGATAAAACAAGTTCATACTGAAACATACTGTACTGCATATGATACGTGTCACCAGCATCCACGGCCCGCCACCTGTACCTGCGAGGAGGGGTCGGCGTGGGCTCCATGATCAAAATCTATGGTGGGCGCCAGAGGAATGGCGTATGCCCCGCCCACTTCAGTGTAGGATCCAGGAACGTGGCGAGGAAGGTCCTGCAAGCTCTGGAGGGCCTCAAGATGGTGGAGAAGGATCCCAATGGGTGAGAAGGGTTAATGCTGAGACGATGTGATTCTGAGGTGGTGACTTCACAACAACTGTTATTTTTAAACGTCTTAAAATATTTGTGCTTACAGCGGTCGTAGATTGACCTCTCAGGGTCAGAGAGACCTGGATAGGATCGCTGGGCAGGTGAGGTGTTAGACTTGCAGTACATGCATATGTGGATTTATCTGTGCATAAAAATGTTATTGTTTCATTCTCTGTAATGTGCATATTATTTCTGCAGTTAGTTAAAGACTGTAATTGAGAGGGGTTAATCAGAATTTGTATTATTTTTATGGTGTAGAGGATAAAAATAATACTTTTTTGTAGCAGAACTATAGCGACAGTGAGCAGGGGATCATATCTAATTGTCATAATGTTGTTAAATAACTCTTTACAGTGGACCCATTATGTTCTTTGAGGTCCATGTATGTAAAAGTAATTCTTTTGAGCCAAACACTCAGGCTTAGAGTTTCAGACAGTCTTTTTCTAGTCTTGGATCTGTACGATATCACAGAGTAGGGAATTCCCTAATGTGGTCATCTCAGACACGCAGCAGCCCCACCCACCTACTGCTCAAGCCTTTTGTTTATGAAGAAATCAATTGGAAAAAAGCTGTTTTGAAGGCTGGGTCTAAGACCCAGTTTTAGACAAATAAAAATGATTTTTGTTTTTTATTCAGCATGAGATCCTACTCTTAAAAGGTAAGAATAAATGGAAGCTCATTACATTTATTTTGTGCTGTCATAGTAAAAAGAAAGTACAGGATCTGTTAATTCTAAGGTCCTTGTTTCAGAGGTCTAGTTTGTTCAGATGTAGCTTTGCAAACCTGAGCTGTGCTTGTATGTTTTTAGTGTTATCTAATTTTAGTGTTCAGTGGTTTACACATTCAGCTAACAAGCGAAACATCCCCAGTTCAAGACCAGCAGAAGATACAAATCCCTGGGAGGGTGGCGTCAGGAAGGACAAAAATCTGTGCCAAATCAAATATGTGGCTTCATCCTCTGCGGTGACCCCTTGTGAATATGGGAGCAGCTGAAAGAAGGTCTCTGCTGTCGGGAACTTTAACACTTAACGTGCTAACTGAGACCTGTAGAGTCAGTATAGAGACGCAGCTCTTGGGATTGTTACAGTTTATCCAAGCTTTGTATGGATGACCTTGGGGTGAATTTGTTGGGTTTTCCACAGCTGCCATGAATGTTTTCCACTTGTGAATAATCTTTCTCATTGCAGAATGATGGACTTGAGATTGTTTTGAAATGATCTCATAGCCCCTCACAGATTGACGGGCAGCAAGAATTGCTTCTCCAAGGTGATGTCTTTCTTTCTTGGCATTGTGTTAATGCACCCAAACGCTCCAGAGCATCAGTCTGGGAAGGGTTATGTGATTATTTCCATACAATCCATCATCTGCTTTTATAGAGGTGTTCGTATTTGCATAATTTTAAGACCTGCTAAGGGCCAGATGATTTATTTTTCATGATCTCATACGTAAAACTCTAGAACTGAAAGAGTGCGCGCTTCCTTTTTTATCATGACTGTAGACACATTTGATACTTGAAGAGGGCTTCAAAGACATCAGAAATTAAATGTCATTATTGCTCAACCCTTTACAGCACCAGATGTGCAGCATACAGTTGAAGTGGCTCCCTCTAGTGTTGTGTCTCAGTTATGGCAACAATGTAAAACATATAATCATATGTAAGATATTTCTTGGCATCTCTAAATAAATATTGCACGTCTTGTGTGCAGAGTATAGCTTCTCTGTTTGTTACATCAGCACGACTGTCCTCTCTCCTCTCTCTTTATTGTCTTTTGTGTGCTCAGGTTGCCTCAGCAAACAAGAAACAGCGGAGTTTACAGAGCGCCATCTGAGGACGTTATATAAGAATCCAGAGAAAAGGAATGCAGTTATGCCTTATCGCTTATTTACTCAAGTTCACCCTCCTCCCGTATCAATCCAGTGCCGACAGTAACCGAGCACAAAGAGGCACTTCATAGCGATGCATGTGTCTAAAATACAGCGAGTGCAAATATCATACATGAATGTTTTGCAGCAGTCAGAGGTTGGCGGTGGCCTTGTAACAGGAAGGCGCAGAGTGGACCCAAAGCACTCCGAATGCAGTGTTACAAAGCAAAGGCATGTTCGTATTTTTGCCTACAAATGTGAAGCTGTGGAGAGAAAAAGAAATGTGAGAGCCGATGTAGAAAGGAAAGAAATGAAAAGAATTCTCATGCACATTTTTATTCATTTTCTAACTTTGTGTTTGCAGAATGGTATTACTGAGCACATATAAGTGATACAGGATGCTCTGAATAAAATGAGTATGAGCACTGACTGAATGTCAGTTTTTATATGGGCCTGTGAGTGACTCTTGCTCAGTTTAGTTGCTGCTCATGATGCTGTTGATCCAGCTGACGTAGCGGCACACGCGGGTATAAAGAGTGGGGTTTCCATTGAAGCAGTCAACAGAAATGGACACTACTCCCTGCAGCTCGTTGTTACACACCAGAGGTCCGCCAGCATCTGCCTGCAGACAAAGAGAGGAAATACACGATAGACTCTCTCATCACGAAATACTAACTCACTGATAGTTCCAGCTTTCTGTGGTTGCAGTGTGCTTTGTGCCACCTGTAACCACTTGGCAGTCCACAGGTGTGAGCAAGTTACTTTAAGTGCTTTAAAACTTCAAAGTAAAGTAAAAATGATAATTATGGTGGAAAGAAAACATTTGGTTGAGTTTAAGGTATTAGGCAAGTACAATACATATTCAGTAAACTTGAGTATTCTCATTTGTACAGAAGGCTGGTCAGCAAGGCTTTCTTCTTCATCATCTTCAGGGTTTGCACCAGTGTACTGCAAGCCCTGCCAGACCTGAACACCAGGCTAAGACCCGTACATTCTTTAGATATAGGCTTTAATCTAATGTATCTTATTGGCATACTTTCACCTATTTTATGAAAGGTTTAATCTATAAAGCCATAACATTCAGATTAACAGGCTGATGATCAAATTAGGTAGCTTAAGGCAAGCATTTTACTCCAGAGTAACAGCACTGTGTGTGAAAAGTGACAATTAGAAGCACAACAACACAACAATTCAAAGATTTTCAAGTGTAAAAAAACAACAGGATATTTTCCATGTACTAACAGAAACCTCCCCTTTTTCTATAATTTTATACATTTATTACAATTTAAATCATGCTGGCACATTTTTCTCATTTACTACAGCAGCATTTCTTTACCACGTCAAAAACTAAGAAAAGCTGTTACAAATGGCCTTCTTTTTCTTTTTTCTAAATGTGTGGTTAAACTTCTTTAGTTTCACTGGTGCTGCCTGCTTAGGATCAAAATGGGCTGTAACGTGACTCACCATGTAAAATGAGTGCGTCATACCTGCACTAACACAAGACAAATGGCTGAAAAAAGCAAGTGAAATATGAGTTATGGAGCAACTGGCTCATAAGATACGGTTTTATGAGGACTGGGTTCGAGAGGAATAAAAGACATGTGTTTACATGTCAATGACAGGGTGAGGTCACAGGAAGACATGGTAAACAAACCAGTAAATGATGTAAATGTGCAGAGCGGCTGAAAATAGCCGCACTGCGAGCACATAATTCTCACAGTGAATTGGCTAAAAACACTCAAGATCTATCCAAACTGAACCAAGGACACATGAATCACTTGATTTTATCTGTAAATGTGTATTTAAGAAGTATAAGGACAAGTAGATACCCTGTCTGAGCTGAGCAAGACAGGATTTTGAGCACCTGTAACATCTCTCTTCAAAGCATCACAGCATGAAGTTGTTAAACGTGGGATCAGGTAAGTTAGTTATGGATAAAAGATTCTTCTGAATGAAACTCATGACATCTTTTCTGGAAAAAACATTCTAGACATGCATTCAGTAAATTAAATCCCAAAAAACCCCGATGATGGCGGATATCATAATGTTACCCATGTGATTGTGATGAAACCACCATGCTGACGGATATTTGCTACATTTGGTCACTTGTCCTTATGATGTCTTTGTTTGAGTGCTATATTTCTGTAATTAAAAATCCTCTACAGTCTCTACAATCAGGAATAACAGAAAAGGGAAATCAATTGGTCCTTTTGTACCAAGGTGGCTCCTGATAGCAGGCAAGCACCCTCACCTCTCATCCCTGCAAGCCTCTCCTCTCTTTCCCTCTAAACTGTAAGTGAGGTATAAAATATCACAGAGTACTTAAGTAAATGTACTTAGTTACATTCTAACACACTTTGACTAGGTTTTCTCTCCAACAATACTGCTGGATCTCCCTCTTACAGTCAATAGTAGAGTGAGAACATCTTTCTGATGCTCAATTAGATGCCATTAGAGTGTAAACCTGCACCAGTGAAGTTTAATAAGAAGTGCACTCAGTCTCAGATTTCATGCGCATACTTGTGTACCACCTCAGTCCCTTTGTGTGCACTGGACTTTTACTCACTGGGCAGTCATTGCCGTCTCCATGCACGGATCCAGCACAGACCATGTTCTCAGTGACCTCGGGGACGGTAGTGATAAGGTTCCTGCAGATTGCGTCATCAACGATGGGCTGCCTCCGGCACTGAAGATTGCTGGGGTAGTAGGCTGCAAAGTGAAAAGGAGAACTCTCACTTTATTTATTTGGATGAATGGGGTCCAACCTGCTACTGGCAGGTGGGTAGGTATACCTAATAAAGTGTCTCGTGAGCGTGTATTTAAAATTCCAGCATGAGGTAACCAAAGATAATAGGTACCACAAGCACTAAAACTCAGTAGTGTTTGCAGTTTGGTCCTCTGTCCTGCAGTTCTGTGAAACACTGCTTTACCTCTCTCTCTGTTAGCCCTGCGACAGACTGGCGGCCTGTCGAGGGTGCACAGTGCATCTTGCCCTATGGTAGCAATGACAGACTCCTGTCACCATGAATTGGAGAAGTGGAAGAAGATGGATGGAGATATTTTTTAAGGACTACCTTTTCAGTTTCCTCCAGTTTGTGATAAAACTGAAGAAAACATCAGGTGAATGAATGAAAAAGCAGTCAAAATCCAAAGAAAATCCTTGACAGACCTTCAGAAAGTCCTGGAGAACTATTGCTCGAGACTACCTTTTAAAAGGCCAGGCTTTTTCTAAGCACAATATAGAGAAATATGGGATTGCTCAAGATTTTTGCATACCACTTTAAATAATTTATTCAAAAATAAAGCCTATTGTGTTTGATGACGACCTCTTCAAATCCACACTGTCCCCTCTCTGCGCGTCTGTGTGATTTTACTTACTGCCGTTAGACAACGCCTTGCCCCATCCAGACTGCATGCAGTCCTCATTAGCCACAGGGCATAGAGAGGGCAGGGATACAGTCTTGACGTAGCTGTTGAGGGTGGCGGGACGACTCAGTTTGAACAGCACGATGCTGTTGTCCATGGTGTCGATGTTGAAATCCGGGTGCAAGAAAGTCTTTTCAGAATAAATGCACTCCTCAGTGCCCTCATCTACACTGAAGCTGTGCTCACCAAGGCAGACTTTGGGCCAACTGAGTATAGAGAGAAAGTTTAAACATTAAACTTTTTTAATGTTGCATTTTAAGCATTTTAAACATCGTGTTGATTCTTCTTTAAAAGAACCAAATGCCATTTCTGACATATACACAGGGCTAAAATGCTCTTTCTCTGGAACAGGGATGATCTTAGGTTTTTTAAAAATGGTTCGACCAAGAGCTGTCAAGTGGCAACCGAAGGTGAATCATAAAATTTATTCACAAAAACATATCAAACCCACAGAAAACTGGTTGAAAATCTGGTGATGTAATGTTAATTTTGCACATATCTCCTGCCTCCATAAAAATGCATTAGGAGACACGATAATCCCACATCAAAGCACAAGCATTTCTTTAACTTTAACCAGCAATGACTAATTTTAATCATTAGACAAAAAGGCTGTTTATATCCATCTCACAGACATGTCATTATGTACTTTTAAAATTATTGATATTTATTTAGACTCTTTTTCTCCGATTGATCTCTCTGAGATAATTTTAGCAATCACTTTAGCAGATCACTAAGACCCCATTCCTAGAAGACTGTTCAAAGTTCTCCCATTAATTGATGCTTTAATCTTAAATATGATCACTCTATCTCTGTTAATGGCTAGTACCACAGACTTTTAAGCTGGCAGTTAAAGCGTTACTTAAAAAGCCATCTGTTGAGCCTGCTGTCTTAGCTAATTATAGGAAGGCCTAACCTTCCTTTCATCTAAAAAATCCTTGAAAGAGTAGTTGTAAAACAGCTAACAGACAATCTGTAGAGGAATGGCTTATTTGAATAGGTTCAGTCAGGTTACGGAGATCATCACAGTACAGAAACAGCTTTAGTGAAGGTTACAAATGATCTTCCTTAGACCTCTGACAGTGCTTGTCCTGCTGGACGTCAGTGCAGTGTTTGATACTGTTGACCATAATATTTTAGGGCATGCTGTAGTATTTAAGGTACTGCGCAGCAATTGTTTGAATCATATCTATCTAACAGACTCCAACTTCTTCATGTAAATGGAGAGTCACACACTAAGGTTAATTAAGGAGTTCCACAGGGTTCAGTGCTAGAACCAATTCTGCTTACAATATATATGCTTCCCTTAGGTAGTATCATTAGAAGGCATACATTTTCACTTCTATGCAGAGGACATCCAACTTTATCTATCCACAAAACCAGGTAACACACACCAATTAGTTAAACTGCAGGAATGTCTTAAAGACATAAAGACCTGGATAACCTTTAACTTTCTGCTTCTAAATTCTGATAAAACTAAGGTTATTGTACTCTGCCCTAAAAATACCATGTCATCCCAACAGAGTACTTTGCTCTCATACTTTAGGCTTACTTGTGGTTCCTAGAGTATTTGAAAGTAGACTGGGAGGCAGAGCCTTCAGCTTTCTACTATTGAACCAGCTCCCAGTTTGGATTTGGGAAACAAACACCCTCTTTATTTTTAAGACTAGTGTGACAAAGATAGGACGCACAATCAGGCAGCATTTCAGGATGAGAGTCCATTTATTCGCCTTCACAGTCCAGATGATTCCAGCTCAGAACTGCCTGAGCGCAGGTGTGTCTAGGGAAGGCATCATTAGGAGATTAGTCTCAGCTGCTCTGTCAGGCTCCCAGGGACTGCCCCCTGAACCAACTACACCACCCCTCCTGTGCAGCAGAGCTGCAGACCGAACCTCCACCCTTTTTAATAAACCATATAGGCTGGATCCAGTGATCCTCCTATATGCCTGCATTACGCTGCAATTGGCCTAGGCTGCTGTGGGCTTCCTGTGATGCACTGCTTCTTCATGTTTATACACCACTCTGTATTTAATCATCAGTTATTATTCATGTCTGGGTCTCTTCCACATTGTGTATTTTTCCTGTCTTTGTCACGGTTCTGGGTCGGTTCGACCCAGTAGTTTGAGTTCTGATGTTTTGGTTTATTTTTGAATGATTGTTGTGTTTTTCGGGTGCTATTATTATTATTATTATTATTATTAGAATTAGAATTCTATGTGTCTGTGTATTCATGTTTAAGGATTTGTTCTTCGGTTGTGTCTGCTTAGTATAGGTCTAGTTCCATGTGTCATTTTCTGTCTGTCTCTCAGTGTCGAGTCTGCGTCTTTGTGTGATGGTTTCTTGTTCCTGGTTTGTTGTTCCTCTTTTATTGTGAAGGTCTGCGTCTCATGTGAGTATGTTCAGTTTTACCTCTTGTCTCGTCTCGTTAATTACTCCCAGCTGTGTCCCCCACCTGTGTGTAAGCTCCCTGTGTTTCTCTGAGTGTATTTAAGTTGTGTCTTCTGTGTTTGTAGTTGCTGGTCCGTCTGTGTATCCACCATGTTTCATTCGTGTGTTCCCTGCCGTCATCGTCTTCCTTCATGCTCAGGTTTGTGTTCTTGTTCAGACTCAGTAGTTTAGTTATCCCAGTATAGTTTAGTTCTCCGTTTACTGTTTGTCCATCTATAATTTTGTGTTTAATAAACCACCCTCACACCTTCACTACTGCCTGCGATTGGATCCTCCTTTATTATTTCCACACGGCTCATCTCACTCGCCGTGACAGTCTTCCTCCCATCACCCCAAACCAGTTGGAGCAGATGGCAGCCCCTTCCTGAGCCTGGTTCTGCTGGAGGAGGTTTCTTCCTGCTTAAAGGGAGTTTTTCCTTCCACTGTTCCCAAGTACTTGGTCATATGTCTGATTGTTGAGTTGAATTGAATTGAACTGAAAGGTTTGGGCTTCTTTGCTTAGGCTGCTGCCTCTGCCACTCCAGATATACACCACAAAATGGAGAACATTACTGACCCCTTTGCCCTCCTGTATTTTTTGCACTGCTTGCACTGCCCCTCTTCAGTGGCGGTCCTAGCCTGTTTGGCATCCCGGGCGTGAAATGTGCTCTATTTGGAAGCAGCCAGCCCCCCTCCCCTTTCCACGGGTTGTGAGTCTTTAAATCATCAAACTGTAAATAATTTCAAATTGTTATTGATCCCTTTACCCCTAGTCCTAAAGTGTATATTTATTTTCGTACTCTTCTTATACTTATTGTTTGTTTACTTGCACTGCTGTAACTGCAGCCTCGTTGTCTCGTCTCTCTATATACTGGACTGTATGTAGCGGAGATGACAAAGTTTACTTTGACGAGACTCTCGCGCTCACTTTTCGCGGATAAAATTTCGAAAAAACATCGGTGCAAATTATATGGTAAATGGTAAATGGCCTGTATTTGTATAGCGCTTTACTAGTCCCTAAGGACCCCAAAGCGCTTTACACATCCAGTCATCCACCCATTCACGCACACATTCACACACTGGTGATGGCAAGCTACATGTAGCCACAGCCACCCTGGGGCGCACTGACAGAGGCGAGGCTGCCGAACACTGGCGCCACCGGGCCCTCTGGCCACCACCAGTAGGCAACGGGTGAAGTGTCTTGCCCAAGGACACAACGACCGAGACTGTCCAAGCTGGGGCTCGAACCGGCAACCTTCTGATTACAAGGCGAACTCACAACTTTTGAGCCATGATCATCATGATAAGTCTGTATCATGATGTCTGGTGTTTTCGTGTTTGTTTTGTTTTTATATTGTTTTATTTTGTGAGTTGGTTATTAGATGCGCTCCAGCCAGCCAGAGAATCCCCCGCCGCCCCGCCCTCTCCTCCCTGTGCCGCAAGCAGCAGGCGCACCTCGCAAATGGAGGGCGCCCTTACTCCCAGCAAATGGGCGATAGAAAACCGATCGGTGCCTATGCCATTCCCAATATGCGCTGGCTGATGTCGGGGCAGCATGAGTAGGAGCAATTTTTTTTTTTTTTTTTTTTTTTTTTTCCCCCGATGCCCATGATGCCGCCCCCACCACGATGCCGCCCCGGGCAACCGCCGGTGTCGCTCGTATCAAAAACCGCTACTGCCCCTGTTACCAGATAAGTTTTCCTGGTTGTGTCGACTAAAGCTGCCGTCTGAAATGCAGTTTCCTGTACTTACGAGGTGGCGCACTGACCAGCAGACAGGACCCACTGGCTGGAGATCAGGGATCCACTACAGTAGTGGCCTCCAGCACGCAGAGAGACCTGGTAGGGCACAGAGTGCATGGGACACTCATAACCTCCAGTTGCAACAACTAAAATAACATACAGTGAAAAAGAAAATAGAAGTGGCCAAAAATCAGTCAGATCAAAGAAGTTGCACAAGAATAACTCTAATTGAAACATAAACTGATGCATCAAAACACATTTACAAACTGATTGGAAAAAGAGTAAAGCTGGTTAGTATCTTGCATACTGACCAAATAGAGCGAGAAGTACCACAACCTTCATGGTGATATTTTGCTTCTGACTGTGAATACAATCATGCAACTCTTAATATACGCCTATCGTGCCAGTTACATCCAGCTTCTCAAGATCAGGGGGATAAACAGGAAAACCTGTCATGGGAATGAGCCATATGGCTCAAGGTAACAGAAAGACCTTGAATAAACAGATGCATACTGTCAATTCAGCATGATTAAATGGTGCAATTGCAAGTCATGGAAGCCTTATCCTTATTGGAGTCGTGGAGGGGGCTGGTGCCTATCCTGGCTACTGTAACAGTTGCTGTTTTAATGCAGTGTATCATCACATGGCGGCGCCTTCTGTCTCATGACTGGTGTGTCACCCTCTTTTTTTGTTCTTCTTCGTACTCTCCCTGTAATGGATGCTCCCGTGTGTACGCGGACTAGTGTGCTCTTTAGTAATGTGTGGTAGAGGTGGCATTTTTATTTTTGATATTGTAAATAAATGAGTACTTTTGGAAAGTCAGAAGCTGTTGCTCATTCGCTATCCACCTGCACACCTCCGCGGCTGGCTTCATCTCCACCGCACGTTACACTACCACAGGGCGAGAGGCTGGGTCCACCCCTGGACAGATCACTAATCTGACGCAGGGCTAACACAGAGTAGACAGATAACAATATGCACTCATATTCACACCTATGGCCAATTTAGAATCACCAATTGACCTAATCTCAAGTGCATGTCTTTGGACTGTGGGAGGAAGCTCGAGAAAACCCATGCAAACACAGGCAGAACATGCAAACTCCACACAGAAAGACCGCAGGTGTTAGAGTCAAACTCAGTATTTTCTTGCAGTGAAGCAACAGGGCTAACCACCACGTCACCATTTTAAAGAAAATATTAGTAGCAACAAATCTCAAAAAACTGGGATGGGACGAGAAAAAAGGTGAAAGTAAGTGGCACTAAAAAGAAAGAGCTGGAGGAGCAATTGGCATCTGATTGGGTTAAATAGTAACAGGTCAGTAACATGACTCAGTACAACAAAAACATCTGGGAGAGGCAGGGTTTCTCAGAAGTAAAGATGAGCAGAGGTTCCCCAGTATGAAAAAAAACTGAATCCACAATTTGTAGAACAAAATGTTCAGTATAGTGTTCATGTTCTAAAGACAATATCATCAGAATCTGAGAAGAAATGTCTGTGCACAAGGGACAAGGCCAAAGATCAGTATCAAATACCTGTGATCTTCAAGCCCTTAGGCGGCATTTGCATTAAAAACAGGCACAACCCTGTTATCACTGTCAATCACTGCAAGGGTCAGTAAGACTACCAGAAATCAGTGTCTGTGAACACAGTTCATTGTGTCGACCACAAATGCAAGTTAAAGCTAATGCAGAGAAAAATATGTGAACATGATCTAGAAATGCTGGGTCTCCTCTGGGCCAAAGCTTGGTTAAAATGGACTGAGAAAAGGTGGATAATGGAAACAAAGAAACAAACAAACAAAAATGCTGCAAAGCTTTAATAACCCCAGTCCTATAATTTTTTTTTATCAAAGAAAATATAGTGACAGTGCTGGGCTATGTGTCTATGAGGTCCTAATTAATGCCTCAAATTGTTAAATAAACATTAAATAAAGGAAAATTAATTATCTTCTTGGATTCAACATGGTTATCATAGGCTTTGGTTTGATTGTGTTGCAGTTATTCCTACCTTCTGTACGTTTTTTGACGCATTGATACATTTTTGATTTAGTAAATCTGAGCTAGGCATAACACTATGGTAGACCGTGTGTCGAGGTTCTCAAGACAGCATCACAAACTAACCTGTATTCACAGACTCAATTCATTCACGCACCTTTCGACTCTTCTTGTTTTACTAATTCAAATAAAATGTAAAACTACTGTTCTTTTCTTGCCTGTCACTGGGCAAGAGAAGGGGTACATCCTGGACAGGAGAGACAGACAAAGAATCACACACAGTCACACCTACGCCTAATTAACTTAACATAATATGCAGTATTGTGCAAAACTCTTGAGCCACCCCTCATTTCTTTATATTGTGTTAGAAAAATGGGAAATAGGCGTAGTGATTCATTGAAACATGCAAACGTACATGATAGTTCAGTATATGAGGCAAGCTTGAAAGTTAATTTTTGGTGTGACCAACTTTATTCTTCAACACAGCGTGACCGCTTTTAGGCAGCTCTCTTGTGTTTTCTTTAAAGTCTTCAGGAATTGTTCTCCAGGCTTCTTGAAGGACACTCAGGGTGTTGGCTTACTTTTGTTCTGTTCTCCGTCAAGATGATCTCACACTGTTGGCGTTCTGGGGAGGCCAATCCATGACTGGAAGTGTTCCCTCATGCGTCTTTTTCATCATCGTGCTGAAAAATGAGGGTTTTGTCAGTCGGATGCTTTCCAGATCCTATTTTATGGTGGATAAAATTTGATGGTACTTTTGAGTGTGTTCGTGTTTCCATCAGTTTTGACAAGATTTCTAACATCTTGGACATTTTTCACAGATTCAGCTACAGAAATGGGAACAAACAGCTTTTGTGACAGGCTGCTAGTAACAAAGTGCCTAATGATACAATTTGGCAACTTTGCCAAGTTGTCTGTTATGTGTAGGAGAAACACTGACTCATCGCATGAGTTAGGTGCCTTTTTATAGGTCAGTGTTAAGTGGTCTAACAAAAAACACATTGCTCTGACAATGTTTAAGTGCAAACACGGCTAGAAAAAGCAGCCAATGTCCAGAGAAAGCCTGGAGAAATAATGCTAAAGACCGGTTTAAAATAATGGAAAAGGAAGTCAAGCTCCTGGTGGTGGTGGGGGGGTGGCTCAAGACTTTTGCGCTGAAGTGAATGTGGGAACCAGATGCCAGTTTCCCTACAACTGCTTATCTAGTTCATGACCCTGAACGGGATAAGCAGTTAGGCAAAGATAGACACCCCGCCCCCTTTTTCCAGTAATGCGAACAGCTGGTTCCAGCTTCCCGGAATATTTGTTATTAATATTAGAGATGGCACGATACCACTTTTTTATGTCCGATACCGATACCGATATCATAAATTTGGATATCTGCCGATACCGATATGAATCCGATATTGTGTGTTTTTTCATCAATAAAACTGTTTTTTTAAATATCTTGCTGCATTTTGTATAAGTTCATACTCAAGTTTAAATAAACAACAACACTAAAGCTATTCTGTTATACCTGTGTGTAAAAAATACACTGCACCCAAAATATTTCATAGTTCAGCAACACTGATCAATCTAATAAACTTAAACCTACTCCACCCTCCCTATTCTGGTATTTTAAAGAGTACTTAGCAGAAATATTAAGCAAACTAACTAATAGGGTTGCAAACTCCCAGCAAAAAAAAAAAAAAAGGGAACCACCCATCCTCCACCTCATGATGCTTAATCGATGTAATCAACTTTAATTTGATGCAGGGTGAAAAAAAATGCACAGAAATAAATTATTTTTCAAGAATAATTAAATGGATTCAACATCTTTCTTCAACAGAATTGCAGAATTCACAGATGGTACCTTCCCAAAGGAAAAAGTACTATAGCTTACTAGGGTAAATAGACTTAAGAGTTACTATATATAGTAATGGACTTCTATACATTTTACATCAGATTAAAACTTTGGGTGTAAGATTCAGAGAATTATTTATTAAAAGCGAGACATTTTAAATGAGAATAAGAAAGAAAAGTATGTCTTTGTGCCCCCCTTTTCCCTGTTCATGCCTATATCGGCCCCTGGCTAAACTTTGCTAGATCCGCCCCTGCACAGTTACCAGCCGTCAGCTACGAGAAAAGGATCCTGGTGTAGAAAGTAATATTAAATAAATTCTAACAACAGCTTATCAAGCTTAAACGTGCTGCTGTTGTTCAGCCGCTGGTTTCCTCTTTCTGGCAACGGTGGGCCAAAACGTCTCACGACAGAAAAGCCGATCAGCTGATCGTTAAGCAGTTTCACGATTGAAGTAGCAACAGGAAGGTGAGGGGAGAGAGGCAGTCGCTCCATATATCGGTTGTTAAGCTTAACATGGGAACGCTTTACAAACATTCAGAGATGAACTTACACACTTGCTTTACTTCTCTCTGGGATAACTTCCTCAGAGATGAAATGCTGGTTTGGTAGCGAGGCTACAAATACACACAGCCGCTCTATCACCTGACGCATACTGCTCCGACTTGCTACGGTTATGAGCCGAGTTACGCTGTGTCGCAAGTTTTGTGAGGTGCTTTTTTGATATTTAATGGATCGGATTACATTTTTTATTTTTCGCCGATATCCGATCCAGTAATTTAGGTCAGTATCGGACCGATACCGATACGTAATATCGGATCGGTCCATCTCTAATTAATATGCACTTTTTCAATTAGGGCCAAATGAATAATAATTTATATAATCAGTTTTATAAGTTCATAACATTCTGGCATGTTTCCACAAGATCAATCCAGTCTGATAGATAATCTGTTTTTTTCCACAGGTCTGATTTTTTTCCACTTTTAATCAAACATCTTCAGCTGTGTGATTTTTCCTGTATATTTCACTGTGAATGTCTTCAGGTTGTTAAGAAAATCAGCAGCAGGAAAGCAAACTTTGAACAAATTTTATTGAACATAAATTAAAAAAAAAAATCGGAGGTAAAAAAATATTCAATAGGCTTAGAAATTCTTTACAACTATGTACAGGAAAGGATCCATGTGAGCCGATACAGTAACAAAGATTTGTGTCAAATTCAGTCATGAATCCTACAAAACAAAAAGTCCACAGCAGTCAGCCTAAAGTCCCAGATCCTTGTGTACATCCAGTAGCGGGGGCACAATTACACAATGGAGTTTCTTAACCAAAAAAGGAAGAAAGAAAAGAGAGAAGAAAAAGCACAAAAAAGGTGACCACCTATTCTAAGTGTCCAACAGCAGTGATGTTACCTGTTTCTTAATATTGAAATGTAATAATTAGAAAGCTTAAAGAGCAAGAAAGCAGTTTTTCACTGCGTGTTGTGTAATTAAATTAAATCTCGCTTCTTTCTTTGAGGTAGAACACCTGAGGGAGATGGGGGGGGGTGGAGCAGGAGGAAGAGGGCACAAAACAATGATTAACCAGACATCAACTGAAGGGAATAAGCTTCACTGTTGCTCAGCCTACAAAGAGGAGGTTAAAAGCTCAAACACATTTACTTCCATTAGTCTGTTGAGCATACATTTATTGTTCAAATGTACAAAAAGAGCTGTAAGGGACCATGCCGGGGAAAGATCACCGTTTTCCTTTTGAATGCTGCACCAAGGAAACGCTTCCTCGTAGGCCTTAAAACATACAAACTGCACAAACAAAGAGAACAAAGAAAGAGTGTAACAGTGGGTAAAAGCATTCGGGTCACAGCATCTGCGCCGTTACAAATAAAAACAGAAGCTTTTGGCTGACTGGAGGAGCACAAAGGTTCGATCGACGCTATTAAAACTAACCTGTGGGATAAATGTCATCAGCACCTAAAATATTAAGTGAATGGGAATTTGTAATTCACTTAATTCAAGTCCCTGCTTCCGAGAGATGTGGTATCCAGAGTAAAAAGAGCTGCACTGCTGTTTTATAGTAAAAGTGAGTCCTGTCTGCTGCCAGAGAAGGCTGGGCCATGCTAAGGTGCTGTATTCTCCTCTTCGTTGCTCTCTGTGACTTTTTATTTACAGAGACAGACAGCTGAAGTTAGGTTTCACTTCTTTTTTTCCCCAGTTCCAGCAGAGGGCGCTGACAGCAAAGTCAGCGATGTGAAACAAAGTGTGAAGTAGATGAGAAACTACATAAATCCATCGTGTGTGTGCGTGCATGTGTAGACTTCATCCCAAGCTTTCACATATGGCTCTTATCTTGTGTACGTCCTTCACGGGTCTGTAAGTTGATCTTCTGAACACTGGCTCAGGTCTGTGTGCGTTATTGACCTCCATCATATGGCTACAGTTGCCTTCATGATTTCATTTACCGCCTGAGCTGCATCAAGTACGATGGCTTATTAGCGTCAGTGGTGAGGGGGGTTAATTCAGATAGCGGCGGCAGCGCCTTGCCCCGCAGTTGCAGAGGAGCTTGTTGCTCTCGTCCTCGATGGGGAACTTGTAGTCGTAGGTGAGCTCTTCTCCCCGGTAGATCTTCCTCAACGCGAAGATAACGATGTGCTTCCGTCCGTCCACGTTGATGACGCGCGAGTAGCAGTTCGGCTCGCACGAGTGGTTGATGAAACGAGCCGCATTGCCCTGCATCGTGGCGTCGACCACGTCGAAGTCGTCGATGCGGAACATGTAGCAGCCGATGCCCTGGAGTACAGAAACACACACATTACTTTCACATTTTAAGAGAAATGGTGTTTCATTGTTCTCGCCTCTTATGAATGTTGCCCACGATGTAAAAGGAGTTTGACCGCCTTAAATTTTAATGGTATGCCCCCCGAGTCTAGTGAGAGTGCGCCTTAAGGAAGTGAAAGAAAAAGGAAGATGTTGAAGTGCAGTCTAGAGTGTTTAGCTGGTGATCAAAGAATAAAAGAAAAAACTCTTAATAAAAAAAAAAGTTTTATTTTAACCAGCTGACTTGTTCAGGTTCAGCCGACGTGCCTGTTTGAAGTACTAATGATTAATGTAATCGGTGGAAGCAGACCGTGTCTTTGCATGCTGTGGTATTCAGTAATTTCTCTGTAGTTGTAACTAGTTACTGCTGCTTCACATTAAACTTGCAGCGGTGGTTTTGTTGTGAACGAGTCACAGAAAACATGAGGGCCGTGTTTCTCACTAACGTTTTAAAAGATGAAGCAGATACTCTGTGATGATGATTTCCGAGTGTAACCAACCTTGCTGTCGTAATACTTCTCCCGCTTATCAGTCAGGACTGCACGAATGACGGTACCGGCATACTCGATCACCATCTCCCCAGCATCGATGTTCCTTTTGCAGAATAGTCCACGACCATGAATCGCCGATCTAAGGGGGGCAAAGGGGGAGAAGATTAGAAAGTTCAACTTATTTATTTTTTGGACATCAGTGAAAACCTGAAGGGTTTTATGGTCATTTTTCGTTACCTGTAGACTCCTACTGCTTCTTTTGAGATTTTCTCCAGGTGTCTGAATCTCATTGCCATGGGAAGCTCACTGCTGGTGGCTCGCCTGGCAGAGACGCAACAGAGCAGCTGTTAGTACTGATGTGAAAACTGCTCAACTTCACAGACAAAAGTGAAGCAAACTGAATGACTAACCTAGAAGATTTGAGCGGGAATTCATCCTCCTCTTCATCAAAGGGGCCCAATATGTCGGGAAGCTCCCTGTGCTGCGACGCCAGGAAGTTGAACATGTCAAACGTTGCTTTCCTGGTTAAAGAATTAGGGAAAATCATTTGCGATGTGCGTCTTAACAAGACACATACAGACACCTTCAGTAAAGCGCAAGAGGTTTTAAAAGCAAAACCCGTGAACTAGGTTGTCTGTACCGTGTGCAGACTTCAGCTCGGGCGCAGCCACTCGGGTTGAGGGGGAGTTCTTCCTCGATGTCATCACATCGGTGGAAGCGGAAGCGGTGGCGTTTGCAGTATGCGGCGCCCTGCAGCTGCTCCAGCAGGAAGATGACGGCATCGTGGACGACGCCGAGCACCCGCGGCCCGCTCATCCCACCTAGAGGCAGCTGCCTTAGGTGGAACCCTGCCCGGGCTTCGAGGACACTGTCTATCACAGCGCGCCAGGCAACTGACGGTAGGTGAGAAAGGGAGGCAAAGATGAACACGCAGCCAAAATGCAAGATAAGACAGACAAATGTTTAAGTGAACACCTGGGCTGATTCTTTTATGTTGTATTCATTCTCATATTATAATAAGAAAAGAAATGGCTGACAACAGATAAATATCGGCCACTGACATAAATTAAAATCCTCTTATTTGCTGATAAAAGTCGAGGGTATTATCTGATGAGATATAAACTTCTATTTCTTATTTTTTAATGACAAAGAGTAGAAAATACCAGGATAAGAGTTAAATAAGAAGCAGAGGAGCGGTTCCTACCTTCTATGCTGTTAGCCTTAACGCTAAAGCCGTCATCACTGGTGATTTCAAAGCGCAGGTGGGGCTGGTTCATGTACGTCCTCGCTGTGGGTTTAGGTGGTGGCGGTGCTTCTTCTTCTGAGCTAAAACCTGCAAAACGTGAAAGACAGCGTCACACCTAACCACATATTCTCTCTTGCAAAGCAATGAGACTTAAAGATAATCAAAACTATATAATTTATTAATGATAAATGTTAAATGTAAAAACAAAGGTTTTTGGCCTAAATTAGACACAAATGATTAAACTTAGTGTTTAGTCACAAACCTGAATAAGGGCCCCACTCAGACAGGTCTCCGTGCCGAGCGCTCACCCATTTGTGCGTCATACCCTGAATCTGACTGTTGGTTTTGGTGGGAGATGGTGGACTGTCATCATGAAAACACCTGCACACAAGGGAAAAAAACATATTTGTCAAAAATACTTTTTTTTTTTTCCTTCATTTTTTCACAGGTTAAACGTTCTGTCTCTTCTCTTTTCCCTTGATTTTCTCTTTCTCTACTACAGGACGGTCTAATGGTCTTTGGGCCCGATCAAAAATCCCTTTAAGTATCCGAAATATGACACCCTGATGGCCCTGAACACTGCAGTCAAAACAAAACTGCCTGGGAGCAGGAGCCTGGAATGGGGCTGGGCGATCAATGTTGAGCTGTCCTTAGTATACGTTCATGGTACACTCTGCACTAGGCTGCAACTAACAGAGTTTAAAATACTAAAGAAAGTCTTGAATGATCCCAACAGTTTATTCCTGCCATAAACTGCACAAGTTTTGACCTGATTACTTAACCTAACCCTTGATTCATTTTCCTGTGTCTCAAAGACATGATGTCATTTCTTAAATTAGGAAGGTGGGGGGATTTATTTCACAGTCAAAGGCAGCACTATTCATTTTCCCCAAAGTAAAATTCTTTTTATCCAGCTTTGTCTGAACTAATCCATTTATTTTGTAAATATTTGTAGTCACTTTGATCCCCCAACTATTTTAATTCATATCTATCTTACTATGTTTACTTGGAAGCAGAATATTAAACCTTATTGTGTGGATGCTGGAGGCATCCACACTATTGAGTTCCTGTTTCTCTTTATTCTTTATACTTTATTGTGTGGATGCTTTAAGCATCCACACTATTGAGTTCCTGTTTCTCTTTATTCTTTATACTTTATTATTATTATTCTAGTTGCCACTTTTTCACTTTTTTTGGCACTTAACTACTTCCACAATTTTCAGCCGATTTTCACCGTTCAAATTTTAAACTATTCTGCTATTTCTGCTAATGATCGCTATATCTTTTGGTGTTTATTACTGTTATACTTTTTAAAATATTCCACTTTTTTTCCTTTAATTTGTCCCATTGAAATGAATGGGAAACTTCTGCAATTCTGCTAAATTTTGCTTGTTTTGAAACTTAACTACTTTTTCCTACTTTCACGTAGAACAACCATTCAAACTTTAAAATGTTCTCAAATTATTGGGCTATTCAGGAATAAATCAGATTTTTCAAATCTTTTACCGTTTTATTTTTATGCCTCTTAAAGTTTTGAGTTGCAAAATTGTGATTTTTCAGAAAATACATGCGTTGTTATGGTTGCTATGCACTTGGCTTCCAGTGTGCCACTGTAGGTTTCGCAGTCTTCTCTTCATGTCCGAACAACTTCTTGCTACTTGCTCAATTTTCACTCAACTTCCACAAATTATACATCAAAACGTAGGTATTTTTGCTGGCTTTCCGAAAATGTCACCATCATTGTTGTGAGACTTATAGAATTTTGGCAAATCTCCTCAGACCAACACAAAGTCTCAAAACTCTCCATAGAAAGTCAATGGAGAGCTTGTTCAAAATCACAGCTTGATTTCTGTAATGAGAGGCATATTCGAATCGTCATATCTCCTTCTTCAAAGCGAAGTTAAAACATGAGGCTTGTCCCAGTATATCTTCAGACACTCCTGACGCTCACAATTCAAGAATTTCTTTCTCACCTATTACCGTTCTGAAATGAGTTAGACTTGTTTGAGGGTAGGAAATTAGTCCTTCGCTCAGATTTCTTCAGATTTCAAACTCTGGAAATGATCCACTTTTTTTCTCTCGTCATATCTTTTTGATAGATTTCCACAGAGACCTGAAAATTTCCATGACTGTTCACCAAAGCCTGCTGTCTCTTACGGTGAAAGAATGATATCGATACTCCAAATAGATTTAGAGTTAGAAAGCGTTGTTTGAGGGCAAGTCAAGGCAGATTTCGCTTGCCTCTACTCAGTTATGGTGCATTAGAAGTCAAATATCTTCAATAATTCATATTTTAATGATAAATTGTCAACACTTTAAGATTCCCCCATCTCTTCTGAACAAAACGGTGTAAGAATGACTGTTCTAGCCCCTACGGTTAGGAAATTATGGCCATTTGTTTGAGGGGAATCCTCACTATGAGAAATTCACTGCAGAAATCCTGTCTCTGTGCTCTGTGTGTGTAAAAACGGCTGCACCTGTTTTGGCGGGAAAAAGTACACAGCCTCTCTGATTGGTGGATTCAAATTTAGCAGCTCCCAGGCTGCTTGACTGACCTAGAAACTTGATTTTCTCTCCCTGTGTGTGTGTGTGTGTGTGTGTGTGTGTGTGTGTGTGTGTGTGTGAGAGAGAGAGAGAGAGAGAGAGAGAGAGAGAGAGTTTTATGGGAGCATCTTATTATATGATTTAAATTCAATATATTTAGACTGGTTGACTGAATTTGATCCTGTGTGTATCTCTCTGTGCTTGTGGGACTTTTTGCAGCTGTCCATTTTGCTTTTCCAATTTTTCTATTTAAGTTATTACTATTGTGCTAAGTCATAGCATTTGTGCTGCTTTTCAGTATTTGTGCTAAATACAGCATTTCTGCTAAATCATACTATTTCTGCTATTTTATAAGATTTGTGCTAAATACAGCATTTGTGCTAAATCATACTATTTCTGCTATTTTATAGGATTTGTACTTAATATAATATTTATGCTTAATTATAGTATTTCTGCCATTTTATAGTATTTGTGCTAAAACATAGTATTTCTACTAAACGCAGTATTTCTGGGTAATCATAGTATTTCTATGTATTCCTGCCAGCTCCTCAGGAAGCCAATCCTCTGTGAGGACTGTAATTTTCAAATTGACATATCAAGTCATGCACGGCTTCCCAGCCAGCCAATCATATCTGAGTCCTGGCACATTCAAATTTGCATATTGGGACCTTCATGGCTTCCCAGCCAGCCAATCATATCTGAGTCCTGGCACATTTAAATTTGCATATTGGGACCTTCATGGCTTCTAAGCCCACCAATCATCTATGTCATATATCTCTAATATTTCATATTTTTATTTTAAATGGTCAGCATTTCAAGATTCCCCCATGTCTTCTGAATAAAATGGTCTAAGAATGACTGTTTTAGCCCCTACGGTTAGAAATTTATGGCTGTTTGTTTGAGGGGAATTCTCACTATGAGAAATAGACTGCAAAAATCCTGTCTCTCTCTGTGCTGCGTGTGTAAAAGCCTGCACTTAGTGCACCAGTTTTGGCGGGAAAAAGTACACAGCCTCTCTGATTGGTGGATTCAAATTTAGCAGCTCCCAGGCTGCTTGACTGACCTAGAAACTTGATTTTCTCTCCCTGTGTGTGTGTGTGTGTGTGTGTGTGTGTGTGTGTGTGTGTGAAACAGAGAGAGAGAGATAGAGAGGGCGAGAGAGAGTTTTTATGGGAGCATCTTATTGTATGATTTAAATTCAATATATTTAGACTGGTTGACTGAATTTGATCCTGTGTGTGTCTCTCTGTGCTTGTGGGACTTTTTGCAGCTGTCCATTTTGCTTTTCCAATTTTTCTATTTAAGTTATTACTATTGTGCTAAGTCATAGCATGTGTGCTGCTTTTCAGTATTTGTGCTAAATACAGCATTTCTGCTAAATCATACTATTTCTGCTATTTTATAGGATTTGTACTTAATATAATATTTATGCTTAATTATAGTATTTCTGCCATTTTATAGTATTTGTGCTAAAACATAGTATTTCTACTAAATGCAGTATTTCTGGGTAATCATTGTATTTCTATATATTTCTGCCAGGTCCCCAGGAGTCAGTCCTCTGTAAGGACTGTAATTTTCAAATTGACATATCAAGTCATGCACGGCTTCCCAGCCAGCCAATCATATCTGAGTCCTGGCACATTCAAATTTGCATATTGGGGCATTCATGGCTTCCCAGCCAGCCAATCATATCTGAGTCCTGGCACATTCAAATTTGCATATTGTTACCTTCATGGCTTCCCAGCCAGCCAATCATATCTGAGTCCTGGCACATTCAAATTTGCATATTGTTGCCTTCATGGCTTCCCAGCCAGCCAATCATATCTGAGTCCTGGCACATTTAAATTTGCATATTGGGACCTTCGTGGCTTCTAAGCCCACCAATCATCTATGTCATATATCTCTAATATTTCATATTTTTATTTTAAACGGTCAGCATTTCAAGATTCCCCTATGTCTTCTGAATTAAATGGTCTAAGAATGACTGTTTTAGCCCCTACGGTTAGGAATTTATGGCTGTTTGTTTGAGGGGAGTCCTCACTATGAGAAATAGACTGCAAAATCCTGTCTCTCTCTGCTGCATGTGTAAAAGCCTGCACTTGGTGCACCAGTTTTGGCGGGAAAAAGCACACAACCTCTCTGATTGGTGGATTCAAATTGAGAAGCTCACAGCTGTTTGACTGACCTAGAAACATGCTGTTAACAGCCCCTGTTCACTTGCTGCTGCTGCTGCTGCTGCTGTGTGTGTGTGTGTGTGTGTGTGTGTGTGTGTGTGTGTGTGTGTGTGTGTGTGTGTGTGTGTGTGTGTGTGTGTGTGTGTGTGTGTGTGTGTGTGTGTGAGAGAGAGAGAGAGAGAGAGAGAGAGAGAGAGAGAGAGAGAGAGAGAGAAAGACACACAAAGACCTTTTTAGGGCAGCATCTCATTGGTGGATAAAAATATAATATATTCAGACTGGTTGACTGGCATAAACCCTGTTTGTGTGTGTCTCTCACTGTACATTTGTGTATCCATATTTGATTTTTTGTGTATTTGGTGATTTGTGTATCCATATTTGATTTTGTGTATCTGTTGGCTGTTCTTTTTTTTTTTTCTAAATGTATTTTTATTTTATTTTTTCACAGGTGAACAAAAATTAGTTTTGAGCGAACTTAACCATGTTCCTTTTTATTCAGCTTATCATTTTACCTTTCCAGTATTTTCACTTAAGTTATTACTATTCTGCTCAATCATAGTATCTGTTCTAAATCATCGTTATTAAGCTATATTGTAGGATTTCAGCTAAATCATAGTATTTCTACTATATTATATTTTTCTTTCTAAATATAGCATTTCTGCTATAGAATAGTGTTTCTGCTATATTATAATATTTGTGCTAAAATGGAGTATTTTTGCTAAAACATAGTATTTATATAAAATTACAATATTCATAGTATATTACAGTGTCTCTGGTAAATCACAGCATTTCTGCTATGTTGTACTGTTTTTCTAAATCATAGTATTTCTGTAATGTTTAAGAATGTTTAGCTAAATATATTCTTTCTGTTATCTTATACTATTTCTCCTAAATTCTTGTATTTTTGAGAAGTTATCATGTTTCTGGTAAGTTACAATATTTCTGCTAAGTTCTGCTATGCTATTGTATTTCTGCCAAGTATTATGTTTCCTCTAAGATATTACAGTTCTGCTAAGTTAATACATTTTAGCAAAGTTCCTTTGCTTCTGCAAAGTTTTTACAATTTCTGCAACTTTTCAGCTTTTTCAGCTATTTTCAGCAGATAGCTTCAGCTTTAAGCATCCACACTGCATTTTCGCAGGAAATGCAAATTTTTCTAGTTATTCTAGTTGCCAATTTTTGTACTTTTTTTGGCACTTAACTACTTCCACAATTTTCAGCCGATTTTCACCGTTCAAATTTTAAACTATTCTGCTATTTCTGCTAATGTGCGCTATATCTTTTGGTATTTTTTGCTGTTATACTTTTTAAAATATTAAGCTTTTTATGCAATTTTTTGTCCCATTGAAATGAATGGAAAACTTCCAAAATTCTGCTAAAACTTGCTCATTTTTGAAACTTGACTACCTCATCATACTTTCACCTAGAACAGCCATTCAAACTTTAAAATGTTTTGAAATTATTGGGCTATTCCTGAGTGATTCAGCTTTTTCATATCTGTTACAGTTTTCATCTTATCCCTCTTTAAGTTTTGAGTTTCATTTTGTGATTTTCACAAAATACATGCGTTGTTATGGTTGCTATGCACTTGGCTTTCAGTGTGCCACTGAAGGTTTTGCAGTCTTCTCTTCATGTCCGAACAACTTCTTGCTACTTGCTCAATTTTCACTCAACCCCCACAAATTATACATCAAAACGTAGGTATTTTTGCTGGCTTTCTGAAAATGTCACTGTCATTGTTGTGGAATTTATAGAATTTTGGCAAATCTCCTCAGACTAAAACAAAGTCGCAAAACTCTCCATAGAAAGTCAATGGAGAGCTTGTTCAAAATCACCGCTTGATTTCTGTAATGAGAGGCATATTCGAATCGTCATATCTCCTTAACGAAGCAAAGTTAAGACATAAGGCTTGTCCCAGTATATCTTCAGACACTCCTGACGCTCACAATTCAAGAATTTCTTTCTCACCTATTACCGTTCTGAAATGAGTTAGACTTGTTTGAGGGTAGGAAATTAGGTCCTTCGCTCAGATTTCTTCAGATTTCAAACTCTGAAATGAACCACTTTTTTCTCTCGTCATATCTTTTTAATGGATTTCCACAAAGACCTGAAAATTTCCATGATTGTTCACCAAAGCCTGCTGTCTCTTACGGTGAAAGAATGATATTGATACTCCAAATAGATTTAGAGTTAGAAAGCGTTGTTTGAGGGCAAGTCAAGGCAGTTTTGCTTTGCTCTACTCAGTTATGGTGCATTAGAAGTCAAATATCTTTAATAATTCATATTTTAATGATAAATTGTCAACACTTTAAGATTCCCCATCTCTTCTGAACAGAACGGTGTAAGAATGACCGTTCTAGCCTCTATGGTTAGGAAATTATGGTCATTTGTTTGAGGGGAGTCGTCATTATGAGAAATAGACTGTGTCTCTCTGTGCTGCGTGCACCTGTTTTGGCGGGAAAAAGTGCACAGGCTCTCTGATTGGTGGATTCAAATTCAGCAGCTCCCAGGCTGCTTGACTGAGCTAGAAACTTACTTCTCTCTCCCTGTGTGTGTGTGTGTGTGTGTGTGTGTGTGTGTGTGTGTGTGTGTGTGTGTGTGTGTGTGACAGAGAGAGAGAGAGAGAGAGAGAGAGACCTTTTTATGGGATGATCTCAGTGTAAGATTCAAATTCAATATATTTAGACTGGTTGACTGAATTGGCTCTTGTGTGTGTGTGTGTGTGTGTGTGTGTGTGTGTGTGTGTGTGTGTGTGTGTGTGTGTGTGTGTGTGTGTGTGTGTGACAGAGAGAGAGAGAGAGAGAGAGAGAGAGAGAAAGCCTTTTTATGGGATGATCTCATTGTAAGATTCAAATTCAATATATTTAGACTGGTTGACTGAATTGGATCTTTTTTGTGTGTGTGTGTGTGTGTGTGTGTGTGTGTGTGTGTGTGTGTGTGTGTGTGTTTTTGTGTGACAGAGAGAGAGAGAGAGAGAAAGCCTTTTATGGGATGATGCCATTGTAAGATTTAAATTCAATATATTTAGACTGGTTGACTGAATTGGATCTTGTGTGTGTGTGTGTGTGAGAGAGAGAGAGAGAGAGAGAGAGAGAGAGAGAGAGAGAAAGCCTTTTATGGGATGATGTCATTGTAAGATTTAAATTCAATATATTTAGACTGGTTGACTGAATTGGATCTTGTGTGTGTGTGTGTGTGTGTGTGTGTGTGTGTGTGTGTGTGTGTGTGTGTGTGTTTGTCTGACAGAGAGAGAGAGAGAGAGAGAGACTTTTTATGGGATGATCTCATTGTAAGATTCAAATTCAATATATTTAGACTGGTTGACTGAATTGGATCTTGTGTGTGTGTGTGTGTGTGTGTGTGTGTGTGTGTGTGTGTGTGTGTGTGTGTGTGTGTGTGTGTGTGTGTGTGTGTGTGAGAGAGAGAGAGAGAGAGAGAGCCTTTTATGGGAGCATCTTATTGTATGATTTAAATTCAATATATTTAGACTGGTTGACTGAATTTGATCCTGTGTGTGTCTGTCTGTGCTTGTGTGTTACCATATGTGTACATATTTGTGATTGTGTGACTGTTATTATTTTTTTTTTGCTGGTTTTTTTTTCATTTAACAATTACATTTGAGGGACCCTTAGCATGTTCAGGATTTTTTCAGCTGTCCATTTTGCTTTTCCAATTTTTCTATTTAGGTTATTACTGTTGTGCTAAGTCATAGCATTTCTGCTGCTTTTCAGTATTTGTGCTAAATACAGCATTTCTGCTAAATCATACTATTTCTGCTATTTTATGAGATTTGTGCTAAATACAGCATTTGTGCTAAATCATACTATTTCTGCTATTTCATAAGATTTGTGCCAAATATAGTGTTTCTGCTAAAAAAATAGTATTTCTGCCAAATATAGTATTTTTGATTAATTATACTTTTCTACCAAATCATAGTACAGTTTTACTGCTTTTTATATGGCTTCTAAGACAACCAATCATATCCGAGGGCTTGCACATTCAAATTTGCATATTGGGGCATTCATGGCTTCTAAGACAACCAATCATCTATGTCATATATCTATGATATTTCATATTTTTATTTTAAATGGTCAACATTTCAAGATTCTCCCATGTCTTCTGAACACAACGGTCTAAGAATGACCGTTTTAGCCCCTCACGGTTAGGAATTTATGGCTGTTTGTTTGAGGGAGTCCTCACTATGAGAAATACACTGCAAAAATCCTGTCTCTCTCTGTGCTGCATGTGTACAAGCCTGCACTTGGTGCACCAATTTTTGGCGGGAAAAAGCACACAGCCTCTCTGATTGGTGGATTCAAATTGAGAAGCTCACAGCTGTTTGACTGACCTAGAAACATGCTGTTAACAGCCCCTGTTCACTTGCTGATGCTGCTGGTGTGTGTGTGTGTGTGACAGAGAGAGAGAGAGAGAGAGAGAGAGAGAGAGCCTTTTATGGGAGCATCTTATTGTATGATTTAAATTCAATATATTTAGACTGGTTGACTGAATTTGGTCCTGTGTGTGTCTCTCTGTGCATGTGTGTTTCCATATCGTCCATATTTGTGATTGTATGATGGTTATAGTTTTTTTTGCTGATTTTTTTTCATTTAACAATTACATTTGAGGGACCCTTAGCATGTTCAGGATTTTTTCAGCTGTCCATTTTGCTTTTCCAATTTTTCTATTTAAGTTATTAATATTCTGCTAGGTCATAGCATTTCTGCTGCTTTTCAGTATTTGTGCTAAATACAGCATTTCTGCTAAATCATACTATTTCTGCTATTTCATAAGATTTGTGCTAACTATAGTGTTTCTGCTAAAAAATTGTATTTCTGCCAAATACAGTATTTTTGATTAATTATAGTTTTTCTACCAAATCATAGTACAGTTTTACTCCTTTTTATATGGCTTCTAAGACAACCAATCATATCTGAGGGCTTGCACATTAAAATTTGCATATTGTTGCCTTCATGGCTTCCCAGCCAGCCAATCATATCTGAGGGCTTGCACATTCAAATTTGCATATTGGGGCCTTCATGGCTTCCCAGCCAACCAATCATCTATGTCATATATCTATAATATTTCATATTTTTATTTTAAATGGTCAACATTTCAAGATTCCCCCACGTCGTCTGAACAAAAGAATGTCTACGAATGACCGTTTTAGCCCCTACAGTTAGGAATTCATGGCTGTTTGTTTGAGGGGAGTCCTGACTATGAGAAAGAGACTGCAAAAATCCTGTCTCTCTCTGTGCTGCATGTGTAAAAGCCTGCACTTGGTGCACCAGTTTTGGCGGGAAAAAGCACACAGCCTCTCTGATTGGTGGATTCAAATTGATAAGGTCACAGCTGTTTGACTGACCTAGAAACATGCTGTTAACAGCCCCTGTTCTCTTGCTGATGCTGCTGTGTGTGTGTGTGTGTGGGTGTGTGTGTAAGAGAGAGAGAGAGAGAAAGAAAGACACACACAAAGACCCTTTTTAGGGTAGCATCTCATTGTTGGATAAAAATATTATATATTCAGACTGGTTGACTGGCATAGACCCTTGTCTGTGTGTGTCTCTGAGTATCCATATTTGATTTCTTGTGTATTTGTTGATTTGTGTATCCATATTTGAGTTTGTGTGTATCTGTTGGCTTTTCTTTTTTTTTTCTTTTTCTAAATGTATTTTTATTTTATTTTTCACAGGTGAACAACAATTAGTTTTCAGCGAACTTAACCATGTTCCTTTTATTCAGCTTGTCATTTTACCTTTCCAATATTTTCACTTAAGTTATTACTATTCTGCTCAATCATAGTATCTGTTCTAAATCATTGTTTTTAAGCTATATTGTAGGATTTCTGCTAAATCATAGTATTTCTACTATATTATATTTTTCTTTCTAAATATAGCATTTCTGCTATAGAATAGTATTTCTGCTATGTTATAATATTTGTGCTAAACTGGAGTATTTTTGCTAAAACATAGTATTTATTTAAAATTACAATATTCATAGTATATTACAGTGTCTCTTTTAAATCACAGCATTTCTGCTATGTTGTACTGTTTTTCTAAATCATAGTATTTCTGTAATGTTTAAGAATGTTTGGCTAAATATATTCTTTCTGTTATCTTATACAATTTCTCCTAAATTCTTGTATTTTTGAGAAGTTATCGTGTTTCTGTTACGTTACAATGTTTCTGCTAAGTTCTGCTATGCTATTGTATTTCTGCCAAGTATTATGTTTCCTCTAAGATATTGCAGTTCTGCTAAGTTACTACATTTTAGCAAATTTCCTTTGCTTCTGCAAAGTTTTTACAATTTCTGCAACTTTTCAGCTTTTTCAGCTATTTTTAGCAGACAGCTTCAGCATTACAGCATCCACACTGCATTTTCGCAGGAAATGCAAATTTTTCTAGTTTCATTTTATGTTTGATATACCACTGACCTAAAACAGACTGCCTTGTCTGGAAAACATTTTCACATCCCCCACAATCCCCTCCTTTTCTTTGAATTTCTTTTAATTATCTATTAAGACAACTTAATGTGTACAGCATCTTGTTTTATCAAAAAAACAAACAAAAAACAAAACAAAACCCAGCACATACACTAAAACTACTTGAGGCTCAAGGACCTAAATCATTAGTTTTCACGTGCCCTTTCAGCTCTTTCAAATCTTTAAATACAGCCTAAGTCTGTAAATGAGGCTAACCTGGTGGGTGTAGGAGGTGGTGGTGGAGCAACGATCCTCAGCGGCTCAGGCTCTGGCTGTGGCTCAAGCTGGCGATCCAGATCAAGAACATCTTTCATCGTTGGAGCTTTCATTCTCACACCACTTGGCCTGTTGAAAGACACCAACATGCTTTATTTTCTCTTTTGCCATCTTTTACTTTAAAACTCTTTCAGCTGCTGAGAGTGCAAATTTCTCTCATTGCTGAGATTCTGCAGATCAGAGGACCAATTTATAAAATGTCAGTCTGTATGTGATGCTCGGCACTTCATACAAAATGAAGCTGGAGATCAATTGTTTTTTTGTTTTTTTTAATGTTAAACATTAAGATCAAGGCAAATATTAGTTTTTTAAATATTACTCGTGTTCTGCATGTTGCAGTAAAAACATTTTTAAATCATCTGTTACCTGGCTTCATCAGTGTCCTCCGGCTCACTCGATGGATCCTTCAGGAAGTCCATCTTGGATTTCTTCCTGGAAGGTCTCTCAGACACCGACGACACTCTCTTAACTCTCACCTGGTGGCGCGATGCAGCAGGTATTGATTCATTACCGAAACCACTGGGAGACTCCAAATGACCAGCTGATGACTGATCCGAGTCTTCGACGTTGGGAAACGGCAATGGTTTCCGATGCTTGGCCTTTGGTTGTCGAGTACTGCTGAGAATGATGGGTTTAGTTTTGGGTGTGTCTCGGTGAGTAGCCATGGCTCTATCGATAATCGCTTGGGCTGTGCTTTCTTCAATGTTGGAGAAACTAGGTTCAGGAGAGCTGTACATGCTGACAGTTGTGGGAGCAGCAGCTGTGCTGTTGCTTTTCATGGGCACCATTTTGACGATGATCTTCCTCTTGGCCGCCTGGAGGTTAGGGGCAGGAGGGGCGTTTGCAGCTGAAGGGCTGGGCCGAGGCTTTATTATGACATGAGGCATGGAGCGCTGTAAAGCATTACCACTGTGGAGAATCTTGGCAATCTGGCTTATCTTACTGTAGGTTGGTGAATCTGTGCTGAGAGGCTGATACGTGTTCAACTTTGGGTCTTTGATCATAATCTGACCGTGCCGGTTGACCAGCAGGACCTGATGGGTAGAAGCCTGCGGTGGGGGCGAGCTAGCTGACCCAGCTGGGTTCTCCGTCGCTGCCTGCTGCTGACTTTCTGGCTTGGAGCTGATCAAGTTTATAGCGATGGTTTTCCCCAATGAAGCACCTGGCTGAATGTTTAAAGCATTTAAACCATTGATCATGGCAGGGGGTGCGACCGGGTGCGGTACTGCATGAAAAGTAACTGCAGCAGAGGAAACGGACGCAGTGTGTCCAGGGTGAGGGGGTAAAGGCAGTTTGGTTTGCATCAGGGGAAGTGAAGGTTTCATCGCCAATCGTTTGAGGTTTGGTGCAGGATGTTTTGTCTTCACAAAGACAGTTTTCATCTGTGCTGTGGGAGGCTTTTTGGTTTTAGGCTCTGGAGAATAATCAGGATCGTTCAAATCATCTTTAAATCCTTCTTCTGAGTCAGCTGACGAAGCGCTGTCATCCCTGTTGTCAGCGATGTGTTTATTTGGATACTCTGCAGAGCCATGCTCAGCAGGAACGAAATGGCCTGTAGATGAATCCAAGAACACCTCGTTTTGAGACGGCAATGTTTCTGAGGTCATCGGGACCTCTTCCTCCTGAACGGACAGTTCGTTATTTGTGTAAGCTGACTCCAGGAGAGCAGAAGGTGAAAGACTTTCCTGAAGCACTGGTTCAGGTTGTTCTTCAGCTGGTGACTTTGGGACCGTGTAGATTGACTCAAGCCTCTTTAGGGCCACCGTTAGTTGTTTAGTGGGTGTAGTGTGATTGGTTTGAATTTTAGCTTCTTCATTCCCTCCCTCTGCATCCTGAGCGTCTTCATCGGCCGCCTCGCTTTCAGTTTCTGACCCACCGTCCGTACCGTCTAACTGCGGGATTGACTGAGCTGAATTAAGCTGACCTGAGGCATCCGAGCCACTTGCTGCGTGATCGCACACCACCGTGCGTGAAAACTTAAAATAACGACTCGAGTCGTCTTCTTCAGAATCAATCTCCTGATCATTTCCCTGCATTTCCACCTCTCTGCTGCCTTGTGCCCCGCAATGAAGAGACACATTCTCTGTGAGCAAAGCCTCATCAAACTCAAGCTTAGCATTCAGCATGGAGTCCACTGCTACCTCAGTGTCAGTGTCAAACACAGTGTAAGGGAGCTCCTGAGACATCAGCTGGGCCACTTCCTCCTCCAGGTTATCAGGTGCCAGTGAGATCCCATTTGTAGTGGCCACAGCTGCATCTTCTGCCTCAGATGATGCCAAAAAGTCTTGGGGAACCTCGGCAGAGATTGGAGTGGTAATTTTAAAGCTATGCCTCCCTCTGGGGGAGTGAGTGATGGCTCCTTGCCGAGGCGACAGCCCTGTAGAAATGCTGGAGCTGGATCTAGGTGGGGAGCTCCAGACCGGAGATGCAGAGTTCTGTCGTGAGAGAGGAGGTGAAGCTGATCCGAAGTTCGATGCCCTTGGAGGAGAGCTGAATAGGGCACATCGGGAGTGGACCGTGCCGCCAGAGCGAAGTGTCATCGGTACGGACGGGTCGCTCTCTGATGGCGAGGAGCTGCAACGGCTTCTTGACGAGAGCCTCCGAGGCCGCCGGGTTTCCTCCAGGTCCCTCAGAGTCAGGATGTGATGGGACTTGGGTGGAGCACACCCTGACAGCAAGAAAAGGGAGTGTGAAATGGGGTTTACTGTTTTATTTAGTCACACACACCAGGTACACATCTTCTCCTAAAACTCCACGTACCTGGAGATGGTAGTGGTCGAGATGATCCTCCTGCTGGTCTCCTGGTGTGTGTGTAAGCAGGGCTTTTAGACCCGGGTGTGTTGTGCAGTTTAGAGTTGGGTGATATGGAAGTGGATTTTATTGGGCTGGATGTGGGACTTAAAATATCTGGAGACTCAATATCTAGAAAAGATTTTTAAAAAGAAGAAAAAAAAGAAAATAGTTTTTAGCACATTAAAAAAAATACTCATATTTTCAATTTCTTGTCCACTGCTTCAGCTTCACTGCTCTCCTCACAGCTGTTGAGATCCTGCTCACCTCTGTGGTGGTTCGGACTGTGGACTATGGTGTGGTTCTCTTCATCCTCCCACTTCAAATTCTGCTCCTCACCAGGGAGAGGAGTGCTCACCTCTGTCACCTTGCAGGTGTACTTACAGCGCCGGCGTGGGTCCACGGTGCTCCAGTACAACCGTGAACACCTAGACAATGAAAGAAGGAAGAAAATGCGTTTCAAGCTTGTTAGTGAAGAGACCATGAACTATGGATAAATCAGTAATGTCAGTACCAGCAGCCAAGAACTAAGCCAATCACATGTAACCCTTTCCCATTAGTACAGCTTGGCATGGTTTTTAGATTCGAGGCGATCGAAAGAAAATGTGACATAAGTAGACTGCACACCACCGATTGGCTGGTCTTTGAGTCATGAGAGCTACTCCTTCACAAAAATTAAAACAGCCATCTTTGAAATGCAGCAACGGGGAAAACTATGGGCTCAAATTGTGGTCATAAATAATTTGTACTTGTAAATCAAATGTGTAGTTGTGAACTGAGTTTTGTAAACTTGTAAACCAAAATATCTCAAAGTTTTATGTTTGTGCATCTAAAGATGAGAATTTGTGTGTGTGTAAAAAACGATTTGTGTTTGTAAAAAATATTTACACAAGTAACAAATATTTTTTGTAACTAGAAAACTACACAAAAACAACACTCTGGTCCCTGAGTCTGAGAATAAGCCATACACCGAGCAGCAGGTACACCACTGTCTCGACATCCTCCTTTGTTGTGTTGTTCACATTGCATACAAATGCCTTGGCCTTGTTGCTATAATGACCACATGCACATTAGGTCGACTGCAATGGAAAACGACATCAACCGAGTTCAGTCCAGCTGAGTAGGCAGTAGTGGAAGAGGGCTAACAGAGTCTTCTGTTTAAATGTGCTTCTACTCTAAAGTAGAAATGAAAGTGTTTACAGCCTGATAGAGAAAACAGTCTGACTTTAAAACTAATTTCCCTGTGGGTACTTTTTATTTTTCTTTAATAATACAACCGTGGCCCCTTTACACATCAAGAGGAAAACATGGTTCTGTGCTAGGCCTGTGGACAGCTTTGCAGACTATGTGTTGTAGCTGTTTTTAGCTATTTATAAGTTATAGAATACGAAACGGGCATGTTAATTTCTACTTGTATCTATAACCCAAAAGTTGCTGTTTGCGAAGCAGTAGATGAACAGCTTGTTTAGACTGCTTTATGGGGGGGGACAACAACAACAAAAAAACAAAACAACGCTTGAATACAAAGGCAGTTATCACTTACTGATAGCCTACAGGATACAGCATCCTCCCATTTGACGACAGCTCTGACAGAACACCAAGTTTCTGAATCTGCAGCGAGCCTGGAAGGTAAAAAAGAAACAGATAATGAGGTTCATCGCATCAAGACATAAAGCAGCCGTATTTTAATTCAATCTGAAACTATCCCATTACAAGAGTCAAAAACATGACACATCAAGATAATCTTACCTATGGTCATATTTATGGATTCTGGCTCAAGACCTGTGAGGAACTTCCTTCTGAGATTGATCCCATTGAAGTCCACATACACCCGTCGCGGGACTTCAAACCCTTTACCAGAGACAATCTGTGAAGAATCACAAACAATAGTCAGCATAATAAACACAAAATCAGAGAAGAAAATATATGCATACTGCTTTCAACAAAAATATATATATTTATAACTAACAACATAAATTCACACCTTTGCAGTCACCAGGTCCCTGTGTTTGTAGCAGTAAACCTTCCTGTCCTGCTGGAACGCGCAGCTCTGGGCACGTGCACACATGAAGTGGAAGTTACTCTGACAGGTGGGGAGGCAACAGCCCACCGTGGCTCCTGACTGTCCGCAACGATCACAGCGCTGGAGGAAAATTTTATATGTACATACAGTTTTAGAAGAACCAAAGGGTACTTTTCAATATCACAAATGAATGACTAAACCTAAAGTCAGGCCATTAGGATTAGAGATGATCCAATAATTTACTAGACCTTTGAATGGGAGACAGGGAGAAGGAAAATCAAAGTTTATACTAAAATGAAGAAAACACTCAAAACTGGCCACAATAATGGCCAATAATAACAATAGAAATGAGCCATAACAAACCATTTATCATATTTTTCAATAGTCAAAATGTGCTTTTATTCCACCAAAGTGACACTTTGTATTGGATATAATGTTACAGAAATATATGTAAAAGTAGCCCTCCTTCCTTTTTAGCAAACATTTGGTGTTTAATGACTGTCAGCTGGCGGTCTTATCTCAACTTTTAATCCATGATAAAAAAAAATCCTCCAAATTAAAGATAAATAATTGGCCTAAATGTCAGGTTTAGGTAATTTGCAAACATTGCCTGGATTTCCTTGTTAGAGTTTCTTGAAGGGGAATACTATATATCCGTTTATCGATTTGAACAAACAAAATTACTTTGAGAAAGAAATCATGCATCTCAATGCCCTTTTGCCTCGTGGGACCATTTCTCATCCAATTAGTTAATTGACTTTACGCCAAATTGTCTGCAGAGTTATAATGCTGACATAGAAGGACAGAAAAAGGTTAAAAAAAAAAAAAAGTGCCCAAATTCAGATTTAAATTTGTTAAGTCTGTGTGTGGATAAAGGTGCAGCTGTCATTTTACATTTGTTAAGTTAAGTTAGATCGTTATTCTATGTGGAAACATCTGTCTCGAATTCAGTTTTTGTGATCGTAGTGCGACCACTTTTGACCGTCAACAGCTGTTGTCGCTTCGCTTGTTTGCATCTTGCCATCACAAAGACAGGTGCCGGCACATAAATGAAATGAGATTTAACGAACTGTATTTCTAGCAAGAGCAGCGACGTCTGAACACCTAGCTGTCTAGCTGTCACGCACAGCCTTAGTTACCATTTAATTTAATCTTACCAGGTGGCGCCCCCTTGAGACAGCACTGTGCACCTGAAGAAGAGCGCTGTTTTCCTCATACACCTCTGCAGACCAAAGACAGCAGTTAACATGGGCCCACTCGTTCTGACCCAAGTACAGGAGCCGTCCTGCTTCCTGTTGGGAAAAGAGCAGTTATATCAATTAAGAAGTATCAGGGAGCCGTTATTATAGTGCCAAGAAAACAAAAAATAGTCAACAATTTACTAAAAATTCTATACATCCTCACATAATCAGTCATTTCTTTAACAAAAACAGTGAAAATGGGATACTTTCCCCTTATCCTGAACTTAAAAAAATTGATTAACTTAAACTTGCTGAATATTTTGAGGACTTCTGTCTATTCTGATCCCTTACAGAGCAAACAATGCATGAAACAACACCAAAATTAAGTGGGGGGAAAAGATCTATGAGCCAAAAGCCTTGACATAAAAACTCACACGGGGAGCAGAGTCTCCACATTGCTGGCACAGGGCACATTGTCTCACATCTTCAGTCTTGGTGGTCTCTGGAAGATCATGTAAACATTTTAAACTTGAGAATGTGATCGATCTATTGCAAGAAAGTGTCTTTAGCTTTGTCTTCAGTGTGCTACAAAACAGATTGTAATAACGTCCATACCAAGTAATTTCAGAGAGGGAGTTTGCTGTGAAGTCACTAACGACTCGGTTTTCCCCGTCTGTGGGTCCCTGGAGTTTTTGAGCTGGTATGTTCTCTCCAGCCATTGTGCATAGCTGTGCTCTTTAGACGGTGGGAGAACTGCCTCGGGGAGCATGCCACTAAAGAGGAGGGGATAAAAACAAACTGAAGAGAGCCATTTTAGGCACCTGTCCATCTACTACAAGGTCTTCAGACATTTTAATTATAATTAAGTTTTAATTTAGTTCCAACCTTGTAAATGACGAAGTTTATGAAATGGGTTAAGTAAATTATTTTTAGCTGCGTTTACTTACCTCGGAAGTTCTTCTGAGAACGAGTTCCACTTTTTGACATTGCACCAACTGAATACTTTTTCCATGACCTGTCAGGCAGGAAACAATGAAGTAAGACCAAAATTAAGGAATGTTGAAGGACAGCGTTCATTTGGATGTGACAACAATGAGAACAGAAATGGGGCAGCTGTAGCTCAGGTGGTAGATGAGACGGATGGTCATTTCCTCGCAAGTATCCTTGGGCAAGATATTGAACCCAGGCTGGCCCTGATGTATCCATCAAAGTAAAAGTGTGTGTGAATGTTAGAAAAAGTGCTTAGGCATAGACTAAAGCACTGTATGAATGTGCTACGAGTGCTTAACTTGGGGAGAAAGGAGCTATATTAGTCTCCTAGTGAATTTATCCTGAGGAAAAACAGGTTTCCCTACAAAACGAATTAAGGTCTGGGTCTCTAAAAAATACATTAAAAGCAATTAGAGAATGGTAAAGGGAGTGCTTACTTCAACGTAGTGTGACATTGCCTGAAGGGTCGGTCTCTGATCTTCCAGCAGAGCTTCCGCTTCCTGCAGCCTTTGCCTTATCACAGAAGCAATATCGCTATGAAAGGCTTTCTGATTGGGAGACAGGAAAAAAGAAAAAAAGGTCATTAATTCAGTGTGGGTTCTACAAAAAGAGCCTAAGTGTAAATGCATAGGATATTTAAGGAAACATATGCTCACTATTGAGGTGTAACCGCCCCCTTTAAACCTCCTCTCCACCGCTTGTAGATCACAGATTGGTTGCTGTTCCCTGATAAATGCTGTGATGTTTGATTCCTGACACTGAAAGACAGTAAGAGACGACTACTTCAGCGACACATCTGGAATATAATCAGGCTTTAAAGGACAAATACTAAAATGTGACATTTTAAAGGATAAAAAGGCTTCCTGGTGCGTCCTCTCAGTCTTGTGGGCAGCTCTTACCGCTTTACACGTGATAAGGTGCTGAGTGCTGTTGGAGGAGAGGAGGTCAGTGAGCACCTCCTCCACTCTGGCTGTGAGCCTCCTCTGCAGCTCCTCCTTCAGGATGCTGTGACTGGTTTGGTGCTGACTGCAGGGCGAACATGTAAAATCCACTCTGCCTGGCTGACTCGAGAGCAGCCCAAAAAGCTCCTCTGCAAAGACAGAGAAGGAGAGCTTCGTTTCTGCACAACAAGTTAACAGTAATCACATTTTATCTCCATAGTTTGCTCCTGTTTTATAAGTCACTCATTAGAAAACAAGCTCATTACAGCCTTTTATATTTAGAAAACTTTCACTTTTGATTAATTCACTGTTAAAATTAATTCATATTTATTTTGGTGAAGCCACCTAAGTTTATTCTCTGTCTCTGATATCCACTCTTTGGGTTAGAAAAGTCTCAAATCAAGCCTTTAGAGTCTGAAACCAGAGCTTTCATCTCACAGGGATTAGTTGTCCGTAATGTGATGTCATTATTTGAAATTGTGGCCTTGTTAAAGTATGAGTATTCACCCTTGTAACTGATAGATGCATTACAACAATAAGAGGGGTGGAGGGGGTGGGGGGTCTACTTTTAACAGCCTCAGGAAACATGAAATCCAACAAACAGTGAACAAAAACCGACTGAACTGAAAACTTTATGAGAGCAACTCACCTGAGATCCCTTCACATCTGTAATGAATCCAGTGGCTGCACTGCGAACACTGAAGCATCTGTGACGGTTGGATACTGTCTTCATAGCACTTGTGGCAGATAGTGCAGAAATTACCTGACGTAAAATAAACACAAATCACAGATGAGTCACATCATCCATTTCAAGCATATTAAAAATACAAGTTCAACTCTCACAAGTCTTACCTTTTTTGTGGAGTGAGGTGCAGTCGGGGCAGAGGTCCTGCTCGTGGTTCCACGTCAAGTCCCAGGTCTTTCCAGGAGTCACGCCGCAACTTTTACACCGAATGCACGTCATACACACCTGCACAAAGACATATTTGATGTACGGTGTCATGAAATTGTCACATTTATCCTCAAATAAACTGAACATATTCCTAATTACTTTAAAGCTGTTAATGCATTTACCCAGGGGACGCTGGAGTTCATAGGTTTAGGGTATGTTGGTCCCAAGCACGAAGGGTGGTATGACGTTTGGCATCTCCTGCACTGCAGCACAGGCTGTGAAGGGACAGAAAAACAAAGGTATAATAATTATCGGTAAATACTTGACTATGATGTACATCAAAATTGATAAATATGTAATTTAATTCAGATCTCGTGTATAAAATAGATAAGAAGTGTTTATATTGGGTTTTTTTTTAATGAAGTGAAAGACTTAAAGTTATCAAGGTAAAAAAAATAATTTTAAAAGACTTTAATATGTCTGTACAAGACTCTCGTCCCACAGAAACACTTTTCATCTCACTCTAAAAATTATTGAAAACAATAACACAAATAATTATTTTCCAACACGTATAAATTAATGCAATCTTTTTTTTTTATTACTTATTGTTTTTCTTTTTTCTTCTTCTTCTTATGTGTATTTTTGGGGGATATTATAAAGTCTTGCTATGCCTCATACACACCTTTGTGCTCTTGCTTCGACGGCCGCACACGTGACAGAATTTGCAGCGCCTGCAGAACCAGTTCTCCTTGTTCTCCTCGAGGGGGCGCTCCTCGGGTGACAGGCAGAAACTGTGGAAAGGCTCACAGCAGATCTGACAGAAGATCATCTGATGGAAGTGGGAGGTAGATAAGTTAAAAAAAATAACAGTAACAACAACATTCAGAATGCATATGAAATGTTTCTATTTTGTTTTTTGTCACATAAGTGAAATGTAAAACAGAAACTATTTGCGTGAGCACCCAAATAAGCAATTTGCATACTTTGCCAAACTAGTCAAGCTCAGCTTACCTCGTGTCGCCCTTTACTGGCGCAGAGCAGACAAACGGGCTGAGGCGTAGTTGGGACAGAAGTGAGAACGCTGAGGCCGCCCATTAGCCACACATTCTGGACTGCACAGTCCTCCTGGTGGACAGACGGCCAATAACAGCACAAACAAAGCGATCAGAGCCTCTTCTCCAGAGGTTTCCAGGTGCTACATTAGTTCACTAACCTGTATCAAGTAGGGCTGCCACGATTAGTCGACTAGTCACGATTACGTCGACTATCAAAATCGTCGACGACTGATTTAATAGTCGACGCATCGTTTGAAGCTTTGTAAGATCACAAAAGACGCAGGAATAAGTAGTAGGATTTAAGAGTGTAATAACGGACTGAAACAGAAGATGGCAGCACTGCATGTACAAGGAATGCCAGCTGCCGTTACACTCCGAAGAAGAAGAAGCAGCAGTGTCCCAGAATTCATAGCGCGGCCCTGCTCAGTTTTCAACAATGGCGGCAGCTAGTTAGTTTTAATATTACTTTTATTAATCTTTCTGGGTCACAAAATAAACGTTTAACATATTTTCAGGCGAGAATGTAGCTGTGTAAACCTCAAATATTTGCTCAGTTTATCAAGACACTGCATATTTTCAAAAGCGCTCCGACGCGGAGACGTCTGTTACCCACTAGCTCGATAGCTAGCCGGGGCAAGGCTCACTAGAGCCCGTGAGAACACCGGACTCCCGGCAAATCGTTTTCAAACCCACCACTGTCTTTCGCTACTCAGGTTAAACATATATAAGTCAGTTAGATAACTTAAAAATGTTATTGTTTGGCCTTTTTTTGAGTATTTTATTTGTTCCTGAGTAAATCGGTTTGGCTGAGATTAAAGTTTTAGTTTATACACGACTGAATAAACGTCAAGCAGACAACTGATTATCAGAAGTGAGAGATGTTCGAGAATATACTCCGGTGTCCCGTTATATTTTAGATAGCAAGGAGTTTATTAAACTTTACCGAAACAATCTGTAAATCTCATTAAATTTAATAAACTATCATCTTGTCTTTATTTTTAGTTAGCACATACCCTAAACACTTAAAACTGTAAGCTAATGTTATATAAGAGCAGATGCTGCTGGTGCAATAAGCTGTACGTTTTACGTCCAATGGATGCATGATCCGATTAGTCGACTAATCGCAAAAATAATCGGTGACTAGTCGACTATCAAAATAATCGTTTGTGGCAGCCCTAGTATCAAGGTTATGAACATATGCCGGTTTGTAACAACTGAATGAGAGCATGGCTGATCATCCATATGCTGAAATAATAAACATTCCCCGCTGCCTTCTCCCATTATGGTAATTTACACAGCATGAAAATACTGATGTTTGACGAGTGTTTGTCATAGTGAAAATGAACTTTTTCTCTTAGAGATATTTTTCTCAGACCCATAAACTGTATATAAAACTTGGCATGGAAAATTTAGGTTTGACATTTGACCTTTTTTATATTTTTAAACTGAATATGCCTCATACTCTGCTTTTTTTATCTACAGTGTTCTAAACTGAGCCATAACCTACAAAATGAATATCATGTTTTTTAAAGAACATCTAAAATCAATAACTTAGACTATTAACTACAAATGTGTTTGCTGATGTCATACATGAAGTGAGCAGTAAGGCCATCTTCCCAAAGATGATGCTTTCTATAAAAACTTTCCAGTGTGTGACCAAAGCCCACAGATGTAACAACCACTTTACTTGAAGCTACACAAACTTAATAATCTGCAATTTATGCAGATTTTGAAGATAGACAGATGCTTTATTATTCCTTTGCAGGAAATTATATCGGCATGGCAGCTTCAACACAGAGATAACAGCACAAATCTGAAACCTCAAAGCAACATTAATTTATAATAAAGTTATTAATAAATGTGGATAAAAATTATATTATTGTGCATTAAGCAGTTGTATAGCAGATGTTATGAAGAACCTCCTGAGATCAGTTATATTTTACAGCTATGTGGGGCAGAATGAGCTCTCTCGATAATGGTGGTGCTGAAAGGTAACACTGTACAGTGAATACACACCCCAGTGAGCTGTAAAGCAAACAGGCTGCTGAGACTCACCTTGAAGTCTACACGGATCTTGTACGTGTTCTGCGACAGGCCCTTTTGGGGAAATCCGTTAGTTAACCCTGTCGGGGTGTTCACTGACGTACACTCTGCAGGATTCTGGGAACGAAGGACAGAGTGTGGGTCAGTTGTTGGACAGTTTTGCAGCACTGTCTCTTTTACAGAAGAATCCGGCTTGTCCTCTTCAGCCTGCTCCAGTCGTCGCTCCTCCTGCTCGTCTTCTGCGTCCTCCTGTAATTCTGCGCCTGCACTGACAGCCTGAGGGGGGCCAGGCACAACTCTGCTCAGAGTTTTATCTGTCTTAGCTCTGTGCGTCTCTGTGTGCTGCACCTCAGACCCTGGACGCCCATGAGAGCGCTGCTGTGACGAAACCTGAATCACAGCTGACTGCAGCGTGGACGGTGGATGCTGCTGAGGTGGTGATGACACACATTTGTGCGAATGCATGGCTGACTGCACCATGGACTGGGGCAAACGCTGCAAACGTAACAGCAAAGATTTCTGTGGCGAGTCTCTAATGGGATGAGGTGAAAATGGAGAATCAGGCTGCGTTTCAGGATGGGACATTTCTGGAGGACAGTTTGTAATGGGACATGACGAATGGGAAAAAGCAGGTTGTGTTGCAAGATGAGACAACTGTGGATGCGACTGTGCAATACACCGATCCACATCATCATGTTGGGGCGACTGCCGCAGCAAATACACAGCAGGAGACTGCAGGACAAAATCAGGCAGACGGCATAAGTGTATTTGTAGCTGCCGCATTGGGGTCCAGGGTGGTCTGGGCTCAGGGAAAGTTTCTCTGGGCTCCATCTCTTCTGCGCTCTCCTGTGCCTGTGGAGGAGGGGACTGCCTAAGCCAACCAGCAAGAGATGTACCAAAGTTACACTGATAGTAGTGACATGCAGCGGCGGCAACCGGCAACAGCCAAAATGACAGAAAACGGAAGGAGCACTGCGACTTTCAAAAGACGGTTAGCCGGGAAGGAGCGTTAAAAGTGTATGCATTCAGTAGCAGCACAGAAACACACACAGAAGTGTTAACTGAGTGTTAATACACACTATTTTAAGAGCTAGAAAAATCATAAACACAAAACTAAACAAATATTTTGGTGAAATTTAAATTAATCTGCTATAGAATGCACACAAACTAATAATTTATCTAACAAATCAGGTGTGTAAGCTGGTCACCCAAAGAGCAAGCCATGTTGAACGCAGAATAAATAAAGGTCTTTTCATAAATTATGGATTTGCATAATTCCATCTCTACACTTAGGAATTCTATGAAATTAAAGAGATAATGCACCTGTTGTGTCACATGCAAAAACCCACCCACTACCAAAAAATGGTTCATGCAACGAGCCACAGCAGCATAATCTGGCAGATTAGTGATAGCACAGCAAATACTTCTGCTGTAATGTCTACAAGTGCTGCTAGGTGCCCCCCACCCACCCCCCACCCAGTGCACCTCTGTGCATATAATCTGCTAAAAATAGGGCTACTAATTTGCAAACCATCATATGCAGACAGAGACAGAGCTGCACTTTAAGAATCTGTTCTTTATGGGGGAAGTGAGAGATTACAAAGAAATGCAGAAGTTTGAAGCAATGCAGAAGCAAAAACAAAAAATCTTACTGACAATAGACCATTCTTTCAAGCCAGCAGAACAAGATTTGAGAGGAACAATCTCGAAACTGACAGGTCTAGTTTGAAAATGTCAAATGCTAGTAAGAGAAGCAATAGGCATAACCAAGAATCATCTCAGACCGAATAAAGACAAAGCAAACAGCCTTTTAGCTGTGAAGTGAGGGGTGGGAGGAGGCAATGCTGACTTTTTACACATCTGCTGTGTTGATTAAGGCAATCGCAGTCCCAGTTAAACTAAACACTAGACACAAAGAGGCTTCCGTCACTATTTAAGTGACTATTTACAAACTGCTGTACTGACTCCTGAATATTTGTTATTACCAATTTTAAAGAAGCACCTCCTCGTTGAAGAAAATATTTGACTTTGGACAAAAGAATCTTCTTCATTGTCTTCCTGCAGATATTTTTTTTTTTTTTTAAAAACACCAGCATTAAGACTCCAGGGAGTAAAACACCCGTTACAGGAGGGGCATGACTTTCCTTCCCCATGCCAACATCATGCTTGGATAACAAGTTCACTAATGGTGCTAAATGAGACAATGGATGTTGTTCTTCAAACAGAATATCGCTTACAGTGCTACCAAAAAAAAAGCATGCTGTAGATTATCCCGAACGTAGCTTGATTGATCCATAATTTATGAGACAGACGGAGTACATGCAAAGAGTCTTATAAAAAGCTGGAAGTGAGAAAGAAAAGATCAACGGGGCTACAAGACTTCTTTAAGGAATTTTTTATCCCAACAGACGTGGTTTAACTAAGAAACAGTGGAAAAACTGAAAAATGAAATTCAGAGCTGGGCAAAAGCACCACTTGGAAATAATTGTTTCAATTGTGACTTCAGGGTGAAATATTTATTTAAATTATAGAGGAAAATTTATTTATTAATCAAAGAAATGAATTAGGATAAGATGAGCTTTATTAATATTTAAAATATTAAAAAAAAAGAAAACCAAACACCTGTCTAGAAATACTGACAGGTATGAAGGTAAACTTTTCCAAAGAGTACTGTTTGTCCCAGGCTCCATTAGGTGGTCTATTAGAGGCGGATTAGGGAAACATGTTTTTACCTTGTAAGCTTTGGTTCTGCTGCCAGCTCCTCTGGAAGGCAGCCGGCGATGCCTCCCTGCATCTGGGTCGTCTGCCACTGATCCACCATCTTGAGAAGCAAGATCTCAAAAAAAAAAACAAACAAACAAAAAAAAAAAGATACACAAATCTAAGAAACACTGCTGACACAAAAGAGGTTTCAAACACAATACTAGGGTTCAGAGCAAGGAGAGATTCTGTGCTTCTAATATTTAGATTACTGGAGGATGCACAAAGAAATCATTCACCCAAATTAAAAGGGGAAACGGCCCAGGATGCACTTGGACCCGAGTCCCCAATGAGCTATAGTGGGGAACTGATATATTTATTTCCATTTATTTATTAACTCTTTGAACTCAACAGTTCATATTTAAAGGTCTGTGTATATTCACTACATATCTTGCATATGTGCGTACTGTTATGATTTTTACAAATCACGTTTACCTCAACGAAGTTAACAACATTACCAACAGGGCAGTCAACATTACCTTAAAATTGGCTGGAAAATCAGAAATAACACCTCTAAACTGGAAAAACATCAACTTACAACTTCAGGGGCTCTGAGACTTGGAGTTAAAATAATCGAGTAGATTTGGCACCTGCTCTCCTTTCAACCTGCCTGATGGATGCACGCTGCCAGAGGAAGGAGTACAAGCTACACAACTTTGTGGCCTCCATTTTGATTTTTTTGTTTTCTTTTAGTCTGTGGTGTAATATCAAATCACCAATTTCTGAGACATCTCAGTGTCATTATATTTTTAAATAGATAAGTTCCAGTTATCATGTGGATCAAAACTGCTATGAAAGTAATTCAGGACTTATTTTGTTGTTTCCGTGTGTCTCAGAGCCACAGCTGGAATTATGGAGAAAATATCACCAAAACTGCTTCACAATCATTCCCTGTTAGCTGCTGTCAAACAATATTAGGCATTGTGATGATTTACATCATGCTGCGCCTCTTTTTCTGTGCGCGTCTTTTATGAAACGTTTATGCAGGATAAATATTTGCCTAAATAAAGAACGGAGTGAAATTCAGACTTGACACTCAGAGGCTTGTGTGCCAAAACCAAAGCTTTAGTTACCTTGATTGTTGGCAGCAGCTACATTTGGCTTTACTGTCGATTTATCTGTCCTGTCCTCTCCTTCTTCCTCTTCCTCTTCGTCTTCAGATTCTGATTTAAGCAGACTGCTATAAGAGCGCGGCGTGATGTTACGCAGCGAATGCTTCCTGACTCCAAGCGCCATCGAGGATGTTCCCTCGACCGGCTTTCCAGAAGTCCAGTTTGTATCGTCACTGCTTGTAACGGAGCCCAAAAACCCCTTCGCCTGGACTGAGAAAAAGGAGCCTCTTGATTAATTATGTACACAAGCTTTTAAACCGGAGTAGTCATTCAACTTATTAGATTCAACTAAAAAATAAATATATATCCAAAAATAAAAACATACCTTTAAATGGTTTCACAATCCGCGCCATCTTTGCTTTTTCAATCCGGTCACACTTCTTATATCTAGAAGGGGGAAAAAAATGGAAAAACATAAGTGTGTGTCCAGGGCAAAGTTCAAGTGTACCCATCTATAAATGTGTTTAACTCAAAGAGTCAACTTGCCTTCATTAACTGAGTTCTTTAATATGCGTTACTGAAAAGAAATAAGTATTTTTTATGTTTCATGTACAAGAAATTTCTAAATCTACAAGGTACACAGTATTTTAGGCACCAATTAAAACATGTAGCAGGGTTCATCTTTAATTTGTGGACCAAATATATGAATAATTTTCCGCAAACAGCTGGATAACTTGCCTTTAGAGCAATAGGTTGGAGCTGTACTTATTCAGGCTATGATGAGAACATGTAGCTTTCAGGTTGGCTTAGTTTAAATTAAATCAATATGTAATGGAAATCAAATTATCTTCTTGGAGTATCTAGTATATCAAATTAGGGCCTATACAGCAGCCGTATCTAGCTTTGTTCAAGATGACATGCAACATTATTCCAGGTTACAGAGCTGGAACATACATATAAATGAAAATACAAGAGTTGAGTAAAATATATTTTATATATACATTTATACAGCCAGCTCCTTTAATGTGAGTGTTGGCAAATAATTCAAATGCCTTTTAAGCATTCGGTAAAACTTCATTAAAGGCTTATCCGTATATGAAGGTCATGATTTTCATGTAAAGCACAATAATGCAAATCTGCTTCACTCACATGCAGCACTGCCTCTTGGTGTTTGGCCCCCCAAACTTGGGCTTATCCAGGCAGTTGACGCACTTGGCACAGTCCTCTTCCACCAAGCAGCCTTTGCAGCGTCCACAGCGCCTCGAGCGCACTCCTCCACGAGTATATTGACTCAGTATCTTCCTTTTCCTGAACCTGTGGCCCTTGCCCCTCCCTCTCCTCCTGCGCTGGATGCTTTCCTGAGAGACAACCCACTGGGTCCTGCCCTGATCATTGATGTCATCATCATCATCTGCCACATCTGAAGACGAGAGACAGAGAGGCCGGGTAAAAGAGCCATAGGACACATTTGCTTCACCAATATGTGCATGCGATGTGCTGGGGGTGACATCTTTGGACACCATATCTCACTATTCAGCCTGCAGATCTAACGGCTTCCACTCTACATTTAATGGACTGTTGTTTGATTTTCACTTGTACAGCTACTCTCCTTTAACGACTGTCTGAAGAGTTGATAGAGCAAGTGTGCGCACATCAAGGCAAACATTTCTAGTTCCTAAGCCCCCAAAAAGGGTTGCAAACAAGGGAAAAAACAAGGTCTGCACACCATTTTGCTCCATATTTTGTACCATGTCACCATTTCTGATTTCTATGATGACCGATTCTTTTGCAGGAATGCTAAATTATGAGTCATGTTTTGAACATACTTACATATAATTTGATTTTTTTTCTCCATGGATTCGCTTTTTCTATTACACCCAAACACTTTTCTTTCTTTTTTTTTTAAAGTTATATAAATCTCGTACAGGATGCTGTCTTGTGTATCTTTCTGTAATGAACCCCTTGGATATTGCTTTGGTAATAGTCCAATGGACAATTGCAGCCCTGCTTTTAAGAAATTAATCACTTGTTGGATGTCACCAATTGATATCTAATTTCTTGTCATTATCCTACCATGAGATAGGCTGGTGCTTCCTGACCTATTTACTTATTTTTGAAATGGACTATTTAATTTAGTTTTGGGTTTTCTTCCAATCAACTTGGCGTGACATTGTATTTTATTCAGAGGAAATGATATTAAAAACTGTATTTATTATTATTATCATCATCCTTTATTTACTTTAGCCATTGCAGCTCCCAGAGGAGGACTTCTGGCTTCCTCTTCAGAAACTTATTATTTCAATTTCTTCCATCAGACTTTCTTTCACACCACACCCGGCTGTGCATGCTTCTCTCTCTCTTACAAGAAACCTGGACCATCGTCTGGGTTTTTGCAAGAGAGGCTTCACTTCTTTCTCTTTGTCACCTCGAGGGAAACAGGTTTTGTAATTTGGAGAAATGAGGGCGTGGTGAGCCCGCTGTGGGAATTGTTGAGAATGTTTTGTAAGTCCAACAGTAATTTTGGACATATTTCAGTGTACATATTAGTGAATGAGACCCACTGCATTAATGGAGAAGCCCTCATCTTCTGTTGTTTTTGCAATCTATCGATTACTCCATCGATTAATTGGATAAAAATAATTTTCTCTTATTAATGAGCAATAATAAATATTCAATAGAGAAAAAAAAATCCAGGTTTTTCAGAACTGCTCATTCTTGTCCATTTTAGAAATTACAGCATTTCAAAGTTTAACTGCATACAACATCTGTAAAAAAAACAAAAAGAAAAAAAAAAAACCCCAACAACAATTAAACCCTTTGAATGCATTTATGTGCCATATTAAAACTGAATTTTTTTCAAAGAAAACACTGTCTTAAACCAAAAATATATCAATAAGCCCAAGGTCAGAGGTCAAAGTCAAACAAACAACAGCCCTCAGGTCAGCCACTGGCTACTGGAGTTTTAATGGCCTGTTCATCTGCATATTTTGATGTCGCCTCACTGCAGATTTTTCTCTGTGTTAAACAAACACTGGTGGACTTTTTCCAGTAAATGTTTTAATGGTGATCACAGGAACAGTGATGGTGTTTGGACACTAGAAACTGGTTTTCTTTCACGTAACCTGAGCTCACCATCTCTGTATCGGCTTCACTTCTTTGCTCTTCTTGGTCTGTAAACAGACTCTGGCTCCAGCCTCATCATCACTGATGCTGTTGTGTTGTCAGTCTTTTTGACACATCGGCACGCTACAGAGCCACGTGTTAAACAAAACATTGAAGCAAACAATGTGTGTCAATGTTTGTTTGTTTTTTAAATAATCGAAACATTCGAATTACTCAATGAATCGTTGCAGCCCATATCTGGTGGTGATTGGGTTTTTTGTAGACCTGCTAACATGTTAGTCAACAGGTGACGCTGATTTTTATCGATTAGTGCTGATAATGCTTTTGTCTCACTGACAAGCTGCCTGAGGATTACATTTTTTAAGAATTTAATTATTACTTGGAGCCAAACAGAGTACAGACCTTTCTTCCCTTTTTTTTTTCTTTTGTCTGAAGAGTTGGAAATCTCGAGATGCTCTACAGTAAAAATGAGGTGAGTGGATGAAAACTGGAGACAAAATCCTTTATGGGTGGGAACTCCCTTATGTAACCCGTTTCAAACTTACAGGCATCCTCTTGAATCCCCCAGTTGTATTATTTCAATGCTACTGCACACATTTAAAAAAAAAGAAAAAAAAAGGAAAAAATTACTTAGACGTGCGAACTTATTGAAATTTTAAATAAATAATGCATGAATAAGCTTGTGAAAGGATCACTTTTTGGTCTAGATGTAGTGTTCAGTGAGTCCGTTTGTCAAACAGTACTTCCTCACCTCATACTGAGTGATGCTCACTTGACCAGTGTTGGGTATAGCTTTCCAACAGCGGTGGCTAATCTGTGTGTGACAAGAGATATTTTTGCTGGAAAATATTTTAGTTACAACTACATTGAGCTAAGAAAAAAAAAAGCATGTTTTACTTTTTTGCCTTACATGTTAATTTTTGCCAAAATTTATCAAAATTATGCTTCATAATATTTTTTTTAAATTTAGGTTGTTTGTTTAGAAGTGCAGAAGCTTTGCTAGTCAGATTGGATCAGAATATTTTAGTTCATTTCATTATTATAATTTCATTTTTAATAAAATAGCAGAGCACCCTTTGCCAAATCCGTGCAGACAACACTAATTACCCTACCCAACCTTAAAGCAGGGTTACATACAGTAGAGTCAATCTATATTACTACAGTCAGTTTGTGAATTAAGTACTAATCCTGACTACTGCATGGTTGTAGTAACACCAACTATACATAAGCAGTAGCTGATTGTGTAACCCTATAGGTACTGTGATGCAAAAAAACATAAGGATGATATAAAATCCAACATTTTCATATAACCTTTAATAGAAATTCATGATACAAGTACCTCAAATTTCTTTCTCTCTCTCTTTTTTTTCTTGTTATGTTTCATAACCATAAAATATGATGGGAATTCACAACAGCTCACTGGTGGCACAACAACAACAAGGTGACAAAGTTTCAAAACTTATCTGTGGAATCACCCTACTTTAATGTGTTGTACTCCCCCTTTTTTGCATTAGCTGACAGATGTGCAGACACCAGTTTATCCACATTGTGCTAATACTGGGCCAATATCATCCAAAATCTGCTAAATTAACCTGAGTAAGTGGATGCTAAAATAATAACATGAGCCACTTCCCTCCTCCCTACAGCTTACGGTAGTGGCAGTGTTTGCTGCAGGAGTGGCGGAGTCGTCTGAAACTCCATAAAAAGGACTGAATAGCACTGTGGCAACAGCCCTCCTAACAGTGAGCACATTCAAAAACATTTGAACTGAAATAACTGCTACAACACGCAGCAGATACCATAAAATTCATTTGATTTCATTTAATACTTTAAGCCTTTTAGACTTAATACCTCCTAAGGCTTTTTGGAAATTGATTTCAAAGCTTATTCTTTCACGACCTGTGGATATTCTTAAGTAAACTCTACTTTTTATTATTTGTTTATTATTAGTTTCTGTCATTTCAACCATCCAAACAGAAAGACTGAGAGACTCTGAACAAGCACATCAGCAGCTTCAGTTTATTCTTCTCATGCCGGTGAAACAAAGGCATGTATTTACTCATATATATTGCTGTGCATCTCTCAAGGAAAGGACACGCACCTTTTTTCATGCAAAGCAAGTTTAGTTTGCATTTGTTTTGACCATAGACAGCAGAAAAACCAAACAGAGCTTCCAGCTCAGAAAAAAAGTAAGCCAATGGGGAAGTGCCTTAAGCCTGCATTTTTTAATAACAGCCACCAGGGGGCATTCTTTGTGGCTACAACTTTATTGGCTCAGTCATTCATTTCCTTTCATAATGATGGGGGAAAAAAATAAATTGCTAACCCCACTTTTTAAATTTTGGTTATTTTAGGCATTAAGAAAACAGGGTTATCCAGGATAAGCTCACTAGCGAATAAGTCTGTGGTTTCAAAGTGAGGTACTCCCTTTGGTCATTATATCCAGTTACAGAACACCTAAAAAAACACCGCTCACCTCGAACCAGTGAGTGACATTCATGGTAGCCATGTCCAGCTTTTACACAGTCTATGGTTTTGACACTTAAAATATAAACTGTGTCTCTTATACATTAACAGATATAAGACTAAAAAACACTGAATAATATTTGAAGTGTCAGTCCCTGATTCTTTTCAAGCCTTAAATAACAATCGCTGCACATACACGGTGCAGAGATATACCTTAAAGGAATGTTAACAACTCCATTCTTAAAAACTACACATGGAGGTGGACTGTACCTTCCGCTGCGGGAGAAAAGGTGATGCCCTCTCTCTCGTGAAGTGGCAGAGCGCTGAGTCTGGGAATGTCATCTGGCACCATGGCACGAGGCTGCCCCAAAGCCACAGCTGCTGCCCGGCACACGTGTTTGATCCTCGGACCACCAAGAGGCTGCTCCTGCATACAGACATACAAATTCAGTGAACTCAGGTAATATTTAGTTAATGACAAATGATGCTAGTATTGGCAATTAACAGAAAAGAAGAAGAAAGAAATGCACATTTATTACCTGACGAGCAACATCTTTGGGAGGCAGGCCAACTCTCCTCCTCCTCCTCCTCCTTCCAGTCACTGGCACTCGTGTTTCTCTAGAGCCCAACTGTTCAAACAAACAGGAAAATCAAGGTCTCATTTAAAAGATACTACGTCATTAGCTTCTTAAATAAATGGTCAAGTCACATGCATCACAACTGATAAGCACTAAGCTTAAATTACTACTCTCACTGATTCTGGCAGATGTCATATCAGTTTTATTGCTACTGGTCAGTAATCAGGACGGTCTACTGAACAGGTCCCTGAACTGTGCTGCAAACATGTAAAATAAGGTGAGAACACTTCAGTTCTTACCTCTCATTTTTCACGTTATTTCAGTGAATTGTTTTCATAACACAATAAATACAGAAACAATGTAAAAAGTGCCCATTAAAATTTTCCAGAGGCTTTTCTACAACTGACATCCGTTTAATGTGTTTTATCTGAGCAATGCAAATAATATATTCCATTTGAATATATAATAAACAAATAATCAGAGAATCAGAGCCTTGAAAAACCAAACACGTCAGTAATAACAGATGGTTATGTTATATATGTTTTGTCCTAATATATCACGTTTGTTACTGTATATAAATAAATTAGCACCTACCAAAGAGGTTTTGGACTTGCAAAGCAAGCAAACGAATGAAACAAACAGAACTATTTTAAGTGAAATTTAATTTAACCCGGTTCATAAAGCTAAATCAGTACAATACATGGAATTCTGTTAAGCAAGATAAGAATGACTGTTTGCGGCACAATCATGCAAACATGCACAATGCCTGCCATCAGCTTCTGGGAAAACCCTGTATACGTATAGTTTTTTTACCTTCTCCTGGTAGGATATAAAGCAATACTCTGATAGAAGGTGGGAACAATGCATCTACAACCTCTTTGCTGTCACCATTAAAACAAAAAACAAAGCAAAAACAAAACCAGAGGAAGAATGTGCTCCAACAGGCATCAGACGACTGATTTAGACCTCTGCTGCACAACCTAAGTGTAACTTGCCGAAGTTGTTGCTAGCGCTTATGGTTATATGTTAATTATCTTGTGGCCGTATCCTGGTGTTTTACATGCCACAACAGAAACAAATAAAATGCTGGTACTTTCCCCCAAACATATTCACGCCTCAAGTTTTTTCCAATTCTCTGTACTTTCCCCGCGTCCACTCTCTCTTCAGGACTTTTCTGACATTCTTGAGTCTTTATATTGATGCTATGATTATTGTTCTTTATACTGAGGAGATGATGGTTATTGTCTCGCTGATATATAGAATAGGAGGATTCAGTTATCCTGAACAGTCTGATCACAGTAACTGTGGGCAGCATAGACATGAAATGAGGGGCAACATGAGGGGCTCATTAAAAGATAAACAGAAAGCATTTCTTACCTGTGACAACTTCAGCTGCTTCTGTTGATCAATCTTGATGAGCTGGACTTTGGCTTTCTTCAGCAGGTGGAGCATCCTCTTATTGGCTCCACTGAGACCTAGTCGATGGCTGGGCCCACTGACCTCTGGCCCCTCGCAACTGTCCGCTGTCACTTTTGGTGCTTCGACTGCGCCAAACCCCATTTGAAAAAGGAAAAAAAGTTGACTCCAGTTAGAGGATTTACAAGCAAACACCTCTTCACTGAGGAATACAACTATACAGTGGAACAATCACATTTATTTGTTAAAATATCTTTACGGAATATAATCCAAATTGCACTGATAAATAAAAACTAAATGTGGAAGTTTAATGCCCGTTTCAATTCAACTCTGTAGTCCTTTTTTTAAATATTATACAATGCAAGTTTTTCATAAATTATACAACTTATCCTTACTCTTGTTCCCTTTATCTCCATCTTCTGACGACACTTGCAAGGGCGCTTCCACATCAGTGTTGACCACCACGGCTAGCTTCCTCACAACACCAGGTGAGTCCAACTCCTCCATCATGAGCTTGGGCCTCCGTCTTTTCCTGACATTAGAGGTCAAACTGTCGCCATCTTGTGCATAATCTCCCTGAAAGTCAGATGGTCCTTTCTTTTTCTCTGCCAGTTTTAATGTCAGTTTCTTGAGGTTCTTGTAGAACTCCAGGTGGCTCGTGCCTGGGCTGGGCTTTGACATTCTTGACATGCCTGATGGGCTGTCAAAAAGAGATCTAGAGTCACTGTCTGACTGTAGCGAGTTGCCTTCATAACCTGCCTCGAGAATGGATGCGCTTGGTTTTCCGTCCTCTTTCTGTTGACTTTTCAGCCATGTTGACAGAGAGCCCTTCGGAAAAGGAATCATTTCCTCATCCAAGAATCTCTTTGGAGCTTTAATCACTCGGGAAGACCGTGCGCTCGTTAACGGAGTGCAGGAGTTACTGGAGCTCTGGCCTAGTTTCTCTGAAAATGGCTTTGCCTTATCCTCCGATGGAGTAACATTCTGATCTTGGATCAGCAGCTCGTTGCCACCCTGCGTGTCTGTGGCTGGAATGGGTTCTGGCTCGTAGGTATAAAAAACACGCCTAGTACGAGGACGACCGAGTTTTGGCCCCTTAATGAGTGGAAGACTTTTTGTCTTCCGCTTGTAGCCAAACACAGATTTGCGCTGATGTCTTCTGTGTGCTCTTTTTTCAACAACATCTGCAGCCTCACACTCAAGGGGCATCGCCGCCTCTTCCCCGCTCTGGGCGCCAGCCTCAGCTCCAGCCTCAGGAGAGGCACCCATACCTTTAGCAAACCTCTTCTTTTGCCGTTTCTGAAAAGATGCTAACGGCAAAGGCATCAGATGAGATGTGCGTCGAGGCTGCCCGATTTCAAAACCCTTGATGCGTTTCACAGACCTCCGTGTCAGGGACTGGTCCCTATCCGAGTCCTCTGACACCTCGCCTTCTTCTTTGATCCTCCTTCGAGCTTTTTCTGTGCCTTTAACTGCTGCCGTCACAGCATTTGCTGACTTTTCTTGCTTGGTGCCACCAGCTGAGGTAGCAGCTGCTTGATTTAACACGCCTGAATGTGCCGTTTCTCCTGCTTTTCTGAAAATATCAGGTGATTTTGTACCACTCGATGTACCTGAGGCCTGCTTGTCTGCATGTTTGGCTTTTGCAGTGAGAGCTACCTGCTTTCCCTGTAGTTTGAGTACATGCTTTGGTATTTCCTTCTCTTTTTCTTGGCTCTCTTTACCACCCAAGTCTTCTTTAGGAACTCTTGGTACAATTTTTCCAATCAGACCTGCCTTTGGGGTCTTGGGGATGATTTTTCCAATAAGAGGCTTTGCTTCTTGTGATTGGTCCAAAACTTTAGGAGACTTTTCTTGGCTGAGTGACGAATGAGAAACAGCAGCAGAAGTCTTTTGTGGACGAACTGTTGTCATCCCAAATCCAGTGAACTCGTCCTCCTGGAATAAAGCAGATAAAGTACAATCTTTGAGTTGTATTAAAAAAAAGCATTCGGACAAGAAGTCATATTAGAATTTCTTGATCTCTGTGACTTTGGCAGACAGCACTGAAAAATTACTTGCATACTTGCTACCTGCAATTTCACATTTTTGTGATAATCTGTTATAATATATCCAACAGTATATAATAAATAAGAAATGAAAAAATGAAGAGAGAAACTGATTTTTACTTTCCCACACTGACTGTATTGGTTCCAAAAACAGCAGCCACTGTGTATAAAACAGTTAAATATGGCGTAAACAGACTTAAGGTGGATGCTTTCTTGGAGCAGGAAAGACTGCTGCAGAGGCATCTTGTTGCATTTTTATTCTGGGTGCTCAACCTCACTCTGCTTCCATAGCAAGCTATGCAAGCTAAGCTAAACAACCAGCTGCACTTTTAAAAGCCGAACTTTTCCCCGGGTAAGTGACAGCTGTCACTTACCTGTCACAACAAATCGCTTCATCACATGGAAATCCCACAACACCTCTACGTAATCTGAGCTCAAGAACCTGCAATGTAATATTTATATTTACAAAAAAGAGCTTACTGAGAACCTTTCATTTTAAAAAATGTGGTGTAAAATACAGGGATAACACAACCTCTAATTTTGAACTTTTTAAAAATACATCAGCTAATCAAGTGCTTCTCACTGTTCCCCACTCTAGATTTAAACTTTGAGGACATGGTGCACTCTCTGTGTTTGCCCCTTGTTTTTATTTATTGGCATTTGAGTCTGTTTGATTTGCTCACTGATATCTTGTGTGCCACGACTGTATGTGTTTAGTACCTACTAACATGTATTTGACTTATTTCTTATGTTTTTTATCCATTCTAGCCTTTGTACAGCACTTTAGTCAATGTGAACCGTTTTTAAATGTGCTTTATAAATACATTCGAGTTTCAGTTTGACTTTGAACTTCTAAAGACAACAACAAGTGCCTGAGACTACATACCTCCGCAAAAGCTATGCATCAGTCCCTAGATATTTGGATTCTAATATTTTAGCATCAAGACAATGTCAGACATTTATTTCTTATTGCATTCTTTTTCTTTCCTCTAAGATATGATGCAAAATTCCAAATTTCTCCAATACTAAAAAAAAAAAAAAAAAAAAAAAAACTGTAATAATATTCTGTTCATAACCTTTCAGTTTTTTTAAATCCTGGCAACAACCACACAAACTAAACCAATCACAGAATGCCTTTGGCTATAATAATATGAAAATAATTAAATAATGGGACCATTCAAAGAGCTTTCAGTATTCAGTTTCAAACAGTGACCAGCAGGTTTCAGCAGGCACTTGGGTTTCTCTGAATGTGACTGGGTGTTATCTGTTTAAGCCCAACTGAAGTTTCAGAACTTAAATTGCGCAGTCCACAACATCCAGAGACAGAGATGAAAAAGACTGCATCGCCTTCTCACCACTTTCTGTTTCCATCATTTAAAGCTCAGGTATTGGCTCTGTTGAAACTACAGTCTAAGACCAGCACCGCTCTCTACTCTTACTCCTCCATTGCATCAGAGCGCTGTAGATTGGATGTGCCAAATGAAAAAGTCTGTCAATCTGTTAGTCACCCATAAATAATGACTCGGGGCCCATTCACTCCCTGTGCACATTCTAATCTGTAGCTAGATATGCTGCAATATCATCTCAATAACTGAATAGGTTTTGGGCAATTTGAACCCTATTCTTCCCTGAAAAAAATGATATTTCCATCCACTTATTAAAAACATAAAGGCAAACTCTGTTTGCAACAGCATCTTAAGTAAAGTTTGGAGTTAATGCACATTTCTACCCCTGATGCAAAGGTTGCACACTACATTAAAGTGAAAGAAACCTCAAACAAGCAGTTACTCACATTCATCTTTACACTCAGAATAAGAGTCTACAGATTTATCACCACTGAAACTCCCCTAACGATATCTATTCTATAACTGCAGTACACATGAGTGTGAGAGATACTCCAGTTGAGCAGCAGCACCCACAAGCTTTATTATCAGCCATGTGACCCTGTTACAGTCCAGCCTAAAGGGATTGCATCAGTGAAGTCTGACTGATTGCAGATATTAAAGCTCCTGTGATTAGATCCTATGTATGAGATTACATTATTATCACCATTCAGCCTGACAGGGGCTAAAAGGAGGCCACTAATAAGAACAGTGGCAGTATAAACACATTATGTAGCGTAAGAGTCTTTACATTACCCATCAACTGGATGGATCTGCAAAGAGTACAATGAAAACGCTACCAAGACTTCATCCCTGACCATTTAATTGAATCCACAACAACAATCACCCCAAAGGGCTTGATACTGTAAGCTAAAGACCCTAAAATATTATAAAGAAACCCCAACAATCACACGATGCCCTATGAGCAAGCACTCGGAGACAATGGGAAGGAAAAACTCCCTTTTAACAGGATCCTCCAACAGATCCAGACTAACTGAGGGGCAGTAATCCACTGTGACAGTTGGTGGGTGATGGTTAAGAGAAGAGAGCAGAGAGAGACAGGACAAAGGACATGCTATGGGAAAGAGAGGGCCAAAGTTTAATAATTACTAATGATTAAATGCAGTAGTGGTGTACAAATACACAGAGCGTGAAAAGAGCTGAGTGAAGAAGAAACCCTCAGTCATCATGGGAAACCCCACAGCATAAGCCTAGTGCCGCATACCTAATGGATGGTTCAGGGTCACTTTTGCCAGTCATGACTGTATGCTTTATGCAAAAGCAAAGTTTTAAATCTTGAAAGTAGCGAGAGGTTTCTAGCAGAAGGGCCTGATACCTTAATGCTCTGCCTCCCTTTCTAGTTTTAAAAACTATGAAACACAAGTAAGCACTTTTACCATGAGGTCAAAAATATGAAGGGATCTGATTATTCTAGATTTTGTATGTGAGGAAAATTATTTTTAAAATTCTGTCCATGCACCTCTGAAGTACGCGAAACAGATGATCAGAAACAAATGTATCCACTCTTCGATCAAAATTTCTTTAAGAATGAATTTTATTAAAGGCTAAGGAGCTTGGAAAGAAAAGCATCTGGACTTCTTTAAGTCGCTTAAAGACGTTTCACCTCTCATCTGAGAACCTTCACAGACCATTTTATTAAAGTTAATTCTTAATGTCAGATCATGTCATGTGACATGTCAAATGCAAGTAAACAAAGAAAGCATCTTTTGTCGAAGCAATGTGATTTTGCTTGCAAATCCTCTGGTGCAACATGTAGAGAAAACCTACTTCTGGCGGTTTAACCATTAACTTACATACGAATACGCAAAGAAGGCTGAGGAAGGTGGTGATGGTCGTAATGAGCGTTTTGTAAACAAAGACTGCTCACATTTAGTACTGGGCTTTCTTTTTGTTTAAGCCTGATTCCCTATGTATAATACATAATTATACTCCCGAGTTTAGGTTTATTTCCCTTCCTGTAGCATCTCACGTTAGTCTTACGTTCAAAACACCGAACGGGTCAGCTGACCTCTCTGACGTGGAGAGTACCGTCCCCAAAGTCATGAGCGGTGGCGGCGGCTGCTAACTACGACAAGATTAGCGGCACAGGGTGGGAACTTCAACTCACAAACCGTATCGAGGGAGGGAGGGAAAAAGAAACAAAGACATCTACTGGCTTCAACAACAACAACAACAAAAACTCCCCCTCACCTCTGCGGAAGTTTCCATCTAATCATCGTTTTTCTTTCATGCCAACAAACTCAGCGGGACACAGGCTTGATCTCTATATATTTAAACGAGCGTATAGCTTTGATATGATCATTTTAAAACAAACAACGAACTTCAAATATGTACAGAAGTCATCACACTAACAATACCCACCTATAATCCTCACTAAAACACTGTAAACACAAGCGGCCAGCTACATTTACAGTGTGGGATCACTGTTTGCTAAAACTAAATGAAGCTTACCCTGCAGGCAGGCGGCTAGCTTCTGTTGCTAGCTACACTGCCGCTAACTAGCGGTACGTCAGCTAAAATACGCTTACTAAGGAAAGAGAGCCTTTGAATGCAGCTCTTTTTTTGAATAACTGCCTTTATTCGTCTTTTATGGCGACTGTTTCCCGTAGAGCTGACACGCTATGTTTAGCTTATTTACCTCCTCACTGTTGCTGGACTCGAAACCCGCATCTCTCCGCCGCCTGTGCTTCTCCTCCAGCCCGAGGAGGCACAGGAGGGACGGATCCTCGCTTAACGCGAGGCCGATGTTGACGGGCCTCGGCCCTCCGGTAAGCAGCTCCGTCTCCTCCGAGCCCAACCTTCCGCGTCTGGTACGTTTCTCCGAACGCTGCCTGCTGCGAAGCGTGCACGGCCGGCCCGGAAAGCGAGCCCGGGCCGGTGTCTGGCTACTCAAGCCCGCGACAGCAGCGGGAGAAGATAATCCGCCTCCCGATGCCGCCATTATTTACTACACAACAACACGGACGGCGCGCCAGCAGAGAGTGGCTGCAGCGATATGAGTGGCAAGATGACTGCTGCGACGCAAAGGCGCGAGATAGAAAGAGGCACTAGTGCATCATGGGAAAACGAACTTTCCGCCCCGCAGAGGTGCCACGGTACTCCCACTCCAGTAAACTGGAAACTATGAGATGTTACTGATGCAAAGTAAACACTTACAGACACTCTCACAACAACAGTCGCAGTATATTCACATTCTTTTCATTTTATGTTTTTTTTTATTATACTTTGGTTGTTCAATAACTGCAGACTGGAAGTCAATAGACACTTTATGGTCCAGCTAACCCCTTTTATATTGCTTTTTGCATGCATGTGTTTTTTGGTGGTGTGCTTAATGTTTAATTTTTCTTTAAAGTGTGCTTATATAACCTTTCTTTATGTAGCTTTAACCCCAGCACCAAGCAGGAGTGGCACTCCCAAGCTTCCTGTATCCTAATTTCAATGACAATGAAGGCTCCCCATATAACTGTCACTTACTTTATGCTATAAATATGCAAATTTAAATTGAATAATTGTAAAAACACGTGTTTGTTCACGCAATAAGTTTGAATATGGTGTAAAATATAAATTCACAATGCAATGATCTACAAACTCTATATTCTAAATAATAAAGGGATGCTTTACAGACAATACGGAAACCTGCTATGATGTATAGTTTGGAGAGGCCAAGCTGGAGGTGGCACAGTTGAAGATGCTAAAATTTTCATTGGGAGTGACCAGGAAGGTCAGGATTCAAAATGAGTACGTCAGACAGACAGCTCAGTTTGAGGGGTTTGGAGACAGTTAGAGAGGAAGAGAGAGATGGTTTGGACATGTGCAGTGGAGGGATAGTGGATATACATGCAGAGGGTTCATGTGACAGGGGATGATACTAAAGATAGGATAAAATGAAAACATGATCAGCTGTGGCGACACCTAGAGGGAGCAGCTGAGAGGAGGAAGAAGATTGTAATTAAATGAGTTCAACAACAATAGTAGTAGTATAAGAGCTGTGGACGAAGCAGAAAGAGGTAAAATTGTTAGAGCTGGTTAGCATGAAGTAAATTAACTCACAAAAGTCAATGCCAATAAATAAATAAATAATGTCCTCAAGGTCAGTGGCACTGCTCTTAGATCCACTCTAAGATCAGTTATAAATGTAATAATATCAATTACTGCGTTTGGTGCTCTCTAGCCAGGTCACTCTTGAAATATAAGTTTAAACAAAGGATGTAATAAATATAAAAACAGTGGTACTGTCCGCTTCTTACCACCGGTAAACCCCGCCCACAGTGATACAACTCGATGAACTTTATTCAAGCAGTTACACGTATCAGATTTGATTAAATAAAAATGTTCTTTCATACCAAAATCACTCTGTTTTTTGGGTTTTTGTTTTGTAAAGCTTAGCAATATTATTTCTATAATACCTAAAATTACTTACTTTGCACACTCTGGATCTCTAGTGTTTTGTTTCTTTTTTTCATAAAGCATCTAAAATATGTCTTAAGTATTTTAATTTCTAATTTTGTTATTAAATAAAAAAATATTTAGAACCAATAAAACATCAAGTTAAAATTTAGAAGGTATGTTTCCAGCAGTCTTCATAGTCCTCTGGTCTGTCATGTATTCACAACTATTAGAGATTGGCTTCTTTCTTCTGGGAAAGACAAATAGGCAAATATGAACCTTAATAAGTTAAAGTTGTGTTTTCTGTCCTAAATAACTCTGTATGTGTGTGTGTGTGTGTGTGTGTGTGCACGCATGCAAGTAAGGGAGAGTATTTGTCAGCTTTTAAGGTCATTTAAAACAGCGAAGTTGTTGTTTCAGTTCTCTAAAATGTCAAATAAGTACAGATATCTATTCACTTTGACTTTAAAGCTGCAGAGTTCCTGCAGTACTCTGGCCATTTACTCAGTAAAATATTCATACCTTACATAAAAAGGAAGTCAGTACACATCAGTCTGGCATTCAAAAGTATCATCATTAAGTAAATATCATCAGTAAAATGATATAAAACCTAACAACACTGATCTAGCAGAATTCCCACTATCAGTGTTGTAACTGGGGAACCACGTAGTGAGTACTGAAATCATGTATTGGTGTAAAATTATCCAAACACAGCCACTTAGTCAGATATACCTTTCCCACTTCAACTGCTCTTCCACACAAATATCTGTGCACTTAGATCTGTAGACGACCCGCTGAAGTTCAAAGCGAGAATCACAAAGAGGAAGAAAGTGATTTTGAATGTGGAACAGTTGTTGGTGTCATGCTGGCTGCTTTATTTCAGTATTTCAGAAACTGCTGATCTGCTAGCATTTTCCCACACAATCATCTCCATTTTTCTTTTGGTTGATGAAGGATAAGCTAATAGGAAGGCAACAGTAACTCAAATAACCACCAATTACAACCAAGGAATGCAGAAGAGCACTTCTGAATGCACAACACATGAAACATTGTAGCAGATGGGCTACAGCAACAGAAGACCACACCTGGTGCCACTCCTAATGGGGAAATTCAGTTATCAGCTCGCACAGGCTCAACAAATTGTTGTCCTGGCACACTTTGAGGCCCTTAGTGCCAATTGGGCATTGCTGCTGTGTGATGCCATCATCTAAATATGGACCAGAGGGACATTCTGATCACACATTAGTTAAATATTTGTTCTAAAGTACAATCAAGTATTTGGGGGATAGTATCCACACATTATTAGTAGTACACTTAATAAAAAAATAATAAATAAAGTTCAGTTCTAGTCTGTATAAAAGGCAAGAGTTCAACTAGATGCAGAGATTTAAAGAGATAAGAATTTGATCCCCCCCCCCCAAAAAAACCCCACCTCAAAACAAGTGAGATGATTCTTCATAAATTACTTAATTTCAGACTTATTCAAACTGAAGTGTTTTCCACATCATAAACATTTAAGTAAATATAATAATATAAAAGGGACAAAGACAGCACAGGAATTTGAGTACTGTTTAATGCAACAACTTCTGAAAAAAAAGAAGAAAAAAAAGAAAAGGAAATGAAACCTTGAGACTGACTGTCTCTTGACAGAGAACCCTATATACTGCTGTAGTATTTAAGATTGTATCATGTTCGGGACTTAGAGTGTCTGACTTCAGCTAAATACAAAACATTCACTCCACTTGTAAGAAATAACTTGTTGGTCTACAGTGAATAAAATACGTTACAGGTAGTTTGGAGGTAATATGGACAGAATTATGGACAAAATTAAAGAAGTCCAGCTACCTTCTTTTCAAGCTCTTAAGTATAAACTGTAGAACATAAAACAACAGACACAATCCTCCATCAGAAAATGATAAAATAGGTGAATTATATAGTTACAGTTCAAGATAACTGACCTCTGGTGGCCGTGTGAGTAAGTGCACATGTGCTGGTGTCGCCACCTTTAGTTTTAGATCAAGTTGACCCACGGAAAACACAGAAAAACGAGATTTCTAGCACGTCTTTAACATTATAAAAGTGCAGTTTTACTCACACTAAAGCAGTAGTAGCTGTGGGGTAAAACTAACAAAGCTGTGATGAGATTAAAGTGAGTGGACACGAACTAAAGTTTCCCAGTTGACTGTCAGGTGTGTCTCTGTCTCCTGCCTCTGAATCCAAACCATCCTGCTCCCTCACAATGCAAACCCTGGTATGGCTTTCCAGTATAGCTTACACTGGAAGAATTAGTAAGAAGAAATGGCCAAGGTGATCATGTAGTTAAGAGTACTACCTGGTGTGTACAGGTCTGTGCAGTCTTCACTTTGACGATCATTTAATCTAAACACGTAGGGACGAGTTGCAGTCTCTTCCCTTTATATTATGTTTTTTCTGCTCCCTCCTCTGGCTCGGTGTGGGTGCTCTGATGAGCCTTTAGGCTGCTTTCTCTTGTATAGCTCTTTGCACAGGTGAGGCAGGTGTATCTAGAGTTGTGAGCCGTAGCCTTGTGTGCGCTGAGCTGCTCGGGTTGAGCAAAGCTCTCGTCACACTGTATGAACGCATGTGGGTTGTGCTCGAGTTGCCTGTGTGCCCGTAGGGCTAAGACAGAAGGAAATGTGAGATCACAGTCTGCTTCGGGACAGGGAATCTGGAGCTCGGAGGAGGAGCAGCCGTCTGTTGGAGGGTCACTGTATTCTTCGTGGTTGTCCGCTCCCTCTTCTTGTTTTATCCTCTTGCCGTCACCAGTCACCCCTTGAGCTGCATGCTTGGGTTTACGCCCGCGTTTTCTGCCTTGCGGTTTAGCGTCACAGGTTATTTCCCTGGCAAATTTCTCCTGGTGCTGCAGGAGCTCTTCCTCAGTCTGGAAACTCTGATGACATTTGCAGCACTGGAAGGTGTTCAGGTCATCGGCTTGTTCTGGGGGCTGGGGGTGCACTGCAATGCGATGGCTGCGAAGTCGTGACGGGCTGGGGAAGGAAGCACCACAGTCCCTGCAGGGACACCGCCGTTCTTTACACTCGTGTCGTCTGTGTTGGTTCAGCTGCAAGATATGAAACAGTCAGAAATGGTATACTGGAAACCTCCAGCACAGAAAAGAAGCTTTAAAATGCCTGCCATGTCCTCACCTCGGTGAAGGTAAAGAAGCTTTTCTGGCAGTAAGAGCAGACGAAGGCCTTCTCCTCTGTGCTGTGGGTGGCCTGATGCTTGCTGAGCTCCTCGGAAGAGGAGAAGAACTTCTCACATTTGTAGCATGTGAAGACAGTGTTACTCTGAAAAATCAGAAGAAATATATGTTTGATTGTTTGTTTTAATTCATTCTGTAAAAATTCACATTAACGAATTTAATCAGCAACAATGTGAATTTCCAGAAAGCTGATTTTGTTCAACTTGATGCAATGTTTCATCTCATCACAGTTGCACAATGATTGAAACTTGGACCACTGACTAACACCAGGCCATGAGCTCAGTTTCGAGACTGCTAATACTGAAATTTCTATGACCACTGATGACCATGAGTGCTAATCCCACTCATGGTCTCACCGTAATATGGTGAAATGTACTTTAAGGCCCCCTCTTCGGTTTAGAGATGGCTGTTCCCTTCTAACATAATTGCCCTCCTTGACTCCCTGCTCAAACCACATGAATACATCCTCATCAGTGGAAAAGTGGCCACTGGCCTGTAGTTTTAAACATACTGCATATTCTTGGCCTGGACTCTCTCGTAGGTCTGCTGTGCTGTGCCATCCACTTAGCCAGAGGGTTGTTCGGTTTCCTCAACAGCAATCCTCTTGGCATATAAACACGTTCACTATGTTACTCCATTTGTTTGTCTGTATGGGCTGGTTCATGGTACACATTGACTTTCAAATGTCCCTCATTTGCATATTAACGATCATGAAACTGAGCTCATGGTTCATTATTAGTCAGTGGTGCTACTTTCAGTCGTTATGCAACCAAACTGTTTATAAAGTCGGGAAAACCTGCAGTCAGCTGAGCCTGAAGAAGTCACTGTGATGATGAACAGAATCAACTTTCTGGATTATTAGGCAATCATCAAGAAAACAGCGTGGGTTGTTCTTCATCAGTCAAATATATATTGTCAGAATTTAACAGTTCCAGCGTTTCAAATACATAGACTGTATATAAAAGATGTAATCCTCTGGCATATGAAGCTTTGAGCAGAGGGTGGTATATGTAGCCTTGTTGTGAAGCCAAGTGACACTACACATTCATAGGGTATAGAAGAGCTGACCTGAAGCCTGCCCTGTTTTCATTTAATTTCTAACTCTTAGAAGAACCATAGTTTACAGCGTGAACATTATCTTGTAAACTAGCTATTGAGAACTTAAACTCTGGAGAAATGCAGTTACTAAAGTCACAAATCATGTTAGAAGTACAGCTGCTTTCTCTTTTAGACCTCTATACAATCTTTCTGTAACCAGAAGAATCTCCCCCTGCTGGCCACTGAAAAGAGTGCAGGTTTGAGGCACTTTTGCTTTAGCTTCAAGCCTTGATTATAATCCATTGCAGACGTGTAGTAGTTTTTGCATTGTAATGTAAATTCTCACAACGATCACAAAAACAGGGAGGCATGCTGATATTGACGTGGACTGTCATGCTCCCCATGTGATGATGAAATACACTTCAGTCGGACCCCAGTGGATTCGTGGACGCAGTATAATCAAGGCTTCACTTTTCGTACCTGAACACATTTTCCATCATTTATCTACAGTCTATGCTCAGACTTGCTGCTTTTTGTTTTCTATATCAAAATGATTATTTTTTTATTAATGCATAATAAATTCAAAGATTAATAAATAATCCTGGAGAGTAAAACATTACTCATCATGCATGAACTGTTGGACGTGTTTAGCCTGTTTTTCCCACCTGCTGCAGTTGCTGCTTGTATTGGTCCCGATGACTCTTCCTCATGTGTCTCTCCTTAGCTTTGGAGTTACAGAAGGTGATAAAGCACTGGAAGCACTGCAGACTCTCATGCTGATCTGCGTCACAGTGAGAAGAGTTGTTCAGTAACGGTGGACTTATCATCAAAACATGTCAGCTGTTAATGTTGCTGTGACTGTGGCGGTTGGAAAGAGGAGTCACATTAATGTAAAATGTCATCTTACAGGGGGCGACCAGTGGCTCAGGCTTCATCTCCGCAGAGGTTGACCTCATGTCGTTTCCGACAACTACCTGCTCGATCTTCATCATTTCCATGCTTTCACACAGCACCCAGCCGCGTAAAGCTGCAACATGAGAGACATGTGACTCAGAACTGCAAACCTCAACCAGCTACAAGAAACTGCAATAAATAATAATAATAAAAAAGAAAACAAACAAGTCCCCCCACTGAATTAACAGGATGTTTCAGGGAGGAGGGGGTCCTATATAATTCAAATCGGCTAGTATAAATAAAAGCAGCTCACGTTAGGCCTGAGCTAACTATTTAACAGAAGGATGGAGGTGAGGGATGCTGAGCTGCAACTAAAAGCGACATGACTCCACTGATATATTCAACCGGCACTATATTTTTATTATGTAGCCTTCCGCCTCCTGTGACGCTGCGCTTTTTCACTTTAAACATGCATTTAATGAGCAAGCAGAGGTTCATAAACAATTTTAAAACGCCTTTTTACCGTTCAAAGCATCCACTGGGCGAAACGAAGCGGCAGAGCAAAACGTGCCAAAGTCACGTGACACGAGACCGTCCGCTATCGCGAGATTGTGAACGCCTTTTTCTCAAATGCTGGTTTCTCTGCCTATCTACTGAAGGTGTTTTATTATTAATTATCATTATTATACATTTGTAAAGATAGTTTCAATATACATCCGTAATGATGTTGAATAGCATGAAAACGAACAGGAATCGTGGCATCCTTGCAGTGCACTATGTTTATGGCGTTCAAATGATTTAACCAATCAACCAATCACAACGCAGCACCAGGCTTCAATTAAGAGAATCGATGAATGAAAATTATACATATTTAAACCTGAGACTACTGATCCTAAAACATATTAAAATGTTAGCTGTACCTCTTGTTCACACTGAACTTATAAAAACTAGTTTCAAATACTTTTACTGCATTTAATAGAACTCTTAAAAAATATTGGTCTCAATGAGACTACCTGTTTAAGTAACAGACTAAGTAATAATAAAAATGGATAATAATAATAATGAAGTCTTCAGGTAATTATTGTAATTAATAAGATCTTATTTCCCTACAAGTAAAAACACAAGACATTGAAAACAAGAAAAAAGAACCACAAGAAAAAGAAGAAGTCTTTATTAAAGTATCATAGAACTTTATTGGTAATATTGTTTCACAAGGCAGACACATCAATGCAACGCTTGATGAAGAGTTGATAAGACGGCACGTTCTCTTTTCTTTAAATAATCTGTGAAAGACAAACACAGAGTTCTGGGTGCAGAAAAATTAGATCAAGGACTCGAAGAAGCCGTTCAAACCCTTGCCTGCTTCTGCTGCTGGAATTCAGCAATTCGGCTTTCCATGACAGGCCTGAAGTGCCTGATCAATCCCTGGGAACACAGATAAGAGAAGAGAGGGGTGTTGGTCAGTTATCCTGCTGAACTTGAGGCAGAAAACAAATGGGGAAGCTTTACAAATAATACAACATGTAATCAAGCTACTCGCTAATCAATTGTGAAGAGTGCAATGCAAACCCCTTGGCAACCTCTGGTCGCCATGGGGTTTCTACGCATGGGCGAGGCTTTAAAAACACCTATGAGTGTAATACTGTATTCTTCGATCTGTAACATTATTGTCCTTGCATTAGGTACACGTCACACACATTAAGTGTACCTAATGCATTTTGAAGTATTGGCTGAGTTTCCCATTAATAGTTCCATGAAGACGTGAGATGCATTTACCTGCACAGGCCACGCCGCACCGTCGCCCAGCGCACAGATACTGTGCCCCTCGATCTGCTTGCTGATCTCCCAAATCATGTCTATCTCTGCTGAACGTGCATCACCACGCGCAAAACGCCACATCATCTTATTCATCCAGTCCACTCCTGCAGAAAAACACAACAAGAAAAAACTCACACGTTTTAATTTAATGAAGGTGGTGGAGAAATATTAAGGTGTGCAGAACTGAACTGTAGAAGCATTTACCCTCTCTGCACGGTGTGCACTGGCCACAACTCTCATGCTTGTAGAATTCAATCAGACGGGCAATGGCTCTAATAATGTCAGTCTGCAAAAGTAAAACCCATCCACCAGTTTAACAGCAGTTTTCTGCATTTCTTATTTCACCAAATATACTATAGACTAGACAAATTTACCGATTTGTCCATGACGATGAGAGCAGCAGTGCCCAGCCCAGTCTGCGCCTGAATAAGGCCATCAAAGTCCATCAGCACATCTTCACACACGCTCTTGGGGATGAGGGGTGTTGAGGACCCACCGGGAATTACAGCCAGCAGGTTATCCCAGCCGCCACGCACCCCACCTACCAGACAGATGTTTGTTCCAATTAAGTTAAAAAAAAAAAGAAAAAAAGAAGAAGAAGCACTTAGGGCTGTGCTTAAGCTAAGCTGTCTTAATCTTTTCAGTCCATGACCCCCTTCACGCAGGAAGACTTCCACTACTTTCTTTTCTTTTTTTTTTTTTTTAAATCCTATCAGGCAAAAATGATGTGATTTTTACATTTTTAGTGCATTATGTACCTGCGTGTCTCTCAATGAGCTCTTTCAGAGGAATAGACATCTCCTCTTCTACTGTGCAGGGGTGGTTGACATGCCCAGAGATGTTGAACAGCTTTGTGCCCGAGTTTCTCTCCCTGCCAAAGGTGACAAACCACGAGCCTCCACGACGACAGATGGTGGGCGCCACAGCTACAGTCTCCACGTTGGCGACAGTTGTTGGGCATCCAAACACACCTTCAAACACATGAGAGGGAGTGGTGCTGACATTTGAGACGTGCTTTTATTTTAGCAAGAATAATGAGGGCCCAGCAGAAGAAGCAGCAGTGAGGAAAATGTAATTAATATAGAAACTTTTTCATTCTAACCCCGACTCTGAAGGCAGGAACTCACCGACATCTGCAGGGAAGGGGGGCTTCAGACGGGGCTTCCCCTGCTTTCCTTCCAAGGACTCGATAAGAGCGGTCTCCTCTCCACAGATGTAGGCTCCGGCACCACGCATCACAAACACATCAAAGTCATAACCAGAGCCACAGGCGTTCTTTCCAATTAGCCCAGCAGCGTAGGCTTCATTGATGGCCACCTAAGAGCCAGGAGAGAGAATATGAGGCTTAATCTGTATGAATTACAATGAACATGAGTTGGACGGAGGTGCAGCTACTTTTGTGTCTGAATCACCTCCACCTAAAAGAGATTAGTTGTAGATCAGATTTTTTTTTAAATTTAGTCACATTACTGACTTTAATATAATCTGAAAGTATGCAGCTTATTACCAGTATCCAATATAACATTTAAAAAACAAACAAATAAACACTTACTTTCCCCTTCCCAGGCCTTGAAAAATAAGACTAATTTAATTACGGTACTTTAAACATGGCTGAAGGGCAGTATAATAAATAATAATGGGTTATAATAATATTATATTATAAGCCCATTTTTTTAAAATCAGATTTCACACTTTATATTAATATTTTAAATCTGGAAAGAAAATTAATCCATAAAGCCTCAAAATGAAATGTGCTGGAGTCTGCTGGTGTCATTGCTAGAAGCAGACAGGATAGCTCCTGTCGGCCTGCAAAAAGTTTATATTAATCAGCCAAATTTATGGATCCAGGGAAGACTAGCTAGCACACAGGTAGCTTTCATGATAGCAGTTCAAAAGGTTTATTTATTACATGCTTAAGCCTGACAAGCAGAAGGTCTGGAAAAAGGATTGTGACTATTGTTTTAACTTGCATAAAATCTTTGAAAGAAAAAAAGTCCGACCAGTACAGAACGGACATATATATGTACACACACACACGCACGCACACGCGTGCGCGCGCACACACACACACACAGCACTGGTCAGCCTCAACTAGCTGATTTATGATTTGAACCAGATTTTTTTTCCTCTTTGTTTTGTTGCTGTGCTCCATCGCTTATTTATATTTATTATAATAATGTTCTTCACTGGTATGAAAATGTTTGCAGTGATATTCCAAAATTGTATCAGTTGTGGACCATGTTTTACAATCATTTGTAATTATGCTAAAAGCTTAAAAAGATGAGCTCAATTTTAACCCGGGTCCTTCAGACATGCATCGACTACAGTAATGCTAAAGTGTTTTGTTTTGATCTCTTTGCATTTTCTCCATAAACTGAAGATGATAGTGAGGTGTATGATCATTTTTAAAGACTTGATCTCAGTTGTCTCTATCCATCTCTACCTGCAGGTTGGAGGACTCGTTGTAGAACTCCCCTCTGATGTAGATGTAAGCAGCACGGGCTCCCATGGCCCTCCCAGCGATCAGGCAGCCTTCGACCAGCTTGTGTGGGTCATTCCTCATGATCTCCCTGTCCTTACAGGTGCCCGGTTCTCCCTCATCTGCATTCACCACCAGATACTTTGGGCTAACGTACAAAAACAGAAGCAAGTTGGTATAATAAACATTACTGTCAAAGTAGCGGAATTTATCTTGCACAAAGGCTGCACAACACATGGCAATTTCTGACTTTTACTAACATTAAGAGGTGATAATTGGCTGACAGAAAAAACAAAATGAATCAAAATAAATCTGCTCTGTTTTATGAAAACTATGATAAACATCAAACTGGTTGAACTATAAGAACGCCAGAAGCATTCCTTTTAAAAAATGAGTGTTGTAAGTGCTTGTATTTGCTAAAAAATGCACTTATGAGTTTATTATTGCTCCAAATGTAGTTACGTTTTTGTAAAAATGTTACAACTTAGCACTAAAATTGCAAAATGATATCTGTGTCCTCACTGACCGGCCATCACTGGGCTTGTTCATGAAGCTCCACTTCATGCCAGTAGGGAAGCCAGCTCCACCTCTCCCACGCAGGCCAGAAACTTTGATCTCATTGAGAATCCAGTCGACTCCCTTCAAAAGAATCTCCTTAGTTTTGTACCAGTCGCCACGCTTCAAAGCCCCATTCAGCCTGTGGCACAAATACGAGAAGGTCACAACTGTTTTTTTTTTTTTGCTAAACCTCTCACCTTGCATCAAATTCACAAGAGAACAACACAGAGGTGTTACCTCCATTCATGTCGGCCATAAAGGTTGGTGAAGATTCTGTCCTGATCTGCCAGCGGACCAAATTTAGTTTTCTTAGGAGCACTCTGCCAGAAAAGCAAAGAAAAAACAAAAACAAACTGTTACTACAGTTGTAAGGATTTAATTTGTTTCATACTGGTTTTAACAACATGGGTCATACCTGTGCTGTGCTGTTGTATCGTGTGATAGCAGTCACGCCACCCTGACTGATAGCAGCTGGGGCACGGGCCACCCCGCTCACCACAGTTCGAGAAAAGGACAGCATCCTTTCTGCATGAAAAATAGAAAAAACAAGACTGAGCCTGAATCATTTTCATTTTCAAACACTAATAAAAGAAAGCACCTGCACAGGTACAGAGAGCTGCTGTTTAACCTGCTGTGACATTGAAAAAAACAAAACCAAGAGCTGATGTGACGATGCCTGTATCCACATTTTACACAGTGAGTGGTCATAATGGGGGCAGCTGTGGCTCAGGGGGTAGAGGTATTCCAGTCTGCATACCGAAGTAACTCTGAGCAAGATACAGAACCCTGAGTTTCCCCCAATAAAGAAATCGAAGTGTGAGTGTGTCCAAAAAGGCGGACAAGGCACTTCTTTTTAGAACAAACACTTGTGTGAATGACACTTGTAGTAAAAAGCACCTTGAGTGCTGAACTTCCAGTCTACTACCAGTCCATGCTGAGCAGAGTAAAGCTGTCTGTACTAGTTTGTGAAATACGCTGCTGTAAATGTAAAAAACAATGAGTTTCCCTTTCTGTCACAGATGTATACACACACACACACACACACACACACACACACACACACACGATATTTACTGACATATCAGTACCAATATCTTTTGTACTATTGGTCGGGTGTTACTCAGTTTCACTGCATCAACAACTTCATAACACTATCTTCTGATCATCATAATTTGCTATTTAATGGCCCTCTCAGCTAAAAACAAATCACGGGCTAAAAACAGCTCAGCCGGAGTTTTATAAAATAAATGCCAAACACAGAGCACCGAAACGAGAGCTGACATTTCATTTCAACACCATAAATTTAGATTAGCTGTCAGTTTTAGCATGATGTATTTCTTACAGAGGTCCAGTGCTAACTCTTTTGTGATGTTATGTCAGAGCTAACCGAGTTAAGTAACGAAGGTGAAGGCGACTGCCAGCCATGTTATCAAACCTAACACTGCAGCTGGGCTATTATCTCATACAGTCGCTAAAAGGGCGAGTGATTACTGGACAAAACTGATCAGGTCTGCCTCGCTTCAGTGTGATGACAGGAGTACACACCGCTGACCTCCATACTCAGATAGCCACCGCTAGCCTAGCGCTAAGCTAAACTGGCTAGCGGTTAACCTTGTAATGTCAGAATAAAAACAGCTGGTTCACTGTGCAACGTGCAGATATCACATTAAAAATAAGTAAATGTGCGTTAAAAAGCTGAACTCATATCAGCCACAAACGTGCTGAGGTAAGGCAGCAGTCAATCCTCCTTACCTTTCCTCTGCGTCCCGAGTTTATGAAATAAAGTGAGACAGGAAGCAGAGCGCACGGCCCGGATACGATAATGCGGAGGGTTATTTAAAACACACTCTCATAATGCCAGAGAACTACGAGGTTATGCACGTATTTTATTTTATGTTCATTGTTCACAAATTAGGCTTTTATATTGCATTTTAAACCCTCTCAAAATAACCAGCTGTAATATATTCTTATATTTACCGAGCTTGCTTGTTTTCCCACATTTGATAAAAAACCATTTTATACTGTTGAATTTTAAGTTTTACTTTATAAAGCGACTTTTACTATATTCTGCTTTTTACACAGAGTCTATTTAATTTATGTAGCCTTTATTTAACCTATGTCGAGATATTAAGGTTTTTATAAAATGAACTGTTCTATTTTATTTATTTATATTATTTAATTTACTTTATTATTAATTATTATATTTAAATCGCTCTCTCTCCCTCTCTCTTTTCAGTTTTGACCATATGGTAATTTTTATTGAGCTAATCTAGTCATTACAGATATTATGTTATTTTGGATGTTTTACACCTTTTGGGATAATAATAATAATATTTGGGATAATTTTATTTTATTATAAAAACTATGGTAACCTTATAATCATGGCAATTTATTAAATGTCGTTATATATGATACTATTTATCATAATAATTATTTATTGTTTGTTAAACAATGTAGCAATATGGTACTGTAGTATTATGAAGCCACAAAGTATATAGGAAATAAGAAAACATCTTATTTCTAATAACAGGATCTTGTAATACACAGTCAGAACATGCTTATACCACCATAATTATGGATAATTACTTAGTGTTTCACATTAATGAGAATGTTCATCATATCATTGTGAGAATGGACACTATGTGAAAAACAAAGCCATGACTTTATATCTCATAGTTCTGATGAGATTTCATTTAAAATCTGTCTAGATAGCATCAGTTCAAAGCAAAAGTTACCTGAATGAGATTTATATTGTAATGTAGAGACCCTTCAAACCCCAATGATCAGGCGATCCCCTGTGAGCAGCACTTTGCGACTGCGAGGAGGAAGAACTCCCTTCTAACAAGAAGAAACCTCTGGCATATCCAGGTTCAGGGCACGGTAGCCATCTGCTGTAACTGGTTGGAGGGTGAGAGGGAAAGAGAACAGAAAAAAGAAGCAGAGAGTATTATGAGGATAAAAAGGCATACCTTTAAGATTTATGAAAGTGTGAGTGAATATTATGATAAGTCACAATAAGATACATTCTGGATGCGTGGCTTAATTTTCTTGGCAAAGTTGTGGAAAAAAGCTTCAAAAACGTTTTCTTAAGTAAAACAGTATTTCTTTGATCAACGTGTCTGCACATTCTTTATACATAAGCACAAATAACACACTGCATAGGAAAAAAATACATATTTGATATTTATGCTTCAAGGTTACAGATATTTGTATACACATGACATCATCAATATAAAGGTAATAATCAGAAAAATAAGAAAAAATAAAGACATTTCAGTTAAACTTGTAAATTCCAAAAAGGTCTGTTTTGTGTGCATCAGATGAAAATATTCAAAATCATGCTGTTTCAAATGCACCTGAGAAAAGGAAACAGTATTAATCTAAATGTAAATCAGCATTCAGTCAATTTAAATTTGCAAAATCTTTCTTTTAAGCAAAAACAGAACAGAAATAAACTTCTAATAACTACATTGTTGATGTTTAGATACAGCTGTGGCTTCTGCTGTGAAAAATGCTGCATGTATACCCTGTATGTAACCTCACTAAAAAAGTGAAGTAAAAAAACTGAGAAAGTTCAGCTGATATATTAACAAAAATAGAACTTACATTATACAACAGCATCATCTGACAGTTACCAACTAGTTAACCTTTAGAGACTTTATTCTCATTCATTAGTTTTACATTATAAATAAACAATATGCCAGAAAAAATGCAACAAAAATAGTATGGAAACAAATAATACTGGGTATAAATTATTCTTTATATGACCTCTGTGAAACCTGTCTGTGTACAGCTGGAGATATTACATAACCGCAACTGATCTTCTGTGAACATCAGCATTACATCTTGACATCAGGCAACCTACAGATGAGAAGGATCATTTAAAATAGAGCCACAGAAAGCTGAATGATGTAACACCAGCTGCTGCTCCTGTAGGCTGTCAATATCCTGGACGGATGATCTGATAGATAATCAAAGTGGCACTACAGGCCACTAAAATGTGCTTTAAAAGAGGTATTTACAGCTGGAAAGAGACCAGTCCAGACAGACTCTTGGTAAAAACAAAAAAACAAAAACTAATTCATTAATAAATCAGTACATCAATCAATAAATAAAAAGCTCATGTAAATCAAAACAAAGCTCTAATACAAACATGAGCACATATTACAGCTTATTCAAGTTCAAATAATGAAATAAAACCACTGAAGGTAGACTATTTTCACCTCAGTGCAGTAATGCTGTACTAATAAGTTTAAGTAGGTCTCGCTATCTGATTGTCCATCAGCATGCTCCAATAGAAGATATCTTTGTCATGTGCAGTTTAAATGTGACAAATGTGCTCGATGAGTCTGGCTGGAATGTTTTTCTCATGGTGCTGAGGGAGTCATTCATCTGGGACTGGCTGATAACTCGGTCTGCGCGCAACGCGGTCCAGTCGGTTCACGGCCACACTCTCAAACGCCCTCCTCATCAGAGGATGCTCCTCCAGGACCTCGCTGAAACTGTCCGCGCTCAACGAGTACAGACGGCAGTAGGTCTCAGCCCTCACGCTGGCTGTGCGTCGTCCCTGTGTCAGCAAGCAAATCTCTGAAACAAGGAAGACATCATTTTAAATATGCCGTTCATCCCACTTGCTAAATGAGAAGATCTGAAGAGCTGAAGTCCATTTACCATCACTTCCATCTACAGTTATTTAATTGTAGAAAAAATATTCATAAGTGGAAAACTTTCAGGACAATCATCTCAGGAGCAAACATTCCAGCAAATTCACCAAGAAGCCAGACTTTGCAATGCTCAGAGAAACACGAGAGCTACATCTCAGACTGCAATCCTCAGTTAACACGTTAAATTTTAAAGTTCATGACAGTACAATTAGAAAAAGACTTAACAAATATGGTTTGTTTGGAAAGTGTATCAGGGGAAAGCCTCTTTTCTAAAAACAACATGGCAGCATGGCTCAGGTTTGCAAAGTTGCATCTAAACAACAGTAAGACTTCTGAAACAATGTCATTTGGACTGTTGAGGTGAAACCAGGGTCGTGCCCATGAACTCTGTATGTCCAAGTACTCTAAAGTCAATTGTGAGGATATTGGTCTGATAGTTAAGCTTGGCTGAAACTGGGTCATGCGACAGGATAATGACCCCAAGCACAAATCTACAGCAGAATAGCTGGAAAAAAAAGAGTGGTGCAACGGCCTCATCAAAGTCCAGACTTTAACCTGATTAAAATGCTGTGGTGGGACGTCAAGAGAGCTGTGCATAAATTAATACCTGCAAACCTCAATGGACTAAATCAATGCTGTAAAGAAGAGTGGAACAAATGTCCTCCAAAGTCACGAATGTCATACAGAAAAGAATTAATTATTGCTGCTAACAAGCGACTGAATCGTGGGGTATATTTATACTGTTTCTGCATTCTGGCTTATTTTTCTTAAATACATGATGACACAGCGTACTCTGCCATGTGTTGTTATTCGTCTGAGGTTGTATATACCTCATTTTAGAATTGGGTAAAGGCCAAACTGAAAATGGGATCAGCATCAACTTTCATAATACAACAGAAGTAGAGGAAAGTCACAGATCCTCTTATATTTATGTTAGGGAACGTTGTAAAAAGGTTGAAGTCAGTGGCAAACGATTTACCCCCAAAATATGCTCCATCGCTGAGCTTAATCTCCTTACTACCGCGTGGGATGATGGTGACGGTGCCGTGCTGGATAAAGTACATTTTCCGACCCAGCGTTCCCTCTCGTATAATAAAATCTCCTGGCTGGAAGACTTCGAAACGCAGCTTGGTCAGGATCACCGTCACAAAATGAGGGTCAGTGTTGGCAAACAGTGGCATATTGGCTACGAGTCCACGACAGTTATAGCTGACAATCTCCTGCATGAGGGGGGAAAAAGCGTAAGATAGAAGAACTTGTCATAAAACATCTCTGCCAGTTTTTTAACTACAGTCATATGTGTGAGAGATTTGGTAGATTTGAAACATTAAAACATCAACAGTTGTAAAGTTTTTCAGTGTTTATATTTATATATGTGTGTGTGTGTGTTTTAGGTTTGTTGTTCTTACAAAGGATGACTAGGGGTGACAGTTTTAAATATTTTTTTAATGACTGTGTGATTTTAAACTTGAAAAAGTTGTAGGATAACATTAATTACATATTTCTGGATACAAAGTTGCCGTATTTAAATGTCTCTTTTAAGTGTAACATGACAAATTCAGAAAGGCAGCAAATCTACAGCTTAAAACTGAGGATGTGAAGCCTTTTTTTCTTGAGAAATAAATGAAATTCATCACCAAAATATCAAAACCATTGTTTACTGTATATCTGTGGTGAGGTATGCAGCAGGAGTGACAGATGGGTTCAAGGTGGGATTACATCAGGGATCAGTTCTGAGCCCTTTCTTGTTTGCAGTTGTGATGGACAGATTAACAGATGAGGTCAGACAGGAGTCTCTATGGACTATGATGTTCGCAGATAACACTGAGAGAAGTGAGAGCATAGAGAGGTGGAGGTACGCTCTGGAGAGAAGAGGAATGAAGGACAATAGAAGCGGGACAGAATACATGTGTGTGAATGAGAGAGAGACAGGCGGAAAGGTGAATATGTAAGGAGTAGAGATACTGAAGGTGGATGAGTGATGTATAATGTGGAGACTGTGGCACTGGCAAAAAGACTGGAGGTGATTGGAGGGATGGTGGTTATATCCTCATGAGATATTCATTTATGTCCTCTGTAATGGACATTTGATTTGGTCTATATCTTTTGACTTATTTGAGCTACCTTACGAAGACCTGATGTCCTAAATAGAGGACATCCTGGGCTTTCCATCGGTATCTCATGTGTTTGGGTGGCTTCTTTTAGTTCCAAAGAGGCAGGAAATCATTTTTAAAAATTTCCTCGGTTCTCAGGAGGATTTTGGTCATGATGTTAAAGATGAAGCTGCCAGGTGGGAGCAAAAGAGGACGACGACATAAAAGATTTATTGACATAGTCAAGGAGGGTATGCAGAAGGCTGGTGTGACAGAGGAGGAGGATGCTGCGATAGAGTGAAATGGAGGCAGATGATCTACTGAGACAAAAGCCAAAAGAAGAGGAAGAAGCTTACAGATCAACATACAAATCAAATAATCTATGTTTTACCATATTGTGATATATAGCATATTATTATGGAAAAAAATATGTCAGTTAGTCTATAAACAGGAATAAAAGCATTGTTAACTAGCTCTTAGCATATCTAACAGCTGATCTGATATTTTCCAATTTCATTATAAACTAAATATCTTTAGGTTTTGGAGTCTCGCTTAGATAAAGGCACATTTAAAGAAATTTTCATGGACCCTTTTTAACATAAAAGATGAACTTATTCGACACTTAATAAAAAACTGGAGAGAGGAAGCAAGAAACAGCAGGTAAAGTCAAATGTTTGATGAATAACACACCTCCTTGAGTGGGTCACTGAGCTCTCCAAGGATGTTGTCCTCATCAAACATCTTGCCTTGGAATCGCTGCTCATAGTAATCGTGGATCCTCTGTCTTAAGTCTGCTGGCAGTTTGTGAAATGACATGTACTGCTCCACTTGTTTATACTGGAAACAACAGAAAACACACAATTAGTCACATGTTCTAGCATGTGTTTGGCGAATTATCCCCAAGAACAATAATTACATATTCATTCCATTTGTTTTGCAGGCTGTTTCTCCCGTTTTAAGTGGATTACAAACTCATTTGTAATGGGCATTGGCAGACAGTTATCCAAAACAAAGGTGCCGCCATTTGTCCATCATCTGTTCTGCTTTATCTTGTGAAAATCCCCTGGAATGGGTCATGGTAAGGCTGCAAAATCCATTAGATAATACACATATTCTCTAGGCATTTGGCACAGTTTGTACGAATAAAGTACGAGCAAGTAAGCCAGTCTGTGATATGAAACATGGCCGGGATATTAAAGCTCAAAGCCCGAATCACATTAGCATCCATGTGAGGTTCCTGGAACATATTGTCCACAAAGCAACTGAAGCTGCAGGTCACAAGTGTACATGATTACCTTCTCTTGATACTGCCGATGCGAGGCGTCCAAGGACTGGACCAGGTTAGTGGCATGGCCGAGGAACATGGCGTAGCACGTGGCCCCGACTACCATGCTGACCATGGTGAGCCAAACATCGGTCATGCCCTCTGGAGGGTGAGCACCGTATCCTATGCACAGCATGTGACTCATGGCCATAAACAGAGCGTAGGAGTACTGGATGTGCCATGTAGAGTTCTGAAAAGGGTAGTTAACAATGAGGCGAGTGAGACAGAACAGGAAATGAGGTCATCTATGAGTCTGCAACTTTGGGAAAATACAGACAGCTGTCAGCCGTTTCACATCCAAGTAAAGATTTTGTATCTTGTAAAGAATACTGTGTTCAATGAGAAGAACAACACCAGTGACTCTTGCATAGCTCTGTTAAACCTAACCAGAAGCTAAGACTAAAACACGGCAAAACAGCTGGAAACAAGTTTAATTAAATGCAGTCCTTAAGGAGTCTTCAGGAATATTTCTCCAGGCTTCTAGAAGGACACTCAAAGCTCTTCCTTGGATGTTGGCTGCCTTTTGTTCTGTTCTCTGTGAAGCTGATCCCATACCGCTTCGATAATGTTGAGGTCAGAGCTCCGGGGAAGCCCATCCGTGACTGATAGTGTTCCATGTGTCTTTTTTAATCCAGGTGTGCTTTTACTCGACTGGTAATGTGTTTGGGTTCATCATGTCATGCTACAGATGATGATGATGCTGTCATCCTTAATATATATTGATGACAATTTGAAGTAACATTTCAAATTTGGATTCATCACTCCAGCAGACCTGTTGTCTCTGATTTTTAGTCCAGTTCTTGTGTAATTTGGCGTACCTCAGCTTCTTCTCTCTGTTTCCTCTCCTTATGAATGGCATCTTGACAGCCACCCTTCCACTGAGACCATTTTTGATGAGGCTTCAGTGAACAGTAGATTAACTGAAGGGCCAGATGCATCTCTCAAGTCCTGTGTCAGGCTGGATTTTTGTCCCGTTTTTTTAAGAAAAAGTCTTTCAGATATGATTTTTTGGGCGTGTGACTGCATACCATGCTGAGATATGACAAATGAGGAGTGGCTCATGACTTTTGCACAGTATGTATGTGCAGGTGCAGTGTTCGACACTTGGTCCTGGTTTCAGTTAAGATGATCTCCAAATGTGAGAACAGTATCTCATTTCAATTTTGATTTTTACTCTTGCACTCAATGCACATTGTTTGCGATATCACTGTGAGTTGGCATGTCATGACCATAGACGGAGGTGTGGTTTTGCCAAGTTTGTGGTTTGGTTTGTTGTGGTGTGGTTTTTATGCCACTGAGTTAAATGACTTTGCCTCCTTCAAAAAAATGCCAACTAACACTGATCTGATCAAATATGGAACTGGAGCTATATACCCACATACTAATTTAAATATGTAATTTTACTTTGTTTTCTTCATCTACTCACCACCATATTGTTTTTGGATACCCAGCAGTCTGGAGGAAAGTCTTGCAGCATAGGTACCATAAAGGTCAGGCAGCCATCCCAGTGACACAACAGCAACATCATGCCAATCAAGTTGACTATACGCACCACAGCACTGGCCAGGTCATAAGTCATGTGGAAAATCTGTCAGAAAGAAAGTCATAGAGACGATCAAATTACGACATTTCTGTTTATTTTGTTCTAAGCACATGCCCGCTTCCCTGCATTTGCATTACCTCCTCCCATTGGTGGATGTATCGGATGAGGCGAGACAGACGGAGAAGACGCAGCAGACTGAGGATCTTTGTGAAACGCACAATGCGAAGTGCACGGGCGGTACGGTACACGTCTGATGACTCGTGTCGGGATTCAAGGTCGACGATGAGAAAGATGTAGTCGACAGGGATGGAGGAGATGAAATCCACCAGGAACCAAGTGCGGAGGTAATGAATGCGGATCTCTTTGGGGTCCAGGATGATGTGGCTGTCCTCTCCCAAAATGCCCGTACGGAAGTTGAAAACCAGATCCATGAGGAAGAGTGTGTCTGACAGGACGTTGAAGGTGATCCAGGGCATGGTGTTCTGGTCTTCGAAGAAGGTGATACCCCAGGGCAAAATGACAAGATTGCTCATCATCAACAGGAGCATTACGATGTCCCAGTAAAACCTGGAGAGAAGAGGATGGGTGCAGAGCTCGGTTTAGGATCACAACCTTTACACAAACTTTAAATGGACCTATTTGTACTTTGACCGTTTCCAGATTTACAGATGATTTTCAGATTTACTGCAAACACATCTGCTCATTCCGGGCCAAACTGTAAAAAAATGAAAAGGTGGTTATTCAAATATATTTCAAGTGATATTTTAATGAACCCTTTTGAATTAAAACTGAAAATCTATGCGTTAATCACGACTAGACTGCTTCGCGCACGTAGTTATTTCTGTACTGTATGTCAGTGCTGACATATCACAACAAACAAAAAATTGCATGTGTTGTCAAGAGAAAAGAGCTGACTGTGAACGCCAAAGAAGTGAAGTGAATCATGTGGTGCACTGCTGTTTTTGAGTTTTTCATGAGGGTTAAATGTCCAATAATAGTTTTATATATTTATATTGCTTTTTATAGCAAATACAAATATATGTTCACAATGTTCACAACCAAATTTCCCCTTGTGGGACAATTAAAGGATTATTCTATTCTATTCTACAATATAAAATGAATTTTATGGTTGTGTGGCACATCTGCAACATTTGAATGAGGGCAGTCACATGTATACCTGGTACTAACATGAACTGTAAGGTTTCTGTTTGCTCTTCTAAGTGCATCAGAATATTTAGGAACACCCTCCAGCATCTTCAATTAAAGAGCAAGCAAATCTGTTAGCTTTGACATAATACTGTCAAGAGTGCTCTTTTTGTGTTGCTTACTGATGACAGTTTGGAATTACTATTACAATTTTAAGAAAAATAATATCATCCCATGGCCCGCTTACACTCTCATCAGAATCCTTTCCTGTGATTCGTTCATCACGCACATGTCCATAAAGCTGTTGCTGTGGAACTTTAGCATTTAGCTGATGGCTCTGGCTGGCACTACAGAAGAAGTTTGAGCATAAACAGAGTAACATTTATAACAGGCAGGTGATTTTAAATGTTTTAAACAGCTTAGCAAATATCACCAAACTGTACAAGCTAAAGGTATACAGGACTGAGAGCTTACCGTACTGTGGTGAACGTTACAGCTCTGGTGCAGAGCAGTTTGGTGGTTAATGGTCAGTGTTGTGTTAAATTGAGGGTAGCAGATGTTTTTTAAGTTGATCTGTCTGCTTATATCTTGCTAAATTTAGTTAAATCCACAAAGAATAGTAAACTTTAGAGCAGCAGCAACACATGTTTGCGGATCACACCCCGTATGCAAAGAAAACAAATCTCCTGGAGCTCACAATACAATTTTAAAAAAAATCTTATTTCTAAGTGATTGATTTTTCCCCACGCTCTGATGCACATTAGGGTGCCCCCATCTGCCCAATACCACTTTAATGTCATCATACACAGACTATGCAGACTGGACACCTAGTAGCAAAGATACCACGTAATCGAGCTTTTTGTTTTTAAGTCACTTTCTGTAAGGGAGGAGTTGCTAGCTACTAATGCTACTTGTTCCTGTTCCTTGGCAGCTTATGCTATCGAGAAGAGATTGACCTTTTAACCTGCTGGGTAAAGTTTCTCTTAAGGATGTGATCATGGTGTGTGCACAGCATTTATACCCAGCTGAAATCCAGGCCCAATCTGATCCATCTCCCCATGCGATGATCCGATAACGGTCCAACCTATGTGCGTTAGAGCTTGCATGCATTGTTCCAGATCCAGATTGGATATCTTGATTGCACGTGCTGTACAAATACACTGTCTCCTTCATGTCATACATGTCCCATTTCCCTATAGCTCTCAAATGTCTCGTACACCGTCGGAAGACATGGTTTGGATTTTCTTACAGATTGTTTCCATCGGCTGTCAATCACACTGGGTCTCTTTCGCTCTCAGTGACTCTTTGATTACAAAGGCACAGAAAGAGAACTTGACGCAGACCAATTTTGATTACAGTCACCCTTCAGTGATTGCAACGTGAACCCCGTGACAAAACTGAGCAGAGACACAGAAGTGATTGATGTGTTCTTCACTCGTGTCCGTGCCCTCTCTGTCCACTCTCTCCTTCACATGAGTGCTTACCATTATTTCTCATGTTGCAGCAGATTAGAGGCTGCTTGCTGCTATTAACTCCACCAATCTGGAAGGCATTATAGCTGTTGACATTATAGATTGAGTCTGAGTGAGAGGGAGAGAGGAGCAGAATAAAATCTGCTGTATCTAAAACCTTTAGACAAGCTTTAATAGCAGCGAGTGCAGGACAGGAGCATGAGTGTATTTTGATAGGATTTCAGGTTGAATTTGAATAAAGCAAAGGCTTACTGGTTTGTACTTTACTGAAAAAAAGTTTCTTTGGTTAGTATTCAAAGTATCATATTTGATGCAATAAAAAGGTAATAGCCGTTTTCTGGCTTTTTTGGAAGTTTGTGTGAATCTGGGGATGTTATATCTGGTTCAGGTAGGTAGGGTAGTAGGGTAGTGAATGTTTATTTTACTTCAACTGTGTGAATATTGCTAAATTTTAAAATGGGATGTCTGTCATCAGCCCTCCGCTGATTCAACTCACTAAGCTCTACCGCTCCACTGTGTTTGAGCTGTTGGTGCTTTCTGGCATATCTGACTAATATTGTTTTTGTGGGTAAAATTCTAATATTTTATTATTAAAGATTAACAGATGTGTGTGTCTATGTGTTGCACCTGTACAGTTTATGAACTAATCAGTTTAGGTAGCGTTAGCTGCTAACTTGGACTGCACCAGCCCATCCAAAAGTAGTCCTCCAAAAACACAACATAGTGGTGGCCAAAGTGCTAGTGTGGAGGCTTCAGGCCTGCAGAGTCTAAACCAATCAGTGATGTCCCTGTGGCCATGTCCATCTTTTGTATACAGTTTATAATTTTTGGAAATGAAATTACTCTTTTCTCCATACAGATCTTTTAGCTGCATGCAGCAAAAGTTTATCAAACATAAGCAGACCACAGATGCATATTCATATAAAGATATATACTTATAAAGATTGGGGATGCTGGTTTTATGGCAATCAGTCACTTTTACCCAGAGTACAACTAATTCCACCTTTATTCAAGCTGGGTCATAGTGGAGCTGGGGGCTATCCCAGGGGACATTGGGTTAGAGGTGGGATACACCCGGAAGTGTCACTATAAGTCTAATCACAGCTCCAACATAGAGATTACAGACAAACCGCTCACATACAGATTACAATCAATGTAGAATTGATAATTAGCTAAACATGGACATCTTTGGAACAAGGAGGACGAAGCACTAGAAAAAAATCCACAGAGAAAAGCAGATTCCACAGAGAAGGACACCAACCAACTGTGTGACCTTAAACTCTAAACAGGAAATCTGACCAAAACTCTACTGTCCCAACTCATTCATTTTTAAGAGGAAGTGGGAGCATAAGGTTTAAGAAGAGCAGGCCTGCGCTAATCCCTCCCTCAGCTGCCTGTGTATTATTGCATAATAGAGTAAGATAGGAATTATACGGATTCTTATGGGCAATAATCCCCATGCATGGGTTTATCCCATCTGTCTGGCATCGGCCTGAAGTTAAAAATTCTTTAAATTCACTGGGCTATTAGTGACCTCACCGACAGATTGCTTAGGCATCACTCCTGAGTCGTTGTTTAACCCTGAAAGTTGAATTATTGGACAGATCCCCCCAAAGTGAGGCCAAACTAGATTAGGAAACTATTTGGATGATTTTCAATCAGATTGGTTAAATCGTGAGTATTGATGAATGCACTTCTCTCTCCTCCTGGGGTTAAAAAAAGGAGTCACAAGGGAGTGATATCATTAATCCAGATGATCTTGTCCTATATACTGTATCACTAATCAAATCCCTTCATCGCCTTATCATGTGCTGGGAACCATGACATCAGCTGCTATCCTGCAGTCTGTCCTTGAAAAACTGGATGTGAGTCCTCAATCAGAGGGTGCTTAGTGGGATAAAGGGTAAATGCTTTCAAGGGAACTCTAAACAATATTGAGGGACTGGAAGCACCTTGAAATGGAAAATGTCACTGGCCAAATTTCTGTCCAATTTTTGCAGTTATAATGCGTTAAGTTACACAAATTGCGCTAAAATGAGAGCAAATTAGTTTAAGGGCTTTCTCCTAATTACCTGAAGTCACTGTAGGGGTGTATGATCCACACTCCAAAGCTTTTAACCCTCTCCTGCTCAGCAGCAACACCTTTGTGACTGCCGAACATGCGCAGGGAGAACTTGTTGACCCCGGGCTGCAGCATGGAGCCGAACTGCTTCTGGAAGTAGGTGGCCTGGTCCTGAGACTGGCTATCGCTGTCTCCTTCGCCCTCTCCGTCGGTCTCCAGGAGGCCATCCGGATCCGCTGTGTAGTCGTCATTGTGAGTCTTGACCAGGGAGAAGAGCGTCTTGCTCACGTCGCTCCTCTTCTCTGTCTTCGGGGAAGGGGTGGCAGGCGGGGTTGCCCTCTGGGACGCACTTCTCCATTTGGAGAAGCGGAGACTGCTCCAGCTGCGGTACCTGGGCGTCTCCGGTTTGGTGCCAGAGCCGTCACCTTTCTGTCCGTCTAAACTCCTGGAGGGGCTGCTCATTTTACACTTTGCACTTGCAGGTGAGCGAAGCGGAGAGGGGGTTTTACTTTCCCTCCTCACTTGGCTTGTTGGAGCCCGATGGTAAAGTTCACTTACTAATAAAGTTTAGTGCGCAAGGCATTTTCATTTGGCTTCCAAATTTAACCTCCTTTACATAAATTAAATGCATAAAGATCAAATTATGAACAGCATTCGCTGCTATACTTTAAAAAATTATAATGCAGCCGCTAAAAAACCAAAAAAACACTTTTAAGTACCTGGAGGTCACCGTTTGCTTCGCAGAGTGCCACACACACACATCTTACGGAATAAATCAGATCTTACAAAATAAAACATCCAGTCTTTCTTCACGTGCGTTCTCGTGGAGTAGGTCCATTAAAAAAAGTTCCCTTAAAAAAAGTTTTTTCGTGTGAGAAACGGAAAAATGAAAGTTCAGCTGTGGGCTGCTGTGTCCTCCTCCCGTCTGACCGTGAGAGGAAAGACGCATATTGACAGAGAGGGCTCAGTAGCCTTCAGTAATCGGCTTGTTGTAATAACTGAGTCCACTCCACTCACCTCTCTCCGCTCCCCTCCTCCGCCCTCCTCCTTTGAGGCGAGTCCCGGAGCGGTGATGCGGCTGCTGCAGGTCGTATTGCGCGGGGCACGACCGGGATCATCAGCAGAAACCGAAACTTAATGAATTACTCATTAGTGGTCAACCGGTGTCAGAGGTAACACCATCAGCTGCTGAAGTCATGGTGAACCCGGCTAGGTTTTCCACACACTCCACTGCTTTTACGCAGTGCTTTGTCTCATATTCTGTCAGCAGGATAAAAAGAGCAACACCGACTTTATTGTGGCGTAAAGTCCTTATTTCTGGATTCAAGAAAGAAAGCGTACTTTAAGATTAGGTTTTTGTAGTTATATGTCCGATTCTTAATTTTAACTTACATACACACAAAAGATAATTAAATTTGCTATTTTAACTAACTTTAACCGTGCATAATCATTTTATTTGAAATAACATTTTTGGGGGGGGTACATTAAACATTTCCTCCACATTGTACATCCAAACCTGATGCCCTCAGTTTATTAGAAACTAAAATAATATTTTCCAAACAAATTCTTCCCTGCTAAATAAGTGACTTATTAAACAGCCATTTACCCAGTAACTATCCGTGTCACACACTTCACTGCTTTCCTCTGGAGTTTCTTTACATTAGTCCCACGCCTGTATGCATCCAGGCTTTTCTAGCAGCTACAAAGATTTGGAGATTTAAACCACATGCTGAGCTGCTGCTGATATGGAAACACAAAGAAGGAAAACTCTGTACATCAACTGTCTATAAAAGCAGATGAAGGGGAATTCCCAAGTACACAAACACCATATGAGAGGAAGGGTACATCATATCTCTGTAAAGAACAAGGAAGAAACGAACTACACATTTTTAATGAAGGTTGATTTTATTGTTTTTTTTTTGTTTTTTTTAATTATTAACTTTATTCTCATTGGTCTTATCCTTATCCTCAGCTGTTTCATTGTTTGTGTTTATGCCACAGAATTTCCTGAAAGACAAGGATGCATCATTATTAATCCGGCGCTTATAATTCCTACTTTTTGCAAAGGTTTTGTATGTTTTGGAACTAGAAGAACAGAAAAATGTGGTCTTACTCAGCTAACTTGCTCCTCTTCACATAGGCACATACTGGACTGTATTGTGTCTGTATTTCTTTCAGAGTGTTAATCTCCTTAGTCCAGGCCTCAACCTCTGCATCCAAGGAAGCTGGATAAGAGAAAAAGAGATGAACATGCTGGACCTTAAGAGTTTTGCTAGTGTTTGACCACATGGGGGCAACAGGGCACGGATTAGCTGTGTGCTAAGTGTGCCTCACCTTTAGTTTCACTTTGTGTCTTTTGGATACTTTCCAGCTCTTCTTGTGTGGTTTTCTGGGGAAATGTTGCAGAAATGTTTTACAGGTTGGACTGGATTCATGTTACACATAAAAAAAACCAACAACTTGTAATACTATAAAACAATTTCAGATCAGCAGCAGCATTATGGATGCCCAGCAATATAACTGTGTATTCATTTTTAACCAATCATTTTGACAGTTTTGTACCAACACAGCAATGCAAAAATACTCAATTTTAAGTGAAAAGCTTGCATTCAAAGCAAAATGTGCTGAAAAATGTGTGAAAATTCATGGATTAAAAAAAAGTCTGGCCAGATGATTTTTTTTTTTTTAAAACAGCGGATAATTTGAAATATCTGGAAATTTTAGGATTTAAAATTTAAATCCTGAAATTTCCAGATGTTTCAAATTATCCGTTTGTCTTCTACTCACCTTGTAATTACAGGGTGAGTAGAAAACAAATCGTTGATGCTTAAGCATATGTAAAGTAAATGCAAAGTGTTTCCTTCTCAGATGTGGTTTAGTACAAATATGAGGTAGCACAAAGAGGAAGTAGAGTTCTATAGCCTTGTTTTTGTTTTAAGTTAAATTTTCCTATGTAGGCAGTAACACTGGGTGCTGATAAGAGATGTTTTCTCTAATGATGTTTAGTGTTTGCATATTTAATATAAAACCAGAAAACAAACAGGAAAAATTGTTACCATTTGTTCTTGGCATGCATCGTTTTCCATTTTCTTCTGCTCCGTTTCCGAACTGAGTTTATTGAGTGCAGCTTCCAGATTATTCACTTTTTCCTGGCCCTGAACCAGCAGTTTTTCCACAGAGGTTTTGAAGACGTCCTTACTTAGATAGTCAACAGTAAATTGCTCAAATGCTACATCCATTTTTTTAATCTTGCTGTCCAGAATGCTCTTCAGTTGATACTGGCTCTGGACCACCATCAGCAGTCCCATGGTCACCAAGACGGATAAAATAATCAAAATCCAATTAGTCTGCATTGATGCTGCTTCTGGGGAAGGACAGGTTTCTATAGTCATGCTTTAGACATTAGCAGTGCAATTAAAAGGCATTTCATTTCCTATTATCTCCTCTTACCTTATTTTTAGCCAGTATATTCAACTTTAGTTCCAGTTCTCTTCTGCTCACTAATCTGCCACACAAACTGTGCCTGAATGGAGACCACAGCACACAAAGTGCATGCTGCTACTTCACGGCGGAGAGAGCTTATGGTGGTTATTTTCACTTCCTCGTTTGCTCTCACCTGAGAGATAAAAAGGGTGGGGGCCAGTGTGCTGGTTAATCAAAGCTAAACTTTGCTTGTCACGATTTTAAACAGCTGCTGTTAAACTACTACAAAAGAGGCAGAAAAATATCAGACATGTAATTTTATTTGATAAATTAATCTCAGGAACTGGAGTTTTTTTGTATGCACATTTAGTATGCTATGTGCAATTCACTTAGTCGTGGATCATCCTGTCTTCCTGGTTGGGATCTAAGCTTAACTTCAAGCATACAGTTTCCAGACTGGCCACATATCTTTTCATATATTCTCCTACCATCAGCTCCAGTTGGACTAGTATTTCAGGTTTTAGGAAGGTGGAAAGACAGAAATGCCTGCTTTGTATGTGTCTGTGATGGTCTTGTTTTGTTTGGTTGTCTAACAGCTTGTGTAATAGTCAAATTGATAGCACAGAAAGTATTCACCATACAGTGTGGTATCTAGCAGTGTAAAGTGTTTTATGGTTTTCTCTTTATCGCCAAGCAAAACAGTCATGTGGACATGAGATCCAGAAGAAAAAGAAAAAGCACTGCTAAATATAGCGAACAGTAGCTGTAGTATAAGTAGCTACTTGTGATAGGAGCATTTACTTTTTACCTGTGGCATGGTTTCCCTACAGATAAGACAAGAGTTTAATTCTTTATGTCTTTATATTACCAGGATCATAATGGTGGTACAGTACAACAGCACTACATCACAATGTGAGAGCAGTAAATGCTCCTCTGGATCCTTTAGAAAATAACTAAGCAGCTGTGCAAACAGCTTGCACCCTCTCATTACTCTTGTGGTTGTAGACCAAAGATCAGGGTCATTAATTACACAGCTGATAAATATGTGACAGTAACAATGCAAAACTGCTGCCACAAAGCTATTCACATCCATATAAGGGGGCAAAAAAGGGAAAGCGAGGTTCTGTAGTTTTTTTATCCTCTTATGTGACATTTGTATTTGTATCTTTAAACATCTTTTAGTTTGTCCTTATGACCTTTCACATATTTTTCAATCCTTTGTTGTGAAATATTTTAAGCTAACTTTATACAAACATAGTCACCTGTATGTCACAGGCCAGACACATAAGCTGGAGCTCATCCCAGACCTGTGACAGCCAACTCCAGGAAATAGATGGATGGATTCTCATGTGTTGTTGTGTTTGCACTGGGAGAAGCCAGAACAGCTATCTGGAAGCTGACTGGTCAATTTCGTGAACTTTAGAAATGTAAGCATCCTGAATCTCACTGAACTGATAAGTGCACAGGTAAAGAGGATTTAAATATATGCCATTGTCAGGGCAACTTGTTGATTTTATAACAATACAAGATGGAAAAGTCAGTTTTCTTTTTGCATTTTCTTGGTGTGAATTATATAATATTATTTTTTAGACCTAATAAATGTTGTCACAACCCAGCTCAAAGTATGTGACAGGAAGAGGGAGACCACATACAGACTTAGGAGTCTGTTAGATGATTTAATTAAATTATATTAAGAAAAAAACAAAAGAAAACTTTAAATATTTTCACATTTAAAATTCTAGTTAAAAAAGAGACTATAAAATATTTGCTCTGTGAGATTTTCTCCTGTGACAATGTTGAAAACATTTCTTTTATTTTTTCAGCTCTGTTTACCTGAAGAAGAAAGAGGGTGAAGGCCAGTTTGCAGACTGAGTGGACTTCACCATCGGTAAGGATTTAAACAGCTGTGCTTAAACCATTTCATACAAGGTAACAATAATATCAGACATGCAATATTTCTGACAAAGTAACCTAAGTAACTGGCGGTTTTGCACACTCCCTTAGGCTTTGTCTAACACACTGGTGCACATTATTTTTTTGCATTCATGCATCAAGCATAAAAAAATCTGGATAGTGCAGTTTTGAATTGTTACATGTGCCCAGTGGTTCCCAGAATATGTGGGCAAAGAAAATATACTATATATAATGCTTACCTACGGACATCATTTTAACATATATGTGAATCTGACATGGAAATGGCAACAATTTTAGGATTTTTTTAAAGTCATACAGACATGACTTTAATTATATACATGTCACAAAAAGACATTTGGTTAGTTATTTCTTTGTTGTAACAGTTCTTCTTGGCTTTAAATCTTGTGCCTGTTTATTTCCCTTAAATGGTTTCACATTTGTAAGAACTGTTTGGCATTGGTAGAGAAGATTTGGTTTTCCATGAGCACAACCCACATAAACTGCTGCAACATTTAAGTGGAAATAATCAGGCTCCAATGGTATTTAAATATAAATTAAACGTTAAACACAAATCTCCTTACTTTTTGTGCTTATATTTCATAAAGTCGGGAACCAAGGTTACCTTGAAGCCTACAGTTTGCAGTCTGCCCACATATTTCATAAAACCTGCCCTTGTCAGCTCCAGTCTGACCAGAGTTTCTGGTTAAACTGACATGGAAAAAAATGTCAGCTTTCTTTTTGTCTGACAGCTTGTGAAATACTCAACAGAACTCTTGCTATACAGGCAGCAGAGACAAGATTTACCACACAGTATGGTTTAGTGAGAGTTGGCAAAAGTACAGACATTCTGTACTTAAGTAGAAGTATAAAAACTACTGTTAAAAAAGTCCTAGTAAAAGTTGAAGTACTGATTCAACTTATTTACTCATGTAAAGGTAAAAAAAATTGCAGGCTCTGAAACTTACTCAAAGTAAGAAAGTGAAAAGTAGCTATTTGGATGTTTGTATTTTTAGAAATAGAAACATCCTCCTTCCCCCAGAGGTGTTAAATCGAAAGTAACAAGCCTGTTTTGAAAATGTAGAGTAGAAAGTACAGATACTCAAGTAAAGTAGATACTTGAAAATTGTACTTAAGTACAGTAACAAAGTATTTGTACTCTGGGTATAGTATGGTACCAAAAAATATTGGAACATCTTCTTTAGCATGAAATTTGGGTACCTGTTGGGTAGCAGGAAAAGTATGGAAACAGCACTAAAGGTTACATATGATGACTCATTTCTGTGTTCGTTAGATCACAGAAATTAGAATATGCTGTAGGAATTATAGGTACTGCAGTGCAGTGGTTTGAATCATATCTACATATCTATCAAACTCCAACTTGCTCATGTAAATGGGGAGTTGTCCTCACACACTAAGATTAATTATGGAGCTCCACAGGGTGGTGTGCTGGGACAACTTCTGTCTACATTATACATTCCATTAGGCAGTATCATTAAAAGGGATAGTTTACATTTTCACTGCTATGCGGATGACACGCAGGTGCTTGCCAGATAACAAACATACCAATTAGTTGAACTGCAGGAATGTCTTAAAGATATAAAGACCTGGATGGCCGCTAATTTTCTGCTTCTAAATTCACATGTAACAGAGGTTATTGTACTCTGTCCTAAAAATTCTAGAAACATGGCATCTAATCAGATACTTAATCTGGATAGCATTACTTTGGCCTCCAGTAACACTGTGAGGAGTCTTGTTTTTGACCAGGATATGTCCTTCAATGTGACAGACTGCTTTCTTGCATTTACACAATGTCACTAAAATTAGAAACGTCCTGTCTCTAACACTCAGCAGTGCTCAGTGGATGATCAAAGTAGATAAGAGTGATGGCGCCAGAGTGAGTACGCGAAAATATGACAATACCCTTAATCTTCTCTAAAACTGACTTCATACTTGCTCTTACATAGATGGAAGGGCAATGGCTGAGAAGACTGTAATATAAACAGAAATATTTCTGGTGATAAACTCAGGATCAACGACTCTTCCAGTTACCCTTCAGTTAAAAATAAATGAATAAGCTGACCATGAGTGTCAGTGATGAAGTAGCCTACGTGATATGCTGAGCATGTGGGAGATTTGAATATGTAGACATAACACCACAAGACCTGAGACAAGCACTGCTTGTGTCTGTTCATGGCACACGTGCTGGAAATGCGCTCAACAATGGCCGATGCACTGCTCTTGGTTGCCCCGGTGAAATTTAAAGCCTCTGGTTTTAATTCTAATTTTTCTGACTCAAACGGATCAGGTGATGACTGAATACAACAACTTTAGAATATTTTTGGGGACTCTAAATATGATTTAAAAAAAGAAAGTATCAGGAAGCATTTTTTGATACATGCTCAATCATCCAGGTAAGGAAATCGTTATGCAAAGGTATTGTTTATTAGGTTGGGGAAACATGTATTCAGCTGAGACTGACGAAGTCACTTGGATGAGTGATGAAATGTTTCTCCCACTGAAAACGCTACGCTGTAATGAGCAGACTAAACCTTTTTGTATCAGGAAGCATGCACACTAGGGCTTCAAAATAAAAGTCAAGTTCTCTCTGTAGTTCTCTCTGTACACAGTACATAATTTGATGTCTGTCTTTTGGGTGTAAATTTGTGATGAACTGTAGTAGCACTGTCCTCACTTTGCCCTGGTGTCAGAGGCTGACACAGGAGGCAGGAAAGCACTGCCTCCTGTGTAAAAATAATTTACAGTCATCTTTTTGCAAACTAGAACTAGTAAATATGAACTATTCAACCCCCAGCCTTTCACTGGGTAAACCTGGTTGAAGCTGAGTCGTCTGTGACATCTTTGTTAGTCTCATTGCAGTCTGATGGGCTCTCATTTCTACACTGACAGGTAGCTTTAAAAGTATACCATGATTCAGAGACATGACCAGGGGACGAAGAGCCAGTCGTGAGCTGTAAATATGCTTTATTGCAGAGGTGGGCAACTCCAGGCCTCAAGGGCCGGTGTCCTGCAGGTTTTAGATCTCACCCTGGGTCAACACACCTGAATCAAATGATTAGTTCATTACCAGGCCTCTGGAGAACTTGTGGTTACATGATGACATCCCACAGTGCCTCTTGTGTCACAGTCACGGAAGCTGGCTGTGTGGAGTGAGGAGGAGGAACCAAGAGCAGACACGGAAAAAACTTTGATTTAACTAAGGGCGAGCCGTTTATTGCAGGCTGGTTAAACAGTACAAAATAAAAGGGCAAAGGCAAAACTAAACAACAACCTAGACTGGGTGAACTAAGATTAAAACATGAAAAAAACCCTGAACATGAAGACCTCGCATGGATACATGAAAACTTAGAAACATGACATGAACACAGCAGACAAAGCAAGACGATCGGAGAAGGAATGAATGAACACACAGGAGGTGATCAGGGGAAGGTGGAAACAGCTGATATGAATGAACATAATGACGCCACAGGGGTAGTTAAACTAAACACACTGAACATGGAAACACCAGACTCTTCACAATAAAACAGGAAACATAATGAGACACAGACATGACAAGATGAGTTTGACAACACAGGACATGCAGACATGAAATATATGACAGATTAAGACACGCAGACTTAACATGACAAACCAATGAGGAAATACATACAGAGGGAAAAGGGGACTGGAGATGAGACATGGACATAACTAAGCACAAACACAACATGATGGCTGGGGGGAAATGCATGTGACAGAAGGAATGGGTCACAAGGGGAAACATGTAAAGAAGAGGAGAAGAGGAGACATAAACACAGGGGATAAAGTCACATGGGGAATCTAATACAACTGGGCAACCTTGGAGCTTAAGATAACTAAATGAACTTAAACATACATCATCAAAATATATGAAAACTCAAAACGCTTGGTAAAGCGACCTAGGATCCTGACATCTTGTGGCTGTGTATGGTTTTTCTTCTGAAGCCCCTGTTTGTTAAATCAGCAAACTGTTAAATTGCCAACACATCTTATTTCTTGAGCCTTCAATCCTCCAGTCCAATAAATGACACCAAACAAGCATCAGTTACAGAATAAGCTGTTTGGCATTTGCATTATTAACCTATCCCAGCTGTCATACGACAAGAGCATTAAGAGAATTTGAGTTTCTCAAAAAAGCTTAAAATATATGAGTACCAAACAAACACTAAAATAACATTTTTTTTAAATAACATTAATTCTTATACAGTACATTAAATAGAAATCCACTGAATTAATCATGAAAACACAGATTTTAAGAGTGTTTAAGGATCACAGAGCACACCAATAAAATGCTGACAGACACTTATTGATTTGGTTGAAGCGAACCATGTTACCAATACACCACCCATTAGCTGTCAGTCAGTCAACAGCAGACAACAAATGAATGCACAACAGTTAAATTTTATCCACAGTCTGTGAATAAAACCGGGACACAATGTTCAGCATTCTCCGGGACTGATAACAGTATTTGAAAACAGGTTTACGGGAATTTAACCTTAAGCCGTGTTCAGTCTGGAAAAAGAAATCTGACTGCTTTTGATAAACCACGTTACTCCCCAGCTTTGACCAGTCAGCAAAGATAAGCGAGGAAAAATATCGTTTTCTACTTCATGGTTAATTAAAAAGTGGCTTGATGACATAAAAACAAATTAAGCACTCATTTTTAATATGTTTACATTCTTCTCTGTTTATTACAGTTTACTGAAACTAAATTACAACTAGAGTATGTGTGAAAAAAAAAACACTGAGTGAACTGCCTTCACAAAGTGCTGTGTTTGCATTGCAGTATCTATTCCACACTTCTTAAATCTGACCACTGCTTCCCATATGAAACAAAACACTCCAACTAATGCTAAATGTTATGACGTGCGGTGTACAGACCAGGATCCAAATGCAGAACAATACGGTGGATAAAGTTTAATAAGTCCACATAAAGCACATCAGCAGCACCAATGGAGAGCATCAACGAACAATCTAACAAGGTCAAACACAGAGACAGGACGACTATTTATACAAATTGTGCGAATCAGGGAGAGGAGGGCAGGATGCAAAACTGACACAGGACTCTTCCTCCAAAAAAACAACCTGTGGGAGACATGAGTACAAAACTAAACAACACACATGAGATGAGGAATCAGAGTCTGAGACAGAGGGAGGCATACCACAAACACAGGGGAGGGTACGTCTGCTAAATAATAATAAAGTAAAGAGTTATGTTAGATCCCAGATGTGCCAGCCCTCATTTCTTTGTGTTGTGGTTCCAAAGATCCAAATGTTCTTTATTGGACGTTAACTCCTTTTTCACCCGTTTTCAGTCCAGTGCTGGTGCCTGACCATTTTCACAGGACTGTTATTTTGTTGAGCCGCACATATACTAGAATAAGGTGACAACAAGGCAAGCTGTTTGTACTGCAAGTTTATTTAAATGGCAGTAAATAATTTTTCGTAATGCGCAAGTTATTTTTGGCAGTGTAACAGTAATTTAAAGTATTGCATCACTTCAGGTAAAGGAGACACTTCTTTTCTGTACACTCCTTTCAAGAAGTCGTGTTTGAACAATGATTACAAAAGAAGGAAAAAGTTAGGCTTGGCTCCATAAAGCCTGCAGAGTTTTATGGGATTGATATTTTTTCTTTAAGCTGTAAAAGGAGAACAGTCCTCGTCACATTTATGGTAAAATAAAAGGACAGTGGAATAATAAAGAATACGTCATGCACATCAACATTATAAATATTAAGTAAAGATGTAAAAAGACAAAGTTAATCTGCGCACCAAAAAGTACAGTGTATTTACGATGTAAGACTGGGCAAATAGTTTTTGTTTTTCTGTATATTTACCATGAGATTGTACACTGGTTAAAATTACTTATCATAATAACTTATTTGTTAAAAACCTGACTTGGTACCCCCTTTAATCTAATGTGCCTGGCTACATTGAATAATAAAGATGTCCTTTCCAAATACTGACTTTCATGCTTGCTAAAATTGTACAAACTTCTGTATTTCCATTTATGTTTGAACATTTCAATAAATCACTGCACCCATGTCCCATTTTCCTGCCAAAATATAATGAAATGAGGGGTAGCTCAAGACTTTGCACAGCACTTCATTTGTTTTTGACATGTCATAGCAGACAAATAAAAGGTGTAAGTAATATGAATACAAACTCGATTCCTTAAAGCCTCTTCAGTCTCTTATGCTGTTCTGCTCTGTTTATAGAACAGAGTCATTGCTGATGTTTGGAGGAAAGTCTGAAGGTCAAAGGATCTGCTCGTAAAAAACAAAAACAAAACCCCCCAAACTCTGTTATTACTAATGATCTTATTATGTCTCAGTTTGGACTGATTTCATCCTAAGTGAATGCCGACTGTGTAGACCGACCTTGCACGCATCAGCAGATATCCCTAAAGTTCAAACTCATTTAGTTTTTATCTCAGCAGCCTCCAGTATTATTACACCACCTCATCCCCTCATATCGTCTCCCTCCCCAATGTGCACCGGTCACTTCCAAGCATTTCACGCCCACAAATCCTGGCTCTCCCATATAAGCTGGCTGAGCATCCTCTCTCAATACATTCACAGAAGCCTCTTCAGCATTCGATTCCCATCACACCGCCATCCAGCCATGACTTCAGCTGAGCGCCTTGCAGGACTTTGCATAATTGCTCTGGCGCTGTTTTATGGTGCACATCTGGGAGGTAAATAGATAGATTTAGAGATTTATTTTTAAAAGAATATATATGTTATGCATTCTTCAAACTGTAGTGCTTTGAACCTTTCCATTTCTTCTTGTTGGATTTCCACAGAGACCAAGAAGAACTCTCATAAAGAGCCCAACGTCCCGTTCCCCCCTGCCCGTCCCACCACTCACAATCTGGCTGCCATTTGTCATCAGGGTAGGGGTCGCCCCAGGTACCCTCCCAGTTTCTTCCCCAAATCCGGTTCCAGCCACTTCCGACGCCGCGGACATGCCATGAACCGCCTGGAGTCATGGTTCAAAGTGTGCTGCAGTGGACATCTAGATGAGCAGAGCAGCCAGATCCTCTGCTGCGCCCAACAAGCGGTGAGTCTCTGACTGAGTGTGCGGGACAGAAGTAAACCTGAAAACACTTAGCATATCATCAGGGAGAGTTCTGCTATTATTTACTATTTATACAGTCAGTAGGGAATTAATAATGCAAATTTTTTAGCTTCATTGTCTTAAAATTTATGGACTGTCCAAGAGGCTTTGGTTTTCAAAACTATAAATTCATACAAATTAGTATAATTTTAAAGAATACGACACAGTAAAGCATTTTATACCTGTATTTTTGTCCCCTTCACTGCTGAAGCCAGCAGTTTCCAATCACTTTTATGTAAATTGGTGAGTGACAGTTGGTTGTGCCAACAACATGACGATGAAAATACTTCAGTTAACTTCAAAACTGTTGAAGAAATACTTGGTCAGATGACATGCAAGCTAATCTGGAAGCTGCAGTGGGTTTACACTCCTGAAAAAGCTTTGGCTGCTTCAGGTACTTCAGCGATGTATTCAGCAATCTGTACTTCACAGTTTAATTCTCAGTTACTCCTCTGACCTAAACAAGCAGGGACTGTTGTGGAGGGCCAGGCTAATAAAACATAAAATTAATATTTAACAGAACTGAGTTCAGCTTATTGATGTGGGCATCCTCAAGAGAGCGAGTTTCTAATCTTGCCCCTTGGAAAAATGAATTGCCCACCTGTGTTTTAGATCAGCCTTCTTCTAAACTGGCAGCTCATCACAAATGGATGTCTTCAGTAGTGGGTGTGTGGAGCTGCTGACACAGAGTAAAAAGCCAGGGGAAGAAAAAAATCACGCCTGAAATGTCTAAACGTACAACAACCTCCCTCGCCAACTTCTTTTAAACTTTGGCCGTAATTATTAGAAGCGCTTTGACAGCTATGACAGAAAATAAAGACAAATTGCATTTTATTTATCAACGTAAACATAATAATGTAAACGAATTTGATCAAAAATAAAAATGACAAGATGATTTTCAATTATATCTGTGAAGGTTCTCAGTCATCCAGGTCATCATAGTCAAAGGAGTTTGCCATTTGACCTTAGAACTGAAGAAGCTTCTCGGATGAGAGGTGAAACGTCTTCAAGCAACTTAAAGAAGTCCAGACGCTTTTCTTTGCAAACTCCTTTGACCATTTTCAATTATAATACAAGCTTTACAACTTTTTTTATGTTCAAGCATTTTATAGTGAAACACTTTATTTTTATCTTGAAAGGTGCTATACATATAACATTTTACTTGACTTTTACTTTTAAAGTTTTCTGAAATACTCATGCAGATGGAAGATGAATTGACTAATGCTGAGCGAATTGCCGTGAGCTGCACCTGCTTACAAATCTGATTCCTCTAACATAAATTTGTGGTGGTAAATACTCCCCCCCCCTCCCCCGCTGGTTAATGTGACGATACTGTGTGACATGACTCTTCTTTCTTACAGTGGAAAAAAGCCCTGTCTCAGTTCTGTGTGGAAGAGTACTCCACCATGACCCTCCCGTACGAGTGCTGTGAGAACACCGGTGAAGCCCGCTGGTCATGCTTCGACAGCGAGCTGCCGAACCCAAACTACACCCCAACACCAGGCTACGATGCCCCTGAAATTCCCGAGGAGCCTGGATTCACGTTTGACCCAAATACCTGCTAGAGGTGGAAAATAATAACTTCCCACTCTTTCACATTCCTGTAGGGCGAAAGTATTGAAGAAACACTTGCAAACCTCTAACAGACAATGCTTCATACCATATCTAAATCTTGTCTTTGTCCCGTACAGCCGCTCCCTGATGCGGACAGGACATACTGGTTTGGTTTACGCTATCTAAGGATAATTAGTCCCATCTAGCCTTGTTATCATCTCAGCATTTTAACCAAGCTTTGCCATATTAATAGGAAACACATTTTTAAAATGCAACTCAATGCTCAGTGTTATAAGGCTCATAGAATGTGTCTGGCTTAAATGTTGTAATTTCCGACATGTAGTGTTTTTAGAGAGCAAAATAAACACACTCCGCAAAGAGTCTGATGTGGCTTTTTCTTACCATGAATGTCTGTTATAGGCTTGATATATCACCTTCAAAAATCAGTCTTTTTAACATCCAGTCACACATCTGTAGAATTCTTTTTGAAAAAATACGTGTGACGTAAAGGTCTCCACCAGGGGTCACAGTTGTCTGGATTATGAGCGCGTGTGGCTGTAACATGTTGTTGATGGGTAATAAAGGTTTCAGTGTGGTGTAGCATCTTTGTGCAGTAAAAAAAAAAAAAATCTCAAATAGAAACTTTACAACCACCACTGATTGAGTTATCTTCACTAATATAATCCAGACCACAATCACCGGGATTGGTCATCTGTGTGGCTCCTTCAAAGTAAAAGGTGAAAGCATTACAGGAGTTAAAATCTGGTGACTCCAGCTCCCAGATGATTTGACTGACATTTTGAGATTCAGCAAACCATTCAGTGACCCCTCGTTTCATATGGATGGGGGTGTTGTCATCCTTGAAGAGACACAGATCAAGGTCATCACTCGGAACAGTTTTTTTTAGTAATTTGCAAGACCTGAACAATTGCAAATCTGATTTTTTTTCATCTGTTATTAACTTTTAAAAAGGAGCCAAACTGATTTTACTTAAAGAAATCCCAAAGAATATTCATTATACTTAGTTTCATTTAAAGTTTTCTACTAATTGTTCTGCGCCTTACCTGCAGTGGCTCTGCATCTCACTGGTGAATCCTGTACTCAGGGTCAAAGTTCCTGTTTTTCTTTTAATTTTCTTTTAATACTTGCACTGTAATGTGGTTGGAAATATTTTCCATTATTAATATAATTTTTTTTTTCACAGTCACACTTTATGCACAGCCAGATACATCACATTTTAAGTATAGGCTATTTTACTATCTAAAAGGACTTCACTGGTTTAAATGTAAGGGTATAAAGACATTTAAGCAGAAAGTTTACTTCAACACAACAAACTTACATTTTATGTTAACCACGATGAGCTTACAGCTTATGTTTCTTTTATACTGAATACTGAATGTTTGTTATACTTGGAGTAATTTTGGTAGGACGGCCACTCCTGGAACGGTTCCCTGCTTTTCTAAGTTTTCCTGATTTGTGGATAATGGCTCTCACTGCATTTTGCTGGAGTCCCAAGAAATTAAAAATTGCTTTGTAACCTTTTCCAGACTCATAGATGTCAATGACTTTGTTTCATAGCTGTTTTAGATTGTGACATGCTGTGTTCCTCTTTGAGATCTTAATTCAACTACCGATGAAATTGAACTTTTTCACAACAAAAGAACAGAGACAAAGGTTTCTGCATGACTAACCACAAAAAGTAAACCTTCTTAAATGTCACTGCATGTGTGATCATGAAACACTGAATCAAGTCATTAGCCTTCATTATACTTCATTCAACTTAAATTTTGATACTTCAACTACATTTTATTCCTAATGTATAACATTTTGGACAAAACAATTTTACTACATGGTAATATTGCTACTTTACCTTTTTTAAATGCTGTTTAGCAGTACAAATAAGTTATTTCTGTCTTCTACGTTTTTAAAAATAGCTACTTTTACATTTCTTATTATTCCTACTACAAAGTTTCTTAAAAACTAATTCTTTAGATTAAGTTATTTTTCTTGTTTTCCCCCCTTTTTACATTAATTTTAGGAGGTTCCTAAATCATGGGGTGGTGTTATTTTATTTTGAAAGTGCGTATGTTATTCTGAAATATTCCCCCACCGGAAATGCTATTCTTGCCCAGACTAGCAGCCCAAACAAAACTGCCGCTTCCGCACTGCTTCCTTGTTTATTTGTTTTGAGGAAAACACCGCCTTTATAAAAGAATAAAAAGTATTTTTTTCATTTCATTAGAAGCTATCAGAACTTCTAAACAGGATTTTCTGGTAAGTTAAATGTTTTTGTGTGTATTTTCGAGACTTATCTGTGTGGTTAAAGTTAGAAAAGTTAAAGCAGCGGCAGCTAGCGTTGTCGCCTATGTTCAGTTGAATAGCGCTGCTCAGACGTTTCGGTATCTCCCACATTAACATGTCACAACACGCATTAGCCTCTCTGTGTTGTTGTGTGTGTGTTTTTTAAAAGTTACTTTACTTAATAGCCTACCCGGGGCTTAGTCGCTTTTGGACGAAGCTGCCGCCTGTTTATGTGCCCTTTGTCTCCATCAGCAGAGCTGTTCAACGTGGCTGTTGTTGGTATTTCTAGCATGAAATCATGTAGAGTGTTTACTGTTCTTGAGCTGGGCGATTTTTCCACACAGGTCCACGCCTTGCTGAACTGACGACACCGATACATTTGAAGCTAAGGGGTGAATAAAGACCTCAGTTTCCTCCAAAGCAAGTCCAGAGTGTAGTTTCTTGTCTGAATGGCCACAGCTGCAGAAGAGCCTCCAGGGCTACAGGGCCAGACTGGCAGTAAGTACTGTGTTGTAATACACCACCTTTCGTGCCAGTGCATACAATATATAGCCTGAAATAACTTTAAATGCGTCATACAGATTCACTTCTCAAGGTATGTCTCTGAAATAAGCGGCCTATGACCCACGGTTAGGTCTCACAGAGTAGTGTACTCAAGATAAAGAGGTGGGGGTCCATTCATATGGGACCACCTGGGGATAATAGAGGAGTAGCCAAAAATGCTTACCTGACATCACGCATGTAAACTATGCTTAATTATGTTGACTTATGCATGTTGTACACAGGCATATTTTAAATACTTCAGTCATTACAATCAATATAGATGTGTAATTGAAGCCATTTAACAGAGCCCTTAATAGGTTAAAAGACAACTTTTTCTTTGTCTTCAGTAAATTGTCTTCATCTTAAATAAAAGAAGAAGAAAGCAAATAAAAGTATTTCCCAGAATGTCTTAACTATTCCTTTAATGTGTACTAAAAATGAAAGAAAATGGAAAAAACCTGTTTATTTACCTCACATCACAGTAGAATGATGACACAAAGTTTTCATCAGAGCATCTGAGGTAAAAAAAAAAACAAAAACAAAAAAGAACAGAACTTTAATTGAGTACAAATGCCAGTTTTCTTGGCCTGAGTACATAATTACATCTTAAATCAGATGTTTCTGGCTGTTCTTGATTTGATCTTTAAAAAAAATGTGGTTTGCAAGACAAAGTAGATGGATCTCATGCTTCACAGAAAGTTTTCTTACTTACCTCAGTTTATTAAAGATTAAAACAAGCGCTTTTCCAGAAGTTTTGTGCCATTGTGTAAAATGTAAACATAGAAATATATAATCATTTTGAATTTGATGCCATCAACTCATTTGGGACAGGAGGATGTTTAACACTGACTGCTCTAGTTATGAAAACACATTGTTTTCCCTTTATTGCTTGACGCAGGAATTCAGCTGCACAACAGTTTCACACTATTTCTATCCCTCTGAACACTTTTATACACACCCTGTCACTGCTGTCACTACTCCAGAAAAATGTTTTTACTCAGCATCCGTTCTATGGAAATGTACAAGAACAGCATAGACTCTGAAGAAAGGAAACAAGTTGTTGACTGTAAGAAGAAAGGAGCAATGAGTAACCGGAACTGAAATTAGGGAAGTGTGAATAATAAAGTGTTGAAACAAGAGATTTTGGCCTCCTTTGACTAGTTTTACATTTTCTAATGTTGCCACATTTTTGTTAGTGGTTGTTGGAACTGCAGTAATAATAATAAGTCCTTACTGGATTAAACAAGGACCTCTTTCAAAACATGCTGTCTTTCTAGCTGCGTATGTAGCTCCAAAAATTGGTATATTACTGATGCTTTCACACATGTGTGAGTTAACCCTACCTTGTGAGCTAATGCCCTCCCGTACCAGCACAGATTTTTGGCTTTTTGAACTCATAGCAGTCTGAATGGTCATACCCTCCCTGAACTCAGAGGATGAGGCATTCATGCTATCCAAAAAGAATTTCACATTTTGATTTGTCAGACCACAGGCAGCAGCAGGCTCACAATGGGCTTTGGGGATGGGGCTATGAACCTAAACATAACCGGTCCATATATAGTGAAGGCAAAAAGTCTTTGTCAACAGAGGTCTGAGTATTTTCCTGTTGGTTTTGGCCATTTCACAACAAAGTTAGAGTAAATGAAATCTTATAAAAAGTACCCACAAACTTTGCCATTCGTACAAATTGTTTAACTGAAATCAAAAATAGATGTGTGCTATTAAAAAAAAAAAAAAAAGAAGAAGCTCAGATTAAACAAAATAGAAGTTGTTTATTATTGGTCAAATAAGGTGGATCCAAGCATCAGCTCTTTTCTTAGTACTTTATCCATTCATGTGAAATCGGTGGTCACAACCCTGAGTGTGTGCTTGATTCTAACCTCAGTTTTGAGAAGTGTCTCCCAGTGCTTCTACCATTTTTGGAATATCACAAGATCGATACTCAGTTTTAGTGGCACTACGACTATCATCCCTGCTTTTATTTCTTCTCATTTGGATTATTGTAATTATTTTAGCAGGTATCAATCACAAATCACTGTACAGTCTTCAGATTGTTCAAAATGCAGCAGCCGGACTTATAAACCCAAGCGAAGTTAGTGTATTTAAATGCGCTTTAATAACCAAGATCATGTGCGTTACATTTAAACATACTGCATCTGCTGTCCCTGTATAGAAGCCTGTTAACTGCCCCCACCTCATGCTTAAACATGAAAGGTGATCGAGTGTTTGCTGTTCGGGGTTCTTGATGGTGGAGTGACTTGCATGAGGAACTCCATTTGGTTTTGTTGGTGCTTAAGTCTCAAATCTTGTGTGTTTTATTATAGATTTCAAACCTTTGACATCATTATCATTATTATTATTATTTTTATTATTGGTTCTATTATCACAGTCCTCGCAAATTTCCTTTAACTGAAAGCCAAAAAGCTCCAAAATGTTTGACATGCTGGAGAAACCCTCAATAGTCAGTTTTGAGCTCAGGCCCAGAGAAAGCAAAAGTCTTTCTGGATTTTTAAAAAAATGTGTTTGTTGTCTTAGCTTTATTTGTGGATACAGCAGTTGTGTACACTGATAATGATTTTTATGAGGGATGTTCACAACAGGATTGTGCTTGCCTTTATTGCATTGCTGTCTGAGCATTGAAGATGACAGGCATTTAATATAGCTTCTTGTGTAGATGAGAAATATTGGCGAACCCCTCCCCAGCTTTAGTTCTGCAAATTAATGCCCGGTCATCTTCCTTATTACAGTTGTCTGGTGATGTTGTCTGAACCTTGTTGATATTTGCTGCGTTAATCAAATGCAGAATAAACATATTTGTTAAAAAAAAACATTTTTTTGTGTCAACACAGTCTCCCAGCTGTTTCGGAAATGGCGCTGTCATGTACATAATAAATGTTTAAAGGAAAGTGAATCACAGACATCATGATGTTGTGTCACTTTCACAAGTGTGTTTCCTTAAAGATGAAAGGAAGCTAAGTGTCATTAAGTTCAAACACCAGTAATATTACAGTCTAATACACATCAGGAAATTCACCAGCTTTGTATGACTTCACTTTAATAGCATCCTTATCTAATTCCTTCCATTGCACACAAAGACCTGCAGAGTCAGCTCTGGAGGAAACTGTCTTCTTTCAGAGGTAATGTTTGAGGTGTGTCTGCATGCTCAGCTGCACTCTGTATTTTCAGCGTTAGGGAATGGTAGAAGCTGTTTCCGTCTGTGTTGTTTGACATTACTGCATCCACTGTAATAACTGTTTGCCTTATCCGCTCATTTCCTGTCCTGTGCGTGTGTGTGTGTGTGTAATTTCCTGTGTAACATAATGTCTTTCTTTTTGATTCCAGACTTGAATGGGTCTCGAAAAAATGCTTCAGCTGAGGTGAGAAATGAGGGAATTTGTGGGGAAGAAACTGAAAATCTGTCTCGGTCAGTTAGGAAATGCACATTTCTTTCCCCATAAGCAGTTTGGGATTAGCCCGTATTCTGCTGACAGGTCATTTGTGCCTTCCTGTTTGAATCGTGAGAATATTACATGTTCCTGCAGACTTATAATGAGTTCTTTTCCTCTTGTAATTTTGTTTTGTGCCATGTTTATACTGACAGGGTCCAAGTGCTAGCACATCTCAGGCTTTGAAAAAAATCGGGCATCGTGGGATCGATCCAACTGGGGAGACGACGTACAAGAAGGTTGGGGATCAGCCATTGCAGACTTAAGCACATTTTTTCACTCTCTCTGTAGAGCTGCATCTTACAAAAGCTTTCATTATCTTTTCCTCTTCCAATTGTTCTCTTGATGAGTTAATGAATTATTTGGCTTGTAAAATAGTGATAGTAGTGTAATCTCAAAATTTATAAGTCTGTGCCTTGGTTTGTCTGCAGCTCACTATTCTGGCCTGTGAAATGCACAGCAGTCGCTTTTTATTGCCATTAGCTTAACCCTTCATAACCCTCACATATGATGTAATCTGTCCTGTCTTCTTGAATAAGTGCTTTCCGCTTACTGCTAGTGTTCATAATCTGGAAATCCTTATAATGCAAGTGCTCTGTGTCTTTTCCCTCTCTTCAAGCCTCATTGTGGGGCTTCTTTGTGATTATTCAGTTGAACTTGACACCCACAGGGTGTTTCTACAGGCTGTTGGGAGCTATAGTTACATTTCCTACAATTTGTGAACTCCACCAAAATAGTGTTCCATATTGTAAGATTACCCAATTTTATCCTATAATGGACCTTGGAACAGCCGTTTGTTCATTCACTGTTTGAAACACACTGTTTAAGGCCCCAGTCAGACAGGCCTAGACCAGGCTATTAGATCACTTGACCAGAGCCAAGAGATCTAATAGCCGAGGTAATGAAGTACTTGTTTGTGACTATTCCTCAACCAGTTTACTGGAGGCTGCTGGCAGCTGCTGGGAAGTTGGTGTGAAGGTGAAGTTTCCCAATTCGCATAGGCCAAGACACTGGTCAGTGACCCCTGGCAACTACCGGTCACAAGGAAAGTGTGTGTAATCTGTGGGCGGTTGCTGGAGTTTGCTTGCAGTCACTTTGGTTGCAAAAATTTATGCAGGGCTGCAACACAAGCATCTTTCAGATTGCTTTGGTAATTTTTGCATGGAAGGCACCATCTTGTGCGCAAACCCTCACAAACTGCTCGCTAAGTGTTAATGAAACTGCAAAATGGAAACGGAGACCATTCGTGACTTGCTTTGTTTGCACAGCTTTTACTTTGAAGACAAATGGTCTCTGTTTCCAGCTTGCGTTGCACCCTTTTCAACTAAATAGCGAGTATTTGAGGACAAGTTGGTGTCCTCTGTGCCAACTCCAGGTGAGCAAAGCAGTCACAAAGAGGTTTTTGGTGCAACACCTTGTTTGCAAGTGAGTTCACCACACGACATCCAGCAGCCGCTCTTCAACCTGTCGGGGTATACACAGTTTTCCAAGTGACCAGAGGTTGCCAGGTGGGTCATTAACCAGTCAAGGCCTGTGTCTAATGCCTAAACTTCCTTCTTTCTTCCTTTAGCCAACTCCCTTCTTATTGGCCTCCTCTCCTAAACAGCAAGCTTGAACGGCAGGTGGGTGGGCTACTGTGCTCACAGACAAGCTGTGATCTGACCATATTAGGGATGTCAGGTTAAAGGAAGCTAAAGCTTTGTACATGTTTAATAGAAGCAACAACCACTGTAACCATGCATATGAAAAAGCATAAATGGTGAACTTGAAAATGCAACCACTAACGGCCATGCGAACAAGCACTTATAAAATGTGCACTAGTGCTGGCACTTTTTGATGTGGTGGTACTTAACACTGTTTAGAGTACATTTTAACCAAACCGGAATATTTTCCTCCTTTTTAAGCCATTGTAGGCTTTACATTTATACCTGACCACATAGCAAGTGAAAATGAAAGCAAACTGAACATTGGTTCCAGTAGAGATTTGCCTCTTAGCTGAATGTTGAGTGTGTTTGTACCATCACCACCACCCCACCTAACAGTAAACATGGGCTCTGTTTGGTGAACCTTTTGAGTTAACCTATTCATGTTTAGTGAAATGTCTGAAATAAAAATTGTCTCCCGCCTGCCAAAGCTTGCAAGTCCCTATGCCACTTAATTTCTTGTAGTATTCACTTTGAACTGCATTTGTTGCATTTGATACATGTAAGTTTTCTTTCTTTCAGACAACGTCATCAGCTCTGAAAGGTGCTATCCAGTTAGGCATCACGCACACGATAGGCAGCTTAAGTCAAAAACCTGAAAGAGATGTGCTGCTGCAGGACTTTGAGGTGGTGGAGAGCATCTTCTTCCCCTGGTCAGTCTTTGTAACGATGAATCAGTTTGTAAAGGAAATGAAATGCAGGATCAGGATATTTTACTTCTGCAAGCCTACTTTGAAGCTGTGTGGAAAATAATCTTGTGCTCCTCTGTTTCCGATCTGCAGTGAGGGTAGTAACCTGACACCGGCACACCACTATGGAGACTTCAGGTTCAAAACATACGCCCCGATGGCCTTCCGCTACTTCAGAGAGATGTTTGGCATCCGGCCCGATGACTACATGGTATTCTTGTATAATCAGCAATTGTTGTCCTTAAAATACATTTTTAAAAAGTTTCTGAGGAAAGAGAGCAGTTAACCTTTGGGGAAAAAAGGAGTGTTTGAGTAACTGTGACTAGGGAAGTGTGAATAATGCAGTGTTGACACAGGAGAGGAGTGGAGATGGTTTTGCTGTTCTTATGGTTTTAAAGTAGGGGTGTCAAATATAAGGCTGGGGGCCAGAATTGGACTGGTGAAAATTCCAATTTGGCCCACCCGCTTTGAAAAAATGTGAAGGAGGTATAACTGTATATTTAGAAGGTTTACAGCTTTTCCTACTGATCCAGACCTCTCCCATCGTCATTCATACTACACCAAAGAAAATTCAGTTATAGATATCTGTAATTTTACACGTTTACTTCTTACAGTTTAAGCCTAAAGAATCATGCTGACAGATTTCTTTAATTTACTACAGCAGCATTTCATTATCATGTAGAAAAACGGAGACCTGCTGTTGAAATTGCACTTCTTTGGCCTCTATTAAGATATCACATTGATTAAATGTGTATTTAGACTTTTTTAGACTGACAGATATTAGAGATATTTGGATATTTCATGTTTTCTGCCTCCTACATGCTCCCTCCAAGTCCTGCCTCTCACCCAAACCAAACTCTGTATGTTTTGTAGTGTGAACACGGCTTCAGTCGGCATTCATGTGTAAAACGTAGCAATAAGACTGTGGGTTTTTTTGCTTTTAATCAAATGTGTAAAGACCGTTTTTTATGCTGTGTTTATAGTATTCTCTGTGCAACGAGTCGCCGATCGAGCTGTCCAACTCCGGGGCCAGTGGATCTTTGTTCTACGTCTCTAGAGATGATGAGTATATCATTAAGACGGTGCAGCACAAAGAGGCTGAATTTCTGCAGAAACTGCTACCCGGATACTTCATGGTAAGATGTGATGGTCACAAAATGTCCTAATCATCAGCCTATTATCACTATCAAATGCAAGGTCTTGGATATCAGTGGGGCTTTTACAGCGACACTGTGCTACCCTTAAAACTAATCTGCAGTTGTTTAGTTAGTCTGCAACTGCCATAGCTGTGGGCATTATGTTTTTATGTTGTCCTCATGTACTCCACCTATGATTATTATCAAGATATCCTTGGTACTTCTTCTGGGAATTTTATTCATTATCAACTTTAACTCAAGGAACTGATTAGAATTTAACGGCCAAAGATCAGCTGTGACCTCACGTGTGTTAATTGTCGCATTCTAGTAAAATTTCACAATAGGAGTGTCCTGAGAAATTTTGCAGATATGTTTCTTTGGATTGAAGGACGACATGATTAGATTTAGTACTGTGACTTCACAAAACATGTCAGATGACATGATAAAATCAGAAGCTGTCATTTTGTCTTGAGGCAAAATATCAAAGGTCACATCTGGATAGGCATGGACGTAAAATGCAGCCAAACGGGTTGGTGCAAGACGGGAACTATGAGGCCGTATTTACAGTTACTGAAGTAACACTCTGCGGTCAAATATCGTTCCTACATTGTTTTCTTGGGCTTCTAAAATGCTGTGTTTGTCTTTAAAGTCTATCCCAAGTAGTTAGTCTGGTTTTCATTTAAAGCACTCGACATGCTTGTTACTGACTGAGTTTACTTCTACTCTGGGATATCTGACTTCTTTTTTTTATCAGTTTACTTATGTCAACCATTGAGTTAACTTTTGGTGACGCCGATACTGATGTTTCTTTTCATTTTGTCTCTATTTCTTCCTTCCTACTCTTTTTCTTTCTGCCTTAGAACCTGAACCAGAACAAGCGGACTTTATTACCAAAGTTTTACGGGCTGTACTGCATCCAATCAGCTGGTAAAAACATCCGCATTGCTGTCATGAATAATCTGCTACCTAGTGCAGTACGAATGCACCTCAAGTATGATCTAAAGGGCTCTACCTACAAGCGACGAGCCTCGGCTAAAGAAAGAGAAAAGGCTGTACCCACATATAAGGACCTGGATTTCATCCAGGACATGCCTGAAGGGCTCTCGTTGGACGCTGATAAGTACAATGCTCTTTGCAAGACCCTCCAGAGAGACTGCTTGGTGAGAACTGTGAAAACATGAGGCTACCAGAATAATAACAGTGTTGGAATTGGTTTAGATAGAATCAGTAAATCAGGGTAAAAATGTCTCAGTTTCCCTCTTAATGTCCTGATCTTATAGTACTAATGTTCCTTAATTTCCATCCAGCTCCTGCAGAGTTTCAAGATTATGGACTACAGCCTTCTGGTGGGAATTCATAATGTAGATCTGGCCTGTCAGGAGCAGGCCAACGAGGAGGCGGGGGCTGGGGCAAAGGGTCAAGTTCAAAAGGCTCTGTACAGCACGGCTATAGAGGCCATTCAAGCAGAGGTGGGACACATGGGATCCATGGAAACCGAGGACAGGTGAGTGACAGAGTGTCTGTCGAGCAGGCTCGTCCCACCAGTTTCTGTCTGAGAAGAATTACAGAAGACTAAAGGTGTTTTTGTTTGCAGAACGGGAGGAATCCCAGCACGAAACTCTAAAGGCGAGAGGCTGCTGGTGTACATCGGTATTATTGACATTCTTCAGTCTTATAGGTAATAATTCACTTTATTGTCCTCATTGAGCTCGCATAACAAAAGAAGCACATGAACAGGAAAGCAGCAGCTTCCGTCTTTGTCTGCTCAGAATGCGTTCAGGGACCGTATCAAGTGTTAAACCCCAGTACACAGTCTCGTTAGCTAACCTGACGTTTTACACTAAAGGTCAGAGCGGACAGTAGGGAATGACTACAACTGGTCAGTGAGGCAATGAATCTTTGTTACTTTATTTAGAAACTGTGCAAATAAATGTTATCTATACCGGAAAATCTGCCAACATGTAACCATGACACCACCTGTGGTGACTAAAATATGATCTTATTTGTTCCACTGTGTACACGTGTGGCCAACATCCAAAATAGAGTTCACATGACATGAATAAACAGGGTTTCAGTATCCAGATAAAACTACAAGGGCACTTTCAAATGTTTCTACAGTGAGCGTGTGATAAGAAACTACTATATGAGAACCAGTCTAGTTACCATTTACCATCAAGTCAGAGTGTGTGTGTGTTGTTTTTTATTTTCTTCAGATTGGCAAAGAGGCTTGAACACTCCTGGAAGGCTCTGGTTCATGATGGGGTAAGGACCCTTACTAGTACTAGCTAGTTTGCTTGTAATGATTTAACAATACAGATTTTAACTTGTTGTATTTCTTTTTCTTCAGGACACTGTATCAGTGCACAGACCGGGTTTCTATGCAGAGCGATTTCAGAAGTTTATGTGCAACACAGTGTTTAGAAGGAATGCATGTAAGTTTGTTGTCTCCGTCTGAACATGACTCTGTGCAGTAACACTGGTATGACAGACTCAAAGTTTCTCTGTTTCGTATGTAGTGAAGACCTCCCCGTCTAAGAAGCGCCGTGCAGGAGCCGGTCCTGTGAAAAGAGCGGCTGGCTCTGGACCTTCTCTGATGACCCAAGCCAGCAGCAGCAGCACCGCCCAGAGTCCTTTGCTCCAACATCAAGCCAGTTCAGACACCAGAGAAGACACCGAAGCAGACAAAAGTGAGGATGAAAGAGCACAGAAGCTTTAACTTCTCTATGGGAAACTAATTATGTTTCATATTTTTCGTGACAGCTGCAAACATTTAGTCTTCTTACATGTACCACTATGGGAGATGCTTCTTTTTCAACACAACAATAAACCGTTTTTGCCCCCTCTCCCCAGTTATGCTAGCAGGTCGTCCTGACCTCCTCCCAGATACCATTCCTCAGCGCAACCCTGTTGCTAGCACTGTTGAAACTGCCATCTCCTCCTTGGGAAGCCCCAGATTTTTACCAGCAAGTCGTCTTCAGCCTAACACTCGGGGGGAATCTTCGAACAAGCAAAACGAGGAAGACAGCACCCCCAAGGGGTAAGAGGGGACATATAGTGTAATAGTTTGTATATTAGTGATCCACCTGTCACTTTTATGACAGCACACACAGACACACACATTTTCCTACAACGTGCCAGTGTTATCTGAATGCATTGATTAATGTTTAATTACACTAACTGAATATGGTAGTAGCAGAAGTAGCTTGTAATCATCTACTAAATGTTCTGCTTTGGATATAAAGTGCACACATTTATATATCCTTCTCCGAGGTAAGAAATCTTCTACTTCTCCCACTTAAAGTTATCCAAAAAACAGTGCTTCTTTCAGGCTGTATTAGACGCCTAAATTTTTAAACTGCTTTTTATATAGGTCAGCTTTAACATTATCTGTTCATCAGTATTTTGTTTTTGCGTGTATGGAAGTGTGTGTGTTGGAATGAACGTGTGATCCTAATGTGTGGCTTTTGTTCAAATTGTGAAACACTTTGAAAAGTGGAATGCAAATAAACTTAAGAATAAATGAATGACCCATTGATACACAGATTGGAATGAGGCCTTCTCAGAAGACAAAAATGTGCCTTACCCAGAACTTCAGGAAAGTCAGCATTTTCCCAAAGCAGCACAGCATTCTAGGCATGGAAACAAGCGTCGAATTAGCTCATAAAGCTTTCTGTAAAAAAATGCAGTGTATATTCTGTTAATATTTTCACATCCATAAAGGTTCAAATGCATCCTCATGACTCTCCTGTTGTTTTCAGGGCTCAGTCTGGGACTCTTGAAGAAAGTGGTGCTGAGGAAGCAATCTCACTCAGCGACATAGTCCCGAGTGCAAGCAACTGCTCAGTAAGTTGATTTCAAACCTCAGGTTCTGCTATTAAAAATATTTACTCGTATTTGAACTTTTTTTTTTAAACTAATACTCTTTCACTTGGTTTGCAGGTGTAGATGTGAGGAAAAAGAATGACTTGAAGGATGTTCTGAGCCTTCCTGAAATCTTATAACTCCCTTGGTATGATTTGAGGTACCAGAACTTAAAAAAAAAAAAAAATTACACAGTGCATCTCCAGGACCAAGAGGGATATGAAATGGTTTTTTTGTTTGTTGTCTTTGTTTTTTTTGCACAATATGATGATGTAACTGGGCGGTTGTGTCGCGACACTAGTAACTGCAGACACAGTAATGCTGCAGTTATTGAACACTATTATTAAACCCATAGGAGAAGTGCCTGTAGTCACAACCAATGATCATTTTTGGCTCAGTTAAGCATTTAGTGTGGAAATGTTGCCTTATTGAAGAAATGAGATACTTCATTCAGGCCTGGCTATATACGTCATTGTCCTTTTTGGGATTATTATTATTTTATTTTATTGTTATTGCTTCTCTCTTCTTCTTCTTCTTTTTTTTTTTCTTTTTTGACCAAACGGCTGTAGCACATCTCCATGCAGATTTTTCTGTGTCTGCCGCCCACCCAAAGGTCCAAGTCTAGAGTAGTGTTTGTGCTACCTGCTTTGACGCAAAGCCTTATGATGCGAATTGAGAACACAGTTTTAAATAAAAGTCTTAGTTTTTAAAGAAATTACTGTATTCATGCATTGTAAGCTTCTGATTTTTAAAAGCTTACTCTGAATGCAAATCATGCTGGACGAAAGACCTTCAGCTTGTGCTTTTTATTTACCCAAGTATTCCCGTGGACCTGGAGTGCTTTTAATGACTGTGAATCTTAAATATCACCTGTGATATTCAGGCCAGAAGGTTATTTTAAATGTTTTCTTTTTATACTTGTATTTACTCGTGGATTATAGACTGGCTTGTATTCAAATGAGACCGATACTGGTACTTGGTAGCAAAACTAATGAGTTAGTCAGCTTCGGTGTCCCGGACCAAACCTGCAAAGAGAAGCTTGTGTTATATGCAGTATGCAAGAAAAACAGAAATAGGAGAATCACACTAAACCTAACCACTTTAGGTAACCAAAGAGCATGTTGTGGCATTAGTACAAACTAGTACAATCACTTTGTTTTTGTAATAAGTTAGGACATTGAAATTAATATTGTACTAGTATGGTTGCAGTAAGTTTTTTTTTAAATATATATACATATATACTGCCAGCACAAATGAAAAATTACTGCATGTAATTTAGCTTGTTTTGTTTTTCTCCAGAATAATAGACTCCTATTTTTCTATTTTCTTTTTTCATTTTTTTTTCAACACTGTGGTTTACGCCTAGCTGAAGCTAATGTGGCCTTTAACTGTCCTGCAGTAAGTCTGACCTTTCCAATTTAGATTATAATAGTAGCTCTCAATATAGTTCAACTTTTGTGAAAATCCTGTGTTAAGAGAGGTGTGTGTTTAACTTTGTGATATGTTTGGAGGGCGTTTGTGCTGCTTCACAGGACACAGTGCACACCAGCACAGTGTGCACTGTTGGTATGGTGCTGTTGCGATTTTGTGACAAGAACAGCATCACTGACCAGCATAACACCTGAAACAAGCCCTCACTGTCATGGAGTTGCGGAGCTGCAGCAGTTTACGAGTTGCTGATGTGCATCGTGTGCAAAGAAAGCATCTACTTTAGAAATTCAGACATAACTGTCGCCTGTACTTTGTGTGGGATTTTTGTGTTTGTTTTTAACTGATTGTGTTAGTTTTTAAGTGATTTTATTTTTCACATCTAAAAGCACAGAAAACTTTTCTAAATGAACGTTTCTAAATGTGTGGTGGACTAGTTGGACCTACTTAAGTGTTATTGTTTGTTTTCGGTCTTCGTGGCCACAGAAAACAAGGGCAGGATGTGCAAAAAAAAGAAAGTGAGTAATATAGAGTTGGTAGGAGTTTTTGCTGCTGAATATCTGAACTATAATCATTGGTGGTACTGCATTTTCTTTTCCACTATTTACATTTATTTGCTGCCAGAAGCAAACTAAATAAAACTGCAACCACATATGACGGCTTCTATATACTTTCTGATTTATGATGTGCTGTCTTTGGTTATTTTATCATTATGCATTCCTGTCCATTCGCTTTTTATGCATTCAGCATTTCCTAATTGCTACTAATATTTTTTGTCTATATTTATTACAATCTTAATATAACTTGTTGGTGCAATTTCCCACAGGCATTACCATTTCCCTCGATCTCTTATTAAATTCTGATGTTGATCTGTTGATGTTGCATGTCTTATGATTGTAAACCTCAGCAGGGCCTGTAAATCCAGGGTTAACAGAGCCGGTGGTGTTGATTTTGTTAGATAAAGTTAAGAGTAGTGAGACTGAAAACTGAGGGGTACCTATTATGGTTTAACTGCTATTTTTCCATTAGTTAAATGGTGATAGCTGCCTGATGTGTAAAGGTGGACATAAACGCTTGCCTACCTTTTCATGAACTACAGTGGAGATAAAGATACACGCCTCTGTTAAAATGCCAGGTTTTGCTGATGTTAACGTAAAATTATACCAAGATATTTGCAGTTTTTTTTCCACCTTTAATGCGATCTATAACCTGTACAGTGGAACTAAAACTTATAGTTTGTTGGAGCATACAGAAGTCTTTTAGGGGGGTACGTCTCAACTTTCTTCTTTGCAAAAAGCACTCCAAATCTAACAGGCTGTGAGGGTGTCTCCTCTGCACAGCCCCCTTCAGGTCAACCTGTAGAAAAATGCTGAAAAATTTTCTAAGTGAGAAAAGGCTTCTGTTTTACCACCCTACCACATAGCCCAGATACATGAAGACTACTTGCCAGATGACCACATTTCTTCTTGTCTTTTCATAAATTTTAGAGGGATGTCCAGTCTTTGCAGTCCCACTACCAAATTTTCTCCACGTGTTCATGACTGTCTTCACTGTGTTTCGTGGTGTATTTAATGCCCTCTCCTGACTGATACCTTTCAGTAATGTGATTCATTTGACGATAATGGCTATTACTTTAAGATGCAGCTATGTAAATATCAGGAACGTCTCACTAGAACATCTGAATTATATGTGGTTTTGATCAAAAGACGGCAGATGTGTGCAGACTACTTCTTAACATAAATTTGATTGCAGTTATCCGAGGTTGTCAACACTTATGCAGTGAGATTGTTTTAAGTTTTCAGTTTATGTTTTAGTTAAACTGTGTAGTTTTGGCTCGCACTGAAGATGGAAAAACAATCAAATTTTTATTTATTTATTTATTTATTTTCATATATCACAAAAACCTGGCATATTAACGGGGATGTGTAGACTTTATATTTACTGTAAAACACAAAACAAAATGTTTTTACTCTCATGTACAATGTCTTAACTTGGCGTTATGTTTGGCTCATGTTAAATTGCAAATACTTCCTAAGTATTTGATGTCTGAAAATGCTGAGATGTATATAAGGATATAAGAAAACTGTAACTTAAGGGATGCTTTTTTTTGTTTTTTTGTTTACACCTAAGTTTATTTGCATTCCACTTTTCACCGAAAAAACTGTGCAATAATTTAAACCAGTTGACAATTTTCCCACCAGGAGGAATTGTATAAAGGTAAAACGCATTTGTAGATTATTTAATTCACTTGACTGTTAAACCAAACTCTGAGGTGATGCTCTGTCCTGACAATAAAAGTCTTTTAACGGTTCCAAACAGATGCACACGTAGCCCTATTTATTGCAGCGTTATATAATGTATGTATTACTCTGGTCTCTCTAATGTTTATTTGTAATTGTGGTGGATTGAAAATTGCTTGCTCCAGCATGGCAAACCTGAATCGAACACATGAAACTGTTAAAGATTTTTTTTTAAAGCCTCCTACTGTAACTGTTTTAAATCATCCTGTATTTTTTCCTACTCTGAAGTGTTTATAATAAACGTGGATTTATCTGCTGTGGTGGCCAGTTGGGAAATAATTTTATTCATTCAGATTATTAAACATGACTGTGAATGAGAGGGACGCTGGTGTAACAGTGAAGGTAGATGAGTCAGTGCACAAGAGAGATGAAGAGAGTGCAGGCAGGGTGGAGTTGGTAAAACTGAGTATAAAGGCTGATTTGTGAAAGAAGGATAGCAGCAAGAAGGAACGTGAAGGTTTGCAAGATGGTACTGGGACCTGCTACGATTTGGAGATGCTGGCAAAGATGGAGCTGAAACTAGAGCTGACATATCTAAAGATGTTAAAATTTTCATTAGCAGTGACCAGAAGGGACAAGATTAAAAATGAATACATAAGCGGGACAGATGGGATTGATCGATTTGGAGACAAGGTTAGAGAGGCAAAGCTGTGATATGTCGGATATGTGTAGAGGAGGGACAGCGGATATACTGGACAAAAGATGCTGAATTTTGAGGAAAAGAGGAAGACCATAAATGTAGTGAATGAGGACAAGATTGGTGTGACAGAGGAGGGTGCATGGAATAGATGATGGCGACCCCTAAAGGCACTAGCCGAAAAGAAAAGGATTCAGGGGTGACAAATGAGTTAATCTATAGCTGAAGACAACGCCTATAAATAGTTTGACGGAGAAAATGTTTCGGGGGAAAGCCTGTATGAATTTGTTTAATTCTTATTAAACTATTCTCCTCCCTAAAAAAAACTTCTAAATAGTAAAGATCAGCTCTAATTATACTATTGTAGCTCTCTACATCCTGAAGGAAACAAGACTTGGCCAATCATATTTCGCTTTGTTCAACCGTCGTCCAATAATCTGTGAGCTTGTTGGATTACGACAGAAAGCAACAAGAAGTTTCCAAAATGGTGCTTGAAAGTACTATGGTCTGGTAAGAACTCTACAAATGTATTTTTGTGTGTGTTTATAAAGCCGCTAGCGGTTAGTATGGAGGTGTACCAGTAAGTTACTCTATAAGGCGGCTCACCGAGCTGAATATGGGGCAAATGTCGCTGCCAGCCAGGCTGATAATGCACAGTTGATTGTGGGCCGGCTAACTCACTATCGACCGGCTGAGTCATTGTAGCTAAAGTTAGCCTATATTTGAGGTTTTATTAAAGTATTTATTTACCTGCAAGCCACGAGAGTTAATTTCCAAATGTCGCTGTTTACAGTTCGGTGTTTTCTGCCTAAATTATTAACTGACACTAGCTGTTACTTGATTGTTTTCCAGCGGCATATATAGGGTCACCTCTCGCTAACGTTAGCAAGCCGTGCTAGCTGTGACTGTTTTTACCCTGTTACGCTTTATAGCGGTTAAACTTTTGTTTACTGCTTCTCCTGGTGAAGCATACTGACGGTTCATACAGGAAACTGACTGCTAAGAGAAACTGAGATCTCCTACTAATACATATTACTCATTGGGCCCATGTAGTTTATGGCTGATAATGAATTATGTGAACGCTTCTTAACTCTTAAGCGATGTGATGGAGTAGAGCCACATTAAAGTGATGTTTCCTCCTTAGTGTGGACAACAGCGAGTACATGAGAAATGGAGACTTCCTGCCAACGAGGCTACAGGCTCAGCAGGATGCTGTCAACATTGTCTGCCACTCCAAAACACGCAGCAATCCAGAAAACAACGTGGGCCTCATCACTATGGCAAAGTAAGCCGTTCTCTCCTCATTAAACAATTATGTGGCTAAAGTCATAACACTTGATCAAGTTGTACATGGTTACTGATGATGGCTGTCTTCAGAGGATGCAGTGCAGTGACTTCCTTCAAAATAAAGAAGTGCATTTGTTGTCTTTGTGTAGAGGCTGTGACAGCTAAGGCCTGTACAAAACAAGTTGAACATACCCAGATTAGATTTCCGTTATCTGGATTCACTTATCCTAATAGTCAGGATAAGTGGTCACATGAAGATTGTTATTCTCTCACTAAATTAACGCAAGAGTGGTTTTGGTAGCATCTGACCATTCACAGTTATTGATAAGTGTACTGGCAACAGACTGGCTGATTTAGACTTTAGATACTATTTGTACAAGAGTCTTAAAGTTTTTTTTTTTAAATCTGTGTAAAGAAGTCCAGCGATCTTCCAGGAATGCTGATGCTATTTCCCAGAGTGCTGGTTAGTAGGTGATGATTTCATACTTGTCGTTCTTTAATCTTGAACCCGACCTACTCCGGAGTAGGTTAGATTTGCAGTATAAGTTACCCAGTAAGAAGTGGTCCATCTTTGTAGTACTGTAAACCCTGATGTTACCTGGATAACACAAAATCCTGCTTCAGAGCTCTGGCCTGTTGTTGCTGGGTTTGAGGTTTAATGCTGTTTGTTGGTTAACCATAAGCATTTTTACAAAACATAAGCAGGTGTTACATGAGCTGTGTTAGCTCTTTTCCAACCCATGGTTAATGTAAAGAGACATTTGCACAAGATCAAAACGATCAAACCATATGGTTTCTAACACACTAATTGTGTGACAGATTTAATTACCTGTTAACTGAAGGTGTTGACTCCTGGGTTTTTGTATATTTTCTTGCAGTAACTGTGAAGTCCTGACCACGCTGACTCCGGATACTGGCCGCATCCTGTCCAAACTCCACGCTGTCCAGCCCAGAGGGAAGATTTCTTTCTGCACAGGCATCCGAGTCGCTCATGTTTGTACCCTGAAAACTGTAGTAACTGGGGGGTTTTTTAAAAAAAAAAAAAAAGGGGGGGGGTTGCTTTCTGCAGTGGCAGTTTATGATCCATAATTTTTCTTTTCCCTGTTTAGCTGGCCCTAAAGCACAGACAAGGAAAAAACCACAAGATGAGGATCATTGCCTTTGTTGGGAGTCCTGTGGAGGATAATGAAAAAGATGTGAGGACCTTTTGTTAAATGTTCTTTAACTACACATTATATGCAGAAGGTGTAATGTCTGCTGCTGTCTGCGCACTCATGTGTTTGTGCATATTTCTCTGCCTGCTGGTGTCCCAACCTACCGGTTCTTCAGCTTGTGAAGTTGGCAAAGCGCTTGAAAAAGGAGAAAGTGAATGTGGATATTATTAATTTTGGAGAGGAGGTGAGACATTGTTGGGTAATCTTCCATATCAGCGCTATAAAGCAAAATACATTAAAGCCTACCAACATTTTTCCTTTTTTCTTTTTTTTTTTGGATTGTTTTGTTTTCATTTCCATATCTGGTGCTTCTATATCTAAACAAACTGTCTCCAACTATTCATTCAGGAGGTGAACACAGAGAAGCTGACTGCTTTTATAAATACTCTAAATGGGAAGGAGGGGACGGGCTCCCACCTGGTCACAGTGCCTCCAGGACCCAGTCTGGCTGATGCTCTGCTGTCCTCTCCCATCCTGGCCGGTGAAGGAGGCTCTATGATGGGTCTCGGTGCAAGCGACTTTGAGTTTGGGGTAGATCCCAGTGCTGATCCAGAGCTGGCCTTGGTAAGCAATATAGGGACATGGGCTGAGAAGCAGATAATGTGGAATATTATGTGCCAAAATAGTTGCATGAAAAAGGAGAAAATTAAAAACCCTTTCAGATACTCAACTCAAAACCTGCCTATGCTGACAGAGTTACTGCTGCTTGTGAGCAACACTGGGGAGTTTATTTCCCACTACCACTGTAAAGACAAAGACCATAACACACACCAGCGGGAGAACCTTATTCATATTTGATAATAACTTGGTCTTCCATAACTAGAGAACAGATGTGGCTATTGGCACAACTGATAGACGTGTAGAGAATGGATGTGATGCTCCAAAGCAGTCTTTAAAATGGCAGTAAAGGAATGTGTGACTTCTAATCTCAATGACATCGTCTTTATAAAAGCTGATAATCATGAGGCCAAAAATGTAGAGGACAGCTCTTCTACACTAGCTCATTTGTTTATATAGGAAATAAATTATTAATGGTGTTATTTTCGATGCTGCTTCTTTTGGAAACTTGCGTGTCTAAGGTTAATAAAAGCAGGATGTTTTAAACAAACTATTTCCTGCATAACAACTTGAGGACTATCTCCCCAGTTTCCTTTCTTATATCTATATCTTGCCCTCGTGCCAGATACATGAAACAGAGTACTTATTCTTTTACACGACTTCAGTCATATTTTAAGTACTCTGTGGCTTTGCCACAAATTTAAAAAAGTGACTTTCTTGTTCCTGTCCTGTGGACTGAGTCCACCCTCTGCCTTTTTATCTCACTGTGCTGCCCCTGCTTTAGGCCCTGCGTGTATCAATGGAGGAGCAGCGACAGAGGCAGGAGGAAGAGGCCCGCAGAGCTGCTGCCGCTTCTGCGGCCGAGGCAGGCGTGCCCACACCCAGCGCAGATGGTGAATGCAGGATTAACAGATAGTTATGATTACAGTACATTAGAATTTAACCAAGTGTTCTTTTTAAACACAGAATCAGAGGAGGCTTTACTGAAGATGTCAGTATCTCAGCCTGAGAGTGGTGCAGCAGTGCTTCCTGACTTCAGCAGCATGACAGAAGAGGAGCAGATAGCCTACGCCATGCAGATGTCTCTTGCTGGAGGAGGTAACTTCCATTTCTGATCAGTGTATTTGTTTTAACTCTTTTTTTTTTTTTTTTTTTTTTTTTAACATAAAGCATAACTACTCTCTTATTTGTGAACAGAATATGGTGAAATGGACACAGGAGCCCCCATGGACACAGCTGAGTCAGCCAAGGTGAGTCATTGTAATGATTTAAATTGAGCTTTAAGGCCACTGTTATTTTTTTTGAGTGCTGGATGTGAAATAAGCATGCTTTGTGGACTTTTAATAAAGTAATAAAGGATGGAACTATTTTGAGTTATTCTAGCACACATAATATGAACTGACGTAACAGCTGGAGCCTTTTCAAAGACTCGATACGAATAAAACTCATTAAATTAATAGTCTGAAGAAGGAATGATTTCATAAGAAAGTAGCTCGTTTCTGAATAGTTGGGGTTCAATCTAGCAGACATTAAATATAAGGAGGCACTTGCCTCTCAGTAATAAATATCCATCTATCAAGTTTAACAATAGTGTGATGGACCTGATTGTACTCAGCATCTTTAAGCATCAAATTGTATTTCCTGTCTTTTTGAATAGTTTTGCTGTTGTAAATGGTGTTCATTTGTATGAGCATGGTGTCATCGTGGCAAACTATTTTTCAGATGATAAGACAACATATAGACTAGATGAGCTGGCAAAGTTCTATGTGACAAAATGGTGCTAAAATTATACATACAGTGGTCACCGATGAGCCACAACATTAAAACCACCTCCTGACAGTGTGCGAAGTGAAATTCCTGTGCTTGTGTCAATTTCTGTAGATCTGTGACCGCACAAAAGTGCTTCAAATAACCAGCAGCAGGCAGCCTGGTGGTTATGACGCTATGAAATAGATAGTGAAACAGTGGCCCACAGACTAGCTGTCATACATATCATTGACACTGCCCCCTGGTGAGAGTGCACAGCTACAACATGTAGATAACGGTCTGCAAAGCTCTGCTAAGGACCAACGCCCAATCATTCTGATCTCACCGAAACAACACAGGACGCCTGTAGATATTCTGTGGGGCTGGTAATAAATCCTTTTGGGTCCTTTTTAGTCCTGTGACATCATGCAGGTGTTTAAGTGGAATGTGTAAAGTAGCATCTGAATATATGCCAGGACCCGTGGTTTCCCTGCAAAACATGGTAAATGGTAAATGGCCTGCATTTGTATAGCGCTTTCCTTAGTCCCTAAGGACCCCAAAGTGCTTTACACTACATTCAGTCATTCACCCATTCACACACACATTCACACCCTGGTGATGGCAAGCTACATTGTAGCCACAGCTGCCCTGGGGCGCACTGACAGTGCATTTTTTTTATTTTTGTGGCAGAATCAAACTTCCATATAGCAGCTGTGTATAATATATGCTGTATCTTAACTGAACAGGAGGAAGATGACTATGACGTGATGCAAGACCCAGAGTTCCTTCAGAGCGTCTTGGAGAACCTGCCGGGTGTCGACCCCAACAACGAGGCCATCCGCAACGCCATGGGCTCCCTGGCCTCCCAGACGGGAAACAAGCCAGACGGCAAAAAGGACGAAGAGAAGAAGAAATGAGGAATGAAACTAGAGAAACATGAACAATTGCAGACTAATGCAGGATTTCCTACGTATATGACAAGATTGCTGATGCATCGCCCTGCATGACAGCACTCAGACATTTATTACTATCCTTCTCTGTCGAGACACTCAGAGGCACCAATATAGAAGAAAATACTGCAGTACTGAATAACTATGTAGTGTTTAATTTGCCCACAAAGAAACTGATACTATTAAAATATAATAATGGTCCATTCTCAAATTGCCTTGTGCACCCTTCACTCTACATTTCTCTACATGGTTATAACAATTAATGATAATTCTCGCCACAGATTTTTCTTTTTTGTGGTGGCAGGCTTTGAAACCAAACAATTAGCCACACTCCTGTCATGTCTTTGTGGGTTTCTTTTGCAATAAAAACTGTGTGTAAACATGTGTTTGTGGTGTGGTGACACTCCTGCAGCCCCATCAGCCTTTAAAAAGCGGTAATTCCCAGCAGAAATAAACATACGTGTCGCTCGCAGCATCCTCCCGTGCATTTTTCCAGCGCTATCACAGCCTGATAGGATGTGCTGGGTCATGTGACGGGAAGCGCAGCATTTTCAGCTGAAAGCGAGCTAGGATAGTCGGGAATCGCACATCCAGGTAAACAAATCAAAAAATACATGAAATATTAAAGGAAAATCCCCATCCCGGCCACCGTTTTCTGTGATTTCGTCGAGCCTGCTGTCACTGGGTGGCCGCTGCTGTCACACCAAACCTCAGAGAAGCGCTCTGTTGCCTTTTAAATGGCGAACGCTAGCTCGTTAGCTAAATGACCCCTCTCTCTCTCTATCTGTCTCTCTCTGTCTTGGCTGGAGCTCAGCGGCCAGCTAGCCAGCCTCAAGTCTAGTAGCTCAAAAATAACCGAGGTCGCTGCTCCAAAAACGCTCTCTCGGTGGGACCGCCTCTTAAATGGTCACTATTGCAAGGCCCTGCATGCGGTAAAAGCACGGTGGAGTGACGAGTGTTTCCCATTCATAGTGGAATATTTTTGAACCTGCCACCGGAGAGAGCGGTTTGGGGAGCAGAAGCGCCGTCGCTAGCGTGCTAGCTGGCTAATGCAGCATCCGAGCTAGTTGGCGAGTGGAGCCTGTTTGTGTATCACAGGGAGGTGCATGTCTGTTGTTTCAGGTTATCATGAAAATATAAACACAATATAACTGTCATTTTATAGTAGAGTTTTTGCATGTAGGGTTATGTAGTAGGATGTAGAGTCATGCTTTGTGTCTTGTTTTTACAGGAGGTAATCCCGGTATGGGGGACATGAAGACCCCAGATTTTGATGACCTTTTGGCAGCGTTTGACATTCCTGACATAGATGCCAAAGAGGCCATCCAGTCTGCCCCAGATGAGGCAGAGGGACCGCACGGAGCTGCAGGTGCACCTCTGGGGAAGCCAGAAAGCGTTGGGTCATCCATGAGAGCGCCAAGCCCCACGGATCCCCAGGCAGACACCTCAATCGTGAGTGTGATTGTGAAGAATAAAGTGCGTATCGAGACGGTGGATGGAGGAGAGGTAGATGCAGACCAGGACACTATTGATGTGATCACGGGGGTGGATGTTGGCCCTAGACTTGGCGCGTGCGCTCCTGGATTGGCTGAATCTGAAGCTCTCAACCACAATGGATTTGGGACTTCTGGCGTCTCCACGCCCCTTCCACTCAGCCAGGCTCAGCCTAATGGTGCACCATGGTCGGTAAATACACCCAAAGTGTCTTCAGAAGCAGCAGGAGCTAGTACGGCCAAGTCTCACAAGCAAGGTGGTAACATTTTCAACAGACTTAAACCACTTGTGGCACAGGGGTCTGGAGATCCTGTGGGTCGAGCCCGAAAGATGCAGCTGCTACAGCAGCAGCACCAGCAGCAGCAGCAGCAGGATACGGGCCAAGAGAGAGCAGACGGCGTGAAAGCTTCATTACCTTCATCTTCGTCTCTGTCAGCTGGGTCCCCTCCTCTGGGTGCTGGTGGGCCCGTGGGACTAGCCTCGCCTTTCTTTCCACCTTCCAAGCCCCTGCTTTCAACTCCACCTTCTGCACCCTCATCACACCCTCTACGCTCATCGCAGCCTTTTAACGGAGCTCCCAAGGGTGGTCCTGCTGAATTTCAACATCCGCAGCTCGAGGAGGAAGATTCTGACCCCGATTTGGGAAGCCCCCTGGTAATCCAGGAGAACCCGGACTCTCCGACTTGCACTCAGCTGAGCCGACGTTACAAGTCTGACTCAGTCTCGGCACAGCCCTCATCCTCTACTGCATCTCAGCCGAAACCTGGGGACACTCCTTCGGGGGCATCTTTGACTTCCTCAGCTCCCCCGTCAGGCTCAACGGAGAGTCCCCAGGTGGAGGACAGGCATCCAGAGCACGTGATCGAAGAGAGAGACTCACCAGAGAGTCCTGAACCTGAGATGCCAAAATCAACGGCTCAAGTCACAACTAAAAGGTGCTCCAGCCCTACAGTGGCTTCCACCCCACCTCCTTCTGAACTGCGGGAACCTAAAGAGGAGGAGGAAGAGATGGAGGTGGGAAACGGCATAGACAGGGTTGTTGATGGTAAAGCTGACAAGGGAGAAAACACGAAAACGGGTGAGGAAAATATGGAGGTGGACGATGGTAAAACTAAACCCGTGTCCACTGATGCAGGGGATGCAGGTGATGCAACACCTGCTGCTTCTGGAACACCATCCAGACCCCTCAAAGTCAGAATCAAAACTATTAAAACCTCCACAGGTGGAATCACCAGAACCGTGACACGGGTGGCACCTAAAGGTGGTGCTGCAGGGAAAGGTGGGGACCCTAAAGCTCAAGCTGGGGAACGTAAGGTTTTAGGAAACAAGGCCCAAAAACCTGAGTCTTCCCCTGGTCACATGACAACACCTTCGCAGAAAGTAAGTGCTCTAAATGCTCTGCCTGTGTCTACACTCGCAGCCAGCAGCGTCATGCTGGCTGCCGCCACAAAGGTCCAAAACAAAATGGCTGCGTCTGACAAGGCCAAGGTTTCTGCCACCGCTGTAAGCATCACTAAATCGGCCGCCTTGCCTGTCACCCCCGCTGCAGCCTCCTCCCCGAAGTTCTCAGTGGCTGCGAGTGGGATCAGCGTACGTACGACCACTAACAAAACAGCAAATGGAGGAAGCGGCACCATCATAGGCAGCGGCCTCCAGCCGAACAAACCCGCCTCCATCGTCAACAGCACAGGGGCCGTCATCTCCCGGAGCCAGTCGAGCCTGGTGGAGGCTTTTAACAAAATTCTGAACAGCAAAAACCTTTTGCCGAGCTACAAGCCCGACCTCTCTGCTCCGCCACCACCCGAGTGGGGCCTTCCCCTCCCTGCAACAGGTTACCGCTGCCTGGAGTGCGGAGACGCGTTTGCGCTGGAGCGCAGCCTGGCACGACACTACGACAGACGATCGCTCCGCATTGAAGTGACCTGCAACCATTGTGCAAAGAGGCTGGCCTTCTTCAATAAGTGCAGCCTGCTGCTGCATGCCAGAGAGCACAAGGAGCGAGGGCTGGTCATGCAGTGCTCGCACCTGGTCATGAGGCCTGTCACTGTGGAGCAGATGATTGGACAACAAGACATAACGCCAATTGGTGGTAAGCAGAAGTGCAGCCAACACTTACTTTAATCATCAGTTAATCATATTTTATTTGTCATTTAGTTGATATCATCTCAAAGAAAAGTGTTCCAATTAATGGGGACCAATCAGACTCATCTTCTAGATCTACGAGAGTCGCTTTTCATGATTTACATTTTGAAACAATCCTTACTTATCTCATGCTGAGCCTGCAGCCAATCAGTTAATCTTCTGTCTAGAAGGAGCTGTTTTAGTTCTCCTCCCCGTAAGCCTACTTTCTGCTCATGCTCTCCCTCATAAACAGGTTTGAAAAGCAGGCATGTCAAATCCACAGCTGGGTACCTGAAAGGACCATATTAGGGATATCTTCTCTCTTTGACATCATACAGAGCAACGTGTTTAGAGCAGTCTGAACCTTTTGGCTGATAGAGATTACTCGCATATACACTGACCTCCATTATTTGAAGCCTTTTGCTGTGTGTAATCAGCACCACCACTGAAACAGGCAGAAATTAAGAAAACTCGTAGTAGGCCCACTGGAAGTCCAGAGGTATTTGTCATTTGTTGATTTTTTTAAAAAAATGAATAAACAACAACTATTGAGAAAAAAAGAGCTGTTTGTTGCCTAACCTTGATTCACTCATCAAAATATTAATCTCTATGTCATACATTATTAAAAAAAATTAAGAAGCAAATGTATATTGAACTAAAAACTATGTCATTCATGTGTGACTCATCCTTATTGACCGTTTTTCATTTGTCTCCTCTTGTTTTCCACCTTTTGGCTGACCAGGCCTGCTCTCCTCTTCGTCCTCCTCTCCTCCAGTCTCTTCTCCTTCCTCCACACCCGGAGGCCCCGCCATCTCTGCCAATTCCAGCCCAATGAAGGACACTTCATCTCCAGCAGCAGCAGCTCCGCCTCGATCCGTCCGCCGAGCACCTCAGGGCCCGCAAGCGCTGATGCCTCTGCCGTGCAAGAAGGCTGAAGGGCTGCAGTACAACAACTTCAAATGTCCGGAGTGCCAAACACAATTCTCTGGCAAAGCGGAGCTGGTCACCCACTTCCAGCAGATCAGAGCTGCGCCTAACTCAGTGAGTCTTGGGAATCAGTGAACAGTATGTTTCGTGCTGCTGGTTTGTGCAGTTATGAAGATCTGATGATGACTTTGTTTTGTTTCATTTTCCTTTTTTCTCTCCATTTTCAGACATGTACGCAGTGCTCGCCTCCCATGATGCTCCCTAACTCATGTGCCGTGTCCGCCCACCAGAGGATCCATAAACACAGAGCGCCTCATGTCTGTCCCGAGTGCGGTGGAATCGCACGGCAGGCCAGCTTCCAGACCCACCTGGACGAGGCCTGTTTGCACTTTGCCAGACGCATTGGCTACAGGTGTGGACACGCTATCGAACATGGTTAACATATGACATGACCAATAGAGTAACTGGCAGTTCAAAAGGTATTTGAAAATCATGTCCACTTCTTCTGTGGGAGGCTTTCGCTGATGGGCAGCTTAAATGTAGCTAAGAATTATTAAAATAAAATAATATAAACTGTAAAATCAGTCCTGTAATCAGTCTGTCTGATTCAAAGCAGATGTTTGGAGCAGTGACAAGCGGAAAAAGCTTCTGAAGCAACAAAAGGAGTCTAAGAACGTCTTGCAATGAAGTGACAGCACTTTCCAACTTCTCACTCCCTATATTGAAACTTTGTGGATCTGCCAATCTGATCCTAGTGTTAAATTAATATATTTCTCACTGTGAGGATTTGCAAAAAGAAAAGATTCATACAGTTCTATAACTTATTTTTACTGTTTTTTACCTGGCTTTTTAAGCACAAGCTACAATATTGTTTGGTATGATGCTTTTATAAGGTGCATTATAAATGCATGTTATAGATAGATAACATGATGACTATATATTGTGTATAATCCAACTATTTTGGATTTAAATGGGCTATTATTGTTGTGAAATGAACACAACAGCATGCTTTCATAAGCTGTTATAGGTGCAAAAAGACAGGAAAAAAACCAGGCCATTTCAAACGGTTGCTAGGTGTTGCCAGGTGTTGTAAAGGTGTCATAATATTGCACGTATAGTTAAGCTTTTGTTGATATAAATTGGATGGTATTGTTGTAAATTAAAATTATAACCAGGATTTTCTAAGGTGTTAGAGAAGCAAAACACTGCAAGTGGGGACTTTAGTGGTTGCTAGGCAACATAATATGTGATATAGATAAGAACCTTCAGGCCCAAATAGACACCTTTATGCCAGTTTTCTTTTTTTTTCTGATTTAAGGGTATATTGCAGACAGACAGATTAATGAGACAAAAAAATAAAACATTTATATTTTATCTACCGTGTTTTATTGCACGCGTTTCATTACAGCTCAGCAATATTGTACTCTTTGCTGTCTTTGCTATCATATATGGTTTCGGTCGTTTCTTGTCTTGCTCTGCTCTGATTTTCACTCTGTGTGCACACAGAGTGGAGCAGATGATTAAAGGTGAAGCGCAGATATTTTGAATCAGGTTGATGCCAAGCTGTGACGTTACTATAGTGCAATAAAAGCTTTAGAAGGTAATGTGCAGTATGTAAGTTGCATACTGCTGCAAACAAAGGAAACTTATTTGATATATATATGTATATATATTTTTTAATTTTTATTTTATCCCCGTTATTGATTATTCTCATTATTCTTAACCAAGGTGCTCGAGCTGCCAGGTTGTGTTTGGAGGGTTAAACTCCATCAAGTCCCACATTCAGACTGCTCACTGCGAGGTCTTCCACAAGTGCCCGAGCTGCCCCATGGCCTTCAAGTCTTCCCCCAGCGCCCAGAGCCACATCAGCACCCAGCACCCAACGCTCACCGGAGGACAGGCCAAGTACGTGTGCGGCTTTTCAACGTTTACACAGAGAAATATTTTCAGACTATTTATGAAAATTCTCTAAGTAGATCCCTAACCTTTGAATTCTTCTTCTCCTTTTGCAGAATGATCTACAAATGTGTGATGTGTGATACAGTTTTTACCCAAAAACCTTTGCTGTACATGCATTTTGATACTCATTTAGCTAAGCAAAAAGTGCATGTGTTCAAGTGTCCTGACTGCACCAAGCTCTACGCCCAAAAAGGCTCCATGATGGAGCATATTAAGGTGGGTACATACAGAATGTCACAGCACGTGATGTGTTAGTCCTTTGCCTTTATGTGTTGCCCATTCGTTGCTTTCTACAATGAATGCGGCGTCAAAAAAGGCAGACAGTAATTCTTGGATCGGCCTTAGCGAGGTACCCCTCCGGTGACCTTGTCCTAAGTTCTATACCAAGTACAAAACTTTAGCAATAGAGACATTAAAACTTGTTTATAGCCTAAATAATCGTATTTATTTAAAGAACAGATTCAAGATGACAATTTTCTCTGTTTGCCTTTCTGTTCTCTTCTCATACAATTTCCTGTCGTCCCGCTCAGACCGCTCACAGAGGCCCGTCCGCCAAACAGGAGTCTCAGTCCGATGGCGCTAACCCCACCTCAGCTCCAGCCAACACATCTGGTCCCTCTGGCCTCAAGTCAAAATCCTCTGGAAAGCCTGATAACTCTGACGGAGAGGACTGGGGTCGGGAGCAGGAGGAGGAGGAAGAAGAGGAGGAAGAGGACGATGACGATGATGCAGATGAGGACTACGAGGCTCCAGGGAGTCACTCCACTACCACAGGAGGCAGCAGTCATCCAAGCGCTCCGACCGAGTGGACCTGCCCTCAGTGTCAGAACACGTTCACGGACAACGAAGACTATCTGAGTCACGTGAAGATGGAGCACGGCAAGGTGTGACAGATAATGTTGATCACAGGAAGGAAAGGAACAGATGTTATTAACACAGAAGTGCACGAAATCTATTTTCTGTTAGCTTAGCATATTGTGGATAGTGAAGTAGGGAAAGAGCCACTCCTTTTGGTAGGAAGACCAAGATTCAGTATCTTTAAAAAACAAAAATCTCTCTCACTGTGTTTATGTGTGATATCTCCAAAGTTTCCCTGTCGTATCTGTGGAGGCACATTCAGCACATCCTCCAGCCTGAGACGTCACGAGCGTGTCATTCATGAGGGCAACAAAAGAGTCTTCCATTGCCAGTGAGTAACTTACACTTTCAGTACAGACACTGTTTATGGGTAACATATAGACACAAGTAAATCTCAAATATAAACCTGCTGCAATTATAATTTGTATGATTAAATGTAATACACACTCACTGGCCACTTTATTAGGTACAGCCGTTCAAGTGCTTGTTAATGCTAATTAGCCAATGTCATGGTGGCAACTCAGTGCATTTAAAATGCAGACATAGTAAAGATGACCTGAGCATCTTCTACAATCAAGGTATGCAGAAGAGCATCTCTGAACACGCAGAATGTCAAAACTTGAGCAGATGATCTACAGCAGCAGAAGACCACACCTGTCAGCTAAGAACGGGCAACTGACGCTACAGTTCCCACCAAATCTCACCAAAATTAGACAGTAGAAGATTAGAAAAATTGTTGTCTGATTGTCGGAGGGGAGGGTCAGAATTTGGCATAAACGGCATAAAAGTATTGATCCTACGTGCCTTTGGATTGGCTGCTGGTGGTGTGAGGGTGTGACACACTTGGACCTCTAGGGTTCCGACTGAGCATCATTTAAACATCACAGCCTACCTGAGTATTGTTGCTGACCATATCCATCCCTTTATGAACGCAGTGTATTCTGATGGCTGCTTCCAGCAGGATTCATGTGCCATGTCACAAAACTCAAATCTCAAACTGGTTTCTTGAACATGACAATGAGTTCATTCTACTCAAATGTCAGTCAGTAGTTTTTATCCTGGAGCTCCAATAGAGTATCTTTGTATGATTCACAGTTTAAGAATATCTTTATTTTCAGTTCATCCACTGTCTGAAACAACCCAGTTAAGTCCACTGTCTTCTGATTGAAGCCAGTGCTTGTAAGGTGTGACCATAGATGGAAATCCATACTAAGCTGACATCAACTTGGCACAAGTTTAAAAATAAAAATTTGGCACCATTACACTGCTTGTGCAGCAGAGGGCACTGAATACTTGATACCTTTTTAAAATGTCTGCAGTGTAGTTTTTCCTTGTATCTGTCATCAGTCACTAATAGAGCTGCTTTATTATTACTCCTCAGATATTGTACAGAAGGCAAACGTACCTTTGGCAGTCGGTTCTTAATGGACAAACACATTCGACTCCATCACAGAAACACAGATGGACAGGTGAGTAAAGGTTCTCGGGGCATGCTCTGTTTGTGTATCGTCTCCACAGCTGCTTAGCCTCTGCTCTCCCTTGTTCTCAGGCTCCCCCTATGACCAGGAAGCGTGCAGCCACAGGGGGAGAAGGACCGGGCAGTTCCTCAGAGCAAGACGGTGAGGTCGGTCCGCCTGCAGCCAGAGTGGGAGACGAGGAAGAAACCAACACAGAGGACGGCGGCGGTCCCGCAAAGAGAACCAGGGCGTCCATGGCGTCAACATCAGTGGCACCGAGTGAGGCAGAGGAGGAAGATAACGTTTTCCGCTGCGTCCCCTGCGGGTTCACTACAGAAGACGGGGCCGAGTTTCAGCGCCACATTCCCCAGCATCGGGGCGACACCGCCTCCTTCCAGTGCCTGCAGTGCGGCGTCTGCTTTGCATCGGCCGGCTCTCTCGGCAGGCACCGTTTCATCACTCACCGAGTGCGGGACACCCAGAGCGACGCGGACCGCGGCACCCCCCGCGCCCACGGCTCTCCAGACGGCTCTCCCGCCGCCGGTTCTCCTCAGGCGCAGGGCGAGGACGGAGACGGAAACCTGAGCTGCAAGGTGTGCGGTCGGCGATTCGACAAGGCCACGGACCTCAACACCCACTTCAGGACCCACGGCATGGCCTTCCTCACGGCACACAAGACGGACAAGCCCCAGTAGAAGAGGGGGGCGGCGTCGTCTGAAGCCGACGGATAATCTCCCGAGGGGTCACGGCCGAGGAGGGCGATGCTGTAGAATATGAATGTTGATGAAACACAGCTGCTCCTGTGCAGTCGTTGTCTTCTTCTTCTTTTTTTTTTTTCCTTTCTGTTTTTTAAGCTACCACAAACAGTTTCCCTCTGTGGCACCTCTTCTGTGCGATTGTATCTGCATGTTTGATCACTTAAAATGAACTCGTCACCTGTGATGGACTCTTGTGTGGATCATTCCCCCCCAGAGTAAAGCATTTATACTGTATATCAGCCATACTGTGTCCAACTCCACCTCGTCCTTCCATTTCGAGCACTCACTTTTCACCGACTGTAGCCACCTGCCTGTTTGTTACTGTAGCACATACGTAGATACATAACACCTCCCACTGTACTCCTCACAGCTGTACTGCAGATATTTTGTACTTCACATCGTTTATCATGTCCTTGTTTTTTTGTTTGTTTGTTTTGTTATTCTGGCAATTAGATCAGTTTTACCAGCCTGTGGGAGCTGGAAAAACTCATCGTGCCGAGACATCCTGAAGCATGAAGGGGATCGTTTGTGGGCACGGGGAATTTGACACTGAGTTTTATGTTGCTATAATATTTATTTATATGAAACACATTACTGCTGTTGGTGTATGTGAGTGGATTGCATCAAATGTTACAAGACATGGTGCGATTTACCTGCAACAGAGACATGAGATGAGAATCTCTGGAGGCATTTCATTAGGAGACGAGGTTACTGGAGGTGGTAACCCGTGTAGTGTGACTAATGTGTGATGTTGTTACTCGTTAAGCTAGAAGAAGAGAGGTAAGGCTTCCTGTCAGTAGTATACGTGTACGAGTTTTGCCATGTAAATACATATAATTACACTAAAAGAAATGGTTCTGGTTTTAGTAACTTGCTATGATAATGTGAATACGTATAGTATTTGTACTTGTACTGTTCCCTTTTTTTCAAAACAATTTGAAGTCCAAAAGAAAACAAGAATCCCCTCTCAGAGTTAGCTATACATTGTAATTACAAAGCAGAGGGAGAACGTGGGGGTCGTGTTGTCTTAATGTGTTTGAAAACAAATGTTTATCTCTTTTTTTTTTTTCTTTTTCTTTGTTTTTTTAAATCGACAGTGCTTGCTGTACTCACATTTCTTTTATATGTTTAAAAAACGGCCTTCACGGTCACTTTATTGGAGGCCTATGAGTGGATTTTTTTTGTTTTATGTTTGTATCTTTTTATATGTCATATCATATTTATATAGCTCAGTAGTGGAAACTTTCATGTCATTTTCTTTTCCATGGTCGTGGTCTGCTTGCTGAAATGCCATACACTTTTGTGCTGTTTCAAAATAAATGTGTAAAAGAGACGACCGGCTCGTGTCGGGGATTCATCTGCAGAGGTCTGCATCGGGCTCAGTGCGGTGTTTTTCTGTTTGCACACTTGGTTGGTTTGAATCCTCTAAAAATTCTTTAAAAAAAATCTTATTGTTCAGCTGGTCAGATGAATGACATTTGGTGACTGATTATGTAGTTTAGAAGCAGACCAGGTAATTTTCATGAGAAACAATCAGGGTGGGCTGCATTTGCCAATCAGCCAAGTGTTTTTATATCATAATTAATCTTATTCCTTGCAGTTACAGTCAGTCATAAAAAGAGCAAGTTTTCACAAGACTGCAAACCTGTGAAAAACTGGGTACACCTTTACTACTTCCATAGGAAGGCGGTGCACCTCTCTAACACAATGCCGATTTCTTCCCAGGAGGGAGTGTCTCGGCAAATTCACACTAAGGTCAGACTGTGCAAAGCTCAGAGAAACTGCAAAAAAACCCGTAAGCTACATCTCAGACTGTAAAGGCCTCAGTTAGCATATTAAGGTTCAAGAAGCTGCATCTGAACAAACCACAGGACTTGTTCCTGTGGGCAAAAACACTTTATGTCAACTATCAAGCATGGTGGTGGAGGGGTGACGATTTGGGCATCTTGCGGTCACTGAGCTGACCATGAACTCCTCTGATACCAAAGTACAGTCATGTGTGAGTCCAACAGCTAAAGCTTTGCCATGCCCAAAAGTCCAGAGCTCAGCCTGAATGAAATACTGTGGTGAGAGCTTTGAAGCTTTTTCATGCGTCTGTACATGTGCTGCAGGGAGTGCTCAGAATACTGGAAACGCTGGAGAGTTTGTCCAGCATAGATTTCCTATACATGCTCTATTAAAAAGAAGGTTGCATATAGGACTACATATAGACTTATACAAGTATATTCCATTGGTCAATATTAGCAAATCATTAAGGGACTAAGTGACTGGACATAATGTGAGCATGCTCATATTGTGATGTTTACTCGGTATGATAGTAACAGTGTATGCAAACATTTGCCAGTTGGCACTAAATACAAAGGCACACATGAGGCTAATGGGGATATCATTTTTTTGCAGGAGGTTGGCTTTCACTCATTTGACTTGACAGTAACGCTAAATGAAAAGTGAACCAATAACCTGAATATCTGGCGAAATGTAAATGTTTGTAAAAACGTCTGTAACAACTCTAACAGTAGATATTAAGATATTTACTGAATAACTCAAAGGCCATTTGAACTAAAGCAACTGTCTTATGGCAGTACGTCTAATTTGTGGAAGAAACTATAACCAGGAAATTAATGTTTACTTGTAGGTGCTGGTGCAATTATGCCTCAAAATAAGTTTGAGGCAATCAGAAGCTGCTTGTTTGGATCAATCATTTATCCCTACATAGATAATTTCAGTTACTATCACACCTTAAAAAGCATTTACCACACACAGACAGTGTTGTCTCTCTTTTACACGATTTAATCATTAAGTTGGCTTTTCACGGTCTGCTTCCACCCCCTCCAGCTCAACCCCCATCTTGTCATTTGTATTCTCCGGACATGAGGCCTGGGATTCGGACTGCTCTGAAGGATGGTGGACTTCAACCATCAGCTCGTAGATCAGTGTTCCCAGAAGCGCTCCAACACAAGGAGCCACTATGGGCACCCACCACCAGCCACTTCCGGCCCTGCAAAAATAGACAGCATGTTTGCTTTAAGATAGTCAACAATGTGAGGAAATAAGATGGGAATTAGCAGAGCATCCGGAGTGAAACCACTAACTTGAAAACATCCGCCCCCCAACCGGCAATGTAGGTGAACAACCGAGGTCCAAAATCTCTTGCCGGGTTGAGTGCATATCCGCTGTTTGAGCCCATTGAGATGCCAATGACCAGCACTGCTGCTCCCACTAAGACAGGCTGAAGATAATGAGGGATGGAGCTGTTCCTCTGGTCTCCGAGAGCCAGGACGCACAGCAGCAGAGCGGCCGTGCCAATCACCTGGATGACATGGAAGTGGTTAGAGATATGCAGGAAGGAACAGTATGATTTTATCCGATGGAAAAAGAGCGTTTCCTGGCTGGGTCAAGGCAAGTTACTCCATTTATCAATGTGGATCTAAGTTTCAGGAAATAGCCTGGTGTATTTTTGGTGATATAACTGTACAGGTTCACATGACTATTGAGCAATTATACCATCTTTATCTGTCAGCCTGATAACGATGAATGATCCTTAATTAATAAGAAAAACAAGGGCGTCACGGCATCTGACCTGGTCCACGATACCTCCCCACACACTCAGGTAGTCAGCGGGGTAAGTGCAGAATATGCCTGCTGTGGCTTTGGGACCCGTCACTGTCAGATCGCCTCCGCTGTACGCCTGGATGGCGTCTGCAAACATCTCATCGCGCACGCATCATCAAACAGACACAAAACACAGTTTATTGTTCAGAGCCGTGACGTTTCCAGAACACAAATGGTGTTCCGACATGAGATGACATGAGAGCAAGAGCTTATCAAACGACATGATTTATTTGATTTGAAAAGCCTCAATTTATGAATATCAACTCCCTTGTTGTACCTGAGCTCACTGTTAAACACTCACCATAGTACTGCAGAGCAACTGTAGCCGCAGCCAGAAAGGCTCCCAACACTTGGAAGAAGATGTAGAAAGGCAGTTTCATCCATGAGTGGCGGCCCAAAACACACAAGCTCAGAGACACAGCGGGGTTTAAATGAGCACCTTAAAAAGAAATCACAGTTATGACATGCAAATCAATTTATAAGTATTATGTAAGGTGTTTTTTTCTGCATTTTTGGTTAGTATAATATTAATGGCGGTTCCAAACAACACATAGAAGAGTTCATTTCCAGGTATTATGATCTAAACTGGGATTCACACAAAACTGTTGATCGGGGTAAGACTTGTCACCAGATGTGGGGTCAAGTGTGGCCAGCACAACAATCAACAAGCTTTTTCTTGTTAGAGATCTGCGTACATATTAATTTAATCACATCTTTTTCTAGCAGTTTCTCAGTGGCTGATGTTCCTTTACAGACATGTTAACAGTCTTATGAGGTTTATCAGCTATTAAAAAGGAATGCTCTAGTTTCTCATAATTAAATAAGAGTTATCTTAAAATTATAAATTTATATTAAACCCCCTCCCTGCCTGTCCTAAGCCTGGTTTTACAGGCGGTTTCTTCCTGTTAAACAGGAGTTTCTTCTCCTCACCATCACCAAGTGCTTCCTCATAGGGGGCTGTCTAATCGTTGGAAATTCTCTCTCATATTGCAGGGTCTTTATCTTACACCATTAAAGTGGTGTGACTGTTGTAAACTGGTGGTTTACTGTATAAAAACATACCTCTAACTTTAGATTAAGAACAGATTGTCTGGCTCCGTCATTGTTCGTCACAGTGAAAAATAGAGTTAATCAACTCACACTAACAGTTTACATACACAGTCATTGTGATTCTTGGCTTTTAATGATTTCTTTGAACTGTTCTTTCTCCAGAGTGGAACGACTGCGCAGCTTAGTCCTCTCGGCAGAACTGGTAGTTTGTTTAGATAGTTTGGGTTCCTGTCACAGAACCGGATTTTAAGCATAATCCACAAATTTTCAACAGGATTTAGGTCAGAGCTTTGGGAACGCCATTCCAGAAGTGTAATGTTAACCTGCTTTAACTGTTCCTAAATCAGTTTTGATGTGTGTTTGGGATCATTGTCGTGTTGGAACACCCAACTTTGTCCAAGTTTCAAACATCTAGCTAATGATTTAGCAGCTTGATGTTAGCAGCACAACAGCCTCAGACTGATGCTACCACCACCATGCTTGACAGTTGGCACAATGTTCTTACGTTTGAAAGGCTCGCGTTTACTCATTTAAATATACTCTTTGTCATTGTGGCCGTATAGCTCAATCTTGTCTTGTGTGACCATCAAACTTTTTTCCAGATGATATTTAGTTTTGGTTTTGGAGCAGGGCCTTATTTCTTTGTCAGCATTCTCTCTGTCCATGGTGACTTGAAACTCACTTCTTAATCATTTCTGCTTGTTTAGAAATGTCTCAAGAGATGTTCCCATTGTAAATCTACAATTTTCCTTCTTAGATTTTCACTGAATTCCTTGGACTTTCCCATTGTTCAGAGCATTGGTCAGTCCACTGAGTGCTGTCAATTAAATCTCCTTCATGCTGGTAATGAAAAACTACCAGCTGTAGTGATTCATGATCACTAGCAAGAAGTTAATAGGCTCTGGCCTTGTCAAGTTAAAAAGGCCTCAGCACTGCTTATTAAAAGATTTAAGTCAGTGTGTGTATATATTTGAGCCTGTGTGGATTAAAGAAAATAGGTAAAGATGTATGCTGGACAATCATTCCACCCTGGAAAAAGAACAGTGCAAAGAAATAATTAAGTTCCTCAAATTACCATGACATTAATGGCAAAGATTAGCGTATGTAAACTTCTAATCACAGCTCTGCATACCCAGTAACTTCGTTCAGTCCCTTACCCGATACTCCACGAGACACAAAGACCCCAAATGTTACTCCCAGAGCAAAACCCAGATTAATTGAGAGGTACTGGCCCTTTTTGTCTTCAGTTGTGACCACTTGGGCAACAGAGCCACATCCAAACAGCTGCAATTACATAAAATGAAGATAAGTATTAGCAGTCGAATATATACATGAGTGTACCCAATCAAAACAGTGGATAATGATCTAAACTCTCAAAGCCTTTCTGGCACATCCAACTTCAGACCTTCCCCCAAATTAATGCCCCACAGTCAATAATTTTCTAATGAATCCACAATAGCAGCATTTTATCTTGTTTAGATTCATTCAACATACATCCAGTTTGAATGTTTTCACCATGCAGCACAGTAAAGACGTGATGTTCTGACACACTTGGTGCAATCTCCTTTTTTATTATTTAACTAAAGAGCTGCTTTATGATTTGTGCTGTAAATGTTCATTGCCCCAGATAGTCAATAGAGATAAAACAACAGCACTGCAGTCAAAGGAATATCACCTTTGGAAATCACTAACAGGAGAGTCCAAATTTACGCCCCCCCTCCCCTGCAGTCCCTGTCACCCTCTGTCCGTTTTAATCAGGCCAAAGTCCTTAGTTATACACCGTGCAGAGTTATGAGGTGCTCTAAACAAACCAGCAGGGCATTTTACAGGAAACTCACTGACTGACACACTTGATGTTGAGTTTACGGGCTGAACTGAGGGAACTTTATTTGTTTTTTTAGTTATTAAGAAAGTTCCTACACAGCTAACTATATCTTAAATGTATGAAAACAAAAGAAGAAAAGGATACTTGCAATCAGGACGTAGACGCCGAGACATTCAGCCATGCACTCCCTGATCAGCTGGTTTCTGATCTGACATTTCTTCAGCAGCCTCTCCATCCCTGAGCTTTCCTCTGCGCACTCTGGGCACAGGTGAGTTTTCAGAGCCGGGCAGGTTTCATCGGGTGGATCTGACCCGCAGCACTGCACCGTCTGCCTGGCTGAGCAGAGTTTGCTCTTTCATGCTGGAGGTGGAGGCTACGTCACACGCTTTATGGAATTGCTGACGTGATTATGAGTGTGTGTGGACTCAGGACATCTTAATCACAGCATGCGTGATGAAAAACAGTCTGTGCACCAAAAGCTCGATAGTGGCTCAGTGGAGGGATGGAACTGGATCTGATTGTTCCCGTTTGATCGGAAAAGAAATTCAAGATCTTAACTCTGTTATGTTACATGCACTGCTGTTTTTTTTTCAACATGGATCATTAGTATTCCCACAGGATGAAAAACATTAAGAAACAGAGATCAGCTGATGTCAGTTTAAAAGAAATGGAGCAGATCCGTCTGTACGTCTTAATTTCGCTGGTCTTGGTGTAAAATAACAGCGGCACATTTACTGTCCATTAAAGTCAGTCCAGGCGCCTGCTGTCACATTACAAAACATAAAAACAATTAAACACGTCAAAAGATGATCAGATTGAAATGCACTTCTATATAAACAGACTGGATTGTGTTCTCACCACAGCAAAAGGACATTTGTGAAAGGGGCTCTGGTTTTTGTAGTGGTTTCTAGATACGGTTCACAGATCACAGGGGATTTGTGGAGAAAGGGCAGCAAAAGGACCTCACATCATTGATAACATGATACAAGATGAAGCTCTGCGTGGTTAAGCCAACATTAAAGCTTCATTTTAACCCATTAAAACTACCTCATAAAAATGGTTGTCACGCAATATATATTCTCTCTTTATCCAGGAAAAAGTCTCATTGAGGTTAAAATCTCTTTTTCCAACAAATATAACACATAAGATAAAAAGAGGACAACTGATATTTAAGTGAATGCAAACATCCATGCAGTATCAGATCACATAAATTCTGTATCTGCATCACAATAGTTTGATTATGATATATATGAAGCCAACTTCCACAGGAAAGATCCCGTTATCCTCACTCCTCTTAATAACTGAGCACAGCAGCAAGACCTCGCACATCAAAGAGTATCCAGCACATTTTAATGTTGATTAAACTTAAATTAATATCCTGTAAACATAGAAACTGAAAACCTGACACATTCATTTGCAGAGCAGAAGGAAAAGTTTTATGTGGAATCAGCTGATTAGGATGGACCAATGAGGAAAGGTTTCATAAACCCTCGTAAACACAGTTAAACAGAGGACGACTTGATAAGGTTTAATGGTGTAACTACAATGTAAAAAGATTATAGCACTTATAATACTGTCAGAGACATGATGACACACAAAGATGGAAAGTGTAACGTGATTTCAGTGACTTCCATCCAACACTGAAAATTTGACCCAATAAGCACCTCGGCCTTTCTCCACACTGAACGGCTGCTTTAGTGCACTTCTCTGTGTACCTCACACCGACACACACAATATACAGTATCCATCAGATATACAGCATCTCCACTCAGGTAATTTCACTCAGTGCCACCTTTAATAAACAAAAATAATACATACAAAACCACAATTATTCTGATCTCTTGGTAATGCGTTCACATTTATTACACAATCTTTTTAAATTTAGATCGTTTTGACTGGAAACAGCAAAGTTTACTAAATTAAAGTGGCAAAGGATTCCCTGTTTAGGTATTTCAGTTCAAATGAAAAACAAGCATCGACAGCTGACAGTGAAGTATTTGCACTGAAGACTTGGAAGAATTTTAATTCATATCAAAACCCTTTTAGACTCAAAAATGAACATTTGTTTGTTCATGTGTCTCTTCCAAGGTTATTGTAACTAAAAACTATGCTGAGCTAAAAACTAACTAAATGTTTGGGTTCCTATTATTCCGCTCGAGGTATTTTCTATGCAGCACAAAATACTGACTTTTACACCGCTCTTCACGAAATGTCACAATCAATCCCCAAGTTATTTCTTAAAGTAGAAAAAACCCAGTTTATCAGTTTTTAACTAATTTTCTTAATTCTTTGCCCACTGTCACTGTGATTTAACCCTCATATACAATAAATTTTCTTTTCATTTATTTCATTTGCTTAAATATGTATCATTTTTCAATATACAGTTAGTTGCTTTATGTGTTGTTTTATTCTGTGTGATTAGAAAAAAGAGAAACTATTGTCATTTGTTTTGCCTGTCCATTTTTTCCTCTTGATTAAAATTTTAAAATGTAAAAACAAAAAAACCCAAAAGCATCTGTATTTGTATTTTATTCCTTTTAGCCTAAAACATTACCTTTAGTTTATATCCCTCTCTGGCTTTGAACACAGAAGCCCAACTAACTGCTTTTCAAACCTCTGAGATTTTCACCAGAGAGATGAACCAAAAATGACTTTTTCCACTGGCTGCACTGAGGTACAGTATAAGAAAAAAAAATGCTACTCTGCTATAGTCAAGATTAGACATATGGAGCCAGAGATTATTATAATAGGATCCCTTTAAAGCAGGAGTTAGTAACTGACAAACATTGAAATGTCAAAAAAGTTTAAATTTAGCACCATCTGCTACAGAAATGTCTGTTTTTGTAACAGACCCACAGTAAAAAAAAATGACATTCAACTTTTTCTTTGAATTAAGAAAAACTTTGTTGTATAATTATGGGACAGTCCAGGCGATGAGCTACCAGATGTTTCTGTAATTTTGCACATTTACTAATTATAATTTAAGCACAACTGGTTGGATTTACAGATTTCTTTCATTTAAAACAACAGCATTTCTTTATCGTGTGGACAAACTGACACAAACGGTTAAATGTGTAAGCTCCTTTAAATTAAGAGAAAGGGCAGCGTCACTCGTCCGTCTCACTGGAGGTTTAAATGAGCTGTATAGAATGACTGTGACCCTGTAACTTTGTAGCCCTGTAGAGCCTGAACCATGAAATAGCTGCTAGAAAATGAAGCATTTATGGATCCTTGTGTCAAATTAAAAGTAATATGAATTTTAAATTGTATCATACGTCCAGCATTTTTTTTAAAAGTTTTGCTTAAAAGTATATTGTGCAGTTTATTTCGTTTTCTTGATAATGTAGAAGCTGAAGACTAAAGATACCGTTACTAACAAAAATATGAGCCAAACAACTTTGTACATATATTAAGAGTCTTTATTTAATTCTTCACTCACTCACATCCACACAGGCTTGTCTACAGGACAATACAAAAATAAAATATGGAAACGTGAATTGTTCAGCGTCTCATGTGTCTCAGTGTGTCATCATCAATAGCTTTCAGGATCTGCAGCTTCGATCCTGCATGATCAGTTTGGACTTCCAGTTTCATCTTAAATGAGCCAGCGAGACTTTATCCAACATATTCATTTTGGCAAAGGAAGTCCATGAAACTGTTTGTCCATACATTGGTATGTAATATAAATATGCCAGCTCACATCTCTACTAACTCCTTCACATTTTATTTAAAGCCTCCAAAGAACCTGGAGAATAATGAGTCATCATCCCGCAAGTCTGAGAAGTGGTGGGGATCACCTGGAAGAAAACCAAAAATAAATACTTTTTTTTTTGTGTGTGTGTGTGTGAATAAACAATTCAAAGAACACACACCCGAGACAAGCTGACCTGGCAGCACAGGTCCATTCGCATGATCTGGTCCCTCAGAAATCCCAGAACCTCCCGAGCGAGTCACTGTGGTCTCCTCGTTGCCTTGGCCGTCTCTTACCGTACGCCTCTCCTCTACACTCTGACACACGCAAACGAAATGCTCATCAAAACTGAGACAAAACTATTAAAAGAATCACTATGAATGTATTAATACAGAATTAAGAAACACTCACCCCATCAGGCTTCACCACCTTAGTGACAGTGACAGACTGAAAGAAAGACCGTGTTCTGGGCTGGTTTGGTGCCTGACCAGCAGGTGGCGTCAAAATCTGATCCAAGCCACCAGAGGACACAGCCGAGTCCAGATCTTGGGAGGATCAGAATGGGAATAGAAAATAAATTTGACACAATCTAAAAGAGCTTCCACTAAATTATCAAATACAATGTAAATATCACCACCCACCTCTGTCACCTTTGTGCTCCTCCTCTGGAGTTTTGTGTCTCCAAATATCATTAAACTTTTAAACACACAATACAAAAATCTCAGTGAATATACAATAGCTTGTGTCGCAACAGAAACAAAGAGGGAGGAGTGAATATCTCCTTTACCCTGGAAAAAGGGGTCCGGCCATGAAATTCAGGTGACTCGTAAGAAGGTCGGTGATCACCTCGGGGCTCTCTGGATCGTTGTTGTGTGTCACTGTCAGGATATTTGAGCATAAAGTCTCTCAGAGGGTTTCCACTGGAGCTTGCTTGCCCTCTCTCTGCTCTGTCCTGAGACGGTGGTGGTGGCATGATGTGGGGAACATCTAAAACACAAAGAGGGCAAAAGAGCAAACAGGTTAAACACAGAGCAGAGGAACATGTCGAGTTGTGGTTAGAATTTGAGTCTTCATGGGCATGGATGTCATGATTAATTTTGCGCTTTTAATTATTTCTTTTTCCAGGGTGAAAGAATTGTACACCATACATCTTTACTGACACTTTTTTACTTGTTTTTTTGTTTTTTTTTGTTTTTTACATTTCATCAAAAACAAGCGACATGAAAACAGGGCTTGTGGGTCTGTTTTCATACCAAAGTGTCCAGCCTCTGGATGTCCCTCCCAACGACCCAGCTGGGAGAATATCTCCTCCATCTCCCTGAGGACGTGGCCAAACATCGGGGGGTCCTGAATCCGCATCCCGTCCGGGCCAAAACTGAAGCCAAACCTCCAGGCGCTGTCAAAGGGGTCCTGCTGCTCCCCACTGAACCCATCATAGTGGAATCCATCTTCATCATCTTCATCGTCATCATCGTCATGAGTCATGGCATCGAAGAAAGGGTCCCTGATAGACGAAGTAACACAAATGTACAAGCTTTGAAATCTCCCTTTGGTTTAGAAACTGCGTTATAACATGCCGCCAGCAAACAGACCTCAAAGTACTCAATCGTATTAACTCCGTGAACATAAATAACACCTAAATAAATCTAGCTGAAGGACCCCTGTGGTTTTCCTGGCAGAAAATACTAATCTTGTCCCTGACATAGGTGCACGCAACAGAAAGTGTACTAAGTTCAGCTAGCTTAGCCGAGTGTACAGCTGCGTACTTCGACGCCATAAACTCACCTCCGGCCACGATAATGGCCTCCGGGTACCCCGAAGAACCCGCGGAATAAATCAAAAACACTCATTTAACTGCAGCTTTGGTGGACACTTAAACCATAACTTAAAATGTGCAAGCAGCGGACATCCACTGGAGAAACTCGCCAAGAAGTACTACAGCTGTCAACAGTGTCGTAAAGCGTTCTAGACGATTCATCATGACGCAATCTGTCGTAATGTTATTTTACCGTAAATAATAGATAAAATGGGCACTCGAAATAAAAGCGCACTGTTGAGATTCAGGTAACAGACGGCGGGTCTATGCCCAGGGCTGGCAAGATGGCTGTGTCTACATCGGCTCACTTCTCACCTTGCTTGTCATGTGCTTCATGGTGTTGTGATGTCAAGATGTATGTGCTCTCTGTGCAGAGGAGTTTTTTTTGTTTTCTGTTCTCATGCTGACCTCCCACAAGGAACCCAGTATGAGGTCTCTTTTTTTCATTCCTCCATTTGCCCATTGTATTGTACATTTCAGTGTTCTTCCAATTACTACCTGTCTCCGACCTGTCTTATGTATGTATGGTCGGGGGGGGGTCCAATTTCACTGCAGGTGAAAACTTGCATGTGACAAATAAAGGTTTGATTGATTGATTGGCAGTATGGTCAACCACCTTGAACCTTGAAGGGTACACCAGAATTAGACTACAGTTTGCACGGAGTCGACAAAAATTGGACAACAGAAGATTGGATAAAAGTTGCCTTTCTAATAAGTCTCCATTTCAACTGCGATATTTGGATGGTAGGGTGAGAATTTGGTATTGACAACAAAAAGCTTGGCACCATTTTGTATCGGTGGTTGGCACACTTTGGTCTCCTTAGTACAATTTAAACTCCACAGCCTTTTTGAGTATTGTTGCTGACAACTTCTGATTGCTGCTTCCAACAGAATAACAGGCCAAGTCACACAGCTCAAGCACCTTAAACTGGCTTCTTGAACATGACAATGAGTTTTTAAATCAGCCTCCACGGTCGCCAGATCTCAATCCGATGGAGCACCTTTGGGATGCAGTGGAACAGATTCACATCATGGATGTGCAGCTGACATATCTTCTGCAGCTGTGTGATGCTATCATGTCAACGGGGACCAAAATCTCTGAGGAATGTTTCTAGTGCCATGAAAAAATTTAAGCAGTTATGAAGAGGAAAAAAAACAGTACAATCTGCTGCTAGCAAGGCGTAACTGGTAAGTGTATGGGTCATATATATCTCATGAAATGAGAGTATAGTACAGTTATGCCAAACAGGATCAGAGCTCATTTAGAGAGAACATCTACAGCTTTTAGTATTTTTTTTATTCTGATGCTCCAATACAGAAGCTTTGCATGATTCAGAGTTTAAGAAATCCAATTTCTGCTACATCTCACTTCATCCACTGCCTGAAATGACCCTTTTCAAGCCCACTCATTGAGAGCCCAGTGTCTTCTGATTGGCTGCAACTCACTTGGCTTCTAAAAACAGAACCTAGTGCTTGCAAGGTGTAATCACATATAGAAAAATCATACTAAGCTGACAGGAGCTTGGCACAAGAAACCTAATAGAGACCAAGTGTTTAGAGCAGTCTGAAGCCTCAGCCAGTAAAGTCAAATTTAGCTGCGTTTAATACAGTAAAAGACCTCAATCCAACACAGCACCTTTGGGAAGCATTTAAAAGTACAGTTCTGTCTCTCATTTGCCTACTAGAAAGGTGCCAAGATGCATATCTAGGGGGGTTAGAAAATATATCATGGAGAAACATAAAATGCTAAAGTGTATCCAAGACAGATGGAGGTTAAAATGTACAAAAAGAAAAAAAAAAAAAAAGAACCAATACTGTACATTACATGGCCAGAAAATGTGTGATGTAGTTATAAGTTTGGAGTTTCATTTGGTACTCTTGACATCCTGGAGTTTATTATGACTCAGCCCACAAACAGAAACCAACTGGAAAGCCTCCAGAGGTTTTAGTTCTACCCAACATGTCATCCATGAACTGTATCATGTATGTTCAAGTATTTAAAAGCCACATGAGAAACGTAGTTTCTTAAAAAGACATTCACATCCAAAATGATGAAAATGTCTTTTTCTTGTTTATTTACTTAATATTTATATATTTTTACAAAATAAAAAAAACAAAACCAAAAAAAAAAAGCTAACAAGTCTGCAAGGATTTAAGAAGGAAAAGAAGAAAGCCATCGAACAAACAGGGACTACAGTACTTGTGTTTTTTTTTTATATATGTACAAGACAAGTTTATCCATTTAAACATTTTTTTTTTTTTTAAAACGCACAGTACAAAAAAAAAAAAAAAATCACTGACAAAAAAAAAAAAAAAGAAAAAAAAGAAAAAACCCATAGTACAATTCTGTCCATCAGTATTCAATGCTGCAGATTTCCTTACAATGTTGGGGGGGACAGGTGGCGGGGCAGGGAGGGCCTCAGAAACAAAATTATTCACACTGGAAGGCAGACTGGGTGTGTATTGGCCTTGGAAATCATTCTCATCTTTCAAAATAAGAGGGGCCTTATGAAATATTTATAATTAATGGGAAAAGTTACTGTACAAGTGTTGGATAATGAAAAAACAAAAATAAATCCTGTGCTAGGCAAAAAAAAAAAACCCAAAAACAAAACAAAAACCCAAGCACAGTACGCAACCATGGCCCCCCGTGTGTACAAACATGCACGCAGTCACATGACAAACACACTTTTTCCTCACAGTCAAAGCCAGTGAGCTTGCTTATATGTCTTTATATATAATATATCTATATTCGGTAAAAAATAAACTTCACAACTCTACCAATTTATAGAATTGTTTCTGCAAACTTAAAATGACATTAAAAAAATAACAAAACAAAAAAACCCCAAAACATGAAAAGTCAACGGCAAATTATTGTGTTTGGAAATTGTTCAGGAGGGAAGAATTTCCATCAAAATTAAGGAATGGGGGAGTTGAGGGTCTGAAATACAAAACCAGCCTGCCCCCACCCCCTTTTAGAGATTACTTCATTCCTCCCCTTCAGTGGGAAAAAAAGTGGTAAAAAAAAAAAAAAAAAAAAAAAAAGACCATACAGGAAACGTTCATTCTTTTAGAAAAACAGTTCTATGTTACAAGTGAAAGAAAAAAAAAAAAAAAATGGGGGGGCAAGGGGCGGGAAGATTAATACGATACAAATTCCCAACACTTAGTATTTCACCCTCTTGATGGTTTGCTTCTATCAACATTTATCTCCAATCTCCCCTCACTTTTAAAGCCCCTCCTGTCCCTCCCACCCATCCATCATTAACAGTGCTCGTTCTCTCGGCACAGCACCTCTGACCGCGGTCAGAGCTGTGGGAGTGCTGGGCCAAGAGACTGGAGGGAAATCTCTGCAGGAGGAAGCGGGGATTTATACGTGGAGACTTATTTGCCGAAGGAGTGAAGAGCCTCCCACCCCTCCCAGCTTTTTGACACTGCGGGGGGTGGGGTCCCGTGAGTGGATGTTAGTTTGCCCCCCAGCTGTAGCTGTTGTACGCCGACTTGTTGATCTGAGACTTCTGTTGGATGGAGGCGTTCTGGCTGCGCTGTCCAGTGCCGCTCTGTGGAGGAGAGTCACAAAGTTCATCAGTGAGCTGCCGCTTCGTGCCATGTGTTTACCTAAAAGCAGCACAGCTAATGTCATGGTGAAACCACAAACACTTAATGAACTTGCCAACAAATCTTTTAAAGGCAATTCACTAGATTTGTATTACCACTTATAACAGTCTGACTGCATGATGCTCGAGTGCTACTTCATTTATTTTGAACGTGCTTTATCAAAAAGACTGGAAGTTGTCGACTAGTTAACAGCCTGAATATAAAAGATGGAGCTACAGTGATGTCACCCACTCATTTTTCAGCGTTGACCATAAATTTTTGTCGCCATTTAGACACTGGTGACTGAGACAGTGAAGGATGCCGTTTTTCAACCTTAAAGCCGACCCGATCTCAGGCTCTAAAGCTGTCGCTACATTGGTCACCGCTCGGGGAACTGGTGTCGACACACTTCCGTCACTTACTTTCAGTCTATGCATTTTTGAGCTCATTCAGACTGTTGATCATTACTATTTGACTCACTGGATGGAGTTTCCTTGTCAACGAATAATGCCTTTGCTCCGCTTGTTTCTAAAAATCACATGACCTCAAATATGTAAGCATTTATATATACACTGCACCTGTCCGTCTTGCTGCAGGTGGTGGTGCAGAATCTGAGAGTGGGGTTGTTGGTGTGGTGTCAGGATATGCATGAATGGAGCTGGAGCGTAGCCGGCAGCGGCAGGAGGGTTGATGGGGCCCCCGCTGCCCAGCGCAGAGGGCAGGCTGAATGATGCAGCTGGCGTCCCGGCGTGGAAGCCCTGCTTCTCAAACGACTGCAGGGGACCAGGAAGAAAAATAATCAGTTTGGCCACTATAACGTTTTTTTGTTTGTTTGTTTGCTGCTACAAGACAAGCAAAAGCATATCCTGTGAGTAAATATTTCTGTTCTATTCTGTAGTTACCTGCGTCTTTGTGTAAACAGACCCTGAAATATCTGGTACTCCCGTGTTGCTTGATGTCACAGAGACTCCTGCAGAGAGGGGGAAACGACACAAACTGAGCTCATTAACTGTTAAACCGAATATGTTACTGCAACCACCCACGTGGTTACGCTCCGATTCTAACCAGCACAGATGCTACTGGGTCGATGGACAACAAGGAAATTAATGTATAGACATTATCTATGAGGAGGAAAAAAAATCCAAATAATAACAGAATACTGGGAAATTCCAAGTGTGAACATCTATGTGAGCACGAGTCCATAGATGATTTCAGCAGAATTTCCCTTTAGTGACGACGGCAAAGAGACTGAGGAGATGAGGAAGGATGAGATGAACAGGAAGAGGAATCAGAGAAAGATGGTGTAGCTGAGTATGTTTCAGGTTTGGGTCTGACTGTATCTGGTGGCTGCTGCTCTGGTTTGCTCTGACACTTCCTTTTTAACCCTATATGATATCAGCTTACCAAAAAAGAAGAGACTCTGGATATTAAACAAAATGCTAGTCCCGTCCCAGTTTTCTAATTCCAGATGATTTATTTTTTCAAACATTTTCAAAGAAAATTACCCAAATATAAATGGTGACAATCATGTGCTTCTTTGCTTTTGCTGTCTTGTATGAAAATATAATTAATGATTTTGGATTTTTGACATCTGATCAGAAAAAACAAGATGACAATTTGCACAACAAAGGATAAGAGATATTTTTTTCTGTCCATTTTATTATTATTTTTTTCCATTTTCCCCTTTTATGTCCCCAAAACAGTAACACTCAATAAAAGACGGTCAGTACAGTGCATCCCTATTCTGAAGACAACTTTAGTAATCAGATGTGCATTTTCACCATTTTGTAAATTGTACTTGTCAAAAAATAAATAAATAAAAAATTAACAGGCTAATAAAAATAAAATACATCTCTTAGTTCCTCTCTTCAGTCATTCATTCACTGACTTCTGTTAAAGATAAGTTTCTCAGATATTTTGCTCTGAAGTCTTGGCACTGCTGGAAAGCAGAAGAATCTTGTATACAAGTGATATTAAATACTTATGTCATTTTCTTCTGCAGATAACACAAGTGATGGATTTTTAAACTTTTGTTTTCCTTTTAAGCTGCTAATGAAACTGTCAGCTAGAGAGACGCTCAACCTTATGAGACTGTTAATCTGAAAGCACTCATTTCAGCCCTGTGTTGTGTGGAAGCTTCACAGAAATGTGTTAAAATCCTGAGTGTCCAAACACGTTTACACTGACAAGTTCCATGTTTAACGAGAAGCTCGTTAAATGCAGCATTTCTTGCTTCGTACACTCACAAGGTAATGAAGGGTTTTTTAATCCAGAACAAATAATTAATTAATTAAATCTATCACAACTCGTGCAGAAATGACAGATTTCCCTTTAGAGAGTGACCGATGTCATCCGTTGTATCCACTGTCATCATTTCTAATTAGGTAACGCTGAACTTCAACACTCCAATAATGGTCAGTGATGTTCAAAGACATGAGCAGAACTTTCTATGTACCAGGTTTGGTTCAGTGCACACAGTTTTGATAAAACATTTCAGTCACACACGGCGTTATTCTGACCAATCACCAGTGCTACAGATGATTTTGTTGCCCTCTCTGTCCTTGGTTGCGAACTACGACCTTCGCAGGACAGCAAACTCTGTACTTTGGAGACGGACACACCAGCAATGAGAACATGAGTGAAGAGCAAGCAACACAGGGGAAAATGGGAAAGCATCAACCAGAGTAACTCATAATCACTTTGTAAAAGCCCAATAACTTTAATACGACCTTTTAAAAAAAAAAACTAAACAAAACTCTAAACACAGTGTAGCTGTTTTACACAGAAGTACATTGGAGTGATGATGAGTTACCCTGGCAGAAAACGGGTAAAGAAACGCAAACAAGGCTTGTAAAAGAGGCAGGCTGCACTGGACTATCTGAAAGCACATGTAGTGTGACAGGTCTTCCTGCAGGCACCAGCGATGAGGCAAGGGAACGAGAGCAAAGAGGGGGGAGAAGGATGGTTGGTGACACGAGGAAGACGGGAGGGACAGGGTTGGTTCTTTTCTCTCTCTCTCTCTCGCTTTAGGTTTAATTTGGCATGTGGCGGCACTCACCGACTCCAGGCCCGGTGACAGAGCTGGCTGGCTTGTTTTGTGCAGAAGCAGCAGCGGCCACGGCAGTGCCGTATCCGCCCTTACAGAAATCCCCACTCCCTGAAGCCTGGCCCACATCCTCATAGCCTGCAACAGTCAGACACACAGCCGCAGCCCACAGCGTTAGACACACCAGGCAGGGGAAGCAGACCTGCCTCAGATAGCATCTGCAAATGATTCATAGCGTTTGTTTGAAAACTGGACCACATGGACAGGTTTTTACCAAGTTGGGACAATGCAGACGGTATCAAGTTCCTTCTGCTGTAACAACCTGAACTTTGATACCAACTGCAGCGTCTGTGTGGCAAAGCCTGTCCGTCCGGTACAACAAGCAGGTCAGAATCAACGCTGACGTCATTTGCAAGTACCATCTGACCCAAGTCTGAGGGGGAGGAGGTGAGGGAAGTGAGGGGGCAGGCAGGGCGTGTGTATGGGGGTGGAGAGTGAGCTTGAGTTGGGTAATGGCAGAAAGCAGCAGATGGTGCAGCTTAGAACAAATAGGTTTTCCACATGTTGTGACTAAAGGTGGATACCGAATAATGAATAAAGTATGTAAACTAAAGCCTCAGTGAAGTGATTGGATAGAATATATAAAAAAAAAAAAAAAAAACAGATGAAAGAATATCGTCTCAAATGTGAGTCTTTGGGAAAAATAGGAAGCTGATGGCTTCATGTGTTGATGTGTTCAACATGAAGGTGTGTGCAGGCGAGGTGGTGGATAGTAAAGCTCTGGGGCAAACTGCACTCTGAGATGAGCAAAGCAAGCCATGGAAAAAAGCGAGAAACCCATAATCTAACCCTGTTCGTTTGTAAACTGGTACAGCCAGATGCCACTTTTAAAGCCCCTTATCCCTTTCTGTTTAGACAGCATATACTTGATCTAAAGACGCCCTTTAATAAAAGTGACATAAGACGCATTCTTGTTGTTAGAGAAGAATTACTCAGGCATTTTCCTCACGTATACAGGCACTGAAACTGTATGAGATGCAGATGCGTTTTCTGACACTCTGACATACCAAACCATGTTCTGGTCATGAAAACATTCAACTTTCACGTCAACATCCGGGTCACAACAATGATTCATAAACCATGAGCAAGTGTCTTGACACAAGCATAACAAAGGCCATTACACGAGCACCATGTTTATGCTTGCAGATGTTGCAGCGCTCGAATGAAATACGCACTCCACCGATGGGAAATCAATGGGCTCATTGTGAGAATCAGCACACAGTCATCGGTGTCCAAGTATACTAGCACAACCCCGTAAACATGCCGTTTCAACATTATTTAGGCTCTCACCAGTGCTGTATCCATGGGAACCATAGCCACTAGCCTGTTGAAAGGGTGTGGCCGAGGCATTGACGCCGACATTCACACCGTGCTGTTTTGACGAGGTAGGAGCCACCTGGATGGGCGGGGGGGAAAAAAATAAATAAATAAAAAAAATAGAGAGTCAAGAGGTCAGCAAAGGAAAATGTGAAAAGTTCACAATCATGGCGGTGAAACACAAATTCAGGTTCTGATAATGCATTTTTTTAAACTGCTTAAATCGCTCTCATATTGCCACCAGAGGAAAGGCTACAGGCAGGGTCGGGGGCTGAAACAAAGCGATATCAGGCAAGTTTAGGCCAGTGTTTCTGTCACTCACAATCACAAATTTGGCTTTAATTCTAACTGGCTAGAGTGAACTTTTAAATCGTTGACAAGAAATTAGTCCCTCTTTTTTTCTATTTTAGAAAAGTTTAACGTTAAAGCAAAGCTACTAGAAAGACGGGTAGAGGTCGAGCTGCAGCCTCTGTTGTCTGGCTGAAGTCAAAGATAAACTGATTGTACTTGTTACAGTAAGTAGCCTTTTACTCTCCCATCACTGCTAGCTGCCAGTTCAATATGCAACTCCTCTTCAAAGATGACCACAGGCTGACAGAAGCCACTCTGTCTCTCACTCTCTAAAGGGAAGAATTAATTTAAAGGCGGCCTTTTATGCTCAATTTATTTTTATTGTTGGACACTATTAAGAGAAGAATACTTACTCACGATACACTGGGGCTTGGTGCAGCCCCTCAGTTGTTGAGGAGGTTATGGCTCCTGTTCTTTTAAGGCCACCCTCCCTTTAAGGCAACTTTGTTCTGATTGGCTACTTCTCACAAACAGCAGGTTTGTATTTTCAATTAACATTGGTTTCTTTCTCAGTAAAACCATACAATGAGCCTCTAATACTCTAATCTACTCCCCTCATCTATTAGTGGTGGAAATATAAGGCACTGGACTTCATACCAACACGAAAAGAAAAGAAAAAAAAACAAAAAAAACATAAAATCAACAACTGCTTGTTGTTATATTATAACGCTAAAAAATTGCAAACAAGGAAAAAGTTAATTATCTTGGATATTAAGATTTCTCACCGGAAACACAGCAGGTCCATACTGAAAGGTATTGGGCAATCCTGGCATGCCAGTGTAGTACGGGAGACTGGTGTAGCTGTAGCCTGGCGGCAGCGCAGGATTCAGGAAGGGCTGCTGTGTGGTGTGATGCGTCTGGCTCTGATTCTGTTGTGTCTGAGCTAATGTGGTGGCTGGAGCCGGAGAGGAGGCATCAGCTCGACCAAACTTTGATAAGTCACCTTAAATAAAATGCGAATAAAAGATTGAAGCATGATGTAGCAGTAAAATAATACATTTTAAAAATAAATAGATATTTTCGAATCACACATAGTAGTAGATAGTTTTTTAATGGAGCTAAAAAACTAAAAACTAGAAAGCGTCTCACCAGAATAAGGGTTGCTTGTCAAGCTGCCCTCTCTGCCTGTCAGTGCTGTTGTGGGTGTTGCTGCAAAGGGAATGCTGTAATAATCCTGGATGAGAAAAATATTACAGTATAAGAACACAAGAAATTAAGTGACTGAGAAATATCACATAACTTGGGATGGGTATGTAATGGTAAACATTTTTTCTGAACTGTTCAGTCTTTCTCATTTCTCAATTTGTAGAGATGGAACTACATTGCTGATTTTAATCGTTCATTTAAGTCAAACTGTAAATACAGCACAGGTAATGTGTAGTTAATGTATTTTATACTTGAGGGTTTTGGCTCAGACTTTACATTCCACCTCTAACTGCAGTAAAAAAAAAAAAAAAAAAAAAAAAAACTTGTTTGAAGATTTGAACCGTCACACCTAAACCCCGAGTCATACAAAGCTGACAATGCTGTGTAATTTTACACTCCTAACTGTGCATAACATAATTTCACTTGCAGCAGCTAAACGCATTTCACAAACAACACTCACCAGCGGTATTCTTGTCTGTAGCATCTGTAGATCGTCATAGCCGTACACCTGAGGCTGAGAAGAACAGTAAATCAAGTTAGTGTGGAGTAAGTAACAGTAAATACAAATCTAGTATGCACATGTGAAGCTCAGGTCATATATACTTTGACGGTACTTACAGGGTAGGCATGCAGTAGTCCAGGGGCCATAATGTATGGGTTGGGCAGTAGAGGGGGCACTCCGGGTGGAAGGTTTGGAGGTGCTTTCCCTGTATGCACAAATTAAAATAAACCAATAAAATGCATTGATTTGTAAAACAGAAATATAAGCCTCATAATCATCCACGATGAACATACACTTGTGCCTGTATTTGCTAGACAATTTTACCCATGCGCTAAGCAACCAAATTATACTAATTATTCACCAACTTGCATTACATAAACAAAGTATTACAAATACATTGCCTTTAGCAGAATTAATAAATGAAAACATTGCAGTAAGACACGTGACAAACTGTTTAGCAGCAGAGATTACACTCTACATGTGTGAAAGAAAAAGCCTCAGGGGACAAACCAAAGACTCAGAATCATGAAAACCACACCTGTGATGAGGAGGAAATGGAAACCAGATTGAATCCCAGACAAAACAACACACCCATGACTCACTCACTGTAATCACTCAAAGACTATCTCTGATAAACTCCCCAAGAAATCCTTTGCCACAGTTGCTCTACTGTAAGTCAACATAAATGAATGCATCCATCTGCCACCTGACCACAAAATATGCCCTGAAGGTTACATCATCTGTGTAACTGTAACCACTAAACTCTTAAGGACTTCATTTGGTCCTATAATCTTTAAGCAATAAAGTCAAAATGAAGGATAAAACAACGACCTAACACCCCAGACAAGCTCTACTTAATGCTTTCCTTTCCTTTATTTTTATTTTGTTCTTCTACTTTGTGTGTGCTCTCTGAAGCCAGACCACGTGACCCGATCAATGACAATATTGTAACAGAAGCTCTACAATGGATTCGCATACAGTGAACGGCTGACAGTCCATTTTACCGCCAAGTTATTGTGAAGGCCTCACATCAAGTTACCGAGCTTATAATTATATCACTGGTATTGACTGGACAGTTTAAAGTCAGCTATGCAGACAAAGTGAAAAGCAAACACAATTTAAAACATCCACAAAGGATGCAAACTGCATCTGCATTTCCATTTTGATATATTTGTGCTTGTGTTGTCTAACCTGAGGATGCTGCAGAGCTGCGTGTTGATGACGAAGATGCTGAAGATGGAATGGTCGAGGCCGCTGTGGAGACTGAAGCAGTGGCGGCGGCAGCTGCTGGGGCGCCCATGGAGGCAGTGTTGAGGCCCATGGCCAGACTGCTGACGGGGCCTAGGCCCGAGGGAGCTGAAACTGTGGCAGAGCCCACTGAGGAGGCCTGAGGAGCCCCTAAGGACACCTGTGCAGCAGCCACAGAGGAAGAGGAGCAGGGGACTGATGAAGACGGCACGGCTGAGACAGAGGAAGGGAAGGATGACGAGTGCAGGCTCGAGTCTCCATCGACGCTGGGATGCTGTAGGGGCGGAAGGAAATAAATGCGGCGAAGATTGATGAGATTACATTTCCATTAGAGTGAATGAACATCTAATGTGTCCATCTACCACCACAGGAAATGCAGCTTTGAAAAATGCTCACACTGAGTGAGGGAGGGAGGGAGACGCAACCTCCTGCATAAGCTACTCACACTCATTTGTGACTAGTTTAAAAAAAAAAAAAAAAAAAAAGTACAGTTGATTCTGATGTAAAAATTGACACGAGCAAACAAAGTGCTCACCAGTAAGCCTGAGTTCGATGTCCGGACAGATGGAGTCAGACTGTTCTGTTGTGATGGGTGAGAGCTGTAAAAGAAGACCGGATATTCAGGGGATATTACACTTATCAGCAAATCACATCAAATTCACTGACACTTAGGTTAACACAAATCATAATTTAGACTTAAGAGATTAGCTGCATCTCACTTGTTGTGCTGAGGAGGGGCCATGCTGCTTGGAGGCAGGTCTTCATTGTGACCCAGAGCACTAAGGGGCGTCTGATTGGCTGTAGTCAACAAGGAGGCTGAGCTGCTGTCTGTCAAAGTGCCCATGCTGGAGACCGATGCTGGCGTGACCGAGTCAGAGGCCGGCTTGACTGATACTGCAGATCCTGCTGCAGCTGTGCACAGAGCAAAAGGGAAACGGATGGAATAAATCCAACAAAACTCAATTAATAATGCTCAGGAAACGTGTATGTGGGCTAAATGTGCCAGAAAATATGACCTGACTAGTAAGCAGACACTTACCTTCCACGGATTGCGCTGCCTGTATTGAACTGAAGCCATTCTGTAAAACCAACAATGAACGTGAGCTCACAGGTTTCTATGGAGACAGGCCATTGATAAAAAGCTGAAGCTTATTTGATACGCAGATATCAAATACAGGCCATGTTTAAAAACCAGTAGCACTTTACAATCAGAACAACGTAAAACAAAAGAATTTAGAAGTATAAGAGTAGAGTTTATTTTAAGGGGCTTCTGCATAACAGAGCAGGTGGTAGTTGAGGATGTTGTCCCCAGTGACCCCTCCTTTAATACTTCACTAAAAATGGAGTATTTAACATTTTAGTAGATCAAGTGAAAGAGGAAAGTGTTGGCTTTACCTTGGGCTGCAAATCCTTCTGAGGGGAGGAGGAGACTGAAGGAGGATAACGTCGTGTTTGAGATGGTCTCTGATCGTACAGGTCCATCTGGCTGGAGTTGGAGAGAACCGGAGTTGACTCACTGCAGATTGCAATGAAATGGACAAGCTCGAAGTTAATTGTGTTCAATTAATGGTTCTGACTTGAATACTGATGATAATTACAATATAATGACTTTTATAGACTGGGGCACACACCAAAAATTGATCTAACCTTAAAGGAAGTGCTGAGTAAAACAGAGTGTGGGGAAAAAATAAAATAAAAATCAAAAGCCAAATTCTTAAAAGTCCAGTTATAACTGGTAAAATAATTCAGTATTCCTGTCAATCAGCGTAAACACATTTGTAAATGCAAAAATATGCAAAAACTGTTGAATAAGCAGTACGAAATATCAGACTTTATGAGAGAGACAGGCTCAACTAAAACCCTGAATAGAAATCTGTGTGTCAAAGATGGCAGCTAGCCTGCCTGAACACAACTGCCAAACTGAGTTGTTGCACTGATGCATCCCCACAGGTGAGGTTCACAACATGTTTTGTGCATACATTGTTGTTATCTTAGCACTGTATCAATATTGTTTTGATGTGGCTTCTGCTCTGGTGGGATGAGCCAGAGATGTTGTTTGAGCATGCACTTTGGACTGCTCCATTAATTAAGTTTGATGACTTTGCATATGAGAAGAGTAAGTATAACTTGTGGGGACAAAAGAATTTTAAAGCTTTTGGGGGGGCAAAGTCCCCAAACTTAAAAAAAAAAAAAAAAAAAAAAAAAAAATCATAGTTAACTGGTGATTTAATAAATTATACACATCCTAGTTCTATTTAAAGTTATAGCTCTCTTGCCATTTAGACAGCAGCGGTAAAATAAGAAGAACAACAAATCCGACAAACAATAAGCAGTGTGCTATTGCATAGGCACACTTATTAAGTGCCCAGAAGCATTAGTAAAATGACTGTCAATGAACAGGACTACAAAGTCAAGAAAAACTTTACTCCAGAGAACTGTTCTTGAATCAAAAACAAAAATCTGTCATTCCAGAGTGTTCTGTGTCAACATAAACTTTCTAACATGAACTATCCTTATGTTGGCTGGTTGCACAGCAGATGGCACAACACTGAGTACAACTAGCAGGTCTGAGAGGAAGGTTTTTAAGAGTACTGTCCTCCATTCAAAATATTCATATCCTGTTTGTTTACGTACTGGAAGAACTTTTCTTTGGGAAGTACCAACCTGCTGGGGCTTGTGTAGAGACTGTTCTGGACCTGGTTGCCTGGTGTCGTGGTGGCAGAGGAGGACTCGTACTCTGGTAGAACTGGTTCAGACCCAAACTGCAGTGCTCCAAACTGAAGATTCAGGCCTGAGATGTCTGTTGAGCCAGGCATCTCCACTGCCATTGCTGGAATCTGAGTAGACAAAAGTAGTTTGCTTTCTTTAAGGCCACAAAGACTGAAAGCTTGCTTTCATGCATAAGACACAAACTCTACTGGTCTGCTATTTTAATTGGATATCCGTCTGCCTCAGACAACTAGATCGAGTATTGGTGACAACACAGCGATCCATGAGGAAAATCAATTCAGTTCAACTCAATTCAATTCTGTTGTTCTATGTTTACCACACAGCAATGTGGGTGATCTAACACAGGATGAAAGAAGCCAACAGCAAATTGTCACCTGTTTTGGAAGCATTTTCACACCCAACGCACAGATTTTGGCATCATATTGGAAGAGAAAACATTTGGATCAGTGCATCCCTACAGGAAACCAGTCTGTTTTCAATACCTTCTATCAGGCACCTTTTCAAAATCTCTTATTAAAAGTCACCTTTGTATTAATGGAGGCCCTCTTCTTCTGCTGTTTGATTTTGTGTTGCTGCAAAGGCAGAGGACTTGAACCCTGGGCATCTGAGGAGCTTGGGGAAACTTGTTGACCTAGAGAAGGGACTCCGGCCATTTTAGGAAGGGAGGAAGCAGGTGGAGGCACCACATGGGGGGAGGATGTTGTTTGTTGTGGTAAGGAAGATGATGAGGAGACAGAAGAGGAAGGAGGCAGGCCTTTGTCCTGCAGGAAAACATCCAACATGGACGAGGTTGAGGTGGCGGCCTGGTAGGGCTGCCTCTTTGTAAAGGGCGTATGAATCGCAGACTCCGGTTGAGCCTTCATATCTAGACAATTGTGAGGGGACAAAAGTCAGAAAAAATAAACTCAGCAGGTATTTTTTTTTGGTACTGAAATAAAAAAAAGAAAAGTAAAAAGCTCAATTATAATCATTATGAAAAATACCACTTCACACATTTCAGCAAGGCATTTAATAACAATAGCATTTAGTGTGCAGATAATTTATCTTCAGAGTAATTTAAAAAAGGCTCTCATCTCACCATATTGTCCCAGTGAGGCAGCACTGGTGTCCCATGATGAAGGGGTTGTGTTGGGGGGTCCAGTCTGGGAATGCTGGGCTGCCAGCTGGGCCAGTGCCTGGGCTGTTTTATACTGCTCCAAAAACTGGGACCCAGTGGTCCCTGTGCTAGCTCCCTTAGGTTCCCCCACTTCCCCAAAACCCTTGCTCAGCATGCTGACCTGCAGTGTTGGTAGAATAACACAGACCATTATTCTAACTGAATAAATACTTGAGCCACAATAATGCAGTTATGCCGCGATATCACTGTACTCGCCCGTTTTCTATGTGGTGAGGAAGTGGTTGACTTATCAACATTAAAAGATGATTTGCATTAGTGAGCTATCTGAGAGGCAAGGTACATTTAACTGCAGTGTTAGGAAGAAACTGCCATGTTTTGTTCTTTAGAGTCTCACCATGTTGTGCTGGGTGTAAGGGGTGCTGGAGGATGTTTGAGAGAGGGGCACTCCTTGCTTGGAGTTGCTGAAAACCAGTGACTGGGACAAAGAGGGGGGCTGGGTGGCCTCCATGGGGGCATTTTCTGTCTCTGAGGAAGAAGATGGTGGAGTCTTCCCAAGGAGCACCGCGAGATCAATCCTATAACAAGCAATTAAAAAAAAAAAAAAAAAAAAAAAAAAAAATCATTATGACACCTATAAAAAGTTTCTATAAAAAAAAAAAAAAAAAGGTTAATTATTGTAAAGCTGCATTCATTTTCATTGTTTTCTTGATTAATCTTTTTTTACTATTTAAATTCAACAGAAGTATCAAGTGAGCGATATTAACACTGCTTTTTGTCCAGCTAGCAGAATAAGTAATTAAATATTTGCACATTTTCTTGATAACTAACAGTACAAGCATATGGCCAATAATTCTCTGAACATCAACTCATTCATACATACATCAGTTGATCAAGAAATCAATTATAACCTTGTCCACAAAAAACAGAGAAGGTTACAAAACAGTGACTGCTCTTTTTCTCTTGATCAATTCCCAGAAAAGCAATTTGCTCAGCAGCAGGGTAATAAATTGTGTAAGTGACCCACCTCTGTCCCTTAGTGATGGTAACATTCTCTTGAGGCAGAGGCATTGATGCTACACTGGAAGCTGTGAATATCTTGGTCTCTGAAAGCTGCAGAGGAAAGGAGAGCAGAAGATGAACTTTTCGTTCTGTTCAAGTGTGCAGATCAGAATCAGTTCTAATCTACCTTCAGCTGCTCCCTTATTCTCAACGGGTCGCCACAGCAGCTCCACAAGTTTGATTTAGTGGGTTGACGCAAGTTCCTCCTGGCAAGGTACTTGCGTCTCCTCCGAGCAAATATGTAAACCACTACACCATGGAGCTGCTATCACCATCGTTAATACTGAACTATAACTTCTTAGAGGACAATGTACCGTTTTTGTTAAAGAAATAATGTGATTGAGGTAAAAATAAAACACTCACATCTTCATTCCAGTCCTCAGTGCCCCACTCCTCTGTGGCAGACCTCCAGGCACCTGTGAGTGAAAGAAACAGTTCAATGATATCACGTTGAGCAAAGAACTTCAAACAGAATAAGGAATGCAAAAAAAAAAAAAAAAAAATCAAGAGGGGAGTGAAGACAGGTTTACCAGGAGCAGAATCAAACTTGGGTGGATAATTTGTTCCCTCTCCTGCAGAGTATTCCAACCCTGGAGACAGAGACAGAGGTGAGGAGATTAAAGCTAATGTAGAGTTACCAGAGGAAGTGATAATTCTTTAGCCAGAGCATTACAATATGTCTGAAATTTGTGTATGTCTCAACTATCAAGCAAAGCATCCTTGTAGTCTTTACAGCAGGCGCTTCTTTGGCAAGCTAACCATGCTTTTTAAAATTGTTTGGATGTTAAACAGATGCTGAATTGATAAGATTAACTTCTCTTATTGGAGGGTGACCTTTCTGGATAAATTCACTTACTAGCGCCCTCCTCTAGCTCCACGCTTCCTGTGTTGTTCCAGGTACTGCCCCCTCCATAGTTTTCTTCTGTCTGAGCTGGCTCCGCATAGTCAGCAGGGTTGAATGTTCTGGGAAACATAGTGATAAGGAGTCAAGAAGTGAATGAATGGACTAATCACTTTCCCAACAACTGAAGGAGTGTCTGCATAAATCACAGCTACTACCTACTCACCTACTAGAGGTCAGCCCTGTTTGAGCAGAAGCAAACCCTCAATTAAGTTTTAATGAGGTGCAAACCACAACTGATTAAGGTGGTTGTCTGCTTGCACTTTGGTCTTTCGACATCATTAGGCTTTTTACTTCATAAAACACTTCAGAAACAAAACCAAACTTGCAACAGAAAATGATATGTAAAAGAAATCCTAAAAAACTTGGTTGAATAAGTGAAACTACTATTGTAGTAGTGGGGAAGCATCTAAGTACTGTTTTACTTTTTCAACGACTCTTTCCTGGCAAGGAACATCTTTCATTAGTTTGACACATCCATGTATGCTGAGAAAATTACAGCTGGTGCAGCCTAGCAACATGATCAAGTGCAACACTTTTCTTTTTAGTGAAGCCAAGCCAAGCAGCTTTCATTATTTGTCAAAGATCCTTCCTGTGCAAATCAAGATGCATTTATAGCTTGGATGAGCATATTAAATGACAAATTTTAAGGGAAGGCCATATCCATTTGATATCCTATTAATAGAATCAGGTGTTTTAATGTCTGCTATTACATTATCCTGTTTTATAGCACTCAAAGGCTCCCTAAAGAAAGCAAGAACACCACATACACACACAAGAGGCGATGCACTCACCTCCTACTGCCTGCAATATCATATCTGGGCCCCTTATCATTCTGGCTTTAGAAGAAAAATAATGGCAACAATTACAAGATGAACAACAAAGTAAAAGAAAAAGCTTTTTTTTCCCCCCACCACCACAATCGACAGCTACAGCAGCATAAGCAAAATGCCTTCAAGCTGCCTGAGCCAGTACTTTAATAACAACTCTGCTCCAGTCAATCACTCTTCAATGCAAAGCAAGCCAGTGTGCTTTTAGTCATAGTGGGTCAATACGCAAGAAACCCAGCTGAACTAAGTATAGGCTTCATAAATCAGCCGCAAACAACAAACAGCTGGTAGATGATGGCAGTTAGCAATTTCATCGACACCTTCAATCACACAACTACATGAGCTCAAAGCTATTGTTGAGCAGACACGGTGCATCGGTCTGCATAATAACTCCATCCATCTCAAATCACACAGTCTCTTGTTTAGTCTCACTCTCATTTACCTAATAAGTTGAGAATGTCACATACACACTCTGTGGTAACAGTGCCAAATTAACTGTATCAATTCTGACAAACACCCCACCAAAGCAAACATACCCTTTTACTACAGTTTTTACAGCTGTAAAGATATATCAGCCTGTTTCATTGTGTTTCTATATAGGCCAACATAAAATGATCCCATATGTGTGAAACAGAATGGATTTCAATCTCTTCCCTCAGTTTCTTTTCTCCAAACACAGAAAGAAATTAGTTGAATGCAACACCAGAGAAAAGAAAAAAAATGTCAGTTGTAATGTGGGACTTTAACTGTGTGTCAGATCCGAGGTGCGAAATTACTTTCTGCCCTTTTAACCTGGAAAAACTTTGTCTAAATAGACACTAATCAATATGTGATTAAAAAAAATGAGGTTATGGAAACAAAAATGGGTGGGAGGAGGGTGGTGTGACATGATTTCTGCCCAGAAAAGAGAAAAAACAAAGATTACAATTTGCATTTCTTAACAAATGGATGCGGGTTCAATTCAATCATTTTAACACATCTTGAACCAGGCTACATTAGTGATAAATCCAGTCTTCATGTTACCAAAATCGGAGTTGCTGGTTTTAATGTGGTCTCATTAAAGAGACTGGAAGCACTATTACTTCACAGAGAGAATCACATATGCAGATAATAACCAAGTCATCTACCAACTTCCCTTGAATCATCTAAATCGTCACACCAACTCTGAAACAAATCTATCTGATCAGCTTATTCATTTGTAATTAAGTGTGGTACTCATTTCCCTTTTAAACCCTAAGTATTCATTTTTGGGTTTAGTGCAGTTTCAGTGAAATCTGAAAGCAAAATGTGAGGTGAATAGCATAAGTTGCCTATTAAAAGCATAAAATACCAGTGACGCACATCTACAAGTAGGTCTGAAAATCATCATCTTATCACACAGCAAAAGTGCTTTAAGGCTGTTTCCTTTAAAGCCATGCACACTGCTCTCAACAAACACTGATGCAAAGCTGGTAAACAGTCTGCCAGCATCCAGAAGCAAAAGCAATAACAGAACTATTGTGTGCTGACGGTGAGGACGGTTTAGGTAACACAAAAACGTCTCAGCCAGCACTGTACAACATTAGCCTCAAATCTGTATGAAAAGCATATTATAGTGTTTGAGTATGCAAGTCAATATCTAGGTCAACACTCAAAACAAACATAGCCAAGACTGGAACACTTCCACAGGCTCAGAGAGCACAGACCATAAAGATCCTACTGCAGGTTATCGTTTGCACCATCACAGAGCAATTATTTTATATTCTGGTCATTCCCATAGGTTATAACCATGTGCAAGTATGCTTTTTGTTGTATTGATACAGCAGCTTTAAAAAACACACTTTGTTTTTGTAAGAACATCAGTTTCAGGCTTCTCCAGCAAGGAAGCCATTCAGTTAGCACGCACACACATATACACCTAGAGTCACATCATACCTGACTGCTCACAGGAAATGTCTTATGACAGCACAAGTCTTACTCATACACTGCCCAATTAATGACAATCAAATGAGTCGGGAAAGCCATCACAGTCTGCACAAAAAGCACTTCCTCTGTTTTGACACCTAACTGTTCAACTGCCATGCCTATTAACTACACCCTTTTGCGCTCAGAGAGACTAAAGAACACAGGCAAAACAAACTGAATAATGCTGCAGCCTGGGGCCAGAGAGCTTAATATAACTGTAAAGCTAAACCAGTTCGGTCCCTGACAGTGTTCTTCATAAATCAATCCAAATATTACTCTAAATAAAATCTTTAGAGACTGCAAACTCTGAAGAGAGTTATTCAGCCCACGCTGTTCCAACTCATTGGCTGATGTATGTCCTCCCTCCTTTGGATTAATGCTAAACAATAGGCTGGGGTCCTGCTCTCTGGTGACCATAGCAACAGGTAAAAGTGGAACAAAAGGCCTTCTCGATTTAGGCAATGCAGGTATTCCCTTACCCCATGCCCTGTGCCGAAAATCTGCCTCCTCGCCGTCCAGATGCTCCTGGGGAGAGAGCGAGACTTCGTGTTAGTTTCTTAGTTTGACAAATCTTGCCATAAGAAAGGAAGCCAGCAGATTATGTATGCATTAAAAAAACAACAACAAAACAAAACAAAAAAATAAACTCAGGCTACCCCTTGTTTTGATTAGACACACTTCCTTCACAGAAGAATAAAGAGGATTACTTACCAACTGCTCCCCTTCCTCTGCCTCTTCCCCTTCGGCCTCGCTCTGCCCCTCTTCCAGCTACTCCAGCCTTGCCTCCATCTAAGCCATTCTCCTGGCCACGAACTTGGGTAATGAAGACAAAGCGAATGGTTTCAGAGTTAGACACAATAGCGCATGTAAAAACAGCACACAATTAAATAAAACTTAATGTTCGAGAACCTTAACAGCCCCTCAGATAAAATCAAAAGGACAGACAAATGTGCTGGCTCTCCTTTCCTATGACGACGTATGCAGTTTAAATAAGTTCTAAAAGGCTTTCTTGCACTTTTATTTTTACAGTAATTCTGGTGCACCTATGCAACCTTTCTGTACCCAACTTCATTTAAATGACGACACAAGCCAGCAAGCAACTGTTCATCCAAACCATACACTTCTTTTCTCAATGAACCCCTTCAGGCAAAAGCACAAAGCCTTTTTTTTTTACAAAATTACTTGATAAACTTGAGTCTGACAGAGCGCAGGCATGACTCAAATTAACAGCATTCATTGATTTGTGAAATATGATGAAATTCAAAGAAAAAAATCTTTCAGGCTGTACGTTTACAGCATGCAATTTGATGAAATAACCGCCTTGTTAGTGACCATTTGTTCAACGATTTCTTTTCAGAGTGGTCAAGGTGATCTCTTCATCTAAACCTAAACCAAGCTAAAGCCAAAACTAAAGATGTAAAGACCCACAAAAACAAACAAGAACTGAAGACAGATACAATAAAGGCCTGGCAAAAGATCACAATAAAAGGTCCACACTCTGGTAATTTCAACTGGCTCCACACTTCAAGCAGATCTTGACTTCAACAGAGCCTTAAATAACTACAAAATTATAATGGTATTTGTTCAATTAAATCTGAGCCTCTGTAAATACAGGACTGTGTATATAAAATGTCAAATTCCTCAATGGTTGTGGCAATATTTTTGTTCAATCCCTTCACACTTGAATTCAAGGTCAGAAAAATCTACTGTGTTGGCAGACAGACAGCCATTTGTAAAAACTGAGTCACTGACTAAAGTTTCCAGATCAAACTGTAGAAGGCGGCAAATCACTGTAAAGATAAGTTAAAGACTTACACTCTCGTCCCCTGCTAGCGCCACGTCCCTTGCGTGGAGCTCCACCTCTGCGACGTGCTGCATCCTTCTCGCCTCCTTTCTCTCTGTTCTCTTTTCCTTCGTCTCCGGTTTCTGCCTGGCTGGTCTCCTTCTGACCTGACACCCCTTTCTTCTTTCCCACCATTTCCCAGGAGTCCTTAAAAAATATATAAATATAGCATTACAATGACGCTCGTCTAAATCAGAGTACAACAGAACTTATTGTCTTGGCACATTTTACTAAGATGGGAAACACACACTGAAATGGATGAAAGGTTAGTTGATAAGGTGATGATCTGAATTTTTTTTTTTTTTTTTCACTGTTAGAGACCAAAACAGGAAACTAAGTGACCATTATGGCCTTTTCATAGTTTTCTGACGAATACCTCTTCCTTTTCCATCGGTTGCAGCAATATCGCTTTGAGGCATCTGGAAAATGTGATGCTACCACACTTATTCATCATACCAAGACCTGTTAAAACAGACCTGTTTGCAGATGTGTACCATGCTGCTATACACAGAGATTACAACAGTGAGCATAAACTGCCACTAAGCTTACGTAAGACTGAATCTGATTGGGATCGCATTTCACATACAGTGCATTAAGAAGCTGTTTGGTGGAAGCCAGTTGAAAATCACAATGGGAAATGTTATTCATCTTATTTATTCCCCACCAAGCCGTATAAATCCAACTCCTTTTAAAGTCTTTACTCCAATGAGCCAGTATTTTGACAATCCAAAGAGCGTAGCATCTTTTGATCAGCTGTGATTAATGTGTAACGGCAAGATACTTTTCAAAGTCTTACTCTGGTTTCAGTTTCTCACCATGTTCTACTAGTCAGATTATTATCCACGCTTTTAAGTTATTTTTTGTGAGAGTTTTCTTCACACACACACACACACACACACACACACACACACACACACACACACACACACACACACACACACACACACACACACACACACACACACACACACACACACACACACACACACACACACACACACACACACACACACACACACACATGAAATAAAAAAATGGCAGAAAGAAGAACCCAGTAATTTTTATTACAAACTAAGAGGAAGCGAATGCCCTGTGCATTAGCTTCAACAGACAACTGTCCTCCCTCAAGTCTCCTTCTGGTTTTCAACAGGTCAGTGACAACATACTTAGGGGATGCAAAAGAGGCACATTGACAAAGAAAACACAGAAAATGTGTTTACCGTGAACTCTTCTGGACACCTTTTAGCACCTACATGCAACTTTGTTTGAAGCAAGAAAGCCCTCCCCACATTTAACCCATGCTGTACTTTAAGATTTTGTACAGTATCAGTTCTCTAATGGTTCAGAAACACTAGAGGAAAAATACAATGTCAAACTACAGGGGGGCCAGGAAACATTCTGCAACTAACTGTACACAGCTGCAGAGCCCACTTTCAATGGTAAAATGACCGTACAGTCGCCCAGTGGAAGACAATCCGCTTCCAAACAATCACAGCCTGACTCAGACTGACTGCAATCACTCTCAGACAGATTGGCAAAGGTTTGAAAATACTTACCATCTAATTTATAAATGTAGAAACTTTGCCAAGACTTTGCAATCAGTCAGTACTGACAAGTGCTGTGCATCTGAAATGAGTCTCTTTGCAACACGGTACTTGATTCACCTGGTTCCCAACTTGTTGTATTCTGGTTATGTTCCTATACAAACACAAGGTTCCCAAGCACCTATTAAACTGCTGTCCTGCAGCAACTACATCACTATTTGTGGAGGAATTTCTGAATGCGTGTTTGAGATCTATGAGGTTCTGGCTGGAGTCATTTAAAAGTAAATGTGAACTTCTTTGTATGTAGACAGGAAAAGATGACAGCAGATTCACGATTTTTAATGATTTATCTGTTAAGTGCTGTATCGCTGTACACAACCGCATTCAACTGAAAACTGATAGAGTGGTGCCATCTTATCGCCCTGCTCATGCATCACAGTCACTTTGAACATGGCATCTGACTGTTTGTGGTGCCCATCTTCAAAGCAACCATTTCAAAGACTCCATGTTCATTGAACCTGGTCACAATAATTTTAGTGGTGCTGCTGTCTCCAACCACTGTCTTCCCTAATGTGATTGTAACATCCAGTGTGGTACTGATTTCACAAGAATCCAGCCCTCACAGCACAAGCCTTCACACAAAGCTAATACTCACAGTGTCTGGGCTGCCCTCCAGCAACACGTTGATGGCTCTGTTGACATCCCCGTTGCAATCATGCAGTGCGATCATAGACTCATCCTGATCCTTGCCTGTGATGTCAATCAGCTGGAAAAGGAGGGTTTTCACAATCAGACAGAGTTGACCCATGACATTTCTGATGTGTCATTTGTTAAAAAGTAAACCATTTTAATTACACTTAGAATAAAAATCTAATTTTTTTAAAAGGTCAGTATAGAGGGTTAGCTACATGCTTGCTGAGATTCAGGAGTTGAGCAGGCATTCAGCACCTTTGTAACAAGACCATAGGTAACCAACAGATTGTACATAAAGTTAATTTTCTATGAATACTGCATCCACTTGTTTTTAGTTCCTAAATGAAGACACTGATCTTTGAGAGGTAAACTCTCTTATCAGAAGGTCATGATGACTTGTTTATTGAGTTTTCTGAACTTAGATGACATTGAGTGTGTGTCAACATTAATGATTTGATCATTAAAGCTGACAGGCCTGATATCATTTACAGTTAAATCCTGTATATGTTCACTTAAAAATAAATAAATAAATAATCCTAAAACAAGAGACATACATGTCTCAGCCAAGCACAATAAATGATACAATATAACAAAATTATCAATAAATGAAGTGGTGCAACTAGAAAAGGAGCAGGAACAACTAAACAGCAGGACAAAAAGAAAGTGCATCTGCTCACCTGTTTGACCTTTTCTTCAAAGTCATCATTGTGATCTGAAATCATCTGTGCAAGTCGGATCTGCTCTGCGGTAGCCTGTTCCAAGAGGGTAAATAAGATCCGAGATTAGCATCAGCAAACACAGGATTTGCATTCTTGAAAAAACATAACATTTAGATGTTAATAGAATCTGTAGCACTAAAGTTATTATTAAAATTTGAAAGCACCTTTGCATCCACTTCAGGTTTACTAATTGCAACTAATTTACCATTTTCAACAACTACAGTGCTTAAAAATGTTAACACTTGTAAATAACCTTTTTCACACAACTACTATACCACAAACAGTAACCACCGTCTTTTTACTGTTATCATCAAACCTGCATATTAGTCGGTCAGACTATAGGGAACAGTGTTCCCTATTGGATTTTCAGACTGAAGCTGTGATCCCAAAAGCTCACAATCAGAGATTTTGTTCTCGACTTATAATTACTCAGCAGCATCACCCTAACTCTGAAAAATCTTGAAATGTATCCAAAGCTTTTATAGTGAGGATGGCATCATATGCAGAAGCCCTTTACTCAGTAAATAAAAGCCTGGGTTTTGACTGATTTTCTGAAGTTATACTTATCTCAAATCTAACTGTAACAAGTATGTAACTTTGTAGCTAAAAACTTGTATGTAATTACGAGTTAAAAAAAGAAAAGGAAAAAACCCTTGTCTGAGTATACTGAACCTTGGTGCATATCACAGAGCATCTGGGCAGTGTGACAGGTGGTGAGTGTGTGAGGGTACCTGAGGCCTCTGCTTGTGCTGTGTCTGGCTCTGTGTCTGGCCCTGTGTCTGCTCCCAGTTGCCCCGGGCTCGGTTCCCGCCCATGGACGTCATCATTTACAGTATATACAAATAACAGTATTTACAAAGGAATAACACCTGAGAAGAGAAGGGTGAGAAGGAGTGTTAGAAGGGCTTGTGACTGTGACCTACTTATGTCGCGCACACGTATGGTACGATACCACTTCCTCAAACTGCCTGGTTGCTTAATGGTTTGCTGGAAGCTGGCAGTGATATCAGCTTTGTTCCCAGACCATGTCTTAAACCAAGGCCACCCGAGGGAGGAAAAAACAGGGAAGAGCTCCTTAGTAAACTGGGTGCAGCTGCACACAAGGAAAACGAGCACTAACTTATTTACCACTCAAACATGATGCAACACTTTATGCATCAAAACAGCCTCAATGCTGAGGTAAATCTAGATTACCAAACAACCGAATGTCTTAAACAACAATAACAAAAAAACCCAGACATATATACACTTTGGAGAACACCAAATGGGGAAAGACAACATACAATCTCACACAGTATACTGTTAACCTTGCTATAGATTCCTTAATCTTCCACATGTTACGTAAAACCCTGTTTTGATTCGCGCACAAACAAGCCTAAAACCAGGGCCCGTCGACCATATCAAAATCTACTATCCAGCCACATGGCCAAAATGCTAGCCAGCAAGCTAATAGTTGAGGGGAAAGCATCCAGCTTTCAAGTCTCGGTGGGCTTCCGCTTCTCACGGCTTCACCTCATGGCGACAACGAGGCTAACTTTAACGGCTAACCTGCTAACTAAACAGTGATACCTACCTACACAAAGCTGCGTCGGTAGCTAACTTAGCTTAATAGCAAACAAGTTAATTAGCTCACCGACAACTAACGGGCAACGGCGATTTCGGGTTCGACCGGGTGAACCAAAGAGGAAAAAAATACGCCCAAGCCACTCCGGTGCCACCGGTTGTCTGCTAGCGACTGATAGCCACGCTAACTAAACAAATTATCGTCCTCTTGGTTAGCCAAGAAACATTAGCCACGTTAGCGAATTAGCAGCCGCGACACCGCTCTGCAACATTTACAACCATTGGCCCCGGCGTACTCTCACGGACCCGGCTGAAGGCGTAAAAAAACGCCGAGGCTGAGGGTAGGCCTATAGGCCGCTAAAATGAAAATAAATAACAGGCAATACTGACCAGAAACCCGGCTCAATATTACACACTGCTACACAACCGGCCGACAAGTAATCTCGCTGTCGACCTCCGGAGTAGGATTTAGGACAGGATTTAAATCCTGAACCCCGAGTTGTTACAGCTATATTGAGAAAAATAAAGCGAGCCGACTCGCTCACACAATAAGCGAGAGACGGTGAATTTACCTGTTTCTTTTCCACTCTGACACCACGGAGAGCTGCGTCACGTGGTTTGCAGAGCGCTTCGAGGAAACTGGACCCACACCACGTGATCAGCAATATACCGTCAGCGGGGAGACGTGACATGTCAGAGCTGGAGAAGCATTATTATTATTATTATTATTATTATTATTATTATTATTATCATTATTATTATTATTAATAATAATAATATTTTGAACTGATATGTACATGAACAAGTAATACTCTATATATACACACAAGTATATTCATAATAACACCCTCATATGTAGTATATGCATGCATAAATGGTGTGATAATGTGTGAGCACCAGTTCTCCAGGCATTCTGATGTCTTTCAAAGTTTTCCTCTGGACATTGGCTGCTTTTTCACTCATTTCTAGTCTAGTCCAACACACAACAGACAACAAAGAACCAATTGTGAATTGCATCTTTAGGCACTTTGTTTCTAGCAAACTGGATATGAGGAGGATAGAAGCAGTGGAAGACCGACCTAAAAATATCTTTAGCAGATGAACAATATCTAAAAGCCACGTCCTTAAGTAAAAAATCCAGAAAAGACTTGACACAGGACCTGAGGGATGTATCTGGACCATCAGATAATCCATCTACTGTTCGTAAAGCCTCAGAAATGGTGGCTGTCAACAAGTCACTCTTAATGAAGGAAAAGAGGGAGAAATGTTTGAGATATGCTAAATTACACAAGCACTGGATTGAAAGTCAGTGGCACCAGGTCTGGTGGAGTGATAAATACAAATTTGAAATATTTGGTTCAGACTGTGTTCAGTGTACAAAGCTGGCGCAATACGTTTGCATAGTATTGTATATAATAATAATAACAACAACAACAACAACAACAACAACAACAACAATAATAATAATAATAATAATACACAAAAACTGAAACAGGTAAAATAATATGTATAAGTATTACATTCTAGATAGATCATTGAATGCGTTACAAATATCACCAACAGTGATATAATGTATATATGATATAAATTGTGAAGCTCTTTCAGGCAGGTTGTGTTTACAAATGAATTTTACTTTGTTGCTTGGGGCAAAAAGTCTTTATTTTTAATTTTTATTCCAGTTCTTTGTTTGTACTTTAGTTCTAGATAATTATAATAACCTAGATACTCAGCATCATATAACGACAGGAAGTCTGTTTAGCGTGTCCTTCTTGCATGGTTATTACGGTAATCCAACACTCACAAGCGGAAATCAGCTCTGGCCCCGCCCTCACAGTTCAAAGCTAACAGAAAGCTAAGTAGCATAACTTAGCGCATGATGCCCATGAAGAGAAAGACAAGGGTCAGCTCACTTGCTGATATCTTATTTTTTCAAAGCATACTTTGAAGCTGTACAGTGATTCGTCGTCGAATAGACTGTAAGCACTGACAAGCAGTATGGCAGAGTCATCTCCGTTATCTGGAGTCAATGTTGTTTTGGTTATGGCCTATGGAAGCTTGGTGAGTAAGTTACAGTAAAAGCTAGATACCTGGTACACGGTGGTGTATTTATGATAAGTTTTAACCTCCCTGCTGTCACCCTTGGTTTTGTGTTCAGGTGTTTGTACTGCTGTTTATATTCGTCAAAAGGCAGATCATGCGTTTTGCAATGAGATCCCGCCGAGGGCCTCATGTACCTATTGGCCACAATGCACCAAAGGTAAGGCGTGGATCTTTACCGTTTCATTATTATTATTATTATTATTATTATTATTTTTTACTCTTTGTGCGTTAATATTAATTAATTCTTTATGAATTAATCTACAGGGTCTGAGGGAGGAGATTGAGTCCAGACTGTCCAAAGTTCATGAGATACGTTATGAACCTCGGCTCCTGTCAGAAGAAGACGACAGACTGAAGCGGGCATCACAGATAAGTCAGTCAGCTTTTTAAACTCATTTTGAGCAAATGTTGTCCTTTTTATTTATTTATTTTTGAAACGTAACAATATGATATCATATGTTTCAAAGGTTGCTACAACTACCTGTACAGGATGAAAGCTCTGGATGCAATCCGTGACTCAGGTGAGAGTTACAATTTGTTCCTTAAATTTATTCATCGTGACAGTGGGCACGATTTCATTTAGTGTAATAATTGTGTTATTTTGAAAATATATGTTCATTTTGAACAGTCAGACGGGGTGAAGCGTGCAGCAGGAGCGACAGGTTGGCTCAGTGGATTTGCTCAGAGCCTCTTCCAGTTTAGTGGTGATCAACAGGTTGACAGATGAGGTCAGTCAGGAGTCTCTGATGATCCATGATGTTCACAGATGACATCGTGATCTGTAGTAAAAGGAGGGAGCAGGTGGAGAGGTAGAAGCAAGAGCAAATACATTTCAATAAGGGGGTCATTAGGAATAATTGAACATGATTTATAGAGAGAAATTAAATAATGTATTTGGTGAATGGAATCCAATGACTCATCATGGCAGAACCAAATCCCAGTGGTCATAGCATTTAGGACAGAGTCTCCTGGAGTCTAGATGCTGGTGGTGCTGAAGGCATGGATGGAGCTCTGAGTAACTTGGGTGAGGTGGAGATGGGAAGGAGCTGCTATGATGTATGGTTTTATGGTTAGGGCACTGTCAAGAGATTTATTCTAAATGACACTTCTTCAGCTGAGAGTCTAAGAGTGAAGAGACACACACTGTAGATCTTTACTTGCAAGGGCGGTCACAGAATGCTCACAACAGAGTGGGGGCCCTGTGATCAGCGCCCTGTTACCGCTCTGGTCTTTATTTATATACAAAGCAATACAACAGTGAATACGTCTATTCATAGGCAGAGGAATGTTAGTGCGTAGGGAGTGAAGATAAGAGTGGTTCAGGTGTGTGTTGTGAGATTTCAGAAGGACGCAGCCCCTCTTCTTGTTAAGGAGCGCAGATAAAAGTGTCCAGCTCTCCTCTTCCTGCTTGTTCAGCTATTATCGCTGTGAATTTATAAAATTTATAAAACAGTCTTGTAGTGGACAACAGTCTAAGTCATCAGAGGTCAACATACAGTATTCTATCATATGCAAACTTATATCATTAAAAGCTTATACTGACTACTAAGTACAATTTTCCATTGACAGGCACAAAAAGAGAGGAATTGAATTTGCTCAGCTTTTCATTGGGAGTGAGCAGGATGGACAGGATTAGAAATCAGTATTTCAGTGTGACGGAGCAGTTTGTAGACAAAGTTAGAGAAGCAAGGCTGAGATATGTTGGACATCTGCAGAGGAGGGATGGTGGATATACTGGAAAAAGATGTTGAATATGGAGGTGCCAAGCAGGAGGAACAAAGGAAGACCTCAGAGAAGGTTCATGGATTCAAGGAGGACATTTTGAACATGCTGAGCTTGTTCACAGCTGTCCAAACCCACATCATCTTTTTCAAGTGTTTTACTTATATTGCTGTAGTTTTGAGTTCTTGGTTGATATAGGATTTTGGCTGTAGAGTTCAAGGCTCCCTTTTCATTCTTTTTCAGTGGGTCACAAATCTGATCTGCAGGGAGGCCAGTTCAGCACCCTAACTCTTTTACTACACCAGCATGCAAAAGGCGATTTAGCATCGATTCAGCATGATGTTGCTCCAAAACATGTCAAGGAGAATTAATGGAGCCTTACATATGCAAGCTGTGCTGTTGCTGTTGCAGTAATGCACCCCTATACGTGCATAGACATGGGTTTTGATCCTGGATAGCACCTTTCCTCTTTATCCCAGTGGAAGTGTCAGAATATCCAAAAGAAGACAGGGTCATTTTGTGCTTCAGCTGAGTCCAACTTAAAGCAGTTCAGGCCCATATTTGCACAGTAGAGTTTGAACTGGCTTTGTGGATGTAGCTTACCACTGAGTTGACTGGTGGTGGTTTGCAGCCGTGTTCATGAGTTCTTGCTGACCAGCCTGATTTCTCTGAGTCTGTTTATATTACTGATTTTATATCAGTAGATGATATAATCGTTGTTGGACATATTGCAGCTAACCATTTGCCAGTTAGCTGTAATATGTCCACTGAGTGAAAGTTTTAAGTATTTCTCAGCTTTTTCTGTAATTTTGACCAAACAGTGGTGGCACAAAATTTTCACGCTTGAGTGAAATATTTGTTTTTGTTCCATTTAAAGCATTAAAACGTCTTTCCTGACCTTCACCTTGTCTTCCTTCCTCTTTCTGCCACAGGAATTCCTTTGCAGGAGATAAGTGGGAGCCCCAGCGCATTTACTGGACGCAGCTTCAGGAACTGGCTGGTTGAGCTGCGCAACTCCCACTCTCTGATAAAGAGCAGCCGCAGTGCACTTATTGACCGTTTGCTTGAAGGCTACGACAGCGCTCGTCATGGGACTGGGGTGCATAAACATTGTTTTTACTACATTTTTGCTGTATCCCAACAGAATTTTATTAGAATGTTTCAGGTTCCAGAATTCAGAAAGAATGGAAAATCTAACGCTACCGTAAAGTGTTAATTATAGATATCATTTTAATTTAAATATTGCAGTTATTGCTTTCAAACTATGTGGGAACATTTAAGATGTCTTCTTCATCTGCCACCTCCACCACTGCTCTCTCTTCTCCCTCTTCTCTCCATCTCATCCTCCTCCTCCTCAACTCAAGCCTCATCTCCTGTTTGATTACGTTTTCACATCACATGAAAGTTTATTTGCTAAGCGTCTGAGTCTAACAACGTTAGAGCCACTTAAAAGAAAGTTTCAGTAACATGGCCTAATAGCATGCAGTTATTGAATCAGCAACTCTTATTGACAGAAAAGGTTGATAGAGGGTTGATAAAAGACAAAAATATAACGAGTTTAATTCTTTCATCTGCTGATGTGGATTTAAATATTTGTTTCAGGTGTTTGGGGAACCCGAGTTTCTTGAATATCAGCAAGCTCTAAACGAACTGGCTGACGTGTAAGTGTCACCGTACTGGTCCAGACTTGAAACCAGTCTTATTTCTGTTGCAGCAAGTGATGCAGTGTGCATTGTCAGTTTATGCAGTACATTTGAAATCATCTGTTTTACCACCCTCAGTGTGAAGGCCTATTCCAGCACCACCAGCCTCGACCAGCATCACCAGTCCGCCGCCAAGGACCTGACAGGCTCTCCTGTCCGCAGCACTCCCTCCACCATCCAGGTCACCTACCTGCCTTCAACCGGCCAGCGCAGCAAGAGACCCAAACACTTTCTGGAGCTCAAAAGTTTCAAAGACAACTACAACACACTGGAGAGCACGCTGTGATGCACTGACTGTCAGAGGATGGTTGTATGGTGTGCGGTCAGTCTACTGGGAAACAAAAAGCTGTAGCAGACTGACTGGTTGGCTTTAAAAATGAGCTTTAAAAAATATCAAACTTAAAATAAGCTCAGAATGGACAGCGAGAGACATCCTCTATATTTTTGATCTAGAAAATGATGCAGTTGTTAAAGTCTTGCTGTCACAGGGTGTTTTTTTTTTTTCCTTTTCTGTATGTGTGTGTTTGCTGTTTAATGTGTGCAGAGGAAAACATAATTGTTGCCAACCTGAAAAAGATTTCATTTCATTTTTGTAAAAGCAGCAAGTCAACTGAATGTATTATTTTTTCTTGAGAGTTCAAATTGTAAATACAAATGTTTGAATAATGTACAAATGTAAGATATTTATGCTAACTTATTAAATTCATACGTGTGATGGGTATTTATATGATGAGAAAAGAGTTTTTGTGGTTTTGAGAGAACTTTCCCACCCTCTTTTTTTTAAAATAATCATTGTCCCAGTATTTCCACTAGGTGGCGGTGTGAGGTAACCCATGATAAAAAAAAAAAAAAGCGCTGTAAATCAACTGAGTCAGATAAACCATTTATTTTATTAAATTTAAATAAAACTGGACAAAGTTTACAGAAAAGTGACGCAGACTGAACTTCAGGGTATCTACACTCTTCACAGTATAAAGTAACTTTCTAAAAATATGCATCCTGGACTGCAACAAGGTATTTGACAGGAAGAAGCAGCAAAGTCAATGCGAACAATGCATAATTATGTTAATAATCAAGCAAAATATGCGTAATGAAATATAACCTTTCAGCACAAAACATGATTGGCTTGTACAATAAGCACGTTGAGGCAGTACTCAGTCTGTCCCTGCATAGCTAAAACAAGGTCAAACTTATATCAAAATAGTATGACGACTGACCCAACCTCTCAGCTAAGCGTAAATCAAATTTTATTGCTGACAACATAACTGCACGCATGCTATTGGCAATGTGGTGCAAAGCACTGAGGAATTTGACCCTGAACCCCGAGAGTGACTTTGATCAGGAAAACACTAGAATCACTGTGATTATTCGTGCATTTGACCTAGACTAGCAACAGCGTTTAACTGACACGCCTTATAGTTTGACCTGTTGAAACAGCTTATTCGGATTCTGCATGGATCCCTGTTTGTTTTGAGGAAACCAAAAGAAGATACAAAGAACAGCCCTAGAAGCAACAACGAGGTATCGACAGAATGTGCGTGAGGTCTGCTAAAACAGCCTTTATAAAAAATAAAATTAAAAAAAATCACTGCAGAGCTACATTTTACATATATGGTTAAATATATAAATATGTACACAGTTTTTAACTCCTTTGGTTGTCTCTGCAATCATGATTTGATCTCAATGACTTTGATGAATGGGAGGGCTTTGCTGCTCTGAGTTGTCGGTGTCAGCGGTTTGCTGCACAGAGGTGGGGGAGAAAAAGAAAGAGGGAAATGTTAGGAGATTATTTTAGACATCTGACTGTAGGATGACTAATAGAAAGGACTGTAAGTTAGGAAGTGATGGCTCACCTGTAAACAACCTCTGGCTTCTTCTCAGTAGATGAGGGTGGAAGAGCCTGGCCTGCCAGGTAGTATTCCATGTGGTCATGCATTTCTTTGTTCTGTAAACAGGAACAGGATTAACGACGTTAAACGGTGCATTCTTTCGGCTTTACACAGGTACAGCTTTACTTCAAACAACAAAGCTATTTTATATTTTCCTACTGTTGGCAAAGCCCATGAAAAGACCCAAACCTGACATCGATAGTCTGTTCATGGTTCTGTGACCAGCACCTAATTTATTCTGATCATGTTGTAAATCTATAAACGATTGGAAAAAAAATATAATTTCATTGAAATAAAAGGCCAACGAATTTTCCTAACATGCCTGGGCACAGCCAGGAGCAAAAAGTGCATTTTTTTGAGCACCACCTTCTTTTATGTCTGCCATGTTTAAGGAACAACACAGGGGATAACAGACTCTTTTTATTATGAGATTAAAAAAGCTCATTTAAGAAAGCTACAGCTGTTTTTTTTGGTCATCTTTTAAGCAAAGAAAGGCTTTAAAAACAAAAGAAAACCGGGATAAATTCACTGATCCAGCCTGTTTGCATTTTTTAGAAAGTTCCTCACCTCTGCTTCCAGGAAAGCCACCTTTTCCTCCAGATCCCTGATGGCTCGATCTCTCTCCTGGAGAACCGTGCGGGAGTTCTGGAGCTGCGTTATAGATGAAACAAACAAACAATGAGAGACCGTATGAATAACACAAGATGCTTGTCTGCTTGAAGCAGATGCATCATCACTTATTTATCACCAGCGGTTCTGCTTCACCACATGCTTCCGCTTGGCTTCATTCCCCCAAATCAATTCTACTTCATGTGTCCGCCTCCTCAGAAATCACATTTTCTCATTAGTGGCTTCCTGTGTGTGTGTGTGTGTGTGTGTGTGTTTATGGGCAACTTGCAAGTCTGTGTGTGTCTGTGTACACTATGCACCACCAGGCTACATGCTTATGTGCATAAATACCTGTTCGATCATGTGGCGGACCTTCCTCTGCTGACTCATTAACATGTCGTCAAGATGATGAATCTTTTCCTTCAGGACAGCCACCTCCTTCTCGAGCTCTGCACACCTGAAAGCAGATACATGAGAAAGCGTATATACAGTCAAGCACTGGAGTAAAAGATGTATTTCTCTTTCACTGGAGGACATAAAAGGGGCGTTCCCTTAAATAACGCAATATCAATCAGATAAGATCTTATACGGTGCTCTCTATGCAGAGTTTTTCCTCATTATTGGTTTATTAGAAACTTCTTCTTTTACGAGTTTGTGTGCAGTCTTACCTCTGCTCCTTCTCTCCTGCTTCCTCTCCGCCTGCTTTAAGCTGCAGCAGCTCCGCCTCTCCTGCAGCCATCTTGTCTTTGAGGATGCCGTTCTCGATCTCCATGTTTCCCAGCAGCTTCTGCAGCTCCTTCACCTGTTGACCTCTCTCTGCAGACTGCTCCTCGGCCTTCTGCAGCCGCTCTGTCTGCTCAGCCAGCTGTGCCTGATACTCGTTTGACTCGGCCTGCAAGGAAAATCAAAGTGTGAGGACTGCCTCTTGGTGTGCTATAATATAAAGACCTGAGTCTGGCTTTCATTGATTTGATAAGGCCGATTCACTGCCACAGTTAGTATCCCTGAGATAACTGAACTAACAGACTGTGACTCCAATAAGTATTAGCTAAAGGTATATTTTAGATTTTATTTTAGTGGAAAATCAGCATGTATTTTTTCACTTATGTTGCCACCTGAGTGGAACATATGGCTTAGTTCCAATACCCCCAGTTTTATTTTATTTGCACCTTTTTATGGCTTATTGTTACATGAGATGTTCAAAGTGTTGAACTAGTTGTGGCAAAACATACATCCATTCTGAAGTTTGTCCCAGTCACTGGGCGAGAGGCGGCGTATACCTCGGGACAGGCTGCCAATCTGTCTCCTCAGGGCTTCTTAGAAATGCTAAATTAATTATTCTAAGCTTTATTAATTTCTCCTGGCAGCATTAAAAGGAACCTGTTATGCATACAGATATATTCTTGGACTCTACTAGAGTAGTTTTACGTGTTCTTGGTCACAAACATACGTTAAACAGCAGATCTGTGTGCCTGGGATGACCATATTAAGGATATCCTCCCACTATGATCCCACACAGAGCTACGAGTACAAAACTGCTGAAACTGAGCATTTAATGCAGTCTAAAGCCTGAGCTGTTGGCTCACAGGTATTGCTTGTACATACTTGACCTCACTACTTGAAACCTTCATTGTAACAAAGTATATTTGATATAAAAATCAGGATAATTGATCCCCTTTAGCTTGATAAGTGACTGTATGTTTTGTTTTTAAATGTATTGTTCTCGGCTATTTCTGTCTAAACTGAATTCAGTCAAAAAAATGTAAATGATTTCGATAACTTCCTAGTAAATAATGTCTCATATCCTCCTGTTGCGTAATTTTATTTCGCTGGAGTCACTAACAGTAAAGAATTGCACATGTAAAGTAAAGTATTTGTCTTTGGGCGGTGCCCCTACATGTCCTGACAGATGAATGTACTGCAGAGCAATGATCCAAACAGTGGAGGATCACAGGATGAGGGATGAAATCCAAAGATAACATTGACAGATAACAAGGACGATTAAAGGCGCGAGAGAGCAGCAGAGGGGTGAGTCATAGCTGCAGTGGACAGGAAGCTGTGCCACGTAACTCATCTCCTGATACAGACCTGCAGCATGTCGATCTCCTCCTGATGCTGCTTCTCCATCTCCTTCAGCTGAGCATACAGGCGTTTGGTCACCTCTCTGAGCCTCGCACTCTCCTCCTGATTATCCCCAACCTGAGAGTGCACACACACACAGAAAGCGACATGCTCAATTAGATTTAATCTCACAAGCCTCTTGAACCAGAGGGCTCAACATGGGCTAACAAACTGATAAAAGAGGCTGCTGATAGGCCATTTGCTTTGTGTTTACAAGGCTGCATGGTCTAGCCTGAGGTAACAAAATCATTTAGACAAGGAGCTGTTAAACTCTGCACAGATAATCTTTTATCTCAAGGCTCCTATTTGGGAAGACAGAATGGTTTCCTCTACCAGAGAAACAACACATCTAATGCACTGTGATACAATCTGAAACCACTTAGAGGGAAGTGTAAATTGACCCTACCTTACCTATATACGATACATAGAAGATACTGGGTTTGACTAGCAAGCACACACAAGCTTTCTTCAGCTCCGACACTGCTTGCTTGGTAGATGGTGTTGAATTACAGCAGTTGTTATGATCCGCCAAGTCGAGAATAATGCATGGGAAAGACAATATCTTGTGTGTGTGTGGTAAGCTTTGTTATGAGCTGATGAAAGCCTGGGTAGCATTTTCTCTGCAAAAGCAGGCAGTTGTCTGGTTTGAATCAATGAGGAACAGCTGCAGGGTCAGACATTTTTTTTCCATCACCACTGTCATTTGAATAAAACTTTGAATGCATTCAAATGAACTGCAGCTGAAAGTGACTTTTTCCATTTCCCCATTTCATTCATCTCAAACTGATGAATAATCAAATGTTAAAGGCCACACACGGGAGCGCCTCAGAAGAGGTCAGATAATTCTGAAAACTACGGCGAGCTTACGTAAGGATCAGCGTGGACGCCGTTGGCATTGATGACACCTGGTTGGCTGGTGGGTGCTTTGACTCTGAAGCCATTGGCTGGATGCTGAATAGGAAAAAGGAGCAAATGGGAGGTGGAATTAGTGCGGAAAAAGCTGCACATCAAATAAAAAACAGTTCAGGTCTACACAATTAATATTGTGACACGCTGTGTTCATGTTTAAACCAAGAAATGGTAAATGGTAAATGGCCTGTATTTATATAGCGCTTTAACAGTCCCTAAGGACCCCAAAGCGCTTTACATATCCAGTCATCCACCCATTCACACACACATTCACACAAGAAGCAGGAGTACTAAGGTGTTACATAATTTGGGTATTCCATATGTCAGCTGTGAAGGCCATACAGGTCTCGTAAGCCTCTTAGGTTAAGAGAAGGTGACACACGAGCACAGTTCAACACTCACAAAGACCAAGCAGCAACCTATGCAGCTCTAAAAGCTGCAGGTCTTGTAGTGACTGCACTCAAAGGTCACTTTCTATTGTAATGTGTTAAAAACATTACATTAAATTAAATTACACTAAATACACCTATCAACTAATTACTCATGTTCAAATGCAGTTACAAGTTTATGCTGAATAATAACGTCTTCTCTATCTGATATGCATTTGGTATCAAACTAAAGGATACAGGCAGATATTTCTGTCTTTGCAACTTAAAGAAATTGCATTCAAATAAATAATGATAGTCATCTCCAAGCTCTCACAAGCAACAGAGCATCTATGAATGATTAAGCCGCACATCTAAACCCTGCCAAATAACATCTAAACTAGGCCAGTCATTTTCCAGTTGTAACTCTTAAATATTCCATCATTTATATGGAGGCTATTGTTAACCACTAACTCTACTCAGTTATTTGCATTTTACTTAGATGCTGCTAACAATTTTAAGGGCAAAGCTCATCTAAAAAAGCCTTTTCCTTTTGTTTTATAAATGTCATGTAGATGTTGTAAAATTGGTAGATATTCACTGTAGATCTTTACTGTTTGGTTAGAGGAGGGAATTAGCCTTATATGCAGCACATATATACATAACTTGTAATATACTTAACCTTTTGATCCTTTTAAGGCATTAAAATCACAATTCTTCCAAATTGCCGGACCAAAGATAATCTGTTGAACTGTTTCTGAGGCAGAGGGTGTGTACCTTGTTGTTGTTGCCATTCTGCCTGGCTGCCATCTGCTGTCTCAGAGACTTCAGACAATACCTCACCTAAAAACAAAAACACATCAGGCATTAAAAAGATGTGTACTATACAGAACCACAGGTATACCCTTGACACACCTGAACGCTGTGCTTAAAGAAACACACTCTGCTTTCCACCAATAGCTTTTCAGCTTTGATTCATCCACACACTGACCTCCTGAATCTGGGAGACCTCGTCCGTCAGCATCTTGACACTTTCTTCCGGTGTGTTTTTTCCGAGGTAAAACTGGATGACACAGTGACCGCGGCATGTTAGATAATACACGTGACTGTAGTTCAGTTAAAACCGAAGTGTGGAGTTGCTTACACTTTATCAATAAACATGACAGCAAAACAAGCTCACATACTTTGATGACTTCAACTTCTATGTGAGGTCTGACTTCAACTTCGTCTTCCTGCTCTTCAGGTTTTTGCGGCGGCACAACTTCTATGGTGCTCTCCTACAATCAGTACAAAAAAACAAACACAAACCCTCATATGTATATATCAAACTTCCCATTCTGCATTCCTCTCTTTCTCTCAGTTAACAAATAGTTTTAAAACTGCTTTGAAGTTGTACCTTACTGTTGTGCTGTTGTGAGGTGTTGCCTGTCTGGTCTCGACGTTGTAAGCTGAGTCTAAGCTGCCTGCAACGGTCCTGAAATGAAAGATGAGATAAGAAGATGTGCTAAATGAAGCATCGGGGAAATGAAGCAGGGCTCAAAATGAAAGTCTCAACTGAAAGACAGGGTGGAGCTGAAAGACAGAGAGAGAGAGAACGTTTTTTGGGGGGCGGGAGTGGGCATAAAACTTCCCCATTATTGAGGTTTCTCCTTGGATGCCACACAGTTAAACTGTGAAGCCTAGCAACCGCCAATGAGGAGACATTTCCACTCTGCCCTCGTGGCCAAGTCTGGTGATTATGACCAAACACTGGAGAAAATGAAACCAAGGCTGACCAGTCAGGGACAAAAATATCACAACTCAAAACATCCGTGACTGCTTAGTCACTCCAGAGTCAACGTGTCGCCTTGGCAACGGAAACAGAAAATACGGAGATTATTTGTCATGCAGGCTTTTATAAACTAAAGTTTATATACCACACACACACACACACGCACACACACACACACACACACTGGAAATTCCAGAAAGATTCAGATGGTTTGAATAACATAACTCATGGCAACGTAATTCACTGTAACTGTCCATCTCTTCTATTACATTCTAGTCTAGTCTGTCCCACTCATTTTTATAGTATCTGTTCTGTTTTTTTTTGATCAATGCATCATGCCTTATGTTTGATCCGAGAGATGTGACCTCTTCTCTCGATCGAATCTACTGCTGTGCATTGCATTCTATTTTGTATATATCGTTATATGTGTATACTTTTGTAAATTCTATTCTATTATTTTGATATATCGCCTACTTATATTTCAGTTCAGTTCTAGTTAATTCTGCTCTGTGAGTGAGGCAGTAGGAATCCCAGTAAATGTGCCCTTGTGTGGATCATCTCCTTAAACTGTCCTTGCCAGTGATTGCTGCAATAGTGTTGCATCTTGTTGTCCTAATAAGGCAGAGACACTCCCGCCAGTGAGAGTACTCTTTCACTGGAAGTACGTGTCATTGTGTTCTGATCAGGACTCTTTAATCTAAGCTCACATGCTAATCAGCGTGACTTGCTGTAGTAATTAGTTTTTGAGGGGTACTTTTCATTGTTTTCTCCCACAAACTTAGACACAAATACATTTAACTCATCCGAGAAAGTCAGCTAAACCCACCTGTGACTTTAGTCAAGCCACATAGCAAACAAATACTTAATATTGTAAAAACACGCACTTGTCCCTGGGAACACCCATTTAAGAGGATGAAGGTGTATTTGTGTTGCTTTAGTCCAAATATGCAAAGAAAACAAACGGTTTAGTCCTTTTGACAAACAAAATCCCCTGAAAGTGAAGGATAACACTCTAATTGCTGGTGAGCTACGTAACAGTTCATTTTTATCTTATCTCCAAATCCACTATGTCTGGAGTGTATAGCTCATGTATAGTTTGTTTTCAGGGTGTCTCCACCCTACAGTATATGAGCATATGGAGTGCTTAATATGCTAAGTCATTGTTTAGGCCGAGCTCCTATGAAAACACTGTGTGCTTTGTGGATCTGCTGTACACGCTGTCATCAGTGGCCTTAATTAAATTCCGTGTGGGCGTCGACCACAGAGGACAGCAGGTAGCTGCAAAAATGACACGCAGCTTAAAAGCCTGAGGCAAAAATAAAGCTCTTGCACTGTAACTGTCTTCTTCTTTTAGTTTAGAAACTATTACTATTATGACAAAAGCCTAGAAAATGCTGAGTGTTCGAACACTCCTGATAGCATGAGTTTGAGGTATGCTGATTTGTTTACTTGTATTGCATACACCTGGGTAAAGCAAACCACCAGATGTTTACAGCTGCTGTTCATCAAATATGTTTCTCCAGTTCCAGCCTCCTGTTTTCTGTCACAAAGGTATTTTAGGTATTTCACAAGCATTTGAGACGCTTGTGTTTCACATAAAATGCAAAGAGAGCAAAGAAGCAGATGTTTCTCCCTTTCTGGTTCTGCAAAAGAATGCCATAAAACTCCACCTGAATCATATTTTACATTCACACGCTCTTTGTTCTATAATATTCTCAATATTAATACCTCCCTGTTTCATCAGTGGCACCCAGCATGTTTTTGAAATAATTTAGTAAATGTAATGTTTCTCACACATTGTTCCTACTTACACACCTTTAATTGCTTCCAGGGAAAATGACACCTGAGAGGCACTGACACGTACTCTACATACCACAGTCTGTCGTCAGCTTCAAGAAAGCATTATTTGTGAGCACATGGACACACATACTAGAGATATTAGGAACAGAGTGATCCCAAACAAGCTCAGAGTTTAAACTTGAAAAGCACTTTTAATCAAGAAAACCACCAGATGGAAAGTAGAGCGCATCCTAGAATAAGATATTTTGCTATTATTGCTTACAGATTTTGTTTCACATACGATAACTTCCAAATTCATTAGTCAGCCATGCCTTCGTTCCTGCGAAATCCCATTTAACCATGTCAGGCTTCCAGTAATTTTGTGGCAAGGCAGTTGGGGGTACGCCCACTGACTGGTGGTGATTTGTTGATTAGTGGCTGCTCATCACAATGGTTTCTGGGATAAAATGAAACTGTGTGAATGAGTGGAAACACATTTTGGATTCTGGAGTATTTCAGTGCATGCGTGAACATGCCACGTTAAACAACGCGTCAAATGTGGGGAACACATTTGGCTACTGACGTAAGCGACCAGTTCTCTGTTTGCAATTCAAACAAATGGCTTAGCTTGAATGGCAGCTCTCAGAGCGCGATTGTGTCACCTGAAAACCATCAGCACAGAGGCGGTGAGAGGTAAGCCAAGTCTGAAACTTTGATCTGAGGGAGGGACACCTCAAGGGCTTTGCTCTCAACAGAGACGCAGGTATGATCATGGGACAGGCGCACCCTGGGCGGAGCTGGCAGTGCACCTCCTCACATGCTATTCTTCTGCTGACAGTAATAGTTGTAATGAATCACAAGTCAGAGCTCACAAAATGACTTGACTGCACATATTGGAGGGGCCAGGTGCATGAAAACAGTCCCAACAATTGACTGCAAGACTTATTAACCACCTTTCCTACAAAAAAGTGTTATTATGTGTTATTACAGAGCAGCTGGCCTCTACCTGTGATCACGCTCCAAGGTGAAATAGAACAGAGAATAGCTGAATGCTTTTTTTTTGCATAGAAGAAAGTGCTGACTTTTAAGTCCTGATGTCAAAGCCATTAAATGCATGTATGGGCAAAACAGATTGACTTAAGGGCATAAGTTTCCTTAAAATCAGATTGACACATGTTCCCCAGGCCTGTGGTTTAAGTTACGCTGTGTTATGTTTTAAAAGTATCACCTATAGAAATATCTGCCTTAGACGGAATACTAGGAAACCAGATGTCACTCTCTTTATGGTGCACAAAGAGCCAGAAAGAAAAGAAACAAAACTCAGCTGCAAAGTTTCTTTTCAGGAATCATCCCAATACTTAAAAAAGTCCAAAGCCTTGTTGCAAGCTGTTACTTGCAAAAACTTCTGTCTGCACCTGCCAGTAAGTGTGCACTTTGCTAACATCTCAGCTTAGCTGAGTGGAGACACCATCATTGTTATAAAGCCTGGCACTAGCACGAGGGTCTTAGATGGTCTCTTCTGTGGTACAGTTACCAGGGTAGATCGTATTTAAATGTCCCATTAAATTCTGTTATATTTAAGAAATTAGAGGGATTTGTACAGCTATTTCCTAAACTGGATGACTTGCATTAGAGGGATAAACAGCATTAACATATAAGATCGATTACATTTATAGATTTACAGATTGTACAGTGTAGTTCCAAAATCATCATATCTACACACCTCCACCATCTACATGTATCTGCTCTATGGGCATGAGCTAACTCACATGTTTTCAATGAATATAATAAAACCCACCCTTTCATCTGCTCTGTGCATTTACAGTGCAGATAATAATCTGCTTCCACTCTTGAGACAAAGAGGCAGACGCTTGTGAGAGCAGCTTCTCCAGGCTTGTCTGTGCAGCTCAGAGCTTCTATAAAAGCCTGACCTCATATAACCTCAAAGCCTAAAGAACACAGAGCGTGCAAAGTTAAGTGGCATTTTTTTGCACAAAGAAATATTATCTTTTCAAATATAAGTGTTTCATAAGGTGGGAAAGCTCATGAAAATAGTTTAACTGATCATATCAGAGCCACTGAGGGATGTGCTTTTCTATGAGAGTTGATTGATTTTCCCTTAAAGGCATGGAACAAAGCACCATTAAATAACTGTTTTGTGCAACATGAAGTAGAACTAGCAGTCTGCAAGTAATCGGCCAAAAGCTCATGCTTCAGACTGTGCAAAATGTTTTGTTTCATGCAGTTTTTTTTGTTTTTTTTTTTGCTCTTGGCACTGTGTGATGTCACAGTTCTGGCTATGAGAACAGCACTCCTAACCACGTGGGATTCGAACTTTTCGATTTGGTGTGTGAGAATAAAGTTTGGTCTGGAAATTAGCACAACAGCTTTAATAATATTTAGTTACTAGTTAAACAAATCATTACGAATCTCTGTGCTGTTACAATAAAGACGTGAAGCATTAAATGCAAAAATGCAAACGAAGTGCCGAGATAAACGTTCTGGTAAAAAGACAAACTGTAGGTTAACTGTGTAACTGAGCAGCAGCAGAGAGCCCAAAGGGAGAGTCTGTTTTCTGTCTCTAATGTCCAGCATTCAGCATAAAAAACAATGGAAGTGGAATACTGAGAGGTGCCAAAGCTACTGTATGCATTTCCACTTCTTTCTACCTCCTTTAGTGGATGTAATGAGAGGGTGTAACTTCAGTGATTCATATAAAATGATGAAAACAGCTCATATTGCGGAGATATGGAGTTTACTACTATGTAAGCAAAGAAGTAATCTGACTGGAGGAAAGAAAAAAAGAATTTTATTTAATGTAGATAATTTTTTCAACAATGATCAAAATAGTTCATTATTCCTAATCCTGTATAACTGTTAGCTGAGCAGTTTAAGATTGGCTTATCTCAGACCAGAACACAAAAGCATGAGGGGGACAGTGTAAGTGGAGCGGAGCAGAATTAGGTAGTCATTATCTCTGAAGCTGAGATAATCAAAGAGTCAACAACACTGCAGATCACATCATCATTACTGGAAGAGACTGAAAGGAGACATGAAAACAGCTGGTTATAAATCCGTCCAGCCTGACTCATGAGTACTGATTAGTAGGTGGCATCACAGCTTCCCCTACGAGTCTGGGCTACCAGAGCATCCCGCTATCGCCAGTGACCTCACACAATCAATAGAGGAGCGTCCCACCAAGGGGGCAACAAACTCCTCCATGACTGCTGTTCACTGATCTGGAGATGATGTCAGAGTGAAAGCAAAGAGCAACACCGAATAAAGGATCAGCCACTCAGAGATCATTGAAGCAAGCTAAAAACTGGGAAAGGGAAAACCAGGCCGAGCAGTAACCCCCACAAGACCCCCCGAGTTCACAGCCATGTGTGAAACCTACCCATCTCCACCACCAGTCAAAACAGATGTGTTTTATTACTAAGCAACAGACTAAACACCTTATGAATGAAGACGTAATTATCTGCTTAAAACAAGTTTTTGTTATCCGCAAATCCTGCTCCACCAGATCGCGTACGCCATACACATTATAGGTATTAATATAGACTCCTCTCATGAATAATCCCCAAAGAATATTGCACTAATACAATGAAAGCTGAATATTTTTTTCATGACGCAAGAAAACTACTGACAAATAGGAGGTGGCACTTTTACAATTACTTTTATGTAACAAGTTAAATACCGCTGCTAGCACGCAGGAGGTGAGAGGAAATTTAACAGAATCAGGTAAATTCAGATTGAATAATAAAAGTTTGGTGGTTGCTTGTCGGATAAATCTTGCTGATTAAACAGAAGGCAATGTTCATTTGAAGAACTTCCCTGCAGAGATCATGTATCGACTGGTTTACTGGGAAGACAAAGCTAAATGAATCATCTGCCAACCACCGCTCTATACTTCACCATGCAAACAAAAATATTACAACCACAAGAACCATCACAGACTTTACCCTCATAATTATCACCATGATAATAATCACCATGCCACTTTATCTCACAAAGAATCACACTTACATCTACCTGGGCTGAGAAAGTTGTCTGGGACTCTTCCCGGGGATGATCAGGCAGCTGCGATCCAGACTGTCTCTATCTGTGTGACTAAGTACATGGGAAGCTACGGCTGTCTTGCCTTACATGGCTGGGCGAGGCTGCATCAGCTGCCCAACCCTTTTTTTTTTTCCCCTCCAGATTATTCTCCCGTCAGAGCTGCAGCGAGAGTGCCAGTTCAAGGAGGCACGCAGTTCAGAGCTTCCCCTGCAGGACTGCGATGTTAAATACAGCATGGAAAAAACTGGAGGGAGCATTTCCACTGATTAGATTATACAGAGCTGGGGACTAAAAACTTTGCTGGCCTTGAATTTAAACGAATATTACAATGGTCAGCTCGAGTGTAAACATAAGAACCATAAGAGCTTTTGCTTTAACATCTTTTGTTGATGAATGTGACAAAGGGAAGCAGTTGTGATTACAATTTTACATACACTCATCATGGGTATGAATGTCATGCTAATTTTGGGCATTTAATGATTTCTTTGATCTGTTAGTATCTTACTGTACGCATGAGGAATGATCTCGTTTATCTGCCACATAGTGACAGTGGTAGTTTGCAGCACACTGAGGAATGTGCTAAGAGTTACATAACAGAGATTAATGAAGTATCTTTATATAACAAGTTACTGGCACGGTGAGTGTGTGCAGGGCAAACAAAACCAGGCAAACAAAAGTCAAATGCTGCACCGACCAAATATGTTCATGTTAGTGCATGTTTATCCAACTATCTTTGACTTAGTACGCACATCTCCTAAATGATCTTAATCCTGATATTCTGTTACATAACATGTGTTTCGTGGCCATTCTAAGCTTATAATGAAGCGACAGCTCAACTTCTAGTCTACTAATCATTTGTTTGGTCAAATGAGGGGACAGCAGACCGTCTAAGAAGGACTCTTAAACATGCTTATTTTATGGTTTCTTTGTTATTTTTTCTTAGTAAACTAATGATCTAAATCATCTGGTTTTCTGATTGGACAGTACAAAATCATTAATTGACATATTTAGTCTTTGGAAAGTTGTGCAGGACCATTTTCACAATTTTAAACAATATGGTGTTTCTACATTTATAGAGCATCAACAAAGCATTTTTACTCATGTTTGACATAGGAAAAAATCATATAAACACATGTGCTCTGATTTAGTGATATATGTACAAACATATGTAAAATCCCCATATTCTTTCACTAACTTCTAAGTGATGATCAAAATGGCCTGCTTTAACCTCGGTTAAAGCTGTCATTGTCATTCAGTTGTTTTTGTTGACGTACGGGTAGTGCCAACATAACTTTTAGACGTGTTTGCAGTACAAACAAAAGACTTGCACGCGATCTCTCCCATGTCGCTCTCCAAGTACACCATGGAGCTAAGAAAACCACATTGGAATCCAGCTAAGGTATTTTAATAACATCCTTACCTGGAACACGCTTGTTGTTCACATCATGTTCACACACCATGACACAAGAGACCCTAAAATTACCCTTAAATTATTGTTACCATTAGTTAATACAAAATAAACCTCTAAATGCATTTAAGTGGGTTATTTGAGGCCATGTTTAAGGTGAAAAAACCCACATGTTTTCTCTGCCTGATATATACAATATACAGTACACAATATACAAACTCCAGGCCTCAAGGGCCGGTGTCCTGCAGGTTTTAGATCTCACCCTGGGTCAGCATGCCTTAATCAAATGATTAGTTCATTACCAGGCCTCTGGAGAACTTCAAGACATGTTGAGGAGGTCATTTAGCCTTTTAAAGCAGCTGTGTTGGATCAAGGACACATCTAAAACCTGCAGGACACCGGCCCTCGAGGCCTGGAGTTCGACACCTGTGGGTCTCAGGCTCTCTGAATAAGAAAACTGGGAAGATTTTTGAGACAAAAAGCTAACATTGCACTTTTACTTCTAGCTATAAAACTACAATAAACCGCCTTAAATTGTTTCTGATGGCACTAAACCTATTCTACAAAGTCATAGCTGTAACTCTTTCACATTAGGTGGCCTTAAAATACATTTTTATGATGTAAAATAATCTAATATTGGCTACATTGGTGGATTTTCTTTTTGAAAAGTCAGGGGGAAAAGAACAGTCAACTCAAGGTGCTTTTTGTTGTAAGGTAAAGATTTTGTATTCTGGGGAAAAACTCAGCAACCCCATATGAGGATGCACTTTGTGACTGCGGAAGAAAAACTCTCTTTTTACAGGAAGAAATCTCCAACAGAGGCAGCAATCTGACACAGCTGGTTTGGGAGTGAGGTAAGGAAGAGAAGAAAAAGAATAGAGAACATAAGGATGCAGGACAAAACGCAGACAGGAACAATGTCCTTTGGACAGATGAGACCAAAATTAAGATGTCTGACCCTAATGCAAAGCACTACATCTGGAGAAAACTAAACACAGCATATCAGCACAAACACATCGTACCAATTGTCAAGCATGGTTGTGGAGAAGCGATTCAGAATATGAAATAATTTGGTTGCTTTTATTTTACTTTTTTAGCAATTTATTTCACCAGTTACTTAACTGAATGTGAAAACACTGCTGTCTTCTCAGCTGCATGCGTCTGCTGTGACTATAGCCAAGAACGACCTCAGAACAGTCCACACAAACAAGATCCCCTCCAAACCACACACAGTTCTCATTGACGTATGAATTTGTTGCACCAGATCTATCAGCAGAGGGAGAAATGCTTTAACAGCATGAGTGCATGTGTTGGGAAAGATTTCTGCTTCCTGCCAAGAGTCTTTATAAACAAATTATCTGTTCATTCAGGCTGCCACCATGCAGTACATGTGGCATGACTCGGCACGCATAAAATCATTGATTTAAAGCAGTAAATTCATTTAACCGCGAGCGTGACAGCATCACGCAATGTTTAATGTTTTACTTGGCAGATTCACAATAAATAGTTGTCATTTTAGCATCTACAAAGAAGCATCTCAAGAAAACAATGCGCAAGACAGTTGGAAGAAGAAAAAACTGTTTGATTGCCAGTGATCATATTTCTACTTAACTACCAAACCAACAAGTACCGGCACATTCTTAATGAGCTCTGTAACGCTCAGAGTTCCCTGTAAATTTGACTTTCTTGAATGTCCGGTCACCTGCTCTGTCATCATTCTACAATGGCTCGAAAGATTACAGTTACTGTATCTTTAATAAAAAACAAAAACAAAACACGGCTAGAGGCTATAATTGTTCACTGGTGTTTAATGAGTTGATAACGTTTACATTTCCCTTGTGTGAACACATCAGTTCATTCTTAAAAAGTTTATTGTATATGATCAAGGTTAAGGTTCTTGTGTAGCACTTCCCTTCTATACTTGATCACTCTAAGCATTCCCAAAAGCACTTCTTTATACATGTAAGTGCTTTCTATGTAAACATCATACACACACACACATTCACACGCAACTCAGTTTGGGAAAGACTGGAGACTGGAGCAGCCAAGGATCGAACCAGCTTCTGATTGGAAGACGATCCGTTCCACTTCCTGAGCCCATGAGAGCAATACTGGTGCATCTACAACGGTAGTGCTTGTTTTTCTGTGCAGGCGAAGTTATTAATAAAGCTAAAGTCAAGCAACAAGAAGCACTGCAATACAGTGGCTGGACTTGCTTGAGGTGTTTTTATTCTTTGAAATCACAGAACATTTGGAATTACTTTAAATGCTTTTATTGCTTAGATTTTGATTTCTGATATACCAGGATTATTGCCATATGTGACATCAGAAGTATACTGCCTTTAGAAGTTGTTGATGCAGGTGCGGCATCACAGTTTTGGCTTGGATTGCCAAATATGCGCTAATAAATTCTGCTTTAAAACATATATGTGTTGCAGTTAGCATTATTTATAGTTCAAAGTCACTTTTCTTTCTGCAGCTTCTATAGGATACAGCAGCAAGTGTTTAGTCCAAATGTGGGCAATTAATTTCCTTAAGAAGCTTATAAAGAGATGAAATGAATGTTGGTTAATTTCACCAGTTTAATAGTTTCTCATGCAGCTCCTTGGGGAAATGAATTGCCCACCCCTGATCTACTTTATTGTAGTTCGAGGGCCTTGTGAGGTATGAATAACTAATCTCTAAGGTCCTGAAAGTTTAAAACATTAAAAAATTAGTGAGCGCTTCAGAGTCCCCTGATTGAAGTGACTTCAGCATTGGTGGTCAGCCCACATCTTTTGCCATTATTCCACTTTTTAAGTAAACAACAATAAAAGTTAGCACTGCATCATATATTGAGTACCTCAGCACATTTATTTATTTTAAAAAAGAGTCATTAGTTAAATAGTCGTAGCTTATAATTAACAGTGTTGGTGGTCTAAGGTGAGTAGAAGCGTTGACTCAAATTTTTATTAAGTATTACTAAAAATTTCAGTCAATAAATTGAGACCAAAAGCATGATGCATGTAACTTTTTTCGTGATTTAAAATTTTCATGATCATGTCACCACACTGTTAGAGAAATATCACTAGATATCAGTCCAAGGATCCTAAGTCTCATCCTAAGTGATGTTGTTAGATTTGCCATCATCATAAAAACACCGTTCAGCAAAGGAAACATGATGCAAATATCGTGAACAAGGAGGAGGAAGGATAGATTTTTGCTTTAACGTCACATTATTTTACATAGTTCATGTGAGGTTATTAATAGTATTATTATTTGCGGGTAAAAGTTTCGCTTTCATATGAAAAACTGCTCTTAAAAACTGGGAAGTCTGATGGGAACTATGTCATCGTGGACCAAAATGTGCCCAGTAAGAAATCCGGGTGAGTGCAACGCTAAACATAGTAGTTAGTGCTTTTAAACTAGTGTCAGACAGCATCACTCACTTTAGTTTCGTCGTCCTCTTCTCCCTTTTCCACCGCCCGCGTCACGCCGCCGCTCATCTTCTCGTCGGGAAGTGTCGACAACACATAAAAATAAGTGACAAAATCAGAGTAGTCCAAAGTTACTGGACACGGTTTCCTTGAGTACTGTGTTTTTACAGACTCTGTCCTTCGCGAGTAACTGTTAAATACGACACACGCCCGGGGAGAGGTGGACAGACCCGGACCCCGCTGCGCTTCTGCCTCCCTCTGCCGTCTGTCTGACTGTCCAGGTGCTAAAGTAAAGCAGACCTGCCTACCTTATGTAAGTGGAATGCACTGAACCACGGTGTAGCCCATATTTACAATTGCTGACATATTTTCCAACATGACCATTTTTAATTGGGCTTAAAGCTGTCTGTATACTTACTCAAATTTCAGTATTTTTCCTATTAGACATGGGATATTCTTCTTCTTCCCATAATAATAATAGTGGTGCTGGATATGATGATGAGTATCTTAACGCTACTCGACATATGCTATTTAACACATTCCTCTTTTAAGGCACATTAGCAATCATTAAGGTTTCTTGTCTTATAATGGATTATTTATGAATGAATACAAGGTTGTTACTCATGCTGAATGAATGAATGAATGAATGAATGACTATGTCTTATTTGCCACAAAACACAATGTAAAAAACATTATTTGCCCTTATGAACATGAAGAAATAAATATGAGTAAAAGGCATCTGAATTTTTCCTTTTTAATATTGTGTAGACATTAAACAATTTTCGCGATTTTCTTTTATTTAGTTTAGTTAGTCTCTTTTATATTGAAACAATGGGATTACATGTATGAATAAAGGTTAAATAAAATAAAAAACTGAAATATATGTAAATATATAAAAGAAAAGTTTTATTTACTCATATAATTAAGCAATAAAGAGCACATGCTTGGTACAAAGTGAATGTATACCAATTAATTACATGTAATTTGAACGAATTCCGTTGAATTGAACGTTTTACGTTCTTGAGTAACAAAATTATATGGAAAATTCACTCAATTAAATAATTAAGGTCAGCAGTAAAGTGTATGGTGATGGCACATTTTATTTAAATATTGTCTAACCTCTGAGAAGTTGATGCCACCTCCATCGGACAGATATTTGGTGGCACTTCTCCTGGACCATGGCATTTTGTGTCCAGCCCCCTGTCTGATCTTCTTCCAGAAGGAGCCCATAAGCCGTCTCTCTTCATCTGTCTTGTCAAAAATGTTTCTCTTGCACTTTCCTGTAATATGTCCCAGTAACACAACAGTGCTGAAAGTGCAGGATCTGCTTCTTCTACACAGCAGCTAATTCTGTGCTAGACCTGCAAAGAGGATATAGCCTAGTCCTGTTTAATAACCGTCCTGCCCTGCAAGGAGCCACTACTCTTGAGACCTACACTGTAAACAGGTTGCTGTAACAGCAAATATATCCCGCTGTAATTGGATTCACAGGAAAACTGCTGTAACTTGATTTTATGTTAATCTGCTGTAATGATGTTTTATTCAATCTCTTTTACATTTGGTGACAAAGACTTTGAAACTTTTATTTTGACATCAGGACTGAAACATCAGCCCAGATAAGTTTTCTACTTAGCATCTACAATATGAGAGCCCTGGATCAAACAGAACATGTAACAATTCACTAACACTCTAACTTAGGTGATCATAAATTCATATAAAACATCCCGCCATATGACCTCTTACCTAAAGCTATCAGAAGCTCTATTTTCCTGTTGTCACTTGCACCCAGGAAGGTGTGGGATTAAGGGAAATGAAATGACTTTACCTTATAGACAAACTAAACTAGAGATTAAACCACATAATCCCACATTATTATTTTCCTACAATGTCGTTCCGCTGCAGTTGCTGTTTTGCATCCTGGCTTCAGACACCACTGTTACATTATTTGTCATTCACGCTTGTTTGTTCCATGACACCTACATAAAAGTAACCACTTTGTCCACATGACCGAAATACAATGAAGGCCGTTGTAAATATAGAACGGCGGCTTTGTGAGAGGAGCTTCTGGAGGTAAACAGACTTCTGATGAAAATTCCAAAGGCAGCTTCTTTGGAAAGGCTCAGCCCACGACAAACACGCACTGGCTTTCATGCATAAATGGTTTTGTTATTCTTTTGCTACCTTTGTACACTGTGCACTATAAAGTTTGTAGGTTATTTTAAAGCCCCTTTTTCTCCTACGTTGAAAGGCTTGACTATCATGGAAGTTGTGGTCATGTCACACATCAGTGATCTCACTGTAAAATAACTCTGGTTAGGACTTTAGACAGGGGTGAGTAATATACGCTCAGCCTCTTTGGACTCCTTTGTGTTTTACATGTTCTCACTGGTACTATAAATTCCTTTGATGTTATGTACTTAGATGAGGAGAAGCGCTCCACATAATTACAACCAGCGCTTGTAAACGATGCCTCTTACTTTCTCGCAGCTCACCGATCTATTTTCATGCCACTCCTATTTTAAATGCAGCAAATTATATGATGTGCAGTTGCATAATTTATTTACACTTAAGCGTTCAGACAAAGGCTCTATCATTAAGTGCATCCAGTCAGCTTCACTGGTTCTAATTTGTGGATAGTGCATTAACAAAAAAAATGGAAAAACTAAGCCTGCCTTTCTTCACTAAGGGGAAAGACACAGACGTTTAAAGAGGTGGAGTCCCTGGAACAGCTTGGTGTCTTTGGTAATTACAGTAAACCACCTTAGGATTACAGGCTGAGAGTCTCTAGGGAGAAAACTTAACCAGAGCTAAAAGAAAGACTCAGCTGAGCTATTCAGAGAAGAGAAAGATGTCATATAATATCTTCAGGGGAAGACACTGATACTTGACATTTGATATTGGATTATGATCTCATCTTCATAGCACTTATTCTTCAGTGTCAAGTTTGATTTGGAAAATAATTAGTTTCTTCTTGTGAAATAATCACCCCCTCAAGTTTAAACAAGAATCTGAATGTTCTCTGAAACTCCCTGACTTCTACACTCACTGGCCACCTCATTAGGTACACCTGTTCAACTGTTCAACTTCTGTTTAACGCAAATATCTAATTAGCCAACCACGTGGCAGCAACTCAGTGCATTTAGACACGTAGATATGGCTAAGACGACCCGCTGAAGTTCAAAGCTAGCATCAGAATGAGGAAGAAAGGTGATTTAAATGACTTTGCATGATTGTTGGTGCCAGCTGGGTTCACCGGCTCGCCTCAGTATTTTAGAACCTGCTGATTTACTGGGATTTTCACACACAACCATCTCTGGGGTTTTCACTGAATGTTCAGAAAAAGAGAAAATACTGAGTGAGCTGCAGTTAGTTCTCTGGGTGAAAATGTCTTTGATGCCAGAGGTCATAGGAGAATGGCCAGACTGCTTCAACCTGATATGAAGGCAAGTAACCAACCAAATAACCACTTGTTACAACTAAGGTATGCAGAAGAGCATTTCGGAAGAGTGGATGGTCTATAGCAGCAGAAGACCACACCAGGTGCCCCTCCTGTCAGCTAAGAACAGGAAACTGAGACTACACTTCACACAGGCCCACCAAAGCATTTGCTGGTCTTGATTTCGGCTGTAAGACAATAGTAGGCATTGTGTAATTCCGTAGGTATATATTTTTTGCACACTTTGGGCCCCTCAGTACCAACTGCACATCATTTAAAAGAATGTTGTTAATATTTATAATTGTCATAACACTGATTCACTGAGTTATGAAGATGAAAACTTGTTGGATGTAGGTGTCCAACACATTCTCACTCCCATCAATACCAAAGCGTAACATTTTAAGCTAGGTGACAAATCGTTGGTATATTACGCTTCCAGGCACCCAACACGTCCCCGTATTAGGAGATCGGGAAAATGAGGAAACAGGAGAACCGTTTGGAATGAATCTACATATGTATGTTCGTTTTACTTAAATCGGAAAACACTATCTAACATCATTAAAGTGCTGGTTAAGGTTAGGCAGAAGGTTATAGTTAGGGCTGGAATACATGGCTGGAATGAGTATTACCGCGGGAGCTCATTCTGCTGGATTTCATCCGTAACCCATGCGTAGCATAAGAACGCGGAAGGTCACCTTTCGCATTCCTCTGAAACTCCTCCGGACTTGACAAATCGTCAGTATATTATGCCTCGGGAGTGAGAACAGGCTGAGGTGGCCTGTACAAGCCAGTTCATCCACTTTTATTCTCTAATTGTTAGTGAGGGAATGTTTTGATTCCCCATTTATAGTAAACATCAGGCTTGCTACACTGGGGAGGAAGAGGAAGTGGTCTAAAACCTGCTTTGCAGAGATAACAGCGGGCCAGCGGCAAGCCTTGATCTCGTATTCTTGTTTCCGTTGTAAGTGCAAAGCTCCAGAATAACATTACTTCACCTGTGAGTCGATGTGCCTTTGAACCTGAAATATTTACATTTAAACTCATGTTTCCTTTACCTCTGTGCTTTTCCCGAGGTTTCACTGATACCTGGATGCTCCTGAATGAAAACAAGCAAACAAGCCAAGTCTCTTACAAACAATTCATCCTAATATATAAGCATCATTACCATGTTTGATCTTTGCTACTGCGCCATGTTGTTCAGACTAAATACTGAATATAAATTGACTTAACTGGCTCATTTTGTGGCTCTCTTGTAATGAGGAACATTTTATTGGTAGGGAAGTTAACTCCTCCCATATGCAGCACACAGGGGTATGAAGAACTGTCCACACTGCTTCTTAGTTTGGTTTAAAAAAATGAAACATTAATAGCATTTAGTGCAGTCTGGTATCAACCAGCCAGCTTTCATAAATATGGTTTAATAAATCACTCGAGTAGTGTGCTGGTGTCTCCTTAACTCTCGACTTCCTTTCAGGAGGAAATGACAGAGATAAATCATAATAAAGCCTTACTTTAGTATGCCCCACACAGCACAGCAGGAATTATAGTATATAACAAAATGTACACATAAATGTGTATTATGAGGTTTCTAATGGTAAAGGACTAAAGATGTACTAATATATTCATATGAATCATCTCTGTTTCTCATCTCTGTTTCTCATCTCATTGGATTTTTCAAGGTCATTCCCAAACAGCTGTTAGGTAAAACCTTGGTATATATCTGCATTGTGTGCAGTGTGTCCTTAAAAACATGAAGAAATTGGACAAGCAGGGGACAAAAGACGCCTAAAAAATATCTACAGCAGATGAACAGCATCAGTCATATCCTGAAATAGGAAAAGCAAAGACCTGACACAGAATCTAAGAGATACATCTGGGCCTTCAGTTGATCCATCTACCGTTTGCTGAAGCCTAATCAGAAATGGTCTCAGTGGAAGTGTGGCTGATGAAGAAAATTCTGAGCTATGCCAAATTACAAGTATAATTGCCAATAACTGGTCTAGGCAGCCAACATCCAAAGAAGAGCTTTGAATGTCCTTCAAGAAGTCTGGAGAAATATTCCCAAAGACTACTTAAAGAAATTAGAGGGTTTGTACAATTCCAAAGAGCTTGGAAGTCAATCATTGGTATGGCCACCTTTATTCTTCACCACAGCCTGAACTCTATTAGGCAGCTTTCTTGTATTTGCCTTATGTGCTGTATCTCCATTTATGATGTTGGTGTTTCACTCGTTTTTTGTTGTTTTTGTAAATCCTAGAGTATCATCAGGCCTCAGCAGCCTGATTCTTTTCACTAAAATACTTTCTGGTAGTTTTTTTTTAGTGCCATATTTTCATATTTCCTTGTTCCTTGCTGATGGTATCACAAAGAATAGTTTATACGACACAGAGTATTTTTGGAAGATGTCCACCTGATACTATTTAAAAAAATATGATCAGGTCTGTATTTTCACTTCCTTAGAGCTTATGCAGAACCAAAGGACTAAGGGGAATGATAGCAGGAAGTCTATGAGCACCTAATTATTGTTTTACTACTTAAAAAGGTTATGCCATATCTTTTAACTCTCAAACACATAGTCCCAAATTACAATTTGAATACAAATCTTTCTAGCATGTTTTTTCGACTTATTTTCCGCATCTTTCTAATGTCTGTAATAAATGTTTAAAATGCCTCTGGTATCTTTTCTTTTAATATTTTACCCACAGAGTTTACAGGCTTTTGAAATCATTGCAGTAAAAATATGGAAACATAGGTAGAGTGTAGAAGATTTACATTATGAAATAAAAGCAGCAAGGTTCAGTATTCTTTATTTTATTGTACACAAAATGTTGGGAACCTTACAAAGTTTTGTGCCATATGTCAGCTTAATAAACTCATCTTAACGTTAACACCATTGTTTCTGAATTACCCCAGTATAAACAAATGTGTCACGAATGTAACATGTTTAACGTGTTATAAACAACACCAATAAAATATTTTTAGGAGATTAAAAGCAACGTTTAGAACAACCAGGTGCAAAAAAAAGTAGGAAATCTGCTTCTCTTCCAACAGGGGGCGAACAGAGGAAGACGCAAGCAAAGGCAAGCATATAAAATACTATTTAAATCATTACAGCAGCAGCTTATAAACAGAACACATGCGGCAATAAAAATAAACATATGGGTCTCGTTTTTAAGGCATCTGAGTGAAGACATGCACATGAAACCGCATGAGAAATACGATGGGTGGAGTAGAAAAGCATCACGGGGAAAAGTTTAGTCTTTGAAGCTACAAAGTGCTGTACGTGTACTTGATTATCTTCAGGTATGCACGGCTATCCAGTGTAAAAATGAAGGCTCACATTAAGTTGCCTGTAATAGTCACATTCAAAGTAAAACAAAAAAACTAAACATTACATCACTTTGGGCACACAAAGAAACACTAAGAGCTTCAAACACTGACAAGAAGTAACTTAACATGCAGAAGCAAACAAAGCCTTTTTGTTTCTTGGTTTGTGATATGAAACTACACATCTACCGTACGACGGGAACATAAACGGTACCACAATGTCAGATACTAGCGCCGTAATAAACTGTAATTATTGTAGAAACACAGTAAAGAAGTTTCTTGAGAACACAAGTTGAAGCACAGTAGGTAGAAATCTGCAGCAGCTGTAAATTCTTCTCAATGTAAAAGAGAAACGAAAGATCGAGAATGATAAAACGTGACAGCACTGGCGCGATCGTAATCACATATCGGAAGGCTCAAAAATGCAGTGTAACGATCACGGCAGCCCGCCTCTGGACTGGACCGCCGAACTGAAAATAAAACCAACTGAGAGGCGCAAGTGACTTCACAAAACTGAGGACTTGAATACATTTCTGTGCACATACGAGGCTCATTATGTGCCAAAATTATGGTCACGTCACGCCGTTTCAGTTGAAACATCTTGCTGTTTGACCGCTGTTGTTTGATGCTGTTCTGACTTGTCGTGCTCCCTTTTGTTTTGTTATGTCGTCCTTTTGCGTTGCTGTCATCTCCCTGTCGTTTGACAGCCGACAAATGTCCCACTGATGGCAAAACCCCAGTTACACAAGCTGTGTTCTGGATTTGGTTTCAGACACAGCTTCAGTGGTTTGTTGACATTCTGAGAATGCGCTGGCTACATGAAATTTTCAGATAATCTTTCTGCACAGTATTGGAAAGCGCAGCAACACGGCAGGTTTAAAGCTCAAAGTTGAAAAGACACAAGGGAAACATAATTTTGGCACAAGTGGAACCTCATACAAGAAAATCTGTTTATGCTGAAGAGTAAAAAAGTTTTGTGGTCTTGTCATGCTAGTAGTCATTGTCATTTAGCAGTTGGAGGTTTGTGGGTCGCTCTCGTTCAGGACTCTCATTCAGAGGAGATTTTGCTGTCATAGAAACCGTCCTCGTCCTCAGAGCTTAGAGCAGAGGAGGCCAGAGTCGAGCGATGTGTCTGCTGCGACTTCCGCCTGAGAGAAAGAAAGCAACAGAAAATCCATTCAGACTGACTAACTGTTCAGCTAGTTACTACACAGTGCCACCTAGTGCAAAGAGCATTTATGCACACGAGTCATGTAGAAATCCACATTATTTCATAGTGACGAAGGAGAAGGCCTACTTTAATTCACTCTCCAGCGTTGTCACTTTAGCCTGCAGTGCTTCCTGCAGCTCCCGCTGCTCTTCCAAGTCCCTGAGAACTTTACGGCGGACTCCCTCCAAGCGCTCCACCTCTAACTCGCTCTCGTCGACTTGACGTTTCAAGGCCTTCACGCGCAGCGTCAACTGGAGAGGGAGAGGACGGGGGTTAAAGGGGGACAGAGGAGGTGATGCAAGGAAGGAGTAGGGCTGGGGGTTAAAGGCATCAGCATCACTGGATGTGTGGGTTCGTAAGGGAGTGACAACAGCTATGAAGGCTGTGGTAACATATAGGAGGGATGACAGATGGGAGGTCAGGGAGCATTTTAGCACCCGAGTGAGGTTGGGTTTGGGCCGGGAGGTGTGCAGATGAGATTAGTGAGCAATTAAATACCGTTTAAACTGCATCAGCGGTTAAATAGAAGGCATACTTCAAACTTTATCTATGGATAATTTTTACAACATAGTTATTAAGTTGCTAAATTAGTACGAAGTCAGAGTTTGGAAACTTAATAAAGTAAATTTCACTCATGAAAACTCAGAAAGTTTAATATTGCACTTGTTTGTAAGGTTTGGTGAGCGCTTAAATATACAGGAGGGAATTATTAGGCCACCATCTTTTTAAGGAAGCTTAATAGAGAGACCATAAGTTGGAAAATAACTAGCTAGAAGGTCATAAATTCCCTACCAACAGATCTTATATGGTCTCTGCTTAACATACTGTTCAATTTCCTGTTTATTTATTAAAATCAAAACCTGAAGGGTGGAAAAAAGTCACAGGTGGTTTGGTATCAGCTCCTTCTGCTAAACTAACCACCGTTAAACCCATTTTAGGTGGTTAAATCTCATCTTCTTATGCAACCTTTAGCAAGAAACCCAAAATGTGAACCTGTTTCTTTAAATGGTTATATCCTGTTTGAGTTTTTAAAGCAAACACTAGCCAATGAGCATGCAAATCCCCATATTTACCTGATCTCTCTGCTCAACGTGCTGGCTTCTCTCCTGGTCTAATGTGGCGTTTAGCTCCTTCAGCTTTCTCTCCGTCCGCCTCTGAGAAGCCTGGATAGTGGCCTTCTCTCTGCATGTGGAAATTCAGAATGAACCACGTCATTCTTTGACATTTTGAAATTTTTATTCTGTATGCATTGGCAGTTAAAAACATCTATTCATCTTCCCAGGTGTTGTAGTGATTGCATAGTGGATGTCATTAATAGTGCTCAAAAATGACCTGTTTAGTCATACCTTTCTTCACTGTGTAGTTTCTCCTCTAACTCTTGAATTTTGGTTTCTAGAAGTGTGATTCCAGCCGAGGGTCGAGGCTGTCCCTCCATGTCTGCCACTCGAGACTTTAGTTCCTTCATCTGCAAGCAGAGTGACAGTGTGACAACTAGCAAGCCACAAATTTTGTAAGAAGCCATTTTACAGATCCTTGTACGTCCGTACCTGTCTCTCCAGTGCACTCTTGTCCATTTCCAGGTCATGTCTGGCTGAACGCTCCTGCATGAGCTCTGAACGAAGCTGGTCAACCTGAGAAAAAAACCCCATAATCATATGTAGATAAAGTGACCAGGTTAAGTTATTAAATGTATATTACAGTGAAATGTCTCCTGCTTATTTGCATGTGTATTCAAATGTATGTCGCACCTGATCTCGGCTTCTGGTAATGCGATCGTTCAAAAGCTCCACATTACTCTTCTCCTCATCCAGCTCGATCTCCAGGGTTTTAATTTTATCCTGTGAACACACACACACACACACACACACACACACACACACACACACTTAAGTAAATGTGTAGTGACGCATATTCACATTTCTCTCAAAGCCACTTGACACCTCGACATCCCGTGCATGACTCCCAAACCACTTGTAACACTTGATCTCCATTTTTTGACCCACCACTTAATCCCCTCTCCACAACCCCAGGGTTATAACCTTTGACCCTGAAGCCTCACCTCCAGGCCTCTGACCTCCCGGGCACGGTCAGTGTGCGTGCTCTTTTCTGCTTCGAACTCGCTCTCCAAGTGTTTGAGGCGGTTGTTGAGCAGGTCTCTCTCCAGCTGAGCGCTGTCTCTCTCCTCACTGCACGTCAGCAGCTCCTTCTTCAGACGAGAAACCTGGATAAAAGATACAAAGTATTATTTATGAAATTCTCTATTTTCATGGATTTTTTTCTTTCCCCTCTCTCTCTGTTTTTTTTGCCGTTATAACTCCCTCCAGGCTTACCTCAAAGTTTAATGGGCATGGCTGCTCTTTTTAGAATCGGCACTTCTTCACTGTGAGAAACTTAATGTACCTTCAGCGAATGTGATATTTCCATAAATTTCTATTTAAAGTTTCAACAGCTTCAGTATCTCACCACATTTTTTCCTCCAAATTTTTTGATCTATTTTATGTTCCATACAAGTAATTGCGACTCTTCAGCAAAAAAATATTAGACACTAAAACTCGACTATGCAGTTCTTGGAGAAACCACAGTGGGATTGTTGCTACTGCTGGACTCGCTTGCTGCTATAAAGTTGGAGATAAATAGGCTGGATAAGAAAACTGAAGACAAATAGCAGTCAATGTTTGATGAAAAAATCCACTAAGGCAGGGTTTTAAGGCAGCTTTAAAGTGTGAGTGGTAGCTGAAAGACTTGAAACTGTGATGGTTTTAATTTGAACTGCAGTATAACCTCACATAGAAGCAGATAACTGACTCAAAAGTGTGACTGTGTTACTATTACTGAATGTCCACACTCAGAAACAGACAGACAGACAGACAGGCAGGGATGCTGAGAAGCAAATAGGTTTAAATAGATTAAAATGTGTATATAAGATTTGTTTGATAAAAACACGTGAAAAATATCAACCAATTGGAGGGAGGGAAGATTCAAATCCACCAATGAGGTGATGGAATCCAGCTCACTCTCTGTTACTTGCTTACACATGTATCACAGTTCTGTGTCATACTGTAAATTTTGTTATTAATCCAATACCAAATAAATACAGGGTTATACAGTTTATTGCCAAAACCGATAGTGACACAGATGCCGATACTTTTAACCAATTAAGGCAGCTCATGTAGGAGAGAGCAGTGTGTCGTCATTTATCAGATGAATCATTGGTTTAAATCACTATGATTTTGACTTTACACAATAATTAGTTAACGCAACAAAAGAGACCTTTCAGCTTTTCATATGGTTTGAAACTGAAATTTTTGGAGACTTGAAATGTAAATGTGTCTGTAAAGAACTTTAGGTCAACTTCTGTTGTTTCAATGTGCTGTAGGTTACAAATCAAATAGTAACAGTCAACAGGAAAAGGTTCAGACATTTTTTATAGTGAATGTTTCAGGTGTATTTTTTCATTTCCAAACAATAATTTACTAGATAATTTGCTACATACTGAACTTAGAGGATAGAAACAAAGTATCGATCTGATAGCAATACCAGCATTGGTATCAATATTTGGATTGATCTGCCCACCTCTACTGTGTCAGCTAAGCAGCAGTTGAATCTGCCATCCTTTACATTTCTATAGCCATCTTTCCTCACCTCTTCTTGCTGGGCCTTCAGGTTGGTCTGAGCCCTCTGCAGCTCGGCCAGCCTGTCCTTACTGCTGCGCTGCGCCTCCAGCAGGTCCTTCCTCGAGCGTTCCCTGTATTCATCAAACTGTATCTGCAGGTTGGTTACCGAGTGACGAGAATCTCCCATCATCATCTCCACCTGAGAGTGAGACAGAATTAAGAAAGACTTGAGAAAATGACATCTCCATCTGTGTAGACATTCGTCCATCCATAACTCTTTCACACCTCTTTGTTAAGCTTTTCAACTGCCCGATCCAGCTGTCTCTTCTGCTCCTCCAGTTCGCTTTTGCCCCTCCTCAGCGCCTCCCTCTCCATGTCTCGGTCCTCCAACCGTCGGACCAGCTCGTCCCTCTCCTTGCTCAGTCGGCCGGCTCCTCTCTTGGCCTCCTCCAGCTGAGACTTCAGGAAGCGGTTCTCATCCTCCAAGGCTTCCACGGCATCCTCGTCCTCCGGGCTCCGAGGCATGCTGGAGTGAAGCTTTGTCTGGGGAGCATATCAAACTATGAACACAGCAGATAGACTAAATTGTCTTTTTATTACTTAAAAAAAACTGTATTACAAGTCAAGACTTGCACTGGGCCAAAAAAAGGAATAAATCCTTGTATTTATTTTATAATTTGGGCTTGTAATGAGTTATTAAATTTGATTGGCATACAAAACAAGGAGAATAGCAAATAATAAAAAGCTTTCATATTTAAAGCAGAGTTAAAATCGAAGTTCTGCACTTGAAGCATTAACATGACGACTGCATAAAAAGTCCAGTTTGTCTGCATATTTGATAAATTGCTGTGCACTGATTCTGTTTACAGATTTGTGAAAATTTAAAAATTTAAAATTTTTAAACAGCTGGAATACACAGCTGTTCCAGTCAACAATCCACAATGCTCATCTTTAGCAAATTTATCCCAGAGGGATTTCTAAGCCTTATGTGCTTAAAGGGGTTTGGGTTTTTTTTTTTTGTGTAATTCTTTTCACATCACTTGGTTGAATATAGTGTCTGTGTGGGAGGACACCTCTTTTGTTCTTGTGCAGTATATGTGTTTACATAATTCTGCGTGTGTGTACAGCTGTGGACTGTAGCCGCTTTTTGAGCAGTACCATGCGGGCCAGCCTCTCCTTCAGGCGATTGTTTGTCTCTTGGAGCTCCAGGTTGTTGCTGCCGTGGTCCACCACAGTACTTCCTGCACCAGCTGACGACTGTAGACAGGAGGGGATCAAAGCAGAGAGAAGACAGAAACTGAAGCTTTATTCTCCATGTCGAATATGCTCATTATGCCTACACTTTTTCTGTTATTTTTTAAAATCTAAAGAGAAACTTCCATATCTGCATTATTTTTAAACATCAAATGGTGCAAGATTCCTTAATTTTATGCTGTAAGACTCTTGCTTCGTTTCTACAATCCAGATGATGCTTCACCTCCTTTGCCTTCTCGAGTGCCTTTTCCAGCTCAGTCTTGTCTTTCTGAAATTGCTCCTTCAACTTTCTGATCTCGGACTGAAGCTCGGCCTCTTTCTCTCCGCTCGCCTTCTTCAGAGCTTGAAGTGCCTCGATTTTCTCGTCCAGCTGACCCCTTTGTTTGTCCAGATCGGTGCGAGCCCTCTTCAGGTCGTTATGGCAACACCGAAGCTCCTAGGGACGGGCAATCAGAGATGGATAATGTGTGTGAATGAGTGAGAGGAATGCGCCAGGGTGCATAATAATGTATTAATAAGGGGCACATGAGTGTAAGCGTGTCTGTCTGCAGGAAAATGTAAAGAAAAAGAGCAAAAGCCCACACCCACACTGCTGCTGTGACACATTAAAGGAAAAAAAAGAGGGAGTAAAACATACTGTAAAACAAAGGAGATGAGCTCCTGCATTTCACCCACACACTGAGCATAATCTTTGCTGAATTACCTCTGCTAAAGAACGGTTATCATCAGACGCAGGCGTTTGTTTCTTCTTGGCAAGCAATGAATCCTGAAGATCCTTTAGCTCACCCTCCAAATCTTCCTTTTCCAAATGAGATTTTTGCAAGCTATGAAAAGAAAGAGAGACACTTTATAAACAGCAAGGCCATTAAAAAAATAAATAAATGAAATACACATATGCACACAGCTCGGGTAAAACGCTGCACAAAAACAGCAACCGTAAGCAACAAACAAAGCACAAGGGAGTAAAAGTTACTATGAAATCACCACAGCCAAAAAACTCTCAGATTCTAAGATTGCACATGAAACTGTAATTTATCATTTGCTTATTTATTTAAAGGAAGAAGAATTTCATCAGCAAACAGAAAAATAATGAGGATAGTAAGGATGAGCAGGGGAATTAAGAAAGTTGTTTAGCCATAGTAAAGTTGGGTTTGCTAACGCCAGATTGCTGTTAGTAAGGGTTCACTGATCTAATGATCGAATCAGACGTCATCAGATACAGAATCCACTCTGATGGGATCCTTTCAGGTGAATTTCAGGGAGCGGATCTCAAGTTTTGATTGAAACCAGGCTAAATCTACACTACTCAAACCAAACACAGCAAGACTAATTTTCTCTCTCACGTTTGGCTGCTGGGGTTCGCCTCGTTCCTGCTGAATGAAAAGCCAAGTGAAACATGGCAGGCATTAAAAATAACTCAGGAGAAATATAATATTATTAGACTGAGGCATAGAGAGCTCTTTTCACAGGATGTTGTAAAGTTTTCAGTGAGCAGTGCAGATGATTTGAACCAATTCCCCATTTGAAATATGAAATGTGACAGTGACAGAGTGTTTCTGATGCACGAACAAAGCTGAAACATGTTCCACCAGCATGCATATTCATGCTTTTTAACAGGTTTACAAATATGTCTCTGTTGCTGTTCACTGAGGTGATGGATCATATATGCATTTATGTTAAAGAAGATGCAGGACATGTGATACTAACTCCTCTTTGGTCTTTTGCAGCTCCTGCGTGGTGGCCTTCAGCTCCGTCTTCCACTGCTCTCCCTGATCTCTGCAGCTCTCCAGCTCCTGCTCTAGCGTCAACACGGAGGCATTCACCCTCTCCCTCTCCTCTATGATCTGCTCCTGAGACTGAGGCGCACAGAAACACACACAGAGTTTCATTTTAGAGATGCGAAAGTGAGCGTTTTAAATGCTTTTAGTCCTCACATTCATTTAACCTCCTCATTATCGTGACATGTTAAAGCACAGTGATTCAAAAGGAGCTAACGCACCAAATCTATCACATTTTCTTGTCATTTATTTTCTTTTTCTGACAAATGTTCAGCCCACAGGATTAGAAAAAAAACAAGAAAAAAAACCACAAAAAAAACAACAGATCTTTTAGCTCGCACCTTCATCAACACGCAACCCACGTCTGAAGAATACTACATAAGAAATATCACTGTACTATATCAGGTAAACATGACAGGGTGCTGTACGGTCGGTACTGTGTGGTCGGTGTAAACAGCGATTCAACCGCTTTAATCCTCCCCTCGCCAAATCAATCACCTCATCAAAAGCAACTGCCAGCTTGTCTGCTTACTTCCTGCTCTCCGGCTGTGTGTTACACTTTTTTATTCTGACACTGCTGCTACTTTCCCCTAAATCTGCATAATGATCTATTTCTGTATATACATATATTCTTCAGATTTCCTCTTCACCACATCCCGAAGCACCCCAGAAACAGTCGGCTGGTGCAAACAGAAACTTTACCAAAAATTCAGCTAGAAAAGTTTTACTCTGCAATCACAAGCAGCAAAATTCTCTTTCTCTAACTCTGCACACCAAGCTCTGTCTGACCTTGTGATACCCTGACTCCTGGTTTGAACACTGACTGCATTAAACCGGATGGCAAGATAAAGCCTGAGTGAATGAGGGGCAGATGAAACATCAAAGCACAAGTTAACATCACCTTAATAATTCATGCAGGACATAAACTGCCTGACAGGCATAACCTGATTGTTCTCCCAAGACAATTGTACCAAGAAATGGCGTTTGACTGTGATGTCACAAGAAAAAAAATCCAGTCAGTGATCGGAAACAGAGAAACTTTAACTGTGATTGCTGCATTGCAGGTTTTCTGTAACCAGAGAGTTTATTTCCTTCCTTGTCAACAAGACCCAAATGCTAACCCTCGTCTCTATGGATCCAAAACTAGCGGGAGAATTATGTAAAACAGTAAATCTCCTAGTTGTTATTAGCAAACTGGCTATTTTTAGTCATACATAACTAAAAAAAAGAGTAACAGTGATTTTAATAATCGTCCTCTAAAAACTCTCAATGACAGCCTGCCAAGCTTGAACCTTCAGATAATCAAAGACAACAAATGTTAGATCCACTGTAGGCAGCCCCAGGAGTGGGGCACATCCCCCTCTCCCCCCATAAAAGGCACTCGCTCCATTTTCATAACAGATATTGCCCGGACCTGGCACAGAGGGCTCAAGGGAGGAAGAGGCAAATTATCTTATAATCTGTAGTCTCTTGGTGTGACACTGAAGCAGCATCACAAGGAAGATCAAAGTAGAAATGAAATAGAAATAAAAAAGGACACTGTTTCATATTTTTCACTATAAAAGTACAGACGGAAATGCCGGTACTGATTTTGCTCATTCATAAAGCGAGTGCACGTTTTTTTTGTTTCCCTCACAGTCACAGTTTATTGCCTGAAGCATCTATCTTAGTGAAGAAGGTTGACTTTGTGATAAAAGAGGAATGCTTAAACAGTTAATAGTTAACCTATTGTTCTTAAATTGGCACTTACTAGTGTGTCATTAACTCTCTGTTTCTAGTGATGTTTCTAGTTTTTAACTGACCATAATAAAATCTCTCTTCCAGAGCTTGTCAGGTCAGACTACACTCAAGAAATTCAGCCAAAATCACACAGCTGGTGATGGAAAAGTCTTAATTTAGATGTATTTCTAAGGAAGCTGATAGTCATGCAGAGATCACAGACCTCACATCAAACAGCTCCAGTATTTTCTGACAAATTTATGATTTTTTTTTTAAAGACAGCCCCTGATGACTCTCAGCTGCAGAGTTTTAATTGCTTTCATCTCTAGTTTCAGTGTTAATCGTTTTCGTAACTAAGACAAGTCTGACATCTGTAGAGGAATCTTCTAAAGGAATTTCATTTTAAGATTTGTTGGAAAAGAAAATGGTGTAATGTGTATTTTTTTGTGGGGAGTGGTCGTGCACTTCAGGAGATCAGTTTGGAAAAATCAGAGCTCCAACTTCTACATTTTGTGACCTCGTATCTGCGTATAAACAACAGAGGCATCCACCTGTGTGAACTGCTCCATGGTTTTTCTCAGGTCCTCCATATCCTGGCTGTACTGCTCCCTTAGACTCTCCATCTCTTTGTCGTGGCACTCCACCTCCTCCTTTAGTGCCCCCTTCAGGGCTGTCAACTCCCGCTCTCGCTGGTGTAGCGTATCTTCTAGACGCTGGCGCAGCACGGTGGCCTCAGCCAGCTGGGCCTGCAGAGCGGCCACATCCTGCAGAGAGGAAAAAAAAACAGGCACATTCAGATGGGTGCAATGGTGAGTTTGTTTGTGAACGCGTAACTTTGCAGCGTCCTGACCGTCTGCATCGAGTCTGAATGAGATGAGTTTTCGGAAACCCTCCTCAGTTCTTCCTGAAGCTCAGCTAGCTGATCTTCCAGCATGTGCAGACGTGATTCTGCGATTTCTCTTGCGATACGCTCCTCGGCCAGTCTGAAACACACACACGCAATCAGTGCTGCAACAGTGAAAATATGCTCCAAAACAGCACAGAAACAAAAAGTTGGAGCTTTGTGTTAAAACCACACACACTTACTCTTCCTGGGCTTGCTGCAGTTCTTTTTTGAGGCGTTTGATTTGCTCCTGAAGTTCCTCAAGATTCCCTGTTTTGAGGCTTCCATCAGATCCTCCCTTCTGCAGAAAATGAAACACACACACACACACAAGGAGAAGAAGATACTAAAGGTAAGACGAGGAGAAAACAGCAAAGGGACAAACACAAAGAGGAAGGCTGGAGCTAGTGCCACTCTCGGCCTTGCAATGCATTATGCACTCTGTATTATCTTAACCTTTGAAAGAAAAAACCCTGGCTTGGATTCTTTGCCCTAGTTTCTGACAGTCAAAAAATCTTTGGGAGAACAAGCCTTGCCAGTGTGCTCAGATATCGTCAAAACAGACGCTCTCCCCACAGAAGCAGCTCGTTCTGACAGGCTGCAGGGGGAAAAAGAGCCGGAGAAGCAGCAAAAAGCTCGCTCTTCGCCCACACCGCTCTGCCGTTCGGAAAGGCCTCCTTCTCAGTGAAAAAGGGGGAATAAGCGCAGCCTGCCTGCCCATGAAACTCCTCTTATCCTCCTACACACTCATTACAAGGACGCACACACGGAGAAGAAAGAGACAAAGCGAGGATCACGGACGGTTCTGCTCCTCGGGGGACTCTTTCACATTTCTGTTACTTATCATTGATTGATTATGAAGATATATTTTGTTTTCACTTTCTTCTCGTCCCCCGCAGGACAGACTGTAGATAATCCCGTTCTGGGACATTGCTCTCTATCCTCACAAAAAGATAATTAAAAGAGGATAAAATAATAAGGGAATAAGTGTAAGCTCTTCTGAGCACTCTGTATGAATTGCATCAGCTGTATAATGATGTGTATTAACAATTTAAAAAAAAGAGCCTTTCTTGCTGGGTCTACAGTTCAAAGGTTTAGCAGTGTTGGAGGTATGTATAATGTTAACCCTGCATTTAGTTCAGAACACTAAATAGAATAAAACTTATCTACCAATTTCTTGTTTTTGTTCCTAAAGATGTGGTAGATAAATCTTAATATTTACGTAAAGATAACCTGAGTAAAAGCAAAATGGAGATTTTGAATGATGCCCCCGTTTAAAAAAGCAATTACCCCACTTGTTAAACCATGAATTAATCAATTTTTTGGGAAAGCTGAGTTCAGTTTCACATGTCACATCCAGGTCTGATTACTGCCAGACCCGTTGAATCAAGGAATCAATTAAATACAGGGAGTGCAGAATTATTAGGCAAATGAGTATTTTGTCCACATCATCCTCTTCATGCATGTTGTCTTACTCCAAGCTGTATAGGCTCGAAAGCCTACTACCAATTAAGCATATTAGGTGATGTGCATCTCTGTAATGAGAAGGGGTGTGGTCTAATGACATCAACACCCTATATTAGGTGTGCATAATTATTAGGCAACTTCCTTTCCTTTGGCAAAATGGGTCAAAAGAAGGACTTGACAGGCTCAGAAAAGTCAAAAATAGTGAGATATCTTGCAGAGGGATGCAGCAGTCTTAAAATTGCAAAGCTTCTGAAGCGTGATCATCGAACAATCAAGCGTTTCATTCAAAATAGTCAACAGGGTCGCAAGAAGCGTGTGGAAAAACCAAGGCGCAAAATAACTGCCCATGAACTGAGAAAAGTCAAGCGTGCAGCTGCCAAGATGCCACTTGCCACCAGTTTGGCCATATTTCAGAGCTGCAACATCACTGGAGTGCCCAAAAGCACAAGGTGTGCAATACTCAAGAGACATGGCCAAGGTAAGAAAGGCTGAAAGACGACCACCACTGAACAAGACACACAAGCTGAAACGTCAAGAGTGGGCCAAGAAATATCTCAAGACTGATTTTTCTAAGGTTTTATGGACTGATGAAATGAGAGTGAGTCTTGATGGGCCAGATGGATGGGCCCGTGGCTGGATTGGTAAAGGGCAGAGAGCTCCAGTCCGACTCAGACGCCAGCAAGGTGGAGGTGGAGTACTGGTTTGGGCTGGTATCATCAAAGATGAGCTTGTGGGGCCTTTTCGGGTTGAGGATGGAGTCAAGCTCAACTCCCAGTCCTACTGCCAGTTTCTGGAAGACACCTTCTTCAAGCAGTGGTACAGGAAGAAGTCTGCATCCTTCAAGAAAAACATGATTTTCATGCAGGACAATGCTCCATCACACACGTCCAAGTACTCCACAGCGTGGCTGGCAAGAAAGGGTATAAAAGAAGAAAAACTAATGACATGGCCTCCTTGTTCACCTGATCTGAACCCCATTGAGAACCTGTGGTCCATCATCAAATGTGAGATTTACAAGGAGGGAAAACAGTACACCTCTCTGAACAGTGTCTGGGAGGCTGTGGTTGCTGCTGCGCTTAATGTTGATGGTGAACAGATCAAAACACTGACAGAATCCATGGATGGCAGGCTTTTGAGTGTCCTTGCAAAGAAAGGTGGCTATATTGGTCGCTGATTTGTTTTTGTTTTGTTTTTGAATGTCAGAAATGTATATTTGTGAATGTGGAGATGTTATATTGGTTTCACTGGTAAAAATAAATGATTGAAATGGGTATATATTTGTTTTTGTTAAGTTGCCTAATAATTATGCACAGTAATAGTCACCTGCACACACAGATATCCCCTAAAATAGCTAAAACTAAAAACAAACTAAAAACTACTTCCAAAAACATTCAGCTTTGATATTAATGAGTTTTTTGGGTTCATTGAGAACATGGTTGTTGTTCAATAATAAAATTATTCCTCAAAAATACAACTTGCCTAATAATTCTGCACTCCCTGTAGAACCTGCCTGATAAAATCAAGTAGTTTACAAGATCCGAAAAAGCAACAAATCCACGATCTAAAGAAACAGATGAGTAACAAAGTCAGTGACATCTATCAGTTTGGAAAGGCTCACAAAGGCATTTTTCAAGCTTTGTGACTCCAGTGAACCACGGTGAGAGCTGTTATCTACAAATGGAGAAAAGTGAGAAAAAGAACAGCGTTGAACCTTCACAGGAGCGGCTGGCCTATTAAAATTATTACAAAAGTGTACTGATGACTTAAACAGGAGGCCACACAAGAACACACAACAACATCTAAAGAACTGCTGGATGTTCATGCTCGAAAACCCTCCAGCGTGGCCGAATTAAAACAAGAATAGCGGGCCAAAATTATTACAGTTACAATTACATCACACAGGGCCAGGTAGGCTTGGAGAACTTTTCTCCTTTGATAAATGAAATCAACATTTATATAAACATATTTTGTTTTTACCTGGTTTATCTTTGAATAATATTAGAATGTGACATGTAAATGTGACAAATTTGCAAAAAATACAGGTTTTTTTCAAAGAAATTATTGAAAGCCAGATTTTGTCCTAATGCTCACGTCCCTGAAAACATTCAAAAGCAACTGCACATCAGTATTCACAGCTGGGATTCAGCCTCTGACAGGTTGTAGTCCTGTGACTGTACAGGGGTCGAAAGAGCAAACGGTTCATATTTGGTTACATAACAGTAAAAGAAAGAAAGACTTTCTTCTCACACTTGATACATTTCTTGCCTAAATGACCAGATCATTCTTCTGGACTCTAAAACACAGGAAGTATCACGGGGTATTTGAGTTGTTGACATTTGCAGGAAAAATAAATTTGTGATTCAAAAAAGGGCGGATGAGAAAATGGATAAACACATCCTGCATTGAGTACAGTGCACTCACTGTATGTTTTTATTTTTGCTGCCTTAATTCTTCATGGCGCTGATTTAACAAGGTGCCGGAAACATTCCTCAGAGACTTTGGTCCATATTGACGTGATAACATCACACAGTTGCTGCAGATTTGCTTGCTTCACTTCCATGATATGAGTCTCCCGTTCCATCACATCACAAAGGCGCTGTATTCGATTGAGATCTGGTGACTGTGGAGGCCATTTGAGTACAGTGCACTCACTGTGATATTTAAAAAACCAGTTTGAGATTATTTGAATTTTGTGACATGCTGGAGCAACCATCAAAAGATGGCACAGTGTGGTCATAAAGGCATGGACATGGTCAACAACAATACTCATTACACTGTGGTGTTTAAATTATGCTCAGCAGGCACTAAGGGGCTCAAAGTGTGCCAAGAAAATTTTCTCCACACCGTTACACACTCAGCACGAGCTGTCTTATGCCAAATTCTGACCTTACCAGCAGAAATCAGACCAGGCAACATTCTTTTGTCTATTGTTGTCCAGTTTTAGTGAACTGTAGCCTCAGTTTTCTGCTCCTGTCTAACAGGAGTGGCACCTGTTGTGGTATTCTGCTGCAGTAGCACATCTTCATGTTTGGTGTATTCAGAGATGATCTTTTGTGCATACCTTAGTTGCAACAAGTGGTTATTTGAGTAACTGTTGCACTGCTACCTGCTTGAAACAGCCTGTCCATTCTGTGGCCTGTGGGATCAACTAGATATTTTCACCCGGGGAACTGCAGCTCACTGGATATTTTCTTTTTTTCTCTGTAAACCCCAGACATGTGTGGAAAAATCCCAGCAGATCAGCAGTTTCTGAAATATGCCAAACAACAACCTCGCCAAGCTCAAAGTCACTTAAACCACCTTTTTTACTCATTCTTATCCTCGGCTTGAATTTCAGCAGGTCATCTTGACCATGTCTGCATGCCTAAATGCACAGAGTTGCTGACATGTGACTGGCTGAACAGGTGTAAATAATGAAGTGGCTGCTGAGTGTATCTTCCTGTTACGTCCGTGATGGCAAAGCATCAGGGCACATGAATGTTTACACTACAAAAGACATGTGGACAAAGCTAGCGGCTTGAGTGATCAGACCAAAAAGCACATCCTGATTGTGGTTTACCATTGCAATCTGTAGCAGGGCCTTTGTTAACTTATTTACCTCGAAGACAAGTAGTTTCACCTTTTTAATTGAACGTGGTCTGTCAGTATGAAGTAAAATTCTCTAGGAATGTAAATAAAATCTAATCTTCGGTCATCGGTTTAGCAGGTCACAACATGTGAATGTGACCTTTGTGTGTCAACAAACAGACAACAGTTTTCACACTGTATGCAAACAAGCAAGTATACATTAGCAATGTTAGACTCGAGTAAGCCAACACAGACGAAAGGGTGTCAGTGTATGATCTCAATAAGTTTCCCTTTAACAAGCATTAACTGGTAACACCACAGTAAAACACTCAAAACACACCGCAAGCACTTTGAGAAAGCCACAGACACGAGTGTGCTGACAGTGAAGTGACACAAAGTCAATACAGCTCAAAATACAAACATCTCTTGGAAATGTGAAGGGCTAATTATTAGTCAGTTTTAATCTGGATACTGGTTGCATCAAAAACATCTGCCTCTGGAAACACAATCATGTATCCCTGCTCTGATCTTATGTTGAGGTTTGATACAGACAAAAGCAGCACTTTGCTTTAGAGGCAGAGCTGGAGAATAAATAGCCTTGAAAAAAAAAAAAAGAAGAAGAAAAAAACAAGGAGACTCTTTCATCCTAAAGCTTGATGCCGTTTGTGGATTTTTCAGTAGCTGCTGAAGAGCCCGAGATGACTTCTGCTAAAAAGAATAAGCCACTAAAGCCACAGCAATATACTGAAGTGGACAGTGTGGTTAACGTCACAATAAAAGGATATTTTTTTACAACGAGACCCCTCAGAGGAGGCTCTGTCCCATCCAGCGAGCCAACCCCGAGCTGGTGCAGGGTTCCACTCCAACTCAATTATTGATGCCTCTCAATGACTGAGCTCTCACCACACTGAGCTTTCCTCTGCAGGTGCATCGTTGCCAAGAGACAAGACGGGCAAAATAATTCACAGGCAGCCATGGTCACAAGCACAATGAGAAGTACATAACAAGGGATCATACGTAATCAAGGGCATGTAATATGAGAAGGTAAGGCCACAAAGGAATCATTTCTGTATGCAGATTTATTCAAAAAGATGCTAATTTAAAGGAGGAAGCGTGTGTGTTCTCATAAGAGTGGAACAATCTGTTTCAATAAGGCGTAACAAGAAGTGCAAAGCAGCAAACATGGCACCAAGACGGGGAGAGGAATAGTCAGCCTGCTCCTTACTTTTCAAGTTTTTTGGCCTGCCAAAAGAGGATCGAGGAGACAAGATGAATGAAACAGAAACTTCAGGCTGCCAACCATCTGCTAGCTTCACTGCAAGATGAAGGGAGAAACAGCTCCTGTCCCAGAGATGACAATTTGTCAAACCAACATGCTGCATCTACACTAAAAGCTAAATAAATTATCTTTAATTATATATGTGATTAATGTCTTTTTATACTTTTAGCATTAAGATAGTTGCCTTTTTCTGAGATGTAGGTTAGACATCCCCAAAACAAAACCACAGTATACTGCTGCACCTCGATGTAAACATAAAAACATTATCCAAGCATTCAAGTGTTGCTGATGATGTTGGATTTCTTGAGTTTCACTTCATTGTGTTCATGTAGGAATATGAAAACACTATGGATGGTAGAAAGAAGATGTGTCAAATTTTACTGAGTGTAAACAATGTGTTCATACATGTCTCCAGCATGCAACTGCTTTTCTGGCTCATGTTATATGATTACTGCTAAAAATTACTAGAATAAAAGGAAAGGCCTACTTCTTCTTCTGGCTGCCCCTTTAGGAGTGGATCATCTTCCTTCATCTTATGCTATCCCTACCATCCTATTCTGTCACACCAACCCTCTGCATGTTCGTCTTCACTACATCCATGAATCTTCTCTTTAATGTCCCCTTTTCCTCCTGCCTGGCAGCTCCATCTTCAGCATCTTTTCCCCAATATATTCACCATCCCTCTTCAACACATGTCCAAACCATCTGTCTCGCTGACACACTCATTTCTAATCTTGTATATTTGGATCACTCACAGTGAAAATCTTAGCATCTTTATCTGCTTTCTTGAAGCTATCCTTCCATCACAAGTTACCCCTGACACTCATCTCCACCCACTCCACCCTGCCTGCACTCTCTTCATCACCTCCCTTCTGCGCTGTCCGTTGCTTTGCATGGTTGATCCAAGGTGTTGAAACTCATCCACCTTCACTGCCTCTGCTTTTTGCATCTTCTCCTTTCCATCTATCTCCATCTGATTCACACACACATCTCGCCTGACTTGACTTTCATTGCTCTTCTCTCCAGTGCATACCTCCACCTCCTTTCTACTTTCTCTACAGATCACAGTGTTGACTGTGAATATCCCAGACCACAGAGACTCCTGCCTGACCTCCCCATCACCACTGTAAACCTAACTGATGGACTTTGCCAAATGAACAAAATCTATTTTTCTTTTTACAATTTTAAAATCCCACAAAGGCCGTGAAGCTGAATCACTTTAGCTAGCATGAACACAAGAGAGTGGTCAAAACAAATCGCCTATGACAATGATCCTCAATTATTAACGCCACTCACAGCTGATCGTGGAATATCCAGGAGGGAAGAGATTTCACAAACTGACTTGTAGGAATGGTGCAGTGGTGATATCCTACAACAGCAGCACACTATTATTCACTGAGCGTTTAGAATGACCCATTTTTTCACAAATGTTTGTAAAGGCAAACTGCATGAATAGATGCATGATTTTATACACCTGTGGCCATGTCCATAGTCCATATAGTTTATACTCTCTGTGGTTAGATAACCCAGGCTGTGTCATACCTTTAAGCTGCCGGTTGTTTCAGCAATGGGACTGACTTTTGGTTTAAGGAATCCTTCACTGTCACCGATGCTACAAAGAAAACATCAGACAGAGAGAATGAAAAAAGTTTACCTGTGGCCTTTCGCTAATTTAGAGAGCTACACCTTATTTTTTTAATGACACAGTTAAATGAACGATCTGTTAAAACCAGCCACATAAACAATAGAAGTAGAGCATTTTTTAAATTTATCATGTAGTTTTAATTACCTGTTTTTCAGGATGTTGAAGCTAGTTTGCTTGATTGGAGTCTCTCCCCCACCCATGATCTCTGCACTTTGACTTCTAGGAAGTGTCTCCTTCAAAGAGAGAATCAGTTAAGATAAGAAAATAAACCCAAAACAAACAGCTCAATTCTTGCTAAGAGCTCAGGCTCTGCATCATTATTACTTACAGGCTTTTTTGCTATAGTTGGAGGCGTGCTCTTGGCAGTAAACTTCTCTGGTAACTTGAAATTTGTCTTGGGAGCCTCGAAAGCTGTCACCTTGGCAACAGATGGAGGGCTCTTTCCGAGGCTGCTACTTGCTGGAGTAGCCTGGATCTTGAGCTCAATGCTGGAGGAGGTAAACTGGGGTGAAGCGTAGGGATTTGGAGTTGGAGAGGGGAGGGAAACTTCCGGCTCAGCATCTTTTCGGGCGTCAAGACTCCTGGACCTTCTGCGCTCTTCAAGTCTGAGCCGCTGCCTCGCTCCAGAGCGCCCTCTGGTCTGTTGGGCGCTACCTGGTGTTCCACTGTTGAACTTACTGATGAGCTTGTTGATGGGAGCCAGGGAGTTGGTGTCGATTACAGGGACAGGCTCCTCGTCGGTCGATGCTGGAGGTTCGGGGAATGACTGTGACAAAGAATTTGGATTTGGTTTCTTATCACTGTACCTCCCCAAAGAGCCGGTGAAACCAGAGCCAGTTTGGTTTACCCCTCTGGGTCCCACAGGGTTAAATTTGACAGGTTTAAGTCCTGCTTCGTTATATGTTCCTTCACTTGTCCAGTCTGTGTTTTTCTCTGTTTCACTAGGTCTCGCTTTGAGTAGGGGTTCAGCTTTTGGCTTCTCTACCCGTTTTTCTCTGCCCATCCCATTCTCCTCCTCCCCTTGTGTCCCTGCTTGACCATCCCCTGGAGGTCTTTTGAGAGGGCTCCCAAAAATTTCCCCATCCTCATCCTCTGCTGGGGAAACAGGGGACTGTGATGAGTTATCAACAGGTGTGTAGGGATTTAAGAATTCTTTCGGAACTTTATTAATTTTTGGAAGGCTGTTGTACGGTGACGGTGTCCCCGAGCTGGAGGTGGGGGTTTTTAACTGAACTCCGTATGAGTCGCCTTTCTCTCCATCCTTCAGGACCACGTAAGGCTGCCCAGAGATTCCCTGAACCCTCACTGCCACGCCATATTTGTTGGAAGGAGTCGCCGCACTGTTGTTTCCCCTGGATTTATCAGGATAACCGCCGCCTGTGTCATGGAGGTCTTTGATGAAGCGGATCTGAACGCCATGATCCACGGGCGTCTTCCTGTCAGCAGACAGGCTACTCATGCTCACTTCCTGGTTTTTGGTGCAAGCAGCCTGAGCAAACAAGGGGTAAAAAAAAAAAAGCAGGAATGCAAATCAGGTGATTCAGTGGAACAAGTAACAAGGACATTTATTGCATGAACACGGAAGACTAACTGCTGACACCATTTTTAAAATCTCACACGACAGACATCCTGAAGATTAAATTCTCATTGCCTGTTTTCTTGTTGATGTGTACACTGCCTGCTTCTTCCCACGTGGAGTCATTATGACAGGGCAAAAATATCACATTGCACGTATATCTTGATGAAACTATCATTTTCTCTTGCTGCTCTACAAGTTGAATTCCTTCTCAGCAAGAACTGTATTGTATTCGTGTCATGCCAAATATGCCACTGGGGCACTAAGCACCTCTTTGTACAGGTCGAGGCCTACTTTATTCCAGAGGGTGTGTCTATTGTAAGAAGGAAAAATACTGCAGGAGGCGTTCTGCATGAGACACCTGGAGGTTTATAGCCTTTTATTTATACAGTCACACTCTGTACAAATGTTAACAAAACAAATACAAGATACAAAAAGGGGGTCATTCAGTTGATTATAATTCTGATTATGAGTGCAATGCAACATCTTAATGACTTATTTTAATTTAAAACTTAGAAAAAAAGGTGGAACAAGGACCTACTCAGCCCCAGACTCTGACAGTTAGCGCTACAATTTATTTAAAACACAAGTTTTAATATCAAGTTAAAGAGCTAATCCACCAGTTTTAACCACTAAGTCTCCATGAACCTCTGTCTGTGATCAGAGTTATTGTAACGGTTCTGCACATCTGAAGAAACTTTCTAGAAGGAGAAATTAATCCTGGTTAGGAGGTTAAAAATGCTGCCACCCTCTTTGTGTTTGAGAGGAATATCAGTGAGGGTCAAACAAAAGGATGGTATTTGTTTCAATATGAGAAAGTGCATGCTTTAATAAAAGCTGTTTTTCAGCTTTCCATGAGTCTATTCATCCTTCTTCCACTTCTCTAATTCAGAGTTGTGGTTGGGCTGGAGCCTATGCCAGCTGTCACAGCAAGAGCAGGGGGTACACCACCACCTGCTGCAGGGCTACAACCTTTAATTTATAGAAGTGCAATACTAAATGACTGCAGAAGCTCTAGCATTATTTTCACTGTCATCTGATTGACATTTTTTAATCAAACCAAAGATAATGTGTATATTACAAACACGACAAAGAAAACCATCGAAGCGCTCAGGATGGTTGGAATTTCAGCTCGACTTTGGGTTTAAAGACTAAATTTAAGTGACTCAGTCAGCCATAATGTTAGAAGTACAGCTGAACCAAGTCCACCTTTAATAGTCTGATGAGCTCAAATGAGCTCGGTGATGAACGCCATGAGAAGGTGAATACTCCTCCCTTTGTCCAGGCTCTGCGGAGCATAAAACACAAGGGGCTATGCGAGGAATGGGCTCCCCCTCTCCTGCCACCAAACTTCAGAGCAGAGCCACTCAGGCATAGACTGTTTACTTTAATATGCAAGGTTGTGCATACACACATCCACCTGCTGTGCATTCCCCATCTGGTTGTAGTCGAGTGAATAAGCATCGCTCCTCTCACTATCATTGCAAGTGAAAAAGATGAAATTGCATGTGATCATATTAAAACCCTTCTCTGCCTTCTCCTGCATACACTGATTTTGTATTCAGGTGCTCCTAATGTTAATTTTAGCTCACCATCATCCCATTTGTCCTCTCGTTTTAATTAAAATGTAACCGTCCTTGACTGCTGGTTACAGTGTAACATGCAGGACCTCGACCGCCAGTGAGGTTAGATTAGCAGATCAAAGTCAGACTCTGTCTTCCCTTAAAAACATTCTCAGGATTCCGGACGTTCCCTTTCAGCATTGCGCGTGGTTTGCATTTGTATAATAAGAACAGATTAAAAGAAATTGAGGACATGGTCAGCATCAACAATAAAGCCTACAAATGCGGAAAAACTGTTACACAAAGTGGGAAATACGGGTCGAGATAAATCAAACATCAAGCAACCAGTTTTTCAGACCATGTTGTGTGTCAAAACAATGGTCTATCCCTGAGCAAAATCTGTGCTTGCTTTTTTTTTTTAAAGGGAAGATGGCTATTGTATTATTGCCCAGGCGCTCAGCCCTTACACTGAAATCTCTCAGGTGTATTTATGTTCTCTTGGCTATTTCGGCTTCACACAAAGGCTCAGTTGTTGTACAGCTGTTGTTAACCAGCCAGTAGCTGAGAACTGTTTGGCGACAACTGGTTCACCTCCTCTCATACTCTGTTTCTCTCATGCACAAGGATTGGCTGTGTCAACAGACACAGGAATGCCACCAAACTGGCCAATCAGCCATCTCTGGTCCCTTTCTCCTCACTCCGCCGGCTCTTCTAATTTTCCTCCGGTGCTGTTCCTGCACCCCAATCAGCTTCATTTTATCCCACAGTTTCTTTTGTTCACAAGTATGTTAAGGAGACGAGTATTGATACTACGGTTTGGTGACGTGGCTGAAATCTGTTACCTCTGCATATTAAAATTCCAGCTTCTTTCTTTATTCTTGCAACTCATCAGACAAAAGACATCTTGTATCAGATTCAGCCACCATCTGCAGTCCCAGGTACACATAACAATAGGCCAAGTATAAGATACAAACACATATCCAAGTACACCTACAGTCAAATAATATTATAGACTAGGGGTGTCAAACATAAGGCTCGGAATCCAGAATTGGCCCGGCAAAGACTCCAATCCAGCCCAGTGGAAGGCTTTGGAGAATGTGAAGAAAGGGATAGATTTTGAACTTTTAACTGTAGCTTCATTAATTTTACAGCTTTTTCTATGATAAAGGCCTCCCTTTTTGCCATTCATACTACACCAAATAGTTGCACAATAGATAAACAATTAAATGACACTTCCTGTTTTCCAATATCGACTATAGAAACTTTCTACTATAGACAAAAAAAAATTATTTATTATAAATACAGAAGAGTCTGCGCAATGAGCTATCAGAAACTTTTCTGCTGTTTTACACATTTATCATGGAGGAAACAGAGAGGTACTGTTGAAATAGAATTTGCTGTTTAGTTAAATGTTTAGTTAAGAGTTTCTCCAGTCTGGGCTATGATGTAAACTGACATCCCTGAGACATTCAAATCCTAAAAACACTCCAGCCCCACCACACCAACAAAAACACACATTATGATATCATTCTCATGGTTTTGCAATATTTTCTCAGTATTTCTCGATTCACACATGGATGGCATTGTGTGGGTCATAACTTACCTGCAATAAATTATTTACATTATACAGCTAGCCTATGTAAAAATCGCACACAATACCATGATTACACTAAGAGAAAAATATTCATTTGATGCCAAAAAACATTAAACTATCTACAGCAGAAGAACTAGTTTTTGGGGCTGTGTGTTGGGAGAAGAAAGGGGCAGTTCTGTGGTCTAAAATAGCAACAACATGGTAATAATATTCCCTCATTAAAGGCGCATGTTTACGCAAACAGCTCAAAATGAGCTTGGAGCATAAATTTGAGGTCAGGACTATTTCTGGGGCAATTTATTTTAAGACAAAAATCAAGTAAACACTTGATTTTAAAACAGCTTGTAAACTTTAGTGAGCTGTCATGAGGCTTATCCTACTTTTCCGCCACGTCCGTCTACTTCAAGCACTACAAAGGCTGCTTTGTATTTCCACGGTACACTTAATTCACAAACCTTGACTCATACGACAAAAAATCATTTTCAAGTTCACCATTAAATGGAACCCAAGCACCTGTGTACTCGTGAATTAATTGCGTCACACCCACCTTTCCGGTCAGTCAGTATCGGTGCGCGTCGAAACCACAGTCTTTTTCCCCTCCCTCTCTCTCTCTTTTCCACGGGCCACTGGGACCACGAGCGGAGCAACAAGATAAACAACCGACGCACCTGCCTTCCAGCGAGACGTCGTCGCAGCCTATTTGTAGCTTTTACCTGCCATAATAATCTCTCATATCCTCTTTACGCAGCGCCGGAGGATCCGATTATAGCCCGCGCATCAGCGCTGTGAGCGCACACCGAGCATCAAAAAAACTAAAAGAAACCCAACAAACAAAAACGCTTGACAGCCTACAATAAAAGGCTTTTTTTGTTTTTTTTGTTTAGCTCATTATCAAGAACAGGAAAAGCCGAACACGAGAGGGCGGCTGCCAAATCCAATCACAAAGCCACAGGTGTCCATCTGCGCAAACTCAAATGTTGTAAAATGCCTCATCAGCAAAATAGAGCTCACTCACATTTAGTTTAATTAAAAAAAAAAAAAAAATCAACGACAAACACATAGATGGTTATTTTACTGCACCTGTAAAAATGATCCTTATGCTGAATGATCCTCCTCACTTACGGATCTTGCATTTGACAGTCCTTCAAGCAGCAGCAGCGCTGAACAGTGCTGGTGGGATGAGAAGGTGCTACTTAGTGAACCGATAACATAGGGGTAACTCTCCCCTGCTACCAGTACAACCTGTTGCCAGCACATCCGATAGTGAGCGTCCCGCCTCAGTGCCGCCTTCATTGGTTGGGAGGAAGACCGAGGGGGAGGAGCCTGCTGCCTGGACTCAGTCACATCCCTACACATCAGGGGTTAATACACTACATCGAGTGTGACCCATTTCATCCATGAATAGGTCTTACGGTAAATAATCTCGTAATCATGCTGAAAATAGCGTTTGAGTTGGTGGTATTTATATATGTTAATATATCATATCCAATACAGCTCACTATCAAAGTTTTTACACAATGCAACTCCATTCTTTAATGACCGTTTTGTTAAAGATCCTTAAACTCTACTTGCAAAATGTATCCAGGGGTTATCTGGAGTGAGTGACACGGTCTGAATGCAGGATGTTAAATAGGTTCAAAATAAATGTGTATCTGCCAATATGGAACAGTAAAATGCAGGATAGTTGTGATAATTAATTAACATTGTTCAGTTTATACGACTATGTAAAAGCTACACAAATGGTCTAAAACAAAGTGGGAAAATACAAAACTGAGATATGATTAAGAAATGTAGCTTCTATATATTTTATTGTTCCTGGTTAGAAAAACTGGTTTAACAACAAGGGCAGCTGTATGAAGCAAATGCTTCAGTTAATAATTTTGGTTCTATTTTATTTTATACTATAAAAGCTCCTTCATAATGTGCATTAATATTATAATAAATGTTATTGCATCTTAACTCCTGCAGGTACAGGTCTGTAAAAAGTATGCTGCTTTCATGAAGTGGCAAGTAGCAGCCAGGTGCCGCTAATCAAATGTGCTTAACTGATCAACAGCAAGTGTAATACATAAACACTGTTCAGATGTGTTAGCATAATGCTGAGGAGTAGAGACATCAACAATGGTCTTAGAAAAGCCAATGTTTCTGCCCATCAGTGTGGGGAGGGTTATAAGGCCATCGCCATACAATTTTAAGTCCATTGTTCTGCACTAAGATTATTCACAAGTGCAAAACATTCAGGACAGCTGCCTGTCTTCCTACGAGCGGACGTGCCAGCAAATTTAACCCATGGTCAGACCAACAAACCCAGGACAATAAAACCCCAGGGCCTCGGTTTGCATGTTAAATGACATGATAGCACAATTAGAAAAAGACTAAACAACTATGAATTGTTTGGAAGGGTTGCCAGAAGAAAGGCAGCCCTCTAAACAGCACACAGCAACACAACTTAGGTTTGCAAAGATGGATCTGAACAGACTGCAAGACTTGTGGAACAACATCCTTTGGACAGATGAGATCAAAGTAGACATTTGGCCATAATGCACAGCATATCAGCACAACTACCTCCTACCAACTGTCAAGCATAGTGCTGGAGGGGTGATGATTTGGGCTTGCTTTGTAGCCACAGAGTTAAATATGTACCCTTCTGTATACCAAAATATTCTACAGCCAAATGTGTTCGACCTAAACTGGGCACACCAGCAAATCTACAACAGAATGGTTGAAAAAGAATGATGTTATTTAATTAATGCTGCTAAATGTAGTACAGTTTTTCAGGGGACTGCACAGTCCTATGACAACTGTATAAAGCCAATTATTTCAAATATTAAGATAATTTGCTTTAAACATTTCCCTTTTTTATGAACGTAGTAATTGGTTCTAACTTGGACTAATTAAGGGAAAAATATTTCAAGGAATCGGATTTCATTATTGCTATTTTTTCAGAATACTTGCAAATTAGTAAATTAGACATTAAAAGTGTTGAGTCACAATAGTATTAAGAATCAGTTATTCATCCATTAATAAAGGCTTAACAAAATAATCTAATAATCCCATCTGATGAAACCATTAATAAAGCCACACAAATATTAAAGAAGCACCGTTAACTCAGCATTTACAGCAACAACACTGTTGCGTTTTCTAATCATTTTAATAGAATGATTAGCAGATAAAAGTTAAAAATGGGAATAAAAACAGACATGGACAAGTACAAAAAAATCTGTCTTTACTTCAAGAGTTCAGTACCTTTCTGTTCCCCACCTGGTGTAGGACTCTCCGGTTCCTCCAGGTTCCACCAGGAGGCACCAGAGCAGAGCAAGAGCACAGCACGAATACCAGTACAAAATAAAAGGGAACAGCTGAGAGCAAGAAAAGAAAGGCAACTCGGACATTGATTAAAGAAAATTAAGGAAAGCGAGAAGAAAGAGAAACATCTTGTACTGCTCCAGAAAAGTGAAAAATGGGTATTTTTTTTCTTCGTTCTTTTGTTATTTGGTCTACTTTAAGGTCTCCTGCAGCTCAGAAACCAGAATATAAACATCAACAAATCAGACACTTACTGCATTGGTTCACATGCACCCCCCTCGCCCATCTTGATTTTTTTTTCTTTTCTTTTTTTTTTGAAAAAGGACTATGCACATCTGATATGACATGATGTCACTACTTGCTATGCCAACACCACCCAAAAGCACTGATTTCACAATTTATGATGTACTGCAGAGATAAAAAGAAAACAGCTGACTCAAACGCACTGTATAAAAACAAAACGTCATATCGTATACAACCGAGACGCACGACTTCAACTCATTATTTTGATCATTGGCAGAGTCTGCGGCATGTTCACAGCTGATGGAAGATCCAGACAAATGTTTTGTCCTAATATTTACAACTGTTTCGACAGCATGATCCTCTGTGAAGTACAGATGAAATCTCAGTCCGAGTCTCCTTTGGATTATTCAGCACTGGGTATAAAATGATACAAGAAGTAAGAGTCAAAGAGTGTGTGTGTGGATGTGCAGGAACTGTTAAAAAAAAATTCGTACCCCAGCTGACACTTAAGATTTCACAATACACATGATGCTGAGGTTTTTACACTGCAATATAGTGATGTTTTTCTCCATTTTCATTCACTTTCTTGCCGTAAAAAAAAAGAAGAAAAAAAAAGGCTAATATGTGATAGGGCAGTACTAGACTCAAGCGTTTTATAGTAAGATGCGAGTCAAATAACGTATCCTCCATTCATTTAGCCTTATTGTACACAGTTGTGGGAATATTTTAACATCACCTTCCCCGCCTAAAGTGTGTCTGTTTAAGTCGTCACCGCACCAATATGACACATGAGTGTATCGAGTAAATCACAGTCAGAGTAGGAGCTTCCGTGCCAGTCAGTCACAAACTGTGTGAGGTAGTGTGTTGGTGTCAGTGCTTTGCTGGTTGGCAGGCTAGAGATCTGAAGGACTGTGTAGTTTTAACATTCATCATGTTTTGACTCCTGTAAGAAGGAAGGGGGTGGGGGGGCAGAGGAGGAAAAATCATTTGCCGAGAGTCACTCAAAGTGCTATATATAAGCATGAAAGTCGATGAGCGCGTTTCTCTGTGTAGTGAACAAGTAAAGGGCTAGTCAAGAGAAAGCTGAGCAAGTAGCTGACAAGACACACACAGGTCATTCGGTTAGATCAGAGTCTCTATTTGTCCGTAGGTGCCCCAAATCAGTGCTGCTCTCTCTTCTACTCCTCAGCTCTCATTGGCCGCCACCAGCTGGCCTAATCCTTGGCGCACAAACACTGCCTGGATGTCCTTGGTCTTGATGCAGAAGTCACAAGCCCAAACAGCAGCACTCTCTCGAGTCAGCAGCCCATATGCTGGTTCCGTCAGGCCCGTGCAGTCGCGGTGGAACCAGCGCTGGCACGACGCCTCGCAAAGGATGGCGTCCTGGTCGTCGTGCACTTCTGCCATGCAGTGACCACAAGGGAAAATCATCCCAGAGCTGCCGAGTTTTCCAGGGCCAGAGCCGGGCCCGGTTGAGGGGGCAGCAGGGCCAGAAGGCAGGGGAGACTGGGTGTTTGGAGTTGACGTAGAATTAGAGGGAGGGTTTGGGTTGCTGCCGGGAGTGTTACCGCCATTGTTGTTGGTCATGTTGTTCTGACCTGAATTGGTGGCTGTATTTGACATGGGACCCCCAGTACCAGTAGTGCTGTTCTGTTGGTTGTAAGGGGTGGAGCCTGGTGCAGAGTTAGGTGGGGTTGACTGTTGCTGCTGCTGCTGGGTAGAGTTGTTAGAGTTAGGGGTGTTTGTATTGCTAGGGGGCTGTAGCTGACTTGGTGTTGGATGCTGGGGCTGACCTGATCCATTCAAGGGACCAGTGGGAGAAGAGTTGGGGTTAGGCTGTGGTGGTGCTGACGGAGGCTGAACAGGTGTACTGGCATTGGGCTGCTGGACATCAGAGTGGCCAGGGAAGCCACCCCCAGGCTGAGGTGGGCCAGAATTTGGAGGCGGCCCAGGTGTTGTATTATTAGGAGGAGGGCCATTTGGATTCATGTTAAGCTGCTGCTGTTGCTGTTGTTGTTGTTGCTGCTGCTGCTGCTGAGGCCCAGGTGGTGCACCACCTCCACCGAAGCTCTTTCCATCCTCGTTGCCTGGCCCCGGAGGGCTGGGGCCAGGGTAAGGGCCATCCTGTGAAGGCGGGAACTGTCCTTGAGGGGGCATTCCTGGCAAACCTCCCACCATATTGCCACCTGGGCCACCACTCATGCCTCCCATCATGTTCATCCCTGGACCCATGCCTCCTCCCATGGGAGGCAAGGGCCCTCTTGGGCCTCCACCACCAGGTAACGGAGGGCTGTTAAATGGGTGCCCACCCTGTCCGTGCTGCTGTGGAGGCATCCCAAATCGAGGGTGTGGTGGCCCCCCTCCTCCAGGTCCTCCCATACCTCCTGGGGACAACATGGGATTGAATCCTGGCCCTGGATGCATGGGTGGACTAAAGCTGGGTGGCATATTGAACTGAGAGGGGCCACCAGGAGGGAAGCCACTCGCTCCTCCTCCACCTCCGCCGCCTCCACCCCCACCACCTCCAAAGCCAGGCATTCCTCCAAAACCTAGCTGGTGGTGGGGTCCAGCATTAGACGGAGGGCCGAATGGGGGCCTCCGTCCAGGCTGGCCACCGCCCGGTCCTCCTGGTCCTCCCATGAAGTTCATACCTCCAGTCATTCTGCTTCCACCTCCATACCCACCTCCTCCGCCGGCACCTGGGCTGGGAAGAAATGGAGCACCACCTGGTCCACCTGCCCCACCAGGTCTGGATGGGGATGCAAAGTCATCATCAAATGGGTTGGAGGCGACCAGATGGTCCACCATGGGGGTAGGAGGGGGTGCAAACTCAGTGAGGTGGGAGAAACCCGCAGCCTAAAACAGAGAACAAAATACACAATGCATTCTGAGACCAATTATTTAAATTCTCAGTCTAATAAATGTTTAGGTCAACCTGTTTACTGAGAAAATTCTCTTTAGTGTAGCAATGTAAACATAGTTTTGTGAAAAAGTATTTGTTCCCTTACAGATTTATTTTTTGAATATTTTTCACACTTAAATGTTTTAAATCATACAAATTTTAATATTATACAAAGATAACTCATGGAAATACAAAATGCTCTTTTGTTTTTTTTTAAGTTATCACCATTAAGTGTTTGCGATAACTGGTATTGAGTTTTTCACATCACATGTGAAGGAATTTTGGCCCACTCTTATTTGCAGAATTGTTTTAATTCAGTAACACACAAGGCAAGGTTTTTGAGCATAAACAACCTGTTTAAGGTCATGCTAAAATACCTCAGATTCAAGTACAGACTTTGACGAGGCCACAAAACCTGTTTTTGACCATGCACAACAGCAAGAGGTGGACCTGCTGCTATGTTTTGGGTCATTTTCCTGCTGCATAAGCAAAGTGAGCTTGAGTTTCAGGGCATGAACTGATTCGTGTTTTGTGGTTCCCTAAATTATGCCAGCTTCTCCAGGTCCTCGAGCAGCAAAGCAACCCCAGACCGTCACACTACCACCACCATGTTTTTCTGCTGGTACAATGTTTTTTTTATGAAATGCTGTGTTAGTTTTACATCAGATGCAACAGGACTCAAACTTTCCAAAACAGTTTGTTTCATCAGACCACAGAATACTTTCACAAAAGTCTTTGGTCTTTGAATCATGAACTCTGACCTTAACTAAGACAAGTGAGACCTGTAGTTCTTTAGATGGTGTTCTGGGTTCTTTTCTGACCTCCTGGATGAGTCATTGATGTGTTCTTGAAGTAATTTTGGTAGGCCGTTCACTCCTGGGAAGGTTCACTCTGTTCAAAGTTTTCTACATTAGTGGATAATGGCTGTCCACGTGTTTCACTGCAACAGGCTGATAGATGTCACTGACTTTGTTTCTCAGCTATTTCTTTAGATCATGGCATGATGTGTTGCTTTTAGATTTTTTTTTTTTGCCTACTTGATTTTAGAACCAGGCAGGTTCTATTTGAGTGATTTCTTGATTCAACAGGTTTGGCAGTAATCAGGCCTGGGTGTTGCTGGAGAAACTGAACTCTACGTTCCAAAATATGCGGTTAATGACATTGAAATAATGATTTAGAATTAGTTTTTGTTTGTTTGTTTCTTTCTTTGTTTTTTAATACAATTCCAGCAGACATTGGCTAGCTTTGTTCTCCTAAGAAAAGAAATCTCTTAAAAACAGCATTTTAAATTTAGTTGGGTTATATCTGTCAAATATTAAAATTTGTTTAATGATCTAAAAATGTTTGCATATGGCAAATATGCAAAATATATATATATATTTTCCACAGAGATTTCAATTTTTCACGGCACTGTAGATCACCAATAACTGTTTAGGTTGGAGAAACCTGCATTTAGCTGAGACTGAAAAAGTCACTTGAATGAGTGACGAAACGTTTCTCCCACTCAAAACGTTACGTCCAGATAAACAGAATCAACTTTTAACAGTTTTTACCTGAGCCGTGGATTTCCTTGCCTTTTTCTTCTCCGGGCTCTTCATCTGTGAAGCTGAAAAAGAAAAACATGAAAGGGAGGGGTGGAAAGATGGAAACACCATAAGTCACAACAAACACAGCATCCATGTCTCATGCTTTTGGTTCACCACCACACAGTAGCAGCATCACATTTGGATTGGCCAATACCCCTTAGTGACAGATTGGAGCAGCTTTAGACCTAGGGCCTCTTTGTCAAGTCCAACAGTTGAGATGGATTCAATGATGGGACATAGACTGGCATGAGGACAAGATGCTAAACATCCAGGCGTTATCATCACCAAGGTTATGAAGCCTTGAATCGCAAATGACCCAGGCAGACCAAATGACCCAGGCAAGAGGGAGAGAGGCCGCAAACAGAGGCAGAAGAGGTAAGGTCAATGAGGGAGACAGGAAAAGACGAAGACATGAGAACGAGGAAACGGAATTGAAGGTACATTGATAGCAAGATAGACATGAACCCCGTTCACAGATCCACTCTGTGAGAAACAGCCACCACCGGAGACAGTCGTGAAGTTTACATATGGGGGAGGCGAGAAGGGATTTGCTAACAGCACCAGTGCAGCCCATTGCAGCGCAGTAATGGATGATTCCGATCTGATTTGGAGATGGGTGAAATTAATTCCTACCTCTGCTTCGTTTTCCTTGTCCCGCCTGTAGTCTCCCCGAGTCGGCAGCCATTGGCTAATATGACTGTCGGTGAAGTGGCAAATCACCGTTCATATGCAAGAAAAAAAAAGTTAAAAATGACGACGTCTTGAAAGCTATAGGGCGACTAGGTGGATTCTGCCTTCAGGTCATGTCAGTAACGCTACCATTAATATCATCACAACATAAACTGGCACTCAGTGGTAACTAGATAAGCTGGCCCAGGTCTGCAAACTCCTTTCCAGCTGCAAATCTTTGGCCACGGTGTCTGTCACGCCGGGTTTTTGGTCACCAAATCACCGTCAGTTAAGACTGAGCACGTTCACGTTTTTTTGCAAGCCAGTTTCTACTAGCTGAGTGAAACTGGTTGCTTGATACCTGGCTCTGCTTGCCAGTACAAGCAGCAAGTTACAGAGCAACCCCCTCCTTCTCTCTCAATGATCACTTACAGATGTGTAGCTATGACCAGCTAGCTAACGCAAGCTAGTTACTACCTTGGCTAACTAGCTAGCCACGTTACTCAGTGTGGCTAGCTAGTAGCGACAAAAAATCCGAAAGCGTGGTTCAGCTTTCTACATCCAAGTGTGAACATATGCACTCAATTTCACTCATCAAAGCATTTATGACTTAAAGAAATCGGTTACGTTTTTGAAAAAAAAAAGCTGTTGTTTACTTTGCTAACATTAGCTTACTAGCTAACGTTAGCATGCTACTAATAGCCATCTTGCAGACTGTCTTGGAAGCAAACTGTACCCTTTCTCCGTTGCTCGCTCTGCTGTCCTTTAAATTGAAAATCTCTGGTGTGTCATTGCCAGCAAACCAGTCGTCACACGGTGTATGCTTGTTGGTTTCACCATTCAACTATAATTCATTCAAAAACGCAAATTTTGCCATAATTATCATGGCCTTCTATCGCAACCGGACAAAGAGGGATAAAGCGAGAGTATCGCGCACCGTGGAAGGTTACATCTCAAAACCAATATGGGGGTGTCGAAAGGTATCCGTAAAAACTATAAAGCGTACGTATATGAAATTCTCTTAAAAGACCACTCGTATTGCATAATATATGAGAGTTTAAGATGATGTATTAGAAGAATTATCACTATTATCCTCGATCACCTTATTATTTGAATCTATAGAATATGTACACACCTTTGATTGACGTACATGAAGCGGCCCAGAACGGACCATTTTCAACGATACCCTGTACAGTTAAAGTAGTGATGCACATCTTAAGTAGAAGTTGTTAATTAAGCACGTTATTAAGTGGCATATTGATGATCATTCACAAATATTGTATAAAAAATACGGATACTTTGAATGCAAAAACCATTATACAGTTCTGTACATGACCTACTGAGTGGGGAACCGCATAGAAAACCAACACAAATCCAGTTTATTTGCCACAGAAATTATACGAATAATATTTTACGATTTACCTGAGGTCACATCTTCACAATAACTGTAACTTTAACTAGGTTAAAAAAAGCAAGGGTCAGCGCAAATATTTAAAATAAAAAATATATATCTGTCAGAGGGATCGTTTTGTGGAGTACTTGGGATGATAAATTAACCCTGTGGTGTTTACATTGTGTAAATAATAAAGAAAAACAGTTCAAAAATCACATGGTTGAATTCAGTTCTTGTTTGTCAATGTTTATGTATATAATTCTTATTTTTTTTTAATAAAGATTAAATGTTAATAATGACCTAAATACAATATCCAGCTGCATCTGTCAGTTTTATGAAAAGAAAATGTATAAATGGAAGTGTCACTCTGCACTGTGAAAAGCAGAATCTATAATAAAAACACAATTTTATGAGGCATTTATACTGATGTTGCTTCATTTCCATATTAAAATAGAGGTCTTTAAAATAAGGCCTATAAGGAATAATTAAAGTGTCACTGTCCTTGTTCGGCTACCTGGACACATGACTCTCTAAACTCCTAAAATGGATATTCTTCCACGCTGTCTACAATTAAAGGCTTATCACCGCCTACCATGTCCTGGCTCCCCCTTCTAGACCTCAGATACCCCCTCCTTTCCATACTCTAGGCACATCCAGGAGGGTCAGTGAAACAGTGGACAGTTTTTAAACTCAGAAAAGCCACCCTGGGAATGGGACCACAAATCAGAAGCAAGAAAACCCTGACATTCTTTCGGATCATCCCCCTCCGGAGACCTCTCTTCATTCAAAGGGAATAAACTTTTCCTCAGAGTAGAAAAGGGAACAGTTTTAAGAGATCACAGATGGGATAAAATTGCGGTATTTGTTACTGCCTGCCAAACAGGCATGAGAAACTTTTTTTTTTTAATTCGAAATTGAAGATTTAAGAATAGATCCATTCGCTTACACGCTTTTATGACATGCTTTAAACTGAGGTGAGGAGATCCAGTCGACACAGGCTGTATCCTAGAATAAAGCAGCGGAAGTCTTTTGTTAGAAAGGCTGTGATTTCTAAAGGTGCGTCTCTGGGGCCCTGGTGTATGGAGATACAAAGTGCCGGAACAGGCAGAGAGGTTTGGAGGTTTCCATCCGAGTTACAATGGCAAAGTGGTTCAAAGAGTTCCCCATGAACCTGAAGAATGGTGCCGACAGGATCCGCTCAGTCTCCGAATCAGGCACGCAGCCGAGAGCCAATAAACCAGGTCTGGTGGCGAGCATCGGTACCAAAGCGCCGGCCTCCAAAACGGGCCATCGTAAAAACTCCTCTGCGGATAGCACGGGCGGAGGAGGAGGAGTAGGTGGAGGAGTCGGGTCTCTCCTGTCCGGAAGAAATCGAAAGAACTCGGCTATAGAGTTAAGTAGAAACGGCGTGAGCTCTCCGAAAGATGGGAAAGTGTGGGACAACCTCCTGTCTGGGAAAAGTCGCAAGAACTCCAAAGCAGAACCGGTGTTTGATGAGCAGCCCAGATCCATTAAGAGCTCTCCGTCTGCCCACGCATACATCAGTCGGCTGATCAGAGTGGACAAGCAGGACAAGAGTCCCAGCTTCAACAGCGGTACCATCACCAGCGCAGTGGCACCTGAGGCGGAGAAAGCAGCCAAAGAGCCAAAGAGCAAAACAGAAACCGTAAGTTTCCCTTTCAGATTTAGAAGGTTTAACCCTCCCTGTAAGATGCCCCATCAGATAAATACTGCTTCTGGGATATGGATCTTTAAAAAAACCCGTCTGATTTAAATCGTATTGTTGTGTAGTTTGAAAATAATTGGAAAAGAGTGAAGACTAGCTAATTAAAGGAGGTCACCCCCCTGATTATCATTTAAAGGTGCTGCAGCTGTTGGTTCATTTAGATAGATAATAATTGTATCCAGAGAAAGAATATATTATTTCGTTATTTCATTAAAGATATTCCTCTGTGTTATATCCACTTGTTGCTTTTCAGATTAAGATTGCACACAGACCTCTGATGGGCCTTCAGAACATTTATTTTATTGTATTAAACAATAAATTATAAGAATTAGTTCCAACTTAACTCATAAATTACACCAGTGATCCACAATAATATAAAAAATAACATCTGCTTACTGTGTTTGTTTGTTTCTGTACTTTATTCAGCCTAATCATACTAGTATAATAAAATCTTATTATATTCTGAGTTCTACAAACTTTTCAAGCAGTTGTGGAATAACTTTAACTGGCACGGATGTAGCAGCAGTGAATCAAAACCATCCGTTTGCACCTTGTAAGCAAACTCTACACTGAGAGTGAGAGTCATCAAATCTGTTGGCAACAAAGTCGGCAGGATCCAGTCCAAGCTCTGAAAATTGATATTATTGTTTTGTTTTCTCCCATCCCCCTTTGTCTCTGCTTCCCATTGTGTCCTCTCCTCCTCCTCCTCTCTTTCCGCCTCTCTCTCTTTCTCTTCCTCTCCACCCCTCGCCCATACGCCCATCTTCCCCACCTTGAAAACAAAGCTGTGGTCAGACGTGAGGCCTTCACCTCCCTCTTGTGTATGTGATATAGCTCAGTGATGTCCTTTTATTCAACTCCTCCCTCTCTTTTACTACATTCATCCCATCCCTCCAGTAATGGCTATCATGTTATAAAAAGCAGAGGTTACTTGATACTCAGGCGCTAACCAAAGTGCCCTCCAGCTCAGTTTAAAAAACCCCCACAGAATCATAGAAAAGTGAGGGAGGAGATGGTGAGAAAAAAAAATGACATCATTTGCAGTTGCTGCTGGGTTTGATCAGTCAAGTTCTTGTAGTTCTTGTCTTGCACATCTAAACTTTTGTTCTCCCATTTAGTGAAAAAATGATGCCTTTTCTTCACAGGGAGGAAGAATATAAAACTTGATCAAGGCTTAATATGTCTGTATACTTGTGCTGTCATCTGCACTACTTTGTCCTGCTGGATCCTTCTGAACTAAACCCCTTAACAGCTGTTGGTGTGCTCATTTACACTCGGCAGGCTGAGTTTTTTCGCCTTTATTCAAACTCCAAAGGCAGCTGGAAGTGATTTTAGGGAGGCAGTTTTTGCAGCCTGCCATTGTCTCTCATGGCTTGTAAAGTAAACAAGAAATTCTGTGTCACTGATAAGGTGACAGGACACTCGGGTGTGATTGATGCAGCAGAATAATTGAGGTTAAGTAAATGTGCAGAGACAATAGACTTCAGTACATGTGTAAAACAAGGCATTAAATATTCTTCTAACTGAAGCCTGTCTCGTTGTTTACTGCAGTTAATTTAGTACCTCGTTCCCAGTGTCCTCAGGGAAGCTGAGACTATATTTAGCACAAGAAAAAACATCTGGAAAATGCTCAGTTTTTTCTGCTTATCTTCAAATTTTAGGATCTGGTGTAACTTTTTTCTTTGTATTAAATATTTTATGCTGAAATCTGTTCTTATTAAAAAAGGAGTACTATAAAACTTTTGTTCTGCCAAAAGAAAAAAAAGGCTCTGACAGGATACAGTGTAAAGGGTATTTTTCACTATTTTTGACATTTTATAGACAAAAAAAGTATTACAATGGCTTCAAGGCCAACTTTTAATGAAAGCATTGTTAGTTTGAGCTGTATTTCATGCTAGAGATGATGGATGACATTATATTTAGCACCTGCTATAAGATAAGTCAGATGTCCAGGGTGTACCCTGCCACTCTCTGTCTAGAAGCCGAGTGAAGTTTCAGCTGCTCGCGACCCTGAACCCTGACATATACTTCTACTTCTTACACTTGCTGATTGGGCATTTTGTTATTATGTTGTTACCTCTGACTCAGGTTGGTGTGTCCTGTTCATTCAGCCCGTCCAGCTTTCTTGATTATTGATAGTTATAAATAGACCAGCATCCCTTAAATGTTCTAATTGTGATCATCAGCTGACAACATTTCTGCATTTTCTTTGTCTATATAAGATTACTGCTTGGGCTTTCCTACAGTTTTTCCTCGACCCTTCTAAAACTTTATTCTGAAAACCTTATTTTGTGTTTAAAGAATCTAATTATACATGAAAAAAGAATAATTTCACTGTGTTTTTAACCAGGTCATTATCCTTGAGGACTATGCGGATCCTTTTGATGCTCAGAAAACCAGAGAGCAAAGGGAGGCAGAGAGGGTTGGTGAGAACGATGGCTACATGGAGCCGTACGATGCACAGCAAATGATAACCGGTAAGACTTTGATCAGGATGCTCTGGTCTTTACTACCACAGGGTCCTCCTGTGACTGACAGCATTCCCATTTTGAGTCTCTCCAGGCAGCGCAGTGAGAACATGAACTCACTCCCGTAGCGCTCTCTCTGTACCCCATCTGGACAATGGGTGTAGTTTCCTGTTCCTGCTTCCTCTTTCCTGCCTCTGTTTCCTGGTACTATTCATTAAAAAGGAAGTTTGCCCTCAGTGCGCTCCCCCTGCATTTCTGACACAGTTTTGTGTAAACCCCCATATGGAGCTGTCGGACCATTAATCAAAACTTCCCAGCGTCAAGGAGGACTGGTGACCAGTCGTCCAATCACATGCTCCCCTGACCTTTCCTTCCATCAGTCCATTGTTTAAACTGAAAGAGTTACTCACAATAGCCCGCTGTGAATGAGAAAATGTTTTATTGCTGTAGTAGCTTCTAGTCTGGTGAGTGGCTGTGCGACTTCCACACCTCATCAGAGAAGTCTACTGAGGATGTGATGATGTGAATGAGTCAGTTTAAGAGTCTCAAATCATACTGAGGAAGTAAGCAGTGCACAATACTGTGACTCAGTATACAGCATCTTTATTAATCTTTATTTGGCAGCTGATCTCAGTGACTAGAACAAAATGTATTACATAGATAGAATAAATAATATTATATTAATGACTGTTTTACAATTATTTTACATCTAGTCGTGATGTTGCTTTATTTTATGAAAGTGTAATAACTTTCAACCTTGCTCTAAAACGCAGCAGGACTCTTTGCAATAATAACCTTTTTCTACTCTTTTGAAAACGCCTTAAGCTGCCTTAATGGGTTTGTTGTTGTGAATTGGCACATATGAATAAACCTGAATTGAAATCACTTTAGATTTTTGCTTGTTGACACTGACATAATAAAATAAGAAGACATCAAGATTCAAAGATTTAATTATTCTTTATTGCACATAACAAATCTCTGTGTAGTAGTTCTCTGCTTTAAACACAGACACACAATGAATAGATATACACAATACATTAAAAGGCAGCATTGTAAACTTGACGTAAAGTGCAGTTGTCCAGTGCATGTCTCTGTGTTTTAAGGCATTAGATGTGTTAAAGTTTTGTGAGTGAAGCCTTATTATAGTTTTCTGTTCTCTATAATTACAACAATCACAAACACATCAACCAGCTAATACAGGTTTTCCTGACAATAAAACCAGATTACTTTTAAACTATATTTTCATATTATCTCAATAAGGAATAATAAGTAATGAAACACGATAAATGTCACAGAAATCTGCTCACTTTATTTATCTGGGGGATAAAAAAATCTGCCAGTAAATCAGACTTTGAAATCAGCAAACCACCAAATAAATTGCTTGGGTTCTGATAATGATGCTCTGATATACAGCAGCAGTGCAAAAATTGCACTTTTATTCCTAATTTATCCAGTTAGCACAAGTAAGCACCCAACAGCTGCCGAGGAATGGACTACTGGAATTAGACTAGCAAATAAAATGGCTGTTAAAATGATGTTTATAAGGGTTCATTATCAAATAGTGACAGTTATGGTTACCTTAATGAAGATTCAGAACTACACTGACATGTGTTACATTATAATTAGAAGCACTCATTAAGAAGATGAACTTGGAAAAGAAACTGAATAATCCATTCAAATAAGTGGAACATATCATAAGTCATGTTATGGACCAAAATCTATTCAAATGCATCTTATTAGCATTCATTTATGGATTAAGGATATTTACAGATTAGTAGTTGTAATGACAAATGATTAAGAATGAATATCTATGCCCTTCTTGATGTGTTTTTGTGGACTTCATGGTCACTAACTGTGGCAGCAGTGACTGCTTTTATTTAATTATTTTGGTCCAGAAATTTGATGGTAACTGCTCCGAGTGTTTTTTCGGTCTCCAGCCCGCAGCTGTGGCCATTCACTGATGCCATCTTCTTTATGCAGCTACTGGAGGTGATGCATCACTGCAGCCTTCCTCTCCAGGTTCAGGTGCTTATGTCTGTCATCTTTTAATCTCATGCTTTCTAGAGATCAGACGTCGAGGATCTAAAGACCTGCTAAAGGTGTGTGTGGTGATGGAGGGGAGTGAGGGAACAGCGGATGAAGCTCATCCTGCCCCCGTACAGATCTATGACATCCCATACGAGGGAGGTGGTGACAGCGAAAAGACGGCAATCACGCGGCCAGAGCTGGACACTCGTCCCTCCACTGAGTACGAGCTACCCTGGGAGTGGAAGAAGGAGCATATTGTTAAAACCCTATCAGGTACAGTAGAATTTATTCATGTCTTTTCATACTACAGCCATGCAATTAAAGCCAACAGCAAGAAAAAACAAACAAAAATAACATACATTTCTGCATCTGTGCACTCCTGAGTAGACTTTGCTCCACTTTTCAACCAGTTTCTTTATTGAAACAGTGTTTCTACAACCCAGCTAGATAAATGTGAAATATATTTGCTCAAAAGACCAGCCAGCACTAGCCTCACATTTATATTTTATTACTGCATAGACCAACTGCATACTGAAAAGCATCATGTAGCAGCATCAAAGTCTGTGTTATCATTTTATATTGACAGGAGGCTTCTGCACCCAGTTCAAACCGCAGTCAGCTGTTTCTTTACATAAATTCTTATCTTCTCGTGGTGCTCGTCTTCCCCTAGCACAGTTTGACAGCTCTGATCGCCCCGCCAAAGATGAGACGCCTCACCCTACACTTACTAGACAGCCCCAACATCCGCCAGCCCAGCATCAGCATCAGCATCGGAGGCAGAAAAGCTGGACCCAAAAGATTCTGAGATCCTCTCTGCCAGCCCTGCTGCCATCTTCTACCTCCAGCAGCAGCTCTGAAACCGAGGCCTGCTCCGTGGACCCCTCCCTGCCACTGGAAAAACAGAGGTGAGGAGGTTCTTATGTACTCGTTGCACCAGAATAGTAACTGTTTCATTTTATTAATGTGAATCTTGACAAATGAAGTGAGGCAGAATCAGAGTTGTACCTCACAGTGGGGAATCTTCCTCATAGACACACATAAAACATTTTTCTCCAGGAATTTCATGGTCACAGTGTGCATCTGTTTCTTATTCTGGCTATAAATCTCACTCCAGAGCATTAATAAATTGTAGTGTTATGTAAGAGTAATGCTCATTTCCAAGGAGTTGCATAAAATGAGGACCTACACATAATCAGTTGCAGATGAAATGACATCTCCCTCGCTCCCACCCTCTGTCTCAGCTGGTACCATGGCTGCGTGACTCGGCAGGAGGCGGAGTTTCAGCTGCACTCCTGCAAAGAGGCCAGCTTCCTGGTCCGGAACAGCGAGTCGGACAACAGCAAGTACTCCATCGCCCTCAAGTGAGTGCAGTCTGAAAGTGCATTGACACTGTGTGGAGAGCTGAAATGTTGCTTACCTGAATCATTGATGTATCACAAGATTAAAAGAAGTAAGCTAAAGAGCTTCATGTATATACTTTAATTAAGCTTTTTAAGACTGTTCAACGTTTTTGCTTAAAATCATATCTTTATATGTGAGCAGTATGGCTTCATGTTGAATATAGAGCTACCAGGGAGGAGGAAAAGAGAAGCACCTCAGAAGATTCATGGATGTACTGAAGGAGGACATAGAGAAGGTTGACAAAAGAGCACAGGGATAGGGTGCAATGGGGGCAGATGATCCACTATGGAGACTGAAAAAGGGAGCAGGCAAAAATATGCAACCAGTAAAATAGTCTTACATATACACATGAAGCTGATTTATAAGTAAATATATCCAAGTTACACTTCATATGCAGGATACAGATATTTTTATTCGGATTTTATATTTCAGTAACTAATTTGAAGCTAAGATTCCCACTTAAAGTGCAAAGTTGAACAGGGAAGAGAGACAGACTACTGCTGGTTTTGCCCATCTGTTATCAGTTTTGGATGTTCAGCAGCGCAGTCAAATCTTGTTTTCCTTTTCCTCTCCTCTGTTTGTGTTTGTGTGTGTGTGTGTGTGTGTGTGTGTGTGTGTGTGTGTGTGTGTGTGTGTGTGTGTGTGTGTGTGTGTGTGTGTTTGTTTGTGTGAGTCAGGACCAGTCAGGGATGCGTTCATATCATTGTTGCCCAAACTAAAGAAAATGGCTACACCCTGGACCAGAGCAGCTGCGTGTTCCCCAGCATCCCAGAGGTGGTGCACCACTACTCCACTCAGCGTCTGCCTTTCAACGGAGCAGAGCACATGACCCTGCTGCACCCAGTGCCTCGCATCCACTGACTCAATCATAACTTAGCTTGACTATGCAAAACAAACACACCCCTGGATGTGAGTAAGGGAGAAGAAATGGTTCCAAAAAGCAATCAAAACATCAGCTCTGATTTCAGGGAACTATCATCCATACAGCAAACTAACCCTGCCTTATGTGGTGTGTTTTTTAATTATCTTTATTTCATCACCAAATTGACTGCGAAAGTCTCCATATCTAAAATTTACAATTGGCTGCTTCCTTTATTTCACTTTGATGTGCAGCTCATGCAAAACATCCATGCTGCTGTTTTGCATGTGAGCAAGCTCAGCAGGGACGATGGGGCACTTTTACTGATAAAAAAGTCACTTGGAGTTTGTAAACACACAAGATGTTTTAATCACTCACTATGTTTATGACAAAAGCTACAATGTGACACAGTCTGTGAAGCAGAAAGTACTTTTGCGATGGAGACCTAACATTTCAGTTCAGTTGGCTCTCTTTCGCCCTCTAGTGGAGCTGCTGGGACATTGTACCAAATTCCTAACAAAAAGAATTCTCCACACACAAAAACCCATGCACATAAGCATTTAATTCCACTTACAAAAATATGAACAAAGCCCATCTATTTTATGTGTATCATCTTAATGCATTCCTAATTTATGATTGTATGCTTGTTGGTTATCTGTAACCACGGTGCCTTGAAGATTTCCACTGTGTTACTGTGAATGAGGGTGTTGTTTCTGCTGTATTATCTGCACTGTGAAGAGTTGGTGATTCACCCTGGTGCAATGTGCTTGAAGACATGAAAGCTTTACAATAGTTAGAGCTGACGCTGAATTTTAATGTCTGGGTCCAGCTTAATGAGACTTTTGTGGGAGCACGTGTAAAGGAGTTCTGCATATTACTGTGATTTGTGGTAAGAAAACTTTAGATAACATTTTTTAATATGGCCCACGACTGACGGTGTAATTCACCTATAAATGAACAGAATTTAGAAGTTACAATGTAATTATATAAATCTACAAATTCTTAAAGTTAGGTACACTAGAATATGTGGGAACCAAGTCAGGTTTTTACAGAAATAAACAATAATACTGTAACCTAACCCTTACGTGATTTTAAGGTGTTATACACAATGAAGACACTCCCACTTTCTGTACACTTCCTTTGAAAATTATTGTTGATCAGTGATTGTGAAAAAACAAACAAACAAAAAAATAGGTTAGACTTGGCTTCAGGGGCGGATATACAGGGGGGTGGGGTGGGGCAACTGGCCCCAAGCTGTAGAGCCTTGCCCTCCTTTTATGTCTTTAAAATACTTGTAAAAACTAATTGTCTAAAATTACCCACCTAAAAATTGTCTTTGTTTTCTTAGAAGAGATAATGATACAATAAATAGTTTTAAAGTGTTTTTGTGGATATTTTGTTGACTCCATTAACAAATATGGGATTTTCACTACTTCACTGAAGAGTTATGAGCCACCCTGCCTCAATCTCTCGCCCCTCATTTGCCCCCCTATGTAAAATTGTGTAGATCCGCCACTGCTTGGCTCCACAATTAGGTCACATAGATCTGCAAGTTGTGTTATTCATGTTTTCTTGTAAGATTGTAAGCAAGAAGAGTCTTTATCACATTTTTATTGGTAAAATCAAAAGACATTTAAATAATGGAACATCCACAATACACATCAACATAAGGAACATTCAAAAAAGATGCAAACAAAGAAAAGAAAAAGAAAGATACAAATGTAAAGTGGCAAGGTTATTCCACTCCATATTATGACCTCCCAAAAAAGATGGGGGAAATATTGTTTTGTTTTTCTGTAAAATTACCATGAAATTACACTTAAAATCACTTGCACAGTATTTTAATTTACTTATAGTATTTTTACATATCTTTGTTTCCTATAAAAATCTGACTTGTTACTCCCTTATATTAGTGTGCCTACTTTTTAAGTATTTGTAGGTAAATATAGTTACATAGTAATTTTAAATAAAAGAAGTGAAATTCCATTTAATTACAGGGCTCCTACAGTAAAAGTGCATGAAAGAAATGCCAGTCTCGTCTCTGTTTAACATTCCCTTGTTTCTAATGCTGCTATCCCTCAGGTGTAATGCCCTCTGGTGCTAAACGGCAGAAGCACAAACTGGTGACTGTATTATATTCACTGAATTCTTAATGTGTGTTTCTTCTTGCATTCTAAATCTAAAATATTTGGCATCGTGTCTTTACTCTTAAATGCTGGAATTCATTTTTGTACCACTTTGATCTACAGCTCAGTCTCCTGTTAAGCTGTCAGCTGACAAGAAAATACAGTCCTTCCAAAGGTTACATTTGGCTTTATTATACATTTTTGGAGGTCTGCCATTAACATGTCTCTTCAAAGATTTTATGGGAGTTCAGTTCAAACAGTAGTAATCCGAGGAGACACACCTGCTATACATTTCATTCTTTTTTTTTATTAGTCTCTTTTGATATATGAAAACCTATTGTGTGAACACTGTAGAGCAGATTATAATAAAAGGTCCTGAATCTCAATGCTGGATATCCCCTGTGAGCCTGTCTCTGATCCCAATAAATCAGCAACATAAACAGCAGAATGTGAGGGTATTTGTGTCAGTGATGCGTGCGCTGAAAGACAGAGAGAGATCAAAGTGTCCCAACATCCCAGAGGAGCCGAGTGACTGAATGAGGGCATTTTTGAGCACAATGAATCTTTAAATGTGAGAGATTGATTGTGGTTTCAGCAGTTTGATAATTTACCTGGAAGTTTAGTACTCTGTGCTGATAATGAGGAGACAGAATAATATTCCAGGTTAAGGGCAAAAGTCCAGTGGGGAGTTCAGGTGAGTATCATGTTAAGAACAAACGGCTGACGTGAATGCAATGAGCACCTGGCATGTGCCGTGTGTAGATCTAAGATAAATGCAGTGCTAAAAACAGACAAAGAGGTAGAGTAGTATCATTACAGCCATGTCAAGGACACTTAATGTGAAGGGGGAAAAAACAGGAGCAATTGACACCATCACTCTCTCATTCCCTCCTTTTCTTACGTATCATTCGCCCCTCTCCTTTACCTTCTTCACCCTGTCGGTGTTATTTGAGGTTGTCTCCTTGACTCTCACGGAGGACACCGTCACCGTGCGTGATGCCAAGAGTTTGTGCTTTAGCTCATTAAGGAGAGCCACAAGTTGGGTTTCATTAGTCCTAATATGGAGATGACTTTCAGCCTTCTCACGAGTGTTGTCACGTCATGGATATTTGTTTGCCGTTACCTGTTTAAGCAGTTCATCGGTGTCGGGTGACTTACGTAGCACGTTTTTTAACCTGCTTGGCTACAAAAATAAACCTGTTTTGTTTTTTTAATGTTCGCAAAACCACACAGAGATTATTTAATTATATAAACTAACAATATTTCAAATTCTGAAATAAATGCAAGAATATAGAAATAGAGGCTTTATCAACAAAACATACTGAAAGATGTCAATCTGCAGAAAAATGATCCTCGTGAGCAACATTATTTGTGTAAATCTCTCTTATAAGATTTAGTACAGTGTTCTCAAACTTTGTACCTCAACTTAGTCACAAGATAAATCTGTGGGGTTGCGAGATGATTGAAAAATTCTTCCTTTCAGACTTTTCTCCATCTTGATCTTCTTAGCTTTAACTCTAAAGTGCTCTTTGTGTGTGCGTGGTCAAGTTGGTGGTTTGTAATACACTTTTAAAGATTATTTCAGAAGAAGTAAGAATTGTAATTTAAATGGTCATGCAAAAGCATAAAAAATTCCTGAAGTTCAATTAAAAGAAACAAAAAGCACCTCAGAAGTTGAGGTAATGCCCTTTTCATTAACAAAGCCTGCTCTTTATGAATGTAATCCACTTGCTTGCTGACTTCTTTCTGGCACTGTGCTGCACCCACAAGGTCTCCCTGCGGTCTTCTATCAAGATGGATTTCATGAAGCGGAGGAAAGCAGGCCTTCTCAAATTCTACCCAAGAGGGGCGGGGGATACACCTGGAAAAGAATGAATCGTCAAATGATATAGACCTGGAGCCACCTATGCTACTGTATACTCGAATGACTAATTTTAGTTTGCTCTCACATCAGTGCCATCAGGGCTGTCATGCAATCGTTGAGCCCCTCTCAGGCTTGCATGACAGCCTGACATGATCGCTTCAGGATTCGCTGCCTGATGGACAGGGTGGCTTGACATCTGGGTGTCGCTTGACCTGCTCTGTTGGTAACCGAAGTGTTCCTGCAGGTCCTTATCAGATGCATCAGACTCTGTGCCAGAGACATGGCCTGGCTTTGTAATGCTCATCTCCTCTCCTCACACAGGATGCACCTGCCATGCGGAGACTGTTGTCTTTAAGTTTAAATCAGCTCACCTCACGAGGTCAGGCGTGCTCTTAGACACTGTTTGCAGGATGTCTCCACGCTGTTGTTCATCCCTGTGTGGTTGAAAAGGTCATTTGACTGAGAATTAAGTAACTGCTCCGAAGCATAACTCATGCGGCATGTCTGTCTCACCCTGATTCACAGCTGATAAACCTCAGCTACAAGCCTATAATTCACCGGACAAACCCAGGACTGCTCTCAATATACGTATAAAACAGAATCGCAGAGTTAGGAAAAGTACTTTTCATGTGATGCATGTTGTTCTCCTAAGACTTCTGCACTAGTACACTGCTCAAAAAATTAAAGAAAAACTTCAGAAAAAGAAAGAAAAATCACAGTAGGAAAAAAATGTTGGATATCTATAGTGACATGGACACAATAATGAGTTAGGAGTGAAAGGATGCCGTATTGCTTGATGAAAATGATAATTATCTACATACAGAGGCCTGGATTCAAAGACACCACGAAAATCAAATTGAAAATGATGCAGGCTAGTACATTTTGCCGAAATTTTATTGCTTTTATGAATGGCTGACAATGATGGGGCATGCTACCAATGATAGAACAGATGGTTTCCTGAGGAAGTTCCTGGACAGTCTGAGGTGCAACCTGGTGGAATTGGATGGACCGAGACACAACGTCCCAGAGCTGTTCTAGTGGATTTAGGTTAGGTGAACGTGGGGGGCAGTCAATGGTATCAATTCTTTTATCCTTTAAGAACTGCCTGCATGTTCTCCCACATGAGGCATTGTTGTACACCAGGAGGAACCCAGGACCCACTGGACCAGTGTAGTATCTGACGGTGTGTCCAAGGGTTTCATCCATTTCATCCTGATATCTAATGGATATGGATATGCCCCCCCAGACCATCACTGACCCACCACCAAACTGGTCATGCTGAACAATCTTACAGGCAGACCCTTTCTTGTCTGTCACATGTGCTCATAGCGAACCTGCTCTCACCAGTGAAAAGTACAGGGTGCCAGTGGTTGAAGCACCAATTCTGGTATTCAACGGCAAATTCCGATCGGGCTCCACTAGAGGACACCGGGCCTAAGGCAAAGTTTGTTTCTGAGTGTTTGATCAGAGACATTCACACCAGTGGCCTGTTGGAAGTCATTTTGTAGCTCATCCTGTTCTTCTTTGCAGAAAGGACCAGATACTGGGCTTGGTGATGGGTTAAGGACCTTCTACAACCCTGTCCAGCTCTCCCAGTGTAACTGCCCATCACCTAGAATCTACTTCATCCACTTGAGACTTTGATGGGAGATGCAGCAAACCTTCTAGAAATAACATTTATTGATGTTCCATGTTGGGGGACTTGGACTTTCACTTCATGACTCTGACCCTACTCAAGTGCAAAACTAGTGAAAAACAGTCTGAAAAGACGAGCAGGAAAAAAAAATGTCAGTGACCTGTTTTGAAGGTTGTGTCGTTGTTGCCACTCCAGCACACTTGTTGTTAATTTCATTAACACCAAAGCAGCTATAACTTTGGCACTTTTACCCAAGTAAAATATATGACGTGTGCCCTCCTTGTGTGTTGCAGATTGACTTGACTTGGTATCGCAGACTTGTACAGAAAGGCAAGCAGAGCTGACAAACCAGTTTGCTTCACTAGATTCAGGTGACAAACAAATCAAACTAAATTCCATTTCAGGATTTTGTGCTGCCTGTCTTTCACATGGAATAGTGGCTTTCCTGCATCTTGTTGCTCTCGCTCTCGACATCTTTCTCTTTCTACCCTTCCTAGAGTTTTACAGTTATTTATTTGAAGTGACTATAAACATTTACAGGCAGTTTCCCTGACACTGATTAACTCAAATGCTCAAAGCAAAAAGGAAGAATTCAGTAAAGAGCTTCACTAAAGCTTTGAAATGTGCAGCATAGAGGGAGAATATTAGAATTACAAATTTAATTCTGCAGAATTAGGTCCACTGTTATGATCTGTATATTTTTTTCCTTTTTTCCCCCTTGAATGCTAGATCCATGTGTGTGTTGTACTGCAAACTTTTCTCTTATTTACTTTCCTTACTGCAAGTGGTTGAAAGTAATCATTGCTCTGGAATGAAACAAGAAAAGTAGTAAACAAGACCGTTAACAGCCATTAAAGGTCGTTTGCTTTGCCTCGGGCCAAAACAGGTTAACATTTACACACGTTGTTTTGAAATCATTACCTGTTTGCGGGCTCCGCACCTCGAGCTCAAATATTCAAACCGACCAACCAGAGGACACCTCTGGAAAACACAGAGGGCTGAGGAATGAAAGCGGATCGCTTAAGCCACGCCCGCTGACGCACTGCTGACCTGGAATCAGTTTCTTAATATTGCTGAAGGTAAGAAGAGCAGGTAGTTGAGCTCATCAGTGTCCAAGCACAATTACACCTCCAAGTGAAATCCCTCAGTGGACTGAAAGGAGAGGTTCTAATGTAACTCATCTGCTTTGTGTTTCCTCTCCAGCCATATTTTAAAAGTGACGAGCAGCTGCAAAAGCCAATGAGGTGGAAGAGGACGTGTTGATTTACTGATCTATGTGTGCGTGCGTGTGTGAGAGAGGGACAGTTAGTGTGCTCACAGTCACAGCAGCTTGAGCATTCCTCTGTGATTATACCACCACTTTCCAACTTACATACTTGACTGATGTATTTCATAAATTGGATCCATTCTCTGGCTTTGCTGTCCCTCTTTTCATTTACACACACACACAGGCATATGCACAAAAGCACTCATTATTTTTGCCTCACACTCGCTCTTTTTCTTTCTCTCCTCCCTCTGTCTTCCTCTTTTGAAGAAGTTTTCTTTGCACTTCCAAGTCAAACATCTGGGTCAGCTTATATCTAGTGGAACAAGACTTGCAGGATATTGTTGGCAGGATGTGTGAGCTGGAGCAGTTTACTCTGTGGGAATCCCCAATATACAGATACACACAGACATGCATAAACACACACACACAGACAAGCAGCACTCACAAAATGTCAGTGCTTACACTCGCATTTAACTTGATTTCCAGCTGCCACATGTGCCGGAGAATGCTTTTGTGACAAATGATAGATTTGTACTTTTGCATTGTAAGAGTCCGCTTATATTTTCAAGTACGTGACACTGCAAACACCACGCTTAATATTTGGTTAAATGCCATGTTTAATATTTTGAAAAGATTACAAAAGCAAAAGAGAGGGGACAAATCGTAAATATTTTCAAGACTGAGTACATACGCTGGTATAATCTGTAACTTATTCTGTGACTACATATATGTTCTCAAGTTGTTCACGTGCAAGACATTCTCAAACATCCCCAAACTTCCTGTCTTTCCCGTGCCTTATTAAATCTAAGGGACTGCTGAATTTGAGTTAGAAGAAGCTGAAATTAACCCTGTCATGTATATAAAACTAGCCACTGCTCTGAGAACAGTGCAACTAGCTCCGGATAAGCTGTGGTATGAGAAACATTTGCAGAAGGAAAAACACTACTCCTCCTAAATGCTCCGTGTTCTGTGAAACCATAAACTAAAGCGCTGGACCTCTTCCCTCGTGTGTAGCTGTAGTGTTTACATATTGCATAAGACAAAAAAAGAGAAGCCATTGCACTTCTGTCCTCTATCTCCTCTCCTGATTTACAGTTCTTTTACACCCTCTCCATCTCACTTTTCTCCCCCCCCTCCTTCTTTTGCAGTGATTCAATCTTTCTTCTGCGCTGACTCGCCATCTTTGGGTTTGTCGTCTGTTTTGTACTCCAGGAAGAAGTCGTTGCAGGCGACTGTGAGGGCGCCCATCAGAATGATGAACTCGGTGAAGTCCACCTCCCCGTCGTTGTTGGCGTCCAAGTCGTTCATCACCTTCTCAACTGCTTCATTATCTTTGGAGCTCTGTCAGTGAGGAACAGAGAGAGAGACAGGCTTAAGAATGTGTTAGGTGTTATGCACGTGCGTCTGTGGGCATACATAACTGCACAGGCTTGTTCGTTCTTGTGTGTCTGAGGAGATGAGTTAATATCTTCACTTGCATCATGCATATTTGTAAACTGTATTAGTGTGTTAGTGTGCAAACCACATTATTACCCCTAAGTAACTCCCCAGCTCCTCTAGTAGCAGCTCCTTCAGTTCACCCCGGCTCAGAGTGTACTTGTCGCCTTCCTTCCCTGAATACTTGTGGAAGGTCTTTATGAGCATCTGCATGGCACTCTCCAGGTTGGAACTGGGCTCCTTGGACATGCTGGAAGGGGATTCAAGTAAAGAGGTCAGACTCTGCCACATAATGCCCGCTCCAGCCCCAGCTGCATGTGCGGTCACATAGCAGTCAAGGGTGAAGCCACCTCCATAAGAGTGATAGTTGATGGATGGATGGATGGAAGGAAGGAAAGCAAAGCTGAGAGGTTTTTCCCATTTTCTAGACATTGGGTTTAATAATACTCTGCATGCATTGCAGAGTCTACTAAGGTCACTATATGTGTGTGTGTGTAACCTTAGTAGGTTTTACATTTCAGAGGTTTGGGTGGAAAGATGCAGGATAGCTTTGGGAAAGCTTTTTTTGAACAATCTTACACACATTGTGTCCGGCATCGTGGAGCTTCTTGTGCTGGACTCGTGGAGAGACTGTGCACACACAGACACAGATAAGTCACTGTCAATGAAGCATGAGAGTGATGGGTTTTCCAAAAACACAAACCCCCCAAAATAAAACAACAACAACAAAAAAAGCACACTCTTCATTGTTCATTGTTCTTTGATCCTTGGGTTATCGGTGTTGTAAGCTGAATTGGTAATGCATGTACCAATTAACTCCACGGCATCAGCAATGAGTGGTTTCGATGTAAACCACATCTCCCTATTTGCTGATCCTGTAACAAGTCTTATCATTCAAATGGAAACCACAAGTGAAACACAACACTTGCCTGGTAACGACATTTAGAAACTAAGGGGGCAAGTAACCTGAGGTGCCAGCATATACACTAACTAGTGCATACAGATGAGGGACTTCAATTCCATGCTTGCTAAGATGCATTCAGCTTTTGGCCCAAAGTTTAAAGTTCAGGGACCTATTAACTGGAAAACAGTGTGCAGAGCTGTGTTGATGCTAATCCTTACCACACGTAACACCAAAGGGCACAATCAGTCTGCCATGCTCCCCTGTGCATGATTTATTAATTATCATCTCTGACAAAAGGAGACAGGGATGTTAATGTCAGTCACCGGTTATTGCTTCTCGTCATGCTGCAGAGCATTGTACCAGAGAGGTCAGAGCTGCAGGCAGCACAGACAAAAGACGAGGCCAGTGGACACCAAAGCTGGCTCACTGGAAAATCTATAGGGGTCACTGTCTCACTGACTGGCACAATACAAAAGGAAGCCATGGAGACGGAAATGCTATCAGTGACACAGGAGTGAGTATGGTAATAATGCATATGTATGAAGTTATCTTAACGATGAAACAATATCCGCGTTGAGTGATGCATGACGTTAAATATCTCGAGTTTTTAAAAAAGAAAAAGATAATCAGCTTAATGGAACAAGACATGCTGAGACTAAAAGATTTGGTATGTCCAGTATGTTCAGTATATTATCTTTCCTACCGGTGCTCTGCTGCTCTGCCACAAATCCCTACTGGCTTCGCTTGTTTCCATATTTCACTGACGTGCAAATTTCCTGTCATGCTCCTCTCAAAGCTTGCACATCAGTGGAAAGCCAGCAGTGCTTTGTCCAGACAAAAAAGTCACCAACTGACTCACGCAGTTTGTTTTCCAAGTCTGCTGCTGAGTGCCCACTATCCGTTCTGCACTAACGGCGTTTGAGTATTTACTTCGGCTGTGCAGCTGCTAAAACACTTTACAAAGAAACTTTCATCGGATACAGAGGAGAAAGTCCAAAATCCAAGCTATCCGTCTTACCTGAGCACTGATGGAGAGCCTCCTTTGTCTTTGAAGAGGTGCAGGGGACAGAGCCAAGGCGGAGATGGATGGGGAGAGAGTTTGCCAGTGGCTTAAATATCACCTGTACCTCTCCCTCCTCCTCCTTAACCCCCCCCCCAACCCCCAACTCCCAACTCCTTCACCCACTTACGTATACTACTTCAGTTTCCTTTACATCTATCTATCTCTGCGCAGGTGTTCAACTCCCCTCCTCTCTTCATCACATATGCATACAGTCATGAAAAGGAATTTATATAAAAACAGCCTCAGATGAATAACGTGTGATATATTACACTGTATCAGTATTTAAGACTAAATCAAAATGCAGAGGCAGTGTGTAAAAAATTAAATACACCCTATGATTCATTAGCTTATATAACCGCCTTTAGCAGCAATAACTTGAAGCACTCGTTTTCTTTATAACTTTATCAGAGAAATTTTTCTTCTTGTCAGCGTTGCTTCAGTTCATTGAGGTTTGCCGCCATTCGTTTACGCACGGCTCTTTTAAGGTCCTGCCACAACATTTCAATCAGTTTGAGGTCGGGACTTTGATCTGTCCATTGCAGAATCTTGATTCTTTTCTTTTTCAGCCATTCTGTTGTAGATTTGCTGCTGTGCTTGTTGAATGACCCAGTTTGGGTTAAGCTTTAGCCGTCAGACAGATGGCCTCACATTTCACTCTAGAGTTCATGGTGAACTTAATGACTGCAAGTTGCCCAGGTCGTGCACCTGCAAAACAAGCCTAAATCATCACCCCTCCACCACCGTGCAGGACAGTTGATATGAGGTGCCAAACATCTCCATTTTGGTCTCATCTCATCATTTTGCAAATCTAAGCTCTGTTGCAATGTTCATTTTAGGTTTTTCTCGGCAACTCTTCCAAAACACCACAATTTTTCAGTCTTTTCTAATTTCTAACATTTAACATGCTAACTGAGACCTGTAGAGTCTCCAATGCAGCTCTTGGGTGTTTGCAGAGTTTCTAAGCATTGCACGGTCTGTCCTTTGGGTGAATTTGCTGGGCTGCCCATTCCTGGAGCGATTGGCAATTGTCTTTCCACCTATCTTTCTCACAGTAGAATGATGGACCAAAACTTGTTTGGGAATGGCAAAAATACCCCCTTCTCAAACTGAAGGGCAGCAACAAATGCTTCTTTAAGATCACTGCTTATGTCTTTCCTTCATGGCACTCTGCTAACACTTACCCTCTTAATTCCTTTGGAAGCAGTAAGGCTGTATTTAGTTTTTCTCACTGATTCTGCATTTTGGCTTAATTTCTTTTAAATAAATGATGAAACAGTCTAATCTGTCGGGTGCTGATTTTCATCTGAGGTTGTATTAGAATAATTTTACTGACCATTACCATTAAATGATAGAAAATGGATGGATAGATTTTTACCTCATGTCATTCTTTAACAATTCAACAGAATTTCATCTTCTTGTACTTCATGGATCTTCATCCAAATTGTGCTCAAGCTCAAGGGCACACTTGTGCAAAACACCCATGCAGTGATGCTTTTACTTTCTGTACTTCACAGATTATGTTAACCTGTAAGTTGTGGTGCATCATCAGCCAGATGAGCTTCTTACTTTCTGGTATTTTATATCCTGATTTGTAAAAACCTTAAAACCGACACCAGGATTTTTAATTGAAAAATCTACAAAAACTTGTTATTGTCACAGTTTATTCAATATTAGCCATTACACTTTACATAAAATTATCCAAAACGATACAGCGTTACATATGAAGTTAAAAAATCTGCATAATAAAGTTTACTGAACAGGTCAGTGGACCTGAATAAGTCCAACTGCTGTACTTGGCAGGACTGCATTAATGCACAGTGATAAAAGCCTGCACAGTTCCCTGGGAACGGCCCCGTAATCACAAACATTATGACTCACACGTTCGTACACTCGTACGTGTATCACTTTGAAGATTCTTAACGCATGCTGTTATCTGCATCTTCTGTATCTCAGAATGAATGAGATTCATTGTGTGGCAACGAAGACACGACGGCAAACAATCCCCGCTGCAAATCTGCTGTGCTCAGTTCCAGCATGTTTTTAATCTACATGAGTTAAAGCTGGGTGGGGTTTACACTAAGGGACAGAATAATAACACTGCCATTGCAGACAGTTTAAGCTCTCTGAAAGAGACTGCAGCTCTCACAGGTCATCATTGCAGAGATTCAAATAAGGGATTACCTTTGTTAGATGATGTGCAACCCAGGTATGCTCACTTCAAAAACACGGCATCTGCTGTTAGTGCAAGTTATACAGGAAGCTGACTGCAGCAATTTAAGAGATGATGGTTCTATTAGTCATAGGAAGTACCAAAATGTATTTGCAATATAAAAATTATACATATTTTATTAAAAGAAATCATAACGTAGTGTAAAAAGCCCCGATTGTTCAGTAAGTGTGTTAATAATAACTGCGGCGAGAAACGTAGCATACTGTGAGTATAAAGTCTGAGCAGAGTGTGTAAATGAGGTTATTTACAATGGGAGTGTCGCAGTGAGCCATGGCGGTCACATGACTCAAAGCTTATTTGTCTCGCCCGTGTTGCTGTTGAGCGGTTTGCGGTGCCAGGTGCTCTAACAGTACATAAGGTACACATTTGGTTCGCTGCCCAAAATGTGTGTGCCTGAAGCACTTTGCAGCTGGTCTCACAGACCTGCAACACAGCAGGCCTGCAACACAAACCTTTTTGTTTTCATGGGTGCATTATTGATGATGAAACAATTTGCAAATCATTAAATTGTAATTAACAAATTGCATATAATGTGACAAAGAAGTACACTTTCAAGTTTATCTCCATAGTGGTCCAGATAAGAGTTACGTATAGGCTTAAAAGTTAATTATAAAGAGGCCATGTAGAACTTAAATAATGGCCGCAATAATGGTAATAAAATGGTAATAAGTTTCCAAAAGCATGCAACATCTCATTATTAGCCTTTTGCAGAAGCTCACACATTGATGGCTCAGTATTCTTTTTTTTTCTTCTTTTTTTTGCTTAAAAAAAAGCACAACCTCTGACAATGATACCTTTGACACTACCACCTCGTCTGATGGGCAGGTTCACTGGAGCCCGGGATTACTTTCATGTAATTGTTTGTGTCCCAGGGTGTGTTACCCATCAAATGCCTAATCCAGTAGTTTCCCAATGCCTAATGCCCAAGGATCCAGTTGCAGGTCAAACAGGGTCTTTAAACAGAATGAGAGTGTGAGTAACAAACAAACACATAAGGATGAACAAACGGTGCCTAAAACAGCAAAAAAAACACAAAAAAACCACAAAAAAAACAAAAAACACCCACGACGACGAGCAATTATAAGGAAAGCCTCCAAACGAGAGGTCAAATTTCTGCTTGTCACTCCCCTCTGTCCTGTGCTGCCAGGGATCACTCCTGATAATGAGCCGCCCAGCACCTAAGGGTTAAATAGGAAGGACCTGCTGTCTCAAATACACAATAATACAGGCACTAATTTAAAAAAAGTGACACCTGTTAAGACTGCTTGACTTCTTGGCTTTTAGTTATCATGTTCTTCTCTTCAGCTTAGGTTACAAGAGCGTCTTTTCTGACCTGCCCCTCTAGTGACCAGCCCACTCATATGAGGCTCATCTGGGCTCCCCTTTGGCCACTTAATGGCCCTTTGGTGTGGATTCCACCCCTGAACCTTAATTATTTAGCCAAGGGTCACACCTGATCTTCCAGTTCCTAATTTATGGCAGACTAAGAGTGACGAGAATATGCTGCAGATGCCAGATGAAGTTAACTTTTGCAGCACAGTGAGCCCGTGAAGCAGACTTGAAAGAGAAAGAAGAAGAAGAAGATGGTTTAAAGGGGGCCAATACCACAGTGAAGACAAGCTGAAGTAATGCAAAGCATCAGCAAAACACTTCTGTTTATTGTCATGCTCAATCAGAAATATAGCACGAGAATGTTAGTAAAAATGTACTGTCAGATTTTCATGCACCCAATGCAGGAACACTTTGACACGTTCAGAAATACACTTTAAAGAGTTGGAAGAGAAGAAAAATAGTACCCTAGGGTCTGTATGGAAAATCAATTATAGTTAAAGAGGAAAACAGCTACCCTCTTTTAGCACTAAATAACAGATATGATCAATGTATTTTGTTCTAAAAAGATGCGAACAACTGATTAAACAGAAAAGTTGTTGTAAAATGTTATTTCTTATCTTCTTATCTTTCGGGATGCTGGCAGATGTTTCAAAGCTACCTAACGTAAAGGAATTTTTGGCCACTAATCTTAAAAGCACATTTCCTAAAATGTCAAACTATTCCTTTAAGATGTAATTTACTTCTGTTTTACCAAGGACCCAAATGACTGCATGCCACAACTGTGCAGGAAGCCCACACAGAGACAAATGTGGGAAAAGGTTTGGGTTTAAACTAAAGGTCTCGTTGGCAGTGGTGCGTTGGTCACGTGTGCAGCAAGGTTTTCACAGGGACACGGCATGCACGGGATAGCGTACGTCTGCATGCTATCATAGTGTATTATCATAATGAGGTAAATGTGCTATATAGTGGGATGCACATGCTGTACATAAGAACATAGTGGTAACTAGTAGTACAAAGCAATAAACTGACAGTTATTATCTTATAAAAAGGAATATTTCGTTATTTTAGAGCTGGTCTTGTAGTGTTTTAACTTTTCCCAATATTGTTTTATTTCAAAGTTCTGTGTTTGAAACATAAAAAAAAATCATTAGTGGCTTTTCGATTCATTTTAACATTGTTAAGGCTGTGCTTTGTGTAGTGTTTTGAATGTGTGTAGTGTGATTTCTTTTCTCTTTTTGTTGTGAAGGATGAATTGTCCCCTATGAGGTCGCCTCCTCTGTCTTCTTTTCCACATCTTCCTTCACAGCAGCGGGGAGCTTGTCTGCAGTTTCCCCCACCTTTACCGTTTCCTCCACCTTTTCCTCCGCTTTTACAGCCGCTTCTCCTGCTTTTGCAGCTGTGTCTGCCACTGCTGCTTCCTTTGCTGCCTCCGGCTGCGTCTGCCCCTCTGCCTTTACTTCTACCTTTGCGTCTGCGTTTGCTTCTACCTTCACTTCAGCACTTGCTGCTGGCTTTGCCTCTTCGTTCGCCTCGGGCTTCGCTTCCTCGTTCGCCTCGGGCTTCTGATCCTCCTTGTTGGGGGCGTTTTGTGCCACTTGTGCAGATGCAGAATTCTGTGCAGGTTCCTCTTTGGCGAGCGAACGTTGCTCACTCAGCGAGCAGGCCACATAGCCGACTAGCTTCATGAACTCCTCAAAGCCAACCTTGCCATCTTGGTCGCTATCCAGCTCCTTACCCATGTTGTCTATCGCGTCTTTGCTGTCCGTGTCCTGAATAGTAGGCACATACAATCATGATGATTAGTAACTCTACCTCACCTCTTACTGGTCATATCACCATACATGATTAGTAAATGGCCCTCTATCAGTAGCTCCGTTTACATTATAATGTTGATCCGTGTCATTTCATCATACAGGATCACTTTTCCCATGTACTGGCTGTATATTACAGCAACATTTGTTCACAGTTCACATTTCAAAACTCTGGACAGGCTAAGGCTGGTCAGGGCTAACACAACACCATTGTCTGCTTTTATGGAAGATGATTACATAATCCAAATATAAGCAACAATTCTGAGATTTCAACAAAGATTTCCTAACCGTGAGGATGTTTCCCAGCTGGGATGAGACAAGGTTTTGGAATTCTTTCTTCCCTAGACTCTCCCTTCCTTTGGATGACTTCAGGAAGACCTTCACCATGGTCTGAATGGCACTCTCCATGACTTCTCTGTCTCTAAAAAAGGGAGAGATAAAAACAATGATCATATATAGATAGATACATAGATAGTGATAATCACTGTTGCGTGCTGTTTAAGGGAAGTTGCGTGGAGACAGTGTGGTTCAAGTGTGTTGCAGTAATAGGCACATGCAGTGGAAAATGAAACAGAGGATCTCCTCATTTCCATGCGCGTCCTTTCGTTTCAGGTGTTGAGCCTTGAGTTCCAATAAGGGAGGGATGGTGACGTGAGATAAGTGGAGAGGGTGAGAGGGAGTCTGATTGAGAGACAAGCTGTAACACACAATGGAAGTTCTGATCTTTGATAGGTCATCTGATCTACTGAAGCTACCGAGGGGACTGGGCTTCAGATTACCTAAGGGATTACCTAGTCCCTGTGTGCGCTTCTCTCCCGCTCCCCCTCTCCCTCATTCTGTCTTGCTTTTGCTACCTTGCCAGCTGTACTTGCCTCTCTCTTACCTGCTACTGTCTCTTTCTTGTTTTCACTCTGTTACCCCCTTTCACGCTACCAAATGGGACAATTAGGCCTGCTGTGGATTATCACTCTTTCATTACACATCAGCAGCCAATTCCTATACATTAAAACCTTTGCAGATGTTTGGAGTCTGACAGAGAGACTATCAGCACCTTAGATCTTTACAAACTCGTGCATATAGTCTACAGGCATTTCCCCAAGTGTAACATGCCAATAGGTGACACATGTTTGCAGAAATTCCATTCATTGCTGCATGTTAAAAATCACTTAGACAGGAATTTACAGGCTAGTTCCGAGTTAGTCTGTCCCAACGCAGAGAGAAGATATGTTTAAGGCAAACATCTTGCATGTCAACTTCAGAATTCAATTGTAGCAGCGCAAAGTACAAAGCAAAAGCAAACTGTTCTTTGTTTCAACAAGGAAGCTGTCATGCAGAAAATTAACATCATTAATTACTAAAGTATGTGTACTTTACAACACCCACCTTAAGTTTATGGTGCTAGTGTCAGTCTCAACATATGTTAAATAGCAGCAGGCTTTGACACCATAGAGTGTTTAAAATCTAACACTTGCAGCTGACCTACTGCTCTGTAACTGTCTGACCTTGTTGTGCCACAACAGAGCGCACAATATAACCACACGTTTGCATGCAGGCGAGTGAGCACATCTCTGATCGTCAAAACAGCTGTCACTGAACAATAGTGACCTAATAAAGTTATAAACAAGCGTGTGTGTGTGCGTAAGCATTTTCAAAGAAAATTAGTTTCACCAGTTTTAAACTGTCCAGCTATGGATGAAGAAACTGTTAATTTCTTGTTATGCTAAAACAAACAAACTCGGGCCTTTTAGGAACTTTAGGGGACTTCTTCCTCCGCTGGTGACACACCCTCCACAGCCTGAATACACAAGAGCCTTAACTGCTTATCTGTGTCCTACTCAAAATACATTTCTTCTATTTACAGCCTGACATTTCTTTCATTTCTCACATTCACTGTTTACCTACGACCTGCCGTAAGTCAGTATTGCTTGAATAGCTTCTAAAAGCGCGCAGGATTTTAAACAAATATCCCACGTCAGAGCTTCACCTTGTTGAACTCGGGAGAGAAGGCACATTAATCCCCGCTATTTGCCTTAAAGGCCCCCAAAACTACTGCGCAAATAATTAAATATACAGGCCTACAACCAGAGGTTTCCCATTTCCCTCCAGAGCCCAGAGAGGATTGAGTGTTGCGTTTCCAAACGGGCGAATGTGATACGGTACGTGCGCAGAGTAATGACAATACTACCGCTAGTGTGGCATTAAATATTGAGAGAGGAACAAGTTGGGTTGTGGCTGTAAAATACAGCGCGCAGTCATTGTCTTTCTTCCAAGTTTGCAAATACAGACAACTCAGACAATGTGGAATCCACATCGTCCACAAGCATGACGGTTTTTCCAGGACTCATCCCAAATACCACAAGTAGACCAGTTTTAAATATTTAAGCCAAAACAAATAAAATTGTCACAAGTGACAGACACAACTATACAAAACTTCACTCAGCAAGACAAACTGCCGCCTTCACGGCCTCTCGATTAAAAGCATATTGTGCTCAAAGGTGTAAACCCCCCCACAAAAAATCGCTCAAAAATGCACTTTTACGCGCGACCCGGATGCCCGGTGGATGTGTCACGTTAAAGCCCAATACTGTCACTCAGCGTTACCTTAATTTTTTATAGGCATTTGGCAAAATGGTCGGCATCTGCCTTAATCATATCAAATATATTTTCCAAGAAAATGAGCTCATGTTTCAATCTCACACAGTCTGTAAAAGCTAAAATTTAAACGCACATGAAAGCAAAACAGCCACTAACTATAATGATTTACTTTTTTTTAATGGAAGTGCAACGTGAGCTCAAAACTTCGGTAGAGTCGAGTCATTGAAACCGTCCCGCAGTCAGACAGCGGCCAAATTTCATGGGATGGCTCTTGCGAGAGTTTATCGAAACGTGGCAAAAAACCCCGATGAGCAAATAAGCTGCATACACGGAGGAGAATACTAAAATAAGCCAAAAAGGACGCTTTTAACTCACCGTTTACAGCCTGCAGGACAAGAGAAGTGTACAAATGTGCGCAAATTTGAGTTTCTGCCCTCTTCCCCACCTTTCTACGCTGCTTTGCGCCCAGAGAACTTGCCAAACTAGTAGGACTGCAGAATCTCTTCCGTGATTTAGGTTTTTTTTTTTCCTGTCCTTAAAACTTTTCCCCCTTCACAAGTCAAAGGGCGTGTACCTGGAAGAGAGAGAGAGCGGAGAATTGGGAATGTGCAAAAGCGCGACCCCAACTTTCGTGAAAAGGGAGTGAAAGTGTATCAAAACACTTATACTCGGTTTTTATTGGAATTATCTTTGGCTCTCGAGCCAGCTGTTTCACGTCATGTGTGATTTGTTCAGTTTCACGCCAACTAGGCAGGCTTGTGGCTTGGAGCGGCTTCATCTGCTGGGACGAGGAGACAGGGCGGGTGGGATTACTTCATCTGCACACAGCTCAGGCGTTTTCCAAAGTATTTCACTCACTAAAAGTAAAGAAAAAGCATAGCGATACGCCAGAATCTTGCAAAATTTTGCGGGAGGATGTGTCTTAAGTGAAACAGACACACATCTGTACGTCTCTGAATAACACACAATTGGCACAAGTTTACGCACCCACTTTCTTTGACGGAAATAAAAATTGTAATAAATAAATAAATACTTTTTTAACGCTTTTAAACTAACAGAATAGGATAAAACTTATATTAGGCTGAAAAATAATGGCCTGTCTCTTTTTCCTGCTGACACTTTGGAAATGTGAGGGTGAGGCGAGGGACTCTACTGAATATACTGCAGGAAAGCTAATGTGGGTGGCAAATATGGTTGAAGAGGTAAAGCAGTCTTTCCAGATCCCCGAAAGAGCTTTTGAGACTTTGAAATTTTGAATTTATGCCACAGATAAATATCCCCCGCTCTGTGCTGATAAGTTCTAAAGAAGCCTTCACATTGATGCTATCTGGTAACGCTCTGGACTTCAAACCAAAGGGAGTTGCTCATACAGACAATTCATTTGTGTGTTCCAACTTCACTTTGTCTATCACTTTGGAGTTGATGACTCATTGCATCATTCCTCCCACACTGGCACCTCAATCTGTGTAACTTGGATACAAAGGTCACATTTATTAATCAGTTAAAGATCATTGTTCTCCAAATCAGTTAGCAGAACCTCCTTATGTCTCTCTGGCAAAATTAAAACAGGCCTATAGGCTATAAAACAGCTGGGGAGCACGCCAGCACACATAACTCTGTCTAGACATTGGAATTAATACAAAGTGACCGTAACACTAAGAACTGCCAGCTGAAGAAGCACATTGCAATTAAACTGCACAAGCAAAATATAATAGAATGTTTTTGCAGAGGCCACACTGATGGACAGCAAAGGCTAAGCTATGCTTTTACATCATCCCTGCTTAATGCTTGGACAAGCAGCTTTGTACAGGTATTATAAAGCACTATGCAACAAGATATTGTCTGGATGGTGTAGTTGTAATAGTGGTAATGCATATTGGATTACAGCCCCCTAAATCAGGGTTGTAATACAATGTGGGTGGCTGGACATCATATAATATAGTGAATGAATGACAGGAGGCAGTGCTAGTTGTTGTTGGTGGTTTAAGACAATCAAGCCTTTAATTCATAGTTTCCTGTATTCAACAAATGGTTAACTGAAGAGTGGCACCAGCAGGGTGACAAAAGAATTCAAACGGTCTTGAACTCAAAAGCATAAACTGAGACGATTGGCGTTGCACAATCAGCTCACTTTCAGTCTCGATTGACAGAAAGCGACGAGCTCTACTGACTGAAGCCTCCCTGCTTGCTCGCCAGTTTTCCGATCAGCTGCCAGAACTCGGAGAAAGTCAGCTCCCCATCGTTGTTTTCATCCAGTGAGCCCATGAGCTGGTCGATGACTGCGGGATCACTGGCATTCTGCAGAGGGTGATCACAAGAACACTTCAGGATCAATACAATATAATGATCTCAGATGCGGTATCAGCTACTTTGAAACACTGTCCTGCCACCTAATGGTTGAATGAAGTAACAAAAACACCCGAAAAGCATTTGTAGGCACACTCACAACGTTTCTTGATCATGGGGAAAACAGCTATCAAAAGAGCTCAAACCCTGTCAGTTACTATGGCCATTGGGCTATAAAACACATTAGATTACTACCTTTTATATGCAGTCAAAGTGTTTTGCTTGATAGTGTACAGTTTATAATTAATTTCATTCCACTTTCACAGAGATACAATCCCAAATTACAAGAATTACACTCCTTACAAGAATCAGCTGACCACGGATTTGATCAATTAAAGATTTTGTTATAATCAAATAAATGTATTGACAGTTTTTTAATTCCACTGTAAATACAACAAAATCAGACATTACCTTATGATGCAGATGGTGATTTTATCAGTCAATTTTGTATAAAATGTTATTATCAGAATCAGAGAAACTCATTAAGTGATGTAAAAAAATGGATTATGTCACATGATGTACAGTCACACGTTGCATGTAGAATTAAAATGCACAGTATTAGAATTCGATAGCAAAATTATAGTAATATAATATATGTTACACACACAAGTGTTGAATTTTTACATGCAAAGTGTGCATCATGTTGTATAGAGTACACATGATACAACATGATGAGGGAGGATTTTTCTGATTGGCTGCCAAGGGAGTAATCTTAATATTTGTACACACTGCTCAGCATCTTTAAAAGTGTGTGGTGCCAAAACTGATTTGCTATTTAAATACCAGTGGAGATACAGCCCTACCAGTGGAGCAACAAAGAGTGACACGGCTCCAAACGCTGCGGTGGTTGTGGTGGTTCAGGAGGTAGCGCGGGTCGTCTACCAATCGGATGGCTGGTGGTTCAATCTCTGGTTACTCCAGTTTGCATGTCGAAGTATCCTTTGGTAATATGCTGACCCCCAAGTTGACCCCGATGCGTGCAGTGTGAATGTGTGTGCATGAGTGAATGTCAGGCGAGGTGCTTAAGTATAGAAAAGTGCATGTATGTTTGGGTGAATGCTCAGAGTAGAAAAAATGTGCATTTGCCAAACAGATCAATGCCACAGTTAGTTTCTTTAATATCTGTGTGTAGGGTGCTCAGGGACACAAATAACAAGGAAAAGAGGAAGAACAATTTAAGAGTCGCACCTTGACATAGTTGGGCAGCTGAGAAGCCACCAGGTGTTGGAACTCATCCTTACTCAGGGTGCTGGAGGATCCGTCTTTCCCAGCATATGTCTTGAACTGGGTGACAAGGGTTGAGATAGCAGCTTCCATGATGACCTGCAAAATAAACAAGTAGAGTGAATGCATTTCTCACACAAGAGCTTAAATAAAGAGATGCAGTAGGAAAGAAAAAAGCATCCGTCTTACTTTCTGTGTCTGCAGTGCGGCGTGTCGCAATAAGTACTGAGAACTTTGTCCCTTGACTGTGACCATCACCTCTCCAAATATATACGCTTCATCTTCACGACTGATGCAAACATCAGCGGAAAACATTAAACCGTTCCCCCTTCTCCCCCAGCCAGCAGGCTGCCCTTATCTGCCTGATTCCACTTCTCTGGAGACAGATGTCAAAACAAAGCGCACACACACACACACACACACACACAGAACAGAAAACGGCCATTCTGCCCTACAAAGGGCAAAACTGTACTAACGATAGCACAAAACCCATTTCAGTTTGCAGAGCAAGGCATTTAGTGGTAGCATCAGGCCATTCTAATCAAGTGACCGAATCATGCATGCCTAAGCAGTAATTAGTTTATACAAAACATGACTCAAATAATATGGTACAAACACACAGTGTCATGTGTGAGCCTTTCCAACTGCACTAAGCTGATTAAACCTTTTAAAAAAGATTAAAACAGCATTTAAACTTTAGACATTTTATCTTTTTTTTTCCCCCCTCAGCACTTCACTTGTCTTTCACTTCCTCAGGATTGTCTCAGTATTTTATAGCTGAAAATCCCTCTGCACCTTAATTTTCATTTAAATGAGATCACGTCTCCATGATGGACTCGTAAAAAGGGCCCTACTCAGAAGGAAGCAAACATGTACTGAAACATTTCTATAATGACTGGTATGTAGAATTTAAAGAATGGTAAGCTCTCACTGCAGTTTCATAATCGCTGACAGACATTCTTGTTCATCAGCGCGTCAGGTCTGTGACTGTCGTATCAGCGTGAGCAGAAAGTGTGTTCGTGCCTGTGAACGTGTAGCTGTTGAGTATTTGGTCTAGGTGTAAATTTTTCAGTTTGCAATCACAGCTGTGTTGATAGATGCCTGTCGTGCCAACACTTCCACTTCACACCCAGACTGAGTCAGATGTCGCGCACACGCGGCATCTAAACACTTCCAGTAAGCTGCGTATCTGGCGTTACATTTTTCGGTACAATTTCAAAAATGCTCACAGGTCACACTGATACTGATACTTATCACTGTGACCTGTGACAAATACTAGGGATATAGTCAACCACAGTTTTTTTTATATTCCTCATAAAATGTACACTGTATGGACATAAGTACTGGGCCACCAACAGGAGCTGTTCAGCCATGGTACCCATGCTGTGAAACTGCTGGCACACAGTTTTTGTGCTGATGCTAATGCCAGAGGATGTTGTAACTGTATGTAGAGTGCCACTTTGTGGATGAGTTACTGTTGTACCTAAACACTTCCAATAAGCAACGTTCATGTCCGTAAATATGTCCCTTATTTACGGCACATACTTCATTTGGTCTATTGGTATATCGGATGCCCTTCCTGACACCCAAGGGATTTGCTTCTCCTCTCAGGGTTGAACTGGGGACCTTTGACTTGTTAGGTGAAGAAGTGTAAACCACTAGGGCCACATGCTCCTAAAGATCTCCACCTTTCAGTAATACCATTTACATTTGCTTGTGGAATATCTAGGAGGAAGAAATTTCATCAACTGACTTGTTGCAACGGTGGCGTCCTATTAGAGTACCCAGGATGAATTTGGTGAGCTCTTTAGAATGACCCATTCTTTCACAAATAATTGTAAAATCAGACCGCATGCCTAGGTGCTTATTTCATAAATCTGAATTCAAAGATAAAGTGGTGTAGAGTACCTTTGTCCATACAGTGTATCATGTAAAAAGAAAAACGCGTGAATTTTTTGAAACAATTGAAATGATTAAATAAACACATTGTTTACGTATCAAGGGTGAAAGATTTATTGAACTTAATATTGACCTTCAAAATGAGGACATAACTGTTGATCGGGGGATCGATTACATGCATGTTTGAGTCAGGTCCTACATTATCAGTACGCACACAGCCCTACTGTTGTCCCACAAAGACAAAAAAATACTCCTCAAATATTCATTAAAGTCTGCTTCATTAAAAGATCCATCTGTTGTGATTAGCGTTCTTCTGAATCCTTTGGTCTGGACACCTTCAAAAAGACAAAACATCCATCTCCAAAACTTAAAATCAGCTCAACATTTTGTGTGTAAACTCTACGACATTCATTCAAACAGCAGTAAAATTACAAGTCGTGTAAACTTGTTTTCTCTTATTAATCTTTGCAGAAGCAAATAAAATCATCTACCTCTCGTCTAATCAAAAGGATTTGTAATATAATAAAAGGCACATAAGCAGGAGCTGGCAAGCTAAATAAATGAAAATGTCACCATTTTCACATTCAATGCATTCGGCCTGGGAGAAAATCTGTGGTTCTTCTCGTTAAAATAAGAAAAAGAGATGCACTGTAGTGAGACAATAAATAAACATGAAATCACTGTTGAGAGAAAAACAATCACAATCTGTTCAACTTCACATCCACAAATAGAGGGAAAAGTCAAATTTCACTACAATCAAAATACAAATAAAACAACTATTTTTTCACAATTTTAAAGTAATTCTGAAATATATTTTGGACTTTGCTTTGTGTTGTTTCACCTACCTACACTAAAATAAAATTAAAAATAAAATTAAATGAAATGTTTGGGGTTTTTTTTTCGTGCTTATTTATATCACCTAAAAGCAACAAAGCTATGTCTAGGTAACTGCCACGCATGCCACTTCATATCTATGCGTGAGAAAAAAAGGAAAAAATATGTATATATACTTGTTTTGTTGCCAATTTCATTTTGGCAAATTAACAGATATACTAAATGAAACTACTTCAGCTCACTAACGTCTCTAATTTTACTCAGATTGTGGGATACTGAGTAAGAGTAGCGGTGTTAGTGGTCCCCATGGATACACTACCAAATAAACAAACAAACAAAAAAAAACCTGTCCTAAAAAAACAAAGAACAAACAAACAAAAAAACCCCACCTATTTAAAATAAATCTAATTGGAAACAAAAAAATGAAAGAAGCCGTTTCTCAGATGTTTGAGAAAAGTGCTAAAGTGGTTTAGCAATATTCAACTTAACTTAACTATGGCTATCGCGTCGCCCTATTGCTTTTTTTTCTTGAGCAGCACAAACCGGTTCCTGGTTGTTCCACACGTCTGCCGTCGGCCAAGAGGATGGAAAAGTTCTTCAAATCTAGAAATCAGGCCCTCTCAGGCAGTCCTCTGTGTGTGTTTGGCCAAATAAAGAGCTGCTGACAGAAAACTGGTCCGACCTGATCTGATTGTTATCACTGAAAGGACCGGGATCTCATCCTCTGGGATTGGACAGTCACACCCGAGCAGGGATAAATCCTATCTGCAAAAACATTTCAGTATTTTTTTAACCTGCTTGGAGTAAAGATTAGTCAGGCTCCCATACAAATAAACCCCCCTTTTTTTCTATTCACAACTTATATAACGGTACATAAGCTGTGCTGATGGTTATTTGCAAATACCATCTTCTGTGATCTGTGTGATCGATTTAAACTGACATTATAATGAACTGTAACATGCACTACACGTGTGTAAAGCACTAAACAGCAGAGGAAATTCACACAACACATTACTGAAGGACTTTGCTTTAGGAGGCATGACTCGACAGAGGTAGGTAACAACGACTAAGTCCAAGATGACGAATACAAGTCTAGCTTATAATTACAGACTCAGAGAGACATGTTTATGAGAGGCACGACCACTCTGTGCCAGAAGCTACTACTATTACAGCTCCGAAGAGAAGGTAGGCAAGAAATGTCCTATAAAACCACCACTGGTTTCCTCTCTGCGTCCGTTTTTTAAGCCGTGGCAGCAAACTTCCACAGGGCTTCTCGCTCAAACTCCTCCATCTCCTCCTCCAGGGAGTCGTCGTCCTTCTTCCCGTCGCCCTCTAAAACATCCACCATGTCTTCCAAAATGTCTGCCACGTCCTCAGCAAAGTCGCTGAAACGAATCCTGTCGTGGATGAACACGCCGTCCTCAAAGTAGTCTGCGGTCAGCCTCCTGAACCTATCCTTGCTCTCTGATGATGACCTTTCAAGCTTGCTCAGGTAGCCCTCCAGAAGTTCCTCAAACTCGGACAGCTCCACTGGATAGAGCCCCTCCTTGCTGGCGCAGTCCTCCATGGAAGTGCAGCCCAGCTGGGGACGGACATTGCGTTGGAGCTTTCGCTCCTGGTCTCTCCAGAAATCGTTGTTGTGGTGCTGATGAGGATGGCGAGGCTGCTGATGGTGATGTTGGTGCTGGTGGTTTTTAGCAGACCGGCTGTGCCACGGTTTCTCCTTCCTCCTCTCCTCTCTGTCCATTCTCCTCTCACCCTTCTTGCTCTCCCACTCATCCTGGTGTTTCCTCCAAGCCTCTTTATGAGAGTTTTGCTTTTGAGGCTTCCAGTCTTTCTCGTTCTTCTCCTCTTTGTCTCTCCACCCTTCCTCTTTGCTGTCTTTCCACTGTTTTTCTCCTCTTTGCTCCCTCTCGTCTTTGTGCCTCCAGTCTTCATCCTTCTTGTCTTTCCACTGTTTTTCTCCTCTTTGCTCCCTCTCGTCTTTGTGTCTCCAGTCTTCATCCTTCTTGTCTTTCCACTGTTTTTCTCCTCTTTGCTCCCTCTCGTCTTTGTGCCTCCATTCTTCCTCCTTCTTGTCTTTCCACTCTTTTTTTCCTCGTCCCTCCCTCTCGTCTTTGTGCCTCCATTCGCCCTCCTTATCTTTCCACTCTTTTTCCCCCTTTCTCTGCTTCTTCTCTTCTTTGTCCCTCCATTCTCCCTCGTTGTTGTGCTGCCACCCTTTCTCTCCTCCCCTCTCCTCTTTCTTGTAGTGGTCCCGCTCATTGTGTTTGCCTTTGTTCCCTTTCCATTTGGACTCCTGGGGCTTCTTCTTCCCCCACATCTCAACTTCTTTGGAGAGTTTCTTTTGGATCTCCTCCAAGTGATCCCTGACCTGTTTTCTCTTGCCTCCATCTTTTTTCATTGCGTCCAGCCTTTTCTTGCTCTCCTCCAAAAGAACCTTCTGCCGCTGGAGTTCTTCCTTCAGCCTTCCTCCCTGCTTTGTGTCCCTCCCCCTCTCTGGTCCAGGTGTTTTCTGGTTACTTTGACCATCTTTGTCTTCAGGCTGTGGGGCCGAACTAGATGCAGCTGGAAGTATTTCCTGATCAGCTGTGAAGGATTTAATATATATCAAAGTTAAAATGACCCTGGTCGTTACCAGTGTGTCTCTACGCATGCAGGATACAATCAATAAGTATAAACTTAAAGGGCGATGTAGTTGTCACATTATACCTGCGAGCTGGCTGAGTTCAGTCACTCTGGCTCTGAGAGTCTCGAGCTCTCTCTTCAGCTCTGGCAGAGATGACAGCTCCTCCTTCAGCTTTGCATTTTCTTTTTCCAGATCTGCTTCACCCTTTTTATCGTCACTTGCTGCTAACGCCTTCAGTGCAGAGTCAAGTTCTTCTTTCTTAGACTGAGAAATATGGTCAAATAGTGACAGTTTATAATGTGGACAAAGCCGTAGGTAAATTAAGGTGCTGCACAACTTGTGTAACAATTAAAAACATTCATTGAAACATCATAAAACCAATTAAAACTAAATAATTAGCATCAGTGTGACTCCATACTGACCTGAAGTTGAGCCTCTAGCTGAACGATTTGTTGGTTTTCCTGTGTCAGTTTATCCAATAGCTCTTTCATATCCTGTGGATCACTGCTAAGCCCGTCCTGGATTTAAAATCATTGGCACATGAATAAAACACATATTTTTTAAAAATTTCTATCTCTTTATGTTTGTTTTTAAAATTTTAATAGCACATGATCATATGAAGTAGGAATCTGTGGAAACAGACCTGGCTTTGTTCTCCGTCACTCAGATCGGAGGCGTCAAAGTCACCTGTCAGACAGGAAGACAACGTTTTAAAACGAGTCCTTCCACAGGCACTTTCACTGACACACAACTGCCATGCTGCCTTTCAAGATGCTCAAGTGCACTCTTTGAGCTCAGGCCACTCTCTGCACACCACACCAACTGTTTTTCTTTTCCATTTCATTAATAAGTATGGCATATTTTGCCTTCAACACCGTGTGACTGCAGTAGACACATTCCCATTTAATTTAAACCCCAGAAAACATTCAGTGAGTCCTTCAAAAATATTATAGAGAGCGTTAAAATTCAGAATGCATGTTATTTGCCTTTTTCTGCTGCTGCAGCACCAACTGTCAGCCCAGATAAGTGCTTGGGCAAGCTATTGAGCATTAGCCAGTGAGCGCAGAAGCTTACACTGCTGCCTTATCTTTAGCTCTGGACCTACCATTATCCAGGTCACTGTGGAAACCTGTTGACATAGTAGAGCTTAGTCAACAAGATCTGAAAGCAGACATCTAACTATTGCTGACAACAGCAAATAAAGGCGCTTATGTAACTCGTAAATACTGTCATTGTCAAACAGAAACTGTGAAATGATGGAAATTTATGGCAATATTTACTCTAAACTCTTAATGCTCCCTAACACTGCCAAACTCTGATGCTGTGTAGGAAGATCACAGTTTCTTTTCTGACATTTTAACATACAGTGCTGTGCTAAAGTCTTGAGCCAACCCCTCATTTCTTTATGTTTTGATGGGACACAAACATATACCGAAACACGGCATATGAGACAAAAACAGAGCTTGTACAATTCTAAAAAGTTTTAAAGTTGTTTTCTAAAGATTCATCTAAAGAAATGGGAACAGATTATCTGTTTTTTGCAACAGGCTGCTCATAAAAACCGTTGTTTTCTTTTCTGTTGTGTGCAGACAAAACACTGGTTTGTCCGTTTATGCTTGAATGATTCATAGGTCAGAGAAAATGGTCAGGAAAACCTGAGAACTATTGCTCAAAAGCACTTTAAAGCAAAGTTTAAAGATACACAGTGGGGCTCAAGATTTTTGCACAGTTCTATAAATATTATAATTTATGGTATTAAAACATTCACTCTTACTGTTAATGTGCAGCATACAAATTGTAGCCACAATATTGCACTAAATCAAACAATAAAAGCAGAACCAAGCTCGCTAACTTAGTTATGAGAGGAACTGACCTGAGAGAAAGAGGGAACCTAGAAATAGCAAGACCAGAGCACCCACAATGCATTTGTTCAAGGAGAACCATGGCTTTTCCTCCTTCTTCTCAGCCAGCTTGAATTCTACTTCCTCTTCCTCATCCTCCTCGTCTGATGTTCTTGGTCTCTGTGCCTCAAAGGTGGGCACATTTCTCCGCCGCAGTCCATCATCAAAGCTGCCTGTGTCACCCGAGTCATACCTAATGGAAGGCTCTAAGAAAGGAAAAACGTAAAAAGAAAAAAAGAAGAAATTCTAAGCACGAGAAAGAAATGGCAAGACAGCAAAGACCTGTCACATTTTCTGATGTATTTTTGTGACAGATGATGATAATGTGCCTAAACCTAAACCACATGTATTCAACTGTGGGCTGGAGTCACTTCAACAAATCATCTCAACATCTGTGGCATCTTTGTCAGAAGTGAATAATTATGTGCTGGCCGACTTCCTCACGCAAAATACCAGACTCTAAGTGAACAAATGAGCTGCAAAACACAACAGCGTGTAAACAGCATGTGAAAAGTGTCTGACAAAAAAAGCGACTGCTGGTTCTCAGAATGGATGACATTTTCGCACTAAATTACAACAACAGTAATTTCATGCATGGGGGTTTCTTCATTTTCTCAGTGGGGTGTGGGCTCTCCTGTCATACTGATAAATCACTTTCCAGCTGCTAGTGAGACATAGATAAGCAACATGTTAACAAATTCTCTCATTTTTCTGCTTTTATCAACTTGTGCCTATTATAAAGCACCGCTTACTTTCCTCAAAAGCTGCAGAGGCAGCTGGGAAAACCTGCTAAGAGCCCCAGAGCCTGGGACCCAGATGGAAATATTTAAAGGCAGGATGCTCACTCTATGTCACTTTACAAATAAGATCAGCTGTAATATTGTTACAGGTACAACGTTGACTTAAGGTCCGTAAAATGTCATCTTATCTTGAGATCGAGTATAAAAGAGGGTTACTATGTCAACATCAAGCTTTAAGACATCCATTATTAAAAGACATTTTACAGGTTTAAGATTAACTGACAACAAACAAAAGGAGGTTCACATACTGAACTGTGCAAAAGTCTTGATTTGAAAGACATAAAACAGAAAATTTTGCACTAACAAGACGATTCCTAAAGAGCTATTAGCTGAAAACTTATAAGCATAGTGTGCAGTGTATCCTTAAAAGAACTAAAAGTGGATGAGTGGAGGACAAATGAAGAAGAAAAAAAGTATCTACAGTAGAGGAAGAAACAGATAAAGCCCTGACACAGGACCTGCATCTGGATTTCAATTGATCCATCGACTGTTCACTAAAGTCTCAACAGAAATAGTCTTAGTGGAAGGATGGCTGTCAAGAAGCCATTCTTAATGAAGAAAAAAGAGAAAAGCCAGAATTATGCCAAATTACACAAGAACTGGACTGAAAAATAACTGGAAACAGTTCTTTTGTAGTGATGAATCCACATTTGTATTTCAAATTGTCACCAATGTGTACAGAGGATGTCAGGAGAGAGGTGCAACAGTGATTGTCTATTCAATTCAATTTTATTTATACAACACCAAATCACAACTACAGTTGCCTCAAGATCTACAGAGAAAAACCCAACAGTTAGATGATCCCCTATGAGCAAGCACTTTGGCGACAGTAGGAAGGAAAAGCTTCCTTTTAACAGGAAGAAACCTCAGACAGAACCAGGCTCAGGGAAGGGCGGCCATCTGCTGTGACTGGTTGGGGTGAGAGAAAGAAGGCAGGATAAAAGACATGCTGTGGAAGAGAGCCAGAGAGCCACCATATTTTACAGATGGCTGTAAAACATGGTGGAGGCTTTGTCATGGGGCCTCATTTTGGCCAGTAGTGTTGGTAATCTTGTAAGATCTGATGAAATTCTGCACAGTAATGTATATTTCTAACTGCGCACAGAAAGAGGAGACAGACGTTCACAAGACTCCAACAACAAATTTTTGCTCTGACTTCAGCCTCTGGTGTCCATTTCCCACAGTGAATAAGAAGACCGGTTCCCCAGAAATGAGAAACTTGTGTTGTTTAATTACATTTTCTTATTGCGCTAGTTTTCTTTTTTTTGTTACATCTCTAATTTTATTTAAGCTTTTGTCCTGCTTGTTGAAAAAAGATATTTCATCTCTCATCTAAAAGAAGATAGTCAATTTAAGTTTTAGAAAATACATTTTGCAGGATTCAGAGAATATATCATAGCAGGATCTTCCACACTCTTTGATTTACAACCTCTTAAATTAAGGTTACGTGCTTGAAGCTATTTGCATACCATGGCTTTACTGTGGATTTCCAATCACACTGTTTTTGCCATCACTGATAATTTCATGTGAAGATATTTTGAAAGAATCTATTTCTACTGAGAAAAAAAAAAATCAAAGAAAAGTAGAATACACAGCCGTGTGTGTCTGGCTGGATTTGGAAATACTGTGCGAGTGCCTTTACATTTACTGAAACGCTTATGTAAGATAATCAAATACCTTCTTCATCGTCTCTCTCATCTTCCCTCACTGGCTCCGATGGCTTTGCGGGCTCATTTTTAACAGCCGCCTCCTCATCTGCCTCAGCTGAACCAATGGTCTCTGGTGCAGGACTTTCATCAGTAGGATGTTCTGTCACCAGGCTCTCGGGGACTGGGCTTTGTGACTCTGTGCTGTCTGGAACAAAGCTGATATCAGCTTCAACATGAGATGGGGGATCCGTGGCTGTAAGGGTCTCGGTGGGGATGTTAACCTCGGGTTCAGCACTGAAGACTTGACTCTCCCCAGGAGGACTCGCAGGAATCAGTCCAACATCAACAGGCTTCTGGAGCTCATGCTCTGCAGAGATGGGGATCTCAGTAATCAGAGGTGCAGAGCAGGACTCCTCGGACTCGAATGGGGGGACTTCAACAGTTGGAATATCCAGTGGAGCCCCCATGTCAATGTTGGTGACAAATGGCAAGGCACCTAGGTGCTCATTGTCACTGGGAGAACTGGTTACAATGTCATGGATAACTGGAGGCTGACTCTCCAAATCCAGATCTGGTGGGTCAAGAAGGCTGGGTGGGAGAGGGCTCATACGGGATGGACTAGAAGGGACAGGACCCTCACTGGACTCTGGAGAGGTCTCTTGACACACCTGATGACAAGGACAAAAGTGTAACTGACATTTTAATTAACCTTCAAATAACAGAGTGGTAGTTAAACTGTTAAATACTTCAGTGTTGACTGTTCCTGCACAAAATATTTTAAACATGTCTACTAACGAGATGTTTGTTTAGAAATGTCATGAATGAATGAAAAAGGAAACACCCTGTCTATGATGACTTCATTTGTTGCTCAAAGTGTTAACGAGTAACCGTTCACTTGCATGAATCTAGAAAGTAATTCTGTTTGTACAATTTGTTTATTAAACTTCTTTTTGCATAAAAATGATCACGAATATAACTTATGGCTGTTATTTTCTATTTTATTTTTTGATAAAGTTCTGCAACTTTTACATGTAATTGAGGTCATTTCCCTGCAAACAGCATCGTTTACAGTATTTCTCTTTCATTAAGTGATGCTGACCAGGATTACTTTGACAATTTTATTAACCCTTTAATTGATATTACATGAGCATGACAGTAAGACTGAAGCAGCTGTAAGTTTTTTTTAAGTCAACACGACATCTATCATTATGACATCTGTCATTTTCTGCTTTCAGTGTCTTGATGCAGGCAGGGATACAAAGTCATTATTAAAGATCAATTTTTTATGTGAGAATTTTGAGATTGCAAACTGTACTCTAGTCCTATTGTGTTTAACAGAATGATACATTATATTTTATAAATGTTGGTAGAAATAGTGAGTAATAGCTTTATGTAGATGAATAGAGATGAATCATTACTCTTATTCTACTTACAGGATTTAAAATTAAAATGTTAAATTTTTATTTATTAATTTTTCAGGCATCTGTAAAGTTCAGAAAAGAGCTTCGAGTGTTACTCCTAACAGGCTTTTAAGCGGTAAACATTTAAGATAGAAAGATGGTCATATGACTGTGGTTTTAAAATATGAGTGATGAAGTCATGCTACGTGTTCTTTACCAGGAAGAGAAGGTTAGATAATGCAGCTTAAGTTTTATGGTCAAACTGTGCAAAGTAAACAGTTAATTAGTCACTTCTAGACGTCTTCGGGCCTTCTTAATACATTAAACTCCTACTAATGTGCTGCTGGTGGAAGCTGATGAATGTTCATTTACATGTAAGTCTATCAAAGCTGTCAGCTGCATATTGGGGTAGATGCTGTGTGATTGTTGAGAGTATACAAAGCAACAGAAAGTTTGAGGAGTTAAGTCGTTGTTTAAATAGAGTATGGGCCAAATTCTGTGTGTAAATTTGCCCATGGATATTTTTGGTGCCCACTATAGACCGAAGCAGAAGAGAAAATTCACTGGTAGAAATATGAATAACACTGGATATTTATTTTTATTTTTATTGTGTAAACAGGAATTATTATAACCATCTGTTTCTTCAATTTGTTATGCTAATCAGATTTGTAGTGAAAGGTTATTACAGGTAACATTGTGATAACTATATAGCCAGCAGTTACTACTGGATTTTGGGTGGCAGTGCGTGTATGAATTATGTGCAGTCATATGAAAAAGACTACAGACAGATTACCTGTACTTACAGCAGAAACAGGTTCTACAGTTGTAGACCTGCTACATCAGAAGACCTGATTTAGGAGTTATTGAGACTCAGTACCAGTCCTTGGTAGTTTGAAGTCAAAAGAAACAAGCAGAGGTAAATATTTGAAGGAAATACTTACAAAAATAGTCAGAATACATGGAGTAGGCGTGAGTGTATAGTCCTGCTGGACTTATGCTCATGTTAGTGTGGAGGGCAATGGGAACGCAGACAAAATTGCAAAGTAAGAGTTGAAATTAGAGGCTAACATAATGAAAAGCTCTATTTGGAAATAGGGAGGCAAAGCTTAAGCTTTTTTTATATAATTCAGAGATCTTACATAAGCTTTATGAGACAGGGTGAGGACAAACGAGAAGAAGCTCTATTTCTCTTAAATGGAGGATCGGAAGATAAGATGCAGATAAAAAGATTTTAAAAATTCCTAAGGTTTAAGCTTGAAACTTTTTAGGTGAAATGTGACCATGTTATGAGAAGAAAGGCATGATATTTACTTATAGAGAGCTTGGGGTTTTAAATCATAGATCACTTCCAAAGACACACAAACAATTTGAATCCAGGAAGCGCTCCTACTTAAAATATTTTTGCAGATGTGTCCCCCCCCCTCTTAAATCTATCCTGATGTGCAAAAATACCCTGAGGTTACACACTGTGGTAAAGTAGGTGGAGCTGCACCTTCTGAGCAGCTACAAAACTCAGAAAAGAAGATGATATTCTGGCTTTCAGCTGTGATCTGTCAAACAGCAATACATTTGGCACAGTTGGTGATCTCAGTCTAAATATGATGTGATTGAATTTTTGTTTTCTTAATGAACTGCTGCGTAGTTACTAACCTGGTGGCCTTCTTCAGATAGTACAGTTTCTACGGGGATGCCAACTGGTTTGAACTCCACAGCAGCTCCTGAAATAACACCAACACAATGCAAAAACAAAGATGTAGAACACAAGAAAAGGTCACAGCTTTAGACACCAGGCAGATATGTTGACTTGTCAGTACCTGCCACCTCCTCGGAGAGACTGGGGACATCCCCCAGGCTCTCTGTGCCATCGTCCACGGGCCCGACATTCTCAATGGCAGCTTCCTGTTGAGTGAGAAGAGCTAATGAGAACCGGCTGGTAAAAATTTACACCTGTAGCATTCACACTCACCAATGATTACAACTGGCACTGCTTACCAATTAATTATGGAGTCAGATTTTCCTGTAATGATCTTGAAATACTTGATAACAAAAGCTACAAATCACAGTCAAACTACTGTCTGATGAGCTTTTACACATTTTCCAACCCAAACTGACAAAACAATATCCATGCAGCTGTCGTGGGTTTTCTATCCTAACAAACGAGGCTGGGTAACAAGGCCAAGTCATGCTTGCACACTGAGCTGATACACAAAAAAAAAACTGTGAAGTTGAGTACTGCATGGGATACAAGTTGTTGATATAAAAGCTGATGTAAAAGCCAGTTATATATAGTTCTGGAAGCAATTAAACAGTAATGACTTCAATAAAAAAATACATTTTACATTCAGTACTTCTGTTTTGAGTGCCACCTCTTAGCTGCTGTTAAACCTCAGTGTGGTCACTGTGAGTGGGAAGCCCGTTTCTGATATTTAATGATTAACAGAAATTTGTGGGTGAAACCACCGCAGCTTTTCTTTCATGACTCAAAAACCCTGCCCCTGCATATCACACCGACTGACTGCAGTTGCCTCTCTGCCACTGAGAATGACAACGTTTCCCAGGGAAGTGCAAGCACACGTGTGTCACTAAATCTGAGGTGCAACATATCAGAAAGACTCAGTTCAGTGTGACTACAATATTATCTTAGTTGGCACAGTGTATACTGGGATATTTGCGTTGCTATAAATACCTTGTGCTGGTCAGATAGCCAAGTGGCATAGAAAGCTATTCCACAGGGGTGCATTATTGGATAAAGTATGAGAACTGCTAGAATAGTATAAATAAAACATAAATAAAAGACAAAAGTGAAATAAATCCTATTTCCATCTGAACTGTGCACATTATCTGCCTGATGAGTCACAATTTGGCGCTCTGCAAACATTCACCAGGATGTCTCCCACTTTAAGCCGCTCTGGGCTGCAGGTTAGGACAAGACAAATTATAAATGAACCAGTATTCACGGAGCAGGATAATAATCATGGCGCTCCAAATGATACCCAGACTTTCCTTAGCTATGCTCATCTCGTCTTACCTCGGGGGAAAGGAGGGTCCAGCTGTTGGTGGAGGAGCCTGTGCTGCCTGTGCTGTTGCTGCTGTCAGACATCGCCCCCGTCAGGCTTAACTTGGCACAGCACACGGGACAGATTGAGCTTTAAAAATCCTGCATATGACGACAGAAACAACGTGTCTTCAGCGAGCACGCCTAATGCACACATGCGAGCCTCATTATCAACATGCAATTACCCGACTACAACGAGTTCAGGTGCATCAGGCGCAGTTGAGAACATTAAAAAAATGCACAAACTCGATGAGCCGTGTGTGATTTTATGCAGCATTCGCATGCAATTTTGAAAACTACGGTAAAAGAGGGCAGAATCGCGCAGTTGTGGCACAGTTAAAACCTTGCAAACGCAAACGGGATAAAGAGCAGATTGTCGCTGATTCAAGTTATGTAACGGAGGCATCCATAATACACCGCTGCGCAGTGAAACAAAGGCTTCAGTCAGTGCAGAAAACAAGAATCTCCTGACTGCATTCATCGCTACTGCTATTTCCAGCCAGCCATTCATTCAGATCCATTCATCCAGTCAAGCTGTGCAGCAGTTAAATGCCCAAAAATGGTCAAGCGCCCCCCCCAAACTGCACGGGTACTTCATTGATCCAAGCGTGCAAATAAAGGTCAATACTCACTTATCGGCAACGCTAGCGCGCGCTAAGGTTCTGATTTGCTCATATAAGAGGTAAATGCTGGGGGGCTGTGGTTGTTGTAGCAACCAAATTCAAGGTTCACTCATGATGGTAAACAAAGGATGGTTGGCTGAATATTCCCACTCCCACTCTTCCGCGTTCTCACTCAGGCCCAGCTGTTAAGCAGGCTGTCCCCGACACGAGCTCGGCTCCATCACCGCGAACGCGAAGAAGACGTTTATTTACCCCGCGTCCTCACACTTGAGTCGCTCGGCGTTTTCCACTTCAAAGCCCTTTGCTTTTGTTTTGTTTTGTTTAGCACGAGCACAGCTCCTCTCCTCCTCTGAACTTGGGAACTTCGGGAATTCCAAGTAGCGTCACGTCAACCAACGTGTCTCACATCCAATGGGATTTCACCAAAGCCGCGGGAGCACCCGCCCCCGAATCAAGGCTGGACCAATCGGATAAAAGTGTCGCGTCAGGAAAGCGACGTGCATCCCAGCTTGATTGACGCACGCAGGTGAAAGTGGCAGGTGATGGTCGCGGCTCTTTCTCCTTGGTTTATAATAATACAAGTTCATGTGTGATCCCACAAGATACACACATACACACACACACACACACACACACACACACACACACACACACACACACATATATATATACAGGAGCCACCAGTCGCTCACTGACACGTCTGCTGAACTATATTTGTACGGGACTTGCCAGAGTGGACAACCCCTTTCCCACTATTGCTCCAATGTGGGCATTCATTTCATCATCTCCTAACCCTTCTCCTCTAAAATTAGTCATTTAAGTGTTTTCTCTGGGATAAGCACTTTCCTTTTTACGCCTCTGTACTCCTAAAGCAAACAACAACATAAAAATGTCTTGTTGACAGCAGTGTGAAAGTTGATTTATTTTATTTGAGGTGTTGAAAGGTAAAGATTGGGCCTGCTCATGTTTACTGTGGTGGTCTATCCCCAGAGGTAAATGTACACATACAGTGGTGTGAAAAAGTATTTGCCCTCCTTCCTTCTTTTTTTTTGTCACACTTACATGTTTCAGATCATCAAAAAAATAATATCAGAGAAACATAACACTAGTAAATACAAAATGCTGTTTTTAAGGGATGATTTCAAATATTAAGGCAAAAAGTTATCCAAACCTACCTGGCCCTGTGTGATAAAGGAATTGCATTAATAACCAGTTATTAGGTTTAGGGAGCAATTCTTTATTTCACATAGGGCTGGGTTTGGATAGCTTTTTTCCCCTTAATATTTGAAGTCATCATTTAAATGCTGCATTTTTTATTTGCTCAGGTTATTTTTTGTCTAATATTACAATTTGTTTGATGATTGGAAACATGTAAGTGTGACAAATAAGAGGGAAAAATCAGGAAATAGGGAAACACTTTTGCATAAAGATGGATCTCTTAGATTTTATTTATATTGTGCATACTGTAATGCATATTAGCAACAAAAGTAATCCCAGGACTCTTACATTGTAATATAACAACCTCGCCTTACAATATTAAAGACAAAAAAACATTCATTTGTGCAAGCAAATGAGGACAGTGCATGGGGAGAGAAACCTTCATTACTAACAGGAAGAAATCTTGCACAGAACAAAGCTCGGGGAGGGTGGCCATCTGACAGTGGGGTGAGAAAAGAAGAGCACAAAGCTACTGCAAACAATATAACAATAAATACTCTGCAGGCTTGGGGGATAAGGGAACATTCATCTCAGGATGCAGAAAAACACAGAGAGGACAATGGACAAACTACGGGAAAGAGAGGGCACAAAGATAATAACATGATGGTGGCATATATTAATAACTGGAAAGTGAAAGAGAGAAAAGCCGAGGGTTGCTTAGTATAATGGGCAGCCAGGGTGTATAGCAGCATAAATAAGGGGTGGCTCAGGGTCACATGATCTGTCCCCGATGTGAGCTTGATTAAAAAGGAAAGTTTTAAGCCCCTAAGTAGGAGGGATTTAAGCCCAAGAATCCTCACAGAAGTACTGCAGGCCAAGCTAAAGTGAGCTAGAATAACTTGGTGGTCTCACAGTCTTTATAAGGGTTTCAGGGCAAAGGTCAGTTTAGAATTTATTTAGAAGTAAAAAGTTAAGAGATTCTAGATACACATGTAGGGTGTTTAAAATGTCCATAGGTGTGAAATGATAACATTAGACTATAAATTACAGGCTGGTTAACTAAAACTAATGCTGCTACATACATGAATAATCTCTGAGGTCTTTCTCTTTCTGGCAGCTCCATATTCAGTAACTTTGCCCAATATATCCACTATCCATCCTCTGAATATCTCCAAACCATCTCATCCTTGCCTCTCTAACCTTCATTCTCGATGCTATTCTTTCTTCACATATCAATCGTCTCCACCTGGACTTTCTTCATCTCTATCGTGCAAAGTCTATTGTTTTGGACGGTTGATCCCGAAATATGTAAAAGTCATCCATCTTTACTACCTGCAGACATCCACCTCTCCAGGCTCTCTTCCACATGCTTCCAGCTATCACTACAGATCACAGTGTTATCTGTTTAATCATAAAAAAATAAACTACTACTACTGCTACTACTACTACTACTAATAATAATAAAAAAAATACGGAAGCTTGTATAAAATAAACTCTTATAAAAATTAAAAACTAAGATACAATGAGAAAATGCATTCTGGAAACGAACTGAAGTGAAAACGGTTTGAAATGTTAAAAATTTAGAGCTAAAATAATAAGAAAAATAGACTGTTGCAGCACCTCGTTGACGTCACCTGTCTTTCAATTGAATAAAACAGTGTCAAAAACTATAATAGACTTAAAACTTTCTCACGATATCACCGCTAAAAACGATTATAAGCTCAGTCTGGGACTGGTTATGCAATCACACCAAAGCATGTCAGCACAGAATTGTGGTCGAACTTTGGACTGAAACTAGATGTTTGCTTTTTTGTTTTTTGTTTTTTTCCCAGATTTTTCCACCCTGATGACGAATTAGGAAATCAAAGAAGAAGTTACGTCAATGTCCTGCGACAGATAGAAGTAACCAATAGCAGACGAGTTTTTCCGTCGTATTGACCAATAGGACGAGGCGAGGTCTATTTGAACGGTGAAAAGCGGGCTCGCACGCATTCGAGAGGGAAACAAAGAGAGAGCAAACAATTCGTCGCTGTCGGAAGCGAAATAACTGGAATAGTTGGCTTTTTTAAAACCTCTGGGAAAGTTTGTTAATTAGAAAAAACGAAACAAAAGGTAAGTTCTTAAACTTAACTATTCGTGTTGGGCATTGACAACAACGTATTTTGATTTTAAGACGATAAATACGCACGCATGTTTGTCCTAAAGTCTTGTCGACCTAGCTTGGACGGCTATAGCATAGCTCTCATGAACTCATGTAGCCTTCCTTTGCTTCTTGCCTTTTTTTCATTATTGTGACCGTTGTTTCCCACAGGGTACCACCATGTCTCACAAACAGATCTACTACTCTGACAAATATGACGACGACAAATACGAGTACAGGTACGTAAGACATGCTTTTACGACATGCAGTTAAATTAAGTTTTACTAAGATGATTCTTTGCAGAAAATGTCTCCAACTCGTTACACGACACATCATGAGTATTTTTTTTAATGCCCAACACAACTGCGTTGACAATGTAATACTACCTTTTTCCCCCCGCAGGCATGTAATGCTACCCAAAGAGCTTGCCAAGCGTGTTCCCAAAACCCATCTTATGTCGGAGACCGAGTGGAGAAACCTTGGTGTCCAACAGAGTCAAGGATGGGTGCATTACATGATTCACCAACCAGGTAATAACTGACAGCCCAGTTATGTCAGCTTCATGATTTTAAATATTGGTTTGGTAGTTTGTGCTTGCGGGTGGGTGTGTGGTGGTGTAGCTTGTTGATAATGAACTGAGACAAGTTGTAGTAGTTCATGGTGATCATTTTGCAGGAAAGGCCAACTCAAAATTAGACTAAAACTGCAGCTGATCACTTTCACTACTGTTTTTCTCACCCTGTGATATTACCTTTAACTAAATCTCTGAGAATGACCAGGTGGCAAAGTAGTGTATTGACCAATCGGTAGTCTAAAACAAGGAATTTTAATTTTACAGAAGAGAATAATTTAACATTTAAATAAACAAAGTAATTTAAAACTTAAGTTTTTGCATTTGAGGTAATGCAGATTAGAGGTCATTGCTACTGTATTTTGTGGCCCAGCGTGCCAGCCGGGCACACCCTCTTGTTAATTAAGAGTTACAAGAGATGTGTTTGCCCCCAAAAAAAAAAAACTCAAATTGCTAGTTTCCGCAAGATAATGAGCCTTTCTTGTTGTTCCACCTCCAGAGCCGCACATCTTGCTGTTCCGACGTCCTCTGCCCAACCCAAAATCATAAAGGAGATTCTCTGGGTCCTTCAGGGACATCAGTCTACCATGTCGCAGATCAACTCATCACCATGCTCTAACTGCCATGTGGGCTGATTTTGCTGGACCTGGAGAAGGACTGCTGCATTTATGAACAGTGATTATGGAATGGATTGTGTTGAAGGAAAAACTATGACCCGCCTATTTGGGGAAAAGACTTCTGCATGTGTTAAGAGCAACACGACGTTTGCCAGAAACCTTCAATTCAGCTTAAACTGTCCTTTTTGACTTAACCTGCCCATCTTGTGAACATGCTTGGATTTTTCCAGCTTTTTAGAACAATTGCTGTAAGATGTGGGGAGTGAAACTTGATCAACCATTTGAGTTATTCTAAGTGCTTTCTGGGTCGAGCTCTAGCAGAATAGTTGGATCCTAAATTGAGTTGGACTTTGAAGCCACAAATCAAGGTTTCAAAGTCTCATGTTGCTGCTTGGTTAAAATGACACTGTAGACTGGCATTTAATGACATTTTGCCATATGCAGATGAGGGAAAGCCTGCATTTGAGTTGGATAGATGCTAGTCTTGATCCAGTTTTCTCAAGCATGTATATTAGTTCTGGCTTAATGTCTGGGTCTATACCAATGAGCTGCTCAGTATTTATGAAACGTTTTGCCCTTTCTGAAATAAATGTAATCTTTTAAATCTTAGTGTGGACTTGTGTTTTGATAGTGGCAAAGTGGCTGGTTTACTGAAAATGCAGCATGAACCTGAATGTTGGTGGGGGGGGAAATCTTTACAACATGGAGTTTTGTGACATTTTCAGCTTGAGCAGAGTTGAATTCAATAAATCTATTTTGGTGTCAGTTCATGTGAGGAAACAAATCTGTATGAAGCACTTGATGGCTTACCTTGAAATTCACAATTACTACAGGAAGAAGCGACAAGATATTTGGAGCTCATAACTGTAAACCTACCAATTAACTGACTTTTGCACCATAGTATGCAAATCTTAATACTTGAACTCCATCAGATCCTGAAAAAACATCTCCATGAACAACTTATTGCATTGGTTGAAGCACTAAATGAGCGATGCATTTGATAAGGTTTTTACTGCAGAGGGAGTTTTGATGTTTCCCCAAAAGGCAAATAACCCATGCAAAATGATTGCAAAGAAACAGCAACTCTATCTTCTCCAAATATGTATATAATGTCGGTGACTTCCAGCTGACATCCACCTACACATCAACTGCAGGCTGATCAATCACACTTAATGTTGTGGAAGTTATCCCCCAGAGGCCCATTCTGAACCAGGTTAGCCTCTATAATCCTGATAAATTGACATGGTTCTGCTGTGTGGGCTAAAATAATCAGATAACATACTGATGCCTGTAGCATTAAAATTTTTTATTCATGATGCATATTACCTTGCCAATATTTGGTCTCATCTATAGTTAGTAGCAGTCATTATGCAAGAAGTGGTCTTTTTTTCTTTTTTTTTTTTTAATAAAATGACATCTTTTCTGTTTGTTTAGTTTGCCCCCCCCCCCCCCCCAAAGCTTTGGACCCAAGACTGTGACTTAACATGCTGCTCAAATAAGTGCGAATTATAGCTGCTTTCAAATTGGCACATGTACAAAAGAAGCTTGCCTTATTGCCTTACCTGTCGTACTGTAATGTGGCAAGCCCCGCTAGATTAAAGTGTGATCCCACAAAATAGACTTGTGTGCCAGACAGCTGACTTGTGACATTATGGTGCACAGTTGGTGTTCTTCCAGTGGCAGTCACACTGCATCTGTTGTCTGACACTGTGACTAGACTCTCATTTTTCTTATTAGTTGCTTATAAACCACCACCAGTTCCTGCCGTTTAATGTGCAGCATGTGTCTCATCTACGAGTAGCTTTCTCTGGGAGTGTTTTCCTGAACGTGCATGTTGTTACGATGGCGTACTTACATAAAGGGAGAGACGGGCACAATGTTTGCCACACATTTAGCAGTTATGCTCTGTGTAAAAGGTTAATGGATTATTGTTGTACTGGGGGTTTTAACCACAGGGATCAAAACCAGAAATGAGGCTGAACAATTCAGAGGACTTGTTTTGCGAGTTATTTATGAACCAAGTTTAGCTGCTTGAATTTTGAGACAAAAAAGCCTTGATAGGGCGAATGGTGTAAGACTTGCTTCACTAGAGCAAGAATTTTGTAGCTTCAAGATCTGAAGAGAGGCTTAAACCTGCATTGTTCCCAATGGCCTGCAGGGTTTTAAAAAAATGTGAGAATGTAATAAAATTAATGAGGTGATGTCCCTTTGTTTTATTGATCTGTGACCTCAGTAAACACTTTCCTGAAATGTTTGTGGCGTAAATTGGTAGTTTAAAGTCTTATTTAATACAACATGGTGTTCATTTTATAAATTATGGCACCTGTTAGGGTCAAAAGGAAAATTGTGCTGCGTTCAGAAGTTGGATGTCAGTAGTAGCAGTGGGGAAAATGTAACAAGATAGAGCCTACTTGGTACTCTTTGTATGGTTTGGTCAGTCACAAATACATGATGGTGGAGGCACAGATTATATGTTCTACAGTTTTACTATTTTTTTTATACACTCCTCCCGTCTTGGATAGGAAAGACGTGGTTGGTGTGGCTTCTCTGACTTTACGAGTAGGAAGTCGACTTGAAGGGACGTTCCAGCTCAAATTTGGGAAGTCAGGATGTCTGACTTTGTCTTTTAAATGGAACACATTTGAAATTGAAAGAATGGTATACTTTGCTACGTGACTAAAAAGTCACTAGCCCATGACAGTGGAGTATCCTTGAGTTTCTCCGCCCCTCATTTGTCATGTCCTGGTTTCAAAACAAGCAGACGGCAACAGCAAAAATACTGAGTTTGATACTTGACAGCAGAATTTTAATAGGTCCATTTGTCAAATAGCCTAACAAGTATTTTTTTTGTCTCCCTTAATCTGATTATTTTTTGATCATTTGATCTCTAAAGTGTCAGATTCTGAGAAACTATAAACAGACTTTCAAAGACTAATCCTATAATGATGCTATCAAGAAACTGGAGAAATTTTAGCTTGCTTACTGCATCGCTGACTTAAAAAAAGTACATTTTTGTTTGACTAATAACTTTAGCTCTACTAACTGTGTACACAATTAGAATCACTGTGCATCTGAAATCAGATCCCTTCAGCTTTAACATTTCCAGGTTAGAAAAAACAGAGCTGTTGTGAAAACTTCAGGAGGGATGCTGCGTGAAGTTGAAAGAGGTCGCTAAGATAAAAGGTGAGAACGCCTCAGTATCATGGAGGAAAGGTTAAAAATGAATTTTCCCTCTTTTATGTGAAAGAGTTCGGTTGAGTTTCCTACAACACTTGAGAGTATGTATGTCTATAAATCAGCAGTCCTGCAGTGTAATAAATCCTCAGATGGGTCAAGCAATAAAAAATGGTTAGGTTGTTTGAGTGTCAAACATGCAGCCTGAGGGCCAGGACCGACCAAAGGGTTCAATCTGGCCCACTGGATGGCTCAGAAAATGTCAGCATTGCAAAGGAGAAGTACCTAACAATGCAACAATATTCAGTTTTAGAGATTTCTCACTGACAAAGACATCTGGCATCCTATATGAAAATATGTAAGTAAATCACAGACCGAGCCAATGACAGATATTTACCACTAGTATTCTATTAAATTACACTTTTTCATATTTACCATAGAAATTGTTGGTCCATAACAACAATTTGTGTGTGTGTGTGAGAGAATTAACCGAACTTTTCAGGTTTTAATTCCAAGACAATGTCCACGTGATTATTGTGGGAAACACTTGACGGTTGTTTTTAATATAGTACAGTGAGAAGAAATGCATCACACTTCATTTCTTTGTATTTTGCCAGGGGAAATGGGACATGAGATTTATTGAAACATGCAAACATACATGGAACTACAGTAAGGAATCTTCAGGAATACTTCTACAGGCTTCTGAGAGGACAATTAAAGCTCTTCCTTGGATATTGGCTGCCTTTTTTCTGCTCTCTGTCATGGTTATCCCACACTTCTTCAATAATGTTGAGCTCTTGGCTCTGGGAGGCCAGTCTATGACTGATAGTGTTCCAGTGTGTGTTTTTCTATCCAGGTGTGCCTTTACTACACTGGCTGTATCTTCGGAACCATTGTCATGCTGAAAAATGAAACTCCAGATAGCATTGCATGGTGGATACAAATCAGCACTTTTCTCTGTGCATAATGTTTTTGTCAATTTTAACAAGATCATGGACACTGCTGGCTGAAATGGAGCACTAAACCATGACAGAACCTCCATCATGTTCTAAAGATGCCTATAGACACTCACTGTTGTACCTCTCTCTTGACCTCTGCACATATTGAGAATGATTTTAACCAAAATTTGGATTTTGAATTCATCACTTCCTGAGACCTGCTTTTACTTATTCTCAGTTCATTTCTTGTGTAATTTGGCATAGTTCAGCCAAACGTTTTCCCTAATTTCTTAAAGACATGACTTTCAGATACTATTCATCTCCTGTAGATTGTTTTGTAGGCCTGCCTCTTATCCTTTTTTCCTCCGCTTATCCGAAAGAAAGTTGCGTTTCACCAAAGTCTGGCTCATTGGAAGTAAAACGAGGGGTGACTCAAGACTTTTGGACAATACTGTAGGTTATTAGGCAACACTCTGATTCACTGGTGTGGTCCACTTAAGGTCAAATTGAGCTGCACAGGATAAAATATTGTGACACCCCTGGTTTTGGCAGTCAAAAATCGATCATTTCTGAGAACAAAGACATGTAAATAAAAGGTGTTTACCATTGGCACCAGATGCCTTAAGCTGAATGATTTTAGTCACAAAGTGATGGACTCATTCACAGAGAAACAAATGAAAAAGAACCCCCTCATCAAATACAGCATCGTGTTAAAATGTTTCTGCAACCATCCAAAAAAATCATAGTTGCATACTTTGGACTGTGGGGGGCAGTGCAACACAGGTATAAGGCAGAGGGGCTCATTTACATTAATTCAGCAGGTATCTTGCATATATTCTGCAATAAACACAGAAAATAAACACAAATGTCTGACTCAGTGTTATATTAGAATTAATCTGCATCTTATGTTTGCATGAATCACATTTTTAAAACCATATCTGAACTGTAGGCTTGTAGTGTCTCTGTGGTTAAAAGCAAACGTGTTAGTGTGCAGGTCCCCGATGCATGCAGACTAACAGTGGGTGAAAGCGGCTCATGGCAACAATCACACACTGTGGGTAGAAACTACACAACTTTGGAAGTCAGAGGTAATGGAGGAAAGAAAATGTTTCTTGAATTACAGCAAAATGTCTCACAGTTTCTGTGAAATGTTTTACAGGTAATAACTAGGATATGATGGCCAGCAATCTGTGCCTCCTGCTGAGATTCAGAGACGTGTAGTGGGCAGAATAAGATGTTTGACGCCTTAAGGTGGAAAAAAAACCCTTGACTCTGGGCCAGATATCTATGAATCATGCTGAAAATTGGTTCCTGTGGAATCTTAAAGGTAAATGGTAACCTACACTGTACTCTCAAAATAAAATGGTGAACCAGCTTATGAGGCCGACGACCTTTTTGCTGAAACTCGACCAGTCAGCACCTTATAATATTATTATTATTACTAATATAACTGTGGTCATTTTTAGAGGAGGAGATTATTTCACCCTGACTTCAAGTCTAGGAAGGAAACACAGTGAATGCAAGCTGAAATTAGAGCTTCAAAACATCGATAATTTTCATTATTGAGTAAGCTTCAGATTCTCCTCACATATAATTCATGAATAATTTGGTTTAGGAAATGTCAAAGAACACTTGTGTTCAGATTTTTCTGTTTCTCTGACTAGCCATCTTAAAACCCAAAGATGCTGTACAATGACGACAATCATATGAAAAAGACAAACAAACATGTTCTAACTCAAATTCAGAAACTGGCACTCAATATTTTTTTCCTTGAGATTAATTTAGAAATGATTACTAAAGCAGTTTTAGATTTCATGTAATCTAGCTTGGGTCGTGGGATGGCTGAAACCAATTTCACCTGACATTAGGTGAGAGGTGGTTGTTACTACATCATAGAGCTAGAGAAGGACAACTACTCACCATTAGAAAAAGACTTTGATCCTATAGAAGTCGATGAGAAAACTGTGTTCTGTATTGACCTCTCCTGATGAGTTTTTGATCTAGTCACTCGTTCTGGAACAGATTGAGTAAAAACTGAAGTCTATTATGTAAAACACAGTGTTATCTGTGCACGCTTATTAGCTAACGACTAGTCCCAGGCAGAACCGCCTTTGCTTGTCAAATCTGAGTTTTTGAAACCAAGATGGTGAAAATGGAAAGGCTTCAAGACGGGACTTCAAAAAGCAATGGCTGACATCATGGCAGCTACATTTTATGTCAAGATTATTTGTTAATAACGAACTGTAGGAAGGATCTGTATTGACACATCTGGTTGCATTCCTGGGTGTTTGAGCTGCTAATCTATTCTTTACATCACTTCTGGTTCCCACGCTGTCAAACTTAAACCTGTTGTCATCGCTCTGACCCAGTCGCCACCTTATCCACCTTCTATGAGCTAATCAGCTTCTGTCTTGTGTGCTTAAAATCTCACTGCCTTTCAGTCATTCTGCCTTTCAGACTTTCAATCATGCAACCCACCTCCTCTCCATCACAAATAGAGGTCCTTGTCTAAGTCTCCACCTGCTTCACCTCTGCCACCACCAGCGTGTAGACCAGGGATGTCAAACTCATTTTACATAGAGGGCTACATACAGCCCACTTCAAGTGAAAATCCACTTGTGTGAAGGCGTTTAACGACACACATTTCAACAGCACCCCTCAGTTTTTCTACATGATTAATGTGTAAAATTACAGAAAAAGTTGTGGAAGCTCACGGCCCAGACTCTCCCGCATTTATAAAACAAAGTTTTTGTTGATTGATGAAAAGTTTCTCTTTTTTAACCTAAATTTCCAAAGTCAACAGTGAAAAACAGGAATTTTTCTCTTTAACTATTTAATAGTTTATTACTTAATTACTTTATTATAGTATGAATGGCAGTGGGGACCTCTTAATGAACAGGAATAGCTAAAAAAGTCCCAACGTTTATGGCCTGCAATCATATTTTCCAAAACCTTCCAGGGGGTTGAATTGGCGTCTTTGCTGGGCCGATTCTGGCCCATGGGCCTTATGCTTGACACCCCTGCTCTAGACTCTGGATCCTGTCCTAACATCAATAAACTACATCAGATTAAAATAATAGTTTAAAATAGCTTAAATAGTTAATAATAATAATAAATCATTATAAGCATAATAATTATAAAAATGATAAATTAATATATGAATTAAAATAATATAATTAAAACAGTGTATTGCTCTAACTCTGTATTTCAATAAATCATGCTCAGTTCCTTCACATGATTTCTCATTATTGAAACTTTCTATGGGAGAACTTGGAGAAAATTCAAGCTGTTGTAGGGAGAAGTTAGAAACTCCAGAGAGAGGCTCCCACCCAACCTCAATCTTCTCATGTATCTTCTCTTTACCTCTTTACTACTCATGATAAAACACAAGGCTTCCTTCCAGTTCTCAGAAAATCTTTTTTTTAGACTAACAACAGCTGAACTGACCTGTCTGTACCATTAGTTACAAGAAAATTAAGCATGTCTGACACGTTTCCCATTTGTAAAAAAATTGCCCGATGATAAATTGCATTTTTCCTTTTGCATATTTCCTTTTCAGTTTAAATGTAGAAAATGAACAAAACACAGGAAGCCTCAGGTGAATATCTTACTCTTAAAACTTCTATAACTCAATGTAAAGATAATTATATTTTACTTTGGTCCAGTAACCCCAACAGTAATATAAACACAGGGATGAAACAACCTATTTCTACAAAGCAAAGTTATCTCAGTGTTGTGTATCAGTGCTGCACTGATCCAGCATTTTAAACAGAGCAATTTTTAGTTAAATTCTAATAGAGATGGACCGATCCGATATTACGTATCGGTATCGGTCCGATACTGACCTAAATTACTGGATCGGATATCTGCGAGAAATAAAAAATGTAATCCGATCCATTAAATATCAAAAAAACACCTCACAAAACTTGCGACACGGCGTAACTCGGCTCATAACCGTAGCACGTAGGAGCAGTGTGCTCACGTGATAGAGCGGCTGTGTGTATTTGTAGCCGCTACCAAACCAGCATTTCATCTCTGAGGAAGTTATCCCAGAGAGAAGTAAAGCAAGTGTGTAAGTTCATCTCTGAATGTTTGTAAAGCGTTCCCATGTTAAGCTTAACAACCGATATATGGAGCGACTGACTCTCTCTCTCCCTCACCTTCCTGCGGCTACTTCAATCGTGAAACTGCTTAACGATCAGCTGATCGGCTTTTCTGTCGCGAGTCCGTCTCTCTTCTTTGTTTTTGGTCCACTTTGCACCAGAAAGAGGAAACCAGCGGCTGAACAACAGCAGCACGTTTAAGCTTGATAAGCTGTTGTTAGAATTTATTTAATATTACTTTCTACACCAGGATCCTTTTCACGTAGCTGACAGCTGGTAACTGTGCAGGGGCGGATCTAGCAAAGTGTAGCCAGGGGGCCGATAGGGCATGAACAGGAAAAGGGGCACAAAGACATACTTTTCTTTCTTATTCTCATTTAAAATGCCTAGCTTTTAATAAATAATTATCTGAATCTTACACCCAAAGTTTTAATCTGATTTAAAATGTATAGAAGTCCATTACTGTATATAGTAACTGTTAAGTCTAATATACCCTAGTAAGCTATAGTACTTTTTTCTTTGAGAAGGTACCATCTGTGAATTCTGCAATTCTGTTGAAGAAAGATGTTGAATCTATTTAATTATTCTTGAAAAATAATTTATTTCTGTGCATTTTTTTTTTCACCCTGCATCAAATTAAAGTTGATTACATCGATTAAGCATCATGAGGTGGAGGGTGGGGGGTGGTTCCCTATTTTTTTTTGCTGGGAGTTTGCAACCCTATTAGTTAGGTTGCTTAATATTTCTGCTAAGTACTCTTTAAAATACCAGAATAGGGAGGATTAAGTTTATTAGATTGATCAGTGTTCCTGAACTATGAAATATTTTGGGTGCAGTGTATTTTTTTACATACAGGTATAACAGAATAGCTTTAGTGTTGTTGTTTATTTAAACTTGAGTATGAACTTATACAAAATGCAGCAAGATATTAAAAAAACAGTTTTATTGATTAAAAAACACACTATATCGGATTCATATCGGTATCGGCAGATATCCAAATTTATGATATCGGTATCGGTATCGGACATAAAAAAGTGGTATCGTGCCATCTCTAAATTCTAACCTCATTCCCATTGCCAGGATTTTTCCCTGGCTGAGATTTGGGCCTTGGGTGACAGCATAATAAGTATTGTTCCATTGTTCCATGTACAGTTTGCAATTGGTCAGTTTCCTGTGTGACAGCACTTGATGAATTTTCTTGTTATTTCTGCTGTTTTGATGACCAATATTATTCCTTAGTGGTAAGCCTCAACTATTATTTCAATGGTGGTGATTTTCTTTTAGCTCTGCTAAAAATTCCACTGTGCAGAAACACTGTCTGAAAACATTTTTGCTGACCTCCTGAAGTTTAATGCCTCATCCTCTTGAACGATGCACAGTTGGGCTCCATGACCCTGTGACATCACTGTTGGGTGTGTTTATAGGTGAAACAGCTCACCTGGGGCATGTTCAATCTGAAAACGGTGCACAATATTGTTTTTCTGCTTTTTCTGGGTCGAACAACATGTTTCCTTGAAATGGTGCACAATGTGATTTGAGATAAGTTTCTCTTGTTGTTATGTCAATGAGATGTCCCCATGAGGATAGCAAACCAGACGTGTGTGTGTGTGTGCGCGTGTGTGTGTGCGCGCATGTGTGTGTCAGAAGTGCTGGCCAGTCAGCAACATCTGGTGTACAAATTTTTTTCAGGGGTGATTGCAGTCCTTTCTGCATCCAGCTATCTCCATCAGTAACTGACTAGTCTCTACTTTGATTGATTAGTCATTAGCTAAAGTGGATGCTCATTAGCTAACAACTAGTCAATCACAAGTCCCAGTCAGACTCGCACTGATTTTTTGCAACCAAGATGGTAAAATGGAAACACTCATTTCAAGGATTCAAAACGTGCTCAGAGTTAAAACATCCACATACTGTAGTGAAGGTGCTACTTATCAGTCTGGTGCTAAGTTACTCTTCACAAATAGAGCTTATATTCACTCAATCGTTAATCTTGTGTTAATTCTGTAAAGGCTTGGTTAATTACACAAGTAAAGCAGTAAAAATGATATTTCACTTTGAACTGTGATAGCAGTGATTGATTACAACTGTTACACCATCGTATATACTAGATTAGGACACCAAATCGAAATGTTTATGCAACATGACAGCAAATATTTCATAAAACAGATGTGTGGCATGGCAGGCAGGATTTTGACTGAGATGAAGGATATGAGGTGGTAATGCACTCAAAATTAACTTTAATGATGTAGTTTAAACAGAATACAAAAGTCCAACACAGTAGCAGGGCAGGAAGAGGGAAACTGAAAACTAGGAAACACCGAAGATGAAGACACACAACCACGAGGGACTCAGACAATAAAGACACACCAGGTAACCAGGGAAAGGAAACAGTTGGGAGAACAGCTGAAGCTAATCACAGAAGACGAGACAAGGAAGTAGAATTAAATAAAATGCATGAGTGACAGAAAATCATCAAAATAAAACAGGAAATAACAACCACTTAGGCAAAAACGCAAACATCCAAACTCAACACAGAGAGACAAAAGACAGACATGAAGACAAAGCTGGGGGAACAGAATAGGAACACAAAATGGGATTAACTGAATGAAACTGAAGCTCAGATGTGAAGGCATGAAATAACAGTAACTTCTACAACACATCAGAAAATAAACCATAAACCAGAAATCCGTATTCCAACAATACAGAATGTTGAAATAAAATTCAGAGATAATCAAAAATAATACTAGAAAAAACCTAGAACACCAAAAAGCCCAGTGGATAAAAGACTCAGGGACAGAATCTGAGTTTGCTTCTGTTTGATTCTTCTATATCTTTATTATTAAATGACTTCTTACCTCAATTAAAAAAAAAGACAACTTACTGACCTCGAAAGTGTCAGTAAGTTTAACCAGAAAATTCAACTGAAAAGGATTAAGAAGATGTAATGGAGGACAGCGAGGTGTGTAGATGTGCTCAGTTAAAGACGTGAAAAGAGAACCAGAGGAGGAAAATTTTGAAAACTGCAAAAAAAAGAAGTTGAGACACAAAGAGATAAAGCCAAGCTGGGCAAAAAGGTAAGTCTTCACAGGAGCAGGTGGAAGAGAAACGTGAATGGGAAAGAAATTCAAAAAGGGAGGAATCAGAGAAAGAAAGACATTAGGAGAGGAGAGAAAGAAGGTCAGACAGAGAGATGAAAAGTGCTCTGGCGAGAAGGGATATTTATGTCTGGGTGTCGTCAGCACAGTGGGACACCTCCTGAAAGAAGCCAAGTTTGATACAGAGTGCGAGAGATGAGAGAGCGCTAGTGTTTGAAAGATGGCTGATGGAACAAAGAGCCCAAAATTGCTCCATTAGACTGTCCAGAAAATCATATTCTAAAAATGAAGCATGGAATAATTTATAAGACTAATCTATCAAAGTATACAAAAAAGCCACTTGATTGGAAGTCATTCTAAGGTTAATATTCTGTGAAAAAACAAACTGTCTGTGATAAATTAATCTTTTAATAATACATTTCACAAAATGTATAATTCAGCTAATATGATTTACCGATTTTCCTCAGACTGATTCTGTCAAGGAAAGTGAAAATATAAAAATGATCTCCCAGCCCTAAGACACACAACATGAGACCTTGAGGCTAGAAGGGCAATTCTGTCGAAATGAGTGCTGTAGTGTATATTAAATTAAAGATCCTGGTGGGATTTGTCCAGAGCCAAAGGCACAAAGCTGAGCACATTTTAGAAGACAAAAAGAAATGAAAAAATAACTCGTTTCGGTATTAAAAGAGCATCTGAAAAACCCCACTGTGAGTTTTTCATATGCCATGTTCTTTTTTCCTTTTTAAATGAAAGTTTAAAAAAAGGGAATGTCAGTCATGGCGACAGCTTAAGTGTTGCATTATGATATTTAACATTGTTCAGTAATTGTCAAATCTGGATACCTTATTCTGCACTGCACAAGAAAAATGCAAATAAGTATGACAACAGTATCTAGTATGGTGCAAGGAATATATTCTGTCACGAATCTATTGAAGCTGAATCAAATTTCAGAGTTTTTTGTCATATGCCGTCAAGCACGGGTCAGAGAAACTTGATGACTTGATACATAGGTTCAGGTTTAACCCTGTGCAAACTAATTAACAGCCTTTTTGTATGGATCCTATTACAGCAGTTGAAGTTAGCTCAAAAATATCACAAAGCACACCCTGGATGGACTTCTGCCACTCATTCTCAGGCCAAATCAGAACAACCAATTACCAACATGCATGTCTTTCAATTGAGGAAAGAAACCAGAGCATAAAATCCAAACTCTGGCACGCAGAACATTGGCACATCTGTGCCATCCACCCCAAAATCAAATTTAGATATCTTTTCTGTCATTTTTAAAATGCATTCTTATTTTTAACCTATTTTTATTTATTGTTTGGTGTGATAGACCAATTCGAGATTTGTCTTCCTGTATCTCAAATATAATAGAAGCAAAGAGCAGTCGTCTTATGGTGCCTCACAGATTAAATATCTCAGCATTAATCCAAAAACCTCAGGAGCGTTTTTCATAAAAGACATATTTCGTATTTGCCAAAAACTGCACGGGAAAAGTATTCCTCTATCTGCAACAAGTGGCTCGTCCTCATGACAGAATGAAAACAGTAATGAAGAAAATTATTTAATTTGCTGTTGGGCTGATTGGGACAAAGGAGTTGGAGTTCTGTTAAGTTCCTCCTCTTTTCATGTCATTGAAGCAGAATGAAAACTTGAATAAGATTAATATTTTCCTGTGACTGCTGTTATTCTTTAATATATAGCACATTTTCCAAGGTAAACATATTTTCAAGGGATTTGGTTGGAAGATAACACTTTGTCCGTGGACTCGGTGTCTTCTGTCTCTTTGTGTAACCTCAGACTGATTCTACAATGTTGAAATGATGGCTCTGTTGGAGCCTTTGTTTGCAGTGCTCTTTGTTCTCCTTGTTGTTGAAGGCAATTCTTTATGGCACCTCATGACTACTTTTGTGACCAATAATATACTTTTCTGATTGTAGTGCATATAAGTATAAATGTTCTAAGCACTGACAGCCTTTACCCAGAACCCCATGGGTGTTCAGTTTCATGCTATCTTGCTGTTGAGGGTGCCAAACTTGGCCTAAATTCTGCAATTAGTCCGTATAGGGGTTTAAATGTGGCCTAATTGTTTTTATTGAATGCTTCTTCAAAAAAAAATCCAACTACTGGAAATTGCTGTAAAATGTTAAAGCCCGAGCCTAACCCATTCACCTCCACCAATCACTGCTGCTGTTAAAAGGTCCTCTAATGGAGTCTTCTGGTCAGCCATTGATCTGGCCTGAGAAATGACTCCATCACCCGGTGATACTGATTTTAAGATGTTTAGTTCTGGGCACTTTTCTGGTTAGCTGTATTGATCTAACCTTGCAGACTGCTCATTAGACATGTTTGTGTAAGAGCAGTACTATGAATTGGCCTTTTGAAAAGAATAATGAGATTGGCAGGAAGAGTACTTTCGTAAGCCGACCTGTCGGGATAGCAAGCGTCACATTAAGTTGTATAGCAGAAAAATCAGTAATGTCAGTCGATATGAGCGGCAGGGGTCAAGCTGCCTGTCCTTAAAGTGCTGTACAGTAAACACATAACCCAGCATTTCAAGGTGTCATTCTTTCCTCGCCATCATTCTGTGGCGGTATTATCCAAGAATATTTTCAGATTATGTCTTGAGACTCCGTTGAAAGGGAAAAAGCTCAAAATGAAATCGGCCTTAAACACTGTGGCACGGGCTCGTGTATTTTCAAGAGCTCTTTGTAAGAGGTGAGTTATAAATCAATTTTAGGATAGGCTGAGTGCTTTATCTTGATTTCCAACCTTGGCAGATCCTTTAGGGGTGTTTTAAACATTAGTATATTTCTTGCACTGGCAAGTGGCGGTCGAATCGTCTGACTGCGCTCTTTATGTAGAACAAGGCAGCTCAATCTGAGGTGAATCAGGGACTCACTCATATAAATGAGGCATATTAAGCTGCACCTGTTGATGTGTGGTTTGGAGCAAATGGAGTGCATGCGAGTATGCATGGCATATTGATCTAGCTGGAGGAGAGCTGGGGAGGACTTCCACATGGCCTTGAGGTGTGAGATGCTGTCTGGACCTAGAGACTGCACTATTGATCAGCGTGTCGAGTCTTAAGTAGTCGCTCCATTCAGGCCCCTTGACAGTAACCACTTCCAAAATGACAGTAATCAATGGAAATGGTTAAATGACCCTCCACACAACTCAAATATTATGAATAGCCTTCGCAACAGTGGATTTATCTTTGTGGATGGTGGGGTACTGTCTGACTTATTGACCACTCGTGAGGCTACTTATCCTCCCTCAGGGTAGACATTGTGTCAAGCTGGGGCTTAGTGTTTATGAACTATACCCACGGTGAGTCAGCCGATGTTTACTTCTTTTCCCTTGCTGCTGCAAAATACCCTCTTTGCATGATAGATAGGCAATATATGAGCCATTTCCCCCTTTGCACTGCTCACTGCTTGTAATCCAAACACATTTGAGTGTGATGGTTGTCAAATGGTGGCGGGTAATCAGACAGACAAAAATGAATAATGCATCTCAATATGTCTGGTTATCACAGTGTTGATTATTGTCAGAATGAACCAAAGTACTGTTGTTGAAGGGAAAAGATGTTCAGCGCAGCTCTTCCACTTTGTCCGAAGGCAAATATACACATCTTCAGCCTCCTCTATACAGTTCGAATTTAATGTGGCACTGCATCCAAAAGTTATAAAACGCTAGAACTGCAGTTGTCAGTTCCTTCCCCATAAAGTGTAAGCTCAAGAGGCAAGAAGGTAGTCGAGTCGTCTATCACTTCGCTTTGCCCCAGTAGTGTAGACACATTGACAAACAGTATAACACAGACAATTGAGATTAATACAACCGCAGAGACATACAGAAAGCTCTGGACAACTACGTTCCAGTGATCAAGCACGGAGAGGAGATATACAAAGGATGTGCACAATGAAAAAGTTACAAAATTTAAAAAAAATAATGAATAAAAAGAGCAAAAGTGGCAAACGGGTGCAAAGAAAATGCCCTAATTTGCTTCAAAAAGACGCGGAATTTCGTAAGTGCTTTGCTGATTTGTGTGAATCTTTACAGCGAGAAGCCAGTTTAGGGAGGAGGTCTTCTCACATCAGCGAGAGTGAAAAAGAAGGAGTGAAAGCGTGAGAAACTGACTGTAAAAATGGCAGCAGCATTAAGCCACTAAATTGTGGCATGAAACAGAAAAGGAGATTTTATTGAGATGTTAGCAATTAGTAAAAAAACAAACCAAATAAAAACAGTCCACACTCGATTGCCTTATAAAAGTGAATTGCACTCCATGAGTAAGTGCTATAGCAATGTGAAAGCCACTGGAAAGAATGGACATGTATGATAAAGTAATATAAGTGTCCAAGGCATGCATGTAAAAACTGTAATCTTTTCTGAAAAGAGTCTGACATTTGCGTGCCGCTATTGCAATTTTTCAGAGCGTTACATGATGACAAGCCCTCTCCATTTTTATCTGAGCCTTAATGCTTTTAGCCCCACTTTCTGAATTAGCTGTCAGCCACTGTGGTCTCCTTCTCAATGCTTCTTTGGAGCTCGAATGACTGAATTAGGCTCTACCTTTAAAGATAATTGCTTAATTGGGGTCTTTTCATATGCTGTCGGTAGCCGAGGACCTGAGAAAGGCTCTGATAACTCTGTAATTATGCGGCTACAGCAGATATTCACATTTGTAGCAAAGCTGTGAAGAATGAGCTGACAGCCTCATGCTCTCTCCACATCCACTTTCCCTCTTTGGACTTTGAGATGCAGCAAAAAAAAATTGCAGGGCATTTTTCAGTACAAATGCACAAGTATTTCTGTGTGTATGTGAGGACTCACGGGTGTATCTCAGTATATGAATGAGACGTCTCAGGATGTCTGAATCCAGCTGGGCTGCAGGTAAGTATGGGGAAATTCTTTGGCTCTGCTTTTATTCCTTGTGCACTGCCACTGTCTGCTCTTTGAAAGGTGGGAGAACACAATCACACAGTACATCTTCTTCCTCCTAGTGCAGCTCTTGGATACAAAGTGTCAGATGAAGTCTATTTGTGTAAGATGCTTTGAGGAGGAGCATCACATGCGTGGCGGCAGCTTTCACCTGAGCCTTTTTCCAAAGGCTTTGCTGTCAATATGACTTTGCCTGTGGAGAGTAGAAGAGATGTACTGCGGTGGGGAGGGAGTAGGCTGAGAGGTAAATACAGTTATGGTCTGAGGTAAATAACAGCTGGGTGTCAGAGGGAAGAAGTGGGAGTCAGAGTGGGAAGGAGGGAGGGCAGGGCGGTGGGGGCAAAGAGGACTGGGATGCGGGAAGAGGAGGAGGGGTGAAGATTAGTTTTGGTCCGGTAACGACAGATCATAAAAACACGAAGGGGAGGAAGGAGGAGATGAAAAGGAGAGAAGAGGGGAGGATTAGTGCCACTTCAGGAATGACAGAACATGGGTGAGTGAGAGAAAGAGGAGTGGGATGGGAGATGGGAGGAATCCTGGGAGTTTAGTTAGGATTAGTTTTGCTTCAGAGGCTGGGGATTGGATGAGGGAGAGAGAGTTGGGCGATCTGGTTGGCGTCATGAAAACAAAACCTCTTATCAATCAATTGTTGACAAAGTGAGACCCAGAGCAATCTCTCTCATTTCCTACTCTCACAGCCCTCTGGGATGTGTCTATCTACTGGACGTCACCTGCAGCACAGTTTATAACTAATGATGCAGCAGTTAATAAAAGATTTGAACTGCAGTGTCTGTACTTGAAAGAATAACTTAAAAATTTTGCTAACTTTGTAATCACTTTTGATACACTAAAAAAAAAAAAAAAAGCCTATCCACTACTGAGTTAAATGCTACTCACGTGATGATCCTTTAACTCCTTCTGTATTGCTTCTGTAGGTTGACATTTTTGGCTTTTAGTCATTTTTCTTGGCAACCTTTTGGATTGATTGCTGTGAAATTTTAAGGTACTCCTAGAAGATGAATCACAGTGACTTTGGTGATTCCCGCTCACTGAGTAGAAAAGATGGACCTGGCCACCATGACCTCATTCACTGGTTTGTGCAGCCTCAAGCTGATTATTTTATCCATGGCTGTCTTAGCTCTTTTGAAACAAGATGCTAAACTGTGGATCTCACTGTAAAATCAAGGGACACTGCGCTCATATAGAGAGTTTTCACTAACAAGCAAACCCTGCTTTATCATCATGTTGGTCACTAAAGGTGGCCATAATGTATAAAATAAACACCGTGTTGAATTTAATATGTTTTAAAAGGTACACAACACCTGCGCTGTTTAGGCCTGGAAACTGGTTTACCAACCCCTAAAACCAGAAAAATTTGTATTTGTCGACCGATTGGAAGTAGTTGCTTGAAGTTACTGGCAGCCATTCTGAAACTGACTGCTAAAATCACATCGATGCAAGCTTAGAGATCAGTCACCTTCGCTAAACACCCATTCCCAGGAGAAACTGTGTATTCTGTGACTGGTTAAAGAGTGATTGATGGAGGCTGCTGGCAGCTGCTAGCATGAAATTTATCACAAAGAGTACAAATTACTGCACTAAAAATGTATTTGTGCTTGCTTTGGTCATTAGCAGGTTTCCACAGTCATTAGTGGTTAGCATAGAAGACAACAACCCCAAACATGCTGCAAATGCAGTAGAAGCATACTGTACATGGATAGAAAAACAGACACTGGAACACTATCAGTAATGCATTGGCCTAAAAACCACAACATTGTTGAAGCACTGTGTGGGATCATCTTGACAGAGAACATCCAAAGAATAGCTTTGAATGTCCTTCAAGAACTTTTCCTGCAGACTACTTAAAGAAATTACAAGAAAGCTTTCTAAGAGAGTTCAGGTTGCATTTAAGAATAAAATGTGGTCATACCAAATACTGACTCTTAAGCTTGTTAGAATTGTAAAACTTTTGTCTCATATACTGTAAGTTTGCTTGTTTCAATAAATTGTTGTACTTATTTCCCATTTTCACTCCCAAAAAGTAAAGAAATGAGTGTCGACACAAGCCTTTTGCACAGTACTGTAGTCAATGTTAGGAACACCAAGCATTTCACAAAGAATGTGGGACAAGCTACATCTCTATAAACATTTGCTTTATTTTGCAGCTGTTACTAAAATAATAATCATTCTGCATATGCAGATCTATCTTTTATTCTTGAAGTCTTTACACCCATGCTGGCAGCCAGTATCATGCATTAATGTTTTGTCTCCTTATGGAAGCTACGGGTAAACAAAGTGTGAATTAGTGCGAATAATAGTGCATTCAGATTTCTTTTTTTTTTTGGATTCCTAAAAATCACAAGTAATTACTCAGAACAGTCCAAAAACAAGAAACTAGTTTACAGCACATGAGTCAGAAAAAGCCTCTACAGCTGTTCCATTTGCAGTTGGCAGGAATCTCTCGTTGCTCCTATTTTGCCTTGGAAATGAAAGATTTGCTTGTGATATATTTTTTCCTTTTATTGAGGATGTCAAGAGAGTTTTTAACATAGAAATAGTGCTCAACTGGGTGTTGTTTCCTGTGATAGAGGGTAAGAAAATGATGCAACAAACCATTTGTGGTGTCTGAAGTTTTCTTCAAAGTTGTGTGGATATGAGGGGGGAAAAAAGGAAAGAAAAAAAAGGAGCACTAACTAGCTCCCTGGTTGTTACATGAGTGTGCATTGCTGCCAAAAAAAGAACAAATATATGTGCTTAAAGGGAATAAACACCACGACTGGATCATATCTTTGACTAATTGAGTTTCTTGGATGAAACTCATTATGTGAAAATATGGCAACAACAGATGTCCTCCTTTTTTGTATGCCAACATTTATGTGCAGAGACAACAAACGCTTTGCCAAGCCAGGTGAATGGTTCTAAAAAGCCGCATATATTCCTCGTGAAGTTCCCTGACGAGCAGGGAAAGGGGTGAAAAAGAAAAATGGAAACTGAGGGAGAAAATAGGAGAACATCCAGTAACTATGACTGGCCCATTAACAGGGTTGGTTGTCAGTGTCAGTGGGCTCAGCTGTGGACAGCGGGCAACAGTAGTTCTGGAGGAACATTGTTAAAAAGGAGCAGCACTGTCAGATCTGGACATTCTCCTAAAGTGTACATGAGGTCACAGGGCGCATGGTTAACACTAGCAGAAGAGAATAACAAGTCCAGTGCTTTGTACAGATTGACTCTGAAGACTGTCCCGATGTGAATATCAAACCTCTACCGTGACAAATAGGCAAAGAGGGTGAGGGATGAAGGGCCGGGGGAGAGTTGTGAAAAGAGAGAAGCACCAGTGAATTGATGGAAAGAGGTTGCTGTGAGTGGAGGAGGAAGGCAGGGTGGGAGAACGGGAGCAGGAGGAGGCGAGGCAGATGGAGAGAGGTGACAGTGCAGAGAGAGAGGAAGAAAGAGAGGAAGAAAGAGACAGAAAGGGGGAAGGGTTGTGTTTAATTAGCGGCCCTGGAGAGTGTCTTGGTTGAGCCAAGAAGGAGCATGGGATGTTCTCTAATTGGCCTTGCTTTGTGGAGAGGGAGGGAAGGAGGAAAAAGCAAGAAGCACAGATGAGACAGGCACAAGAGGGAGGAGAAGAGAAGCGGGAGAAACGACTGGACTTTCGTCTGGTAGATATGTAACCTTATTTACTGTATTCACTACAACTTATGTAAGTTTACTTTACTCATGTTGAGTACTTTGGCAATAAAAGAAACTTTTTCACAGCTGCCAGTGTCAGATACAAAGTAATAGAGAGATGGGTCTGTCACTCCTGACTTATCACATTTTCAGAGGATGCCTCAAAATCACATTTAAATGCAGTTAAAATTTTACATTTTTAATGCAGTCAGTGGGGTTAAGTGTTGTTTAAAGTGTGATCATTACCTCTCAGGTCAGGTGGCCGGTGTGTTTAAATGTACACCCCAAAGTACACCTTGTGCTACATCTCTGTAACATCTGCAGCTGCTGATAGGTAAGTTGGAATGACCCATTCTGTATAATGTTTTAAACAGTTATTTTAATAGTAATGTGTTGAAATGATAATATAAAAGCTGCAACATTTTTATTCATATTAAACAAACTGCTGGTCGGAGGATTATTCCCCCCCCTGCTTTTAGTCTCCATAGGCCAGGCTTCAGTAAAGTAACCAGTTACTTTCAGTATATCAGGCAAGCATGTAGTGATCTTCTTTTCTAGTTCCTATCTGCTGTTGCTTAATGAACAGTAACTGGTACAGTAGAACGGATAGTCTGATGCAAGCCCTAAGAGACAAGACAGTCTCAGAGCAGTTCTTGAAATACTTTTTAGGGTTAGTTTTAGGTTATATAACTGCTCAGTTATGATGTAGTGGTTCAAATATAGTGGTGCAGAATTCTACACATTTGGCTTATAGGGGCTGCCTGGCCATGGAAAACCAAGCCACGAAGCTCACAGTGCACAGTTTTTGTGCTGATTTTAATGCCAGATGGTTTGGAGCTCTGCAGTGTGATGGTGACTGTTACGCATTTGCACTCGGCGACCTTGCTCTTTAATTTTACAAGGCTGAATTGCTGTGGTTCCTAAACATTTTCACTGTGCAGTAATACCACTCACAGCTGATCGTGGAATACATATATAGGAATTAAGAAATTTTTGCATCTGGCTTTTTTCATCAGTAGCACCATGCCCATGTAGTGTAATTACTACACACAAAAAAACATAATTTATGACAATGTACATAAAAACCTGAATTTTGATCACTACTTCAAGTATTGTCATGTTGCCTTAATGATAAAAAATAAACATAATAAACATACTTACAGAGCTTTTGTTCTATCTTACATTCAGGAATATGTTATATTAAATAAAGGTTGATATTTTATTTCTACTTATACTTCTCATCTACAGAAGTTATGCTTTTAACAGGATGGTCTGTTTAGCTGCATTAAAGATAAATATGGAAGGAACACTGCAGTTTTTGTTTTTCACCTGTCATACAGTTAGGTTTGGACAATGACAAAATCTTTGCAATGATGACTCTGTACAACATACCAGTAGATTTTGAATGAGTTAAGATGTCACATATAATTTTAAGGATTTAATGGCTGATCTAATTCATGGGCGTTACCAAAAGCTGTGTTTATTTCTTTGAGATGCGCTTCTAGGCCTTTTGGGTTGAGATCAGATGAGTAACTTAGCCACTGAAGCCATTTCTTTCCTTGAGAAACTCTTTTTCAGCATGCTTTGGGTCATTATCCATTTGCACATGTGTGGCACACTGCCATACATGTCCATAATAAGAGAAAAGGCCTCACATGGCCATGAAACTGCTTGTCAGTCAATTGTCCAATTAGTTTTGAGCATCTGGGAACAGGGGCTATGTGTAAAAATGGCTGTAATTCCCAAACAGTTAATGCAATACTTTTGTGAGACGCCACTGAGACCTCTTGTGTGTTTAATTTGACTTCCACTGTAGTTGTGTTATTGTCCAAATACTGACAGTATATCTTAAAAGTAGTTCCTGTGTTTCACCTGTGCTAACTTTTCACCTTTTACCTCTTTCCATAGTTTCAAAGAAATTAGGACTTATACAAAAGACTGCATAGCAAGCAACAAGAGCCTCCTGGATTTTTAAATGACTAATTTTAAATACTTGCCTCGGGCTGAAAGTGAACTCTGAAAGTTATGGAAACACCATTTAGCTATCTGTTTTTAAGGGGAATTGCATTTGGAATGGATGGTCTATTTACCTGAACTGGCATTAACCAACAATTAAAGATGAGCCAGAGGCCAACTAGACCAAATGCCCGAGATTTCAAAGTGTAATGGGTTGTGGATGTACGTGAAGGAGTGCAATGTGTGCCTTAATAAGATTAAAGTCGTAGCTGAACCAAAGTTTCGAATGTTTAAAAAGAATAAATGGATAAATAAATGAAACGAGTGTCACATCTCACAGCAGTGTTTTTGTCAATTAGCCACAGCTGGAGGCTTTGTCATCGAGCAGCATTGTGTTTCTTACCATTGCATTTTGGCAATTAGGATCGGCACTTGTTTGCTATTAGCTCGTGAACACAAACTGAGAGTGTGAGTTGCCCCTGATGTCACTCTCTAATGCAGTTAGGTATAATGGTTGCTTTTGCCGGCTACTTTCGGTGTTTTACTTTATTTTTTTGTAAAACTGTTGCTGTTGTTTGCACCACTGCAGGCTGAATATCTTGAATAAAAGTGACCATGAGACTGTAATGGCCACATTTATAGGAAATAAACCAGAATGACCCTTCAGTACTTCAAGGTACATATTTTACACAATATCTCATTCAATTTTAATAAGAAGGATATTTTTCAAGCACAAAAAGAGACTCATAAAAAAATGCTTTCCCACGGCCTGCACTGAGATCCTGCCTTAACCACAACCAACACCTCTGGGATGGATGACAGTGCAAACCAGCCATCATCGCCTTGTTGCTAAACATCGGTGGCCAACTTTATGGTAGGTAGAACAATGTAACAAGAACATCACAGGAAAACCGATTTCCTCACGTATTGACATTTCACAGTAATATGTGCGTGTTCCTCTGATGTAAAGGGTCAAGGAGAAACTTGGTTGCCATGACACGCAACAAAGTGGAGAGGAGCAAAAGCTCAGAGGACATGAATAAGGGAGCAGGAGAGATGGATGAGAGGAGTGGGGAGAGGCAGGAGTCAGACAGAGATGGATGGAGTGAAGAGTCTGGCTGTACAGGGGCACTGCTATGAAGAGAGAGACAATACACAGATGCACAGAGATCTGGGAGAGGCTTTGGAAAAATGACAAGTCAAGAAGTTGGGGAAGGTGGGATAATGAGCAGAGATGTAGAGGAGAAAGTATGTGTTTGTGTGCAAATTGGAGGGGGACCAAAGCCAAGAGGGACATGGAGAAAAAGGGGAAGCTTATTGCAGAGAGCCGAGGAAGGAAGGAAAGAGATGTTCACACAGAAATGTGAAAACACTGACAATGATCGAAACAGAGAAGAAGGGACAGACCAAAACCAAATGGGGCCAGCTCAGCATGTTCGTCTTCATTCACTCCATTTAGGATAGTGGCATTATTCTAACCATAGCCCCAGTCAATACCTGTGACAGCATATTGGTGATCAATCAAAGTCCCAAGACAGAATTGATTGTGCTCAGTCAAATGTGACATAAACAAGGCCTTGGGATCGATATGATGTTAGTATATTTAGTCCCAGACAAACATGCTGTATCTCAATTAACTGCTCATTTTGCTAGTGTATACTTTGATGAAGGAGTCATTTATGCACACCTAAAGCGGGGAAGAGTGAAAGATGATGTGACAAATAAACCAGCGGGTTGCAAAAGATATAATAGCACTGTTTTATTGTTAAAATCTGAGATTTATCTATAATGTTATTCCATTTCATTTATTCAGACAAGAAAAATGTGTCTTTTCATGTTCACAAGCCAAAAAAAGAGAAAATTGCCACAGAGCTATAATATAGAGTTGCAAAACATATATATTAAAGTATTAAGTGAGTGTCTTCGCGAGGAGAAAATCAGCAGAAAAGCAGAAGCCGTGGAGTTTTTCCTCTGCAAAGTTAATAACAGCATAACGCAGCAAAACAATCAGATAGAGAAGGGCAACAAGAGCTGCCTTAATTATACGTAGGGGCTAATTATGCTAGATTGAAGTCATGCTTGCTGCACAAATGTCACTATATAATGAGAGAAAATGGAGACAGGGTCAGGGGGAAGGCACACGGGGCCACAGACCACACATCTAGACACAGGGGTCACACCAGATCCAAATACAGATATAAAATCTTCATTAAAGCTCAGATAATTGTTAAAGCATGGATGTAAATGAAGCCTGAAGATCGATTCCTCTCAATGCTTGGCTCAGTCTAATGGAGAAACGAGTGGCTGCAATACACGGTTAGAGCCACACTGCCTCACATTAAGGATAACCCCTGCTAACCCTGTGTACCCGCTACACCTGCAATTAAACGATAATGCCTTTGGGAGAGAAAACTAGAGAGAGGCTGCCGCTCAAAGCACAGATGCTTCTATCACAGCTAAATGATACTCTCTCTGACCTCGCACGCAACTAGCAGAGGCGCTCTGGGTGCTTTCCGAGCCGTAATGCACCATTATGATATTGAACTGCCGATAGCTTCCACCTTCCTCCTGCCACCACCCCCACTGACCTCCACGCAAGCCAAATATATCCCTGTTTCCTGCAGTACCATTCAATTCAGTGCTAAGGCATCGAACAGGAGAGCAGTGAGAGACAGCAGAGAGGCTAAATTGACCAGGTTACTGAGACTAATTGGTCCAATCGTGAATAACTGGCTCATTAAGGTGTGCAACGAGATAACGAAGGATAGTGCAAAGTTAAGGAAAAATGTGAAGTCAACGCATGCAAATCCCAAGCAGAGTCAATTCACACATGGCATTATACGGACACATTTATGCACGCGTCCGTGTCAGCTCAATAAGCACACACTTGGAGCACATGCTTCCAATAATTGAGATCGTTAAGGGTACAGCTCAGTGTGCATAATGAGTTGTTTTGTTAAAGGGTCATTTCAACCAAATTGCAAATACCCACTTTTTAGAAATACCTAGACATGCATATATTCTGTTATATTCTTCCAGGTTCTTGTAATTTATATCTCTGAAGATTGTTTCCACCCAATTTCTACCAAACCAACAGACCACATCCAGCCCAATCCTGTCTCCTAGAAAGTATACTTAACGCTAAATTATGGCATGTAACATATAGCACAATAATGGAAAAGTACGGTATCGTTTTTATGTATTAATAATGTGTCAGGATAGAGAGGCATGAAAAACAATACTGGTGAAATAAAATTGAACGAAAACAGTTTTATCGGGGAAAATAAACAAGAGCTTGGTGCCAGACAAAAAGTTTGAGAAGCATTGTTATAAGGGAACAAGATGTGAAGCTAGATAATGACGAGGGATAAACTGTAATAAAAACAAGACTGTCTTCAAACTACAAATTAATTCAAACTTTTTTCCTGCACTCTTTGATGCAGTGTAAAAACACAAATGTGCCTTGTGTAAAAAAAGAGGCATTTATAGTTTACTTACACTCTTTTTCTCTTTTTCTTAACATCTGTTCCGATCTACTGTTTGTAGTTGTTTATGGTAATTTGCAAGTAAATTAGAGCAGGTTTATTAGGTGCCACAGGACTCATTACCATATCTTCTAAACTTCCATCTTTGTTGTTTGGTAATGATCACGCGGTATCCTGTAACAGAATGGCTACCTGTTAATTAAAATCATGCCTAAATAATTTGGATGTGTCTATTATGCTACCCTCTATTGCCTAATTTCACAGCTTGTTTCCTTCCTCCTATGTGTACGTTTAGGTATTTATATTAAGGCATTATTGGCACATTTATTTACGCTGTAAAACGCGTATAACTATAGGTTGACGGCTATAATCAATAGCCTAGACCTTTGGGAGAGACATAATGCCTTATGTCTAAGATTATTTTTCATTAACATAATTAGGAAACAGGAAACATCATTAAAGCAAAATCAGTAAAAATCTCATGGCAGTTATTTAAATGTTTCTCAACCATATCCAGCTTTAAAATGCACCATCCTCTAATTGTAGCTAAAATATGCTCCATCCTTTTTTGGTTGCGTCAAGAAACAAATTAAAGAAAGGATTAGGGAATATTAAAAAACTCAAAAGGCACTTTTTTCCTTTTAACTTGAGGCAGTAATTCTCATTGAGTTTTAGAAAAGTCAACTTTTATACTAATGTAGTATGCGCAACGCTCAATATGCACACCCTGCAGGGAGCCCAGTACTTTCCACAACCACTGCCCATTAGAATAAGGATATAAGAACGGGGATATGGCACTTTGTTGCCAGGGAACAATTTCTTCTTTAATAAAGAAAGGCATCGTTACTACCCACAATTGTTTCTCTGGATTGTCTGTACCACGACAATTCTTTGTCATGAGTTTCCAGCCAGCTAAAAATAAAATTCAACAGATTGATCTGCACAGCTAAAACTCCATGGCTACAGGTATGAGAGAAAATGTTAGCTGGCCCTTTATTTTAACATAAATGTGGCTGTTGTGTTTTTACAAGTCTTACTTTCAGCCAGTTAATAATTATTAAAACTGATATTTAGGGAGCGTAATAGCTGCAAGTGGAAGGAAATTTTTCCTTGTGCTGAAGGCCTCCATCGCTTCATCGCGCCTTCACTCCACAAACCATCCCTCCATCACAGAGTGAGAGGGGGGAACGGACAGCATCGCTCGAAGCCAACGGAGCAGTAGAGCGAGCAAAGGAGAAGGAGAGAAAGGAAGAGAGAAAGTGCAGAACAGAAAAGAAAGGGTGTGGGGGCAGAGGGAGGCCGAGTCAGGTGTGGAAGAATGAAATATAGGAAGACGGAGCATGGGAGCATGCGAGAGACCCACATGCTACCTGGTGAAGTTGCCCTTTCTTCTGGTTATCCTCCATCACCCTGGCTGTGTTTTCGTCATCCCTGCGACTCTCTTCATGGCCCTTTGGCTCCATGACCCCTGTGTCGACTGCCATTTCTCAACCAGTCCCTGTCACTCTTGTCCTGGCTCACATGCAGCCCGCACTGGAGGGTCGAATGTCGTCAGCAGAGCTTGAACTGCACACCATTGTTGTAGGACAGAGCAGATCCTGTGACGGACAAAATGTGACAGTTGAGCTGCTGACCTTTGGTCCGGAGACGGCAGACAGAAAGTGGCAGCTGGAGCAGCAGTGCCCATGCACACATGGGTAGGCCATACATATACAAGCACAGCCAGAAAGATGAAACGCACACTTTTGCTTTGGATGAGTTTGGGGAAGCGCATAAGGTATCACGATGTAGTACAAAATAGAAATGTGTATGAGAATATGATATATGAGAGTAATAACATTCCAAACTAATCTGATGTTGCAAACCTCTTCCCCAAAAACAATAACAACACTGTCAGCTTTACTTGTGTAGTGTTGAAATGAGGATACATAGAATTATATCATACCCATATAAGTGAGGTCCTCCTCAGTGGATAAACTAAGCCTGCGCAGAATATCCATCAATTCAAAAAGTTCAAATTTTCTTATGATATCTTGTTAAAGGACATAACCTCGCTATAATAACAAAAAATAAACATTTGTTTGATTTTTTTTTATTATCGAGAAAAAAAAGTAATTCTTCCCCCAACAAGCAGAAAAACTATTATTTGGCCTTATCTGCAGAACTTTAAAGGAACAGTCCAACATTTGGAAGAAGTTATTTATCATCTTCAGTCGATTCAAATGTCAGAGATGTTTTTCCTTGCCAAAACATAAACTAAAATCTAAAAGCCAGATATTGAATTTAAGTCTCACGGGTGGAAATCGATCAACTTCTTGAGAAGCTTTACCAGAGGATGTGCTGCATGCGCTTTATTTTATATGCTCAAGGAAACTGATGAGAAGCAAATAAAAAAAAAAAACTCACCTGATATGTAAATAAAATATTCTTTATGGATGACTTATTTTCTTTACCTTCTAAAATAACCTGTACCAGAACAGTTATTGGGGCAACCCGTAACAAATCTAATCCGTTTTCACATTTCATATACACACCCATCATGTCTACTTGGATGAGCTCCTGAGCTGCGAGCAGGAAGCTGTTCTGCATTTGCCATTAATGCAAAGACTAAAGCAGCTTTGGGATGTGTATAGGCAGTTATGGACAACTGCACTTTTTTCAAGTCCACTTGGAGTCCAGAGGGTGTGGAAATGATGCATTGTATTGTAGTGTCTGTGTGAGCAAACTGACACAAACTGCAGGTGCCATAAGGTGGAAGTGGGTGAAAGTGGGTGACCCAAATGCAGACTTCTAAGACAAATTTGACAGAAAAAAGGTGCGACCTTAATTGAAGCTGATTAAGTCCAAAACAAATAGAGCAGTGAAAGGAAGTCCAAAATCCAAAGTAAGCTCAGAACAATCGGAATTATAAGAAGAAATCTGCAGGGATACATGCAGGGACCACATTAAGAACTACAGGGCAGAAACCCAGTATGACACAACAGAAGATGCAGCGACACTCAGGCTATAAATACACAAGGTAATGAGGGAAGTGGAAACAGGAGGGTAATGAGACACAGCTGAAACTAATCAAGGTAATGACACACAAGAACTCAAAATGAATGCAAGACACAGGAGACAAATGACTAACAAAATACTAAAAGGAAGTGAGAAGTAATCACTGGAACAGGGAGCTGCAGGGACGAGAACTTTATAAAATCAACAAGAAGCACTCAGAGAACGCAAACCTCCGCCAGGGCAGCTCACCCTCGGGGCAGTATTTACTTTTAAGGGATTAATTTTGTATTTTCTACAAATTCATTTTGATTTTTTTGTTCATACTTTAAGAAGTTCATTGTGCATAAAAGTAAGAGTAAAATACAACTTTTGCTATTTTCCCCCTTTAAACTCATTTAATTTAAATATGATACTTGACATAATTTTGAGTAAAATTATTATTTTTTTATTTAACATGCATGTAGTACATGTGTGTAGTGCATTAATTTCATGTTTAGTAAAAGTAATATGTAAAGTATGTGTAAAGTAATATGAATGATTAGTAATTAATATCAAGTGAAAACAATTTTTGATCCAGTTTTCTAAAAATAATATTTTCTTATTTACAAAGATTCCACATGTATTCAAATTGTTGTTAATGTAAATGATTATAACCTGTTACTGCAATGCACATAATACAATCATGTTAAAAATAATCAGTCTGAAAATCGGTTGTCAGTTTAAATAGCTCTATATAGTATTATTTTCACTTTGACCTTGCATCAATCTATTGACCTTGAAGGACAGGTCAGAGGTCAAATGATATTTGATATTTTAAATCCTTATACAGTACTTTATACTTTGTGACAATACAATACAAGTTATAAGGCTTTCTGTCAATTTTTGACCAATGAATTATTAAGTTGATCTTAAAGACCTTGGTGGATGTATGCTAAGTTTTAATGGATTGTTAATAAGACATCACTCTTTTTGAGCTATTGTGTTAACAGACAGAATGATGACATGCACGCAAATGCTATGAAAAACATAACCTCCTCAGTGGAAATAATAACACCAAACACACGTGAACTAGACACAGTACAATGCAACGGAGGGAGGCAGAGTTAAAATAACCTTTCATACAAACAATAACTGGAACTAAAAACTAAAGAACAGTAAGCAAACTAAGATTCAAACTGCAATAAATGATAAACAAGAATTTAAAATCCTGGTCTAAGACTCAGGATACACATAAAGTATAACACTAGTCTAAGACCTGATAATGATCCTTCAGTGGACTGTTATTAACTGTGGTCAGATAAGAATCTGGATATCACATTTGTCCATCTCCAGCCCCACCATGACCCTGATTACCCCTTTTCATATATGTAGTCACTAATTAGCTGTGTTGCAAGATTACTGATTTCCAATTGGTCATATCAATAAAAGATAAACATCAGATGCCAGAAATGCCTAAACAAGTCAGAAATACAATTTAGAGGGTGCCAGTTTAACTCATCTGCTCAACCCTCTGACTGAGCGGCTTGGGTTCGTCTCCACTGCAGAGCCCTTTGCTCCATGACTTTCCCCTTTTCTGTCAGGAAAACCTTCACTGTCCAATTAAATAAAAGGCAAAAATACCCAAAATAATATAAAAAAAATGCAATTTGTAGAACTAGAAAGAGTGACGATAATAAAAGTCAAACATACAAGAAATTCCAAACACAACGCCATTTGAAATGTATTTTGAATCACCCATGCGTAGTGTACAGTAATTATATGCCTGTTCCTACAAAATTATTTTCTGCCTTTGGCAAAAGTACACTCACAGTGCTGGAAAAAAGACGGGACACCCGATGGATAAAAAGCTCAGATCTTAACTCCAGCACTTTCTGTTAAATATCCATTTGTTTTTGCAAATGTCAGTTGGTTTAAACAGGCTGTATAATCCCTGTAGAGTCATGACTCTGGCTCCTCACATAACAGACTGTGCCAACACTGGCTGAATTGAAAATGGAAATTACCAGGATTGGAGGTAAAGGGTTTTCTGTCACAGCCGCGTTATGTGAGTTAAGGTTGAAACGGTCCCTGAGGCATTTTTTTCCCCCCTCCGGCAGTCATCTCTTTCCATCAGTTCGCTTTCCTCACTCACTCGCTATCTTTCCCTTTATTTTGCCAACCGCATTTCACCTTCATTGCTTCCATCTTTTACAACGCCCCACCTCTGAGTTCAATTCCACGGTCTGGTTCATAATCTGCCTCTTTATCTCTCTTTTTTTTTGGTGACACACACCATCTACCTCGCTTTCTTTACCCTCGTGTCTAACTCCTTAAAGGCTCTGTTCTTTTTCTTTCTTCTCTTCCTTTTTCTGTCTCCTTGAAAGGGGACAAATTTCTAAGTTTCTCCCCCTCCCTTCACCCCTTCTGACTCTCATGCAGTGTTTGTTTAAGCAGTTTCACAGTCACTGCACCCTGACTGTGCTGAACGAACAAATCCTCACCTCCTTCTGTCTCCGATGGACACACTCTGAATTTTGGCCTATCTCTATTTCTATATTTCTCTTTCTATCCTTTAAAAAAATTCTTTTACACTTCTTTACATTATCCCCCTACATCCTCCTTAAACGCTTCCTCCAATAGCTCCCTGCTTCTTTAAACGTTCAGATTCAGAGTTTCTCACAAACTTCACAGTTTCACACTCTCGTTGGAGCTTTTTAGATCTAGGGAGAGATGGCAGCACAAAACTGGGCCAGAAAGAACGAAGCATAGGCGGGAGAAAATATATCTTTACACTTAGACTGTCTCACAGACATGTAATTGTTAAATAAAAGGAAGAGCTTCCCGGCAGCTCCTAATTATCAAAGGAGATAGATGCCCTCAATGGGCAATTTAATAACCTGGAGAGGGCAGGGACTGTCGTATCTAGCTAATGTTTGAAATGAGCAACATCAAGAAACTGATCTCATTCGTTTTAAGTTCTATATTCAATTTTTTTCCTGGGTTAATAATAGCAGCAAAAGGACATGTGAGTGCCTTAGTAGGCTTGTCTCTTTCATACCTTTAGTTTGCTATGAAATTATACATATTATACCTTAAATACCAGCTGACAGGAATTCTTGAAGATGCTGCAAAGGCGGGCACTCTAATCCACAGAAGCTGAACTGATAAGTAAATTTAACTATGTGCTGTTGAGCTTCAACAGGTAAGATGCAATCTTAAAGATTTTCAAGAAATCTGAGCCATATTTTACTAATGTATTCATATTCTATAATTATCTCTCATTATTGCAGTTGATATTTGTGCAAAAGAAACAGTGCACGCAAATAATACGGCATTACTGTTTGTAATTTTATCTCACTGATAAGTTTCATATCAGAGCTGTGATTAATCCCAGCTAATATTTCCTACCGCAGCAGCTTATCATTTAAGGTTTTGAACTGCTGAAACAAAGAGTACGTTTCATTGCTGAACAGATGCAATGTATTCATCTCTCAGGTTAGCTCTAACTGCAGCTGTTGGAAAATAAATGCACAGGTTTTTTTTTTTTTAAAGCAAGCTGTTTTTTTCTACTATTGTGTGGAAAACTTTGTGCTGCAGGTAAACAGATGGCCGCTGTTTTTGATATGATGGTAAACAAAATAGTAGCAGTCCAAAGAGTTATCCTAGAAAATTGCTATTAAACTGCACATAACAGCGGTGATGTGTCCCTGCTGGAAAATGGTTTGAACCCCAACAGCTAAAACTGCAGCTGCAAAACCACACAGTCGATGTGGTTACTAAATGGCTGTGATCAGACTTCCGGACTGCACCCACTTCACATATAAAGACCAAAATACAGTACATAGACTCACCAGCCACTTTATCAAGTACACCTTGCCAGTATTGGGTCGAAACCCCTTTTCCTTTCAGAGCTGTCTTAATTCTTCATGGCACAGATTCAACACGGTCCTACAAACATTCCTCAGAGATTTTGCTCCGTATTGACATGATAGTGTCACAGAGTCGCTGCAGATTTGCAGGTGCACATCCATGATGAGAATCTCCTGTTCCACCATTAAATGCTGAAATGCCTCGTGTTGTTGCCAAGTGATCGCTTGATGAAATATGTGTGCTAATAATTAGAGGAACAGGTGTGCCTAATAAAGTGGCCAGTGAGGGTAGCTGACATGAACATGAAAGTATGGTTCCATCGTACCTTATACAAACAGTTTAGGCTGCTGAACTTGTCTAATGGTTTGGGGAATATTTTCTTGGCACGATTTCAGCCTCTTTGTTACGACAGCATACCCATCTTCTGACGGTATAGGTATAATGTGCCCTGTCATAAAGCATCTCTGCCTTCCTGAGCATGAAAATGAGTTCACTGTACTCAAATGGCCTCCACAGTCACCAGATCTCAATCCACAAAGCACTTTTGTGATGTGGTGGAATGCAAGAGTCACATTATGGATGTTCTGCAGCAACTGTGTGCTGGAATCATGTCAATATGGACCAAAATCTCTGATAAATGTTTCCAGCACCTTGTTGAATCTATGCCATGAAGAATTAAAGCAGTTCTGAAGCAGTTCCAACTTGGTGCTAGCAAGGTGTAACTAGTGAACTGGCCAGTGAGTGCACTTGTTACTGTGATGTCTATTGAGGTAAGCATGTTAAACAGTTCTAATATAGCTAATATACTGTAACAACAACTTCAGTCTAACACACGAGGAATAAAACGCAGTGCTGCTAAGAGACTAATGTTCTCTTATACAGGCTTAAATTCTGACTTCTTGTCAATCACGTTAAATGGCAGGCTGTTACGTTATTATAATGTGAACACAAAGACAGCTGAAGCTCTTGGCAAAGGATGATAGAAGACCAGGATCAATGGAAGAGCCAACTGGCTAGGGATTATTTTGTTTGCCAACCACCGCTATTCTTCTTTGCATTTCACTTATGATGTCCCCTCCCGCGCCATTTGCAATCATGCAATGGTGAGGACTGAGGGTGTGGTTTCTGTAAAATTGCCTATATTCCGTAGTAGAAATTTTTTCCAAAGTGCCATAGGAGAAAAAAGCAAGAGTTTCATTGTTTAGGAGCAACTGCAGAACAAAAACAGCCCTTTCCAGATTCAAGTACGCAAGCCTATGGTTTACTGTACATCTATAAAAATGAAGCAAACCTTCATAAAGAGCTTCAGAAATAAATGCCAGGTGATTCATGTCCATACAGTACAAGGATTACTACATTCAAATATGCATACTCCTATAAAACCCATCATTCACAGCTTCATTAACAGTTAGGAATCTTTGTCTTTGTAGTTTTTAAAAATTGGTTGTGTTCTGCGGTCCCTTCGCCCTAAACACTAATCTGTAGCTCTGTGAGTGTGGGGAACTGTGCCATCGTTGACAGTAATGTATTCTCGCCCTCCCTACGGGCCTTCCTGGACTTAGCTCTCTTCCTTGTCTTTTCCTCTTGGGATTTCCTTGACTTTGTGGGAGCTGAAACCTATTGACTACCTCTTCCCCATTTTTTTAATAATATGTTTTTATCCCATGCTGATTTCTTGTCCTGCCTTTATTAAAGGTTAATGTTTATTTTTTTTATCTCCCTCTCAAAGATAAAACAAACAGAAATGGAGAAACTATTAGAGAAAGCCCATGTGGCAGAGAGCCCACATGTTGCAATATATTCTTATAAAACTGAAAATGCAGATTGTGCGATCTGGACTCGAGTAATGGCTATATTACATTCCCGCTCCAAAAATTGGATTATGTAACAATAGCATGATTTGGATTATGAAAAAGTGGCACAAATTGGATAAGTATTCTGTTTCCTATTAAAAGGAAATATTACTTTTGAGCTAGAGAAAAAAAACAATCATGATTAGTAGAAATGTTACTTGGAGAAAACAAAAATATAGTCTGCCTTTGAAAAAAAAAAGAAGAAGCCTTTATATCTACTCTAGTCATCCATAACCGTGCCGTTTCTTTCCACATTTACAGTGTATAATGATAGACTGCAGCATATTCACACCACAGCTTAATAGAGCTCTCGTACCTCAGTGTTACACTAAATTTAGTTGAAAAACACTGTGCATGTGGTTGGTATCTGCAGTGATTGGACTAGAGAGACCTTTAAGTTGCCGGTAACGACAAATGTGCAACAACTGTGTCACATTTTCTATCAGCTATCTGCGGTTCCACATGAAAATCCGCCCACTGCTCTCACAAGCTTTTTACTGGCATCAGTTTGTCACCTAATGTGGTGGACAAATACACACCTCTGGTTATTTGGTAAGGTACAAGCCATGTATTGTCTGTACTAAATGTTGCTATGGTTACAGACCGTAATAAGGCATTATTCATTGGCTAAGGGAGCTAACTGTGTTTACCTGTTCGCACATACAGAGCCCTTATTTCATTCTGTTCCGCTGTGCACCACAAATTGAAATTCACTCTCATTAGCAAAGAGCTTGTCACTCTCAAACACTGACAACATGAATGTAGCTACAGATGCACAGCCTCAAAATAAAACCAAAAAACAAACACTGTAGCATGGTACTGTAAAGCAAATCTTTTTCATCTTTTTGTCAGCCAGTCTTGATGGCATGTCTGTGCCAACAATTTGTAATACGAGCATGCACAAAGACAGGCTGGTGGGTTTTTTAGCTGTGTTAGCTGTAACATGTGTAGAGATGCACAGATGGCCCGTGCATATCCATGCTAACCAAAGAATGAATGTTTGTACAGAAAGAAGAGAAATTGTGGTGTCTTTTTCTCTCCTTATTTTCTTCATATCGCCTTCTGTCCCCGTGTTTGTCCTCTAAACGGAATTATTTCCCTGACACACTGATAAGTAACTGCTATCGGAAATGCACACATGCAATTGTGGTCAGAAGTTTAAATACACTCATCATGGGCATGAATGGCATGGTAATTTTAGACTTTTACTTAAATTTGGACTTACTACCATGGTCCTGAGAAGCCTAACGGACTGCAACTTAAGAAAGCAATAAGCAAAATGCTGCAAAAGCACACAAAAACACTACAGAAATAGGAAAAAAGAAAACAGCAATAGGAAAAAAGAAAACAGAAATATAAAAAACAAAAACAGAAATAGGAAAAAACAGATTTCCAAAAGCACAAGGGAAGTGTTTCTGGGGAGACAATAACCCGAAGGACCAGCTGCAGGAACCAAAATATGCTAAGAATTGCGCTGGGAGACACTTGAAAGAAGTGGAGGATCTATCGGTTTTGTGAGGAACAAAAAGATGAGAGGTAAGTGTGTTAGCCTGACTATTAGCCTAAAAATCCGTCTATCTGTTATATGAATCATGAGATTAAAACACACCTTCAACTGGTCCGTCGGGTTATTGTCTCCCCAGAAACACTTCCCTTGTGCTTTTGGAAATCAGTTTTTCCTATTTCTGTTTTAGTTTTGTGCGCTTTTGCAGCGTTTTTCTTATTGCTAGTGTTTTCTTAAGTTGCAGTCCCTGTGGCCTCTCAGAGCCACCGTAACTTACACATACAGGCTCACATATATACATACACTGCACTAATATTTGGTTGTACCTTTGAAGGCTGCACCTCAACCACAATACTTTTGCTAACCATCAACAAGCTTCTGGCATAATTCTGGGTGGGTATTTGACAACTCTTCTTGGCAAAATTAGCAGAGTTCATTTAAAGTGGTTGGTTTGCTGGCATGGATTCAGCTTCTAAACATAGTCCCCAGATTTTCAATAGGGTTGAGGGAGGCCATTCCAAAAGCTTAATATTAATCCGCTTTAACCATTCCAAAACCAGTTTGTGTATTTAGGATCATTGCTCTGTTGGAACACCCAGCTCTGTTCAAGTTTCATCCATCTAGCTGTTGATTAGAGGTGAAGTTGAAGAATTTGGAGGTATTCCTGCTTCTTCATTATTTTATCCACTTTGTGTAATATAGCAAAACAGCCCCAGAGCATGATGCTATCACCACCACTTGACAGTTGGTGCAGTGTTCTTAGGCTTGAAAGCCTCACCTTTACTCCTATAAACATGCTTCTTGTCATTGTGGCCAAATACCTCAATCTCATCTTGTCTGATCATGAAACATTTTTTCCAGAAGGCATTTGGCTTGTCAATGTGGGCAACTGCAAATTTCTGTGAAGCTTAAAGGTGTCGATTCTGGAGAAGAGGTTTATTTCTTGGTTGGCACCCTCTTAGTCCTACGTGATGTAAAAGGTTTTCAGTTAATTGCAGACTTGAGCTTTGACGTGTTTTCTGTTGTACCTGTTCCCATGCTAATCAGTTTTCTCTTATCTGACTGTGACAGATGGGTCTTCTTCCAGACTTTGTCACAGTAGTTACACATGTGAATAACTTGTACTTACATACGATTGTTTAACAGATCTGCAGTTGTTTAGTAATAGCTCCAAGAGGCCTTATCAGCTCCCATGAATCTACAATTCTTCTTCTTAGAGCTTCACTGAGCTCATTGGACTTGAATGAATCCCTGCTATATGCTTGAGAATGTACACACCTATGGGGAAACTTTACTTGGCACTTCTTGTGTAAATCTGTTTGGCAGAAGTGTAATCTGGCAGCATAGTTCCTCTATGACGAGTAACACTGAAGCTAATACATTCAGCTGTCTCTACTTCCTGCTCCTTCCCTCACATTGCATTATTGTTGTCTCTCTTTTTCAGCCTACTCTCTGTCTCAATTTGTCTCTCTCATACATACTCCCTCTCCTAATTTCCCCACTATAGTGTCTCTCTGCTCTTCCTCTGTTGTCCCTCCTGCACTTCCTCTCTTTGCCTGCACAGATGGTTTCAGTGACTCCTCTGAGTCTTAATTATTCCGTCAATTACTGTGGGAAAATGTGCAATTAAAGTGGACAGTTATTTTGCGCTTTGTGGCTCCATATTTATTAGGCTTACACCTGATTTCAGGGGCTCGGGAGTTTTTCGTTGCTCCGTGCCATCTTTTCTGTCACCTCTAGGTTTGAGCGACATCCAGTGGGAATTAGCCCATTTTATTTCCCAATCTTTTTCTCTTTAGGGATTCCCACTAATGGATGAAACAGTATTATGAGCATGTGGCCTATGAAGGAGACAACACACCACAAATCACTCATCTTTATGATGTTCCTGAACAGCCTAGTTGAGTGTTTTAAATAAGAACCCATGTCAGCATGTAAACATTTAAATATTGTTCTTTATAACAGGATCGATTGATTTTCCTGATGCGCCGGTCTCACTCAAGCTTACTGTGTTCAATGTTGGCTTCGCAGTAACCCACAGAGAGTATTTCCCCAAGAATGAGTTTGTCAAATAACACACCGTGGTGCAACCAAACACTTATGTGCTGCGTTAATCCTTCAGAGTAGTGTTCTAACCCAACCTTCGGGTCCGTGGCTCTCCCTCTGCTCTTCATTACGAGGCTTTAATCCTGACAGCGACACTTCACATACAGGGCAGCGAGGAGACGCTCGAACAACAGGAGACCTGCTTATTCACCAAAAGCCCAAAGCAAACAGTGGAGCTGCTACGGGTGGGTGATGCTGACAGCCAGAGCACTCTTTGAGGGCTAGAGAGAGGAAGAGACAGTTATACTGAGAGTCGCAATTGTGCGATATACAGGTATATGCAGACCGGTACACAAGTATGACAAGCAGCGGGGCAATATGGATTGGCATGCAGTGTAATGGCTCTCAGAAAGTGAGATAGACACAGATACAGAGTGAAAAGCATGTGAAGAGGATGCTTAGCTGATGGGGGATGTGAAGAAGAGTGAGAGGCAAAAAGAGGAAAGGACTCCAAAAAGGAAGCTGAATAGGACGGCAAATAAAAAAGAGAGAAAAGTAGGAGGAAGGGGAAGAAAAAGAAGGAATACGAGTGAAAGATTAATGGGGAGAAGATGGAGATGGAGGATGGTGGTGGAATAGAGTGAAGGGCCCGTGGCGCCACTCTAAGTCATCCTAACCAATGAGGACCTGGATGCTGAGAGGGCTTGTTCACAGCAGGCAGCTGCAAGCACATCATTTTAAAACCTCTCTCACATCCCTCTTCTCCCTGTCTTTGCCCGCTCTCCTGCTTCCTTTTGCTTAGATTGCATGTCACTTATTATTAATTGTTTATTTTATTGTTGGTTTGTTTGTGGCTCTTTATGAAGCAGCTGTCTTAGCTTGCAAATGAGATTTTAGATCACAGTGGGAGTCACTTTATACAAAAGGGTTAATTAAAATGAAAAAAAAAATTAAATTAAAAACTCTCTTTCGCCTCCTCTTCTGATTTTCACTCCATCTTTAAATTGGCAGTAAACGTGCAGGGTGTAACTGGGCCAAAAGCCTCCTCCTCTTGCTCATTATTGAAAAGATGTGAAGGAAGCTGAGAATAACCCAACGTGATTCATGAATTTATTTCTCTTTCTCTATCTATATGGAATATATAGTTATAAGTCTTTAGAAGATAACATTAAGGAACATTAAGCCAAAACAAAAAGGGCTTATTCCGGTAAGGAGGCCAGTTTGAATACCCACCAATCACATTCACGAGCCTTTGATGCCAACATCAGCCTCATCACATTGATTGGCAGACTGACAGGGGCCACACTGTGTCAGTTAGCTTTGGTGTCAAACATTAGGTCTATACTATCACTCCATTGAAGTTCAATAATGAAGCGGAGAAAATGCATTGCTCACTGATAATGCTCAGTTAATGGGAAGCAAGGAGAACAACAGGGAACCTTATCAGCTGCGTGATGTAATGTTTACCCGCTTTTTAATTAATTATGAAAATTAGCCGAAACGGTAGGCACACGGAGAAGTGAAATCAGATCTTTACGCTTATCGCAGCCTTGCAGCACACGCCGTGCGCTATTTGAATGGCATCTCGCGCAGATCGCACAGTCCTCAAGCACCGTCCCTCGCAAGCCCGCGCTCCTACAGTCACAAATACATCTTTATGCTCAGAGACATCTTTGAAAGCATCCAGAAAAAAAGACAAAACCACAAACGCATCCACACAGTAGCTCATAAAGTTCAAAAGTTGACGTTAATATATGCAAACACACACACACGCGCACAAAAACTCTCACCCAGTAACACTGAAAACCAAAACAAAATGCTATTGATTGGATTTGGAGCTTTTTCTTTTTAAAGGTCTGACAAAAATAAAAGTATTCTTTGATCCTTGACTTCTGACAGGCTACTCCTCATTAATTTCATCTGTCAAATTGTACTACAAGTGCGAGCTTGGCTTATCTGTATTTATGAGTATTGATCTGGAAAAAAAGGTGAAACAAATATGCAAAGAGTAAAGCACACAAGCAATTACTCCAGTGGCTGACATGACATTTTGGTGGTTTTGGTTTATTCAAAAAGCACAGCACATTTTTTCTCTGTGTGTTTTGTCTTCTGTCAGCAGTCAGTTTTCTCAGTGTGTAAAGTGTTTGAGGATATTTTTTGCGGGGTGGGGGCTGCTGAGCAGTGCAGTGGTATCATTGCTCTTATGTCACTGTTTCATTTTACAGTAGTCATTAACGATGCAGAACAATCACAGGGAATCTTCTCTCTGTTAGATCTTAATTACTGAACAGGCAAAGTCCCTGCAGGATGGAGATGGAGAACAGGCAGAATCCTATATACCACCTTGGACGCCAACCTGCTCTGTTCCCTGCCATCTCTAGCTGGATTAGGGAACAGGGTATTTTCAGAAATAAGAGAGAGAGACAGAGAGGGAAGCTGGACTGCCAAGTTTCCTCCTCCTCCCACTGGATTTTTGTATGGAGAAACATAGACAAGACAAGAGTTCTTTTTTCTTCCCCAGCAACTTTGGATCAAAGGAGGAAAGCCAAGAGACTAGAGGTGTCCGTGGAGAGAGGTGGGATTAGCTGGATTAGCCCAAATGGACCAGTGATAGGACTGTGGCCTACGGGAAAATGTTTTCAGCTGGAAATATGCAAATATGGGTCCAATAGTTGAAGCTCAAAACTGCAATTCCTCAAATGGCCACTTGGGAAGAAGAACGGAAAGCCCCCCCAAAAACAAACTAGCCAATCCGCACAGATCCCAGATTAAAATGCAGAACTTTACAGCCGAATGTAATCTTTTTAAATTTTTACCTTTTGTGACTAATGCTCAGATGGTGATTTTCTTAAATAAATAAGTAAAGTACAATAAAGTAAGCAAATTTCATTTATATAAATTTAAAACAAAACTGATTTACAATTAAAAAATGTAAAATAGTGAAGTTAAAATAAATAAAACAAAAGGGTTCCTAAAAAATTCATGTTACATACATTTACAGTATTTATATAAAATACCAGAACAATGTCCTGCCCTTCAACTACAGCTCCAGAGATCAGATTGACAATAAAAGGTATTCGATTAGATTTAAAGACAGTCACAGTCGCTGCGTTTCTGAGCTCACTCGAGAGATCATTCCAGAGTCTTGGCGCAACCACAGCAAAGGCACGACCCCTTTTAGAAATAAACTTCAGCCACAGGATGGGCAGTAGTGATTTGGGTAGCAGACCTTAATGATGAGGAATGAGGAAATGTATGGATGCAGCATGTCTACCACATAAGCAGGTGCAAAACAGCTTTAAATACAAAGAGTGCCACTTCATACTTCATTCTGTAGTGCACAGGGAACCAGCACAAAGCTGCCAACACTGGAGTAATGTGATCTCTCTTTTTTGTTCCAGTCAGTAATCTGGCTGCAGCATTTTGGACTAATTGTAGATGAGCTGGAGATGATTGACTAACTCCTGTATGCAGTGCATTACAGCAGTTCAGTCTTGATGTTAAAAAAAAAAAACCCAACCAAACAAAAAAACCTTTGCAGATGTGATGATTTTAAAATAGATGATAGTCTGGAACACTAATTTGTTTGTCTAATTTCAAATTTGTGATTATTTCAAGGTTTTAAACCTGATTTAATAAAGTAAGTGAAAAAGAACCCCAATTATCCTTCAGCTTCTCAGTTAATAGTGGAGGGTCAAACAATATGATCCCTGTTTTAGCTTCAATTAGCTGTAAGAAACTTTATATCCTAAATGCACTCAATGAGCCCTCTTATGGAACAGTGATTTCCAAGATTCAAAGGTAAATCCATACTGCATAGCAAAGAAAAGAGATTTTCTGTTGATGAATAATTTGACCTAGAGGGAGCACGTGCAAAGGAACATGCTCATCTGCTTAAATATTATTAGGGCTTAAAGTTATTATTAGGGCTCTGGTCACTTTGAGTGACAGCTCTGTGCCAGTACAGTCTGTCAGGCTTCACCTCAGCTAGTTTAAGGCATTGAACTGATACTATTTAATGTGTTTGTGAATTTTTAATGCATTATATAATAAATATTATGGCTTGCTGTGTTGTTAATTGTGTTAGCAGGTCATCCAAGAAGGTTTTGCTCCAGTTTGTATGAGTGAAATTCTAATGTTTCTATTGTTAGTAATTACAGGTATCTGTCTGTGTATTGCATCCATACATACTGTAAACACTAATAACCACTTATTTCCAGGTATGTTAAGTTCTTGCTCCATAAAATATGTATAATGAAGTAAATTAGTCTCAAAAGTCTTACAGATGCATATGATAGTGCATATGACCCACAAGCATAAATTAAGATTTACAAATGTTTGTGTCAATTTTTGTGTGTCTAATTTCACTTCATACTCCACGATCATCTTTTATATACGATATATAATGGGGCAGTCGTCTCAGTACAGAACTGACCATTGTTGGGTTCTGCACAGAGAAGGCTACATCCACTATTTTCCTCCCATCCGCATTTGTTTATTGATGATAAAAGGGACAAGCTCTTGCTGTCAGGTGCAATGAATTCTAGTTTGGGACCCATAAGTAGGTCTTTCACTTCCTCTTCTGTGGAGAATTTCCTGCTTTCAGCTTCAGTGCCTTAAAGGGTCTCGCTGATAAAGTGTTATGAATTTGCATTTCATAATCTGATTCTCGACAGGTGCTCCAGATATTGGGAAAAAACCAAACAAACACACAATGCTATTCTTAACTGATTTATTAAAAATATGTGCTGTGGTAAACATGAAATGAATAAAGTAGGTGGTCATAACATAAACAAGTAATTTATTTGGTTGATCGGTCTTGTGAGACGGCATTAATGATACACTGCCACTGCGCACCCCACAGTGTTTCCCTCTCAGGACGATACATTTCCTGTGTTTTTACTTCTTCTCTTTGTGCATTATGTATACTTTTTCACACTGGAATTTAAAGAGTATACGCGTTCTTGCAGGCATAATCCCATAAGTCCTCTGTATAGCAGCATGTGTGCTGCACTACACTCAACCTAAGTACTGTTTATCTATATGCATCTTGTGTGATGTGGTCTCAGCATTCTTTCTGTGCATGTTGCCTCAAGGGTTCCCCACAGAACAGATTTCCTGTACTGTATCTGCAACAGAAATCACAGAAGAGCTGGAAAAAAAAGGTGAACAAAACCGAGCACAGAAGAGGAAGCAGGAGAGCAAAAAAGAGATGGAGAGCAGTGAAAAAGATGCGAGAAGAGCAATTTAAAGGAGCCAGCGAGAGAGCCAAAGAGGAAAAGAGAGAAGGAGATAGATGCGAAACTGTGAAAAGGGAGGGGGAATTGCATGTTATTAGCCATGCTGGTGTCACATTACAGCACCACAGAGTTTGTAAAGTGGTAAGATAACTCTCACCTGAGGCCGTATGCTGCTGCCATCATTCAGAGGGCGAGCCTAACGCTGCCGTGCCTACTATTACCCCTGTGCATACTGGTGTTTGTGCAGCTGCCTGAGTTTGCATGATGAGGTGTGTATGCATCTCTGTCTGGGCTCCTGTGTGTACGTGCATGGGAGTGAATGTAGGTGGAGGACCAGAAACAAAAGAACAGATCCTGTATCCCGGCCTCAGCTGGTCTGCAGGAGCCGAAGAGCTTCTGCTACGGCCGTGATTAATTCTCCAGGTCTGCATGCCGTCCAAGGAGGCAAGCATGCACTGTTATTTATCAGCACCCTGGTTAGTCCCGCAGAGGGCTTCTCTTGGTCTCTTGACAAGAGACCATGGTCTTATTGTTGTTCTCTGCTGCCTTATCTGCAGGCTTGTCAGGAAAAAACGGGGGGGAAAAAGGGAAGAGGAGGAATACATGGAGGAGGGAGAAATTGTTGCATAGCCTTTCTCAGACTGTCTTCACCTGGGCTTTGTTGAGAGGAATTGAAAGCAAAAGAATACAGCCTCATCCGTGGGTTCAAGTGCTCCTGGTTAATGGAAACTGTCATAATCTTGAATGCAGATAACATTTTTCTCTCGCCATCTGAGCGTCTAAGATGACAACTTGACAGAACAGTTCATCATAAACTCCAGATGTTACACAGTGCATGTAAGGGGTGGTGTATGTCGATTTCATCCAGACTGGAGAATTGCACGAGGATGTGGGGGCTTGCAACAGCATCCATGCTGTGTTTTTGCATGTGTGTTTGAAGAGGATAAAGACAGAGCAACGGGGGAGGAGAAATAGAGTAGCGGAGAATGAGTGTTTGTTACAATACAACAGCAAACATTATGCTCCAGTAGCCAGGCCTCAGTGATGAAGGAACAATAGCAAAAGACGCGCACGCTCACACATTTGCAAACTTGAACGCACACACGCACTCAGTAATCACTATTCGCAATCACACAGCTAAAAGGTAATCGCACATAGTCGGAAAGTGCTGCAGCTCTGTACAGTATGTGAAGCACGTACTGATACAGGGAAATTGACCTCTACGTTTCATGTTCACGCTCACCTTTTTTGTCTTTTACTCTGCCAACATTATCACCTGCCCACCGTAGTAAAGGTGTGCTGTAAGTGCTCGTGATTTTACACAGCGATGCTCGGAGCACCCTGGAAGTTGCTCACAGTAAAAGGAAAGGATGAAATCACTCCCTCAGCAGGGCAAAACTACAGACCAATCACAGAATTATAGAGCCCTGGGGAGCACAACCTGTTTTCTGCTCATATTTAAAGAAGAAAAGCGACCAATGTGAGCATCCCTAAGTTTTCTTCCTCCATCTACATGTCTAAGCTTTTCCCCCTTCGTTTCCATTCCAGACAGCCTCTGAGTTCTGTTCTTTTTTAAATCTTAATATCCAGCCTTTCAGTGTTCTCCTTCCCAGTCTCTCACTTTGCTGTAATAACTAGCCTGATTTCAGTGATGCTTGTAAATGGTGGCCCAGTTTGTCCCCCCCTCCTCCTCCCACCTGCTCCCACTAGTGAAATTACCAGTTGGTTACTATAGAGACGTGTTTATAAATGCAGTCTATGAGTCCCTTTCTGCCCTTTTTCTTCGCTGCATTTACCTCCTCATTTTCCACACCTATCTCCCCCTTGCCGCTAAAATGACATCTTTCTTTATTCCTTTCTTTCTCTTTCCGGTCTGTCGAATCGTTTTCTCCTTCATCTGCCCCTTCCTTCCAGTTCCTTTGCCCTTTCTCTGGTTTCACTTTGTCGAAATCTCATTATTTTGTTAATTTTGTCGCCAGGCGCTGTCAACGTGACTTGCTGTGCAAGCCTCATTGCATAGAATTAATATCTAATTTACCTCGATGCTCAGATGGGCTCCATTTGAATAGTTTCTCTGACTAGATGTTTACAGTATCGCTGGCCTTCCATCTTTGTCTGGCTCGGCTCAAAACTCTTTTTCTCCTTTGATAAGTAACTCTAGGGCTCTTCTTTATGATAATGCATTTTGTGTGGGTATATGTCATATATCATTGTTTGCAAAGCACTCTTCTGCCTTTGTGACCAGAGAGGTAATGTAAAGGAAATAAAAGCTGTGGGTTGTCTTTCTGCTCCCTCATGAAAGTCTAATGGAGAGCTGATTCATGCTTGTATCTACCTGACAAGACAATGGACATATAGGCGTATTTATACCACTCAAAGCAAAGTGCTGCTGAGGCTACAGTTTTACTCCTACTGGGTTCAGGTGTGGAGGGGTGCTAATGCACAACAAAGGGTTACGTTTGATGTAATTATGTAATAGCCAACCTACCTCCACACCAGCTCAGAGTGAAACACTTAGCTGCGGTTTGATTTTTCCACAAATTTTAAGTGCTTGTTTAAAAATGCATTTACTAGTCTTGTAGTGAGGCAGCTGAGGTAAAAGTCATCATAGGGGATTTATCTTTGCCACTTCAAAAACTACTCATTCTAACAAAAAGACAATAGCATAAGCTAAACTAAAGTGAGTGGAAAATGGTTGAATTCACTTGGAGCCGTGGCTCGTTGTGATTTTAATGTGACCCACAAACAATTGTGATTTTAGTAAAATGTCCTTCCTCTCTGCAGCCAGGGGTGTTTTGCAATAGAGAAGGCTTGGATACCTCCTTCAGTTTCCAGTGTGTCCATCTTTAATGGTGCTTTCAACATGGCAATATATAATAGATCCACTTGGGTATATTGTGTGTAATGCATGCTGAGCTTTAAACATGTAATCTGAAAAACATCGAAAAACATTACACTCATATGATAACGTAGATGTTTTGTTTTGAGCATTGAGGATTTGGGGATTTTACCCTTAGACGCAACTGAAGCAGAGGACACATAAATGAGAAACTTACAGAGTAGTCATGCCTTAAAGTACACTCTGATTTTTTCTTTCTCATCTAAATTGAATTATTATTTTAAAAACTTACAAACATGTTGTATTGAACAAGGCTTGAAACCAGCAGTTTACACCATAAACTCATTAAGAAAGCACTTGTAGCACATAAATTTAATGAGAAGTCCTTTTTGCGGAGGATATGCTCCCAACACATTGGCTTCACTTTTCAAACCTGGAGCCTGCATCCTGCACAGCAGCAACCTCACAGCAAGAGGGTCCTGGGTTCAAACTATAGGGTGAGGAGTTTGCATGTTTTCCCTGCGCTCAAACTGGTTTCCTCTGGGAGATCCTGTGTCTCCCGCCATCAAAAGCACGCTAGGTTAATTCCTCTGACATTGTGTCCTTGACCAAAGTAGTGGCTTACATCTGGAGTTTGTCTCCAGGTGCTGCTGAGCAGCTGCCCACTGCTCCTATTACTTAGGACTGAGAATGAGTTTCTCCATAGGGATCTAAAAAAGATCCTTATTTTTTATTTTTATTTTTTATGTACAATCTTAGGTAGCTACATTGATTTTTTTTAGACTATTAAGGAAAAATTCTGCAGTATCTCCACTTAAAAAAATAAAATCCCCGAATGACTGGCAATCATTAAAACGGTGGGCGTATGAAAAAAAAGACCCTTGCCGTTTAATTCTGCCAAGCTGTCAATAAATCAAAAGACATTTGCCAGAACTTTTGTGAAATCTTGTTACTATTATTACGGCTGTACTGTGAATGATCTCAGTGTGATTTTTGTACCAATTATGCTTGCCCATCAATCTGCAAATATAAGAAAACTATTCTACCAGACTACATAATTGCCCTACAATTACAAGGAAGCTATTCAATCGAGTTCCATAATTGAGGTTTAAATGGATAGAGCTGTGTGTATAGAGGGATACAGAGTGTATGTCTGATTATGTCTATCTGTTTGTGCATCTGCGTGCATCTTGTCTCCGATTCTGTGTGTCTTGTCGCTGCACGTCTTTTCCAAGAAGTCGCATTGGCATGGCAGTAAAAGCCTGTCTAACACCCAGGCTGGTTAGATTATACCGTACAAGACAGCGGGATGTGCTGCCATGACATCGATGACACGATGTGTGTCACCCCTCTGCTGTCTCTCTGCCATTTAGCTGTGTGTTGCTCTGTGTGGGGGGCCCTTGCTTAGGGTTTTTTTTTTGTTTGCCTTCTCTCCTTCTTGGATGTGATGAGGTGCAGTAATATATAAGAAATGACTTGGTGGCAACTCATCTAATATGATTTGTGTAGGAGCTCATAAAACCTCGCCAAGCGTAACTTTAAAAGAATGAAATGGAAGGGCTGTGTTGACTCGGCTCCCTCTGTCGCATTGCAGAGATCGTAAATGTGTTTAGCATCAGGCTGTGGGCCGAGGATATTCTGTGAATTCCCATCAGAGCTAATGACGGCCACCTCCTTCTGTCTTATAAAATGTGCATGTTCACAGTATGTGTCATTCAGCGGCCGCTTTAACAGCACAGGCCTCTCACCTGGGTAACTCTTGCAGTCTGTGTCATCCTGTAAAGGAGGAGCGAGGCGTCTCGCCCCCCCCCCTCTCTCCTGCAACGACTCTGGAAATAAATAATAAACACATTTAATTAAAATGAAAATGCGCCGCATTTCAGCCTTAATCCTAATTTATTCGCCTTAATTGAGCTTCCATTTGCTTTGCCAGTGGTTGGCAGAAGTGTTAATAAATAAGCCATTGTCTAGATGCCATGAAGCATTTAGCTGAGCAAATTCTAATATACTGTAGCACTTCACCTGCCTAATCAGCAGGAGGAAAACTCCTCAATGTCATAAACTTCTTCTTGCAGCAGAAACAAACACAAGCTCGCATGTACACACACATCCTGCCAGTTGCTCTGCAGTAATTACAACCCAGTAATCAGAGTGAACTCTGTCTTGTGTAATGTGCTGTGATAATATTTCCTCACTCATTTATCTTTCTCCTCGCCCACCATTCGGTCGCTGTTTGGTCAATCGATCTTTGTGTCCCTGCGTTTCTAAGCTCTCCGTGTTGCTTATTAGTGTCATTTTGGTAAGAGGATATCTCTGTGACGGCAGCGTTTACTCTCGCACTTGCTCCTCATCTTTCCCACCATGTCTTCCCACTTTAGTGTTTTTTCCCACTAAATGATGAAAAGCTAGCTTTTCTTCTCTCAGGGCTAGAATAATCATTTTTCCAAAGCAGGGATTTAATTGCTAGTTAAAAGATCTCTTCTGAGTCTTTCACTGTTCTTGAACTGTGCTCTCTTTGTCTCTCACCAAACCAGCATGGAAGTAAACTCTCCTTCCTTCTGTGCCTCGCTTTCTCATTAGCAAAGTTTTCCCTTCATTACCCTAATGTCATAATTTTGTCTCTTTCTTCTTTTCACAAAATGTAATTGGGCCTTTTGCGTGTTGGTGATTGTGTCTGTTTCAGCTGCATGTAAAATCACCAAGAGTGAAATTTCACCCTTGGCATATTTTCACGTTCTCTCAGCCTCAGAGAGGGTGAAATAAAAGGTTCAAAATTTCTATCGAGTCTCTTTTCTCTGTCCCTTCAAATGTTATCCACTCTCAGACAGACAGGACAGCAAAGCCTAACACCTCACGCATTTAAAGCAGCATTTATTCGTAGCCTCTGATTTAGGTCCTTGTGTTTTTCTAGAGGTGCAGCAAGACATAAATATATACATCGAGTGACGTGGTCCTTATCCATGTGGCCCCAGGCGAAGCATCTGCACACATCTGCAGAGTGCACAGTATCCCCCGTTGCCTCGTTATCTTCTCCAGAGCTGCTCGGTGATTTATTTACCTGCTCGCCACATGCCGTTCAGGCAAAAGGACGAGGGGCGTGAAGGGGGAGAAAATGGAGAGAAAGAGGAAGTGAAAGGAGGGAGGGAGAGAGGGACAGGTGATGAGAAACAGAGGAGAGACACAGAGAGAAAGGAGGCAATGAGCGAGAAAGAGTGTACAGGCGATGATAACATGCTGATGATGCGAGGAGCAGGTGGAAAGACACATTCAGTCGTCGTTTACAGACTGACAGAGCCAATGAAGGACCGAGGCAAGAGGAGAGAGAAGAAAATGAAAACGACATGACCGAGATTCAGTAAGCTCATTGCGCCTCGTGCGCCGCTCTTAATTCTAATCAAGAGACTTTATTTGGCTAAAATAAAATCCATGCAAGCCCCAAGGATGCCACTTCAAATTAGTTTGGACCCTGTCATCCATAAGAAGACATCCCCAACAGCTGAGAGACACCAGGTGGTGGGAGAAAAAAGGCATTAGTGAGTGAAAAGTGGCTGAACTGTGTTAACGATTGAACTTGTTTCAATGAATATTACATTTCCAGTGATATAAATAGAACTATATTTGAATTAAATGATTGCATTACCATTATATGGTATTCAATGCAGTGCATGATACATTACTTTCAAAAGATGTTAAGGTGGAGCTTGAATAAAGCTGATCGCAAAGAAACACTTTTACCTTACCTAGTGTGATCATTTCAGTGTATAAAACAGTGTTTATGTTATATTTAGAGGTCATGGAGTGTCTGGCTTCAGGTTTAGTCAGACAAAGCTTGGCTTTGTAAGGCTTTTTCCATGTTTACGAATTCAGAATTAAGCTTTTGGAGCATTTTCATAGAGGCCTATGAAAATCCAGTTTTCAAAGGCCTCTATGAACTAAGTACACCTCATGATATAACAGATTCTAGAACTACAGCAGCAATAACCTTTGTAACTGTTCTCTGTAGGACTTTCTCAGTGGTTCACGTCATCATGGAGGAATTGTTGCCCGCTCTTCTTTGCAGCATTGCACCACTTTATAGAGGTTTGAAGGCATTAATTTATGCACAGCTCTCCTAAAGTCCCACCACAGCATTTTAATCAGGTTGAGGTTTGGACATTGACTGAGCCAGTGCAACACTTTGATTTTTTTCTGTTTCAGTCATTCTGTTGTCGATTTGCTGCTGTGCTTTGGATCATTGTCCTGCTGTATAACCAAGTTTCAACCAAGCTTTAGCTGTTGGGTAGATGTCCTCACATTTAGCTCTAGTATGCATTCCTCTACAGAGGAGCTCATGAGCAACTCAGTAACTGCAAGGTGCCCAAGGTCCTGTGGTCCTGGGTCAGCACTGCACAGTCCCTCTGGTAAATTTGCTGGGAAGTTATCCCCTGGGAAAATTGTGAGATTGCACCAACACACACCCGAATGGTCCAGACCGGAAAACTTCCAAAACGTTTGCTCTTATAGACGTGCTCATACTCCCTGATTATCAACTAATCAATTTCCCCGAGCTGCCACTTGCTTTCTTAAATTTAATGGAACACCCAAGGGTGTACTTAGTTTTTCCCATAACTGCAAAAAGTCCGGTGCCGAAAACAAATCGTAATTATTCTTCTGCAACACAAATTCTGTAAAGGAATTTCAGACATCTTTGTGTTACTGACATGTAAGTCAAATAAGTTAATAATTCAGTAAATAAAAGAAGCAGTTTTAAGATGAAGTGTGCAGGATGATTTCAGTCATCTTACAGTCTGTGTAAAGAAGTCTTTCTAAAGCCTGATGTTACAGCAGTGGATGCTTTTGTTTAACTTGCCAGATTGCAGCAGGGTGGACAAGCTGTGTCTGGCTATTGTCTTTTGGGGGTTTTTTAGCAGAGAGACATGACACTCAAATAATTCTGAAAAAAAAATCCCAGAGTAGTGACAGACTATTTGTTTTTTGGTAAAATGGAGGTAAGTGTATTTTTAGGGCCCGAGCACAAAAGTGCGAAGGCCCTATTGTATCTGCTCTGTTTCTTATTATTATTATTATTATTATTATTATTATTATTATTATTATTATTATTATTATTATTATTATTTGGCAAATGAATCGGCCTTTTGAGGGCCTAAACATGCTCGAAAACTCATGAAATTTTGCAGACGCGTCAGGTCTGGTGAAAATTTACGTATTTTAATGTCCGTAGACATGTCCAGGGAAAATTGGCTCAGTAGCGCCACCTAGAAAAATGAGAAACGCGAGCCCCGAGATGGGTATGACCTACATGTATAAAACTCGGAACACATATCTAACTTTCGGAGACGCACATAAAAGTCTATTATGGCCATGTCCTAAACCCAACAGGAAGTCCGCCATTTGGAAGTGAAGGTGACATTTTGGCTCTAATTTTGCCATTTCCATGCCTCGAACTTTTGCGAACTCCTCATTGGAATTTCATCGTACAAGCTTCATATTTGGTCAGTGTCAACTACACACCTGGGCCATGTTAAATTGCGGAGCTTTTGAGTTTTCGGGTTACTGTGAGGCCGTGGCGCCACGGCGAATTTCGATGACTCGCCATGAAAATCTTATTGCCTCTCGTTCTGTCATACATTGTCCGACCTTGACCAAAGTGGACACATATGATAAGGCTCCACCCCTGAACATATTTCAACTGCCATATTTGACACCAGGGACAGCGCCACCTAGTGGGAACAGGAAATGTCATGTTTTACACTTTGGGGTACAGTATTGTAATGGGTGACATCTGCAGCCTCAAATTTCTCCAGGAAAGCCTTAAGGAGTTGGTCTTGGGTTACAGAGAAAACTGTGAGTTTTCGCTGAAGGGTGTGACCCCAGCAGCATGGCGAACATTGAGGTCTCGCCATGAAGACAAATTAGTGTAACTCAATGAAATCCAATGTGATCAGTACCAGATTTTACAGGGATGATGTCAGACCCGCCCTGAACAGATTGATATGCCCATTGTCAGGAATACGTAGAGCGCCACCTAGTGGCACCAGGAAATGTCATGTCTTTCATTTTGTTGTACTGATTTTCACAGGTTCATCGTGGCCACCTCAAAAGCGGTGAATATCACCATCAGTCCCTCTTGATGCTTCAGTGAGAAAATTGTGACTATAAACTGAACGGCGCACCCTGGTGGCAGCGCAGTTCACCATGAAAGATGAAGTGGCTTTTGAGGGGCTTGAAAAGTTTAAAAAGTCTTGAAATTTGGCGCACACCTCTAATGTGATGAGGGATTTCTTTTTATATGTTCATTTTCCTTGAACAGCGCAAAATGGCTCCACAGCGCCCCCTACAAAATTTCAAAACAACAGCCCCTGCTCTGTGTTTTATGTATGAGTTTGAAACCTGGCAAGCTTATTGGAGATATCAAGATGTACAAAAAAGTCTCTTGGAGCAATATCCCAAATCCAACAGGAAGTCAGCCATTTTAAAATCAATGTGTAAATTTGGCGACATTTTCCCTCTTTTCAGGCCTCATACTTTGACGAACTCCTCCAAGGGATTTCATTAGATTTACGCGATCTCCTGTGTGTGGAATCTAAAGACCTTTGTGATGTTAAATTGCGAAGCTTTTTACGTTCAGGGAAACGGGGTGGTCATGGCGGCACGTGGAGTTTCAATCCCTCGCCAAAAAGCAGTAACCTGCTGTCGCTCAAAACACAATGTCCAATCTCTCCCAAAGGTCGCAGGCGTGATGAGACTCGAGCTCGGAAATGTTTGTTATGCCATTTGTCAGTAATGGTTAGAGCGCCACCTAGTGGGACGACTATAATAATGGTTGAATGAGATGAAATTTTAGCTGGTGGTTAAATGCATGAATTCCATCAATGTGACATCAGATCGAAGCGCTGGTTTTAGGTGTTGGGCTTGGCTCGACGGCGCCGAAGTGCGAGGGCCCTCATATCGCTGCTTGCAGCTTTAATTATTATTATTATTATTATTATTATTAGGGCCCGAGCACAAAAGTGCGAAGGCCCTATTGTATCTGCTCTGTTTCTTATTATTATTATTATTATTATTATTATTATTATTATTATTATTATTATTATTATTATTATTATTATTATTATTATTTCGGCAAATGAATCGGCCTTTTGAGGGCCTAAACATGCTCGAAAACTCATGAAATTTTGCAGACGCGTCAGGTCTGGTGAAAATTTACGTATTTTAATGTCCGTAGACATGTCCAGGGAAAATTGGCTCAGTAGCGCCACCTAGAAAAATGAGAAACGCGAGCCCCCGAGATGGGTATGACCTACATGTATAAAACTCGGAACACATATCTAACGTTCGGAGACGCACGTAAAAGTCTATTATGGCCATGTCCTAAACCCAACAGGAAGTCCGCCATTTGGAAGTGAAGGTGACATTTGGCTCTAATTTTGCCATTTCCATGCCTCGAACTTTTGCGAACTCCTCATTGGAATTTCATCGTACAAGCTTCATATTTGGTCAGTGTCAACTACACACCTGGGCCATGTTAAATTGCGGAGCTTTTGAGTTTTCGGGTTACTGTGAGGCCGTGGCGCCACGGCGAATTTCGATGACTCGCCATGAAAATCTTATTGCCTCTCGTTCTGTCATACATTGTCCGACCTTGACCAAAGTGGACACATATGATAAGGCTCCACCCCTGAACATATTTCAACTGCCATATTTGACACCAGGGACAGCGCCACCTAGTGGGAACAGGAAATGTCATGTTTTACACTTTGGGGTACAGTATTGTAATGGGTGACATCTGCAGCCTCAAATTTCTCCAGGAAAGCCTTAAGGAGTTGGTCTTGGGTTACAGAGAAAACTGTGAGTTTTCGCTGAAGGGTGTGACCCCAGCAGCATGGCGAACATTGAGGTCTCGCCATGAAGAAACAAATTAGTGTAACTCAATGAAATCCAATCTGATCAGTACCAGATTTTACAGGGATGATGTCAGACCCGCCCTGAACAGATTGATATGCCCATTGTCAGGAATACGTAGAGCGCCACCTAGTGGCACCAGGAAATGTCATGTCTTTCATTTTGTTGTACTGATTTTCACAGGTTCATCGTGGCCACCTCAAAAGCGGTGAATATCACCATCAGTCCCTCTTCATGCTTCAGTGAGAAAATTGTGACTATAAACTGAACGGCGCACCCTGGTGGCAGCGCAGTTCACCATGAAAGATGAAGTGGCTTTTGAGGGGCTTGAAAAGTTTAAAAAGTCTTGAAATTTGGCGCACACCTCTAATGTGATGAGGGATTTCTTTTTATATGTTCATTTTCCTTGAACAGCGCAAAATGGCTCCACAGCGCCCCCTACAAAATTTCAAAACAACAGCCCCTGCTCTGTGTTTTATGTATGAGTTTGAAACCTGGCAAGCTTATTGGAGATATCAAGATGTACAAAAAGTCTCTTGGAGCAATATCCCAAATCCAACAGGAAGTCAGCCATTTTAAAATTAAGGTGTAAATTTGGCGACATTTTCCCTCTTTTCAGGCCTCATGCTTTGACGAACTCCTCCAAGGGATTTCATTAGATTTACGCGATCTCCTGTGTGTGGAATCTAAAGACCTTTGTGATGTTAAATTGCGAAGCTTTTACGTTCAGGGAAACGGGTGGTCATGGCGGCACGTGGAGTTTCAATCACTCGCCAAAAGCAGTAACCTGCTGTCGCTCAAAACACAATGTCCAATCTCTCCCAAAGGTCGCAGGCGTGATGAGACTCGAGCTCGGAAATGTTTGTTATGCCATTTGTCAGTAATGGTTAGAGCGCCACCTAGTGGGACGACTATAATAATGGTTGAATGAGATGAAATTTTAGCTGGTGGTTAAATGCATGAATTCCATCAATGTGACATCAGATCGGAAGCGCTGGTTTTAGGTGTTGGGCTTGGCTCGACGCGCCGGGGGTGCGAGGGCCCTCATATCGCTGCTTGCAGCTTTAATTTTATTTTGTTTTTTCATGACCTACTGAATCTATAATGTGAACAAGCATCAGTTTTGTTCAGTTCAGCAGTGGGAGGACCAACGTCCTCCCACTGCTGAACTGTCTGCATTTAGAGTGGAGGTGTTGGTGAACATGTAACAGGTATAAATAAGGAAACACTACAGCTTCCAGAAGCTTCCAAACACTATATACTGTAGACATGAACTGTGCCATTAGGAGTTGTGCATTTTGAGAAAATACAGTAAAGTTGCTTTTATCTTTTATACAGTTTTGTATAGTTTATAGCTTTCATATAGTTTTCATGTGGTGACTGATCTTTGCACTGTTGAGATTGCACTTATTTCCGCTGTACATGTTAGAGGTCAGAGTAACAATAAAGATCATCTATTCTATTCTCAAAGCTTTTTAAACCATATTTTAGGCAAAGTGAGAAAAACCTTTTAGCTTTTTAAAATCAGATGGTAATTCATCGCTGAAGCTCTCCGCCCAATTTAGACAGAGGCTTCAAGTAATACTTAAAGCAAGCTAAATTTAATCACATGGTGTCTCATTCACACTGTTTCTAGTTGGCTGATAGAAGTAAACATCAAGAAGGTAAAAGCTGTTGTCATGTTGAGTATCAGAGTGTACACACACGGCTATTAGGATGTTTCCAGCTTGCTGATGACACCAGAAAAGATTTATTTCTGTTTTGTTTATTAACATTTCTATATTACATATTTATACCATGTTAATTCTGTTCAATATTATCAATTTTTCTTTATGTTTATTGTTGTCTGTGTTTTCTGCTGCTTCCACCTGTTTTCATGCTGCTTCATAGCTTCAATTTCTTTTTACAGTTAGCAGCAAAGGAGACGAAGATGAATGGGCGGATGCAAAGGTTATAATGTAAGCATTAAATAAACAAAAGACTTATTAGCGGTCCTTAATGCTGTGTGGATGTGTCACTCCAGTGGATGATGATTTTAAACACATTTCTAAAGACAAATTAAGACACCTCGCTTATATCTCTGTAACAAGCAGATGGGTTGGCAGCAAGCGCAGGTTGGCCAAGGTCAACCCCAGGGTACTCAGAGATATCAGCGCCTCTGAGGCAGCACTTTTATCCGCAGCCAAGACTCACGCTGCTCCCTGGAGCTCTGCCTCTCCTCTCTATGCCACCCTCTCTGTCCCTTCTGGATCTGCAGGCTTAGCTAACTCAACCGTGTAAGCACATCTTCCCCACCGCTGGAACCAGCCTCTGTAGGGCCCCTTGCTTGCTTTGCCACGCGGCACGCACGAGGCACGAGGCATGCACCCCCAGTTTCTTTTCAAGCTTGATAGACGTTCATGGAGAAATCCCCTGCAACCACCCTCCTGTGCTCTTAGCTCCTTCCTAACCTAGCACGCCGGTTGCACCCCTGAGGTTCGGTGCCAGTCATGTCACAACCAAGCCTTAAGCCATGCGAGGGCCTGCTATTACATTCCACTGATTCCCGTCCACCGCGTTTCAGGGGGGAAAGGACTTGTTCAGCCCGATCAGGGTTTTTGGAGATAGAGTGCTAAATGACCCTCTTAATGTCACTGGGGAGAAAAATGGGCAATCTCTCAATTTGGCATGAGCCGGTCCGTGGCAGCAAAGCAAGAACTTGATAGAGTGTGGAGATTTTAAGCGGCAGGAAACCTGGTGACCTTTCCCTGTTTTCTGACGCGCTGACTCGATTGCCCTTTTGAAAATGCTAATACCAAATGGTTCGCTACAAAACAGGTCCTCCAAGAAGGCCCTCGGCGTGTCAAATAAAAGGGTGGAAGAAGACCACAAGCAGCGTGTGTATTCAGGGGGCACTTTGTTAAGATTTGGGACTAAAGCTCTGTGTAATGTCCAGCTGTGTCACAGTAACTCTCATGTCATGTAACTCATGTCAGAGTAAAATTAGAGCTTCTTGTAGATAACTTCAAACACTCAGTTCGGCTCATCTGGACACAAAAAAGTTCAACATGTCAAAAGTTAAGTTTATGGTGCCGTTATGAAATCACTTTAAGCCCTCCATTTTAGGCTGAGAAAGTTTTTTTTTCTTTCTCTCCTTAACACCTGGCAAATCTTGCACATGGCACTTAGCTGCTTAGTTTCTTGAGCTCTGCAAGAACACATAAAGAGCAACTTAATTATTTGCGATTTTATTCATTCAGTGGGCCACAGAGGTGTGCAAAAGGCGATAGAAAGCATAATTATCCTAATGGAAGACTGAGATGCATGCCCTTTGTAACACAAGCACCTCTTAACAGCCAAATCAATAGCACACTATGGCGGTGCCCTCAGCCCAAGAGTGGATCACCTCCATCTCCACTATCGAGCACTGATGATCATAATAAGCTGCTTTGATGCGATTCACATCGCCACAAATAATGAGGCATCCTCAATCTAGAGAACGCTATTAACTTTTCCATCTTCCTCTCTCTACCTCTCTCAGCAAAGTTCAACATTAATGTAGCTAAACAAGTTTCTCTCCGAACCTCTCCAGGGTTTTATGTCCCACTCATTTCATTTCTCCTGTCTCCTTCCTTCCTTTTGCGGTTTGAGGAGCATCTTATGGAATATTAATTAAATTATGGGAAAAAAATTGTCACATCATGAAAAACTTGGTTTGGCAGTGTGATGAAAACAAAAATAAGGAGACCGAATGTGATGACTGTATCGCCCTGGCGAGTTATCAGCTCATCAGAGAGCGCTGAAAATGAAAAAGGACATAATTGTGCAAGATGGCTGCCATACATCTGCGTACATTCAGCTTAAAACCAGATGTAGCTCCACACAAAGTCCCTCATGAGGCTTGTATAACTCCATATGAGGCCACGTCAGCTATGTGTCACTGGGCTATGAACAAGTAACACTGATTGCTCGGCTCATTACTCCTTCTCACCGGACTACTGACTAACAATACTCCTCTGAGGCATTGCACTTGGCCTTTGTACAAGTGCTGAGAGCGAAGCAGACTGTGTGGCTTGCTGAAATAGCTCTCCGAGCATCAGCTGATCCCCCTGTGGCTCGTACTGACGTTAACAAAAAACAGAAGAGCCAGGGTGTTTGGTGTTAAGCCAGAACATGGGGATTTAAATAGAGGCAGATAAGACTTTGTGAATCTCATCTGGGACTGCCGTCAACAGTCTTGAAGAACTGTGCATGTGATCGGGGCCAGAGCAAAAGGCGTCAACCTTCCTAACATTTGGGCAATGCGCATGCGATTTGACCAGCTGCGTCTGACGGCTGATTTATGTGTTTGTTCTCGGGCACCGCTGCCATTTCTGCAGTCCTATAGTTAAGTGAATGTGCTCACTCTGACGGTGGAGAGGCAGAGCCATTTGGATTGTTCACAGTCAGCAGCGGGCGCCTCTGTCAGATGAAGGCGGTCTGTGAGAATGTGAAAAGCACTACTCTAAACTGGTTATGACACACGGAAAAAATAACATTAGCATTAAGATGCCACTTCTGGCCAAGCTCCCCAGAGCGGATGAGAGCATGCTGTGTGGACAGTGTTGTCATGTTTGACAGAAAAAAAAGAAAAAATAGTTAAATTAATAGTCAAAGGATTTATTTATATAAACTCATTCTTACAAAAAGAATCAGAACAACTTATCAGCCCATGTTTAAAATGTTTACAGTTTAAAATCACAGTAGCAGTTGCCTCAAGGCACTATATGTTGTTAGGTAAAGACCCTAAAAGAATAAAGAGAAAACAAATAAAATAAAAGTGTGGGAAGGAAAAACTCCTTTTTAACAGGAAGAAACCTCCAGCAGGACCAGACTTAGGGAAGGGCGGCCATCAGCAAACTAGTTGGGGGTGACGGGAGTAAGACGGGACAAAGACACGCTATGTAAGGGAGCGAGAGGCAACAATGTAACCCACACTGAACCTGACAGCATAAATAAAATGATGATGACTATGATGTGTTCAAATTGAACCAAAGTTATGAATCTAGTTCTGACTTGTGATATTTTCAGTGATCTTTTGTCCATACTCATTTTAAAGTGTCCTGTCTGAGGTGCCTCTGTGCCTCATTGCCACTGCTTGCAGCTGTGTTATAAGTTTGTAAAACTACTGCTTCATTTTTAAGAACGGTGAAATCCATCTGTGCTTTCTCCAAACACATATATGTCTGTTGTCTCTCCATCTACTATTAGTACATATTAGACAGACACGTTAGACACACGTTATAAGCACTGGGTTGGACCCCTTTGCCTTCAGACCTGCTGTAATTCTTCGTTCCTCAGAGATTTTGCTCCATATTGACATGATAGTATCACACAGTTGCTGCAGAATTGTCTGCTACACATCCATAATGAGAATTTCCTGTTTCATCACATCCCAAAGGTGCTCTATTGGTGTGAGATCTGGTGACCATGGAGGCCATTTCACTACAGTGAACTCATTGTCATGTTCAAGAAACCAGTTTGATGGAAATGAGCCTTGCGACATGGGGTGCTATCCTGCTGGAAGCAGCTATCAGAAAATGGGCACAGTGTGGTCGTAAAAGGAACAGAGATCATCAGCAACAGTTGGTTTTAAGGGCCCAAAGTGTGCCATAGCCTGAAACACTGGTATGATGGATTCCTACTTTCATGTTGTTTAAGCAAAATTGTAATGGTAACATCTGAATATTGCATCAGAAATCAAGACTCATCAGACCAAGCAATGTTTTCTTCTGTTGTCAATTTTGTTTTGTTTATTTATCCATGTGAATCGTTGCCATAGTTTCCCATTTTCAGCTGACAGGAGTGGGAAATAGTGTGGTGTTCTACTGTCGCTCATCTGCTTCAAGGTTTGCGTAACACTTTTATAGATGCTTTTCTGCATTGATTGTAACGAGTATTTATTTAACTTACTGTTGCCTTCCTATCAGCTCAAAGCAGTCTAACCATTCTCCTCTGACCTCAGGCACCAACATGGCATTTTCTCCCAGAGAATTGTAGCTCAATGGTTAATTTCCTTTTGCAGACCATTCTTTGTAAACCCTACTGATGGCTGCTCGGACCTGCCAGTCTGGTTCCAACAACCATGCCATGTTCAAAGTTACTTAAATCACCTTTCTGCCACATAAACTGAATTGCTGGCTGATTAGATATTTGCATGAATTAGCAGTTGAACAGGTGTACCTACAAAAGTCTCCAGTGACTGTAGATAATGACACATCTCTTTGAAGCTGCTTTTGCTTTGGTTTTCAGATCCAGAAGCTATGGTCAAGGATGATCATAGTTCACTAGAAAGAAAAGTATTCCTACAGTAACCATCACTTGTGTCTGTTTATCTAAATATAAAAAGTGTTATAGATGTTATAGATGGGTGAATAACTGAGGAAAGGACACAGAGACAAGTGGCTCTCTACTTTTAGCTTTGTTTACAGCTAGTACTCTTCTATATCAATGAATAAAAGGTGTCTGAAAGATTTAATTTTATCCCAGCCAGCGACCAGCTGTCCTCACTGTCAAACCCCGATGCTACACACACACACACACACACACACACACACACACACACACACACACACACACACACACACACACACAGGTGGCAATTACTCAAACTGCTAATTAGGTCAGTCGGTTCCTTCGGCCCTGGAAGTGGAGGCTTGTGCAAGATGGTCAGGCCTGACATAGTGACCTTATGACGGCTTGCCTGGGCATCACTAGCTGGGATTGGTCCAAAGCTGAGGGATGAGCGGCCTGAGCATCAGTTGGACTCATGATTGAAATCCTGAGCATCAAGTACAGGGCTTCTGGGCATCCTGCCATATGTCACTGTGATACTGTATTCTACAAACATAGTGAAACGATCAGAAGGAAAGACCTTTTTCATACAGTTAAACAAGGATTCATTTTAACACGGAAAAAAACCCTCTTAAATGAATAAATTATTTTTAGGCATATAAACAAAGACCTTGGAATCCGATCTTTTAAATAATTATTCACACTTTTCCAATACTGAGAGATAGACTACACAACTAAAATGATACAAAGAGAGTGCCTTTTTCTGTTTTTGAATTGCCTTGCTTGTCACAATCAATGGGATTTTCCACAGAAAGTCGTTTTCCAACCTCTTATTATTTGTAATCTCTCAAAATGAAGCATGTCTTCTTGTGACCAGTCGTTACTGGCAGCATAATGGAGAGCTGATGGATTTATCATTTCTGCTGAGGAGCTGGCTTGCAGGTTTACATCAGTGAATGAAGAGCAATGCCCTCATGACATGAAAGCACTTATGACACTCAGTTTTCAAGATAAATGCTTGCATCCTGCCCTTTTAGGCATCATTCAGAAGTTATCAGGAAGGCAATTGTCCAACATTTTCTGGTTTTCCTCGCATATATCTATTGTTGTTTGAAATTACAGCTGTCAGAGACTGACAGAGAAGAGGGAAAGCAAAAGTTAGAGGAAAGATAGAGCTTTAATGTCGAGTCTTAGAAATAGCTTTAAGGAAACGTTAAGGTTAATGTAGTTAACTAAAATAAAAATAAAAACTAGACCTTTGAAAAAAACTTAAACTCACTGAAACCATTTTAGGAAACTTGGAAAGGTAACTAACTAAAATAAAAATATAGAGGCAATATCTTTAGTTTTAGTGTTTGTTAATTTGGTAAAAAAAAAATAAAAATGTAAATATATATATTTTAAAACTTGCCCTACGAGGCTTAGATTTATGCATTTGTTGAGACTTTGGATGTCCATCAGCCTGAGAGTCAAAGTTATGTGTTTTTACTGAAATACCTCTATTGATCTTCCTAAGAATCTTACCTCTGACACATGCCCTCCATACTTTAATAATTAATAAAGACTAAAACTCTGACTGAAACAAACAAATAAACTAAAGCTAACACTTTCAAAAAGCAAAATTAAACTGAAATAAGCTAGCTCACCCACAATGAAACTAAACTGAATTAAAGTAAAAAAGTAAAAAAACTATAATAACTTGGTGTTTACCAACTTTCTTTTGCAGAAGCTTGGGACTTTTTCCAGTTCTGCTTTTAGCGAAGTCAGAAATGGAGAGCCGGAAGATCAACACTTGTATGGCAACTGCTAATGAAGAGTAGATCAAAGAGTCAAAAACTCATAACCAGAGTATTTGGACCTCGAGTTGAAACTTCTAGTCCACAAATATTCTGTGATGTTTGCACATTTGCTTTCATGTCCTTTTTAACTTGTATCCATTAGCCGCAAATCTAATCCCAAAAGCAAACTCCTCTGTGTCTACTTTTAGTTGGACTTTGATTTCTCTAAAATTCAGCTTTATTATGAGGCTTCCTTCAAAAAGTGTTGTTTTGCCTCACTCACATTTCCCTAATCTCAATAATAAAAGTTGTAAAGTTAGCATCACTCATAATCAGAAGTCTTACCAAACTAAGAACCAGGATGAACAATGAAGGAAAACCTGTTTAGCCTTCTCACGAAATCTCGTCTTCATCTTGCACCTGGTGGTTGCTTTAATTTATACTGCTGATGTATGATGTTTAACCTGACCAGAATCGAAGCGCTTGCAGTTTTATGAGTGATTGTGAGTTGTGAATCTTGCACAGTGTCTGACAATTCACGCACACAGGATCAAACCATTAGTTTGCAGCTACAGTAGATGAATGCAGAGCCTCTGGGAATATCTTCCTCAATAATCTGCCTTTTCTGCTCCCTCATCTCAGTCCAAACCTATCTTTCCATCCCCTAATTTGAAGTCATAATCCAGAGGCTGTGTTTTTTCCCCCCTCCTAGAAAGCTCACACAAAGAAAGGTTGATGTCCATGCCAGGCCTTGTGACATTTCTCCTTCTCCCCCGGGGCTTAGCTGCACCCTCCCTCCTCTGTACACCCTCTCATCCAAAATGCTCCAATTTCTTGGGAGCAATATCTCCTGCTCACAGAGAAAAAGGTCACATGCTCCATTATTTCAAAGTGAACTTTCGACCTAACATTTACAGAGGAGACAAAAAATAGCTGCCAATGTGAAGACGCAGCAGGTTTAGTATAGCTGTATATTTTTGGATGAAGGATAGATTGCTAGGTGAGTGGAGGCGACGCGCAAAGATTATCATTGTTTGACAACACATGGTTCCGTCTCTATGAAGAGACAAGAGATAACAAGGCTGACAGAGATAAGTGGTCATACATTGATCTGAGTGTTCCTGCTGCATGTAATGCAAAAGTTACTGAAAGTGGTTTCTATGCTAATAATAGCTGTTCTCCTTGTGCATTACTGAGCCTATACATGCAGGATCCGGCCAACCCCCGAGGCCGTGATGGCAGTGACTAACACTGCCTTTTGACTCTGATTCCCTCTGCCAAGATCAGTTATCTCTGCCAGTGCAGTTCTAGCTTCATAACTTCTCATTAGAGTTGTGGGCAGGCTCGGTGATGAGAGGCAAAGCCTGATTTTTTTACTATTCAGCGTGTGCCTGTATGACAATGAGAAGTTTACTGATGTCGCCCTTCTTAAAGCCTAATCATTAAAGGATTTCACAGCACTACCTTTACCTATCAACAGGCACCAGTGAGGACAGGTAGAGAGGAATAAAGAGGACGATAGGGTGAGAAGCAATCCTTTATGAATACACTGAGATGCTAGCTTAATTGCATCCTCAATCGATGTTTGTCCTGTGGTCAATCAAGGCTGCTAATTTGTGTTTTGTTATTGACTTGACTGTTGCTTGGTTTGTTGTATAAAAGCAATCCTCTGGGCTTTCCTAGCAGCAGAACCAAGTCCAGAAAAGCCTTTTAACTAGACCCAGCTCTTATCTTTCAGATTTTTCTTTCTTTCTTTTTGCAACTCTTATTGCTCTCAGCATGCTATCAGGTTTGTCAATACTTGTACCTACTTGTACTTGTCAAATATTATTGGAAAAGCTTTGTGTAGGCATTTTCAGTGCTTGGTGTTCTATAATGATGCGCATCACCTGACACACCCGCAGTGAACAAAAACACTTGGCAACAACATTTTCCATTACTTTTATTGATTCCTTGTCAATCATGAAGAAGCAGCAAGATCTTCTTTTGTTTTTATCTTTGAAGATTAGTAGCATGAAAAAGGGAAGTAGACTTTTGCACAGTGCATACATACTTGCACAATACAGTGCAAGCGTTTGAGCCAGACCTTATTTCTGTAGAAAGAAATGAGAAATGATTCCACGCTCCTTCAGTAATGTTGAAATTTCAAATTTTTTTCATCACTCCAGTAGACCTGTTTCCACTGGTGTTCAACATAGTTCTGTAATTTGGCGTACCTCAGCCTTTTTTCCTCATTTCCCTTCCTTAAGAATGGCTTCTTGACAGGTAATCTTCCACTGAGGCCATTTTTGATCAGCTGTCGGTGAACAGCAGATGGATCAGCTGCTCACGTGCTGTATTTTTCCTATTTCTTAAGGACGTGACTTTCAGATACTGCTGCTTTTGACAGTTTCTTTTAGGCCTGCCATTTCTTCTTTTGTCTTCCACTGTCCTCAGATTTTTTTAAGGGCACACTGCAGAGCATGCCAAGTTTTCAGCTGATAGTTGTTTTGGAATCACATTGTTGGCACAAAAATATAATTTCTGCCAAACTGTATCATCTGTAACAGACAATAGCCTGAAGATACATCTTAAAATTGATTATTTGCTAAGTTGTCTGTTATGTGTAGATGCAACACTGTTTCATCCCTTGAGTGCCTTTTCTATGCTTGAATGATTCATAAGTGTGGTGGGGTGTGGTCTGTGGCTCTGCTGCAGAGTAGGGGCGGTGCAGCGGTTTCAGGGGGCAGTGTCAGGAAGACTGGCAGGGCAGCTGGGACCAATCTGTTTGCTATGCTGTCCCTATTTTAATAGGTCATTGGAACCGGAAGGAAGAGCAGAGGAAGGAGTGCTGAGCTGGAGAGAGTGGGGCCTCCAATCGAGTGTGTTGAATTCTATTGTCATAAATAAAACCTCAAATAAAATTCAGGTGCTGGCAAAACTGTCTGTCATTCTGGGTCCTTGTTACAATAGGCCGTTTTTGTTAGTTAAGATGAGTTAACAAACAAAGCACTATCGCACTGGACCACATTAAAATATAAAGTAAAATATAAAGACGAATGGTGACTTAGGACTTGCACAGTACTATATATTACGCTGTCATGTAAAATGTCTTCTGGCATCATGGATGTGGTGTTCTCACCATAGGTCTGGCTGAGGATTGTTAACGATCACTGAAGAATTTTTGAGAAAAAAAGGATTCAAGTGTGAAGAAAATCCTTGATAAATTCAAGCAGATTTTTAGCGACTGTCAGTTTCTCCAGGAATAAACATCCCTTCATATTCAGGCAAAGAACAGATTATTTGATGAAAGAAAAGTGTCAAAGAATCTCAAAATGTCATCACAGAATCTGCAGGTGACTCTTACGGGTGTTGCTATCAAAGTGATCAGAAAAGCATTGCAGATCTTTAAATGAATGGAAAGTATACCAGGAAAAAAAGCCCACTGATCAAAAATTACATTAGAGCAGAAGCAGTTTCTTGTTTGCTACACACAAACATACAGACAAAGACGAACTCTTCTTGAACAAAAAGCTTCACACTGACAAATGGTGGCTGTTATTAATAGTATACACGTTTTGTGCCAGACACTACCAAACAAAGGCAGACCGAAGACTCACCATAACAACACCACAAGTTACCAAAATACTATGAGAGTAATCTTAGCCCACGTGTGAACCATGATGGTGGAAATGTACTGGCCTTCGGTTTCTTTACTGCCTCGAGGACATCTTGCAGACACTATTTCAAATATAAAATTTAACATAAAATGAAAGATGGCTTAAATATAATTTGAGTCTATATGTATGCCAGTTGAATATGAGATCTATCATTAGTACAAACCAAATCCACCAATGACCAGTTCAGAAAAATGAAAAGGTTTTAGGAATGGCCCTGTGGGGTGGAGGATTAAACCACTACATGCAAAATAACAAGGCATTATCTCTCCTATGGGGGGAATACTAGTTTCTAAGCTAACATTTTCACACCTGTTCATATTTTTTTTAGTGAGCAGTTAAAAAAAACCCTTCATGTTGTTAGATTTTCCATATAAGTAAAGAAAGATATTTTCCATAACTTTATTATGTGCCCAAACCATTTTAATTTAGCAGATCTATTCTTCCACTACTATTATTTGCTCAATATAGCATTAATCAGTGTGTCACTGGCTGGGTCTCTGACCCAGCGTTTTGAGTTTATTCAGTATCTTTGATTCTCTTTTGTTAGTAATTTAGGTCTGTCAAGTTGGTGTTATCATGTCTGTTTCCATGTTTTCCTGTTTTATTTTGAAAGACTCTTCTGTTCTTTGACTTTCTATTTAGTTTCACTTCCTAGTAGCGTCAATAGGTTCATGTGTGTCAGCTGTGTGCTCATGTGTTTTCATTTCCCTAATCACCCTTGCGTGTATTTAGTAGCTGTGTCCCAAAACGTAGGCTGCATCCCTGGAGGCCGCATTTCAAGGCCGATTACATCACAGCCAGGTGACAAATGCGTCCTTCATTTCCCCGAATTTGAAGGATGGGTCGGGTGTGTCCTTCGTGGCCCACCATATCCCAGAATTCATAGCGCAGCCCAGCCAATTCCAGTTTCCAACAATGGCGGCTGCTACTAAGTTTTAAAATTACTCTTATTACTCTTTCTGGGTCACAAAATAAACTTTCAACATATTTTCAGGTGAGAAAGTAGTGCTTGGTTTATCAAGACATCGCATATTTGCAAGAGCACTCCGACGTTTTCGGAGACGTCTGTTACCCACCAGCTCGATAGCTAGCCGGGGGGTTCAATGGTCGCTTGAGCCGGCGAGAGCAGCGGACTCCCGGCTACATCGTTTTCAGACCCCCGCTGTCTTTCGGTACTCAGGTTAAACATGATATACAAGTCACTCGGATAACTTAAAAATGTAATTGTTTGGCTTTTTTCGGTGTGTTATTTGTTCCAGAATAAATCGATTTGGCTGAGATCAAAGTTATTAGATTATTAGATTAAATAAAACTTTGTTAATCCATCGGGTGGGTTCCTCCGGGATTTTCACACAGCTGAACAAACGTCAACAGAAGTGTGAGACGGTTGAGAATTTACACCAGTGTCCTGTTATATTTTAGATAGCAAGGAGCAGACAGCTGAGTTTATTAAACTCCACCGGGACAGCGGTGACGCAAATCTGAAGGCTAGACCGTCACAGCCTCGCACTTCCGGCCTTCTCGGCCCACGTAGACCGCGAAGGCCGGGTCCTCTGAAGGATGCGGCCTACGTTTTGTTTCTGTTGATTCATTTTCAGGTCGCCTGTTAACCTCACCATAGTCAGTCATAGTGTCTCGTAGTTTGTCGTAGTGTTTCACAGTGTTTCATGTTTTTTCATAATTTTCTTAGTTTACTTGTTTATCTTTTGCCACCAGCCAAGAAAGGCTCGTTTTTGTTCAAACTGCAACTCCCTTTTCAGCTTCTGCTTTTGGTTCCTGTTTTCAAAAACACTGGCGCACCCCGTTGTGACACAGGAGTGGTTAGCCTCACAGCAAGAAGGTTCCAGGTTCAAATCCACTTGCATGGTAGGGGGTTTCTGTGTAGAGCTTGTCGCAATCCCAAGATGTGTGTGTTAGAATAACTGGTGATTCTAATGGGTGAATGGCTGTTTGCCTCCCTGTATTAATCCTGCAACAGACTGGCAACCTGTCCACAGTGTACACCGCCTCTTGCCCCATCGCAGCTGAGATAGGGTCTATTTCACCATCCTAAATTGGATAAACAGGGAAAAAAAATAGTGAGTGTAACAATTCAAACAATAAGGATTAGTTGAATTGTTTTCATGTAAAATTCTACAAATGCCCTCAAAAGGCTTGTTTGGTGTTGTTAACATATACTCTAAAAGGGTTAAAAGCAACATGGTTTTATGAATGTGCTGCTCTCATTACATAATTACATTACAATATAAGAGTGCTTGAAAAAATGAATCATACTGGATATGCAGCTGCCTTTCTTTCGATGTATTATGAAATCCTATTTTATTTCTCTTCATCAACATTTTTTCCTAGAAAAAAAAAAGTCCTGTATTCTTCTATTTTTGCCTCCTGAAGGTTTTGTGCAATGGAAAATATTTCTCCTCTCTGTAACAGTCATGCTAATAATTTCTTCTCTTTGTGTTTGCTCATCAGACACATGCTGCTCGGCTCTTGTTTTCTCTCTCCTCTCCTCAATATTTCATGCCACTGAAAGTGCATCTATTCTCAGCGTCCCCATGCCCTACCACCTCCTGACTGTCAAAACATAATTTTCTATCATTCGACACCCCTCCACCTTCTTAACCCTCTCTCTGCCACTCGGTCTTCCAAAGAAAGGCCATTACTGTATGTACGTGTAGTAAAGTTATCTAAGGTGTGCAGAGTGAGCCTTTCTCTACCATGAGAACAATGTTTGGGTTTATTTCGGACTTTAAACCTGATGCAGCCAAACACAAAACTGTTAAAATGTACAATGCACCATATGTGATTTTCAGAGTTTTACTTCTCTCACAGTATCACGAAAACTACATGGCCTAATAATGATTTATTTAAAATATTACTTTTTGTTATTTCAATCCACCTTCAGATGAACTCAGGTGACTTGAGCCATTAAGTTTTTACCAAAACTTTCCTGCCACCAGTCACGTCCATAATAACAAGTTTCTGGCAAAGCTGTAATATGTTTCCCCCTGAGGGTTTCCATTTGGAAACCAGCATCAAATATTGCAAGGTGTACTGGGTTACCACACCTATAACGAAGTGGGCTGTGACCCAGAACTTGGCATGGCCTGCCACACTATGCTGACACCTTGTTCACATTTCATCCAGTTTCATTATTTGTTTATTATGAAGCAGCATCTACTGCAGTTTACATGTATTCCACACATACAGTACATACCATAAAGGTATCAGCGTGACTCAACTAACGGACTTCAACAGATGGTCAAATAGAATCTGAGTCTCCATTTTTCTACAAATCTCTGATGTTGGAAACGGACAATCTGACAAAAAAACAAGGGGTGAAAAAAAAGTAGGATCTGAGTATCTCTTTTAAGCTTTACTTCTTTGATTTTTATCAGAATACTTCACTGATGTGTGAATAATTACACAGTATTTCAGGATCAGGTTTAAAAACCAGCATTTCCGACCATTGCTTGTTCATTTATAAGTTTGTGACTACTATATGTATCCATCCATCCATCCATTCTCTGCCGCTTATCCTTTTTCAGGGTCGCGGGGGGGCTCGAGCCTATCCCAGCTGTCTTGGGGTGAGAGGCAGGGTACACCCTGGACAGGTTGTCCAGTCCGTCGCAGGGCCAACACATAGACACAGACAACCATTCGCACTCATATACACACCCGCATTCACACACACCAGCCATTTGTGACTGGGCTGGGGGACGGCCGAACGACGGTCACCTGGTGCTAAATAACTATTATATTTAGCTTAGCAAAATAGCATCACATAATTAAAAGGATTATTTCTTTGCATCAAATAAAACTACAAACCAGGCTAAAGCTGCACAAGCCTGTTATGGTCAAAAACTGCGCAGGATGCTTTTGGTCTCGGTGGACTTCACAGGCCCCAAACAGTAATGGTCCTCTCAAGCTATCTAAGGAAATATCATTTCCAGAATATCAGACCAATTTACAGTCACTTATGAGTGAAAATGAGGTCTCTGTTTCAGAATCAGTAAGTCATCATCTATCTATCCGTGATATGTGTGCTATTTAATGAGGAAAAGTGGAGGCTAATATGAAAAGTGGGAACCCACTGCAGAGGTAAACCCTGTAAAGCAGCCAGGATTCGCAAGCGCTACAGTATAGCGGCAACTGCTGTGTTTTAGACAACTGGAGTATTAAGAATTAAGAAAAAAAAACATGTAGTAAGTTGATGAAAGCCATCGGTGACACTGAACTGAATATGGTGACTTTGTGTCCCAAAGAAATCCTGCAGTTTCGTCAGGTGCTGCTGGAGTTCGATGTACAAGGTGCTGGCTGTGGGAAGACTGGACACTGGAGAGGTTACAAATCCAAAAGGATTTTCAGGTTTAAGAAAACTATTTATTTTGATTAGTTTTAAAACTGTTTTACTTACTTAGAAGGGTTTGCCAAAAGGGTATTTGCAAGCAGGAGGGGAGTGTCAAAGACTTCGTCAGTATAGGCGCAAACCTGGTGCATCACAGCCTTGATGCCACAGGACTCCTTGGGTGTTTCTATGAGATGCCAGGCTGTGACAACACATCAACAATTGACGCCCTGGGAATGAATTGGGATGGCGTGAACCCCCAGATGCTGACATGCAGAAATGCTGGCACGCCCAGGGGATCTAAAGAGGTGACCAAACTTTGATTTATTAAGAGGCAGTGCACCTTTGAATGTCAATTCATTCCTTCAATTATTCCAGTATTTAATTTCTCTCTAAACAGATTGCTTTGACAGTTCATCTCCTTGCTTCTGTCCTTTACAACCATTTAGCACATCACTCTCTTCTCCAGGCCCCATCCCAGCATCCATTTCCTTGCGCTGTCTTTTAATCGCAGCCTGATGCTGAGGAACATTATTCTTGATAGCTTGGCAGATGCCATTATCTTGGGCTTATATCTTCACAATCACATTAGCCATTTGCACAGCTGGGCACTTACTGAAGCGAGGCAGGTTAAGCACTACACTCGAGGGGACAAAACGATGGAGGCCCACCTGGAGTTTGGGCAAGGCCTCTCCTCAGCTTCATGCCATTAACAAAAACACTGCTGGCCTTGCTTCCATTTGGCTAATGCCTCCATACCTCCCTCCCCCACCTTCCTTTTCTCAATCTCAACATGTTGCCTCCGGATTTTCACCAGTTTGTTTTCATTTCTTTCTCTCACTTTGTAACTTTCTAACAGTTTTAAACCTACAAAATATATGTTCATGACAAATAAAACAAAAAAGCAGTAGGATAAGGGAGGGTTGACAAGGTGACACACTGTGACACAGGGATAGACACTTTTACTTTTTACACAGCGTTTTTTATTTGTCTGCGTTACCAGGTTCAAAAGGCTCCTGCCTCTGCTGTTATTTTTTTTTTTCCTGTCACACTTAGTTTATATTCAAAGTTTGACATTTCACTAGATTAACTGATTAATCAAATAAATTGTTGTTTACTGACACCGCCACTGGACATTAAACTCAATCAAGGCAACCTCATTTTAATCCATTAACATTAAAGCTGAGATAAATCCAGAATGAGACGTAGGGAAAAGAGGAACAGATGGGTGTAGAAAATTAGAGATAGCACAGATAGAAGCCAGGAGGAAGAATAAAGAAATCCCGCTGAGGAACAAACCAGCACATCGTTTTAACTGTAATATTGCTTACAATGGGAGCAAAGTAGGCTGAAGAATGAAATCAATAATGAGCGAACGAGGATGCATGAAAGCACTGAGGTTGATTGATGAGAAAAAATTATCAGAATAATCAATATGCCTATAGCCGCTGTTCATGAATTAATCACAAACACAGTCACAGTTAAGGTAACGAGCCGTGCTACTATAGTATGTATCAGTGCCTACAGCAAAATACAAGCTGCGCAGCTGCAGAGGCAATAAACACGCATAAACAGTGCAAAAGAACAAATGTGTTCAATGAGTTATGATACCGAGAAGCTTCACTCGGTCAAATGATCAGAATACACACAAAGCACATTATAAATCTGCAAAATCTGAGCCTCTGCTGGTTGAGACGAGCCCGGGAAACATATGAAATGTCTTTCTGTGCATTTTCCCCTCACTTTCACTGGTACTGCGTGGTCAGGACCCGCAGCAGGAAGCGAGAGATCATCGGTTTAAGGAGAAGGGGAAGAATATGCTCCTCGTGCATACAGCACTTCTTTCCTCCTGAGTGAGAGGTGACAAAAGGATGACAAATGTTGGAGTGGATGGAGGCGAGTGATCCAGGAGAGCTGCACAGATAGGTGGCGGGACAGAGAGAGGGAGCCGGGGGGGAGAGAGTTGGGGGAGAAAATAAAGTGATGGTACTTGCTCTTTCATCCACCCCTTTACTCCAGTCGCCACGGCAACATGCCCGGAGGGCACTCGAGAGAGGCGTCATCACTGACAAAAACAACAGAGAAGCGGGGAGTGAGTGAGAGCAAACGAGAGCAAACTAGACAGACTGTGTGTATGAATGAGAGATGAAAGAGTGGAAAGTAGGCAGCAGATCTACAACCGACTCAGGCTGCGTCTCCTCACTCGCAGAGAATTCTGACCTTCAGGGACTCGGCTAAGAAGTGTAATGAGCATTCATTTATCATCGGCTGTAATTCAGATTAATGTTTGGATCGCTCAGCAAAAAGTTGCACCGACAGAGTCTACGACCATGTTTATGGGTGTGACTATCACTGATATCCCCTCCAAAAAGGGACACCATTATGAGATATGAAATTGGCAGAGTTAATCAAACCGAGGCTAATGCTTAATATTTGGAATTAACTGAGCCATTAATACTGTGGGCAACCATTAGGCTAGATAGAGTGGTTAAACCACCACCGGCGAAATTAAACAGGTTAATTAAAGTCTCCAAATTTTCATACGCTCCCCCCTCGGTCTATATTTCACTGTTTAACACACACACATAAGCACACAGATACACACACACACATATAATTACTCAGACACATGTGTTATTACTGTACTTGTAATGGGCTTGCACTCACTGTATTAATTTTCTAATATTAATGTGAATCTTATTTCTAGCCTTAACCTTAAAGGGATAGTTTACCCCCAAAATCAAAAATACATGTTTTTTTTTCCCACTGGGGTGTTGTGCTGTTTGTCCCTCTAGATTATTTTGGTGTGAGTTGTCCAGTTTTTGAAAAGTTGCTTGTAGAAATGTCTGTCGTCTACTGAATATAATAGAAGTAGATGGCTGAAAAAAAAGGAAACGGGAAAAATGGAAAACCTCAGCAGCCTCAGCCTCCTGTCTTTTTCCACAAATCATGATCTGGCATCTCAAAAAAGATAAATCAGTTGGATACAGGAGCTGTACCATTGGGTAAAAGAAGTGTGTATTATATACCTATTGAAAGCACACAATCTCTGGACGTCAAGAGCAAGGCTTGAATATGACGTAGAGACTGAAGGACGCTGTAATCTCACAGTAGCAATTTAACAATCATAAGGCTGGCCCAACATTATGCTATATTCAATATGACTTTAATTTAGCAAATCAGACCTTAGACTTAACTCAGGGGCACAGATCAAAGGAGATGAGGGTCATTTTCCTATAGATGTCTAGACTCACTGGGCGGTTCATTAGTTTCACCTGTTAGTACTTAGCTGAACCCCTTTTGCCTTCAAAGCAGCCTTAATTCTTCATGCTATAGATTCAACAAGGTGCTGGGAACATTCCTCAGATTGGGTGACCATCTGTCAGTGAACTCCCTGCCATGTTCAAGAAACCAGTTTTTGATGCAACCTTCAGAAGATAGGTACGCTGTTGTCATAAAGGGATGGGCATGGTCAGCAACAATAGTCAGGAAGATTGTGGCATTTAATGAATCTTCACTTGATAATAAGAGGACCAAAGTCTGGCAAGAAAATACCCCCACACCATTACACACCATTACACCACCAGCAGCCTGAACTGTTGATACAAGTTATGATGGTTCACAAAATTCTGATCCTAACGTTTGACTTTTGCAAGAGAAATCAAGTCTCATTAGATTAGGCAATGTTTTTCCAATCTTCTGAGCCTGAACTGAACCGTAGCCTCAGTTTTCTTTTCTTAGCTGTCAGGAGTGGATCTTCTGTATGGTTTTCTGTTGCAGTAACACATCTGCTTCAAGCTTTAACATATTTTGCAGTCAGAGATGCTCTTCTGTATTAGTTGTAGCGCAGATGCACGAGCTTGCACGCAGCCTGTTTCAGCTGCTCCTGTTTTTCCCCCGACTTACATCATTTCCTCTGGGACTAATAAATTATTTTGATTCTGATTCTACCTCTGTTATAACAAGTGGTTCCCGTTGCCTTCATATCAGCTGAAAAGCAGTCTTTCCATTTTTCTCTGACCTATGACATCAACAAGATATTTTCTCCCAGAGAACTCCTGCTTACTATATTTTCTCTTTTTCAGACCTTTCTCTATAAACCCTGGAGACAGTTGTGTGGAAAAATCCCACTAGAAACATCTCAGCAGTTTCTAAAATACACAGGTCATCCCGTCTGGCACCGACAACAATGTCACATTCAGAGTCACATAAGTAACTGTTCTTGTCCGTTGTGATGCTCGGTTTCAACTTCAGACGATCGACCATGCACATGTTTACATGGCTACATGCACTGAGTTGCTACCATGTGATTGGCTGATTAGATATTTGTGTAAATGCGGATTTGAACAGGTGTAAATCACTTCTGCATTTGCCTCATTTTTCAGACCAAGAGGCTACAACCATCTTCTATGTACACTCTAAGGTCGAATATTTTGTGGCCGTGCGAGTATTGTACCCCTCCTCCACCTCAGCTGAAGTTTGCAGATGTAGTTCACTAGAAGCAAAATTATTTCTGCATGAGCCATCGCTTTTATGCCCACTGGATTACATACCTGAAATTTTTCTAAAACTTTTCATTCCTGAGTCTTAAAGAAAATTCTTTTCAAAGCACTGTTTAGGATTGTGCAATTTGTGTGCTCATTGTGCATCTACACACACACAAAATGAAAAATATTGATAAAGAAGTCCTGAACACGATGGCACTTTACATCAAGATGACTGAGCCCAGCACTAGGTAGCTCTGTGTACCACCATTACAGTGTGGTGGCTTTGCATGAAACTGTCATCCATTTGTATATCAAACACTATAGCTGTTGAAATGTGAATAGCCTGCTGATAATTAACTGTTAAACATGCGATAATGAGTCATACAGCAGCCACAGGGGATGCTATTCTTACAGTGTGTTCTCCAGTTTAATCTCTCAGTAAACCCTGAACCTAATCTGTTCTTATGGAAACAGAAAAAAAAACCACTCAAACTTTCAAGATGTGACCTGTACTGCATTTTTAAGATCTCTCATTATGAAAAGAGTCATGGAAACCGTTTTATTTTAGATATCAGAGTGGTCACATTACCACTTTATATAAGGTACCACTTAAGTGCTTAAAGGAGCTCACTCTACCATATGGTCTGTGTCAAGGTTTACTAAAACAATACCTGATGAGAGGCTGTTGGGGGGGAAAGGCAAAAAGACAAGGAAAGGTAATTTTTTTAAACCATTAACAAATGGGAAAATGTGCCATCAAATAAGTTGATTTTTCATGTTTTGGCTGTCAGTAATAATTTTTTATAGTTAAGTACACACAATAAAGCAGAAGAGCTGGAGCAAACTATCCACTGGGTGATTGACTCTGACCTATTTACTAATTAATAGGTGGTGCTAGATGGGCTCTTTTGGAGCGGTTTTATGGTTTGTAAAATCAATGTCCTTTAAACCTAAAATCACCTTCACCTCACACCCTGTCATTATTTAATTCTTATGCTATATTTAACTAATCCAATTCCTTGCTACAATATGACTGATCCTTTTATTTTTACGCATATATTTTCATTTTCTTGTGAGACGGTGCATGTTTTGAGGGGGCGGGGCGGGAGAATAGATGGACATGTGGGCACATCTCAGCCGTCAGAGGGCGGGTTTGTAGCGTTGTGTTCGCAGCGTGTGGCTGCTGCTGCTACTGCTGCTGATGAGAGAAGCGGTAGGTCACCTACAGCTACACAAATCTCAACAGCAGAGGTCCAGCGCCTTGGATGCGACTTTAAAGCGCGTCGAGAACAATAAGCACCGACTGACAGCTGTTAGTTTTGAATGTGGTAGACTGTCTTGCCGTTTCTCTACCTGCACTGCTCCTTTCTAGTGAAAGAACTGGGAAAACAAAACAAAAGGTGTGACTTGGAAAAGTGCTCAGGCGGGCACGCGTCAGAAGTCCGGATAGATTTGGCACAAGTAAAGATGCCCAAATGGGTCTCGTCGCAATGGGATTTGAGTTGAAGAACACGTAACCACTTAGAAGTCACCCCGATTCAACCCGTTTTTAAGGTAACTGGAACTTGAAAAGGCGTATTTTCTTTCTCTTCTCCTTCTTCTTCTTCTTCTTCTTTTTGACCGCTGGGATGTTGTGAGTGACGCGTCGCCTGGGACAGAAGGAGCGGGGACGCAGAAGGAAGAGGGGGCACCAGAACTGGCTGAGCAGCGGAGGGATTATGGCTCTCGCAACGTTTTCCCTCAGCCTCATCACGCTGGCGCTTACAAACTTGCACCTTTCGAGAGCCAGCAATCGGCATGCGGTGTACTGGAACAGTTCAAACCTGCTGTAAGTGGCGCACTCTCTCCCCTTGTTAGCAAATTATCCGATGCTGATCTTTGTCGATGCACACCTGTGTTGATAACTTGTTTACAAGACGGTGTGAGCACCTTCTCCTGCAGCGACGTGCTTCTTTTATTTACAGCAAAGCCCTTGAACCACCACTGAAATACACCACAAGAGATATATTTAAGAAATACGAGTTTATAATAAGATAATAACCAGTTGCAGTAGTTCATAAGTGTCTTCTTTTTATCTCTTCAATAATTCCAAGCTTCAGATGTTTCTTTGTTCCCAGTCATTTAATCCGTTTGAGTGCAGTAATGCATCTCCACTGGGAAACTGTTTCTGCGATGCTCCTCGTGTTCACCTTGCCTGTAAAGTGCCTGCTATATAAATATTTGAATCCTGTCTCACATTTAGACCATCTACTTGCTCCCAGTATTGAGTCATTGAAGTAGTTTTCTTTTCTTTTTTTTACCTTGCTGTCTGCTCGTCCTCCCTGCCCCCATTCAGCATCAATGCATTATTCACATACATTGCTCAAACTTGAAGAAGTCAGCGTATATGTGTGGTCATTACAAATAAGTATGCTTGCCACACTCACTCAAACATACCTCTGACTTTATTCTCGTCCTGTGATTCCTCCGGCATCTGTGAGGTTGCTTACCTCTGGTGAGCTTTCTCAGGCTCTCCTATCTCTCTTTCTCTCTCTACTTCTATAAAGCCGGCTTGCTGTGGGGCAGAGATCGATGTGGATTCTACTGCCTTTGTCTTCTCATTAGCCAACAGTAAATTTATCTTTCTCACATTCTTTTATCTCTTCTCCTCACACAGCCTCCCTCTTTGCCTCCCCCACCACCCCCTACTCCTCCGTCGCCTCCTCTATCTGTGTTCCTCCTCTGTCCATTTGTATTCACCTCAGACGCAGGTCTCTCCTATCGCCTCTCTTTATCACATACTTTGCTTTTTTCTTCCTTCTCTTATTTTTCTACTGTGTATCACCAGCCTGTCTGTCCCCCTCAATTCCACCCCCCACCCTTCTTTCCCCCTCTTCCTGCATCTCATTGCTGCCCCCACATCTGCTGCTGCTGGTCCCTCACTCGCTTTCCGGGGGCACACATACAGTAAATGATTAGAATTAGAAAAGTGGGGTGAATTTAAAAATAGTAGTTATAATAACAGTTCTGAAACCTGATGGGTGCTTGACAAACAGTAAAGGTGATGCCGCAGCAGTGTCACTTCCTCATTAACATTAATGTGAGAATGGCAGAGTCACATTCACAACTGCTTCAGATTTATGACTACAGTTAATCCCGTCGGTGTGACATGAATAGAGAGGGGGTGTATTAACTGAGACTTAGTTGCGTTTTAGTGCTGAAAAAGTGCACGGGTTTTTGAGTGCCATAATCAACAGTAGTCTATCTATCAATTTTAATTAGTTGTTTGGCATGTGCTCCATCTAAAATGATTTTCACAGCGTGGGTATGTTTGCTCGGTGTAGTTATTCATTACAGCGTTAGCACATTCGGTGGCTTTAAATTGACATTTATGTGTTAAAATGACAAATATGTGCACATATTGATGAATTCAAAATGCAGTGTGTGTGTTTGTGTGTGAGAGAGAGGCATAGAGGGAGGGAAGCAGAGAGAGAAAGACAAAGTGCAGGTGTGGGTCTACATGCGTGCGTGTGCAAAACCTTCTTTCTCCACAGTGAGATACAAATCTCTAAAATAATGCAAAAACTGACCCAGTTTGCAGGTAGCAGACAAATCCTCAGAGGCTATGGCAAGAATACTGATGGCCATCAAGCCTTAAAAGGCCCTAGGCTTGGAGCCATTTCTCCTACATGCACAGAAACCAGCTGAAGGCCTTGCTTGTTCAGTAACGCAGCTCCGTCTCTCATCCAGCTTTCGTTATAGAGGCAAGCTCAGGAGGGAGCAGTAAGAAATGAAGGCAGCAGGAGAGAGAAAGAAACCAGAGGCCTTTAGGGCCAAAACTCTGGTTGAGGCCTTAATGTTTCACCCTTGAGCCCAGCATTCAGCACAGATGGTTACGGCACAGCTGCAAGAAATGGGATCACTTGGAAGCCAAGCTGTTTGTGCCAAAGCCATGAAAATGGCTTTTTATGATAACGCTCAGCTAGAAATGTCTTGCTCTGGTGTACTGAAAGTCAAAAGTGGATTGTCACACAGTGGATTCCTCAGTAATACTGCTCTGTTTGATTCTTTTCAGCTTTTCTGAGGTAAACAACATCAGATGATTTATTATTGCTTTTTGTCATGCCTCGCACAATTTGAAACGAGATATCCCGATTATCATAACCCCAAGAAACACCTCGGAGTGCTTTGATTACCGCCCAAGCCCGTCACGACCGCACTACCCCCCATTAGAAAGTGTTGGCCTCAGCTTCCACTCTCAGCAGTGTGCCTGGCCAACTCGTTACAGATGTCCCTGCTAATGGCTGACTGAGGCAAGAAAAAACACACACGCAGGCCATTAAATCATCTCGCATCTGAGGCCATCTGCCAATTAGAGGGGGGAGATGTGGAACATCTTGAGAGCATGCCGGAGCAGCGGTGCACTGCGGTAGCCTCGCCTACCCGCAAGCAGCGTCCCATACTCCTGCCACCTCCTCCCATCAGGTGTCTGGCCTCGCTGGTTTCACAGGACGCATCTCCATAATTGCCCACCCCATGTCGGTGTGATGAAAACAGCAGCGCAGCTTTCATTCAATCTCCCACTCCCTCGCTAAGTCACATAGTTCCTCTGCTAATGCTTTTAACTTAGCAGAACACCAGAGCAAAAAAGTCTTTGCATGGGTGTGTGAAGGAATACCAGGGAAGTGCGTTTGAAAATGTGCCACACGTCTCTTTGCTAAATCGCCATTCCCTTGCCTGCTCAGCCAGATGAAAGCTTTCTTTCGCTGTTTGTGGCCGATACTTAGTGATTTACAGCTCAGCGTGTTTTATGCTACACATTATGGACTGATTTGGCCCTGAAATGGTGTCTGTCAAGCCCCTGGAACACACACACACAAAACAAAACAACCCAATTCCCCACACAGTATATCTGGTGCTACAAAATAAATTATCACCTTGACAAATAGCTTCCCAGAGAGTTCGAGGAACAGCGGCCCGGTGATCAATGTTGAGTCAAGGTGCCGTCTTTCTCAACAGGCTCATTAACCACCAGGTCGGTCTTTGTGGGTGTGTAGACCCAGCTAGAGTTGGAGGCGGTCCCCTATGGGACAGAGGAGAACCTGGTGCCCTGTAGGAAACACTTTGTAGATATTAAGTTGCAGTAAAGGCAATCATTACTGAGAAATGAAGAAATGAGAGAGAGAAGGGTGGGAAAAAGAAATGTCAGGTGATGGATAAGGACATTTCAGAAGGTAGATGGAGAAAAAGCAAAGGATACAAAGTGTGAAGAATATTACTGTAAGGAAGAGCTGGCTCTAACGGAGAGATTGTAATAGAAAGGAATGGAAGGTGAAGATGTTGGAAAGGTGGAAAGCAGAGATGTCTTTCACTAGAATAAAGCAGTGGAAAGATTAATTAAGTCGGTCAAAAGTCAGGAAGGGTGAAAGAGAGCGCAAGCTTTGCCGGATATGGAAGTTCGCTTATTTGGCTGAATGTGCTGTAGCTGCTGTTTTCTGGGGAGAAGATACCCACAGGAGTTGATCCGTGCTAATGTGGACACAGGCTGGGTCATTCATGTGGACCAGTGCTCCGAGACAATAGCTGCTGCCACTCACCTGCCCCTCGGCCCAGAGAAACACGGCGACGCATACGGAGCTTACGGGAGACAAGCAGATTTGCTACCTGATTACGTGCACGTTCGTCCGCCTGCAGCTCTGTCTCTTGGCTGTCTTGGCAATTTTGCATACAAATGCATCTTATTCACCAGCATTCAATTTGTTCTTTTGCATTCATTGTACCACACAAGCGCCTCAAACAGCAGTAGATAGTGGGCTTTTTTCTCCTTGGTTGCAGTTATGTTAAATGAGAGGGAATGTGTGTGAATAACACTGATTGAAAAGTGCAATTTGACCTTTTGAGTTTTTGAATTAAACTGTCCTCCATATCTAAAATGGAATATTCCCCTCTCCAAAAATTCAGGTTGTTTGTTGAGATATGAATGCTTTCCATTTCATTTGTTTTAGACATTCAGAAGATTAGTTTGATGAGCACTGCTTTTAAATGGACGGCTAACTTAGTATCATCGCCCAGCGCTCATTGGAAGTGAAGTGGTGGAAAGTGGTTAAAGGTTACTGGTCTGCAAAGCTGTGTTCTGACCGTTTTTAGCTTGTTGCAATGTGGTATGAGTCACATAAGTGGATGGAGAAACACTGAAAGGATATTTAATGGTTCTTATAGATCCAAGAGTGGGTGTGCAGATCAATACATTTATATGGTATGGGAAGGTGAATGGAACCTGGCCAAACAAAAACACGACCTGGTTGCTTTTGGAGCAGCAATCAATCCGGGTGCATCAGGTGATCAATTTCCAAATGCATTTTTAATTTGATTTCGTGGTGTCAGTAAATCGCCGTGAAGCATTCGGCGCTAAGCTCGGGAAGCTCAGATCATGTATTGCCTTGGAACAGCATGCCTGAGAATTGATTATTATGGGCTTGTCAGTCACTGCTCCGGGGTTCATGCTCCTTAGAGGCCGTAACTATGTTTGTGTGAAACAAGGCCTTGGTATAGCTTCAGCAACAGCTCCAGAGAAAGCAAAGGTTAGAAAAACACGAGTGCAGGCACGGATGAAAGAAAAATAGCCTATGTGTTTTGAATAAATCCAAGACTCAAAGTAAATGCAACTTATTCCTCTGAAATGTGAAAATAAAATAAAAAGCTGTAGGAAAGTATGCAAGGTCTCAACCTATGCAATTCTTTCACAAGATAAAAATGAAAAACCTTTATCACAACGTGCTCCTTGTGTGCATATTTTATAATATCTACTCTCCTCTTTTTCTTTTCTTCCAGATATGAAACATTTGATTTAGAATTCTTAACACAAAGAGGGAAATTTAATATACTTAAGGGACATAATTGCAAAAACAAAAATAAAATGGCACAAACAGTGTTCAATTTTGGCCACTGCTGTTGTTGGGCATAAATCGCACTCTACCAAGCAGTTTAATTAAAACCAACATGTAATTTAACAGATTTGAACCAAGTGAAAAGTCTGAAAACATCAGCTATTGTTCTGTTACAATAAAGTCTCCCGTCTTTGTGTTTCGGCTTTTTTTTATATCTATTCTGATCCTCCTAAAGGTCCGAGGCACTCCAAGCCTGCTGAGCTTCATTTTAATAAGGGATCTGCAGGTGTGGTGGGCCATTATGATGGGAAGCTACCTTGGGACTCATCTAAGAGCTACCTCAGGTGACCTGGAGTGCTTCTTTCTGTGGAGGAGTCCAAGGGAAAAACATAGTTAGGCCCTTCATATGTCATCAAAGGCCATTAGCATTCCTGCACTCCAAGCTTATAAAAACTGCACTTAACTGGCAGTGGGAACCCACAGGAGATAGTCCTGATCCCAGACAGGTAGAACCAATTTCAGACTCAATGATTTGAATGCAAATGCTTTCTACAAAGAGGGCTTTCCAACTTCAGAATGGCAACTCCACAGTACATTACACTGGGAGTCTGCACCGCAGTGCCCGTTACCCACTGGGAAATTACATTGCTGCTATGATGAAAATGGCTGCCATGTAGGAAAAAGATCAAAGCTGTTGATAGGTGGATGGTCACTGGCTGGAGTTTGATTATTTGGGAAATGGGCCTTGTTAAGCTACATGGCCAGGAAAACAATATGGCAGCCACAGCAGTTGGTCAAAATAATTTGTTTTTTTATTGAAGCAGAAGGCCTCTTCTGAGGTATGGCAATTGAGGCGGTATTTTGCACCAACTGGCGCCCTCAGAGTTATCAGTGTCCTTTCATAAAAAAGGCAGCGAGCGAGGACACAGGTTTGTGCTCTGTCATATCTTGTTCTCTGTTCATTCCCTTCAGGTCTTGAGCCGTGACAGGTCTTCCCTCTAATGCTCTTGGGTGCTTAACAACAGTCGTGTTACGAGAAGTGGAAACTGTCCTCACAGCTTAGTGGATGATACGGCTCCAGTTTTCCTTTTATGTGAGGGCAATTTTGGATATGGGCAGCGTAATAATTAGATATTCTCTTATAATTGAGATTTTTCCTATTGAAGATGTAATTATATGAAGGTCTGAGACCCTTTGGCAGCCGTCGTCTCTGTAATAAGAATATTTGAAGAAAATTGAAATCTCTCTCTAGTGCTCTGTGCATCTAGAATGACAAAAAGTAATTTGACCTCTCAGCGGCAGCCGCCGCCACTTAATGTATCCCTCTTATGTTGTTAGAGGGAACATTTAAATCAGTACATCTTCAAGCGAAACTGCTCTATTACAAATATGATGGCAAAGTCGTTAAAACTTGAAAGTGTGGTGCAAGTGAATCGGAGGGGAAGCCTACTGGCAGAAGTACAGGTTAGATTGTTGTCGGGAACCTGGAGAGCTGTGGTGCGCAAATTTAAAATGCGGGGATATTTAAATGCTGTGCTTGTTGAGGTAATTACGTTGGAGGTATTAAATAAAACACTTTTTTTCAGGGAACATCCAGCTTTTGAAAAATATAGTACTGTACACGCATGCCAGTATGCAGTGTCCACATCAGATTGCTGGGAAAGAGGTCGAATAGACGCATTAGTCCTTTTTGTTGTGTTTCTGTTGTGTTGAGGGGGACCAATAAACAATACTGTGAAAGCTGAACGTGTTTGAGTGCCACATGAGTTCAAAGTTACATAAGAAAATAAATGAAATCAAATGAAATAACAGTTAATATTAGATATATTATATTAGACACACAGGTGATTACTTTTTCAATTAAAGTGAAGAAATGGAGTGAAGCCTGCCAGCCAGTTCAGGCAATCAACTTGAGCTGCGCTGCTTTGTACACAAATGGCATGGCTCATTCTCCTCATGAACACTGAATACTCCCTCCCAGTTCAGTTGTCTATTTAATGCTACAGTCACACTAGAGAAGACATTGATTGGACACTTTAGCACAACCATAATTATTGCAACTGTGTGCAATGAGTTTTTTCATTGAAATGTTTGCCTTGAAGACGGGGATTGGGTCTTTGACTGGTGACAATGAGTTGCTGTCTTCAAAGTGACTTTGCATCAAGGCAACATTAAAATGGCAATAAGACGAAGTCTGTTTGTGATTCAGTGGGGTCAAGTTGGCTATTAATGTGTTATTTGTGATAATTTGTCAATTAACTGTGGTAAATCTGCAAAAATTGCAAATCTGTTGCAGTGTTTGGTGTGGTTGTGGCTCAAGAGGTGGAGCAGGTCATCTACCAATCAAAAGGTTGGTTATTCAATACCTGGCCTCTCCAGTCTGCATGTCCATGACACTGAACCCCAAGTTTCTCCCGATACATTCACTGGACCATGAATGTGTGTCAGTGTTAGGCAGAATAGAAAAGCACTGTACAAGAACCAGTCCATTTACAATTTATGGTCTATTCTAAATCTTTTACTGTCATCGTGTATAGAAATTCACATTAACTACTTAGTATTCCAGAGTCAGAACCTCGTAGATTTGAAACAGAAATTCCTCCACAAATAGTGACATAGTTGCACCACGATGGGATTGGCAACCTGTCCCTTCTCCTTGTGATTGATCATGGTCACCCAGAGTTTCAAACTCTGGTTGTTGCAACTACTTGGAGTCTGTCTCCAACAGCAAAATAAACTAAAGCAGTAACCTATTTTTCCTTGTGGCAAAGATGTTGCCATCCTACTTTAGTGTTACTAAATCATAATGAGGCTCATGCATGACCACATACATGGATTAAAGATTATGGCTGTGGTTTGATATTTACAAAGAAAATAGAGAAAATTAGAAGAAACAAAATGCCTCAAGCAGCATTCTCATGTTGCCGTACAATTAATTCTTGATGGGTGTGCCATATGTGTGGCTTGCTGGTGTGGTTGCCAGTCACAAGGCAAGCAGTCTGAGCTTTGACTAGTTGTTGGCATGAGCTTAGCTGGCAACCTGTGACTTACTTTGATCACTACAAAATTCTTGATTTAAATAAACATGATCTGATTGGCTGGCACTTGAAAAGTTGAACTTTTCGCAACTCCAAGCAGCACAAACAAAGCATGGTATCGGCTCCGCAATTCAGTTTGACAATGTAGTCATCTCCTTCAATGTGAATGACAGGCGAGAGCATGAAAGCCTGAAAGATGTGCATGTGTGTTCTGTACAATACGGATGGCGAGAAGTGTGTCACTTTCTAAAGAGGGAGTTCTTGCAGGGGAGCAAGACTTCACTTCAATACAGAGGACTGTTTATAGATCTTTTGGTAGGTGGTTTATTGAAAGAAAAAATCTGATGCTGTGAGATGTCAGGCCAAGTTCAGATGGTGTATGTTTCCACATAATAAGAAGCAAACCCCAAACCCTGAATGCTAAAATTGAAAACCAGATACTTACCCAACTGACAAATAAAGAGCAAATTGAGTTTGGAGCCTACAACCCAAACTGTATTCTGCTGCTGCAATGAATCATGTGAAACTTCAGCTGTCTGACTGAAATGAGGCTTGTTTAATCTTACACTCATAAGGATGAAAAACAGGGTGAAAATAATCTCCTGTTCCTCAGTCTTAGCTAAGCCACAATTAAATACTTGTGCAATTATTTATTAGAGACAAATGGGAAAAAATAAATTTTTTAATGGTTCAGACTTTTATGTAATATAACAGGCAGTGCAGTCAGCAGATCAGCAGACAGCTCAGTGGTACTATGCTCCTTTCTTTGCACCCGTGTTTCCATATCTTCAACCTCATCATTTAATCAGGTCTCGTGTTGGTCTGCATAAAAAAAAACCTACTCTGAATTCATTTGCCGCCTTGATGTGTAAATTCAGTTATGGTTAATGCATGAGCGACGGCACATGCATAATTATGACTCTGTACTCACACACCTGCGTTTTTTTTCTCCCGCACTTGGACAAGACATGACTCAACACACTGCCGGCATCCTCCGTCACTGAGGGTGGGAAGGTTGGTGGTGGCGAAGGTGGGGATGTTTCAGTCCTTTGCTCTCTCCTGATCAGTTTGAAACGTTGATGAGAGAAAGAGCTCTACATCGCAGTCTGTTATTTGCATTTGTTAAAGCTCGGATGATGATTTGTAGAGGAATAAGAAGGGGTGGCGCCCTGCTTGTTATCACAAATTTTTGAAAGCCGTAGTATTAATGACCAGATTCTTGAAATATAAGAGTCTGTAATCTACCTGTTTGCCATGCCTCCTGATTAAACTGTGCAAATCTCCCCTGGCTATGTACCAATCTGCTGCAGTGCTTTGTTTGTTAAGTTATTTATTTGGTTGGTTCAGCTGCTTTTCAGCAGCTCGGGGCTATGTACAGCAGACATCTGTGAGTGCTGCCCCGATGACCGTAGTGTTAAAGCTACAATTCTTACTTACCGTGAGTGTAGTATATGCGATGTTTTCTTGTGGTAACAACCGGTGTAATGCAGCATAGCACTGTGTCTAGACTAGCATGGTGTGTAAAACTGGGAATCACACAGAGACGAGCCCAGCGCTTCACCATGCTGTGTGTGGGTGTATAGAATATCAATGTCCTGCTGTGCTCTCTCACTCTGTGTTTGTCTGGCTGCTATTAGGTGACATTTAAGGTGTTTTCATGTCTCAATGTCTGTCTGGGTTCTTGTATGTGTGCGCGTACATCCTTGTTTGATTGATTGTCTTTGAAAGCACAGTAATGATTCCGTCTCCTCGTCTTGGCCCTCTCCGTCTCTTTTGGTCAGTGTCTCCCTCACGCCCGCGTTCGCCTCGCCGTTGGTTGCATTTGCCTCGCAGAGCAGCAGCGCTCTCCGTCTTCCTGCCGTGTTGTTTGAAGTGTTTTTGCTCAGCCTTCTGTTCCTGCTCCGTTCTCACCTTGTGTGGAGTCAATGGGAAGTCCCAGAAGACTGCCTCGCTCAACCGCATTGCTGTGCGTGGGAGGGAAAGTGGGCACTACCGCCCATTTACCTCCCTTTAATTTATCGCTCTATTGCAGTTGAAAGAGTGAATCACATAGGTCGTATCATTATTTAGAAATCATCTCGCTCATAGACGTCTTAGTACAGTGTGAGAACACGAGGGAGGCTGTGGTTTTCCTTCTCACTGCATTCTTTGTGCCCGTGTGTCTTTCAGTATAGGATAAAGTATATGTACTGTGAGAGATAGATGGTTATGATAAATAGATTTGCTTTTGCAGCACTTAAAGGGATTCTGTGCCACTTCCCAGGAGGAAAAGGTAGAAAAAGTTCTGACAAAAAATAACCAAAAGGAAGAGGAAGAAAGTGAGGATGGCGGAGGAAAATGAGGGAAAAAAAGGAACTTGTGAGAAGGAGATATAAAGCATTTCTAAGATGTAAAGGCTGACAGTGGAGTGGAGGTGGGGGATAGGCTAGGAAGAGGAGGAGGAGGGGGGAAAAGGGGATATTTGTATGTAGGGGAGAGGAAGAGTCTGCATGGAGAATATTAATGGTGTGTCAGGAATTGGAGTATCTTTAAAGACCTCAACCTTTTCTGTGGTGCTGATGTGTACTGTATCAGAACAAGCAGCTTGGAGGCACTGCTGAAAAATCAGGAAAAATAGCAGAACGGGCAACTGTCACAATGGCTATTCTGAACCCACACACAATATTGTACCGGAGTAGTGTTTGCATGGCACAGATCCTGGTGGCTATGAATCAGGAAATAGTAATGGCCCCACTGATACATTCATCACTCAGATAATTTCCACTGCTTTTCCACAAGGGTTGGGAAATTGGACAAATATATCATGATATATTGTGCTAGCAGTGATTAGCCAAGTCCATTATCAGTGGTTCTTTTTCGAGCCGATTCTCAACGATGATTTTTATCTTTGTAGGTTAACAGTTTGGAATTCTTCCTTTATGAAAATGCAGCTCTATGAATATATATATACACTGATACCACTGATCTGATGTGGAAAACTGGCCTTTGAATGGTCAACAGTATTTCCCGCAAATTCAGCGTGTGATGCTAGTGTATGTGCCCTCATCTGGTTTAGCATGCATGGGTGTGCATGTGGCTCCTTTCCCAGTACATAGGCTTTCCTAAATGACTTAATAAATAATACAGTTTCTTCTCTACAAATATTTTATTTGCCTAGTACTTTGCAGTAATAAATAAATAATAAATATAATCAGATGCTTCTTCAGTGAGTCTCTCATCCTGCAGATGAACTCCACTGACTTGAACTGCAGTTATCAAAAGTATTTCTTGTTCTTCTCTGCATCGTTAGTCAGCTTGGTGTCGTGGAAGGTTTGTATTACAGGTTCTAGCTAGAGTGGCCCTCCTGCTCACAGTGGATCTCCAGAGCAGTATAAAGACTAGCAGCAGTGCTCCAAGATACGGATATGGAGTCTGTCCAATGGTGGGACGAGAAGCTCACTGGGGAAGCAGGTAATTGATGTTGAGGGCTGTAGTAAAACACCTGAGCTGGGGGAATAGTCCTCCAGTAAACCAGTCACTGGTGGTGTTGTTCTGTCAGATGGTTTAAAATTAAAAACAAATAATAAAAATAATATTGATATTTCAGTGTGTGACTGTATTAGGCTCTTATATTGCTGTGGAGAAGTTTTGACCCACTCGTCTTTACAACAGCGGATCATTTTTTGAGGTTTATAGGCATTTGTTTATGCACAGCTCTCTTAACGTCCTACCACAGCATTTCAATCAGGTTGAGGTCTCAGCTTCGACTGGGCCATTGTGACATGTTGATTCTTTTCTTTTTCAGTCATTCTGTTGTAGAGTTGCAGCTGCACTTGCGATTGCCCTGGTCATGTGCTGAAAAACAAGCCTAAATCCTTACCTCTCCGCCACTGTGCTTGACATTTCATATAAGGTATTTGTCCTGACATGCGGCAATGTAGTGTTGTATATTATGGCCAGACATCTCTACTTTGGCCTGTCTGTCAGTCTGTCCAAAGGACATTGTTCCAGGAGTTGGACTTTGGATTGCCCTTCCAAATAAGCCAGGTTTGTTTTTAATTGGACAGTCATGAGCTTTAACTTTTAACATGCCAACTGAAGCCTGTAGAGTGGGGGTTTTTTTGGCAGTGTCTTTGAATATTGCACAATCTGACCTTGGAGTGCATTTGTTGGGACATCAGTCCTTGGAAAATTGTGACATTGTATCATTGTGTTTGCATATCTATCAATCTAGCTAGCTAGCTAGCCAGGTAATTCACTCTGTATCTCTCTCTCTTTCTGTATTATTCACATACCTCAAACACAGCCACCAATTTTTCAGTTGCTGTCGTGCCAGGACTGTGAAATCCCTCCAAGCACCTGTCAGCTCTGGGATATACAGCAGGAAGGAGAATAGAGGGTGCTGCAGGTGTGCGCATTGTGTGTGCGCGCACATGCGTGAGAGGGAAGAGAAGTGTGAGAAAAGGAAGAGGGAGAGAGAAGTGACACTCATTTACCACATGATGCAAGGAAGAAACACGCTGTCTTTCGTGGAAGCCTGTGTCACAGGTGACAGTCAGCGACAGGGCCATGAACAGGCCTGTCAGGGAGGTAGGAGCCGAAGAGGGGGAGACGCAGGAAATGTATATGGTAGTCCTCGTATAGCAGATGACAAATAGAGTGAGTATAGGCGTAGACTACGGTGGCAGCGAGAATAACAGTAGAGCACATTGTTAGGAGTTAAATGATGTAGTGAAGAGAATAACATATATAGCCTGAGGTCTTTGTGTAGAAGATGGGGAAAGCAAGTGACGCACAGCAACTGCAGGAGATGGATTCCCCTTGTGGAAATTGGTTTAATACCAGGAGGTTTATTCCTTGGAAATGGTTACTGCCTTTAAAAACATTGTGGTTGTGATTAGAAAAAAAGGGAGAGACTGTAGATAATCAAATTCACGTCTCTGTCTGATATCTGTTTTGTTTTGCTTTTTAATTTAATCCAGAGTGATGCAAATTGAAACATCAAACTCTCAAGTTCTCCTTTCTGTCACCATAAATTGTCTGCTGAAAGAAAGTTTTACTCGTCTTCAAGATTTCCTAAAATCTGTAACAGCCTCAGACTTGGCATTTGCAATCATAAAACAGCCTGTAATCCCTAATTAGCAGGCTTTAATTTTCTTAACGGGAATGAACTTTTGCTCAAATTAGAGGTTCCATTAAGTTTTGATTCGAACCTCCAGCGCACGCCGTGCAGAGGGGGGGAAATGAGTGTGGAGGAAACGATATCTCTACCTAATGTGCAGTGCTAGAAAGATAACGGCAGTTTCAGAAATGCCAGGGACATTAGCATTCTTGCATCGTGGTATGTGTGTGTGTGCGGTCTCAGTTTTTAAGTCTAAAAAACCCCCAAAAACTGTTGTGCATCAGCGAAAACCGGTACCCGCAACCCCTCACAACACACAACTCCTCTTCATTAGACAGTTCATCAGCAGTCTATCATCAAATGTATTATTTATGAGTGGAGCCGAGTTAATTCTAAACACGCAGCACAGGTTTCTTTAGTTATTTAGGTTTCATTTATTTATTTTTTAACTAGTGTCAGCCCTATTGTATATTTAGAGACAGGGAGAGAGCGCTCGGAGCTTTAGAAAATGATGCTTTTCTCCTTAATGAGGACTTGTTTCCACCGCTGCCACCTCAACCCGAGCGGAGCGCCAGGGTTTTCTGCTCTGCCAGCCTGTGCTTGTATGCAAATATCCATTTTTCAATCAACCTTGCCGTTCTTTCTGAGGCGTTCGATACAGGTCTGGCCTTTTGCGAAGTAATTCACCCAGAATTCCTTTGACCTCCGAGGTCAGCGGGTGGAACGACACCTTTAATCACTAACCTCCACTCGGTGTCGACCGAGACTGAGGGAGGTCACTTAAAGTAAACAGGCTCTCGGGTTGCATTTAAATAAGCAACTCATGGTAGTGTAGTGGCATTGACTGAGTCAGGTTAGCGCATCTGTCTGTAACAAGATAGAAAACATTTTGCACCAGTGTTTGGAACTTAAATAGGCAAATTTGCATTACAATAGGATTATCTGTGACCAAGATGTTTAATAAGCTACCAGGCGTCTTCTTTTTTTCCAAGTAGTTTCTGGTCAGGAGGCTTTTTTTTAAATAAGTACTGAATATCAGAAATTTAGCAGTACTGTAACATTGCCTTAATACTTCCATTTTAAACTTGTTTTGAACAAAACTAAGAACTGTAGCTTTTTTCTGGATTTTTATCCCCATTAAAAAGCACCAGTGATTCCTTTTTTTGTTGTTGTTGTTGAGTTAAAATAGGCAAGAGAGCAAATGTTATAAAGCTTGAAAGTTTTTTTTTCCCTAATTGTTTTGGCACATATCTCAAAACACTTTAAAAAGAATTCTCAGCAACAGAAAATGCATTTCCCAAAACTGTTCATGTGTTCAGCAAAACACCATAGTTAACCCACAAAAGGCTGTAACTCATCCAAAACTGTCAAAATGAAGTTTTTGTGTCCATGAATACGTCGGTGCCACTAACATCTTCTGATGTTTTTACTGATATTGAATTTCTATTGTAACTGACTGCTATTGTGTGTCAAAATTAACTGTCCCGATTTCCGGAGCACAATGTTCTGCATTCTACTTTGTAAAAATAATGTGACGCACGTAATGCTCGAAAAAGATAATTGTAATTTCCCTCATGGGAAGGTTGAATGTCTGAGATGATTAACAGTTGAAACCTGTTTGTTGAAGCTGTGCTTTTAGTGCATTGCTGGCAAAGCCACCTGAGTTCCCAAACCAAGTCTGACCAAAAATATTGGAGTTTTAAGATGAGTATTTGACTTCACTTGGCCTTCCTCTGGTTTAGTCCCAGGAACTGCCAAATAATTTCATGCCCTTTAGGACTTCTTCTATGGTTGAATTCCTGGGGGCAGTGTGCCAAGTGTGATGTGAAGCTGGGAGAGGTTTAGGAATTGGAGGATTTACAGGTGAGAGAAAATTCCAGAAACAAAGCATGCTTTCAGAAATGTAAGTGTTAATCATTTATTTTCATCAATCAACAAAATGCAGAAAATGAACAAAAGAAAAATCTAAATCAAGTCAATATTTGGTGTGACCACCCTTTACCTTCAAAACAGCATCAATTCTTCTAGGTACACTTGCACACAGATTTTGAAGGAATTCGGCTGGTAGGTTATTCCAAACATCCTGGAGAACTAACCACAGGGCTTCCTCACATCCTTCTGTCTCTTCATGTAATCCCAGACACACTTGATGATGTTGAGATCAGGGCTCTGTGGGGGCCATACTATCACTTCCAGTACTTCTTGTTCTTTTTTACTAAAGATAGTTCTTAATGACTTTTGCTGTATGTTTGGGGTCATTGTCCTGCTGCAGAATACATTTGAGGCCATTAAACAATCATTTATATTTCTGAAAGCATCCTTTATGTACAGCATTTTTCCACACCTGCCTAAAACTTTTGCACAGTACTTTATTTTAAAAGAGTTACCTTATAACACTTGTATTTGGATAATAAATGAAGAAATGTTGTAAGTTAATTAATTATATAAGAGTTTTTTTCTGGAGTTGCAGAGGCTAGTGGCTGTATAGATGGGAATTGCTTTCTCAGTTTTTAATCTTTTAATTTAATTTTTCTTCACTTTTGGCCAAACCAAAGTGCACTATAAATAGGCTGTGGCAAACCACTACTAGGAGATACTGTGTGCAGTAACGTAATGCAGCAACACAATACTGCTGGGAATCACTGGACATCCTGTCAGTAAGTTTCGCCACAGATGCTCAACCTCCTCACACCTACGTAATGCTCTGTTGGCAATGTAAGCCCAACTGTGAAGAACTCCTGTGTGCCCAAACCATCCTCGACACTCTTCTGCATGCTTCTGTTTTCTGCTGTCTTCGCCTTAATACAACTCCTTTCTCCTCTTCCACTCACATGAGCAGGTGTTGTCCCTGCAAAATATTTATCTGAGCAGGCTTCTGTTTTTGTTTCCCCTAATTTTTATGAATATTTTTTTAACAATACTCACAACTTACATCTGTAAGCTGACTGAACAACAGGCACCACTGATGGAGCCAACTACTGGGCAAATAGCAAAATTCCTTGTTGAGTTTCACCTAATAATGCTTTTTAAGTTTAGCCACTCTCTTTTCAGGAGCCTCATCACTTGGCCGTGATCTTGAAGCACTCTGGGCATTTATTTGGTCAGTCATTTTGAACCATTTTTGAAATTATCTTTAATTTAACTGTTCACATGGCCATAAAAATGTATTTATAAAATGACTTGTCCCCAAAGTGAGGTTTTAAAGTTTGAATTTGTAGTTCTATTATCATTTTTGTTTTTACAGAATATTCCAATAGATTTTAATGCAGGAAACGTGCCTCTTTCTATTATTGTCTGTGGTTTAGCACAGCGGTCCCCAACTCCTGGGCCACGGACCGGTACCAGTCTGTGAGTCGTTTGGTAACAGGTCTCGAGAGTTGAGGCTCGGGTGTGAAATTTATGGTTTTTGGGGTTTTTATCAGTTTTTTTTGTTATTTTTATCATTTTTATTGTTAACTCGGTTTCCCTGGGTCTTTTCCCATGTGTTATGAATAAATGTTCTTTTTTTGGTACCGGTACTGGTTTTATCTTGTTGTATTTATCTATGACACCTTAAAGGCCGGTCCGGGAAAATATTGTCAGACATAAACCGGTTTGTGGCGCAAAAAAGTTTGGGGACTGCTGGTTTAGCAGACTACCTACATCACACTATAAAACACAAAATCTCAGTGTCAGTGTGTTTGTTTGTTACTTTGTCCACAAACTCCTCGTAGGCCCATCAAGAGTTGAGCAGCCAGACTTGGCCACTTAAGCCACTGAAGGTTCTTATCTATAACAGATATAGCGAGGCATTATGTTGCCTAGCAACCACCTAGCCACAGGCTAAAATAATTCGTTTGAGCATTTTTGCATCATGTAATTTTTATTTAATGACAATAACATCTAAATGATATTATGACAACATCGTGTTGCTTAACAAACGGCTAGCATGGCCTGTTTTTGCACTTGTGCATCTAGGACACCTTATGAAAGAATCTGGTTGTTTTAACGTAACAATAACAACTCATTTATACCCACAAAAGTTTAATTTTAAATGTCTAAAAGCCAGCTAAAATGACATTTTTAAACAACAAATACAAAAACAACCAGCATCCACTCTCAGTGTGATTAAGTATGCCACTCTGCCAACTGCATAAACAGACACAACAGTACTGTAGCATGGGCATGTACCAGTCAGTGAAATGTATGAAATATTGGCTCATAGGAGCTTGACACCTAGATGTACTTTTCTGTATATGATGACTAACGACAATGACATAATGTTGGCATGTTTTGGCATGTGAAGTGTTTCAACTGAGAAGGAAACATAATCTTTTTTGATCACATTTAAAACTAATAGTTATTCAAATTGCTGTTGTATGTGCAAAACAAAAATGAGAAATTTCTGTTATGCTGCAACAAATAATAAAATGTTCCAAAGAATTTCACTTGATTTGTTTTGACACTAAGTTATTCAAGAATTTAATCATAAACATTTATAAATAATACCGAAGCTTACTAGTTAAAATATGAAAAGCATCGCGTACCTTTAGGGATTGCATCCATATTTAACAACACTCCGGCACTATTATACTGAACAAGCATGTTGTTTATGTGTAGGTGGATGGCTATAATGATACATCTATCTTTCATGCAGCACATTAGAGATTTTATCATACATAATTAATATTTCCCTTTTTGTATTTTAGTATTCTAGCCTCAGCTGTACCTTAAGTATGGCTTAATATAACCACAGTCTTTCTTTTTATGGTCTTACTTCTGATTGTATTGAAGAGGTGAAAACAAATTTCAGATGTTGGCACTGGAAGTGACAGAAATTGTCTTTGAGTAGAATTTTACAGAATAATCCAGCTGCACTATTCTGTTGTAATATCCAGCTATAAGCCTCTGAAAGCAGAAAACTTCAGCCTTTTTTTAACATTTACCGCCAAGGTGCCCTTGAGCAAGGCAATAAACTTTTAATTACTGACGTGCCGTAGTTTAATAGCCAGCTGTACAGGGCTGGTTTTACAGTATGTGTAACCCTGCTCTCTTATGACTTCAGGCTGCTACAATAAATGTTGTCCGTGTAAACAAGTCTGGATAACAAAGAGAAAAAAATGAGTCATCCATCTGTAGCACTACACATACTATAGGTGTGACCTGTAAGGGGGAATTACACTGTATATTGTCATTCTCAGAGATGCTTCTCCTGCCACTGAGTAGTTTATCTGAGATGTGGCATCAGTCTCTGTGCAGATACCTCATCTCCCTCTTTACCACATAAACCCAAATGCCAAATCTTCCATAAGCCTCACGGTTTAAACCAAGATACGCTGTAAATCCACTTGCCGACACTTTACATCTACCATACACGCCAACATGCCCATGCAGACAGTACTGTTCAGCTTGACTGGGAATTCTTAACAAGGCGATAATTGTAAAATTGTATTGAGTATTGAGAAATTATGCAAATTTGCGTTTGTTCTGCACATCTTTTAATTCAAATACATGCAGAGCAATCATGACAAATTGATTAAAGTTTTGATTGGAGGAGATTTTTTGAATGCTGTTTAGTTATTAGTGATGTGCTTTTATAAAACAGCTAATCAAAGCCCCCCCCCTCAAAAAAAAGGCCTTTGTTTCCACCGAAATAACTTAATGTCTAACTAATCAAGGAAGAAAAGAGCTACACACACGCTTGGACACACACATACACAAAGAAAATCCGGTAACTCTGATTCTTCTCTGTAAAGCCCTGCAGGTGTGGTCCACTCCTCCTGTGCTATTAGCACAGCCTATCATTGGTATTCATTTCCCGCTCCTAATTCCCCCACAGTATTTTTTTCCCTTCTCACTTGACAGAGGACCGTGGGTTAAACGCCGGGGGGAGCGCTTCATCACGACTAGATCTGATCCAATTAAATACAGATTTAATCAGCCCCGCAGTCGGCGAGTGAATACTCAATGTGATCAGGCCGTTGGTAACTGGAAGCCCAGCAGCGTCGGCACTGGTTTCCATCCCCAGGCCAGAAGATTGGCTTGGTGGGTGAGGAAGCACCTTGATCCTATCTGACCTGTCAACTGGGCACGTTCAGATATCTGCAGATAGGTTCGGTTTTCATTTTTTATTAACCTGATAGAACGCTGAAGCTGTTTCTTAATTCTCTACAGTGTCCACAAGCCTTTGTTATGATGCTTCCTAACACAATGTTAGTGTTGTGAGATGCTGAGACAGCAGGAAGAGCTATAAGATGAGGTCTTAATGCAGGCAGGCACAAAAATAAAGATTTAAGGAGTTATGTGTGGCAGGCTAGACATTTTGCTGGGGGTTAACATTTCATTTACTTTCTTGTGTACCAGTGGCCACATGAACGGAAAGGAAAGCATGAACCCCCCTCCCTCCTTTCCTGCCAGAGAGGGAAGATTTTACCTCCTTCTTCCCAAATGGCTGCAGCTGCTGATTGTTGAAACCTTTTACTCTGCAGAGGAAGCAGTCCTGTGATATGAAATACAGCTCCCCGGTGCCCCATCAAAGTCCACTGTAACTGCTGTGTCACCTTCAGAGTTCCAAGGGAGGATTGTACATGGGGAGCTGCTGCAGAGCTTACTAATGAGAAGTCATTGGGAATCGGGTTGCTTTTTAACATAGCCCAATGTCTGGGGGTCGTTTTAGTTATGACCTGAGACTTAATTACAAATCCTGCTATTTAGTATATGGTGGTATGCATGAGAGCCAGAGAGAGAGAGAGACTGGTAGTCTGTGACTAGATATTGCTGTGAAAAATAACGACTCTGGCTGTCATTCAAATGTGTAACTGTAAATAAGTAATGCCTGTCTCAGTTAGCCACAGCCCACACAATGCAAACATAACACACCATGTCATTAAGTGCACTGTTTAGTGTCTGAACCAAATCCAGCCTGGCAGGCACATTGCTCTGGCTGGCGAATCTTAACAAGCTGGGGGTTTGTTCCTCATCTAGTATGCCAGGAAGTCTAGTTTCAACCAAAAAAAAAATAAAAATCTTGGTCCACTGATATCATATTTTTTCAGTGTGAACATTAGCTTGTGTTCCCAACAGCAAGAGAAGCATCTCTAATAATCTAAATTTTTTCCATTTTGATGAGAAAGAAGCCTTTACATCCAGGTTTGGGTGCAGCTTATGGTACTTGCAGAAGCTAAAGCTGTGCCAGTACCAGAAGCTACACCCTGTTGCTTGATGTGGGAGGAGGGATGGTGGATATATTGGATAAAACATGTTGAACGTGGAGCTGCCATGCAGCAGGACAAGAAGATTCATGGAGGTAATAAATGAGGAGGTTGGTGTAACAGAGGAGGATGCCTGGGATCGGGTAAGATGGAGGCAGATGATCCTCTGTAGCAGCCAGAAGAACTGTAATCTCACTACTGATCAATCTATCCATCCATGGATCTGTCAATTTTCTTCCACTTATCCATTAAAGGTTAGCTGGAGCCTATCATAGGGCAAGAGGTCAGGTAAACCTTGGACCGGTCAGCTCAATCTCAGGGCTAGCATGCATAGCATGTCTTTGAAATGTGGGAAGTAGCTGGAATCCCTGGAGAGAACAGGGAAAAGATAAAAACTCCCCACAGGAAGATCCCAGCCAGGTGGTTGAACCCAGAGCTCTTTACAGATTAAACTTTTATATACATAAATCACAATTGAGAAGCCATAGCTCACAGTCAAAGCCTCGAACAGGAAAAGTTGCTTGAATATATTGATGCACACAAGTTAGCTTACCAATTTTGGATAATATGCCATGTTGATTGTTGGGCTGTGATGTGCAACTGGTCTTTCCAAAGTTTCCCAATGACTCTGTGGCCATCCTTTATAATATAACACAGCTACACCCACAACTTCCTTTGAAATATCAATTAGTTTGGAGCAAGTAATCATTCAGTAAACATTATATATGTCAGACCTAGCAGTTTGCCTGAGGTTGGGCAAGTTGGAAGTTCACAGGTACTCTGTTCTTCTGCTGCCAAAATTACTGGATTCTCCCTGGAAGACTATTGATGTACTGCCTTTCTGCCCATGAAAGTAACACTGGTGATTGTCAGACCAATAAGAATTTGTGCTGATGAGAGGGTATCAACCCAAACCATCGACCACTTGATCTGGAGACTGCAGCCCAACACGAATCAATCTGTTATTTTAAAGCGAACAAGATCCCTCATTTTCTGTTCCTTTAAACTTTGCGGTTGTGAATTATGGGCTGTCAGATCATATCCTGAGTGTCATTGACATTCAAAGTGCTCCCCAGCCTTTATTAAAAAATAACACAGAAATAGATGGCTTTAACATTTTACATTGTTCAGAAAAGCTTATCTATGTATTGAATAGAGAAACCTGAAATTAATACAAAAATTACTTTTGGAGTCTGTTTAGTGTTTCCTACTAAATGGTCCAAAGAGGTGCAATTTGTTAATTACTTTGTGAAGTGATTCCAACTTCTATTGTGAGCATTTCAGTCACATCCTGCCCCTGGGATGGCTATCTTTCACTCTTCTTCCACCTCAGATCAGTAGTCTTTAATTGCCTCCTGTGTTTGGGGAAAGCCTCACCTCAACTGTTATTTCCACGTGTAAATGAGATGAGGAGAGAAAGGTTACCCCGAGCCCCATAAGACTGTGCGGTCCTTTCGGTTGGTCTCAGCTCACCCCTGTTTCTAGTCTGATATTTCAAACACTGCTGTGTTTGAAGTGCGCGGTTGGGTGCCTGCGCATTCGGCACTCGGGCGTGAGTCGTGGTGCTTGTTCAACTCCGGCAGCCCGTCTGTAAGTTCCTTCTTTTTGTATTTGCATACCGAACAAACAGGAAATTGTGTTCATTTGTATGCAAATGTGTTTGTCCCCAAGGCTGGGATTTTGAATTAAAAGTTTTACCGTCCCATTAATTCCAAATTACACACAGGCACTGACATGGGCTCCTCCACCCGGCAGGGGGGGTATCCGATTTGCCATCCAAACACATCTCTGTCAGTTTAGGCTGTTTAGTTTGCCATCTGCGAAACCGAGTCGGAATTTGGATTTAATCTGGTCCGCTGATTTGCAGATTGATCGTCTGCGTCACATTGCAATCTCCTCTTAATTATCTCGCGAAAATATGCAAAGATTTCGGTGTGATTGATATTCGAGAATACTACTAGAGACAGACGTGAGGAGGCCTTGGAGTGTCTGACTGACAGGTTGTGAGCAGCATGGTGAATGAGAGGGAGTAGCGAAGGCCGTCCACCATGCCGATGTAGCACACCTCATCAGCCCTGCTCATTAAAATACATGTACAACCTTATGAAAAATGCATGACCCCATCAGTGACGTGTGGCATGTATGGGCTGATGCTGACAGTCAAGGTAATATGAAAAATTAGCACTTACGCATCTGCTTCTCAAAAGGGCCTTGTGTTTATCATAATATTGCAGATCAAGCACTCACACTGTACCAATTCAGCCTTTCAACCTATTGATTATAATGATTGAATACCTGCTGTGGCTTCAGATGGACAGATGTATAGACAGACAAAAGGCTAGTGACACTCAAAATAATGAATGAGAGTCTGCATGCAAAAAAGATTAATGAATCAGAGTCAAATGTATTGATCGATGTCCTGATCTAAGTGATACCCTCTTCATGCTTCCTGCTTCCTGAGTCAAATTTACGAAAAAGTACCACCTTATGAAAATACCATAAAATAGAAATGATCAAAGCACTCTGTTGGAAGTATTTACTGGTCTTTTCTTAGAGGAGTATAACATAAAAGGCCTGAGTTCTTTTGTTCCTGAGTTTCTTTAGTTTTAATGGTGCTTTTATTAAATATTTATCATGGTTAGCCCACAAATAGTTCAAGACTTGTTCTTTAGAATACTTTTGCTTTGAATGCGATGCAGAAAGGTTTGCAAAACTGATCAAGAAAAAAAATCCATGAAGGTGTTGCAGCTGCTGAATGAACCCCACTATCTGCGAATGTGTAAAAGTGATTAATTTTTGCACAAAGAGAAAAGCACAACAGCATCCACACAGTGCTGTTCACAAATTAATAATGCATGGAGCACATCTTGTATACATGCAGAATTTTGGCAGACATCTGATGTCTCTGTGCGATGAGCCAAGGGAGACACATCATTTTTGACTCTCCAGTCAGAGAGTGATGGTGGCTGAGTGCTTGGATGCCAGGTTTGCTAATGAAAGAGGGAATCTGGCTTTGTGTCTCTACAAAGACTTTAAAATGGGTTATACTCTTAGGAAATGGTACAGCACCTAACCGGCAAGGAGCCAGTGACTTGAGGGGGGTGAAAAAAAGAACTTTGACAATGAAACTTACAAATAAGGAGAAAAGGATTTTTTCTGTTTGCTAAAACAATTAAATGAACTTAAAATATGGCTTAGTCTACCGAGTTCAGGGTCATGTAAAAACCCCAAATTAAAAACAAATCCTGCTCACTGTTGTTCTATGAGAAATAGATGCCGGCTCATAAAAACAATAAATAAATCCCCTGATATTGCCTCTTTTATATTGTGTACAGCAATCTCCCTGTATTGACTATGACTACATAAGTGCTGCTAACACAAGATTGAGTTATTTTGGCAATACTTTATCTCAATAAAAGAACAATATTCAGAACATCTATTCAAAGAAATTGACTTGCAAGTTGCATGCACTTGTTTATTGTTTGTACTGAAAAAAATCAATGTGAAACTTAGGAGCAGATGGGAGAGGATTGTTTTGCACCTGAACAAAATCATTTTACAGCACTCAAAGAATGCTTGGCAGATTTCTGGTTTTATTAGCAGGTCTGGCATTCACACATCCTGCTCACCAGAGTAATTACAGTCATATAGTTTTCATTAGTATATATCTTTGTTTCATAATTGATGTTGTGTTTTTAGAAGTTCAGAAGTGGGTTAGCTTACTGAGGATTTCCTGGTTTTAGTATTAGCTTTACTTATTTATTATTATTATGCAGAGTGTTTAGGGAGAAATTTAAGAAGTTCAGAATAATACATTATAAAGAACAAATGCAAGACTCTGTATCGGCAAATCCCACAATAATCATCAATAATCATGACAGTTTATCCACAAAATATACAAAATTAGTGTATCTCTAATAGCCTGATTAAAATGAAGATGTTTCTCCTATTTTAGTTATACTTTACAGAATATTATATGAGTTTTTTACACCCAATTTTAGTTTAGGTTTTGTTTACAGATGCACTGACTGCAATTTTCTTGCACGTTTTTGCGACCTGCCAATACCGACTTTTCTGAAATTCTGAAATTTTTGCAACTGTGACTGATAGCCTATTCAAACAAGAATCTATTTTTTTCAATGCATAAAATTATTTTTATAATAAAATCAATTATCAAGCTTTTCCATTGCTGTGCTTCTGAAAAGAAGAGTGAATAATTAAGTGAAAATTAATTTCTGTACACCTTTTGCATGTGCAAAAGATTTATATCATGTACTTCCATCATTTTGTACATCTGTAACTTCACCAAGTGACAGGACAACCATCCCTTTCTGGTTTTCACTTGTATCCATGATATCCTTGTAACTGCTTGGATCCTTTGCTCATACCGAGGCTGCTGATTTGTGGTTGTTGCCGGATAGCTTTAGTATTAGTATTGCTTCATGACATGTTAGCAGGTGGTGGGTGTGATGAAAAGAGCATGACTTTCTGCCTGCACTGCCGTGTGATTGCGGCACATGGATAAAATGGACTGGTTTGTAATCGGTCGACTGGGTGGTCACTGGTCTCGACCAAGAATGGTGAAAATTGGTCATTTCTCTAGTTTAATTGCTTCTAATACTCTTGGTAAGCACTCATTACCGTAAATGCAGAAAAAAGCAAAACTGGTCGTCTCGTTGACATTTGTTGTCCTGTCAGACAGCGCTCTGAAATCCATTTATGTAAACAAAAATTGTCACAGGTAAAATTTGAATATAAAATGCTTTGACTTGCTGCTTGGCCTTATGTCATATTTATTAATTCTTCATATGATTGAAACCATGCAGGAATCCTTGCAGAAGTTAAAAGAATATGTGGATGAAATGATAAAGATTTTTGAATCTACATCCTAGTCGCTGTTCAATTTAGCAACAACCTTTGGTCTGGAATAAATTTGTAATGGATTTTTATGCAGAGCATTGAAGTGAATACTAAAAGTAATATGATTGCTTAGTCATGTTGCGTGCCTCATCATCCTTCCTCACTATTTCACAGGATCTGCGGCCTTTTTACCATCTGTGACAGAAGGTACTGCTTAGTAATGAGGGCTGCTGATATGTTTCTGCACCAGTGGCACTGAGACAAATTAGAAGCTGTTTATTGTACTTAGTGGACAAGGTGAATCTGAGATTGTGAGAGGGGGATACAGAGAACGCAGTCTTTCCGGATGAAAGTAGGCAAACCGAATGTTAGAGCTATTCATTCTTTTTTTATAATACAACATGATGATGTAGTTGGTGTGCATTTGATACAATTTATAGGACTGGGTTAAAGGTTTATTTCTAGCTTCCAATAAATCTGTTTGGTCTCCCCGTTTTTGTCGGTTATACAGATTTAAGTCGATGCATGTGGGGGAAAAAGAGGCCGTTTAATCAATCACTAGCCAGAGCAAGTGACAGCTGATTAATAATCGTCTGAAGAGAAGCCTCAACGGTGCTTCAGAACTCAATTCAGAACAGCAAATTTATTGATAACCATTGAATTTGCTGACAGCTTGTGTGCCTCTTTGCTGTTTTATACCCAGACTATTGTTCTGTCGTTGAATGAACTGCCACAGAGCACAATATGGTCTGTAGTGTACATTTCCTGAGATGAGGAATGTTGTCACAATTGCCACACTAAATCTCATGAGTGCTAGGAAGAAAGTTTGACCTAGAAGAGAGATTTGGGCTGGATGAAACCTGCAGCGTAAGAGATGCTGTAGGAAAGTAGCTTATAAATGTAGACACAAGGTTAAAGGAGGTGGCATGAGAACGTGGCACAAAATCTACCAGCAGCACCCCGCCCCACCCAACGCCATATCCACTGGTTATTAGCTTTGAATTGGAAGAATTGAATTAGACTGACTTGTCTTTAAAGGCTCCTAGAGTCTAGCTGCCAAAGCGTTTTCTGCCTTTCTGCCCGAGAGCGAGCGAGGGTCAGCGGGAGTGCGTGAGTGGGCAACAACCGGCAGTCACAGCCACTCAGAGACACCCTGGAGGGGCTGAGGAGAGAGCCGACCACAGCTTGGCAGCTCCACTGGAGTCTGATAAGCTTTAATGGCACCGCCACAATGATTCACACCATGCAAGACACACACACACGCAGAAACACATACGCACACCTCTAGCTGCCTTGTGAGGAATAATTTCTGGACCCTGGATAAATTTGCAGTAGCAGGGAGTCTCTATTTACCAGTAATTGCATTTCTCTGCCCTCTTTCAGCCCTGCCTTCAAAAATGTTCTGTGCCTCAGGAAGTTGAAGGTGGCTGGGGAAAAAGCAACAGAACATGTTGTTGGCCTCACACGGTGCTCTGCCACAAGTTGACAGCTTATAGGCCAATCTGTACCACACACGAATACAAGCTGCGTACGGTACATAGCCTGTCAGACAGACATGCTGCATCATCTGCATTTCCCGAAAGCCTGCTCAAGCGAAACAGAATATATTTAACCGATGCATGTGTGTCTACTCTCTATACAATGACTTAATTGATCCATTACTCACCATCACAGACACAGCAAAATTATATATCTCGGTAAATGAAGATGTTCAAACACAACATCTGTATTCTCTGCCTCTGTCCGTTGGTGTAAATGATGATTTATGGTCCAGGGGTTTAGTTAATTTTTCAATGTGCAAGTGTCTGAGGGTTGTGTGTTGACATTGAGGAGATTAAAAAAATGTGCACTGTCTCTGGAAGTTTATATTGAAGGCACATAATTTACATCCAGTTCCAGTGTTCAGTGCCAGGAAGGGTGGTCAGGTTTTCATCTGGTCAGTTTCTACATCCTGGCACAGACCTGCCTTTAATATTGTGTTGTTTTTTAAAAGAAGCAGTAGTGGAAGGGTTACACAGCTAATTTAGTGTTGCGGTGTAACAGAAGGGGTTTGCACTCCACAGCCCACCAGGTCTAAGTTGACCCCCTTCAGGTCCTAAACTTCAAGGATTTTTTTAACATGTATTTTTAAGGTGTTTCTTCTTTTTCTAAAACTCAGAACTTAGAGGTTTAGCCTGCTGTTCCTATTGGCCATTTTACCTCTATAAATACTCGTTTTATAGAACTGTAAAATTTAAAGTAAAACGAAAAGTAAAATAAAACTAGACACAGATTATAAGTTAAAATGGTTTTGTCTGTTCAGCTGGTATCCATCAGTTCATGTTCATTAATTGGAGTGTAGGGACTCAAGAGGGGAAAAAAAGTCACCTCACATAAGCATAAATGCTGGCAAATGCTGCGGTTGGCCACTTGCATAGGTTACATCATAGACTCTGGAAAGATTCCCTGCAGAAGTCTCAATAAGACCTTAGTCTTTATTCTTATTTAACTGTGCATATGTTTTAAATTTGCTTTAAGGTGACCTCAAGGCTTTTAAAAGGTGCCTTTAAATAGAACGTATTATTATTATTATCGTCATACTGGAAGTGTGGAACTACACTCCCCGCTGTAGCTCTCTATGTATCAGTGAAGTTGATACTGCAAAGTACCACATAGAATGTGCAACATTAAGCCTCAGCTAACCAAGTACAGCATTACACACCCAAGCAGTTGATCGCTGCCACTGGGCCTAATAGCGTTCTTGGCAGAAACCCTGTTCTCCATGGTGTGAACTCTCCATACTATGTGTTTAGCTTGGTACAAAGACTGGGGACAGCCTTGGCTTGGCCTGTTTAAAGCCAAGTGCCTCTTGGCTTTTCAGAGGGTTTTCATATATGGCGTGTAAACAGCACGTGTGCTCTACACACATTTTGCCTTTTGGTGGACAAATAAAGTTGAACAGACAGTAAGTGTTGCAAGCATGAGGAATCGAGAGGAGACCCATCACCAAATATGGTCTGCACTTAAGCTACGCACGGCCTAGACGGACACACACAGTGAAACATCACATGGGAATAGTCAGTAGTGTGAAGCAGCCACTCTAATAAAGTACCCAACTCTGCCCAGCTTATTGCAGTTTCTGAAGCTTCAAACTCCCCAAGTCTGCTCCTTGTTAGCAGGAAGTCACTACAACGCAATAATGTACTTAGCAGCTTTGTCTGTAGAGAGTGACTGCTGCGCGGACCGCTACCAAGTGGAACAGATTGCAGTATTGCATATGACTCAATGTCCATCTGCCCCCATTATGTGTGCACTGTCTTTTTTTTTTTTTTTTTCTGATTTTTACTGCTTTCAGCATTGAAGCCTAGTCGCACATTTCTCTCTGCTTTTTGGAAGCTTGAACATGAAAACGCAGGGGCAGGTACTTAAACACATTTCCACACATAGAGGCAGCCTCTGTACAACAGGTAATTATTTGCAAAGAATGGAGCAAATGCGTGGGGGTGGGGTGCAAATTGCGTTGTAGGATGGCTCTGCAGGACAGAGAGATGTCAATTGGAGAGGCTGCCATTTCTACGTACACCTCATCCATTGTTCTCCCTGGTGAATTGCAGGGGGCAGTGTAACTGTATTTATGTGTACCTGTTAGAACGTGGGTGTAGTTTGTTTGTCTTTGTCAGAGAGGATGATTTGCCCCTCGCTGGAGAACACTGGCTGTGCACAAACTGCCGGTAAATGGGAACATGAGTTTAGCAATAATTCTGAACCCCTCTTGAGAGCGACACAGAAAGCCTGTCGCCACCTGTCATAACCCTCAAAACAGCAGGTAGGGCAGAGAAACACCTGCCTGTCAAAACTCTTTTCTCTCTAATTGTTCTGCGCACAGATTAGTGGTTTAATTCCGCTTTATAATCACCGCACATTGTTTCCACTTATTGTTTCTTTGCTCAATTTGTTTGTTTGTGTTCACACTTTAGCAACACAAATGTTCTTTTGTCATGCCAACTAAGCGATTTGCGTTCGAGGCAATTGCTTTTAATTTAATTTAAGGAGAACATAGACGAGGCAGGAGAGCAATGGGGGGAAATAGAGAGCCACCTGCAGACGTGGGAACCAAATGAAGCAAAGTAGGAAATCCAAATGAAAACTGTTTAATTCTTTAAGGTTATACGGGAACTGTTTTAACCAATGTAACTGACAGAAGATGATGGATTATTCGTTTAAAAGGACACAATTACCATATTAAGTAGGCAGGTTCTTTAACTTGTGAATCAGGCTGCTGTATCTGAAGATACATTACAGTAAGAACAAAGCAGCCCTATCGCTTTTCGGTTGCCCATGCCTTTGTCTGTGTTGGGTAATGTGAAGTTTTACACTTATCTTTTGAGGTTCAAGAGCAAGTAATCCTTTGATCTTTTATTCATTACAGCTGCTGTGGCAAAGATTGTGTTACAGTATTTTTTTTTCACTTCCAAACAGAACATATATTACTTATTGTCAGCCAAAAAACTTTTAATCACTTAATATATTACAGTGCAACTGAAGCATAAATAAAACATATAATGCCCCTTTGTGATAGAAGGATATTGTTGCTGGTTTAGCGATAAATAATATCACCGTTATTACTGCTGCTTGAAGCATGAATAAGGTCTAGTTTAATTCAAGCAATCCACTGAAGATGTTGTTACAGGACAGATCTGAACCTGTTTTTCGAAGTGTGACATTCCTCAGACTGGAACGTGTCCAGCTCGCTCTCAACTGGGCTGCTTGGCGGTTCAAGGCCTCCTTTTGCCCGGCAAGTAGGGGTGCCGAAGGGCAGCAAGGGAGGAGGCTGATCGAACCATTTTTACTCTGGGGTTGTCATAGGTCTCTTAACTTCCTCACAAATCAATATAGGCCTTAAACTGCAGCCAAGCGGCTCAAACTGGCTGCGATTTCTTCCTAATGCTGGTTTCGTCCACGTTTTTTTTTTTAAATTAGTAATAACTGAGTAGTTTGAACTGAGCCAAACACCCCTGTGGGCCAGAGAACACTGACTCATGTTGTTCGCGCGCATTAATAATTTATTATAGCATGTAACACAGGATAATTAACCGTGCTGTTAAATACAAGCTCAGTACAAAGTGCCATTCAGCCCGGATGCTGTTTGGCGAGAGTGAGAAAGCACGGGGTGATGACTAAGCCATCCATCTCTGTTGTGAATGATTATAGGCTTTACACTTTTTGTTTGGTTTGCATTTTGTTTCATCGTTATGTCAACAACAAGTACTACAATTAGGGTGTTATTAATCAGCTGCTCAGTCGTGAGCTAGACAGAACTTTATTTCCCGAGTTCAATAAAAATCCGTCTTAGTGCTTAATGAAATACGGCTAGGGATAACTTATTACTTTACCTTTAGGTTTCAGTATTGATAGCAGAGTGATCAACGCTTTCTCATCCAAGGGCACCAAATACTGCAGTTTTTTCAGGAGGAACCTTGTGTGTCACGTTGTGCACATGTTCTGTTCATGCACAAAGTCCACATTATAAGTTCGGAGGAGCGGAAATCAGACAGGAGACCATGGTTTGTGTCAGAGCTTTGGGTAGCTTTAGGCAGTTACTGTAAGCACTCTGTGAGGTTTAGGGAAAGGTTGCGGTTTGGTTAAAATTCATCCCTTCAAATTTAATCCTTCACGATGAAAAATGATGCTCAGTGGCTCAGTCACAGTAGAGTGAAAATAGCCTCCTTGTGACTAGAAAAAATGGGTGATTGTCTGGTGAGTAAATTTTTCACTTTCAGTGACCAATTGCAAGTAGCTGTGTCAACAACTTTTATTTTTAAAGATTATTTTTGTGTCCTTTTTTTGGACAGTGAAACAGTGAAGAATAGACAGGAAGGAGGGGAGAGAGAGCAGGAGAAGACACGCAACAAAGGGCCTGCAGGTCGGACTCAAATCTGGGCTCCTGCTTTTAAGCTGTAATGCATATGGGTGGCTGCTCACCCACTGACCTAAACTGGTTTTGATTGAATGACGAATGCCAACACGCTTTAATCAGACCGAGGCAGTCTGCTCTGATGAGTGCAACTCGTCTGCGACTCATTTGCAAGAGTGAACTCCACTCAGCCGGGTTGTTAGCTCGGTGTATTTTGTTATATTTCTGCAAAAAAAAACACCTTTGTCATTGTGGTGCTACATCACTGTCCTGCAGCAACTGCGTCACTATTTACGGAAGAATTTCTAAATTTTAGTTTCAGATCGCATTCAGGTGTGGCTTTGGATGGACTTTCAATCTAAGTAGTATGCAGTGTATATAGATAGCAACAGATTTGTGATTTTCACAGGTCTTTCACAGTTAATTGCAGTATTGTATCACAGAATGATTTAATGTAATTGCCAACCTGACACAATTTAGTCACAAACTGACATCAGACTGACTCTAGCTTATTGGAGTTTCATTGCCAAACTTGCTCTGAAGATGGCAACTGACTGCAAGTAGTTATAGACATGGTTCTCGCAATGAGATTGCTCATCTTTACAGTAATTTCTCTGTTTTCACTGGTGTTACTGGGATATTTATTGCATTTAAATGTGATATAACTGATCGTTCAAGTCATTTTAAGCAGAAATTCTTTTCTCTGAAATTATCAGTTTGTATGTCTTCCAGTAGAATTAAGGCCTTCAAGACTTTAATTATTTGTAATAGTAACAAGAAACAGTTAGACTCTTCTTTAATGATCATTACAGATCACATTGAGTAAGTGCAGCAGACTTGTGGTATGCTGGTTTTAGCTCGCTGGGTTAGCTCTGGACTCTTATTGTTCCAGCCAGAACTTTGTGTCTATAAAATCTCATCACACCACAAAACCTTTACTTCTGTGGTGGGTCATAGTTGGCAGTGCTTTCCACCAACATCTTTATTATATTCCACTAGCATCTGTGAAAGTGAGATTTATATTTTAAATATACATTCTAAGCCAGAAATTCTCCCATAAACTATTTATTTTTATGTAATTTATCGACTTATTGAAAAATCTTGACTGCCTCAGTCTTTGTCCCCACCACAGAGGAAGAATGTGAGATGTGGTTGAAAACCAAATACACACAAAAAAATCTGCCAATTGTTTGGTGCTAATTTTAATTACTCACGAGTCGGCGATATTCCTTCCCATCAGTACGCAGCATGACTCAGTTATTTATGAGCTTCAGTTGTTTTTTGTTTTTCTCAGCTTTTCTTTTGTCGTTTCTTGTACTGAACGTACTTTTCTCTTTCACTGCTTCGTGCTGACTTTACTTGAGTCCCTCCATGTTACATTACAACCAGACCAGCGATTTGATTCTGTCAGCCCTAATCTAACCAATGTAACTATCTAATTGATCACTTCTGTGTAATTGGAATCATTTGAAGCTTTATGCTCCAATCCATGTTAGCCATGCTCCAGTCCCCTCTGTAACACTGCTCCCCCCACACCCCTTTTCTCCTTCCTCTCTCTTTCCTCTTGCTCTCTCCCTCAATCCCCAGTGGTTCTGGTCCACTGCTCACCCTCCATCTCCCTTGGCTTTTTATTGACTGTTGAGTGTAAGGCGGTGTTAAACCAGCGTCGATGTAATAGTGGGCATTAGCCCTTTGAACTGCCCTTAATCTGGCTGTAATATACTCACATTTATTTTGGCAACATATATTTGCACTTGTATTAAAGCAAACACACACAAACACATGTGGACAGATATCTTATAGAAGTGTGTGTGTGTGTTACGAAATTGGTGTGTGAGGGAGCAAGCAAGATGGTCCCTACATAAATGGGCATTGTAAAAGGGATAGCATACCCGGTGCAAAGCCTGTCAGAAGCTCTCGTGTGCTCCGATGTACTAGAGCTGCGCTTCAGACTTGCCTTTAATTGGAATGTAATTGGAGAAGCACCATTGATCATGAATCACATTCAACTCAGTCTCCCTCCCTTCTGAACTCAGGGCTGTTCTGTTTTCCACTCACTGACTCTGAATCTTTCGCTCCCCGTATCCCTCCCTCCGTATACCCCCTCTGCCTCCTTCTCCCATATGGAGAACGTCAGTCATGTGCAGTGGAGCGATGCAAAGGAACAAGGCCCCCTACTGGGTCCACAGGACGTGGGTCAATGTGCGTCTGGAGCACATGCAACAAGAAACAGAAAAAAAAGGGGGGGGGGAGGGGGACAAAGGAGAGGAGAAAAGTGATTAAGAGAAGCAGAGGTGGGGGGGAGATGAGATGGAGAGCAAAAGTGGAATCATTTATAATGGCTTGCGCGCTCTATTGCGCCATTTCATCCAGCATTTAGTTAAACGAGGTTTGTTTTGTTTTGCTTGTGTTGTTTCGAATGCTCGGAGAAGTCAATTTGTTGGCTCATTTGTCAAACGCTGGACTGCGTCACTGGCATCTCAGCGGTGTCATGGAGCGGAGAAAAGCTCTCTCGCTCCAGAGTGTAGATGGGAATCAGGCTGCTGGAGATTGCCTGCGTACCGTCTTAAATGTGGACTGGAAAACAATGAAAACTAAGGGCACTAGCAGAGAACCTCTGTCCCAAATTGATTCTTAAGTGGAATAGGGCAGCATGAGCGAAGAGCTGGGGGTGGGGGGATAAAGAGAAAAACAGAGAAAAAGAGGTGAAGATTGCAATGAACTGTAGATACCTTGCAGTGATGAAAGGTTTTAATACCACTGTTATGATATTTTAGTAACACATTTTAGTCTTTAATTCTTTTTTATCAGCCCCAATTTAAATCATAGCGTCCAGCAAATAAGAGTCTTAACGAGCTGTAGGGTGTGAAAGTTTTACTTGTTGGCTGTTTATTTTGCAAACACTGTTGGCAGCGGATTTACCCAGCTGCAGCTAATTAACATTAATTGTTGACCCAACAGTGAGTTGACTGAACATCTAAGACATCCTTGTTTGGTTAATATGCTCTCTGCATGCAAGTGTACACTTGTCCCAAGATTCCTATTATGAAGGAAGAAACACACGGTGTAATTTTGATGTTAGCCTCACCACTCCAATTGGTCCTGTTTTGGATAAAGAATCTCTCTGATGAAGTTAACAAGTGAAAACGATGGGAAGCCGGCAGTCCGTGAAAACGATGGGCAGCCGGCAGTCCGTGAAATCTTCCAGTTAAACTTCATTTGTAAAGCTCTGTCCGTAGGCATTCTTTGCAAAAGTCACAGTAGGAAAAACAGAGAGGAAAATTTGTGCATGCTCACTGGGACACAAATGAATAAAACAGAGCAATCATTAGTTATCAGTTATTAGTCACATTCCACACTCATGAAAAGCAAGTATTTGTCCAAATATATCCAGTATAGTAAGCATGACAAGGAGATACACCACAAATGCCTGTGTCACACTGGGAGGAAATAATGTAGTAAGTAATATGTGGAATATGTAGAAGTTGGTATCAATACCAGTAGAATTAAACCCGTGTCCATACACAAATTGTTAAAGAAAAAAAATTATACCAGGTAAAATTTGTAAAAAATCCTTTATTGAAAAACCATTTGAACGATACAAAAATCTCATGTGTATAAATAAAAGAAACAGTCGAGAACACAAACCACTAACATTATATGTTGTTGAGAAGATAAAGACTGAAATGTTAGGACGGCTACTAATATTACTATGCGGTATAACAATAGTTCCAGTAGCTTAAACATTTGCATAATGTTAGACATTGCAATAGTTTTTACTTAAGCTTGACTTCAGAATATCAATGCGATGCTATGGTGCTTCTAATTTGGACGTGCCTCCTCTTTTAGTACGAAAAGCACAATAACATAATTTGCATATTGCCTTTTGCAAATCACTTATCAACCCTCAGTCATCTGCCTCCGTTGCAAAGTACTTCCATCCCTGAACCTTGCTGCCTTTCCTATGAGCAAGTCCGAGCGGAGCTATGGTGGCAGCTGCAGTAGTCGTCTTTTTCTATGTGTAGTCTTTGCTGTGCTTGTGGGTGTCCTGATGTGCTGAAGAATACACAAGAACACTAGTAGCTTTATGCCCACCATCAGAAACATTTCAGCCTCTGTACATTAGCTGCCTGCAGTACCTATGATAATAAAAAAAAAAACCCTCACCTTTTTCATATTTCGGTATTGAAGGGCATCATAAGGATCAGTTCAGGTGTTGTCCCTGCTCAAGTGTGTACTTTAATTATTCATGGACCCTTAACAGTCTAAAAAGTAACTGGGATGCAGGAATGAGTCCTAGAAAGTCCACAGAAATCTGATTTTTTCTTAACTGTTTTTTAAAAATAGATGCCTAAAAGTTCTGTGGTTAAGAGACACTTTTTTCTATAAAATAAATATGTTTTTAAAATTCCTATTTGTAAATTTTGAAATTATTCCTTTGTTTCTCATATGAGGGAGGAGCTGACAGCCATTTTTCAGCCATTAAAATTATGATACTGTCAGAAATTAAGACAGAGAACCCAAATGCAGGACTCGGAGAATAGCAATGACATAAGACAATTATTTTATTCAGCTCTTGTGAAAGTCCAGATGAAATACAAAGTCCATAAATTACAAAAACATGCAGAATACATATGGAAAACCAGGAGAACATAGGTAGCATAAACAGACGAGAGACGTGCGAAAGAGCGGACTATATTCACTCAAAAAGCTTGGTTAACCAATAAGAGAAAGAACAGGCGGGAACAGGAAGTAAAGATGAAGGCACTATCAAAATAAAACATGAGTTGAAACCTGGTAAATACAAGGCACAGAGAAAAGACACATGAAAGAATATCATAGAAAAATCAAAATGAGAAACAAATCTCAAGAAAGAGTAAAAAAAAACCAGGGACCATGACAGATATCATAACATCTCCAACGCTAGTTAGTAAACGGCTGCATTATTTTTGTCAGAAAACATCGTGGTGTTATTTGGTATTTTTGTGTGGGCTAACTTGTCGTCTTTATTGTAAAAGAATTTTTCCATTATGGTCAAAAGTTGGTCAAATTCAGCAGCTACCCTGGCAATCAAGGTCAAAAGCTGCAATCACCATTTGGAGTAAGTGCACAGCTTGCCGGGTTCAATTTAAGACAACACTGCCTCAAAATACATGCATTATGCAACTCTGACCTGAGGTACTGTGAATGCGCTTGGTCTCTGACTAAATAATTATTCCAGTCCATATTTTGTAGTGACAGTCTAGATGCAGGTCATTTATTTATCTTATCCAAGGCAGGTATGTATATTGCTGTTGTGGAAGTAAGTCATGGCATCATTTTAATTTAGCCTTCAGGCTTTAAAACTTAATCTCCATGGTCACATTATCTCAAGCAGCAACAGGGCAGTAACTCAGAAATTGAGAGATATTATATAAATTAGAGTTTAATGATATGTGAAGTATTTATTTTAATGTAAAAATGGGGCAAATTGCTCCTGTATGCATTAAAATTGGATATTTATTTTAAAGCATTCAGCTCTACCAAGGATTCAGCAAGGGAAATGAGAAGAGAGATGTGGATTGTGCTAGAAACTAGAGCAGGGTCAATGATCCTTCTTGGATATTTATGAGACATAAAGGGTGACATGAAAATGTGATCAAATGGATGAGACGGAGCGGGAGACGAACGTTTGAAAGAGCAACAATTACTGAGGAGGGGCTGAGAACCTATGGCTGGGTTGCAGTGTTAGGAGGAACGAGAGCAAACAGCTAACAAAAGCCGAGCAATCAAACAGCGAAAAAGAAGAAGAGGAGAAAAACCCCCAGAGATGAATAAGGAGTCGCAAATGAAAATAAATGGAGAACGAGGAAATTAAGCAGGGGTCGTGAGATATAAGGATGTGAGGAGAGAAAAGAGGTGGCGAGTGGGTGAGGAGAGCGAAGGGGAAAAAAAAATCGAGCAAGCAAAGGGGGAAGGTTGTTGTTTTAAGATCAGTACGGCTGAGTGCGTTTTCCCCTCTCTGGGGAGGGGGCCCATCGGCTCTCCATGTCTGTCACTCCACTCGTTTATGCCTCGCTCCGAGGGAGAGGTAAAGGGCACTGAGTTGTTTGTGTGTGTGAGTGTGCGCGTGTGCTCGAGGTGGTTCGTCTAAATGGGGGCAATTTGGAAGAGGAGTGCAATGCTCTTTTCATCAGCAAATGAGTCACCCTTCCTTTCATTAGGTTGCTTTTCTTCGCTCAGACTTCTTCTTTCAGCGCTGTTCTTTCCCGCTCGCTTGTTCTTCCCTTACAAATACAGGCCACTCTGTCCTCTGCTTCTGTCATTTCCTTTTCTCCTGTTTTTGAAATCTAACACTTTCACGTCCCGCAGTCATTATGGGTCTTATATATAAATCTGTTGATAGAAATCTGGTGATATTTTCCAGCCTCAGCCTGGAGTGAGCTCTTCAGATTGCACCGTCCAACTGTTCCAAACCCCTGAACATCTAGTGCAAAGAATATACAACACATTTAAGATACCTTAATGTTCACTCATTCAAACATGTGTTGCTTGTTTTTGATTATATAGCTATCAGTATTTTTTTGGAGACTTCTTTGGCTTTTCAGTGTTGGTCTGATCAAGATTAAAGCAACCAGTGATGCTGAAACACTGACAAGAAACAGCCTGATTTCACCGTCATCGCACTCCTGTGATGTGAGTTATTTTATAGGGTTCAAAGAAAGATATAGTTCCTATTATGCGTACTCTGTAGTGCTAAAAAAATCATTTTTAATTGAATATGTCCAATATTCTTCTCATTTATTCTGAAATTCATTCATTCGTTCTAGCAATAGGCTCCTATAAGTCTCCACTGGAGTGGATTAGAGTGTGTACAAAATGCTTTGCTTAACTAAAGGTTAAAATTATTGGGTTTTATAATGCTATTAAAAAAAGTGACTTTCCTGCAGTAATGATGGTAATTACAATTAGTCAGTTTCCACCCCTGCTGCTCACTTAAAATCACAGAGTAATGAAATGAATGTAGAATTGCACGCCCATGGAAAAGCATGGTAAAGTCTGGAATACATTTAGTGCTTTAAAATAAAAAATGAATTCAACAAAACATATTAAGCATCTAAATGAATGGATGAAAAATTAAAATAAAATAAATGCCATCATTTCTTTTATGGTGTGTTTTTAAGAATCTGTGAAGGGACAAGAAGATGATGACTTTACTTTATAATACAGGCTGACTAATGTGTGCTGTTTAATTAAAGGCCAGTATCAGTCAAATATTTTAGCAAGCTAATTTATCTGTCTAGCCCGTGCGATGAGTGGTGTCCACCCTGTCATAAAATTAACACTAAAATACGACTCTGTTCCAATCCAATTGTGATTTTTTATTTACAACATGCCACATGCTCTATTTTTGGTAAGTAACTGTCAGGAGCCTCTGAAGCCAAGTTATCATTGTTTTTCCAGGTAGTCAGACCTGTCACCACCAGTGTGTCTTTAGCCCAGTTGCCATGAAGGTTATCAGGCCAGCGCACAAACTAGACTAGAAGTGGAGGGGGTGAGCAGGGTGGGCTCCCCACAGGTTAGGAGGCATAAGTATGCAACACCAGGTGCTTACTTTCACCTGTGTGTGTGCGTGGTGTGTGTTCCTGTGTGCGTTTGCAGGGCTGTCTGTCTGTTTATCCGCCTCTCTCTTTGCGTGTTAGTGTGTACCCATGTGCAGAACCTCCCAGCAGGAGCAGCCAAAGTGCGCTCCTCTAATGTCATCCTGTGGCCGTCCTCCAGCTAAAAGCCAGCGGCTTGCCCTCCTCTACACTCCGCCTCCCTCTCCCCCAATGTCACCTTTCCTCCTTCCACTTTTACTTTCTCCTCTAACACCTCCTCCTTCACTCCACTCTCTCCCTCACTCACTCTCCGTCCATTTGTCATTTTTCATCATCTGTCCGTGTTTGCTAATCTTCGTCCTTTCCCTGCTCTTCATCTCAATTCATCATCCCTACTTGGGTCTTGTGCTGAAGGTTACCCAGTGGCTGATGGAGAGGAGGCGAGGAACATAATCATAAAGAGTGACAAGAATGGAAGAAGGAGGTGCTCTCTATTCTCCGTCTTTCTCTTTCCCGTTCTTTTTGTTCCTTCTCTTTGCTTCCTTTCGCCGTCTGTTGCTCCTCTCCTGATCTCTGCTCCTCCATCTGCTTCTCCCCGTCTTTGTTACTCTGACACCACTCACCTTTCTGTCTCCCGCTGATCCCTCTGTACTGACAGCCATCAAATTTCCAGCAGATGGACAAACTTCACCGAAATGTGAAGTGATCGTCTCCGTGTGCCTAATTTAAAGTGATGCCAGGCAGTGCGACCTGTGCACGAGGTCGACGCCTAATCCTTGCTTTGTGTTTACAGTTTGTGCATGTTAAATATGGCCAGCTCGCCTTGCTCTGTCATGCTTCACACACACCCACACAGCGAGAGCTCAGTACATTAGGCTGTTAGAGTATTCTATCTTTGCGGACATAAGGTCACATTCAGAGCTCCTGAATGCCTCACTACACAGGCCGGTTGCATTAGGCCCAGAAATCATGGCAAAGCGGCCCGCCTGTCTCTATCTGAAATTCTAATCACCACTTGCAGACATTACTATTCAGCGTGTGCTCCCGCTGGCTGCCCGTTAAGCGGCTAAGCTTTGCACTAAAGTTTTGGTTAAACCGTGAAGGCCAAAGCCCATTTCACAACACCCATATTTGTATTACATATTGATAAACACAATCTGTCTGTTACTTGCTGCCCCCAGTCTGCCGTCTCCTTCCCTTCCTCTTTGCTGTCGGTCTCCCTTCACCTTGGCCTCCACCGGTCCCTGCTCCAACTTCAAAACAGTGTATTTTTCCACGTTTACAGTGCATCCAGTGGACCCATTCCTGTTGTCACCAGCTATTTATGCATTACACATCTTTTCTTAATAATCTCCTCTCACATCTTTCAATTTTCCCTTCTTTGCTGCCCTCCGTCTCTGCATTCCTTTCTTGTGCCTCGGTTAAAGCGGTTCACCTCTCCACTATCTCCATGCCCGGGTGCACTTCCGCCATTCGACACAATTCTTATCTTTCTCTCTATATTCCTTCATCTCTTCTTTTTCTATCCGTCTTCTCTATCTTTTTGCCCAGCTACCTCTTGCATACCCCCATCTCTGCGCCCTCTATCCCCTCCCTTTCTGTCCCCCTGCCCCCCGGCTGAAATTAAACTCTGTCGGCACGAACCGGGCCCGACCACATCTCCCACCGAGGCTCAGCCGCACGGACCCAAGAAAACAGACCTTGAAAAACAAGATAAAGTACATCAAAACTGCAGTGGGTTCACTGCTCCATGGGCAGTGTATATTTTTGGATACCATTTCACATTTTTACACTCTCCCTGCCCTGCTCCACCCAGTCTGTCTGTGTTTCTCTCTCCTTCTTTCTGTTTTGCTCCGTCTCTCTTTCTCTGCGTTTCTTTCACGGGCACAGATTGTCGCAGTCTTGACAGTGAAGCGAGTCTGCAGTGATTAACATTGATTATAGTGGCTAACGAGTCTCCTTTTCATTCTGTTGGTGTGAACGTCTGTGTGTGTGTGTTTTAATGTATGTGTTACTGTGGCTGTGTGTTCAGAGCGTGTCCATAAAGCTGTCACTCATCTGGGCCGGGTGTGTGAGAAAAGAAAAGCCCAGCTGTGAGTACTTAGCAGTGTAGGTGTGTGTGTGTGTTTAATGGGATTGTACACAGACGGACGTGTGTTTGTGTTGATGCACTTCTGTGTGTGTGTGTGTACATATAGTATACTGATGTATTCAGCTGCCGCCTGTTTAGCAGAGAGACACATCCTTTGTTGTCTTGCCACATGCAACATTTTACCCACAGATTTGCTTAGTGAGAAGCAAACGGCCTGCAGCTTAATTCTACTTCCAGTCAACTGACCAGTCACATCTGTCGTTTTACATCAAAAACACACTGGATGCCCTGTTGCGTTTCATTATTTGCAATATATTTATCCCTGTGTGAACATTTAAATTTTCTTTTTCTTTTCTCGCCTTATTTTTCGCTCAATTGCCAGATTAGTTACTGTTTTAGTCTGGATAAGGTTGACATAAATATAGGGATATTTAAAACTACTCTACCCAATATTTTATTTTTACAATGTACTGGAAGCCACCTAGAATCATCACCAGACTCTGCTGTTCGGCTCAGTTCTGCTGAACACTTTTACATCTTTCCACCACAGATGGCCTATGAACACTGGATGTAGCTTCTAAACCTGATTTCTTTCTAATCACAGACAGTGGGTAACTCCACTGGATGCAAAAAGTGCTTGAAGCGCACTCCTTGACCTGGCGGTTACTGTATGGAACTAGTTTCAAAAAGAGTGCTGCACCAAAACCTCTCTGTGACTGCTTTGATCATTAGCAGACGGTAGTTTGCATGGAAGACAGAGACTTTTCTGCAAACACTCGCTAACTAACCATCGAGCAGTGGTGAATCTTGAAAAGCTGAGATGCAAACTGGAGAGGCAGATCTGAAAACAGATTGCCTTATAAAATGTGTTGGCCGCAGCAGCAAGGCACAATCGACACATTTTAGCTTGAAAGCAGATGTTCCACATTTGCATTGCACCCTTTACGGTTTTATTACTGTTAGCAGATGTTTTCAGATAATTTAGCGTCTTACATGCAAACTACAGGCTGCTAGCAACTGAAACAATCACAGTGATATTTAGCAATTTCACCATTTTCATCCATTCAAATAATATGCTGCTTTAAGTCTCCACCCGATTGCAGTGTACAAAATGCTTTGCCTAGCTAAAGGTAAAATCATTGGGTTTTATAACGCTGCTAAAAAGTGACTTTGCTGCAGTAATGATGGTAATTACAATTCGTCACATTCCACCCCTGCTGCTCACTTAAAATCACTGAGTAATGAAATGAATGTAGGATTACATGCTGATGGAAAAGCATGGTAAAGCCTGGAATACATTTAGTACTTTAAATTTAAAAAAATGAATTCAATAAAACATATTAAGCATTTTAACGAACGAATGCATGAAAAATTAAAATACAATAAATGTCATCAATTGGTTATTTTTATAACGCAGGTTAATTAATTTGTGGCGTTTGATTAAAGGCTGCTATCAGTCAAATATATTAGAAAGCTAATTTATCTGTCTAATCCAAGCAATGAATAATGTCCACACTGTCGTAGCACTAAAATATGAGAAATGTTTGGGACAGTAAACCACCTCCTGCAACCACTTGCCAAATTGTTGGGGAATGCATTTTTCCATAGTTACTGGTGGTTCCATAGCAACTGGGAGGGGTCACTGACCAGGAAGTGGGCCTGCTTGACTGGGCCTTTAGCAATTTATTTCAAAGCAACTGTAAGACCTGAGGAACCCATGGTCTCTGTCACTGGTTTTAAGCCTTAATGAATACAACATTTTTTCTTTTATTTTTTTTCTTTTATTTTTTTTTAAAATTATGGGCACTGTGGGAGAAAAAAAATAGACTTTGGAGTGTGGATATCTTACACTTGACAGGGCAAACAGTGTCCTTTGTTTCTTGGTCATCCACCTGTTTCAGGTCAAAGCTTTACAATGAGATTTCAATAACCAGTGGGAGACATCATGGTGGTTACCTTTTTAAATACAGTCTACGATTCCACTCGTGTTTTTCTTGTTAACCGTTGAAAATATTGCAACAACAAAAACAGAAGATAAAACTATTGCTAATGTTGCTCTATATCTGCTCAGTGTGATAAATACAACTTATTTGCTGTCATGCCCCACAATACTTTCTGACAATAGTATGAATATGTGACAAATTAAAGGAAAAACCTGAACCCTTGATCCTTCCAGTGAGAGCATGCAGTATCTCTGTTATGCTGTGAGGCGGATCAATACAGTGCTGTTCTGATTGATCACCTTTACCCTATGATGAAATATCTCTTTTCTAATGAGAGTAGTCTCTTCTAGGATGACAATTTTATTTATACATTTTTTATTTAACCAGGAGGCCCCTGAGATTAAAATCTCTTTTTCAAGGGAGACCTGGCCAAGAAGGAGCAGCGCTACAAGGTTACAAAAATTATTAACACAAATATAACACGAACACACATAATTGTTATTAAATAATAAATCAAATTCAAAAAGAACATGTAAGATAACATAACATATAAGTCCAGCTCAGAAATAGCAGTTGGGCTGTTCTTGGTAAGAGCGCTGAACTGCCACACACTGAAAAAAAGGGATTGGCCAACTCTTGGATTTACGTAAGCATCTTGCGTGTATTTAACATAAGTGCCTCATGCTTTAACGTTAAGTGTAACTATATAGTGTAGAAACTACATGATATGCAGAGATGCTAGATTAAATTGTTCATATCATGTTCGAGTGAAGGAAGTTAATAACTTTCAGTCTCGTACGCTTTGGATCGTGGTTTCAGGAAGGCATCCATCTCAGTCAAGTCGAACAGCCGCCTCTACTTTTTTTGGTATACCGAAAAAAGTAAATTGGGTGGTTGTTACATTAAAAAAAGTCTAACTTGTAATTTAAACACAATAATTTCATGTTTCTATGAACGTAATTAAATCATGAAGGATCTGTACGAAATTCAGCAACTTAATTTGTCCTTGTTGAGATGACATGATACAATCTAGTAAGAGTGGTTAGTTGCTGATCTCATGAAATTCACAAGATCGCACGAGATGTCAAACTGCAGGAAAATCACTGGAGTTATAAGAGGCAGACAACTACACACACACCACGTGTATGCTATTGCTATTCATTGTGGATTAACCTGTCAAGGACAAAAACGTACAAAAAAATTCTGCCTCAAGCCTTGAAATCATAGCTTTCCTACTTTCGTTAAGTCTGGATTGGTGGCATGGTGGTTAGTGCTGTTGCTCCACAGTAAGAAGAACCTGGGTTCAAATCCACAATCTGGCTAGTTTGCACTGGTTTCTCTCTGGGTATTCTGGTTTCTTTCCACAGTTAAAAGTCATGCAGTTGTTAGAGTCAGGTTAATTGGTGATTCTAAATTACCTGTCAATGTAAGTGCAAATGGTTGTTTGTGATAGACTTATGAGTTGTCCAGGGTGTACCTTGTTTCATAACCTATCACTTCAGGGTTTTTTCCCAGCCCCCCTACAACCAGGATAAAGATAGGAGGATGGTAGTTGTTGTAGATCCATTCAATTTTTATGTTAACCAGACTCTAGACTTTGTTGAACATTATGTAATATGAAGACAACATGTAGTATTTAAGTGACCAAGTAGTATTGGGGTAAAAGTTATTGAATAGTGTTGAAATAAAATGACAAAATTATGAAGGATTAAAATATTCCAAGAGCTCAACTTACTTCATCTAAACATGTTTCAATCACGTTTTATGAACTCAAAATGCACATGTTTATTGAATATGAAAAAGTTGTGTTGATTGAACTCAATTGTTTAAGTTTCTGCCAAAGCAAAACATTTGTGTGCAACCAATGTCCACTATTGAATCAAGTAAATCCAACATGGCCTTTTTTTCAGTGCAGGTGGACAAAAACATTCAGGTTTAATTTGTTCTGAAGGTTACTTCATGACCAATGTGCAAAATAAAAGAACACTGTTCTGCTAAGCTCAGAAATCATTCCTGGGTACCAAAAAGACAAGACATGTACAGGGGAGAAAATCATAGCAGTTGTTTCTAAGTGTTAAAAAATGACATAGATAAGAAAGGACTTTACCCAGTGTCACCCACCCAGATACCTAAGTTTTTGTAGACTGATACTTTTTTTAATTATGTCTCCACCTGGGAGACATATTACCAACATTATCTCAGATATGGGAGGGATTTCTGGGCATAACAATGTAAATTTACCAGACCTGTTGGACATGAGGGGGTCACTGAATGCTTGATGTAGCTGCAAACCTAAACACCTTCGGGAGAACTGAAGTGTTAGGCAACGGTCTCAATAACCATCATCAGAACGAGAGAATAATGCATGCTTAGATTTCCAGAGACTTTGCAGAATGCAGTAGTTCACACTTTGCTAAGACATATTATGCTCTTTATATTTGTTAACCTCCCTAGAGTTGCTTTCTCGTCGCTCCAGTTGGCCTTAGAAATAAGAGATATAGATTTATAGACATGTATGTCAGTCATATTTACAGCATAATGTAAAATGACAAATAAAATAATAAAACTTAGATTCAGCGCTTACACTCTTAGTATGCATAAACTGAACGATTAATATTTTCTAATTACCGCCTGATTAAAGTGAGTGAAAACTTACCAATTTGTGTAATAATAACATAACACAGTCTAATCCTCACAATACAATTCTGCTGACAGGTGATAAATCGTATAATTAGATTTTTACCTAGGCCTAGCTTTCGGTGCATAAAGGCATACCAAATTGACTGTCAAAACAAAGGTGGTATAGAGTGTGCAAGTCTAAACAAAAGCAGATAATTTGCATGTGCTGGATGTTTCAGGTGTGACTCAGCCTGTTGACTTGGTCCTGTATGATACCTGAGCACAGTAGCTCATGCGGTAACCCTCCTGGCTGAGGCGGTGTAGGCTCAGTGAGCCTTTGAGGCGCACAGATTCACATCCGACATGGCTGCCTGAGCCATAAGAACAACTCCATGAATTATGAAAGGGCACAAGCCCTTGGCTGGGCTGTTCTGAGAGGGGAGGAGATGGAGGAAGAGATAACTACACATTGTAGATAGATACAAAGATAGTGTAGAGTGAGCAAAGTGGAAAAAATACAGTAGAAAAAGATGCACTGGCACAAAAAAGGGAGGGTGGGGGGAGAGATAAAGCTTGCATGTGTAGTGGAGTGAAAAGATGTTTGTTTTGGAGTGAGGAGGAAAAAAAGTTTGTGTATGTTTGTCTTTGTGTGTCTTTCTTCGGGAGGATCGACAATGCATCCTTCCCGAATCTAACCAGCTGTGTGAAGAATTGCTAACTACGCCACTGGATTTAGACTCATCACTAGGCCCACAAAAGCAACATTTTCACACAGACACAGCATACAGCACACAGGCTTTGTTCCAGCCTCTTCAAACAGTTTTTACTGTGGAGGTGTGACAGCACGCCAGGCGGGGATCTGCTGCCCACCATTTCTAAACCCCAGCAGAAAACAGAGGAGCGACGGAGTGAGGGGATTTTTTTTTCTCTTCTTGCACCAATTATCTAATGTGTGATCTTGGGGCCTGTCTGCCTGTCATGCACAGCCTCTGGTTTATTCTGTCTTTTAATCTTTCTAGTAATCTTTTTGCCACTGCTGAGCCAGTGTCACAGCAGTGAACTCCAAGACAAGGCAATTCCATTAGGAGATGGTATGAGGCGGTATTCATTAATGGCCTCGGCTAGATGCTGCACTGCACATGGAAGGGTGGCAAGGGGGTGTTTTAATTTGATTTGATTCCTCAGGATAATGCATTGTGCCTCATCGCAAAGTTGTTCCAGAGAGGGGATTTCCATATTCACAAGGAGGTATTGTAGCTATTGAAAGCAGGTTGATTTCCTTGTGTATCATAGTCTGGTGTAATTCACCCCCACCCACAATCCTTTGCCTCTCCCTCACCTCGTTCCAGGTCTATCACTGTGAAGCCTCCTCTCTGAGCGGGCCTCTAAAATCCTGCCTCAGTCTAAAGTGTTTAAACAGAAAACATTGCAAACATGTAGCATTTTAGCCTCCTGCACCCAGTGCTCCCGTTCTCCCTCTCCAGTCACTCTCTGCCCGCGTTGCCAAACAGCAGCAGCTGTGGTGTTAAAAACTGTCCTGAAGAAGCAAACATGCTGAAAGACGCGCTGCCTCTCCCAGGATGCTTCGCATCGAACGCATTCAGAATGCTCCTCGCTTCATTTCCTCGGTTGCACAAGCACCTTTTATGTACCTGCAACTTTCACAATTCATAACCCTAAGAAATGTGGAGTGACGGAAGGCAGGCGGAAAAAAGTCACAGAGATGGGACGTGGAGGGTGGGGAAAGAACAACGGAGGGAGAGCAGCCACGCAGGTGAGGAGATAAAGAGAAATAGGGGTGAGCGTCGGCTGCAGCCAGTCAATTATTCAGAAGAGAAAGGTTTGTTGTACCTACCTTGGGAGCTGCTTTCAGCATGCCTGCCTGGCATCACCTGCTAATGGGCCACCAATTGACATGCTAGCTGAGCAGACGGTCCTCATCTCGCTTTCCTCATGTACGGGGGCTCTTATCAGTGCTCCCTGCTGGAACGTGTAAATAATTACTCCATGACCACTCTGCTGTGTGAGCTAGAGGGTTATTTGCACAAAGAAAGGAGGATATATTTTAAAAGGGGCAACGGGTTATTTTAAGAAAATGGGTGAATTATTTATGGGGGCCTGCTAGGAAGTGTTTGTGCGTTTGCGCTGTTGCATGTTTGGTGTGAGCTGGAAAGAACCTGAGGGTTTTTATCTGTTAAAGACATGTGTAAGTTAATTGTATTTAGAGTAAGTGATCAGGGAGTGCGCTTTGAGGTTTCTTTTTTAGTTTTCAAAGAGTGTGTGCATGCGTGGTGGTCTTCGGGGAAGGGGTGCTTACACCTACATTAAACCCTGCAGTCGCCATGGCTTGGAGATAAAAGACCAGATTATTCTCCTTGGCATCCATTAGGTTGTCTGAATATCGTCCAGTTTAAATCTGACCCAGAACTACTTTCCTTCATCTTCCTTTCTTCCTTTCCACCTCGCACCCCTCTCTCTCTCTCCTTTGTTCTCTTTCCTCTCTTTGGTGCGGGATGAGAGCGGGATATGTGTGCCAGCCCAGAGAAGGAGCTTACAGACTGAGGTTTTTTGAAAATGAACGCCCTGCTGTGGTTAACTTCCTGCGAGAGTAGCCGAGCCCCCTCACTCACTGAACTTCAAAGCTTGCATACTACACTTTGTAAAGATAATGTAAGCGGCGCTGTTGTCTTGTGGCTCCCTCTGTGGATTTACCTTTGTGTTATACTTTGCCTATATTTTTGCAACGTGGTTATTTTATGTTCACTTTACCTGCACGCTGCCTCAGATGTCTCATTTGTTGAAGATTTTCTTTACGTGAATACTAAGCTGATGTATGTTTGTGCACTCCCTGTCTTGCTCGAGTCTGTCTTCTGCTCTTTTAGTAACCAGACAGTTTGAGATTGGCAGGATAAGCACTTTGTTTTTTGGACATGGCCACGTGGGCAACTGGGAGCTGCCTGGCTCCCTCTCTGAGGGTGTGTACTGTGGAGAATTCATCTTGATGAGAGCTCCTATTGTGTGTCACAGCTCCTCTGCTATCTCACTTTCTGTCAGGCTGCCTCTCTTTTTCCTCTAAGGCCAGCGCCCTTTGTATAAGTGGCAGCATACAGTAAACAAAATAGAAGTAGACCTTTTCTCACAGCTAATATTTTGATTTGATTTGATGACAGAAAAACATGCCACAGTGGGCTTTGATCGTCACGTCCTGCGGGCACCTCTGGTCCAAACTTGTCAAAAATTTCAAAAAATCTCATTTTCAGTTTGGGTAGATGGAGTAGCTCTCGAAATGGAAAAAGATGGAAAAACGAAATCCACCTGAAAAGAAATCGATTATGGATGTTTATTGTCATTTTGAGTACTCTGAGTATGTGTGATTGTAGATTGTGCTAGAAGAAGGCTGTGTCCTAGATCAGGGCTGAAGAGATTTCTTTTTTGCATTGTTGCAGATGTCCACTAGATGAAGGTACTTTGCAGATATTTAGCAGAATAGCAGAGGGGACTAAAGCATCTCCATGCAGATCCCTTTTCAGTACTGCCAAGGGCACATGGGCCTAAAAACTCAGCTGTGGATCAATGTACTAGGATACCCTGGTCTAATGAATCATATTTTCTTTTACTTTATTTCAATAGCCAGGTGCGTGTGCAATTATTTCCTTGGGTAAGAGATGGCAGCATGATGCACTGCAGGAGAAAAGCGAGCCAACAGAGGCATTGCATTGTTCTGGGCAATATTGTACTGGAAAACCTTGGCTTCTGGCATTCATGTGGACACTGTTTTGACATTTAGCACTCAGCTGCACATTACACACATCCCTTCATGGCAGTGATGCTGCCTGTGGGTATTGGTCTCATTGAGCAAGATAATCTGCCCTGTCACGTTGGGAAAAATGTTTGGAAATAGTTTGAAAACCATCTCAGGGTTTAAATTGTGGCCCCTAAGGCCTTCCTCGATACGATCGAGCATCTGGAGGATGTGGTAGAAAAACAACCAAAACCTAGAGGCCTCCAGGGATCTGCTACTGTGGTCTTGGTGTATTTTACCACAATGACACCATTAGAGGTTTTTCGTAGTGCTTCAGTGGGATGTTTTGGTGGCACAAGAGACCCAGAGAAAGGTAATGTTACAAACACTGTCTTTTTGTACAGTTAAGTATATCTATGATATGGTTTGTATGCTCCATTATGCCCATTTATAAATGTTGGACCTTCTGCTTCCAAGTAGAAAAGACCATTTTTTCTGCTTTTCGTGATTTGGTGACAGATAAGTAGTGAACCAAAGGGGAGGAGAGTGAAGCAAAAGAGCAGCAATCTCACAGAGAGAGAGCAGATGTGTACAATCAGGCCTTTAGTAGTGAAGTACAATTGGAGCCTCACCTTTGGAGAGATCGACCCTTGTTATCGCGGCATGTTGCGGGGTACGATCACACCGAGAGCTCAGCGGGATGGATCACTTTTCAAGACTGGCCGTGACTGGGAACTGGCATCAGTTTATGATACATCGGAAGGTTTTGGTGTGATTAGGAGAGGAGATATTCTCGTTTTCTTTTTATGTTCGACGGTTTTTTGTCCACGCCATTCGTTCCAATTAAATGACCAGATTTTTGGACATAGCAGCACAGCAGCACGGATATTTGAGCCACTCAAAATCCCAATTGCATTAACCCAAACCAGAGTTATGAGCGTAGGGAGTTTAATTGCTGGATTTGAGTGCTTACTAGAGTGTAAGCCATATTGCTGACAGTGTGAGTTGCCACACCAATGCAAAGCCTAAAGCCCAGGGGCCAATAATAGCCAGAGAAATATTCCCTAGTGGTCCTTGGAAACATTCCAGTGTAATAAAAGCATAGAGAAGATGCCTACTGGCCTCTGTTATATTTATTTTATGCAAAAAGTGTAGCTGGAGGAAAGCCACAGTTTAATATTCAACTGTGTCATCCATTCTTCAGTTTGATATTTAAACTTCCTCTGTGGATGTCTGGAAAGTAAAGAGCAGCTTAAACCACACAGATTAATCAATGAAATGTATGCCTGTTCATATTTCCTCTGAATGAGCTGGCAGCAAACCCGTAAATCTTTGCAAGTGATTTAATCAGAGTTTGGAGCTGTGGAAATGGCGTTATTAGGGTGATCATTATGAGTTTTGTTTCTCTCGCTGCTGCAACTCAAACATGTACAGCCAGTGAGCCAGTAATAGCTAACAAAAAGTGGCCGTTGCATAATCGAGCATTAAAAAATGTCCTCTGGTGTCCCTGTCAGAAGTGTTTGCTGGATATCTGACTGTGTGAAGCCAAATTAAAAGTCAATTTTCTCTTCTATCATTATTTTATTTAATCATTTTTAGAGGCCTGAAGGGGTAAAACTATACATGATGGTACATAAGAAACTAGCAGAAAGACAAATATGACCAAACATGTCTTGTTCTTCTTATTTTGGCTGCTCCCTTTACGTGTTGCCACAGCGGATCATCTGCCTCCCTCACTCTCTTCCATCGCACGAACTCTCTGCATGTCCTCTTTCACTACATCCATGAATCTTTTTTGTGGTCTTCCTCTCTTAGTCCTGCCTGACAAACTGTTCCAAATTCAGCTTCCTTTGCCCAATATATCAACCATCCCTCTGCATGTCAGCCTAACCTCTTTAAACCTGTCTACAAAACTGCTCAACCTCAGCTGTTCCTCTGATATACTCGTTTTTTAATCATGTGTATCCTGGTCACTCCCAAAGAAACTCTTGGCATTTTCATCACCTCCAGCTCCACATCCTGTCTTTTTTGTTAACGCCAATCATCTCCACCCACTCCACCCTACGTGGACTCTCTCCTTCTCCTCTATTGTCTACTGTCCATTGCTTTGGATGCTTGACCCCAGGTCATTGAACTCATCCACCCACACTACTTCTGCTCTTTGCAGTTTCACTGTTACACCTGTCTCCCTCTCATTCACACACATGTACTCTGTCTTGCCTCTACTGACTTTCATTCCTCTTCTCTCCAGCACATACCTCCACCTCATCTGTTCCCTGCTCTCACAACGGATACCAGTGTCGTCCGTGAACGTCATACTCCGCTCACCAAACACGATTAACAAATAGACTTGTGTGTATCATAGAAGCAATTAATGAATAAGTAAAAACGCAAAAATAAATAATGAAAAATACTTAAGTGTTAAATGCATTTATCAGACACAGATACCAGCTATTTACTGATTAAAGCTTCTGAAGTGTGAAGATTGGTTGGTTTTTTTCCCCCTCAGTTTACATCTAAGCCGTTTGGACTCTGTCCCAAGGGATTGGGTGTAGGGATTTCTTAGGATTTACACATTCATTAAAGATTCATTAAATTATTCAGAGAAAACAGAAGACGCCCTCATGTTAGTCATTTTATATGTTGTATATTTAAGGTTGCCAGGCAACCCAGGTTGGTATTTATGGTTTAGTTTCTCTAGGTCATCCCTTACATTTAGTTTAGAGTAACTACTGCAGACATGCTCTTCTACTGTAATTGCATTTGCTCCTGTTACAATGTGGCTAATACCTGACATTTCTGAATGGGTCCTGTCTGCTTCCTCCACTCACTTAATAAAACAGTAAGCCTGGAGTGAGGTTGGGGGAGATGTACTGACTACAGGATGGAATAGTGAGCAGAGAAGCCATCCTTTAACTTTACCCTGAGATTCATTTCTCAGCATCTGTGTTGGGGCTCGCTGCTGGCTGCTGTTCTTTAGCTGATACTGCACTGTGGCCCTCCTGAGAAGGAAAAAGCAAAGAGAGCTAAGAGATTTTTGCTAAGAAGAGATCAATAAAATATCACTTCAAAGCAGAAATCTATAACTTTCTGCACGGTCAAATTACATCAGGAATAACTGTGTATTTAATGTTCCACTTATGACGGTGTTAAACCCTGTTGTTGGCATGCAGTGTAAATGTCATGATCAGGCAACGTCAACACAAATGTATTAATTAGTGAAATGATTAAGTCGGTTGAAAGCTTTGACATTTCAGCGTTTGCAGAGTTACAGACTCGACAGTGTCCCCGAGTGGTTTCCAGCTTTTACTCTGAAAATCATCAAACTCTCGATATGTCAGAATCTTAGTTGTATATTTGTAGATTTTTAAAATGGACTGTTAAGCTTTCCATAAGGTTAAACTAAAACAAGCAAACGTAAAGGCAAAAGTGGAAACATCGAATGAATTGGGAGGCGGTTACTACAGAAATGAGCAAATATGAAAAGGTAATATTTTTCTATCTCTTAGAGACCACTGTGAACAGAGGAAGTGGAGGAAACTAGTGGATGACTCCCAGTCGTCTAATAGTAATAGAAGTGAGCTGCATCGTATGCCACTTCCCGTAAACTGGCTCAGCACTTGTTTCTCCCCCGGTCCTCCATTTTGGATCGAAACATTGTAAACGGGGCCGTTAATTGCAGCATTAACTCAATCAGTGACGACTCGCAGGAGATATTGTGTGTGGGTGTGTGTTCACATCTCATGGTTGTCTGTGTCCTTTGTGTGCATATGTGCATGCGCAAGTAATGAGTTTTGGTGCTGAGGTACGGAGAAAATCAGCAGAGTCTAGCTAGTCCCTGCCAGGGGACTTGATTGGAGGAGTGTTGTCGGTGCTAAACAGACGATTGGTGAATGCCATTTAAGTCACGCCATTTTGTGCTTCGATAGTTTATCCTCCCGATGAGGCTGATGGTGATTACCTCGGAGAGATTGTTTTTTTAAGGCAATCAGTGAGGATGCCACGCTGACCTCATCTTTACTGACAAAAGTTTGCAACTTTGATCAGAAACACAATATATGCACTGCAAACTTCCATTAGCTACATTTTCCTGGCATTTACTGTGTATTGGAAACCAAAACTCATAAAACATTGTAGACACCTGCATTGCACTGTTAATTAGATATATACTTACTGCTCACTGCAGCAACTCAGTGCATTTAAGGATGTGATCAAGACGACCTGCTGTAGCATCAGAATGAGGAGAAAAGATGTTTTAAGTGACTTTAAGCATAAAATAATTTTTGGCGCCATCTAAGTATTTCAGGAACTGCTGATCTGCTGGGATTTTCCCACACAACCCTCTCTAAGGTTTACAGAGAATGATCTGAAAAAGAGAAAATATCCAGCGAGCAGCGGTTCTCTGGGAGAAAATACCTCCTTGTTGCCAGAGGTCATAGGAGAATGGTTCGACTGCTTCGAGCCGATAGGAAGGCAATAGTAGCACAAATAACCACTCATTACAACCAAGGTATACAGGAATGGGTCTCTGGGCGCACAACATGTTGAACCTTGAAGCAGAATGGCTACAGCAGTAGAAGACCACACTGGGTGCCACTCTTGCTAAAAACAGGAAGCTGAGGCTACAATTCACACAGGCGTATCAAATAAACAATAGAAGATTGAAAAACAACCTGGCCTGAGCCCGAGTCTAGATCTCTGCTGCCACATTTGGATCGTAGGCTCAGAATTTGGTGTAAGCAACATGCAAAGATGGCTCCATCCTGTATTGTGATACAGACTGGTTGTGGTTTAATTGTGTGGGGAATGTTTTCTTGGCACACTTTGGTCCTTTTAGTACTAATTGAGCATCTTTTAAAGCCCACAGTGTGCCTGAGTATTGTTGCTGACTGTGTGCATCCCCTTATTACCACAGTGTTCTCATCCTGTGATGGCTGCTTTCACCAGGATAACCTGCCATGTCACAAAGCTCAAATCATCTCAAACTATTTTCTTGAACGTGTCAGTGAGTTCACTGAATTCAAATGGCATTCACAGTTATCAGATCTCAATCCAGCAGAGCACCTTTGAGATGTGATCGAACAGGAGATTCGCATGTTGTATGCGCAGCTGAGTAATTAAGGCAGGTCTGAATGAAAAAGGTGGTACAACCCGGTGCTAACGAGGTGTACCTAATAGAGTGTTGGGTGAGTGTAGATTACTTGCTGTGTAAAATGTTGGTAGTTTGGGAATTTATGCAAAGCTCAGTACTTTAAATTAAAGCATAGTGAGACTGCTGTCTTTGACAGAGGATGGCTCTGTTCATAATTGCTTTGTATATGTTCAAGCACATAAATCATGGAGGAGTAGAGTTTTCCCAAGATCAAAATAATTGTATCTAGTAGGGATGCACCGATCCCGATACTGGTATCGGGTATCGGGGCCGATACTGTAAAATGTGTGCGTACTCGTACTTGTAAAAGTTAACCGATACCATGAACCGATCCTTATGTAGCCCGGATGGGAATTTGGGAGTAGATAATCATAATTCCCATGGACTTGAACGCCACATAAGGTGTTCACAGTTCACAGAAGAGAACGGCATGGAGAGATGCACGAGGTTAGCTGAACCAAAGTGAGAGACTCGGCTAGTTTTACTGAGGTTAACTTGCACAAAAGAGTGTGTGACTAGAAAGCTAACCGTGTGAGAGGTTCGCAACAGAGTGTGGGTGAAGTGACTTTTTGTTTCAACGGTCGCACCACCATCCGTGGAAAACTGTGTTTCCAGCCATGACCGCCGAGGCTAAAGGCTAGCCCGGACTGCTTGGCTGCGCCACGGAGGCAGCTGCTATGGACTGTCGGAGAGCTGGACAGTGACTGGCTAACGCGCTGTAGCAGAGACAGCATCGGGTCCGCAGGGAGTGGATTTAGTGTGGGACTGGTGAACGGCGACCTACCGAGCAACGGAACTGTAAGTCAGACTTTTGTGCTCTTACTGGGGAGAAGAGGATTTTTCTCCATCGTCCGGCGTGAGCAGCAAACAGGCCTGCAACAAGTGTGAATGTGAGTGTGTGTGGGGCCCATGTGTGAATATTGTATGTTTAGTGGATTTATATAACGTGTTTTGGAGTGTATATTAGTGAGTCACTTACCAAAAGGTGATAACATAAGTTGGGTTGTTTAATATAATTTGAAAGGGAATTATGTCATTTATACAGTGTATTTCATTTGGTTAAGGAATTGGAATATCATTTGAGTTTAAAAAAGGGATGTGTTGTACAGTATTTGTCTCTGCCCTTACGTTCAGTAAACGTTTCGTTTGTGTTAAAGAGTTGTGTGGGGTCGTTTCTTTACTACCGGTTAAGTTTAACTTGTGTGTGGTAGAAGTATCGGTTTTTGTACTCGGTATCGGCAAGTACTCAGATCCAAGTATCGGTATCGGATCGGTTTGAAAAAATTGGTATCGTTGCATCCCTAGTATCTAGGAAGAAAATCTGGCCACACAAAACAAGGCTATGAAGAATATTGGGAGATTTACAGGATAATGAAAGAATTTTGCTTTAAAACTATTATTTGGCTTTCATGTAACATTAATATTATTGCACAAAACTGAGCCTGTAACAGCTGTTGAACTGTGTATTTTCAAAGGATGATACTGGTGCAAATTATACTCTGCAGTACCTATCAGCATTAATGCCTATGCAACCCACAAGTGCTTCATTCTACAATCAAACGCTATTACTGCCTTTTCCACTGCAGGCTTGGACTGAGTTTGTGAAAAGCAACAACTTGTCTCTTCCAGCTGTTTTTAATGGATTTTTGAAAACAGTAGAGCCTCCGGCAGTAATGTAAGGCGAACCTGTGGCAGAACAAACACTACCAACTTCTGTGAATGTGAAGAATACCTTAGTGGGTTTAGACATTTCGTATCCATTCATGTCAGTCGACAAATAAAAATAAACAAATACAAATGCACCAGGATTATTTTTCCTTGAAAGCCAGCAGCGTCTGTGCTTCTGCTTTCTCTTTGATGTAATCTGGCAAAAATTATTACACAGAAAAAAAAAGTGACTGAGCACTTGGATCAGTTCTAGTTTCGAGCTTGGGAAAGCAAAACAAAAATAAATGTCACCACTCGTGTAGAAAGCAAGGGAAATAAAATTTTACAAGTGTTGGACAAGTTATTTGAAAACTGGAAAAATTACATTAATAGCTACTCAGCAGCAAAAGTCACTGTATTCTTCTTAATCAGTTATAGATACACAGACAGACAGATACAAAGGAGTAGGAAGAAGCCCACTATTTAATAAATAGTCATCACCTCTTGTTTATGTGCCATCGTTTAAATCCTTCTTTACAATTTACTACACTTACACACACACACACATAGTAGCACGCCAGCAGATATCCATATACACACATAGATGGGCCACAACGCCTGATCAAAGCCCTTCTTCTTTCCTGTACCTTTGAAAAACCGTATATTTTTAAACTGGGTCAGGCTTGGACATTCCTTCAGCTCATCACTCAGTCTGTTCCACAGCTTCACTCCACATAGAGAGATGCAAGAAAAATGTAGCGTCGTGCAAACACCAGGATGTTTTAAATTCAACTCCCACATCAAATGAACTGGATCAGTGAATTTTAATGTTTTTGATTTTAAGAATAGTGAATTCGTATGATCTCTGTAATCAGTATTATGGATTGTCCTTCGGGGCCTTTTTTACTATATAGATAAAAATGGTTGGGAAACAGTGAAACCAGTGAATGGTAGAGAATGTGGAGTGATTTGTGGTCCACAATGGGTTTTGCTTTTACTAAGTATGAAAATCCTTCTTGAAACTTTATTGTCTCTAAGTTTTATATAAGATTTCATAATAATATGACCTTCCATGGAGTCACCGCAGTGGATGGATCCGCATGTTTTATCTGACACAGATTTAACATGGATGCACTTTCTTGAAGGAACTCTTCCATTTATCTAGACTTGAGAACCACACCAGGAGTACATTAGCTTGTGACTCCCTGAGGCTGTTTCTTTCTTTTTTGTTTTGTGTGTGCGTGTGTGTGTATGTGTGTGTGTGTGTGTGTGCGTCCTCGCTGTCTAAATCTGGGCATCTTTCGTGTGTGTTGAAAGTTGAATGTGTAAAACACCATGTAGGCACATGTCAGCTATTTTTAAATTATTTTTTAATGCTAACTAAATATAATGTTGTTCAGTTTAACTCAGACTTCAGATGCAGCTTATTCAGCAGCTTATTCTGTCAGAAATGGAGAAAATCCTTAATACAGTCATTTCGAGATGACAGCACCAGTCATCTGCGGTTCATGCTTTTTGTTTGAGAGAGTCCCCATATCATTAGAAAGCTGAACTGAAGGGTTAAACCAAAGCTCAGTATTAAATGAATGAGGAATATTTTAAACTGTGAATCATGTAAATCCAAAACTGCAACTGGAAAAGAGCAGAAAACGTCCCCTTTAACAAGCGGCACAAAATCTGGATGGATTAACTGACTGTCCAGCAGTTAGCCTAGCCTCAGTGACCACACACAGCTCTCCAGAAGTCCCAACCTCCTGCTCACAGTTCTTACACTCTCCAAATTGGAACAAAGCTGAGCGCCTCCTGAATGGACACGTACCTTGTTAACAAGCCAGTGCAGGAGGTGCACTTTCTCTTTTTTGGTAAAGGCTAGCCGCCTTCCACTTTTGACAAGCCCCCTCATCAATTTACCACAGCCTGCCCACAGACAGGAAAAAACTTCCAATAAGGCTGTGAGCAAGCCTACAATATGTCAAAGTAACAGTGTTACTGAAAATTTAATGTGTAATTAGTGTAACTTTATACAGACAAAGAAATTGCACTACTGTAATTAGTAATCCCTAACTGCCCCGAGCTGCTGATATATGATTGTTTAGGATTTTTTTACATTTTACTGCAGCAGTCGTGGATTTCCTGTGGCTGTGCTAAATGCACTGTTTCTGTGCACTGTATGTTTGTAAGTGTCTCACGCTGTAGCGCTACCTCACCATTGTTATTTATTACTGGCAGTATTCTCCTAAGGCTCCTTTTAGCACAGACGTGAAAGGTGCAGTGGTGCTATCTTTGTCTCATTCTTCCTCTCTTCTTCTTTCTCTCTTTTAACCCCCCCCCCCCACATTCCTCTCTCACTCTCTCGATCTCTCCCCTGCTATTTTCTTCCCCTGGCAGTCTTCACCAGCTTGTGCTGCTTATACTAACTAGCTGTGCACTCCCACTCGTAGGAAAATGGTGATGAGACAGCAAAACCACCGCAGACACAATGCACAGTGGAAAGAGAGGAAACGACTTGGATAAAGGGTGCAGGGAAGGAGAGACAACAGGCGAATGAGATCCATCAGTCTTTTTTATGCACTTTTACCACATATATGTCCATCCCCAGGGGGTGCTGTGTCTCTGTCTAGGCCACTGCCTCCATCTCTGTGCTTTACTCTTTGTTGTTGTCATCATTTGAAGCATTTTCCCTCCCTCACCCTTCCCCTTCCTCCCCCTACCTTAAGTTATTAAATCTGTTCTCACCCCCTCTTTCTGCTTCTCTTTTCCTCTCCTCCCTCCATTCCTCTCTGGCCTGCAACCTTTTTGTCTTGTGCCACTAAATGGACTGCTTATATAACAACATACACCTAGAGGGACTCCCCGCCTCCTCTCACCCATCAGCCAGCCTGGTCTTCTCACTTCACCCTTTTAGTCTCCTTTCCTCCTTGTTTTCTCCTCTGCCCCACCTTACCTTCTGTTTTTCCCACCGTGTCATTTTTCCCTCCTCTTCTTCCTCTCTTCTTCTCGAGCTTCCTCGTTTGCTGGCCATTTTTGGAACAAACAGTCCTCCTGCTGTGTAGCTAGGGTAGGTGCTAACCAAAACAATAAGGAGGAAAAGAATGGGGCCGCATCTTCATGCAAGTGCTGAAATGAGTCATCGAAAAGCGGAAAGCAGATCTGCCACTATTTGGATAAAGTTATTAAAGTAATATATCAAGAAAAACGCTCAAAGCAAAAACTTTATGAAATAGTAATGGTCATTTTTCGCTGCCGTTTTACAGACTGAATAATCATTGGATTCATCTAAACATTATTAATGATGAAACTTATCCTTGCATTTAAATTTATCCCCAGCTTTTACATTCAAGCTACATGGAAAGGGACAATAAGACATTGCTGTACATTTAAGAAGACTCGTTTTGCATATTTTCAAAAATGTGTCTCTCCAACCTGCAAATGCTCAAGAACAAATGCTTTTGCAGACTAGTTTGCTGCACTGTCTCAGCAGTATCCAGTGGCTTTTCATCCATGAATATGATAGAGCACTCAAGCACAGACGCTCTCTCACTGGATCTTCTTCCCTCCTTGCATTCAAGTCTTCTCACACACTTATTTTTCAGTGACGGTGAGTCCGCCTGACTTAATACATGCAACTTGCATCCAGGATTCTCCTGAATGCATATTTTTTATTCAGCACACCCTCTATCTTCCACTTTCATCTCATGTCTCCCTCAAATTCTCTCTATCCTACGCCCATTGTACCTCTTTATCTCTCTCTACCCCTCCATTCTCCTCACCATCTCAACCTTCCTCCCTTCCTCCACCACACAAACCCCCTCTCTAAATATAGTCCCTTTGAAGCATAGCTGTGTTGTCTCTTCCCGCAACACTGCAAGACAAAAGTCTGTCATCTCACATCTAAGCAGTGGGGATAGAAAGCACAGATAAGATTGATGGCCCAAAAAGAACACTGGTTAAGAGAATTGATATTCATCTGCCTCAGCATGTGTGTGTACACGAAGAAAAGGGGAGAAAACGGAGGGGAAAAAATTATCAGAGTGGGCGAGAGGATCCAGAAAAAGTGATCCGCACAGTAAGAAAGCAGTAGAGAAGGGTCTGACATTTCTGATCTTCATTTTGGGATTGAATGAAAAATATCTCTGGGTGCCTGACCCAGTAACGCATGCACGTGTGCATGTTCGTGTGAGCCTGTCAGCAGCAGTGTGTGCAAGTGTTGGCATAATGTATGCACAGTGAGGAGTGGTTATGAGAGTGTTAAAGTGTGCATTCTTTTGTGAAGCAGATAATGTGTAAGAAAGAGAAGACAACCAACAGGAAAAAAATAATAATGGTGCAGAGAATAAGAAGGGTGATCTTTGCCCATATAATACAGCACAATACCACCACCTAATGGTTAGTGTGTGCTATTGCGGGCACTTGGCGTGGGTTACACATCGCTGCAACTTAGGACAATTCCCATCTCATCAGCTCACCTGCAGGAGCCCTTCTAATGACTTCTACTTTGTCTAATTACAGATTGTGTAATTTACATAATAAGTATACTTAGCATTACAAACAGTGTGGATAACAGCATGGTGGCAGTGTGGGACATTATTACATCACTCTTTAGGTTGTTCAGTTCATTTCCTCCGTTTTAAATCGACTGAAGGGTTACTGTACAAGACACACACATATATATTTATATATATTCTTAACCTCAGAGTGGATTTCATTTATGCTAAAAAGGGGACATTGTTCCATGATGTGTACCGTGTGTAGACCACTTCCCCTGCAGCCAGAGCATACATCGCCGCTGACAGAATCTCCTTCCACCTCAATGACCTGGCCCGAAGCTGGCTCTGGGGAAAAGACAGGAGTACAGATTATGATTCTCAGCACGGTTTCCGGGAATTGCTACCGGGCATTTAGTGGGAAAATGTGTGTTTTTATATGCAGAGGGAGGAGAAAGATGTAATAGTTCAAGGTTTGAAGAAAACGCAGAGGGGATTAGCTCTCTTTAAGCCCTCATTGCATTACATTTGTGTTAACTATACTGTTGAAATTGTTAACCAGCTGCTCAGTTAGTTATGAAGCAGAAATTAACTGACAGCTTATTGGTTATTAGTCCGGTAAAATTTTTGCTGCTTTGTTTTGCATCGTTGCATTTCCAGAGTGTTGATCATAAAAACTTTTTTTCATCTCGTGATGGTATTTTTCACTGCAATTAGGTTTTATTTACTGAACAGCTACTTGACATTTCCGGGGAATATGTTCATCTGCTTTCTGGCTGAATATTAAATGAGAAAATTGATACCAGTGTAATAGACTTCATCTACAAGCTCTGCGAAAGCTCACTTATCCAAAAACGAGTTTTTCTTTTCCAGGGAAATATGTGCAGGCTGCTTTTTGCCTAAAAAAAAAAATGTTATTACCTAGACTGTGATTTGCAAATGTTGAGCTATTCCTTTAACAGATAGTGAAAGAGGTTTAGAGAGGTTCCATAGTCACTTACCCACATTTCTTTCTGCCTTTTTTGAATGCATTCATCTTATTTCTGTCTTTGTTTTTATGTCAGCCTCCGACGGGAGGGATACACAGTGCAAGTCAGTGTCAACGACTACCTGGACATCTACTGCCCGCACTACAACACCAGTCAGCGTGGGACGCTAGAGCGTGTCGTGGCAGAGCAGTACATCCTCTACATGGTCGACTACCACGGCTACCGCACCTGCAACACCCAGAAGGGCTCCAAGCGTTGGGAGTGCAACCGGCCCCATGCGCCCCACGCGCCCATCAAATTCTCAGAGAAGTTCCAGCGTTACAGCGCCTTCTCCCTGGGCTACGAGTTCAACGTGGGCAAGGAGTACTACTACATCTGTGAGTCAGGCCTGCGAACACCTGCACGAAAGACTGAGGGTGCTGCACATTCACTGTTTTGATCTAAGATTATAATGAGGAGCTTTTCCTCAGCTGCTGCCACACACACATGTACTGATGGTACGTGGGTGTTGCTAATAGATTCTGGAAGTTCAGCTGAGGACGGGCTGTTGCTCAGTTGCAGCTCTGCAGTTTACACAGCCGGCTGCTGGGGTTCGTGCGGCCTGCAGAGGGCACAAGTTTGACATGTGTTGTGTGTGTTTGCTCTCTGTTTTAGCCACGCCCACGCACCACCACCACGGTCACAGCTGCCTGAGACTGAGAGTATTCGTCTGCTGCTCCACTGGTGAGACCAGAAAAATCTGCCTTAGTCTTAGTATACGTCTCCTCCGCTCATTTTATACCATTTCCTCTCTTTCTGTGTCACTTCATTTGCCCTCACCTCCTATCTGTTTGTATCTCGCAAACACAGAGGGAAACAGAGACAAAGACACCCACACATACACACACACACAGAAAAACTAAGATCTGACAGTCCTGTCTCAGAGAGAGGCTTTTCTGCCTCGTGCTGTCTTGGCAGGGTTTTGATGGTGGCGTATTTTACCTCGAAGCAGTGCTTTGAGACGGATGGCTTAATGTTATTGTCTGTCTCGGTGCTATTACAGTAATGTGCTGTCTCTCTCTGCAAGTGACACGCACAAAAGATGTAAAAGAGAAAAAAATAGATTGAATTGCATGATCCAGCTCTCTGCCCTCCTCTTCTTCTGTCACTCCCCATACCTCTCTCCCGCAGCTCTCTTGACCACCCCCTCCTTCTCCTTCTCTGACTATCTCTTCTTCTCTCTCTCTTGCTCTCCGAAGCCTGCTGCACGGTGTAGTGTGTGTTATTTTTACCCTGGTAGCCTGCTCTCTTCCCTGCAGGCCTTTGATCAGGCAGCCCAGTGCTGAAAGCCTCCCCCTTTCCTCTAACCTTGTCAGCACTAATACATCCCACACTCAGGCCAGTGTCAGCCCCTGTGTACACATCACCTTAACACCAACCCCCCCACCCCCCATCCCACTGTCACTGCTAATCTATTGATGCGTCTACCACGCCTCTATGTGTGTGTGTGTGTTTGGGTGCATCTGTGTGTGTAGGAGTGTGTAGGAGTTTGAGCGCATGTGTCTACACATGGGAGAATGTCAACTGTAAACTGTTTCTTATGGCTGTGATGCGCATGCATGAGCGCATTTAGCCAGTTTACCAGCTCCAACCTTCGCTTAACAAGGTCATTTAACAGCTTGCTATCAAAAAACATTTCTGGTTTCAGCTGCCTTCTTTTCATTCTGTGTGTGTGTCCCACCTTAAATCCTCCAACTATTTAAGATAAGAATGAAATGTGAATATTCATGACACATGCTTTACATCCTTGATGAGTTGCAAATTGCTACCAGCCTCTGTGCACATCCTCCGTTAATGCTGTTCCATCCACCTAACTCTGTATCGCAGTCACAGGCTTACACAGACAAACATATTAGCTGATGAAAAGAGGCAGAAATACACAAAGATGAATAGACACAACCCAAACATCATTCATTCATGGTTAATTTGCCTGCGCAGACTGAGTTTAATTCCATGTCTGCACGAACACTGAATGTGATAATGAATTCTGTTCCAAATGCTTTTAATGTTTTAATTTTCACATGGGACTCTGGATTCAAAGTCCACGATTTCTTCATGCTTTTTCAGTGGCAGGGGTACACGGACTCCTTCATCTTCTTCTGTAACTGTGCAAAATTTAATGGTGCCTAAAATTCACTCCCCCCCTTGTTTCGCAGTGCTGTCGTTTTAATGGAGTGTCTTCTCTCCTTGTCTGTGTCTCACTCTCTCTGCCTCTGTCTCTCTGCGTTTCATTCCTTCCTCTCCTTTCCTTCCTTCTCTCTGTCTATGTGTGGCTGTGATGTGTTTCTCAGTCTCCCAGGCAGACGAGGACTCCATTCAGACTCCCGATTACACAGTCAGGCCAAACATCAAAATACACAACATTGGTGAGTGACTTTAAGTTGCCAAAAGTGAACAGGAACCAGTAGCTCCATATTTGGTTTCTGCAAAGCGTGATTTGTGCACCAATTATTGTGAAAAAATAACTCAAATCAAGTTTTTTTTAATCTGTGGTCAGGGAAAGAAAATCCATAAGCCGTAACTGGTTGATCGGTAAAACCTTAATTTTCTGCTCTTACGAGTCGTGCAATGTGGGCAAGACGGTGCACACAGCAGCTTGTGGATTCCACAGTACTATCATGCACCTGCTTTTTTATATATACACTCTAATTGCCTACTTACTTATATACTGTAAAAAAGGAGTGTGCCAAATTATTATTACAAATTGGGTCTTATTTTTTTCTGTTTAGTAAGCACCGTTTCTATTGGTTATGATAGCGGAATAATTGCAATAAGCGGCATGGAAGCACTGAATCAATACACCAAAAATGGAAATGGCCTCAGTACTGACCTCATTATGGCGTTCATTCATCAGTGTCTTTATAAGATTAATTGTTTCCTCTATCTGCTGCATTAATTCAGTCATGATGCTACACAGCAGTCTCTGACCTGACGTTATCGTACATGAAAATGATTTTAATGAGTTGCACACAATGAGGCATAAAGATTACAAGTATAGGTAGAACAAAGAAAAAAAAGAAGCACTGGTATTGGATTGAGCATTGCTCAGTACCCAGTAAATGGTTTGGCCAGATAATTAAGAACTCTTGTAGTTAAAGTTGCATTTAAATGTAAGTACAACTCTCTTAATGAACAGGAAACCTCCTTACAGTTATGATAAGTACAGTGGCCATTGTTAATTCAAGAAGCACGAGGGATTGTCATAATGAACAATTCTGATTATTATAACATTAATAATTATAATACAACTATATGGACAAAAGTATGGGCACATCCCATTCTGAATCCACAGACAGTAATATGGAGTTGGCTCCCTCTTGCCGCTCTAACAGCTTCCATTTTTCCTGGGAAAGCCCTCTATGAAATTTTGGAGTGTCTGTGTGAATTTTTACTCATTCATCCAGAAGAGTATTTGAGGTCAGACACCAATGTTAGACAAGACAGCCTGGCTCTCATTATTCATTGAACTTATCCCAAAGGTGTTAAAAGGGGTTGGGGCTGAGGTAAGGGTTCTGTGCAGTCCAGTCAAGTTCTTCCACACCAGTCTCGATACCTTCATGGACTCTGTTATGTGAAACGGGAAACAGTCGTGCTGGAAGAGAAGGGCCTTCCCTAGAACTGTTCCCATAAAGTATGGAAGGAAGCATGGAATTGTCTGAAATGTCTTGGGAAGCTGAAGCATTAAGATATTCTTTTACTAGAACCAAAGACTAACCCAAGAAAAACAACCCTCCTGCACTTAACTTTACAATTGGCACACAGGCAGCTTTCTTTCTCTTGGTGTTTATCAAACCCAGTCTCATCCAGCAGACTTCCAGATAGAGACAGGTGAGTTGTCACTTCACAGAGCTGCTCCAGAGTCCACTGGTGACGTCCTTTACATCACGCCACCTGATGCTTTGCACGCAGCTGCTCAGCCATGGAAACCCATACCATGAAGTTCCCAGCGCACAGTTTATGTGCTGATATTAAAGGCAGCGGAGGTTTGTAGCTCTGCAGTTATTGAATTCACAGAGTGTTGGTGACTTTACACCTCAGCACTTCCGCACTTGCACACTTTGTAACTTGACATAATCTGACACTTCGCAGCCAGCCTGCATGGCTAGGTGCTTCATTTTTATACAACGGGACTGAACACACCTGAATTCAAAGATTATGAAGTGTGGCCCACAATGCTTTTTTCTAGATAGTATATATAAATTTTTGCCTTTGTTTTCTCTTGCAGTTGAGATTGGCTTTAAAACCTGTATCTAACAGATTGTATTATATTTAAAAAAGTTGATGTAGCCTCCTAGTCCGAGAAATGAAGCCAATAAGCATCTTTTCCCAAGAAATTTTTGGAGTGAATCACTGTATTTCCACCACAGTGATTATATGATGATATTTTACCCACCAAAGACGTCCCTGCGGAGGGGTTATTATTTTCTGACAGTTCAAGAACTCGGGCTTTCAGCGCTAAACATTTCTGACTGGTCAAGTAGCCTGCTTGTACCATTTTTGGGCCAGTCTGTCTTATCTCACAATCATTTTCACGATATTTGGTAAAATTCAGTTTAACTACTTTAAGGTACACCACAAAAACTGTTGGGTACTGTTTGTAAACACTACATTCAATTTTGGAGCTGTGGGAGTGAGAACAAGAGCAAACAGTGGTGGTTGAGTGAGGTAGAAAACGAATGTAGAAAGGGAAGAGAGAGAGGGAGGTGTTAGCAAAAAGTGATGAATCAGAGGCATAAAATGTTATTTTCTACACAAATAAACATTCCCACACCCAAGTAAATGCCTCAAACTTCCATTCTGGTGGGCACAGTGGTGGAGTGGGTAGCACTGTTTCCTCATAGTGAGAAGAATACCGGTGTGAACTCCAGCCGGGACTTTTCTATGTTGAGTTTGCATGATCTCCCTGTGCCTACACAAGTTTCCTTTGTGGGTTCTGGCATTGTCCCACAAACCAAAGACTTGCATGCTAGGTTAACTGATGATTCTTAATTGGCCATTGAGGAACGCAGGTCAACTAGTGAACGTGCAAGGAGCAGAGGTAGTGAAGGTGGATGAGTTTAAGCACCTGGGGTCAACTAGTCAAAGAAGTAGACAGTGTACAAGAGAGCTGAAGAAGAAGAGAGTGCAGGCAGGGTAGCGCGGTTGGAGATGAGTGTAAGGGGTGATTTTTGGACAAAAAGTGGAAAGGAGATCGACCTGGAGTTGAAGATGCCAAAATGTTCATTGCCAGAGTACACCAGAGAATCAGCTCAGATTGAGCAGATTAGAGAAAAAGTTAGAGAAGCAAGGTTGAGATGGTTTGGACATGTGCAGAGGAGGAATAGTGGATATACTGAACAAAGGATGCTGAAGCTTCTAGGCAGGAGGAACATGAGAAGATCAAATAGGACATTCATGGATGTAGTGAAGGAGGACATGCAAAAGTTTGGTGTGACAAAGCATGCAAGGCAAAGGATGAGATCGAGGCAGAGGATCTGCTGTGGCGAGGCCTAAAAGGGGGCAGCTTAAAGAAGAAAAAGACGTTGTCCAATGATATGAAGTGATTGAAGACTATGTAATAAAGTGCTGTATGGCTAAAATGTGACGTGTAGTCTAAAGCACTTTCACAGTCATTAAGACTAGAAAACGACTGTAAAAATGTGAGTATGTTAGACTCTCCTTTTTAACAGTCATTAGTTGTATAGAAGTCTATGAAGAAAATGACTTTACTTCTCAGTTCATTTGAGGCCTCAGTAAACACTTATCTAATGAGCTCCCAGTCGAGTCTTACTCAATACAGGGTGATGCTCATTTTGTAAATCACAGTCATATTTAGACCAGGATGTAATTTAGGGCGAGTCTACCTTGATGTTGACAAGTCTATATGAGTGTGTAGCACCACTGGTTTGTCAGTGAGACCTGACCTTGAATCAAAAGCATAATCTGGGCTCCAAAGCAGGACTTCACAAACCAGTGGGAGACTGGCTGTTCCAACTATTAGTCTTGTTTAGTAGGTTATTAATTAAAACAATACTAAGGAGTTTTGAAATCTTCAAATGTGGCAATCTATAAAACAAGGAAGAAAATACTCCTACAGTGCTCAGCACGGGCGCACACACACATGCACATTCACAAAGAAACACCATCTTTCTTCTTCTGTGCGAAATCCAAGGTCAGCGGAGGTCTTGTAAGAAATGAAAGGCCCATGTTTACCTAAGAAGAAAGCATGTCAGTGAGCAAGTCAATTGTGCAGCTGAGTGGTTACATAAACCCTCTATTTTTCTTTGTCTTTCTCCATCCCCATCTCAAACAAAAGCCTCTTGCCGGGAATCATTTAGTATGCTTGTTTCTTGGAGCTGTAGGCAGTCTGTGACGAGAGCTAAGAGAGTGTGACCTGCCTGAGATGGAAACTGAGACCAACTGAGATAGAATGAAAAGAGCTCTTGAGCCATCAGCAATGAGTACCTTCAGAAAGAGGAAAGGCAGAAAACAGAAGAGAGAGAGAGACTGAGGGAGAGACGGTGTGAGACAGAGAAAGTCAGACAGATAAAAGACGGGAAGGGAGGCAGTGAAAGAGAAAATGCAGCAGGAGAAAGTCTGACAGAAAGAAGGATAGATAAGGCAGAGTGAGAGAAACAGGCAGAAAAAGAGATAAAACCAGAGTGGGAGCAGAGAAGGGGGAGTGCAGAGAGAAGGGGCAGAGGAAGAAAGAAAAGCTCAGTGGTGGGCGAATTGCTCAGCAGTAACTCAGGCTCGAGCTTACGTAGAATTTAATATAAAAAAAACACGCGCACACACGCACACTGGCAGGGAATCATAAAATATCATAGCCTACGGCGTTGTGATGCATTTTGCTGAATACATTTGGAGAAATAACAAAATCAGGACATACAGATTTATGCGCACACACTTATAACAACTCATGGCCCCGTTGGCTCAGCTGACCGCTGGACACCCACTCTGTGACTCACCCTGAGGACCAGACCCGCCCACGGACTGGCTTAACGTCAACAAATCTCTCCATCTCTCCCTCACATGTGTTTAGGCCTGCCTTCATCCTCCTTCCTTTATTATTAGCTTCATTTCTACGTCACATTTTCCTTATTTAACAGAGAGTCTCTTCTGTTGCAGCTCCTATCCTGTTGTTGTAGTTTTACCCATCATTTCAGCGGATGCAATGAAAGGGCAAGTAAAAGCAAGATAAACGTACAGACTGTAAACAAATCCCCCAGGCCAGTCAAACTTACTCGGAAGGTCAAATTAAGGGCAACAATAAAAATAGGACCCAGGCTGTGCACGGTGACCATTCATCACACTTTATCATTTGTGAAAGGAAGCGCTGATACCATTTGCAGACTGCATGCAAGCAGTGCTTACTAATCAGTTTTATGAAACAGCCCGCTGTTGGCTTGTTTACAGTCTGTCAGAATGTCTGTTTCGCTTGCATTTTTTCCCCAATTAAAAAGCATTTATGGATCTCTGCAATTAAGTGTGAAATGAGTGGATTTGCCATTTTTGTGATATTTACTTTTTAACCCCCCTGCAACTCACCTCTTTTCTGCATGTAGCTGTGTTCAGCATTAATTATGGATAGCGAAATTTGTTATGGTAGCGAATCCTACAGCAAGCTGCTCGTAGTATTGTGCTACGAGAATTCAGTGTCAGTATTGCTTCTTCCTCCATGAATTAATCATAGGTTTCTAGTTTGCTATAGCAAAACCATAGCACGCTCTGTTCATCTTTCCTACTGTGACATACCTGCTCTTAAAATCTTTCCACCTGAGTGCCTGCAGCAGCAGAGGAGGGCTAAAAGCTTGAACATAAATTAGATGGTGGACAAGAAAATACAACTGAAAACGGATAATTCACACGCATAAAGTTACTTCTTTTCACCGTCTCTGTTTATATGCAGAATTTCTTCAAATCAATCATAAAATGTTGTGCAAAAAAACACTTTTTTTGCAGTCTGTCCATCATTCTAATCAAGTCTGGTAAGTTAACTGCATAAACCTTGGTGAAGTTAGCAGATGTTGTATTTTAGTAGCCACCGAACAAAAAGACACCTGGCTGCCATTTCACTGTACCGTGCTTACCAATCAAACCAAACAATTAGTGATATGGCCATTGTGCTGGCCATTTTCAGCTGACATGGCAGCTGAATTTGGGGTTGTTAGTAAGAGCTGACATAATGTTTTTCATGACAAGATGAGACATATGGTGACTAAAGAGTACAGTCATCTGAAAAGGAGTGTTTTCACATGACTCTTTGCAGTCATGTGAAAAACCAGCTACATCCCATGATTCAGTAGCTTGCAGAACCACCTTAAGTAACAGCTGACAGTAACATGAAGTAGCTGCTTTCTTGGCCCACTCTTCCTTAAAGCATCGCTTCACTTCATTGAGGTTTGCAGGCATTTTTTATCCACAGATCTCTTAAGATCCTACCACAATATTTCAGTCAGTTTGGCATGTTTTTGTTTTTCAGTCATTCTGTTGTAGATTTGCTGTTGACCTGTTGTATGACCCAGCTCTGGACAAGTTTTAGTTTTCACATGAGACTCTAGAATGCTTTAATATAGAGAGGAGTTTTCGGTAAACTAAAGGACTGCAAAGTGCCCAGGTACTGTGGCTGTAAAACAAGCCCAAATCATCACCACTCCACCACCGTGGTTGACAGTTAGTATGAGGTGTTTCTGCTGATATGCTCTGCTTAGTTTTCACTCAGTCTAGCGCTATGTATTATGACCAAACATCTCCACTCTTCTATCCCAAAGACATTGTTCCAGAAGTCATGTGGTTTATTCATATATAACTTTGCAAAGCTGTGCTGCCATGTTCTTTTTAGAGAAAAAAAGACTTTCTCCTGGCAGCCCTTCCAGACAAGTTATACCTGTTTAGTCTTTTTGTAATTGCATTGTCATGAACTTTAACATTTAACATGCTCACTGAGGCCTGTAGAATCTGAGATGTAGCTCTTGGGTTTCTTGCACTTTCTCTGAGTATTGCACAGTTTGACCTTGGAGTGAATTGGGTGGAAAGTCCACTCATGGGAAGATTGTGGCATTGTGTTAACACACACCTGAATGCTTCAGACCTGCAAATTGCCAAAACATCTGCTTTTAAGTGTAGAGGTGCTCACACTTGCTAATGATGAGTTAATTAAGTGCATTTGATTAGTAGCACCTGGCTGCTACTTATCCTCTTAATTCCTATGGCAGTGGTAAGGCTTTACTTAGCTTTTAGAGCATTGCACAGAGCTCTGTGAAAATGCTCTTTTTCGCATGACTGTATATCAGTCTCATATGATCCTAATTTCTGCCGCTATCTTTATGTAGATACAAGGAAGATGGCATCCACAGCTGGACCTACGCACATGACCTGGTTGAAATGCAAGTTGAAGTAGTAGACAGTCATTCAGAGACCTGAAACCAACCTAATAACCTCTCAGCGTTTAAGCTGACGGAGTCAATGGTCAGCTTTTAGTGCACAATAACAGCAGTGCTCAATGTTAATCAGTGAGTGCTAATTGCTCCCCCGGTTTTATTGGTAACAACAATCAGTGGACTGTTATTTAGATGGAGTGAAAGCCGTTTTAATATCCTCCACAGTGTTACACCTCCCCCACTGACCTGGAGAGCTGTAGGCGTGCAAGATGGGCCCATTGCCTCATGTTGTTTATGCCTCGCTGCAAGTCTAGCATCATTGTGGCATAGCTGGCACGAGGATTTATCAGACCAGACAACCTCTTTCCACTCATCGACAGTCTACTGCTTTTGTTTCTTATCTCACTGTAAATGCCTTGAGGCGGTTCACCGTGGACAGGAGAGCTACCCTGCATGCCCATCTGTTGTTATACCCCCTTTCACACTAGACTGCACCGGATTGTGCGCTTGGAAATTGATTACTATATCCTACAATTGTACTGTGATGTTAGATGTCAAACACTGGACCTTTGATAACTTGTTATGGCCCGAGGCAGGAAGCGTTCCCCACATTCATCTTCCAAGGCCGTCCTCCCTAAATAGCAAGGGTTTTGAAGAGGTGCATATTGTGCGGGGTGGTGATTGTCAAAGCTCGCGGCACCCACAAACAAGTCTGTAAGAATCAGTTCACATGCACAGCAACTTTCGAGAGGAAACTGTGTAGTTGCTTATGTAAAGGTAAGGAACGGCCCGCTTTTTCTGGAGGCAAAGGATGTCTCGTCTTCTCATCTCCAACTCTACGCTGTGCCTCAGACTGTTGAAATGTTGTTAGAGAGACAATCCACATGGTGTGGCGGCCTCGCTGTGACCTGTGGGTCTTACCTGAGGCAGCGCCTTAACTTAGTCTTCCTTGTTTGTCTTCACCCTGATGCATTGCAGTGTGAATGTCAGGGTTGTGCGTCATCAGACAGATGCCTCGTGTTACTTAAGAGCAACTTTGACGTGGACAGGAGTCATGCAGTGAGAGAGGTCGCTTTACTCAGAGAAAACAAAAACAAAATTCCATGCATTTATCAGGCATCACCTCCAAGGTGATTGCCATCTCTCTCTGTTATCACCAGCTATCTAGTTTTTTCTTGTAGTTAGTTACCCTTGCTGTTACATGTAGCAAGTTCAGACAAGAATTTAAAGTTGCAATGAAAAAGATTTTTTTTTTTAAAAACAAAAGAAAGAAAAACATTTTGCCTGTTCAATTTTGTGCTTTTGTAACTGAAGCCAGCTTAATTTTATGGAAGACTGAAGCTTTATATCACAAAAAATATATAAAAGAGAGGGGATTTTAATTGGTAACCATACTGGTTTTGTTATCTGTCAGCCAAAGCTTGTCAGATAAATATCTTTCTTCTACCAAAGCAGACATGTTGCATTAAACTACTTTTCATATAAGGTCAAATCAGTGTATCATATATATAATGTCCATGTCTTTACTCGTATTAGTGTTTCAGATACTCTTAATGCTTTAATCTTGTGCAAAAGTCTGTTATTATACAAAAAAATCAGTGACAACGAGTTTTGAAATTTTGAGTTCAGCTCTTCGTCAGTGTGTACAAAGGATCTCGGGAGACAGGTACAACAATGAGCCTCTACAGGCATCTGTAAAACACGGTTGAAGCTCTGTCATGATTTGGTAACACATTTCAGCCAGTGGTGTTCAAGATCCTTTCAAAACTGATGGAATTATAAACACAGAAAAGTAACATCAGATTTTGATACCATAAAATTTGCAATACCATCTGGAAAGCATCTGATTGCCAACAGCTTTATTTTTCAGCATGACAATGATCCCAAACACACTGCCAATCCAGTTAAAAGCAAGAATGGCTTGGCCTCCCCAGAGCCTGAACTTCAATATTATTGAATCAATGTGGGATCATCTTGACAGAAAACAGAAAAAAAGGCAACCAACATCCAAGTTTTAAATGTCCTTCAAGAAACCTGGAGAACTATTCCTGAAGACTACTTAAATTTTCAATTAAATTCAATTTAATTTATTTACCTCAAGGCCCTTTATATTTTTTTAAGACCCTATAATAATACAAAGAAATCAAAGAAAACCCTAACGATCATATGACACTCTGTGGGAAGGAAAAACCCCTTTTTAACCCAAAGAAATCCCCAGCAGAACCAGGCTAAGTGAGGGGCGTTTATCTGCTGCAACCGACTGGGGTGAGGGGACGAAGACGGGACAAAGACATGCTGTGGAAGAGAGCCAAAGATTAATAATAAGTAATAATTAAATGCACACAGGTGTACAAACACATAGTGAATGAAAAAGGGGACTGAAGAAAAAACACTCAGTGCATCATGGGAATTCCCCAGCACCCTAGACCTATTGCAGCATAACTAAAGGGAGATTCAGGGTCTCCTGCTCCAGGCCTAACTATATGCTTTATCAAAAAGGAAAGTCTAAGCCTAATCTTGAAAGTAGAGATAGTGTCTGTCTCCCAAATCCAAATTGGAAGCTGGTTCCACTGAATTCTCTGCCTCTCATTCTACTTTTAAATACTCTAGGACGCACAAGTAAGCCTGCAGTCTGAGAGCGAAGAGCTCTAATGGGGTGATATGGTACTATGAGGTCATTAAGATAAGATGGGGCCTGATTATTTAAGACCTTAAATGTGAGGAGCAGGATTTTAGATTTGATTCTGGATTTAACAGGGGGCCAACTAAGAGAAGCCAATAAAGGAGAAATATGCTCTCTTTTTCTAGTCCCTGTCAGCAGCATTTTGGATCAACTGAACGCTTTTCAGGGAGTTTTTAGGACATACTGATAATAACGAATTACAGTAATCCAGCCTAGAAGCAATAAATGCATGAACTAGTTTTTCAGCGTCATTCTGAGACGGGATGTTTCTAATTTTAGAGATATTGCGCAAATGGAAGAAGGCACTCCTACATATTTGTTTAATATGTAGGAGAGACTCCAAGACTCCTCACAATGCTACTGGAGGCCAAGGCAATGCCATCCATAGTAAGCTTACTTTCTTACGAGAACGCATACTTCATTTGTACATGAGTTGTTGTATGTTTGCACGTTTCAGTAAATTGCTGCACAGATTTCTTGTTGTCCTATCAAAATATAAAGAAATGAGGGATGGTTTAAGATTTACACAGAACTGTACCTGCCACACTAGTTACTGTGTTTTGTGAACACCGAGGATGACAGCCTAACACTGAACAATTCTTCCAAACATGAAAGGTGTGATTTTTCTCTGCAGTGCTGTAGCATTAGTATTATCAGTAGTATCCTCTTTCTACTAGCTAAAAATTGTTTGGCGGTCCCTCCCTTTCCACTATGGGGCTAATTTTCGAAAATGTTGACTACACCATCCAGGAGCTCGTAGAGCACTTCATGCTTATGTGCCCAAAGCAAGCATACAGAGTGCACGATATGAGACACAGCGTACGTTTCCAAAATGTGCTGACGTGACTGACGTCATTAAGTAATTGCAGATTTCTTCTATAATTGGGTTTATTTTATATAGAGAAGCTGGTTTCGAGCCCAGGTATCCTACAGCTGTAGGACAGATGGACGTGAAAGCTTTGTTTGCTTTCTTTTGATTTATTTTGATTTGTAATAACCCTCTAGATATAATGGGAAGCATTATGTCGAGGCAGAACATAATCACTCAGTGTAATCCACTTTTTACCAAATAATACAAAATGTGTTCTCCCGGCTCTTTCTCCGTCTCTCCCCTCCAGCTAATGTTCTGTTGTGTCTAATCAATGGCAAGGCCATAGTAATTTGGTGTGATTGAAATCCCTCCAGGATAAAAACATCATTAGTGTGAGGAAAGGAAGAGACACACACACACACAAAAAAAAGAAATAGATCAGAAACAAAAATGTTTTTAATTTTCTATCCCAGGGGGGAAATGGCCATATGTAGCTGATGATAATTGGTGGTTTGTTGGTAATTGCATCGTGTCTCTTTCTCTGCATATGTTAAGGCACAATTTGAATGCATCACACACTGCCTTTAGATTGATTAATTAATAATGTAGTAATGGTTTATTCCCTTCTGTCTTCTGTCTGACACATTTTCCCTCTCGCGGTTTTACATTCTTGCTCTCTCTTTTCTCACTTTCTTGTTTTCTCTTTTTGTGGTTTTTGCTCTCCAGATGAATTTAACCCTGAAGTCCCGAAGCTGGAGAAGAGCGTCAGTGGCAGCAGCCCTTCACGTGACCGCCTTCTTCTCACCGTGGCAATGCTGCTCGTGTCTGCCATCCTTTTGTCCTAGCAACAGTCGCCGAGTGGCACTTCATGCATAGCTGGACCCGCCTTTTGCAAAGGGCTTTGTATCCACCGAGTTTGTGATTACGTGAAATCTGACAGACACACAGAGAGCTGAGGTGCAACTGAAGCACAATCAAAAGGACACAGACAAAAAAAACGACAAAAACAAAAAAAAAGGAAACCCAACAAAAACAAACTTTAACTTAGCTTAATGGACTTTTAAAAAAAGAGGCCTTTTTTGCTGTCATATTTACACCAGTGTATTTTGACACTCCATGTGCTCCATAGTGTAGGGGTTTACACATTCACCTAACAAGCGAACGATTCCCAGTTTGATCCCAGGAGGAGAAGCAAATCCCTTCGGGGTTGTGTCAGGAAGAGCATCCGGCATAAAAATCTGCCAAATCAAATATGCGGAGCTACCGGCTGTGGCCTTATCCCTTGTGAATAAGGGAGCGGCCGAAAGTAGCTTCTTACCTGTTGCTGGATATCATTATCACACCACTACCACCTTTAGTGCGGGTGTTGAGACCAAAACAACACTCAGAGTCCGACTTCTGTGCTGCTCCGAAGCCTGATGAGAGTAAGAAAACTGACTTGTAATAACTTGGGTGCAGACTACACGCTCTTATTGTAGCATGGATATCAAATCACCGGAGGAATTTAAGCTGCTTTCTCTTCAACGTATTGTAACTTTGAGCTTTGAAGAAGATTGGAAACCTGGACTCCGCAGTGGCTTTTTAGTCCTTGGACCACAGGCCCAGTCTGATGATGCATTAAACCCGACTTTGATGTAGTAAAGAGCAAGATGGACTCTGGATCTGTACTGATCTTACCCAGACTATCAGGACGTAATCAGTCGTGATGAGAACTCCTGCTGTTGCGCTGGACATTGAAGAATGTTTTAACACTGATGTGAGGAAGCCGGTGGTAATAACAGTCCAAGAAAGGGGAAAGACTTTGTGATATATCCACGAGCCTTTCAAAAATCCATTTTCACCAGACATCAAAAAATACCCCTAGCTTTGTGATAGGTACAGATGCAAAGCCTGCATTTCTTAGAAGGTAGCAAGTGCCCTCTTAGAACTAGTCTTTTGTCTGCATTTCCTGCCTTCACACTGTAACAACCCTAGAAAAGTACAGACCCTGGACTAGTAATTTGATGGCACTTAGACGTGGTAGATGTGGTAGATGTGTGTTTTGTTCCGACGCATTTACCTTCAGCACTTGGCGTAGATTTTCCGGATGTCAAACCTTTCGCTGCAATCAGCACAGTCATTCAGAACGTCACTAATTTACAATTCTTAAAAAAAAAAAGAAAAGGAAAAAAAGAAAATCTCACAGCAGCAAGTCCCCTTTTAATCCCAGACACCCCTGTCTGTTCCTTTTTCCACAACCAATCAGTGCTGATGACCATTAACAGCAGTCACAGTCACCCTGGAAACAACCCCATACAGTCGCCAAAGTGCGGCAGGTGCCTGAGGAGAAACTGTGCTTTGAGTCTCAAAGTAACGCTGCCGCCATTTTGTTAAAAAAATATATATATATAAAGAAATGTAAAAAAAAAAAACACTTGTGAATGTGCAAATAAAGAGAAGTTCACTTTTTTATATTGTAATACAGGACAGCGTAGGCTTAATCAGATTACAATGTGTGCTTTTTTTTATTTATTTAATTTTTCAAATGTATTTATTTTATCATTAAACTATTTATTTACCTAATTTATTAGCGTGCATTTGTAGGCCTTTGCTTAATAAGCTATCGTGCCATTTTTTTTAAAATTCTTATTCTTTTTTTCTATTATTACAGTGAATTTTTTACTGCAGCATTTTTGCTTGTGTAGATAAATAGATGTAACTCAGCCTGACACACAGAGAAGGTTATTGTTCATGACTAATCAGTAGGGACGTACGCGCAGTAACCCCACTCTCATGTAACGGATACTGCTTACCAGATTTTGTTGCTGAGGAGCATGTCATAAACCAACTGTGAATGCAGTGGCAGACCACGCCGATTGAGGGGCAGCATCTCTCCAGTGTTGCGCTTGCGAAACGAGGGATGCGTGCGTCGTAATGTATATTTATAATACATGCCGGTTGTGGAATGTGCGTGTGTACAAGTGCGTGTGAGTTTGTGTGCGTGCGTGCGCGTGAGAGCAAAAAAACAAAACAAGCATATGTGTGCACATTTGTGCGTATGTATGTAGAATGTGTTTGTCCGCGCTTTTCAAGTATGTGGCATTTAGGAATTTCGTACTCATAAAGGAGTCATTTGTAGGATCTGAATATGCAAGTGCGTACGAGAGAATGTGCTCTTCTGTAATGTTAGTTTATGTTACGGGGTTTGGGACGTGGGCGAAAAGCATTTACCGATGTTGAAGACAAGCACAAGAAATGTGTTTGCCTTTGACGAGAATGATTAAACAACTGTAAATTGAACCAAGAATGATTAAAACAATGCCAATTAAAACCTTTTTTGCAAATTTAGCTTTGTGTATTTATTCAGGCCTTGTGTTGTTCTGCTCTCCTTCAACTGCCCTTTCTTTATCTAAACTGTGACTCCTTTACAAACCCTGCACTCAGATGTGTTTGTTTTTCTGAAGCACTACTTGAAAGCAAATCTCTTCTGGTTTTTTTTTTTCACGCTCCTTTTTTAGATATGTTGGTCGTGAGCAGACGGCAGTCAGGCTGCAAACTAAAACTATCGCTCCTTTTCACGTGGCCCGTCTATGCAGCACCTTCGGTTTCGCAAACACCTCTTCTGCCATAAAACATAGTGACAGCGTGGAGGGAAAGTCACAGATCCAAGTCTCCCACTCTATCCATCCCTCTTTCTCTTCTTACTCCAAAAAAAAAAAAAAAACACCTGCAAGCTATTCATGTCTCCACAAATCTGTCTCTCCACATCACACTTCTTTCTCTTTGCCCCTGTCAGCTTCTTTTTAATCTTCAAACCCAGGACAGAAAGACGCCGACAATCGCTAGGGACGAGCCTCAGATGCTCTAATGTCCGTATCAAAAAGCGAACAGAGGGGTCAGATAAGATTTTGTCTTTGATGTTCTACGTCATGCCTACAATCACATTAGAGAGGAAGAGAAAGGCGTAGTGAAGATTCAGCTGTCTGCTTGTTTTCATTTTTAAAAAAAAGAAAAAAGTGCTGGACGTGCATTTTTTTTTACATGTAGGTTGTAGGATTTTTGCCAAGTTAATTTGACGTACATTACGTGACTGACAATTTACTTGGCATAAAGTGGATCACAGTAAACCAAGCAGGTTACAGTGATGTGATGATGTCTGTTAATGTCTGTTTCACAGCTGTTTGACTCAGCTGGGAGGCAGCAGCTCCTGATTCTTTCTGACATTTGTGCATCGAGCTGACAGGCTGATAATTGCTCAATATTACTGTAGGTCTTGACTTACAGTCCCTTGCCTTTTTATAGGTCTGTACTTGCATAAATGATTCAGTGTTTTGACACCATGAAACACTGGAATGGCTTTAGCTTTTGCTCCGGGGCCCAAGCTGACAACTTTAAACATAATTTTTCAGGGAATTGGACTGCTATGATTTTGGCAGTGAGAATCAGTCTGGTTAGTTAAGTACGGGAATTACACTGTCATATCTGCACCTTAAATTCCGGTTTGGAAAAGCATTAATGCGACATTATTTGTTCTGCTTACTATTCAAATGAGGGGATCAGGAGTGTTGCCAGTGGATTTAAAAAGCCCACCTCTCCCCGAGCGGCTGACAAAGAGCTTCACATCGCCACCGTGAAGCAGATACCCAACAAGTGCTCTGTCCAGGCTCTAACCAAGGAAGACATTCCATTAGCTAAAGGAGATGACCTTATGCCTGTTCCGAGGCATATTGTCGTTTTCTGAATCATTTACTGTGAGATAAGCCATCTGTAGCACGGGCAGGTCTGCGCTGTCGAGAAGAAATTCCCCTGACAAGCGGCACCGTCTGGCCCAAACAATGAAACAGATGCCTCCTCCTCAGAGAACATGATATAACTCAGGACATCAGTGACACAGTCAGGGTGAGTAATGCGCCATTCGAGCGCTCTTTGGAAACTCCCCTTTCGAGGTTGGGAGTCATAAAAATGAGTTGGGGCTCGTTTCAATCTAAATCTACTGTTTTATTCTTACAGTCATGCAGCAGAAGCATAAAGTATATCACACTTTTCTTTCGAAACTTTTGACATATTTTGATTCACTGACATAAAGAAAAGTTTGCATAAAAACCTAATTAAGCAAACATCTATAAACTTTTAGCAATAGTCTGATTATAATTTCACGTCTGCAAAAATATGCATATACCTTCATTAGTAGCTTGTGACACTTTGTGTCACCAGTTACATAAATTAAATGTCCAGTACAGTGAGTTGTTGGAGGGTTGCATTTGGCTTGCACGATCCAGCGAGTTGAATGAGGCTGGAAGGATGTCTGCCATGAACTGTCTGGGCAACGATCCGGTCACATTCTTTTCCATCAGCCATTCCTTGGTTGTTTTGCAGGAATGATCCGTGTCATTATTTTCTTTGTTACATTATCCTTTTTTTTTCACCCCATCCTCAACTCCAAGCCTGGTAGCATTACCTTTTGTTTAAGAATTTCTTGATGGGCCTTAAAAAATCATGGTGTGACCAGGTCCAACCAAAGAAAATCAGCCCCAGATCTTCACATTTACAGCATCATGCTTCACTGCTGGAAGAAGGCTCTTTTGGCAGTGCGCAGTGATAACTTTTCATCACGCACAGCAGTTTCAAACATGACAGAAAAGCACAATTTTGTATAGGCTCATGCCTGAATTATTATCTCCCTTATGTTTTGAAAAGGCTCCCATTTCCAGGCAGAGTCATAGTCGGTTTGATTGCTCTCCATTTTGTTACATTTTTACCTCGCAGACGATGGGTAAAGCTTTGTAGAGGGCTTTTTAGCTTTCGCAAACAGATATGCTCTCAATCCTCTCTTCATGATGTCCTCTAAGACCTCCTTTTCCTCTCAGCATGTGGGACTCAGGGGGGCATGCTTTGATAAAGATAAATATATGGAAGAAGTCCACATGAAAATAGGATGAAAAGACTCCAGGTAAAATAGCTTCAATAGCTTCATATGCTCCAGAATGACCACTTATTACAGCTATACATTAGAGACAAGACAAACACAAACACATTGTTAGAGTTTTCTTTGTCAAAAACATTCTTTTTGTGGTATTTATCTTCCTTGAAATGCTTTTAACCCAGAGTCCATGCAGACCTAAACTATTTCCTGTGATCTTTATACTACTCAGTGCCTGTATTTATGCACATCATAAGCTTCTTACATTTCTGCAGTCAACAGCTCGCCTCCCTTTCTTTTGTATCCTTGACTGAATTTCTGTCATGATCCTGAGTCTGCCGACTCAGCGTTTTGTGTTTCCTTATGCTTTTGTTTATTCTGAGTATATATCCTGTTATGATTTGCCATTTGTTAGGTTTCTGTTCTTTGCTTGCCCTGGTCCCACTTCTGTGTTCTGTCTGTCTATGGTGTCACACTGTCCCGTGTCTTGTTTGTTAGTCAGCCTGTTTAGTTCAGCGTCTTGTCTGGTTCCCTGTGTCTGAGTTTCCTGTTTTATTGTGAAGGTCTGTGTCTTATGTGAGTGTGCTCAGTTTACGTTTCCCCTGTCTCGTCAGCTGTGATTTCTCCCAGGTGTGTTCCCCTCCTGTCTCTCATCCCTTGATTACTGCCGTGTGTATATTAGCCCTGTGTTTCCTTTGTTCTCTGTCGCGTCGTTAACGTCTCCTGCCCTCTAGTTATCTGTGTGTTCCGTCTGCTAGCCTGCCTGCCTGCGTAGTTTATTTCTGTATTCTCAGTTTAGTTAAGTTCATGCACCTTTTTCTGCCCAGCAATAAAGCTGTGTGTTTTTGAGTTCACATCTACCTCTGAGTCCTGCATTTTGGGTCCTTTCCCCGTGCCTGCCTGCACACAGCCATGACAATTTCTATGAATCTCTAAATGATTTCTGACAGCACCTTGAGGTTAAATACATATAGTGTTTGGGCAGCGTTGGATTTATTGTGTAAAAAGTGTGGCCTCACTTTCACATACTTACAGATTCTATATTGTTACACTTTCAAGAGGAGAATCTGTAACAAGTAAAATGCGGGCAGACAGCAGCTGATATGGAGGTTTTGACTCAAATTCAGTGAGCAGCCTGCTAAACAACTCTCCACCCATAGATGTCGCCAAATCTGACTTTCACTCTATAACCGTCACAGTGAAGTAGACAGGTAAATAGAGGACACATGACAATATGGTGCAGCTTTACTGTAAGTATGCCTGTAAGATAAATAGTGAATTCAGAGAAACAGTGACGGCAGCACTAAGTTGACTTATATATTACGTGAACAATGCCCTGAATATCTCTTGGTTTGTCCTTTAAGTAGGTTTAATTTATGGGCTAAGCTCCTGAAGTTCACTGGGGCTTACATTTTGTATGTAATAACTTGCTCAGGAATAAAGTGTGTGATTATTGTAAACCATGTTTAATGGTGCCTGTGAAGCCAAGGGGCACTCCGTTTTACCAGCATGTTAAGCCAGTTAAGAAAGTTAAGATAAATCAGGCTTTAATGAGGCCGTCAGGGGACATCAAAGTCCACACAGGTAGAAGAAATAGCCTCATAGGGTATATATTGCATAACCAGTGACAGGATGAGTTGACCTACTGTACTAAGAACGTTTCTCAACCCAGCAGGATTATAAACTTTCAGTAAATTCCTGCTATTTCTGTTGTACATGGAAATCAGAGTTTACTCTTGTCGTAATCTGAGCTCAGGGGCAATAGGTTTGTTGTTGTTTTTATTCTGCTTTTTAATATCTTTGGCAGAGACGGGATGTTCTTTTTACATTTCATATGTATCAGAACAGTACTCAGGATTGTGCCTATTATTAAAGACACTGACGTCTAAACAGCTGAGAATTTGGTCAACTTACGAGAGGTTATGTTCTGTACTTAAACAGCATTTCGAAGTATTTCAAAATAAGTTTTTGGCTTTGCAGAAGAGGCTTTAAAGCAAAGTTTGTTCTTCTTAGAATAAGTTTTATCACCTGATTAAAGTAAACAAGAAATAATTAAATGACACCGGTAAGATAAACCAGAACAATTAAAGAAATGAAAAGAAGTGTGACAAAATAGAAACACAGACCCAAAATTGAGCTTTTTTCATTTTCCTTCCTTGTAAAGTAAACTAACACGATCTGTTTGGACACTTACAGACTGAGTTTTCTATGTGAGTCACGGTCCTGTGTAAAATTACAGTAATTATTGGTACAGACAAGCCAGACTGCTTTGAGCTGATAAGAAAGCAACAACAACTACTTACAGCCAAGGTATGCAGAGCATCTCTCAATGGGCAGCATGTGGTGGATGTTATGGTGTGGAGGATATTTTCTTAGCACATTTTCAGCCCTATAGTTCCAACTGAGCATCATTGAGGCATCGCAGCCTACTTGATTATTGTTGCTGACCATGCCCGTCCCTTTATGACGACAGTGTATCCTTCTTTTGGTGGCGCACGATAACACAACAGTCCAAAAAGTTCAAATCCGCACAGACTGGATTCTTGAACATGACAATAAGTTCACGGTACTCAAAAGCCCTCCACAGTCACTAGATCTCAACTGAATAGAGTAGAATTTGAATCTGGTGAAACGAGAGATTCACGTCATGGATGTGTAGCCGACAAACTTTACAAAATGTGTGATGCTATTATGTCAGTATAGCATCACATATAGATATGCAAACCAAAATCTCCTAGGAATGTTTTCAGCATCTTGTTGGCTCTATGCCATGAAGAATTAAGACCGTCCTGAAGGCAATCCTGTGATAGCAAAGTGTAACTAATAAAGTGGCAAGTGAGTGTATATGTACTGTGATAATTAGTGAACAGATATGAATGCAAAGTGGATTTCCCAGAACGTGAAACTCATTTCTGTTTGGCAAAAAGGAGGATAGCAAACTTTATGAGAAGAGAGAACTGGAGCTCCAGAACTGCAGCAAACCACAAACATCCATCAGTTCAGACAAACCACCGTCTAATGAAAAGAGGAAAAATCACCCTGTCAAACAATATTGCAAATGCTAGCTGTCTTATGGCTTCAGCTGGACCAGAGATGTCAACACTACTCACCGAAGTGCATCATCTGTCGGTAAGGGTTGGCTAATGCTAACATGGAAAGCAGCAACCTGAGAAGGCAAAAATCAAACATCGACTTATAAGAGAAACTTTCCCTACTTCAAAAGAACACGGGACCATTTGTTGGATTTATTGTATTTGGAGTTTCTAAAAGGCAATTGGAGCAAGCTATATTCTAGTGGATGAGGTGCGTTAGCCCTGCAATAGATTTGCAACCTGTCCAGAAAGTACGTGTTTTTTCTCTATGATAGCTGGGAGAGGCTCAAGGCCCCGTGAATCTAACTTTAATGAGAGGATGGATGGATGGGTGAAACTCTGAAAATACATCAGTGTAGTGAAAACATGTCAAGTGACATAGATATATGCTATTTTGTGCATATATGAATGCCGGTGTACCGCTTGGCTTGAATAAGGCCATCTTTTTATACAGTCTTTGATCATAACACGTGACTTGAAAAACTCATACATGACTCCTCTTATAAAACGAAATAATCTGCATGATCTCAGGTCCACAGCTGCAGTATGATCAAGTTCACCTTGTCACAGGTGAATGCTGAGCTATATGTTAAATTGTTTGAAAGCATCCTAATGGCCCCTGTTCAAATCATTTCAGGATTTTGGATTTGACTTGGCAGCCCTCTAACTTCAGGTTACTGTGAGTCAGCTTCTCTTCTCCACAGACAGAACGGGGGGGGGATGCACTGAGAAGAGGTGACGAGATGTTTTGGGATCCAACATTAAATCATTTCATCCTTCGGGAAATATGATGTCAGTTCTGGAAACAAAACAAAAAAACTGTCAGAAAGGGGGAGAATTATGTGACAGTTCAGGGGGAGGAAAGCTATCAAGACAGTTAACAAGTGTGATGTCAGCACTCACTTTATTATGTTTCACAGCTGATCTGATACCTGCAGCTCTCAGGATGAGAAGGATCTGCGTGCAGTCTCATTAATAGTCCCTTTCGAGCTGATGCTCGGCAAATACAACCAGAGTCAAACTGAAATTTAAATGTAGAACCCGAAAACAAAATCGATATCGCTTCCTTGAACTTTATTGCAGTGAAAACAGAATTTGTGTAGTGACAGCCAACTAATTTAAAGGTCTAAGATGCAGCGTCTCCTGGACATGTTTTTTTTTTTTTAAAGGAGCAGGAAAATGTGCATGTGCATCTTAATTAGAGCAGCGTTAAGCTTCCTAGAGGGCTTTGCTTTGGCGCACATTAATTTGGGCTCTCGCCAATCCTCTCCAGATCAGTTGACTAATGTGTTGACAAGTGGAGGAAAGTCTTTCCACATTTTCAGACAGCAAATGTGGAGAGACTGCATTTTCTTTTTGCAGTAGTAATAGTCGGCACAACATCGTGTGTGTGTTTGTGTGTGTGAAAATGCTCTGAATATTAAACAGGGCAGGATTTGAATGTAACCTTTGGCCAGGAGAAACTGAGGTAGATACGAGGCTGCAAAAGTTTATACTGCCCTTGTGGATGTCTTCTTTATTCGTTACATTTACAAGGATATCGGTAAACTGTTATCTGCTTTTCCGTTTGGGAGGATGAAGCTTTTTATGAATTATAGAAACACATCTGGAGTCTGCTGAAAGCTGCAGAAACTTCTTTTGCAGAAACTCTGTAAGGATCTCCTGTGTAGCTTCTTAACTGCAGCGTCTTCTTGCATACATTAACCCAGGCTTGTTTGCAGATTGTGAAGATAACTAAAGAAATCGATGGGTTTGTAATCAAATGGGGGAAACGATTGTGTTCCAAAGTTTTCTTTACGCTAACGATCATTCTTCTTCCCTCCAACTTGTTCAAACAAACAAAACATCTGTCTTCTGGAGTTTTTTATGTGTTTGGTTTTGTTTTCTTTATGCCGTGTCACATTTTCCCTACGTCTACCCCCGCTCAGCGCGTGGGACTTTGCATCATTTGTGTCTGATTTTTCCATCATCAGGTTGTACTTCCTGTAACCCTTCTTAACCCGTGTCTTCATTCCCTCCAGTCTCCACGCTGTTCCCTGATCACCCCAACCTCCTCCTCTTCCGCTCTCCCTCCAGATTTAGCTGTAATCCCTCATTTCTGGTCGTCACATCTGCGCAGCACTCAACAGCTGGGGACCGACGCGCAAACAGCCACAGGCCTCGTGCGTGTGTATGTGCGCGCAGATATGTAGGCTACATGTGCCCACACTTTGGGCATCTGGTCAAAACCTAAGCCCAGGAATAGCTAATCCTTGACTCCGAAAAAGTTGTTGTGACAGAGTATTTGTGTCAGGCTGATGATACAGGATGTTGCAGACTGACACGAGTAAGTCTCAAAGGAACTAGATAATACTGTCTGAAACTTAGAGCAAGCTATAAAGAGGATACATCTTGTCTGGTTTGTAAACAAATGCAGAAATCCAGACTGAAAAACAAGTGTTACACGCCTGTAAACACGGCTTTAACCGTTTTGACTTGAGCCTCTGAATTTCTTAGAGAAGCTGTAGATGTAGTGAAGATGTGTTTACTTTTTCTTACTTTTCCTTGCCTGACATCTTTTTTATTTTTTTCATTTTTACATCACTTCATTTCCTCTGCTTTCCTCCTCACTGATTGGCTCGTGTGCTCCTTTGTCACCTGACTCAAATCCCCTGCCGCTCCTTATCTAAGGACTGCACTCCCATTCACCTTCACATGGGGTGACGGTTATGGTAAGAGGTTATGTTACTCATTATTTCATATCATTTGTTTGCTATGTAAATTGAGAATAAGTGGATAAAAGTCTAATCTTGTTTTCTTGTTTACTTTCCAGACTGAGCCGTACACGTGTGTCTCTTCCCTTGTTTACACTCACAACAACAATAAATCTGAAGGACTGGATTGTAATTTCATGGCTTATGCCTCTCATACATTTTGAACAGATGCCTACAGAACAAAGAACTTGATAGTTAACAGAGGACCCGACATGACTTTGACATCAAATGATGCATTTTAGAGCTTCTTCTTTTGCTTAAACTTTGAAGTGACCAAAGTGCTCGGTGTATATTTATATGGAGACTTTTAAATCATCTAATTTCATCACTGAAAAAAAAATATAGCTTTTAATCTCCACCAATCTACTTTTTTCCACTTTTCGAATTCAGGGTCACAGTAGCACAAGAGTCTATCACAGTTATCAACAGGTTGAGAAGTGGGATACACCTGGGCAAGTCATGGAGTTAACTGACTTACATTAGTTTCTATCAATCAACAGTTAAACGTGCACGCATATCTTCGGTTGGTGAGAGGAAACCAGAGGACCTGGAGTCTCCACACAGGAATACCCCAGCTGGCCAGTGGATTTGAACCCAGGACCTTCCTCCTATGAGGGGACAGTCCTAACCACCCTTGTGCTGCCTAGCTTGAGGTCTTTCTTCCTGATATTATAAGATAAAGTCCCTTGAGCAAACTGTTGTTGAACTGAATTAAATTGAATTGAAATGAACACTCAATCATTACAGAATAACACAAAATTTGAAGAAATAACTCTGTCCAGCTTTAAACCTTAAACTATTGTGAATCCATTTCATCTGATTTGGTGCAAATGAAAGTGACAGCAGGTGCACTGAGAGGCAACAACAGGACAACCTCCAAAAAGGGAATCGTCTGACTGATTTTCTCTTGTTTGCTTCTTGCCAGTGTCCCTGCCAGTTAAAATTACTTTGTATTACACTGTAATAATCAAGTGTTCCCTTCATTTTTTGGAGCAGTGTTTTAAGACCAGTAAGAAACCGCAATACTGTACCAGATTTCATTGGAGCAGTGGTTGTGGTGCAACAATATGGGCATCACTACAGGAAATGTCAGGAAATCCCTGGGATCACTAATGTTTGGATTCATGGTGGGAATTGTGAATATCTAAGATTACAAATGTCAAAAATCAAGCTGCAGAATTCAAGTGGACACAAATGCAGATAATTTTGGTTTTAATGGCATGTTGGTTTTGTCAAAATATTGATATGAGGAGGGATTTTCTTAAAAGTTCAATTTTTGTTGCACTCCAAACCAACATTTTGTACTTCGTGAACACACATGTCAAATCGGTTTACTTCAGATGACTTCGTCAGACGTCACAAGATATCCTGACTCACTTCCCCGTGGCAACGCTTTTCCAAATGTCATATTGACAAGCTAACTTTGCGAATGCTTTTCAGCGTCTTCGCTTCTCTTCTGTTTTCACATGCTTTGATTCAACGTCAGACAGACATCTTGTCTCATTTGAAAGCATTCAAAACGAAACAGGCGTACAGAGCATGATTTCACATACTGTGTTTAAAAGTTGTCATTGTTTTCATCGCTTTTCACTGCCAGCCCTGCACTGGTTTCAGCAGATTTGATTTTTTTCGCTGCAGCATAAATAATCTTTGAGACTGGAGCCAAATGCCCATCTAAGGCACATAAGACGTGTGAGTGGCACATTATACCAGCAGGCCACAATGATGAGATGAGATATTAACACAGACTGGTGAAGAATTTAAATGAAGTGAAAGAACAGACTTACATCTGGTTATTAGAAGTTAAAAGTGATAGAAATGCATACATTAAAAAAACGGTAATTTTTTATTTATATTCAAAATCAAACATTATTCACTGAATATTTTTTGCAGTCTGCATAACTGTCTTTTCATTTTTGCACAGGCAGTCTTTGTATAGTTTTCACGTAGCATGACCTATCCCCATATGAAGACTTCTCCTCAGTTGGCAGCTTTCATTTATGGTAAATCCAACGTGGCGTGAATGCAGCACGGCTGTTGGTAGAAAGCCAGCAGAGGTCCGGACTTTAACAAGGCACACCTGTGCCTAATCAAACCCCGTCTTTATATCTGTGAGTTTCAGTAAACACTGAGGGAGGCTGGGACTGAAATAAAAAATGACTTTCATTGTACACACACTACATGCAGTGCTATAGCCTCTGTGGTATGTTCCATATGGTGTAGCCCATCCAGAGTTACTAATCGTGTACCAGGAGGCTTATATTTGAAAGATTAACCAATAAAATCAGCGCAGACTTTTTATTACTCCCATCACTCCTCCCCTTTAACTGATACTCCACTGATTTATACTTAAAAAATGGATCTACTCCAAAATCTCTCAACAGATTGAAGATAACTAAAGGGGTCTGAGTTGGATCAACATTTACAGAGTTTGACGGCCTATCAAGTCGGAGTTTATATACACAGGAAGGTCACCAGAATGGTGATGCGCTAGGATGTGTCAGTGTGAGGAAAAACAATATAAATCCTAGACACGTTCCTTAAAACTCATGAGTAACATTCAAGCTGGTGGATTTACAACTTCATGATCATTACATTATGTGGAAATGAGCCATCTTGAATGAGTAAAAAAGCTTTGAGTTTCAATGGATAATCAATCATACATAAATATGTGCTTGCTACCAGTAGGCATATATTTGGAAAGGTACCAAATTCATCTAATATCAGTCTTGAGAAAAGCATACAGCCAATGGGAGTGAAGTATTTTACTCACTTTTGCAAACTAGAGCAAACTAGAGACGGTGCTTTAGTGTAGGATATTAAATATACACACACATTGTCAGTGATGCCTTGCTGCAGTTGTACAGCTTATATTCAAACTTAGGCGGGTTTCCCTGCAGGATCATAGTTTCTAAAAGGCTTTTTAAAATTTATTTATTTGCATTTATTTATTTATTGGTCATATCCATATTAATAATCTCTCAAATGCTTTGTTTTTATAAAGGTTTTTAAGCGTTTCTGTCAGTTATTTTTCACCATTTGTGCCATGAATAGAATAATAATAAACCCCTATATCATGTTGAACACTTACTAAAAACTTTGAACGTTTTCCCCTATAAGGCTCAGCTTTACATTTGATCCCTGAGCATGTCTATTAATTTATTTAATAAACAGATGTCAAACTATTTCAGAGACCTTTGTAAGAGATTATCAAGAGGTATAATTAAGAAATACCCCCAAACACCTTTGTCTGCCGTCACAGAGGGTGTTGCTACTGTGAATTTTGGAACTTTTTTCCACCACATTTCGCCCATTAACATCAATTGTGGGATAATCTGAAAGCATTAGCAACTCCATGGTGAAAACTGTGATCTCAAAAGTAATTTTAAAGATTAATTGATGTTAAACTGCTGGTTCAGACTTTTTAATTAAAGTAGTCTCTTAATGGGTCTAACTTTTTTCATCTTAACACATCTTATTTCACTTTTATGAATGATGATAATGATGTTCAAGCATTTTTTTGTATCCATTTCTATGCGATTTAAATACAAGAGACTGTCATCCTAGCTCATTTCCCCCTAAATGACCCAGAACAAACCTCACTCCCGCTGTGGCGCTGAATTCCCAGAATGGGTGCAAATGTCTGTATTGACAGACACTGATGACTTCCAGGCACTGTCTCAGTTTATCTCCATATTGCTAATGCTGCTATCCTCAGATACATCCTATTAGCTGGAGTTTGAGAACATCATTTTAATAGAAACCTTTTTGTAAACAGCAAGAATCATTAAAAGACCTTAGCTGGCCTTTTTTTTCCATAATCAACTGGCTTATTAAGGGACGTCTGGCCGGAAATGCATGGAGCGAAGCTCTCATAGCTAACACGATGCGTTGTGCAATAAGATTGATTTTATTGAGTGGCGTAAAATGAAAGGAAAGATAAAAACATCAGCAGCAAACATCTATGTTTTACATTTTTAAATATAAGCAAATGAAGTCTACGCAGGATGAATTCAGAGGATTGGCGTGTGAGGTGTACGTATCAGCAGGGGCCGGTGTATGTGTGTGTGCGAGTGGATACATGCTCAAGGCTGTACTTTATTCAGCAGAATGAAAACAAGATAGAACATGGTTACATGGTTCACCTGTCCTGGAAGAGCTGTTACACAATCCCTGCTCAGTTTAAAAAAACAACAAAACATCATCTTAGTGAAACAGAATAAAAATAACCTTGTATGACTTTCATGTGATATTCACGTCATCTTAATATCTTTGTTCCTTTCCCATCATTATCACACAAGCAGAGCTAGAGCTCGCAGCCTTGAATTGTGTCGAAGTTTTACATAACAAATATTCCTGCCTGCAGTGCCGCAGCGCATTATTTTTGAGATGAATTTGTCATCATTTTCCCTGCATGCACTGAGGGTGCAGATCATGCCTTCAAGTTGGGTTGTGTTTATTATATTTAAGATAAGACTGACATTTAAATGTCTATTCAGAATTGCATAAATGGAAATTTTTGCAGTTGCAGCAGTTTCATGACACATCAGCCCATTTGCACTCCCAGGTAGGAAGCTGTAGGTGTAGTGTTTCTGTTTCACACAATGTGTGTGAACCAAGAGATTATTGCAATAGTGAAATGCATGTTTCTGAATTAGAGATTCTTAAAACTATTAAGCTATCGCGAGCCTTCAGAGCAAGGGATGATTTTGTTATGGACAAAATGGTGCTTAAAGATTAGAGAAGTGCACTCGTAAATCCGGCCCTGCCCATTTCCCAAATATCTGAAAGTCAGCTGTTGTTACACAGTGCGTGAAGGAAAAGTGAAAAGCAAGTGAAAACACAAATCAATGAGTGGAAATAAAATGGCTTCATAGCGTAGTGGGTTACACATTAACTTAACAACTTCCTCAGTTTGATTCCGGGATTAGACCCAGATCCCTCTGGGGGGGGGGTTCCGTCAGCAAAGGCATCTGGCGTAAATGTGTTTCCAAATTAGATATGCAGAGCTTCCCACTGTGGCAACGCCTTGTGAACAAGGGAGCGGCTGAAAGTAGCTTAGCCAGTGGAAACAAAGCAAAACCAAGTGTAAAACACAAAGGCCCAAATATGGTCATCAATGATAGGTGGCCAATATGGTCCTACCTTTGTGTGTAATGGTGAGACTTACAAATGCAAATGTGCTGAGCCACACAAGTTTATTATTAAAGGAAGTACGACGACGAGATGATCAGTGTCTTTCAGGAGAAACTCTGGGAGGTCCAAGAGCTTTTGTCTTGTTGGTTATCATAAAACATATTACAAACAAAAATCAAACTGGATATGGTACAGTACAGAAAGTACAAGACATAAGCATAAAAGTACCAATATGACAAATACAACTGTGTCAATGTGGTACAAACAAGGATGGCCTGGATATATGGCGTGTGATTTAGAGTTATTCGTTGTTCCTGGCAAATCAGAATCAGCATACTTTGTTAATCCCTAAGGAAATTATGTGGGTTACAGTTGCTCCAGTATAAGTAACAGTAACATGGCGTATTATGGCGTAACCAGTGAAAAAGTTAGGAGTTTTTAAAAACCTTTTTATGATACCTTGGGTTCTGTCTGTTTGCATAGGTGTTTGTCTACAGAGAGCCTACAAAGAAGGGTTTTTATACCTATGCAAACCTGCTCCCATACTCCCACCAACATGTAGCCTGATGTAGATGATGGTTTGATTGATTGATTGGCTGACAAGTGTGCCTGAATAAGGGAGGAAGCAACAGCAGAGATCATCAAGAAAGGGAGAAAAACACCAAAGATTAAAAAGAGAAATCCAGCATAAGAAGCACAGACAGTGGTGACACTGGACACTTTGTTGTTTTTAACACTCACTTTCACTTCGACCCTTTAAGTTATAACTTTGCTCTTTTTTGGGGGGTTGGCTGACAGACCAACAGCACAAACAAGAGCAGCTCACAGACCAACTATACAACACACACAATGCCTCGACAACAACACTCTCTGCAGGTAAAAGGACAGCTTGTAGCTACCCAAAGTCTGCCAGCGCACTGCGAGTAGAGATCCACATTATACAGCCATAAAACTGTAACTTAGGGGTGTTTAAGTTGTGCCCCATGCAATGTTATCTTAAAAAGACACTGCAAATAAGCAAAAAGGAACATAAATACATACATAATATAAAATAAATAAAGGGTTTTAATTTAAAGCTTGGCTGTGTTACCATTTATAGTGTTAAACTGCAACGTGTTAGATCAGACGATAAGCGAATGCTCATCTGTAAAACATCTTCATTGTTTGTAACATCTGTAACACAGACGAAACACATCTATTACAAAGTGTGTGTGAGAGTGAACGTGTGTGTGCGTGCAACTAATTTTTAGCAGCAAACACTTCATATTATGAAGAAACTGTAATGCCAGCTGGTTCATATTAATAAAAACATTATACTGAAATATCTTTAATTATAATTTATGGCAAACTGTTTATGAATCAGTAACATGCTCACTGACAGTGCGCAGCACTTTTTTTTTCCTCCCACCAAAACCTCAACATCTTGCAATATAATATCTAAATATAACCAACTGTAAGTAGTGACATGGGTCATGATGCAAATCCTAGTTTTGGTGTGAAATCCTACACTTCTTTGCCCACCCTGACCCCTCCTCCCTTTGCAACTCTGATAAATGTTGTGCTTCAAGCACTCAAAAACATTACCTTTGCAGCTATACGTGTGTTAGCTGCGCATGATTTACAAGTAGTCACTAGATCCAGTCCCACCTATTTCATAAGAGCATGTTAATTAATTTCAGTGTCACTTTTGAATGTGACTGTGTACTGACTGTACCGTGCTTCCTGAAACAAATGGCCCTGCTGTACTCATCCATTACTAGACCACCAGCAGTGCAGGCCTAATAAAGCTTCATAGTATTCCCCACCCAACTGACCAGCATGGGCAGTATGATAAATCTGCCACTAATACGATTTTTCACTGAAACTGTGAAATTTGCTGATAGCAATGGGATGATTTAGAACAGGAGACGGTGCTGATCCTCCTACATCTCCTGGGATGAACACAGCGCACTATAAAGGCATTAATGCCTCCTTGAAACCCACAAGTGGAAATCCAGAATAAAAGCACATTATCCCAGATAGCATCCATATGTATCACCTCAACAAAAGGTCCAGGAGGGACTGCAAACAGACCATCCAGCTGTTGTGCCAGTTGTTTGGTAAATACAGCTAGGATTAGTCCCTGCTCTTAAGCTTGAAGATAATGATTTGAAATGGCCCAGGGTGAGAGGTCGATTGCATGTGTGCTATTCTGTGGGCGGGATAATATGGTGCCTGTATCCTGTCTGTTTTCAGAAATAGAAAGACCTCTGCTCCAGGTCAGCGCCCGAGCATTCGCCGTCACACCACAACCGCCAGACTGAGATCGACATTTTGGATTTTTGGAATTGACATGACAAACTAATGTGAATGGTGTGAATCTTTTGCACATGCAAGCACGCACACACACAAACAATACTGAATGAAGCACATAATTTGCACCTTTCTGTTTCAATGAGCAACAGGCTGACATTGACCTTACAAGCAACATCTGGATGAAGTCTATAATTCACACTGCAGGTCATGAGAAGTCTCTGCCAGCATAATGGACATTAATGAGTGTTCGAATATAGCTCGGCCAATTGAGGTCAACTGATAAATGAATATAACCTTAAGTTCCCTCAGATATTAAATAGTATTGTAGAACATCGACAGACCGGAAACAATAATCTCTTTCTGCTGCAGACGCTGCTGTTGTACTGATTTGATATATTCATAGTAAAAGTCCTCTGGTCTGGATGTCAAGACACTCATGAAGGATACTCATGCATTTACACTTCATAGTTATGAAACACCGCAACATTTATTCATGATAGAAAGCATGATTTTGTCCCAAAATAAATCGTGAATTCATGTCCTGCCCCTGCTTTAGTGTCATTCTTTGTCATTTCTGCACAGGATGTTTCAGAAATGTTTCAGAAAAAATTACTTTCAGAAACTGATAACATTGTCCCAATAACTACACAGTGTCTGCGTGTGTGTGCATGTGTGTGCGTGCGTCATTCAGGCACTCTTGAGTAACTAACCCTTCAATAGTAATGATACCTTGAAAATTACAGCGATGCTATCTTCAGTTCAGCTCTGTAATGAGTTGTTGAAGTTCCTTTCGATTTTAGGTTTTGGTTCATTGACAGCTTGTTACATTTTGTTTTCAGAAATAAAGCAAGAAAATTAAGTCAACCAAACATAAAACTGAACTTAGGTACTCCCAGTTCAAAGTCCACAGAAACATAACCGCTAACATTTATTGGTTTACTGTTACAGTCCATAAATGTGAATTATTTTTAAATTCATAAGCATCACGAAGGTTAGCAGAATGTTTACAAAAGGTGTGCAGCATATGGGCTTGAATCTCAACAGCTAAGAGAAATGGAAGAACAACAGAGCTCCTTGCCAATTCTGTCATGTCCAGTCACTTTCTACCAAAAAACCTGTTTAACAGACGTGACTTGTCTCTCTTACATACTGCTTTCCCTGCACAAACATGCTTCTTTTTAAAGACTCCTACTCCCCTGAGAAGACAGTAAAGTGAGCATGCATATTCATGATGGGTGCGTGTATTTTCATGTCAGGGCAAAAGAGAGGAAAGCGTGTGCTGGGTAGCCCTTTCACGGGTGAATCAGTAAAGGTTTTAGCACATTAACTAACAATGCATAGTGGTAAAGATGCACAGGAGGCCATCCAGCAAGCTAGACTACAACAATAATGAATGCACCGCCCTAGCACGAGAATTCAACGTGTTTAAAAGTGATTGCTGAAAGCCCAGCCATTTTAGGGGGCACATCCGCGATGCAGACATCCCAAGGGGCAGCACCTGCCTTCTTATACAGGCAAGAATTTTTTTCTCAAACACACACATACCCGCACACACAGCGTGCAGGGCCAGTTGAGGCTGTTGCTGAGGTGCAGAGTGGGGCCCACTTGGGTTGAGGGTCTTTGTTCCTCTTTCATGGGCTCTGCTTCCCTCTGATGATGGGCCCCATTGTCCATGCCTCCAGTGGACCTGCACCATTCAGGCCTGTCGATAAAGCCCCCTTTCACAAAACCAAAGCAGGGGAAGAAGGAGGGAATGAGGGACAGACGGGAGGGGAATGTGGTGAAGGAAGTGAGGAAAGGCAAAAGGAGATGGGAAGAAGAAATTCACAGAGAAGCAGATGAGGGTTAAAAGCAGAAAAGAAGATGAAGAAAGAATTTAGCAAGAGTTGTGTGAGATTTTTAGCTGGACCGAAGGAAAAAGAAAAACACTAGAAATTTAGAAACTAAATAATAAAAGGATTCGAGTGGAGTATTTCAAAGTGAATGAAAGAATGAGGGGTCACTTACCTCAAGGTTCCTCATCTGCTGATCTGTGGACAGAAACTCTCTCTAGTTGTTTCCAGTCAAACCCAGAGCACATGCAAAGTCCATTGCATGACCTGTAATGAAGATCCACATGGAAATTAAAAACCCCACTGAAAAAAAAATAGATTGGATAAGCAAAAGCAATTTTTTTCTTCACTTTAAAGAAAGCCGTCCATAATGAGAGCTGTCATCAGCGCTGATTCGCAACAGTTTCCGTTGCCGTTCAGCAAAACATTGCTTACGTAATTATGTAGATTTATTTATTTATTGTGTGTAACCATGCCACTGAACCAAACAGGGCCTTTTTTGTCCAGAAAAGCAGGAAAGGAGGAGGAAGAGAAGGCAAAAAAGTGACCGCTGCTGCTGTCATGCAGAGCCGGAGGGGATGCTGCTGAGAATGTCACACGGTGTTCGGTCATAGCAGCAGGGCTTGGCCTTGAGGCAGCCTCTTCCCTTTCTCCTCCGCAGGATTACAGGGGTGAATGGTGAGCACTCATCATGGTCATGAGTTTTCACTGCTACACACGGAAAACGCACAAGCAGAGAGCAGTCAGAAGTGGTAAACAGTAGCCAAGTACCGCAGGAAGACATGGATTGGGGCCACAGGCCGAAGAAGGACAAGGAAAGAATGAGGCAGCTGGTCACTTCAGATGGCAAATGAGCTAGTCTTCCTTCACTCTGACTCAAAAGCAGGAAATCAGAAATAACAGAGTTGAGCTGAGAGCTATTTGGCCCTAAGGTTTAATGAGATCTTTCACCTCATGAGGCTTTTTACCAAGAAGTTCATTAATCTGGCCGGAGAAGTAATCTAAAATTAGATGCTATAACGATGAGTGTTTCAAACAGATTCTGTGTACTATTTCTGGCTAAAGCCTTGTGACGTGATGCGTTGCAGCAGAGGTGGTCGTCATAACATAATCTGTACTGAGCCCATCCAGAATGCTCTATGTCAGAGTGCAATATCCCTGAACTGAGGCATTGTGCATTAATTCCTTGGTTATAAATACGCATCATGCGCATCAAATGCAAAGTAGGAGAACCGAGAGCAATCTTGTCTGCACCAACACTTTAGATGAAGATGCCCTTCCAGATGTTGTAAAAAAAACAAAACAAATCAAAGCTGGTGACTCAGTTTGGCAAGTGAAACACTTTCATTTAGACATTTTTAAAGCTCAAATGTTAACCGCATCTGTGAGGGAAAAAAACTAACAAATTGCTTTGCATGGCCTCATCAGAGGGAGTTCAAAGCAGCCTGGTAGTCATGGTATTTAAAGTCAAAATAAAAAGTGAACTTTCTGAAATGTTAAAAATATTCAGTGATGATTACAAAGCACTGCCAAAAGCTTCTGAGGGTGCATTAGTGTGCCAAAGCAATGAGCCGTTTCAGAGGTGCAGTGTCCGTAGAGTTTTAATTTTCATTCTGTCATTTTAATCCAGTGACTGAACCCATTACATGTCTGATATTTCACAGGCGAGTGTGCATGTGTGTGTGCAGGGTCATTCATAAGGCCAGAATAGATTTAACAGGTATCAGGAATAGAACTGAACAATTATGTAAGCTAAGACACCCACTAAATAAGCATTTGCATAAATCCCTATGAAAATAGACATCAATTGAAAAAATAAAAATGTTTGTCACTCACACTTGCATAAAAATACCAGTTTTATGAATGGAGAGGGGATTGCACATCCATAGGTTATGATGGTAATTACAGGCGGGTAAGAGTCAGAGACAGGAAGCCCTGAAACTGAGTGGCGAGTAAAGCCGCAGAGAGGATATGTTTTTAGAGGAGCAATAGATGTGTTTAGGACTTCCATCTGCACAGCAACAGGCACTGGTACAAAACAACAAGACGAGAAAACAAGAAAATGTAGTAAAAGCAGAGGAAAAATGATGAGGTGGTAGTGTGAGAGTGTGAGAAGGAGAAGATTATGAAGGGAGAGAGTGTGGAAGAAGTCATGCATCTGGTGACTGAAATATGTAGTCCTGCCAGCTGGTGTACGGTTTAATACTCGTTAAAAAAAATAAGACTTGTTGAGAAAGTATACATAAATGCAAATTAGGGAGGCGAAGTAGAGGATTGTGTCATTTGAGTAAGGGAGGTTTAGCAAGATGGGGGAGATAAAGAAAGGCGGAGAGAGAAGGATGGAGCAGGAGGGGTAGGTAAAGTACAAATTTGGAACCGCACAAGCCAACCACATGCTGAAAGACTGTAATTTGGATTTTCCCAGAATAGCCAGTAAACGAGGGATAGACGAGGGACAGAATAACATAAACTCTTTAGCAGCACGCAACAACAACACACTCCCCAAGGCAGTCATCATGACACACACACACACACAAATGCACATATAGGAACAAATATAGGCAATGCATACACCACTGTATGTCTGTGAAGGTTCTCAGTCATCCAGGTCATCGTAGTCAAAGGAACCACTGTACTTACTTACATGTCCACATATGCGCGCACGGATAAGGACTAAATGCGCAGTGGCAAAACACTGTGTATAATTGGACTGTGTGCTCTCTGTTGAAAACATATAAGGTATAGCTCCAAATCTCGCTTTGAATCGAATGAGATCAATGCCACTCTCACGTATAGCTATGTAACTACACAAAGACGGAAATCATGCAAATGGGCAGCCTGATTCTGTCATGAAGTAACCCAATCCACCCATCAGCACGTCTAACGCTCACTCATGTTTGTTTAATCTGCACAAAAACCAAAGCATAAACACGACATGTTGTGGTTTTACAGGGGACTATTTCTTGGCCAGTCACAATGACTTGGCTCTGGGAAGTCACCACAACTCTTTTGTGTAACTCCAGAGAGAAATTCAACTGAATCTTGAGTGTAAATGTGGCATTATATTAGCCTCCCATTCAGCAAGACTGCCCTGCACTCTCAGCCCTGAAAGAGGGTGATGTTACAGTGTGGGTGGTAAAATACACAGTAAAGCGATCCCAGTTGTAAACAGTGTATTAAACTAATGGTGCTGACCAAAAGTGCATTGTGCAACTGTAATAATCTACATTTGATGACGCACTTCCACAATAATGACTTTTGTATTGAAAAAAAAGCATGTGAGCTATAGGTTTTTTAAACTTTTGGACACAACCAGGCGAGCTGTTCCGCCCTCTGTCCATTCTTCGAGATAAGACAAGCTACACATCATGCACTCATATTAATCCCCTCTTGCAGAGAGCGCAAATGAGAACAAAACCAAAACATAACAAAAAATGTTGAACGCCTCGTTTATCTTTCTTTCTGTTTCTCCTCTCCTCTCTCCAAACATTCATGGTCTGACTGTAATCACTCTCAGACAGATTGGCGAAGGTTTGCAAATAACTGCCGTCAAATTTATAAACACAGACCGAGCGCCAACAGGTTGCAATCAATCAGTCTGCACCGATGAGCATCTCACTGGAGTAAGAGACTCAATTCAGCTGGTTGCCAACTGGTTGTATTCTGGTTATATTCCTATATAAAAGCTAGCTTGCTGAGCGCCTACGCTGCCCATATTGCAGTTACATCACTATTTCTGGTGGAATTTCTCTTTTAAATCTATGAGGTTCTGGCTGGACTCCAAATTTAAGTAGTTAATGTGAATGACTGCATAGAGTCATGTGAAAAAGAAAATACGCCCTCTTTCAGTTGTAAGGTTTTACATTATCAGGAACTTACCACATCTTAAAATTAGGTAATATAACCTCCGATGAATGACAATATATGACACATTATACCATGTCATTATTTATTTAAGTGAAGCCAAGTACACACAAGATTGTAGAGCCACCTTTAGCACCATTAGGTTAGCAGGCATTTGTTTATGCACACATCTCAAGCCCCACCACAGTATTTTAGATTAAAGTCTAGACCTTGACTTGACCATTGCAACATCTTGAGTCTTTTCTTTTTCGCTGTGTGAAATGTGCCAAAGCCCTGAGATAAATGGTCGGAGCCTCAAACATGACTAGCAATGGGGTTTGCCCGGCTCCCAGACAAGGGTTCAGGACTTGATGGCCTTAATGGCTCAATCTCCCACAGCCAAAAGGTTGGTAGCATTGATTTGCACTCACAGTTTGTGACTTTGCATCCACCTGACAACATAAGGCAACAACACATTGATTATTAAGGTGCTGCATATAAAATCTCAGGTAATGGAGAAAAATCTCTTTGTAATTTCTAAAGTAGCATCTTTAGGTTTCATATAGGACCAAGAAAAAAGCACCATTTAGGGAGCTGAATTCAGGGAGTGTTTTGCATATCTGTCTCCCTTTTTTCATAAATCAACTCCTCAATTAACCACCTAATTGTTTTAGGAATACAAGCTTTCGAATAAAAAAAAAAGCTGGCTGATTTTTTTGAATGAGATTAAACAAGACACTGTCATTTTAAAAGCAAAAAAATATTACTAAGGACTCACATATGTTGCCAGTTTAAACCCTTGTGCATTAGGACAGTGTTACACTGTGTCTTCCTATAAAATGAACTTTACCAAACAAGTCAATGTCTAACCTTCCAATTAATATTACTGTTTAAGAAAAAAAAAGCATTAGACATGTAAGTAATAAAGTCAGAAGAAGATATAAAGAAATCTCATTACTCCAGCAAATTATGCTTCTAAAGCAAAAACATACAAACTGCTTAGACCTGCCTCAAGCCTTAATAAATTCAATGTGATGAGGTGTTATTTGAGTGGAAAATATGTGCTTTTGCTCATTGTCCTGTTGCATGAACAAATTTCAGCTAAGCTTTAGCTGTTAGATGTCCTCACGTTTGACTCAAGAATACTTTGACATACACAGTTCATAAAGTAGTCAGTGAACACAAAGTGCCTAAGTACTGTGGCTGCAAAACAAGCCCAAATCAAGGCTGACTATCAATTAATCAAGTGCATTTAATTAGCAGCAATTTTGTTCTGCCTTTCTCCCCTCATCCCCAACTGGTCACAACAGATGGCTGCATATGTCAAAGCCTGGTTCTGCCAGAGGTTTCTTCCTGTTAACGGGGAGTTTTTTCTTCCCACTGTTGCCAAGTTCTTGCTCATAGGGTTGGATTGTTGGGTTTTTTTCTGTATTATTGTCTATCTTACACTATAAATCACCTTCAACACAGTTGTTGTGTTTTGGCACTACATGAATAAAATTACATTTAAATTTAATCAGCTGCTAATTACCCTCTGAATTCCTATGGAACTAATAAGGGTGTGCTTTTTTAGTTTTTCATACACTGCTTCTGAATTTTGAGCCTATTTTTTTGTCAATTAAATAATGACACAATGTAATGTGTGATGTGTGATCGCATCTGGGTTGTATTTAAATCATTTTAGAGTCTGCCAAGGATCATGTGACTCTTTATTATGTAATTAATCACAGACTGAATATATCTTATTGCCTCCTTATCACCATCTTAATGGCCCAAAGTTGCTTTTAAGACAGCAACTGACTGTGAGTGAGTACCACAGTTTGAGACCATGGCTGAAGAAAAAGGTGACAATTTCTGTCTTGATGCCTGAAGTCAAGCATTTTTTGGTGGATGTGTCCAAGAAACTGGGGGACACTCAGTACTCACAACCTGTCAGTCACATCACCTTTCTTTGTACTAAGACCATAATTTACTAATTAAACATTATTAATAATTAAGAAGAAGTAAAACTAGTGAATGAGACCATAAAATCACAAGGAAAGGGTTTACTGAAGTTATAGGTCAAGGATGCTGAGAGGTCACTCTTTGCTGATGCTTAAAAAGAATGCAGTTTAAAGGCACTGTTGCATTGACTTTACTTTCATATCTTACACAGAGTCTGTGCATATTTAAAAGAACCAAGATTCACGCAGTAGACTTTATAGCTGTTGTTTTAATACTAACAGCACACTTGACACAATTTTTATTTCCACAGTTATCTGTGTTTCTTCTGTAATCATTGTTTTCTTTACTGACACAAATCCTCCTCTGCAGCCAATCATGCACTTTCACAAGCACCTAATACGTCCAGTACATCAGAAAACAGCTGAAACCAATAATCTCATCAGCAGCAGTTGTGTCATGGCTGATTTATGACTTAGACTTTAACACATCTACACAGGTGTGCAAGCACCACACACAATGAGCTTTCGATATCAATCTAGTTGGAGGTTATGTCCCCATCAAGATACTTTCAGCTGCATGTCACCTGTGCAGACAATGCACAAACATGTCTCCCAGCAGCCGTCTATCAAACTTACCAATGGCTTTAAATATACACAGATTCCGAGTAACTGGACACAGATGTTGTGAAAAGCTCTGCAGAATCTGACATGCTGTCTAAAACATTCACAGCATGGTTTGCAGAGAAGTATAAACAAAGTGTCAGTCATCACAGCGCTGAAAAGGTTTAAAAATCAGCTTTAATATGTCAAGCTTTTCCATATCTGGTTTACATCCAGCTTGAGTTAATTATCATGGGAGTGGAGGTTGAAATAGCATGACTCTGTCTGGAAGATAGCTGGTTTTAATTCTGCATGGAAATGAAGAAAAAAAAACAGTTTTTAAACAATGCACACTTTACTTTCGAGGAATGTGTTACTGCATAAGAGTGATATGGTGTAAGTAGAGTAAGGTTTAACCTTTGTTTCCACTGATGAAGGAGTACAAAAAAATGCATGTGTTCCTTAGACTTTCCCTGTTTACTTTCAAAATGCCCGTAACACATGATTCACATCATGAGCGACCACTCGTGCCTGATGGATTGTGGCATTCTAATCCTGGAAAAGACCACTCCCATCAGGACAGAAACTTCTCATTACAGAGTAAGGGTGATCACTCAAAACAACCTCTCAAACTCAAGGCCCGGGGGGCCAAATCTGGCTTTTGTAAATTTGAATCCAGAAAGCCAAGCAAACTGCACTTAGTTTCTTAGATTTGTAGTGTTTTGGGCATTCATTTTCATTTTAAAGGGCTTCACTAAATGGTTAAAAGGTTGATTTGTTGAAGCCTGTATGTGGACCAGACTGTATGTAAGATTTGTAAATGGGACATATAATCCAGTGTATTCTGTCCATATATAGTTATGTCAATAAACTACAAACATGGCTAGGGATGGGTATCAAAGACCGGTTCTTGTTGAGAACCGGTTCCCACTGTTTCAATTCCTTGGAATTGTTTGCCATTTTTGCAAACGATTCCCTTATCGATTCCAGTCGCCCCAAAAGACATCACCACGTTGCGGAGCGTCATTTACATGGCAGGGCGCCTAAGCGGCTCAAACGCTCAAAAGCTTGGTTATACTTTACAAGAACGGATGACAACGGGGCAACTTGCAATACTTGCAAAGTAGATATTTCATTTAAGGGAGGAAACACTACGAATATGCAAAAGCATTTGCTTACAAAACACGCGATAACCTTAAATTAATGTCGTGTTTTTAATTCCGCTCCGGATTCGTGAATCTCAACCCAGTAGCAGCGGTAATGTTTGCACGTCCTCTCCCCTTAATACGGCAGGTAAATAATCAACTAACAGTGCATGTTATGTTAGCGCGATCTGCCTTATTACAAAACCTGCCATTACTGTGCGCTGCATTTAGGTGACCATGATGAGAGAGACAGACAGAGTCTGGCTGGCAGTTCTTGCTGCAGTCCAACGGTAGTGTCTCCTTTCAGGCCAGGATAGACGAATGTCACCGAGCAGTGACTAAGTTTGTGGTCAAAGGCTTGCACCCATTTGCCACAGCAGATGCCCCCGATTTTCGGTAAGTGAATGTGTTTAATTGTAGGCAGGGACATTACTGGATATTCTTGTGTAATTGCTACAGAATAATTTATGTTATACTTTGTTATTGCTACAGAAGAATATTTATTTTATTATTTTACATTTACAATTTTTTTTCCTGGGGATCCTGTGACACCCCATTGAAGAACCGTAGGCTGTGGATCTCTTAAGATCTCACTGTTGGGTTCGTAAGGCCATGCTACTCCTAAATTTCTATCTTGTTCAAAGAGAAGATATAAAACAAAGTTCTAAGCTAATCAACCTTAGTGTTCTCCTTTTTTTTAAAAAGAATCGATAAGAGAATCGATAAAGAATCGAATCGTTAAACAGAATCGAAAATGGAATCGGAATCGTGAAAATCTTATCAATACCCATCCCTAAACATGGCCCTTGAAGTGATCCCATCATCCCAGTATGTCACTTAATAAAACTACATCTGGCGCTCACCGCACCAAAGAGACAAGGGGGCACAAACCATGCCAGTCAGAGCCACTGGACCCCTTCATAGGTGTCAAACATTCACCCACCTCTATGTGTTGCTTTATTTACTGGTATTTAAAGTCCCTACTTTGAGCACACTGGAGTACAACCTTGTATGTAATTTTACCTTGTCAAACCTATTGTGCATTAACATTTAAAACTGTGAAAAAGACTTGTTCTGTTTCAGCAGGTCAAGTGGAAGAAGTGGGTCAGCTGTTGATTTTAAGTGGACCGCGCTGGTCTTCTGGTGATGGCGCTCGGGCTAGCTGTCGCAGATATTAAGAATATGCTGTCCTTGTTAAGAAAAAATAATTTTCACTTCAGGATTTTCACCCTATGTTGCTTGATGAGTTCATCTCATTCAGCACAGCCTAGAATAAGCTTATTCCTCCACCAGGTTCCAGTGAATTTACATCTCGAGTAAAGAAATAACCCATTTTTTAACAAGAGCTTGAAACTAATTTCCGTGAGGTCAGGATATTTTCCACTGTTATTTTTTTTCTAACACGTAGCAGAGAGAAGACATCTGCACTGCTGGAAATACTTGTGAGGTTTAGGTGAGGGGCGTAGTATACATGGCATCCATTTACAAGCAGTAAATGCACCAAATTATTAGCTGCACGATTTTCAGTTCAAGCCAACGTTAACTAGAGAGCTGGCAGGTTAAAGACCAGCTAATGTCAGGAGGGAAGGAGCTGAAGCTGTTCAAGGGTAAGCAAATGTTGGTATTTTTGTAACAATTAAACAACATGTAACTCATTAGTTAAGGTCAGACATGCTGATAGGTGGATTTTATTATGTTACTTAGAACCCAGCTGCAACCCCTCAGGACTGAAAAACGAAGCCAAAGCAGAAGTGCCAAAAACTATATTTCCTCAGTGGCTACTTGGGGCTGGCTCCAGAAGATTGTCAGTTCTCATAGACTCCAATGCTAAAATTGCCCTTTGACTAACTTATGTGTGCACAAAAAAGGTAATGATGTCCGTAGCTTCATAACACGTGTCTATGGCGAGAGAAGAGGGTGGTTTTGTGGAACGAGCTATAAAATCTGTTTGCAGTACATCAGTTTCGTGTTCTGCATTGGAACTACGTTAACTACTGGAAACCAGTGGATGAAGTCAGTGCAGCTCAGCTTCTATCACTCATATAGAATCTATGATTTTACAAACCTGCTCTTTCCTCTAATGTGTTGCTGCTATTAGTTCCATGTTCCTAGGGTATAGGCACAGGGGTTGAAATAATACATTTATATACATTTTGTATTTCACATTTTTTAATTAACACAAATGAATATTTAATAATCAGGTTAGTTTTTCCCGTTTAAGTAATCTGCAAATATCCTTTTGGAGTGTAAACTATTTTATTTGTAAGCTATTTTAGTGACTGAAATGAGCAAGTGGGCTCATTATGATCTCAGTATATATACTCTATGTAGCAATTTTTGCTTTCTATTTTCAGCATTTAAGACAGAAAAGAAACGTTGCAGATAGCAACAGAAGTTTGACTTGACTGAGTTTTTGATCCTCTTGCCCTCATGTGCTGAACGTGGCTGCTCAAGTGGCCTGTGTTACCAATTAAACATAACCAGGTATCTTTCTGTTAGCTTCCTTCTCTTGCTCTGATGTGAGCACTCACGCTAAGCAGTCACAAGTAGATGGTTATCAGTTTGTTAAGTTGATCCATAGTTGACTATAAGCATGTTCACATGAAAAGGGATGATGTTTTGAGCATGTGACCAATTACAACATCTGGTGAACTCTTATCTCAAATATATCCTGATCTGGCCTTAAAATCCACCTCCCGGGATATAGCAGCTTAGGTCTGCAGCATAAGTTACCATGGCAATGTATCCTGGTATGAGGTGAACCACCACCAAAGTTACCTTGATAACCTCAATTCCTATTTGGTAGTACAGGCCTCTAGTGTGTTGGCCATGTTTCACTAGATAACATCACGAGTGCAGTGAACAGAGAAGTGGAAAATTAGGATAACATCAAAGGGATTAATGCAATACCTGTTTATTAAAAACAAATAAATAACCTATGAAAAGCTGTAGTAGGATAATGAATTTTACAAATTCTTTGCAGAACCTTACTCGTTCACTTGACAGCTGTACACCGGGATAGATTTTTCATATAGCTATGATTTCTTGCCACAGTCGTCATCCTTGCTTTGGTTGTTCAAAGAGCTCTGCAGTTCCCTGCTGCTGGGAATGACTCAGCCAATCAGAGAAAACAAGTTCTCCTCCCAACTATGCGTCATTATCTATTTCCTGAACCTTCCTGTCCTAACTCTGTCTTTTGTGGTGTTTAAAGGCATTCAACACATCTGCAATTTTCATCGTTCATTAGGCAAAACAAATCACATGAAGGTAGACCATCATGGCTAAAGCACAAAGATGAGCCCACTATGGCTTCAGTCATTCGGACTGATTTGATTTGAGATTGAATTTCTTACCAGCAGTAAACAAGCTGCAGGGCACACTCGACATGAGGCAAGGGGAAAGCCTCGGTTGTCATGACAAGTCATGGAAATGAGTTTGATGGTATTGTTATGCACAATGTGTGGGGCATTATTGTCCAAACTGTTGGCAAAAATAATACCGAATGTGGTTTTTTTGTTTCTTCTGTTTGGTTTCTATGACTGCTCTTTTGCTGCCATGCCAAAATCATTAGGGGGGTAAAGTGGGTAAGCTTGATCATGCACTGGCATTCTATCATTTAGGCAATACTCTACATTTAATGGTGGTGACATCTACCCAAATTGTTTGTAAGGCTATTTTGTTTCCATGTGGAACAAAACTCTCGTCATGCAGATTTGACCACATCGTTTTGCTGTCTGTGAATGGTGCAGCATTTTGTTCCTGAGTTAACAGAGTTCCCACATACACAACCAATTATTTCAGTTCCCAAGGTCATTTTGCTCTTCAATCCAGAAATAAAGACATTTTTTGGCAAGCTCTGAATCACAAATGGATGTGAATAAATCATTCTAATAGTGCACACTGACAGTCACGATCTTTAAGTGGTTTTCATGCAGCTTTGAGCCAAATGTCCAGGCTAATTATATTTGATCCAGGGATCTCCTCATCACACGTTTCTGTGCTCCCTTAAAAAATTATGAATAGGGCCTGATGAAAGATTGTTATCACCGAGCTACATGTGTTCAAGTGTATTTACTCAGACTGCAAAGGTGCTGCAGGCCATTAACACGCCCGTCAAACATGTGTGCATGCAGACAAAGCAAAAGATGTGCATACATGTTCATACCGATGCCTCTGTGCACACTTGCTTAGAGCACACGCTTTATTTTTGTTACAAGACAATACTCATGATTGTATCCATATATGTTTATACTTCTCAGTTTCAAATGTTATTTTTGCACCAAAGTGTTTAGCTGGTTTCAAAATTTAAGCCACCACAACAACAAAACAAGTCGTTCTTTTTTTTCCATAAAACGGATGCAGCACTTCCACACTCAGAGGTCATGTCCTTCGCTCTTGTCCTGATCCAATCCTGCTGAGAGTGATTCTTGATAACAGCCATCTCCAAACACTCACTGGAAATCAAAAATGGCAGATGAATTGAACCAGTTTTCGATTTCATTCCCATTGACTCTCTAACACTGGCACTGTTGAGTACTTTTAATCAGATTAGTGTATCTGCTGTCATGTCAATAAAGTTTTTAAAGGGTTTAAAAGATATCCCAGGAAGCCTGGGGGGTCATCCATAGTAAAGCAAGAGATTTTCCAAGAAGAAAGCAAAAGCTTTTAATTGATTTCTCATCTAAAATATATTCTGTCTGGGCATTTGCTCATCTAAAAATAAGCCAACTTTTTTTTTTCTAGAACTGAACGTGGACGCCAGTGATATTTGAGGATTTTCAGTTTGGGTTTTGTCTCCTAGTTACACACCCATGTCTTTGTTGTTGACGATAAACCAACTCATTTGACCCATGAATGGATTTAAATAAGTTGGTTTTCAGTTTTTTGTGGTCTTTTGTGTTTGGTATTGCACAGTGAGTGTTGTGTTTCAGCATTCGTAATGTGGTCGCCACTCACACGGAAGGGATGTCCAGTAGTAGAGGGTGAAAGGGTGGCGTTCGTGAGCGTGAACTCAGATGCCTGCAACTGTGCAATCTGTAAATGCGGACTGAATGAAAATATGAGTGTCTTTGTTTTCAGGGTTGTCCACACATAAGTTTCTGCATTTCTAAATGCATATGTCTCTGCAGTTCTAGAAAGTCTCGCTTTCTTTTCTTTAAACTTCCATCTGCGTGTGTTTGTATATTTGCACTGGAAGAAAGCTGGGAATGGCCAGAGTCTGGACAAAACAGGCAGACAGACAGATGAACATGCCAAAAAATGTGACCAAAAGAGAGGAAGGCAAGGTTAAAAACAAGGAAGGACAAGAGGAGGAAAAGACAGAGAGAGCTTGGATGGTGGAGAAAGTGGAGAGAGACGGGGCCCCTGACCTGACCACACTTACACACTTGGGCCTCTCTCTCCTTGCCAGCTGTGCATTGTGGTCGACTCAGAGAGGACACACTCGCACACACATATACTTATCTACGCATGCTGGCGATGAGGACATACTTGGCCTGTGTGAATGTGTGTGCATGTGTATGTGAGTATAAGTGTGTGTTTGGATGTGACAGCCTATCCATGCGTGCTAAAGAGAGTGCGAACGCTACCAGAAATCCTACCGTCTGTGTTTGTTTTTCCTTCCAGCCTTTTTCCCTTTGTTTTCACGTCCCTGAACCTGTATGCACATCTGTGCATGTGTGTCTGTGCGCGTACATATATTTACATGTCCGCTGAAGTGTGCTGGTGCTCATTTCCATCTGTTTTTCTTGCTCTGCCACTCGAGCGCGCAGGATATTGGTGTGCAGCGTGTCCCCCTGAAGCACTCCATCATCTCAGTCGCTTCACTGTGTCCACATGTGTGTCACGTCTGTGAACCATTAGCAATGTCGAGCACAAATGGAGTAATTAGAAATAAGTACTCAAAGGTGCAACAGAGAGACCCTGCAACCTCCCACAATCCTTCGCCGCATTCAGTGGCCGCTGTTCCCACCATTGCATTCTGACTGTTGCCCAACGCGCACGTCTCTGCAAATAGAAACGGCCCTGCTAACAGGCAATGTGGGCACCCTGTGTTTTCAGAGCAGGCCTCGGCGAGTGCTGACTGGCTCTCAAAGTGGTTATTTTTACCATGTGTGGAGTTCCATTGGACTGGCAGGGGAGAGAGGTGCAGGAAATGCAACATGGTCAAAGATTCAGTGTGGAAAGTTCCCTCTTAAGACAGCAATTGTCATGTCTGTGTATTATTCACAGTGTGTGTAACGCACACGTTGTGTGTTTATGTGCCTCTGCGGGTGTGTATGTCTAGAATACACTGTAACCAAATGCGGGTGGGCTTTTACAGTATCTGTGCGCTGTGTTTAGACGAGGAGAACTGTCCGTGTGTTTGTTTGTAGGAGTGTTGTGTGTGTTCGTCTCCTCATTTCTAGGAAACAGGCTTTCCTTAGCAAAGCAGGCAGCAAGTAAATCTGCTAAAACCTTTGCGACCTCCACCCACAATCACCACCTCCACCCTAACCTGCCAGGAGAATATGGGAACTGATACTGGCATCCGAAAGTTAAGGTTTGGTGTATCAGTGAGTTGCACGCACACATGAGCATTCAGCTAGCCACACATAAACTCATGCCCACACGATGCCCACATGTTCATGTTTGCATGAACGTGGGGACTTCCCCATGCAACCTCATGCCATCTTAATTCAGCGCCACCAAGTGCAAAGTTGTGTACATAGAAGAAGGAAAAATGCAATGGAAATGTTGTACTTCTCCAGCTGAGGTCAGTTTTGGAGACAAACCCCATGTTGAAGTAGAAACCTGAAATATGTGCCTTAATCGCTGTCCTCACTCTGCCCTCCAGCGATACGTGCTCTTGCCCAAGTCAAACAAAGGACAAAGAGGGGACTCGGCACAAACATATTTGCATATGCACACAGTTTACTCTTGAGTGAGCGCAAATGCTGTGTGCAAAATGGATCCAAATAATCGTAGGTGCAGGCTAATTAAGATAACACATTTTCCATTGCTTATAATCAGTCACATATGCAAACAAATCTGCTCACTATGCATAGATTTTATGGACCCTCGTACGCACATGCACATAGACATAAACGTAAACACGCTGGGGCCACCATAAATTACAGTCGTCCCATCTGGGAGCATTAAGAAGCTGTTAATGAATAGGGTGCTGGAGCAGCAGCCACAAGTGGAGCAAGGCAGCTGGAGGAGGGAGGGGTGCTGGAGGCAGTAAGGATGGGGGGTGGGTAGCATCTGGGCAGCAGATATGTGTGTAGTCATGTAAAAGAGGTTGCGGTAACAGTGCACGTCTTGGGGGAGGAGAGGAACTGAAAGATCTGTTTTGAAGCCAGTGCTCTCCGTGACCTGCCTGGTAGAAAATGCTCTGTATGAGCATTTCAAACACAAACAACCATAATCATAATAATCTTCCTTGTAACGTGAAATTCTGCTGAAGGTCAAACGTGAGTACTCACATTTTAAGCTCCAACATCTAACATTATTTCAAGATGAAAAGCAAAATAAACCCAGTTCCCTCACAATCCCTGATACATAATGGGCTGCAGGGAAAGGAGAGCCCAGACTAATGACTTCACTATCTATGGGAGGTGTCGGAGCTTGTGTGGCAACAGAAGGGCCAGTTATCTTAAGTGACCTTTTAATACTCTAAGCCTTTTCAGTACACTTCCAGTGGCGGGCGTTCAAAGTGGACACATGGGTAATACACAGAGCAGAAGTGTGCCTCAGAAGGAGACAAAAGACACCACCTGTATGCTAATGCATTGTGAGGCTTTCAGAGAGGGCAGCAGTGCAGAAGCACAAGGATGAAGTGTGCCGCTCCTTTAAAGAAAGCCTGGGGCTATAAAATGGAAGCAGAGGCCAAAAATTGATTTCGGACCCACGTTTTTTAACAAGTAGAAAGGCAAGAAACAAGAAAAATCTGAAGTGTGCCACTTTATGGGGGGGAGGGTGCCGTAAAATTGATTTTCTCCTTCTTTATAAGGCTGCAAAGAAGAGAGACAATAAGAGCAACGTGGATGAGTGAGTACAGGATGGTGCTGAGGAGAGAAGAAAGGGCACAGGCAGTAAAATTCATTTCCAATCTATGTGTTAAGTAATGAGAAAGTGAGAATGGTGGAGTGTGCCACTTCAGATGGCAGGAGGTGTCTGAGGAGACAGATAGGACCAAGGGCTGTAAAATTCATTTTCCCTTCCGCTCTTTAAGTAATGGAATAGCCAAAGTCTCTGAGGGTGAGTGTGGTGTCTTTGTCAATAAGCAGAGGGAGGGAAAATGCGGCAATAAAATTCATTTCCTTAGTCTTTATGCTGTGTTTTCCTAAGAAAGAGACAGGTTTGTCTAGCAGAGTGTGCCATGGCAAAGGGACCGCTGTTCATATGGAAAAAAGGAAGTGAGGTCAGAGGCTATAAAAGTCTTTTTCTAATTGCCTCAAGTGATAAAGCAGAGTAGCAGCATGTGCCTGCTGAATGGAGGGTGGAGTAATTGCTATTAATCTGATTTTTAGAGTGGCACGCTTGCACAAAAACCTAGACCATTCCGCCTTCACAGCCCTGGACCACACATGTGTTCCCTTTGCTCATTCATAAACAGACTTATGTAAACACATCTTCAGCATGCACGCAGGCACACCAGTCGTGTCAGCTAGATTTACCACTATCTCTGTGCTCCTTTAGACTCTGGAGCTGCAGCAGCTCTTTTTTTTTCTCCACGCTATCTTGTTTCAGCTGAAAAGCCCAGAGCCATCTATTTACCACACTGTCTCTCACTGTGTATACATTCCGACCTCTGCGCTGTGAATTTTTCACACCGTCTATTACTATATTTCAGCTGCAAACTCCTGAACCGTTTTTAATTATATAATGCTCTGTCAGTGCACTTGTTTTTTTTTTCACATCCACTCTATCAGCCAAACAAGCTGCAAGAAAAAGAAACCTCAGAGCTGGAAAGTTGCATGGATACTACATCTCATCTGTCAGCAGGAGTCTGCAGCAACTCCACTGTAGCTGTTGAGTGAACATGCATGTAAAGTATAACCTGTTAGCAACAGTGTCACTGCTGTTGCTATCAGTGTGACAGACAGAAGGGCATGATTCTGGGCAACTGCCAATATCTCCTCTTTCCCTCAAGACTGCCGAGGGCCGATCGGTGCTAGAAAGGTCTGGGCACTTTGGACAGATCTCTGTTCTTTCAGGGAAGTAAGAACATATTCCTTTCAGTTCAACATATTTCAGGGGATAACGAGAAAATACGGATGGCTTCTGCAGCCGTAGGCATAACACTGTCGCCACTAAAATTTAGTTAAGATGACTATACTCTGGGATCAGGTGCATTAGCCTACAGCTTCCTCCAAAAAAGTGTCTCTGCAAGCCTTGTCACCTCTATTCAACTTCCTCTCTCCACATTTCCTCTGGAGAAACGTGCTCAGCTGGCACCTGTGAGATTTTTAGAGCTCTCCGTTAAAAATCTCATTGTGTAAGTGCAGTGCGGTGCTGAGCTGTCTAAAGAACGATATCATTTTAGGTTTGCTTTCTTCTCAGCCTTACGTGATGGGAAAAAAATCGATACACCGTACTATCGCTATATTTTGCATGGTAATATTGTCGATCGATACACAGAATAAATAACTCAAGATATAGATAACTAAATAACTTAATCTAATTGCATAAAAAAGATCCTGACAAACTTTTAACTTTCAGGACATAATCTATACCAGATTAAAGGTGATAAATCACCGTATATGTTACTGAAATATTCAGCATAACACAAAATATCAAAAATTGCAACATCGTATCGTGGGGTGAGGTGATTCCCACCTCTATATCTTTGCATGTGATGCAATAAGGTAATTGTGCTTGTGCTTGTTACTTGGTTGGCAACTTATTCACACTTAGCCCCTCATACACTCTCGGTCTGTTGTGCTGTTGTGTCAAGAAAAAGCAGGGGATGGTAAACAGAACCTCTGGGTGGTCCCCTTTCTCCGGACTCGCACTCCCTGGACACACTGTAAAGTCTGCTGACAGGAGGAGAGCTCTTTTCTTTTCAGCACAACCTGCGTCGCTGCACTCCTCTCCTTTCTGTTCTGTCGCTTGTTTGTGGCTGCCAGAGTCTATGGAACTGCCCTCATACATATTGAAGGGGCTTTTGAGGAATCCACCAGTGTGCGGCTTTTTCATCCTCCTCTCCCTATTTACATTTGAGTGTCAGTCTCTCCCTCTTTTTCTCCTTGCATCTGTCTGTATCTCTCTAAGAAGTACTTTTGCATTCCACTATTCAATTTAGGTTTTTCTCACCCTTTTCCACCTGCCCACTTTGATGCAGGCCCCCCTGTTTTCTCACACCACTTAGCGCTGCCTAAATATTTCTGGTCTTTGTTTTGTGCCAGTCCTTCTCTTCACTCCAATTTTTTTTGTTTTGTTTTGTTTCCAGAGACATCTCTTGTTATATTCCCGTATATCTCTAGATTTTTATCAATGTCAAATAATGCCATTCTGGCATATTTCCATCCCTTTCTTTGGGTCCTGCTTCTTTTCTGTTCCAAAGTCCAGTATTAATTTATTTCAGCTTGTTTTAAATCATACTCCCACTTCTCCTCACTTCCTATTTATTATTTTCTTCCATCAATCGAGAATCACTACTGCATCTCGTGCCCCTGTCTCCCCTGCATTTGTATTTTATGCCTCATCTGAAGATCTTATTACATCTTGTGCCTCTCCTCTCTCCCTCTGTCCTTCTTATTTGTTTCCTGTCTATTTCTATCTTTCTCACCCTCTTGCCAGCCCCCTCTTATTCATTTGGCATCCATCCCTTCTTCCGCCTCTCCCCGGCACTTACTTTCGCCTCAGATATATTTCTGTGTACACATTAAGTCTCTTTTCACCTTGATTCTAAGCCGTCCTCCCTCACATCTCTTCTTGTTATTAAACTTCCTGTAGCTCGCCGTCTCGCATGTAGAATTTTTTAAATGTTTTCTCACTGCCTCGACTGGAAGGGACATCTGAGGCGGAAATCCATTCATTGTCAGCCTTTCCTGAATTACTCTGCATTGCCCAGAGTAAGAACTGCATTGTTCATTTGTTTGCCTGTGAGTCACCTGCAATATCTCAGACACCATTTACCAGATTTGGACAGTTTCAGGGAAATGATGCATTGCACCTTAAAATTTCAATCTTCCCAAGGGAGGCAGCCATAATCACAGGTCAGTAAAAGTAGCATGTTGGCTAATTGCTGGCCCAAAGGTCTCCCTGCATCATTTATCGGTGAGACATGTTTATTGTTGCCTCATGGTTTGTCCCCCTTTTCTTCATTTTTCCCTGCATCCTTTCACGTCACATATTGTCCTTCTTAAGTGTATCTTTTTTAAGCCCCTCACTCTCATCTCTCTCGCCTCTTCATTTTAGCTTTCATTCTTCGTCTTACGCTCTTGTTATCTAACATTGTGTTTGCATTTCTCCTCAGTCCTCCTCCTCCTCCTCATCCGCCTCCTTCTCAGCTGCTCTTTGTCTCTCAGTATGCGCTTCTGTGATGGTGGGTATGCAGGCATACATTTTTGTGTGTCTGTGTGCGTGGGTGCTTTCCTGAATGTCTAAGCATACCGACTGACCAGCTGTCAGCAAGGCCGCTAACTGAGATGCCGCCTTCATAGTATTACCTGATCTCCAGTCTTTCAGCTGGCAAACTGATCACTGGATAAGGCTATGCATAATCAACCGCTGCTTTATTTACCTCTGATAATTAACCACAGCCAATTAAGAACTGGCACTTACAACTTCATCGCTTTGCTGTAATGTGATCAGTTACTTACTGATTGCTTTGCTCTAAAATTGCTCCACCTAGTCATTAGCTTTGCTTTCTGTTGCCTCGGGAAAGTTGAAGAAAAATCATTTGTTCCAAAGGAGGCAGAACGAACTTCTTCACATGCAAACTACTGGAAGGAGGGTTATGCTATCTTTACAGAGAATTTCATAAGAGGAGGTAGACCTGCGCAATGCTAATTACTGGAAACACTTCACTTCATTGTCTGCAAAGAAAGAGCTCATAGGTCCAGGAACAACTCCTGCAGAGAAGCTGCAGTGACTAACAATAGAGGACAAAAACCAAAGAGGCCGAGACACACAGTGGACTGGGCACTGCCGGGCTGCTCCAGAGTTCACACTAACACAGGTCGCTTTATGTAAATAGATGGTGGGCTCTTGTTTGGGGATGGGGACGTTATGACAGTCATTAAACCTCTCATTTGTATTCACAGCCAGGGACCAAACACTTTTCCTTTAATGGTTATGCAGGAGAGCGTGACGACAGAAAAGGACCGCCGATCTCCAACAGAAGAAAAGGAGGCAACTTGATGTGGACCTTTTCAAACTTGCTGCTCAGGCTTACGTAGACTAACATGTTAAACAGGTTAAAAACCCTTCCCCAAGCATAACTTCAAACAGATCACCTGAAAAGGTATATATTAGAAATTGTGTACATTTGGAGAAAAACAAACCCTCCATGGTTTGATTTATCTGTTCGGGATCATGGAAAGTGCATTTCTATGACATCATCTAATTACACTGGTTGAAACGGTCGAAAAAAAAGCAAATTATGGACAGGCGAGTTCCCATGCCTGCATAAAATGGTTCTCCCTATCATTTTCCTATATCTTATTTTCATGCCACGGAACAGGCTTGGTGCAAATCCCGTCAGGATTTGAGGTGAAAAGGGTTGTGTTTATGTGTGTGCGTGCGTTTGTGTTTGTGTCTGTGCGGACATGTACGCCTGCAGAGATTCATTTGTGCATCTGTCTGTCTGTATATATACATATATATAAATGCGTATATCGGGCTGAGCTGCAGTTTTGTCCTACCCCGTCTTTCTTTCTGTTTACTCATTCAGAAACTCAGGTTGGTATGAAATTAAAGGTCTGCTCATTTAGGCCCTGATAGAGTTTTGACATAAATGTCGGCGTGGAGAAAGCATTTCCACAAAAAAAAATTGATTGCAATGCAAATGACAATTATGTTTGCAGTCCCTCTCAGCCTGTTATCTTGCCACCGAGCCAGAGAAAACAATTGGACTCTCAAAAAATTGATCCACTGGGATGAGCGCTCTCCATGAATACAAAACACATTATTTTGGATGACCTGCTTGACACTGAATAGCACACAATTACCATGTATATATGCCTTTCTGTATTTGCTCTGTGTGATATGAAATGGTCTGTCTGTTTGGACAGAATTCTAAAACACAGAATGCATTGTGAATACTCAAAAGCCCCGAGCACAGAATGCATTGTCTGTAATATAAAAAAGACTCCTCTTGAGTGTGGGACTTTTGCAAGAGAAAGTAAATAATACTCAGAGTTTATGTAAACCTCTCAGCAAAATAGCAGTGTGGGTGTCTCATACTAGTGATTATTCAAAGACGAAGGACAACAGAGCACAGAATCAGACCTGGGTTAACAGGTGATGCAAATAGATATTAGTGCTTTAATCTGCTTGGAGCGCCAGATGAGTGGGATGCATCTGTGACAATTAAACTGTCAAATAAACTGTTGATTTGCGTTCAGCAGTCTACCTGGCAGATCAATTATCTTGTTAAACTGTCAGCTACAGTCTTCTAGAATTCCATGTTTTCTTGTGGCTAAACACCAAACTGTATGAGGCGTGTTTAAACACAAGCAGAAAACCTTGAAAGCTTCGCCTCACAGATGCACTGAGCTTAACAGGCTGTAAGAAAGCAATAATTTCTTTCACTCTTCTGCTCTTATATCCTGTGGAATGAGACACCTTTCAGATTAAGTCTTACAGTGTGGTTACATCAGGAGTGTATCCTGCACCCTCTGCACTCCTTCTACACTTTCTTAAAAATCAGCCAAACACCTGCAGAGTTTATCCGATCCTGTCCCCGAGTCTTATTTACATCCTAAAAAGAGGAATCAATCCTCTCATCTGAACTCATTATCCCGAAAGGTTTCGCCCCCCTTTTTTTCCCCTGACTTAATTTGAGATTTTTCATGTTTTGAAAGCTGTTATGCTGCTAATCGGGCATAGCAAATAAAGTGCTGTGTCAAGTAGAAGCAGGCTTGAAAACCCCTTCTGTCAACAAGGCCTCACTATGCTGAACAAGCAGCCCGCGGTCCTGATTATCCATGTCAATGGAACAGAAAATGAGAATAAAGATTTGCAGTGTAACTGACAGCAAGAAGGTTACATGCTTCCAGTTAAATCTGCAGACTTTGTATTTGGCCATGTAGAGCTCTTTACCATTCATATGGCATCCAAGGTTTGAAAGCTAGTTCCTATTTTTTTTGTTCTTTTTTTAACATTTCTAACATACAAGTTTAAGCCCTTATAGTAATGACAGGAATAACACAGTCACGGTCATCATTAATGTCTGTCATCATGCAGAAGAGCCGTTGGACATAAATCTACTAGCAACAGTTTGAAGAATTACTATACAAACATACCAGATGTTGCTCAACGAGTTCTCAAGCTAGGGGTGTTGCAATTCAATGATAGATAAGGACTTACGAGAAAAGAAACACACTATTTCAACTCATTCCATGGTTGAAAACTGAATGCAAGTGAAACACAAAATCATCTTTTGGATACTGTAATGTATAGATTTTGTTTATAGTGTGTTGGAGAGGCAGCAGCATGACTGTATATTAATTTTATGATGTAATCTGTTGTTCATGTTTCCAGGTTAGCCCAAGGTAAAAGTCTGAAAACAACTGAAATACTGTTGCAAGTTCACTATAGATGTAGCCATATTCAAGGACGCGCTTTCCTGCTTTGCAACACGTTTATAACAATCCGCTAACGGAACAAAAGCATTGACTTTTGGTAGTTTATAACAAAAGCTATCAATTACAGATTTATTTGAATACTGCTGTTACATTAGGGTAATGTGGACGCACGGAAATCTGCAACATATGACATGTATTTACACTTGAAGCATAATAAAGTTACGATTAAAAAATCTGGCCTATAAATCACAGCAAACCCTCTGTGTGTTTACCCAGACACCCTGTACACGCCGGAGTGGTGATACTGTGCACAACACACACACACACACACACACACACTTGCAGAGAAACCTGTGCAGCTCGCTTCTCTCGGACAGCCCTCTGATTGGTCTCCTCCGCCATAGGAGGCGTGACACGCGGCTGTGGGCGTTTCACAAAACCAACCTCCACTCAGCTCAACCTCTCATTCACTACGGATTTGTCGAGTAATCTCAGTCTCCCTTCACTTATTTTTTTATTCCTTTGCGAATATAAAGAAATCTCTCTCAGATCTGCTGCGTGCGTCAAGTTCTTTAATTAACAGGTTCACGGATAAGCTTTCTTCGGTAAACTTTTAGTTTTTTTTCTCTTTTTTTGTGCACAACCGTGCACAACCGTCTCTGCACGCCTTCACTCCTCTCCACCATGGATTTGGTTTGGATTGTGGGCTTCTTTGGGAGCGTCTGCGCCTGGTGTGCTTCAGCGGAGCGGCACAGTGTCTACTGGAACAGCACAAACCCAAAGTAAATATGTTTTCCATTTGCGCCAATTTAGCGCACTTCGAATCGTCTTTGCGCACTCTTGTTTCTTAATCGGTTCGACAAACTGATTTCCTTTTGACATCAAACACACTTTTAGCCGCATTTTCAGTTTTGGCAAAGCCGTTATCTTATATTCAGATGCACGCTGAATAGTTGCAGCTCATGTATATTCAGCGAGATGCCTGTGATGAGCGCCTGATAGAATCGACTGTCTGCTGTTGTCATGATAATGCGGGACAGGAGTATCTTCCCTCTTCGCCTCTTTCTGAGCTCTAACCTGTTATCGTGGTGTTGTTTACCTGTAATTCTTTGTTTAAGCTGTCCAGATTTAATCCCTCTCGCAATCTGTGTAGCCTACCTGCACAGCAGCATTAGTTACGCCAGGTTATGTCATCTGTTTATCTCTCTGGGCTGATATTGAGGCAGTTAAATAGTTCACGCTTAGTAGGGAAGAGAGCTGCTTTAAATGTAAATGCGGGGGGAGTGGGGGGAGTAGAGGAAACAGCGGGTTTCTGAGGTTTAGGACATTTAATCTTTGAATACTGCTTGTCTTATCTTGCCCGCATCTCAGCATGTGGATACAGTGTTTTTGTATGTGCGTGTGCGTGCAGCAAACATGTCAGTAAACTTCTCTTATGTCTGTATTCATGAGTTGCACTTCTACCCGGGTTTGGATACAGTTTTTCCCTGGCAAGGGTTGAATTTTTCTTTTTCCTTGTTGATTTTTACAGGCTTGACTCACTGCAGAATGTGTTGAAAGATCTGTTGCAATATCCTCCCCATCTGACACCGAGTCCTAACCTCTGAGTAGAGTGGGAGGTTGCCATATCTCCTAAATCAAGAGATATCACTTGGGTTCTTACGTGGCTGTCAGAGAGACATAGGGGTGTTCATATTTCAGGTGGTAAGACGAGTAATAATGGTGTATGACAGTGACAGAGGAGGTAACTTGAGGCCTGCCCAGTAGGTCACGCTGTGGGAGAGAGATGGATTGCTCAGGGAGGAGAAATTGGAGCTCAAATTGTCGGGGTTAGGGGCCATTTGGAGTAAGTGGGGGTCAATTAGAATTATGGTTGATGATGGCTGGGGTGACATGGCTCGGGGTACGAAGAGGGTTAGGTTTTCACTCCACAGATGAACCTCTACGTGCACCCCTACACAAACACACACACACACACACACAATAGGGCAAGCACAAACAGGTACTCCTGGCAGGCAATCCCTCAATCACAACCCAGCATGTTCAGTCGCACCAAGTGACGCTGTCTGAATCAATCAGTGCTGGGCTTACACACTTTCCCTCTGGTGGGCAAACACATATTGTATATTCAAGCGTTCTTCCACACAAGCTTACGTTCAACCACTTTCTCCCTCCTCATTTCCCCTGTGGTTAAAACAACAGCAGTTGCTGTTCTCAGAAAGTCCGTAATTACAACGACAAAGCCTTTCACAGGAAATCAGAATGAAGTCCCAGATGGAAAGGCGTTCTGCTGTGTCCCCGCTGTGGAATGACAGTGATCATTCCCATATATATACTGATAATCCGTCTTTTTGCACTTGCTTTTTTTTCCCAGATGACTGTGCTAAATCTCTCCCTTTAGCTACTCTTAATCCTGTTTTCACAGAAAAAGCACGAGAGTTTTTATTTGGTGCTTTTCATCATTCACCGCAATCTCCCCTCCCCTTTGACCTGTTACTTGATAGCGTGTTTTCTTTTTGTTGGTCCGGGTTAATTGTTCCATCCAATTGGTCAGAGAGCCATCGTTAATCAAATTGATCTGAGATTGATCGCTTTAGTCCATGTGGCATATACTCATTTCCTTTTTTTCCCCATGTGGGTGTGTTAAGGGAATTAGCAACACACACACACACACACTCACACAGTTTCCCTTCCTAACATGTTTGTGTGCACAGCTTGGGGCCTGCTGACTTCCAAGACTTCCAAGGTCATATCTGCCTCTACCTAAGGACTACTTTTTATGTTTCAGTACAACAAAATCTCCTACTGTGTGTTTGTGTTCGTGACCTTTTTGCTTGCTGGCATATTTGCGACCTTTGGTTCTGATTAGCAACAGTTTAATCACCAGCCAGGTTTGACTGCCAGAAAGAGGCTCACCAGTGTTCAGCTTTGGTCCCGGCATGCCAGCGTGTGTTTTTTGTAAAGGGAGTGTCTGTGCATAAGCTTACTCACATACACAGCATCGCCAGATTCAAGTGACTCACACGCTCTCATACACATTAACCCAGTCTCACACACACACACACACACACACGCACTACACATTTGGGATTGATGTTGACATTGGCCCAGGAGCCCTCTGGACTCTACAACTTCGATGTGAGGCAATAATCTGCTCTTTCAGTGCTCCTTACTCCCTTTTCCCTGCTGACAGAGCATGAGAGGACCACCACCTCCACCACCCCCACCTCCTCCTCTGCTTTGTACCTGTCTCTCCCTCTCTCTGGCACCTCCCTCCCCCTCTTCTTGGCCAGGTTCCCTCTGCAGCCTGGTTCTGTGGGCTCTGTGAATCTGTTAACCGTTTCATGGCACGCTCACACACACGTTTGATCTCAAAGAAGTCTTTTAACTAATCTCTTATAATTCTGAAGTGATTTTTTTAGAACAGCTGTTTGATATTGGGTTAGCTGCGTTTCCAAGTAGTTTTAGCTCACCGTTCCTTCGTTAAACTGAGCTTGCTTCCTGCTGGCTCACACGAAAGTTATTTAAGGTATGTTTCGCTCGCATGGAGCATTTTCTCGGTTTTTATCCGGTCAGTCCGGCTTTTTTGTGATGCTCCCCATACAAATTGGGACTTGCTCTTCACGGTGGGCCACAGAAAGAGAATAGTAACTGGTGTGACTGATCGAGGGTCAGAGTTCGCTATGTGATGAAGTGGCACGGCCTCTATCAATCTGTCAGTCATTCTGTCACGTCGGTGGTCCCTGAATACTGGCTGCCACTCAGGCCAGCCCCTCTTCACACAGCCGTGGCTCTGCCTCTGGGAAACTCTCTTTCTTCCCTCTCCTGTCTTTTCGGTCCCCTTCACTCCTTCACCAGCTTTTATCTCAACTTTACAAGCTGTCCCTTTTCAGTCTATTATTTCCTCACCTCCAGCTCTGGTTCTCAGAGAAGGGGAGAAGGAGGGAAGCATGGTAAGAGGTGTGGAATTTTTTTTTTTTTTTTAATCATTCTTGGCACCCATAGCGAGCCGTCACAAGGCACTTTGCCCTTTCCTTCAGGGAAAAAGAGCCCCCCCACTCACACATATACACTTTGCACTCTACCTTTTAAGCTTCCTTCTTCTACTTCCTTAAGAAAGGCTACTCCAGTCTTCCCAGCAAAACTGTTTTCGCTCTCCTTTCGGCCTTTTAACGTGCCCCTCTTGAACGTCTTGCTTAGCAGTGGAAATGGTGGAGCCTGTCTGAGAGCTCAAGTTATTAAAGGAGAGAAAGGAGAAGGAAAAAACACAGAAGTGTATGTGTAGGAGTAAGTAAAAGTGTCTGTGTGGGTGCATCCATGTTTGAGAGATGAAACATAAGACTGGCTAGTCCACTGGCGTGATTTGGTGGGGGCAATAGATATGAGATGTTTGCAGTTTCCAATTTAAATGAATTAAAATCTTTTTTTTTTCTTTTCTCATATACATCCAGAACACTTCACTTTTCAAATCCTAATCCAGCTTTAACCCCCTGGAATATCCTTCCCCTCCCCCTTCCCTTTAGTTGGTCCATCTCCATATTTCTCTCAAAGTGTCCGTCGCCCTCCCCTCTCACCACTCTTAATCTGGCTTTGTAATCTGTCTGGTGCATTCAATCTGGAAAAAAATGCTGCCTTGTCAGGCAGATGGTAATCACCTCTTTTGGGTTCAGTGACCACTCAAGTGTGTTGATGATTCCCATCTTTACAGTCTGCAATCATAATAAAATTTTACCTCAGTGATCACGTTGATAAGGTTCTTCTTTTCCTTCCAGCTCACTTGTTCCTGCAGAGTCAGAACAGGAGGGCTTGTTTTATTGACTGAGCTAGATAGTGAATCGGGCCAAAGGTTTTAACTTCCCGCAGGCGTGATGTTGGTGTTACTAAAGTCTGCACGCTGTCTGCTGTGTGTCTCCTGCGAAGTGTTGCGCTTCCTGGTTACGTTTTTCCCGGGAAAACAGCGTATCCTGTCTGCACAATAAACAATACATTTCTCACACACCAGCACACGCAAGGGTTTAAAGGTCTGGATACAGGAGCTGATTGAATTTCCCAGGCTCACATTAGAATGAACACATTTAGAGTAAATAGCTGAGCAGGGATTCAACTTTCAAGCACAAATGATGATTTGGGATCTGTCTCCTGTCCCCGCCCCGCTGTCAAATCGTTGTATGTCTCTATTTGGGATTCTCCTCTGATCAGTTTCACCTCGTTCGACCTCGGCCAGTGTTTCTGCCCTCTGCCCGTCCTCATGCTTCTTCCTTATCTACACACCAGACTTCCCCTGCACCTTCCCGCTATGCTGCTCCAATCTGCTCTGCTTTACAAGTGTTCAGTCCCACACATAAAACCAAGGAGGAAGAAAAGCTCCATTAGTACACAGATTTATGATTATGGTACAATTACAATTGCGAACAGACCTCGCACTCTCTTTATTAGATGTGTCTGAGCCAGAGATTATGTGTGTGTGCGTCCGTGTGCATGTGTCCTTCAGACTTGTTTGTCAATTCCTGGTGGCATTCAGTGCACGATGTGTTTGATTGAGGAAGAATTGGCCAGCAAGAGTCAGATATTATCTCTGAAATGAACCATTGTGGTTGTTTTTGTTTTGTAAATATCAGCTATTGTGCAACTTTTTTGTTTTTCCTTCTCTTTTGGGCCTGTTTGTTAAAGGTCTAGATGTAGTGTGTAAACTTGTCTGCACAGCAACTATCGCCACCCCTGCAGGTCAGCTGTAATATTACCATAATTTCTACTTGACGTCATAAGCAAGAGCTACCATTTCATTAAAGGAGTTTTTGCCTGTACTCACATATTGTTAATTCTCACTGGAATTCATTAAGTTACAATCTGAGATTGTTTTTACAGGAGGAAAAAAACAATAAACATGAAAGTTTTATTTCATTTGAAAAAAATCAATCTTGCAAAATCGATTTTCTTATACAGATATTTGCCTGCTGAGAAATGTGATGTCAGAGATGACCTTTCTGCTTTGGCCCTTATAAGATACAAATGGCTCAGGGGACAGTATAAGGCAGCTGGAAAGAGCATATGTATTCATCTAACCCTCCTTAGTGCAGTGGAGTCGGCCAATTATTTCTCTGCTGAACTTAAAGCTTTGTGTCTTCGCTGGGTGGCAAAGGGAGCTCAGCTAGGTCAGCAAAGTACGCCAGCAGAATGACCAATGAACCGGGCGGACAAAGGTTGAATGACAAGACCAGAGAAAGCTGATTGAGATGGATGGCGAAAAGTCACACGGTGCAAAGAATGAAGGCTGGAATACTATGTTAACGGGGTTGGATCATATTTGTTTCTATGATGGCCCCTGCATACCCACATCACATTGTGCTTGGCTATGCAAACGGTGGGTCAGAGACCTGCATAGTTGGAATACCACCAGAAAAGGCTGCGATTGGTGCAGCAGGTCTGAGTGGGGGGAGTGACAGAGTTGACACTAGGATCTGGTTTGCTTATTGAGTGTTGAGAGATAGACAGGGAGTGGGAAGGGTCGGCTGACGTTGATGGATGAATGGGTAGGTAGATGGATGAAACAAGAAGAATCCGGGCAATAACATTAAACAGTCCCGCTTAACTCGGCTAAGTTTGGATCTGGAAAAAGCTTCACCTGTCATGGAGTCATGTGGTTTTGAGGGATTTACCTTGCAAAAAAAGTACTCCCTTGTGTCCAGTGTCTTTCAGCATTCTGTTACCACCTCTTGGTTCCCATTTTTGCACGGACACATTTGCACACACCCACACACACATATAGCTATACATAGACAATGTGTCTCTTTTGAACTCCAAATCTTCAGTGAAAAGCCATAATACCCCTTCTCTATGTGAGAACAATAGAGGTGGGAGGGGGGGAAAAAAGCTCCACCCTGCCTGTCTCACCCCTTACTCTGTCCCCAGCCGTCATTCCCTGCTCTGGGCCTCGCTGTCCAGTCTAAGCCCCTGTATTAAGTAGGGTCTGGTGCTGATGAATGGACCTCAGTTCAGCCGCTGCTCCACCCAATAATCCAGGCTTGGGCGAGCCAATTAGGTGGTCCCCACATTCCGGTTCAGTCATCCGTTACGGAAAATAATCTTGTTTATGTGGTTAGGGTGACTGTATGAAGCTCTGAGAGACAGTGGGTTAAGAAGACAGGAACTCTTTTTGGAAGCTGTAGTGAGATCTGGGTAGTTTGTTCTACAATGACCTTTATGGACCTTAGAATAGATTTAAATGAATCTTTACAGAGAGTAATTCCCATTATCCGTCTGTAGAATTTTAAATGCTTAAAGACCCTTCTTGCTGACTGTCCATGTAGAAAATTCTCCGGTGCTGACTTGGCAAGTGTCCGACCTTTGATCCACGCCGCAGCCTCTTCGCCTCAGAGCTCTGACATTCCACAGGGTGAGAGAGTGCAGAGATGAGAGGGTGATGGATGGATGAAAGAAGGGGATAGAGGTAGACAAGAAAGCAAAATGCAGGCCAGAGAGATTAAAGAAGAGATTAGACTCCTGAAGTTTCCTGAAAAGGCTCCAATAAATTCGGAATTCCTTCTCAGAAGAGGAGGAAGAGTGGTAAGGAGCAGCCTGTGACCACTTGGCATTCCCTCGCTATCATCTCTGTTCATTATTAGCATTTATTATCCACCTTATCGCCACTGAAACACACTCCCAGATTCCCCAGAGCACCAGAACGGCAACACACACACGCACACCTACTCAGACATAAACAATCCCAGACTTGAATGTATCAGGCTGAGACAGACACTTGCACACAATCCTTGTTGCATATCTGCCATAGCTCCACAGATCATCCGTAAGTAGAGAGTACCACTCTGCTACTCCACGCTGAGTTTACTGAGGCTTCGGGTGTCACTGGCATTAAAAGGCATCCTGGGAAAAAACAATGGGAATAAACCAAAACAGCCTTATTGACTCAGAGAGGGAGACAATCTGGTGGAGGGAAATAACAAGGGACACACACTGGGGAAGGCTGAAAGTGAGAGGATTTTGTTTGCTAAAGTGAAGGTGGCATGGTTTGACTTTGTTGTTAAACTGTGTGACACAGGGGCCAAAGCTCTCTTTGAAGTGCGTAACCGCAATCAGTTAATTAAGCTGATGATGTGGAACGTTTCAGTGCTGAGGCGTTGGGGGGGTGAACAAAAGGCAGCAGGATAATTAAAACTATTTGCCATTAATAAAAGGCGCTAGCCAAACTCCTCTGGTGCATTTTCAGTGGCGGTTCTCCCTGCTAAGTGAAGCACTCCATCAGTGCGGGCACACTGTGAATAGAAACACTGTATGAAACGGTGGCATTGATAGAGCAACAGTAGCACTCACATAGAAACATTTACTGGGTGAGACTTCAAAAGCCATTCCCAATTCAAGCCCTTTGACCCACCCCCTTCGCCCACGTCTATTCATCCCCCTTCACTCTCAAGCCTGCAGGGGCTGGGAAGTGGGGAGAGGGAGGACATAATTACCCCCTTCCAGGGCGACTTTAATACCCTTTTTTTGTGTTTTAATTGCACCCCCTTCAACCTCCTTTCTAATGAACACATTGGGACCATACTACAACCTGTTTGTAATCAGGACTAGAGGTCAGGGAGGGACTGGCTATAGGGAGTTTGCTAGTGTGTGCACGTGTGTGTGTGCTCAGGGTGTGCAGTGGGCTGATAACTCTGTCAGGCAAAAGCAGAGAACAACGGTGTTTGTTCAATAGTGTTATCGATTCAGCTGGAATTGAAAGCGGCATGGGGAAAAAACACTTTAACAGCAATCTGGTAAACAGAGCATGGCAGGCAAACTGCAGATAAGCACTAAGCTGCCTGCTCCGTGGCAAAATTATAATTATTCCTCTCCCCACCGAAAGTTGGCTGGAACTTGTTGGCGAGATGGAAGTTTCATTGGTCCGCTAAAAAAGATGCTTGGTTTCTAATGGGCCCGTGTTTCTGGCTTATCTGGCCATCAGTATTGATGGCATGCAGTCAGGCAGAGAGAGGCAAAGGGACGGGGGAAGGGAGCCAGAGGGGTAGTAGGAGTCAGGGCCCACAGTTTGGAGCCACTGTGTCTATCCTTTTACCAAGGGGGTACCAGGGAGACCCCTGGCAACAAACAACAACACCAGCTAACGAGCGACTGGAGCCAGGGCCTGTGCACTTTGATCGTTAGTCACACATATGGACCTTGTCACACAAACACAAACTCCCCAAATGCTACTTGTTACATTTAAGGAGTGGGTGGAGGTGGTGGTGGTGGGTTGATAAAAGCCAGAATTCCCAAAGAAAAGCCTGCTTTAGGAAAGAAATGCCATCACTGGTGTCAGTTTAACACCCTACGGGCTTTTGGGAGCTCATAACTCCTTGAGATCTGTAGATCTGATTAAACAGCAGTCAGCTAGCTATCTCTTTTTAGGGGTAGTGTCGAACTATGCGTATATTAGTTGCAAAAGCAACAAAACTCTATATTACACACACATTCACCCTGTGTGTTATAAAAATATTTAAGTCTGTCAAATTTCATCTACTCTCAGGGAACCCCTGGCGATCCAGAACAGTAGGAGACGGTAAACTGATAGGCATCGAGCTCAGTACCATGGGAGGAGATGTGTGTCTGCCTGTGTGGGTTCAGTGGGTGTAAATAGTAGGTAGCTACAGCTTTAGGTTGTTGATAGATGGGAATTACTGCGAAGTGAGTGTGATTTTGTGTGTGTGTGTGTGTGTGTGTGTGTGTGTGTGTGTGTGTGTGTGTGTGTGTGTGTGTGTGTGTGTGTGTGTGTGTGTGTGTGTGTGTGTGTGTGTGTGTGTGTGTGTGTGTGTGTGTGTGTGTGTGTGTGTGCACTTGTTTTCGTGACATCTGAGGACAATTTTATGATAACACACTCACAAAATGAGGACGCTCGGAAAAATGAGGACATTTTGAGGTCCTCATTTTTCCGAGCCTTCTAAAGTGTTCTAGAGGCCCCAACATGCTCCCAAACCAAAAATCTCGAATGTCCTGAAATATCACAATTTTATGAAAAAAAGTGTGTTTAAGTGTGTTTAGCGTTTTTGCTCACTTTCAGTTTCGCCGCCTACTGGCCAGTTTTGGAACAAAACACACTTTTAACACACTTTCAGTGACGTCACTCTGTGAGTCCTCATTTTGTAGGTGTGTCAGACACAATAACACATTTGACCCAGGTTATAGTGGCGTCACTCTGCGAGTCCTCATTTTGTAGGTGTGTCAGACACAATAACACATTTGACCCAGGTTATACCCTTCTTGGGGCTTAAGCAAGGGTAACAACAGTTAAATCAGGCAAATCTTGACAAAAATGAAGGTCTTTAGATTCAGTTATTAGTGCCTGCACATCTTGGGTTTTTTGTTGTTGACAAAATGTCTCAAAATATAAAGTTTCAACATTTGTGTAATTATATTACTGTTATTTAATGAGTCTTACTTCTCAAAATCAATGCACAAATTGTCTGACCTTCACTAAGCAGAATGATGTGTGTGCAGATTTTGACCCTTGAAGAGTTTATATTAATCTGCATTAATATAATTGCATCTGCAATCTGCAGTTGAACTTAGAGATTCCTGCCGCTGTCATGTGATTCAGTATGATCATCAGGCTCAGTCTCGACTCTGAATTCCAAGAGGGCAGCAGCATGTCTCCTTGTTGAATGTCTGCTTTGAATTTTGGGTTGTTTTTTTTGTTTTGGTTTTTCTCCTCTGCTACTACCAGAAGTTGTCTGCACCACACCAGGGCCTGTGCTGCTAGCATAAACCAACTGAGCCTCAACCAGGGCCTGTGCTGTTTTCTGAGGCCATCTGCACCGCACCAGGGCCTAGCTAGACCCATAGGCACCACACCAGGGCCTTTACTGCTGTGTAATCAATTACTGTAAATGTACATGTTATCAGGAAATGATCAGACGGCAGAGGGTTTTCAGGAAACACTGTTAAATGTTCAGTTTCTATTTCATATGTTAAAACAAGATCTAGAGTGTGATAAAAGTGGTGGGTGGGTTCTTTTACATTTTGAGAGAAGCCAATTGAGTCTAATAACAGATTAAATGCCATGTTGAGGCTGTCATTTTTAGCATCTACATGGATGTTAAAATCACCCACAATAATTATTTTATCTGAGCTGAGCACTAAATCAGATAAAAAGTCTGAGAAATCAGACAGAAACTCTGTAAGGCCCAGGTGGACGATAGATGATAACAAGTAAGACTGGTTTCTGAGTTTTACAGCTGGGGTGGACGAGGCTAAGCATCAGGCTTTCAAATGAATTAAAAGTCTGTCTTGGTCTTTCGTTAATTAATAGGCTGGTGTGAAAAATTGCTGCCACACCGCCCCCTCCGCCTGTGCTGCGATTTCTGGTAGTTAGAATTACTCGGGGTGTTGATTCATTTTAACTAACATAATCATCCGACTGCAACCAGGTTTCTGTAAGGCAGAGTAAATCGATTTGTTGATCAATTATTAAGTCATGTACTAACAGACTTGGAGGAGAGCGCCCTAATATTTAATAATCCACAATGTTTTACTCTTTGGTTCAGATGTGGATACTGTATTGTTCTTTCTTTTTGATTTTTTTTATGTTTAAATTGTTTTTGCTGGTTTTAGTTTGTTTTTGTCTGTTTGGGAGCTGACACGGTCTCAGTGGAGATGGGTTTTGGGGGTAGCAGGAGGAGAGAAGCTGCAGAGAGGCGTGTAAGACTGCAACTCTGCTTCTTGGTCCCAACTCTGGATAGTCATATTTTGGGGCTTTAATAAATTTGTCCATATTTCTAGAAATGAGAGCTGCTCCATCCAAAGTGGGATGGATGCCGTCTCTCCTAACAAGACCAGGTTTCCTCCAGAAGCTTTGCCAATTATCTATGAAGCCGACATCATTTCTGGGACAACACAGACAGCAATTTAAGGAGAAATGCAGCTAAACAGGTCACTCCTGGTCTGATTGGGGAGGGACCAGAGAAAACTACAGAGTCAACATTGTTTTGGCAAAGTTACACACTGATTCGATATTGATTTCAGTGACCTCCGATTGGCGTAACTGGGTGTCATTACTGCCGATGTGAATTATGATTTTACTGAATTTACGTTTACCCTTATGTGGTGGCGCGAATGAGGAATAACCGGGGACGGTAACTAAGATGTTGACAACGCCACCTGGGGGAGGGAGTTACACCCCAGGAAAGATATCTCTAGCCAATGTAAGTGTTACACTGGCAACCAAAGCCCACAGACTTGTTATTAACGGCAAAGGTGAGGCAGGTGAATTTTACAAATCAAGGTTTATTAAGAAGAACTACTAAAAACATAGAATTATAAAATCAAAGAGGCACCTAAGGTAGCAGGGTTGAGACGGCAAAATAGTTAATTAAAACGACCAGACTCCCTACCACGATGCTACCCTAAAACAATCACAACATGATAAAAGAGCAACTAAACAAAATGGTGGAGACCGGCCACTTGAGGAGGCAACCTACAGGGAGGAGTGCCCAAGGGTGCCACCAATTACTCACCCATGTGATTTCACTGCAGACCTCACTCACACTAAAGCGGTGCAATCTACCTATGCCCGGTGTGTACACTCGCATGCATCGGGAGGATTCCACCTCACGTGCCTAGCCCCTCAACAAGCAGCCACACCTCCACTAAAGCAATAAAAGAAAGCATAAAACATTAAACAGATTAGTAAAAGATCTACATAAAACAAATACACCCCAAATTACTGTTTGTTATAAAAGCATTGCGTAACAAACAAAACAGCATATGACAAGACAGCAGTAGTATAGTGCAAGCCTGCAACAAAAGAGGGAAACAGTTGTCAAAGTCCACCCTACTATGCCACGTTATGATGAACACAAGAGTCCCACTTACCACTCTCTAAAGGGCAATACTAAACTGAGTAACTTTCCTGGAGAGATCTGCAGCGCTTAACTGCCTAATGCTCGCAGCCACCTTGGATGGACAAGACTACCAAATGACTCCTTCTGGTAGTGAAGCGCAGCTGTTTCTTATAAGCCTGCTAATTGTCAACTGGGAAGGTGTGGATGTTAGTGGTGCGTTTGTGGACATCATGTAAAATCCTACCCCAGAATCTACTTCACTACACTTAGCCAGCAGTTTTAAATTTCCTTCAATGTCGCCTGCTCTGGCCCCTGGAAGACAATTAACTATGGTTGCCGGTGTCTCTAGCTTCACATGTCTGAGAACAGAATCACCAATTACCAGAGTTTGACCCCGACGGTGTGTCGCCGAGTGGGGAAAAGCAGTTAGACACATGTATGAATTTGAGGAATGGACCCAAAATGCAGACACAAAGGAACGTGAAAGAAAATTTTAATATTAACAGAAAGCAAGCTGTTTATTAAGGCTGGTAAAATAGGCAGAACCAGCTTCCAGTTTGGATTCGGGAGACAGACACTATCTCTACTTTTAAGATTAGGCTTCAAACTTTCCTTTTGCTAAAGCATATAGTTAGGGCAGGATCAGGTGACCCTGAATCCTCCCTTAGTTGTGCTGCAGTGAACGAGGCTGCCGAGATTCCCATGATGCACTGAGTTTTTCCTTTCCAGTCACCTTTCTCACTCACTATGTGTTAATAGACCTCTCTGCACTGAATCATACTTGTTATTAATCCACAGCATGTCTTTATCCTGTCTTCCTTCTCTCACCCCAACCAATCACAGCAGATGGCCCCGCCCCTCCCTGAGCCTGGTTCTGCTGGAGGTTTCTTCCTGTTAAAGGGAGTTTTTCCTTCGCACTGTCGCCAAAGTTCTTGCTCATAGGTGGTCGTATGATTGTTGGGTTTTTCCTCTGTATCTATTATTGTGCGATCTACTGTACAATATAAAGCGCCTTGAGGCGATTGTTGTTGTGATTTGGTGCTATATAAATAAAATTGAATTTAATTGAATTAAAAGATTACAAAACAAAAGGCAGAAGTGAAGCTAAACAATAACCTAACCTGGGGACAAACCATGAAACCTGACATGGATACAAACATACCTGGAACATGGAAACGTGGCACCAAAGACAACAGATGACCTGACACTGAACAAATGAGGACAGGACTTACAGTGGCTTGCAAAAGTATTCGGCCCCTTGAACTTTTCCACATTTTGTCACATTACTGCCACAAACATGAATCAATTTTATTGGACTCGCACATGAAAGACCAATACAAAGTGGTCTACACGTGAGAAGTGGAATGAAAATCATACATGATTCCAAACATTTTTACAAATAAATAACTGAAAAGGGGGTGTGCGTAATTATTCAGCCCCTGAGTCAATACTTTGTAGAACCACCTTTTGCTGAAATTGGATTCCATTAAAATTGATTCATGTTTGTGGCAGTAATGTGACAAAATGTGGAAAAGGGGACGAATACTACTTTGCAAGCCCTTGTAAGTACACAGAGAGACAATGAGGGGATGAGGAACAGCTGGGACAAATCAGACCTAACAAGACAAGGGGAAACAAAACTAGACTCACTGCATATAGGACAAGGACTTTCACAATAAAACAGACATCACAAGGGTAATCTAATAAACAAATGAACTTAGCTAACCTAAAGAACTTATAAATAAACATCGACATCCAAACAAACTAAAACTTAAAATGCTGGGTCAACAAACCCAGGAAAGTGACAGTAAAATCATTTATTATACACATTATACTTATTTTCTTAAATTGCTTATCTATTATCTGTATTTTCACTTGAGGGTCTAGGGTACTGCTCTTCTTTTCATGACAAATTAGGACATGTTTATGATAACACACTGACAATATCAGGCCAATTTTGGCATTACTCCATCAGTGAACAGCATGCCCATGCTAACTTAAACTAGACCAGCAAGCTAACCACATGTGTATTTAAGTGTTACTTAAGAATAGGAACCAAACAAATTAACGGAACGAAATTAACTGTAACAGCAGTTTGCAAAACACTGTGACACTTCTCAAGTGTTCCTACCTCAAATACAGCGAGTGTTGCTGTGTTTTTGTTGTTAAATGGACGAGGAGAGCCCGTGGCTGGTGAGAGGATGCGGCATTTCGTCAGTGGAGCATAGAACGACGTCTGTGATTGGACAACAAGTGAGTAACGCTGCATCTGATTGTTCGAAAGCCTCAACCAAAGAGCTGCTGGTCACGGCAAGATACAAACCGCCGGAGCTCTGAGTGAACTGCACATCCGGGACCTTCAGCACTCAGCAGAGATTTGTCTTGACGTATGTATTTACCTTTGATATCCATGACTCGACGCACATTTAGCAAGGTAAAGTTGTATGTTTAACAAGCTAATTAACGCTAGTTAAACGGAACTAAAACAATACACAATCGATTTGAACAAACTGTGTGATGAATGATGATAAATGCTAAAAATTACTTAAGATTTATCTTCAACAATAGATATTAGAAGTTTAATTTAACTGTTTTAAATTCCCACTGGAGTTAAAGGGACCTGTGGCCTTGCACGTGCTCTGCATCTTCAACTGCACAGACAGTCAGTCTAAGCTCTTTTAAGTGTAGCTAACTGCAACACACACATTTTTTTCAACACAAGATATGTTTGGGGATTTAAATGTTAATAATAATGTTTTCGTATTTAGCACAAACCAATAGGGTCTGGGTCTCTGGCCCAGCGTTTCTGACGTTATTCTAAGGTTTTTGAGTTTCTTATGTTTAGTGGCGGGTTAGTTGAGTTTGGCTTAACGTTATTAACATTGTTTTAAGGAGTTTATGTTAGGGTTGTATATTACAACGTTTGTATTTTCATGCCATTTTTCCTGTTTTATTTTGAAAGAGTCTGTTGTGTTCAGTTCATTAATCTCACTGACCTGTTGTGTCAATAGAATCATTTGTGCCAGCTACTTCCTGCTCTCCTTCCATCCTGTCTCAACCTCCAACAGGAAAGTAGAAGTCCTCATATGGTAGGACCAGTGATTGTAGTGTGTGTGTTACACTGTCCTCATATTGTTTTAAGCTGTGAAGGACATGAGTGTGTTTCAGTTGCCTTCCTCATGTGGTTGGATCAACAACTCTAGTGTGTGTTACACTGTCCTCATATTGTGGGTAGCAGAACTGTACAGTGTTAAGTTTCTTTAGAATCTGGTATAAGGAAGTCGGATCCTTCTGTAATAATGTTCACTGATACAAATATGATCTGTAGTTAATTATCTAGTCGGGATTTATACTAGAGAATGTTTCTGACGTTATATTGTTGTCTTTTGTTGCAGACACCAAGTGCTGAGGTCCTGTCTCAGCCTCATACTTACCCACTTCATTCTTCCAACAGGTTACACATCATATTTTTGTATTTGGTATCAAGTATATGTGTCAGATGGGCCTAGTGCATAAATGAAATGCACTTTAATTGTATTAAAACAATCAGTTTCAGTCAAAGTTAACCAAAATCAACATTAGCATTAGGAGAAAGTAATTGTCTATACCATTTGTTAGTCCAAACTTTCCGTAAAGCATCAGCGTGATCTTTATTCTGACTACATTTGATATTTTGTCCTTTTACACATGTTTTTGTCCATTTAACCTCCCGCTGATCAGTTTACATGATTTAATTTCTGGGGAAATAGATGCCTTTAAATCAGTGTTGGGTTTGGAGCTTTTATTGACAACAGCAGAAGAAGTTAGAAGTCAGGAACATGAACTCTACATGTGTTCAGTCGTCATGTCCTCATATTGTTTTAAGCTGTGAAGGACATGAGTGTGTTTAAGAAGAAGTCCTCATATGGTAGGACCAGTGATTGTAGTGTGTGTTACACTGTCCTCATATTGTTTTAAGCTGTGAAGGACATGAGTGTGTTTCAGTTGCCTTCCTCATGTGGTTGGACCAACAACTCTAGTGTGTGTTACACTGTCCTCATATTGTGTGTAGCAGAACTGTACAGTGTTAAGTTTCTATAGAATCTGGTATAAGGAAGTCAGATCCTTCTGTGAATAATGTTCACTGCTACAAATATGATCTGTAGTTGATCATCTAGTCGGGATTTATACTAGAGAATGTTTCTGACGTTATATTGTCTTTTGTTGCAGACACCAAGTGCTGAGGTCCTGTCTCAGCCTCATACAGACCAATCGGTGAGTGACTTACCCACTTCATTCTTCCAACAGGTTACACATCATGTTTTTGTATTTGGTATCAAGTATATGTGTCAGATGGGCCTAGTGCATAAATGAAATGCACTTTAATTGTATTAAAACAATCAGTTTCAGTCAAAGTTAACCAAAATCAACATTAGCATTAGGAGAAAGTAATTGTCTATACCATTTGTTAGTCCAAACTTTCCTTTAAGCATCAGCGTGATCTTTATTCTGACTACATTTGATATTTTGTCCTTTTACACATGTTTTTGTCCATTTAACCTCCTGCTGATCAGTTTACATGATTTAATTTCTGGGGAAATAGATGGCTTTACATCAGTGTTGGGTTTAGAGCTTTTATTGACAACAGCAGGAGAAGTTAGAAGTCAGGAACATGAACTCTACATGTGTTCAGTCGTCATGTCCTCATATTGTTTTAAGCTGTGAAGGACATGAGTGTGTTTCAGTTGCCTTCTTCATGTGGTTGGACCAACAACTCTAGTGTGTGTTACACTGTCCTCATATTGTTGGTAGCAGAACTGGTACAGTGTTAAGTTTCTTTAGAATCTGGTATAAGGAAGTCAGATCCTTCTGTAATAATGTTCACTGCTACAAATATGATCTGTAGTTAATTATCTAGTCGGGATTTATCCTAGAGAATGTTTCTGACGTTATATTGTTGTCTTTTGTTGCAGACACCAAGTGCTGAGGTCCTGTCTCAGCCTCATACAGACCAATCGGTGAGTGACATACCCACTTCATTCTTCCAACAGGTTACACATCATGTTTTTGTATTTGGTATCAAGTATATGTGCCAGTTGGGCCTAGTGCATAAATGAAATGCACTTTGATTGTTTTAATACAATCAGTTTGAGGAAAAGTTTCCCAAAATCAACATTAGTATTAGGAGAAAGCAATTGTCTATACCATTTGTTAGTCCAAACTTTCCCTTAAAGCATCAGCTTGATCTTTATTCTGACTACATTTGATATTTTTGTCCTTTTACACGTTTTTGTCCATTTAACCTCCCGCCGATCAGTTTACATGATTTAATTTCTGGGGAAATAGATGGCTTTACATCAGTGTTGGGTTTAGAGCTTTTATTGACAACAGCAGGAGAAGTTAGAAGTCAGGAACATGAACTCTACATGTGTTCAGTCGTCATGTCCTCATATTGTTTTAAGCTGTGAAGGACATGAGTGTGTTTAAGAAGAAGTCCTCATATGGTAGGACCAGTGATTGTAGTGTGTGTTACAATGTCCTCATATTGTTTTAAGCTGTGAAGGACATGAGTGTGTTTAAGTAGAAGTCCTCATATGGTAGGACCAGTGATTGTAGTGTGTGTTACACTGTCCTCATATTGTTTTAAGCTGTGAAGGACATGAGTGTGTTTCAGTTGCCTTCTTCATGTGGTTGGACCAACAACTCTAGTGTGTGTTACACTGTCCTCATATTGTTGGTAGCAGAACTGTACAGTGTTAAGTTTCTTTAGAATCTGGTATAAGGAAGTCGGATCCTTCTGTAATAATGTTCACTGCTACAATATGATCTGTAGTTGATCATCTAGTCGGGATTTATACTAGAGAATGTTTCTGACGTTATATTGTTGTCTTTTGTTGCAGACACCAAGTGCTGAGGTCCTGTCTCAGCCTCATACAGACCAATCGGTGAGTGACTTACCCACTTCATTCTTCCAACAGGTTACACATCATATTTTTGTATTTGGTATCAAGTATATGTGTCAGATGGGCCTAGTGCATAAATGAAATGTACTTTAATTGTATTAAAACAATCAGTTTCAGTCAAAGTTAACCAAAATCAACATTAGCATTAGGAGAAAGTAATTGTCTATACCAGGGTGCCCAATCCCAGTCCTCGAGAGCTACTGTCCTGCAGCTTTTAGATGCATCCCTACTCCAACACAGCTGAATCAAATAGTTGGATTACCAATTCGGCATGCCATCAAGTCTGGCAAAGGCCTGATAACGAGCCATTCATTTGATTCAGGTGTGCTCGAACAAGGACGCATCTAAAAGCTGCAGGGCAGTAGCTCTCGAGGACTGGGATTGGGCACCCTGGTCTATACCATTTGTTAGTCCAAACTTTCCCTTAAAGCATCAGCGTGATCTTTATTCTGACTACATTTGATATTTTTGTCCTTTTACACATGTTTTTGTCCATTTAACCTCCCGCTGATCAGTTTACATGATTTAATTTCTGGGGAAATAGATGCCTTTAAATCAGTGTTGGGTTTGGAGCTTTTATTGACAACAGCAGAAGAAGTTAGAAGTCAGGAACATGAACTCTACATGTGTTCAGTCGTCATGTCCTCATATTGTTTTAAGCTGTGAAGGACATGAGTGTGTTTCAGTTGCCTTCCTCATGTGGTTGGACCAACAACTCTAGTGTGTGTTACACTGTCCTCATATTGTTGGTAGCAGAACTGTACAGTGTTAAGTTTCTTTAGAATCTGGTATAAGGAAGTCGGATCCTTCTGTAATAATGTTCACTGCTACAAATATGATCTGTAGTTGATCATCTAGTCGGGATTTATACTAGAGAATGTTTCTGACGTTATATTGTTGTCTTTTGTTGCAGACACCAAGTGCTGAGGTCCTGTCTCAGCCTCATACAGACCAATCGGTGAGTGACTTACCCACTTCATTCTTCCAACAGGTTACACATCATGTTTTTGTATTTGGTATCAAGTATATGTGTCAGATGGGCCTAGTGCATAAATTAAATGCACTTTAATTGTATTAAAACAATCAGTTTCAGTCAAAGTTAACCAAAATCAACATTAGCATTAGGAGAAAGTAATTGTCTATACCATTTGTTAGTCCAAACTTTCCTTTAAGCATCAGCGTGATCTTTATTCTGACTACATTTGATATTTTTGTCCTTTTACACATGTTTTTGTCCATTTAACCTCCCGCTGATCAGTTTACATGATTTAATTTCTGGGGAAATAGATGGCTTTACATCAGTGTTGGGTTTAGAGCTTTTATTGACAACAGCAGGAGAAGTTAGAAGTCAGGAACATGAACTCTACATGTGTTCAGTCGTCATGTCCTCATATTGTTTTAAGCTGTGAAGGACATGAGTGTGTTTCAGTTGCCTTCTTCATGTGGTTGGACCAACAACTCTAGTGTGTGTTACACTGTCCTCATATTGTGTGTAGCAGAACTGTACAGTGTTAAGTTTCTATAGAATCTGGTATAAGGAAGTCAGATCCTTCTGTGAATAATGTTCACTGCTACAAATATGATCTGTAGTTGATCATCTAGTCGGGATTTATACTAGAGAATGTTTCTGACGTTATATTGTCTTTTGTTGCAGACACCAAGTGCTGAGGTCCTGTCTCAGCCTCATACAGACCAATCGGTGAGTGACTTACCCACTTCATTCTTCCAACAGGTTACACATCATGTTTTTGTATTTGGTATCAAGTATATGTGTCAGATGGGCCTAGTGCATAAATGAAATGCACTTTAATTGTATTAAAACAATCAGTTTCAGTCAAAGTTAACCAAAATCAACATTAGCATTAGGAGAAAGTAATTGTCTATACCATTTGTTAGTCCAAACTTTCCCTTAAAGCATCAGCGTGATCTTTATTCTGACTACATTTGATATTTTTGTCCTTTTACACATGTTTTTGTCCATTTAACCTCCTGCTGATCAGTTTACATGATTTAATTTCTGGGGAAATAGATGGCTTTACATCAGTGTTGGGTTTAGAGCTTTTATTGACAACAGCAGGAGAAGTTAGAAGTCAGGAACATGAACTCTACATGTGTTCAGTCGTCATGTCCTCATATTGTTTTAAGCTGTGAAGGACATGAGTGTGTTTCAGTTGCCTTCTTCATGTGGTTGGACCAACAACTCTAGTGTGTGTTACACTGTCCTCATATTGTTGGTAGCAGAACTGTACAGTGTTAAGTTTCTTTAGAATCTGGTATAAGGAAGTCGGATCCTTCTGTAATAATGTTCACTGCTACAAATATGATCTGTAGTTAATTATCTAGTCGGGATTTATCCTAGAGAATGTTTCTGACGTTATATTGTTGTCTTTTGTTGCAGACACCAAGTGCTGAGGTCCTGTCTCAGCCTCATACAGACCAATTGGTGAGTGACATACCCACTTCATTCTTCCAACAGGTTACACATCATGTTTTTGTATTTGGTATCAAGTATATGTGCCAGTTGGGCCTAGTGCATAAATGAAATGCACTTTGATTGTATTAAAACAATCAGTTTCAGTCAAAGTTAACCAAAATCAACATTAGCATTAGGAGAAAGTAATTGTCTATACCATTTGTTAGTCCAAACTTTCCTTAAAGCATCAGCGTGATCTTTATTCTGACTACATTTGATATTTTTGTCCTTTTACACATGTTTTTGTCCATTTAACCTCCCGCTGATCAGTTTACATGATTTAATTTCTGGGGAAATAGATGGCTTTACATCAGTGTTGGGTTTAGAGCTTTTATTGACAACAGCAGGAGAAGTTAGAAGTCAGGAACATGAACTCTACATGTGTTCAGTCGTCATGTCCTCATATTGTTTTAAGCTGTGAAGGACATGAGTGTGTTTAAGTAGAAGTCCTCATATGGTAGGACCAGTGATTGTAGTGTGTGTTACACTGTCCTCATATTGTTTTAAGCTGTGAAGGACATGAGTGTGTTTCAGTTGCCTTCTTCATGTGGTTGGACCAACAACTCTAGTGTGTGTTACACTGTCCTCATATTGTTGGTAGCAGAACTGTACAGTGTTAAGTTTCTTTAGAATCTGGTATAAGGAAGTCGGATCCTTCTGTAATAATGTTCACTGCTACAAATATGATCTGTAGTTGATCATCTAGTTGGGATTTATACTAGAGAATGTTTCTGACGTTATATTGTTGTCTTTTGTTGCAGACACCAAGTGCTGAGGTCCTGTCTCAGCCTCATACAGACCAATCGGTGAGTGACTTACCCACTTCATTCTTCCAACAGGTTACACATCATATTTTTGTATTTGGTATCAAGTATATGTGTCAGATGGGCCTAGTGCATAAATGAAATGCACTTTAATTGTATTAAAACAATCAGTTTCAGTCAAAGTTAACCAAAATCAACATTAGCATTAGGAGAAAGTAATTGTCTATACCATTTGTTAGTCCAAACTTTCCCTTTAAGCATCAGCTTGATCTTTATTCTGACTACATTTGATATTTTTGTCCTTTTACACGTTTTTGTCCATTTAACCTCCCGCTGATCAGTTTACATGATTTAATTTCTGGGGAAATAGATGGCTTTACATCAGTGTTGGGTTTAGAGCTTTTATTGACAACAGCAGGAGAAGTTAGAAGTCAGGAACATGAACTCTACATGTGTTCAGTCGTCATGTCCTCATATTGTTTTAAGCTGTGAAGGACATGAGTGTGTTTAAGTAGAAGTCCTCATATGGTAGGACCAGTGATTGTAGTGTGTGTGTTACACTGTCCTCATATTGTTGGTAGCAGAACTGTACAGTGTTAAGTTTCTTTAGAATCTGGTATAAGGAAGTCAGATCCTTCTGTAATAATGTTCACTGCTACAAATATGATCTGTAGTTAATTATCTAGTCGGGATTTATCCTAGAGAATGTTTCTGACGTTATATTGTTGTCTTTTGTTGCAGACACCAAGTGCTGAGGTCCTGTCTCAGCCTCATACAGACCAATCGGTGAGTGACATACCCACTTCATTCTTCCAACAGGTTACACATCATGTTTTTGTATTTGGTATCAAGTATATGTGCCAGTTGGGCCTAGTGCATAAATGAAATGCACTTTGATTGTTTTAATACAATCAGTTTGAGGAAAAGTTTCCCAAAATCAACATTAGTATTAGGAGAAAGCAATTGTCTATACCATTTGTTAGTCCAAACTTTCCCTTAAAGCATCAGCTTGATCTTTATTCTGACTACATTTGATATTTTTGTCCTTTTACACGTTTTTGTCCATTTAACCTCCCGCCGATCAGTTTACATGATTTAATTTCTGGGAAATAGATGGCTTTACATCAGTGTTGGGTTTAGAGCTTTTATTGACAACAGCAGGAGAAGTTAGAAGTCAGGAACATGAACTCTACATGTGTTCAGTCGTCATGTCCTCATATTGTTTTAAGCTGTGAAGGACATGAGTGTGTTTAAGAAGAAGTCCTCATATGGTAGGACCAGTGATTGTAGTGTGTGTTACAATGTCCTCATATTGTTTTAAGCTGTGAAGGACATGAGTGTGTTTAAGTAGAAGTCCTCATATGGTAGGACCAGTGATTGTAGTGTGTGTTACACTGTCCTCATATTGTTTTAAGCTGTGAAGGACATGAGTGTGTTTCAGTTGCCTTCTTCATGTGGTTGGACCAACAACTCTAGTGTGTGTTACACTGTCCTCATATTGTTGGTAGCAGAACTGTACAGTGTTAAGTTTCTTTAGAATCTGGTATAAGGAAGTCGGATCCTTCTGTAATAATGTTCACTGCTACAAATATGATCTGTAGTTGATCATCTAGTCGGGATTTATACTAGAGAATGTTTCTGACGTTATATTGTTGTCTTTTGTTGCAGACACCAAGTGCTGAGGTCCTGTCTCAGCCTCATACAGACCAATCGGTGAGTGACTTACCCACTTCATTCTTCCAACAGGTTACATCATCATATTTTTGTATTTGGTATCAAGTATATGTGTCAGATGGGCCTAGTGCATAAATGAAATGTACTTTAATTGTATTAAAACAATCAGTTTCAGTCAAAGTTAACCAAAATCAACATTAGCATTAGGAGAAAGTAATTGTCTATACCAGGGTGCCCAATCCCAGTCCTCGAGAGCTACTGTCCTGCAGCTTTTAGATGCATCCCTACTCCAACACAGCTGAATCAAATAGTTGGATTACCAATTCGGCATGCCATCAAGTCTGGCAAAGGCCTGATAACGAGCCATTCATTTGATTCAGGTGTGCTCGAACAAGGACGCATCTAAAAGCTGCAGGGCAGTAGCTCTCGAGGACTGGGATTGGGCACCCTGGTCTATACCATTTGTTAGTCCAAACTTACCCTTAAAGCATCAGCTTGATCTTTATTCTGACTACATTTGATATTTTTGTCCTTTTACACATGTTTTGTCCATTTAACCTCCCGCTGATCAGTTTACATGATTTAATTTCTGGGGAAATAGATGGCTTTACATCAGTGTTGGGTTTAGAGCTTTTATTGACAACAGCAGGAGAAGTTAGAAGTCAGGAACATGAACTCTACATGTGTTCAGTCGTCATGTCCTCATATTGTTTTAAGCTGTGAAGGACATGAGTGTGTTTAAGTAGAAGTCCTCATGTGGTAGGACCAGTGATTGTAGTGTGTGTGTTACACTGTCCTCATATTGTTTTAAGCTGTGAAGGACATGAGTGTGTTTAAGAAGAAGTCCTCATATGGTAGGACCAGTGATTGTAGTGTGTGTTACAATGTCCTCATATTGTTTTAAGCTGTGAAGGACATGAGTGTGTTTCAGTTGCCTTCCTCATGTGGTTGGACCAACAACTCTAGTGTGTGTTACACTGTCCTCATATTGTTGGTAGCAGAACTGTACAGTGTTAAGTTTCTATAGAATCTTGTATAAGGAAGTCGGATCCTTCTGTGAATAATGTTCACTGCTACAAATATGATCTGTAGTTGATCATCTAGTCGGGATTTATACTAGAGAATGTTTCTGACGTTATATTGTTGTCTTTTGTTGCAGACACCAAGTGCTGAGGTCCTGTCTCAGCCTCATACAGACCAATTGGTGAGTGACATACCCACTTCATTCTTCCAACAGGTTACACATCATGTTTTTGTATTTAGTAATCAAGTTTATGTGTCAGTTGGGCCTAGTGCATAAATTAAATGCACTTTGATTGTATTAAAACAATCAGTTTGAGTCAAAGTTTCCCAAAATCAACATTAGCTTTACTTCTTTGTGAAGATCTTAGGAGAAAGAAATTGGCGTACCATTTGTTAGTTCTAACTTTCCCTTTAAAGCATCAGCTTGATATTTATTCCTACTAAATTTGATATTTTGTGTTTTTGTGTTACATTGTCCTCATATTGTTTTAAGCTGTGAAGGACATGAATGTGTTTTTGTAGCCTTTCTCAATTGGTAGAACCAACAACTCTAGTTTGTGTTACATTGCTCCTTTAAAGTGCTCCAGTAGAAAGCAAGGTTTAAGAACATTTTGTATTCACATTATAAACTATAAACTAGAATATTTTCTATCTTTTCTTGCATTCACATTAAGATATTTTCTTTTGTTTCCATTTATGACAGCTGGGAAGGTGAGAAGCAAGTGGACAAATGATGAAGTAAAGGTTGCTGCAAAGTACCAGGTAAAAGGAATGTGACTGCTGCTTCCAAGCAGAGCCGGCAGCTCGTAAAGGCAGAGACTGGGTTGCCATAAAGTACTACATCCACAACAGGATCATTGCATTAAAAGAAAGATGCAAGGAAAAAAGAAACAACCAAGAGAGATACTTTGTTGCTTCCACAGTTATGTCAATATTGTAGTTTTCTGTATTGCATTGTTCTTACTCATAAATCTGTGGTTTATGCTGGGTGCTTTTTCAATTAAATGATAAGAAAGGCAGATAATGTTCCACGTTTTTATTGACATGAACATTCACTACAAAATGAATTAATGCATTACAATATTAAGACTTAAAAAGTAGACTGACCACATTTGACCTATGTCTTTTTTAAGTCTCTACACAGCTCATATTTACTGTTTTATTAACACATAAATGTCTGATATTTCTGTCAGAAGTTACCCGACTGGTGAGCATTACTATTGTGCATCCATGCCTATTATATTGTAATCTCAAAAGGAGCCAAGCTTAAAAATACAGAACCTACCCTTACCTGGTCCTTATAAGTCATATATACTTGAAAATTATGTGTTTCCATGGGCTTCACAATTCACCTAAACATGAAATATCAGTGTGTGACCTTATGGTACTCATAAGTCACATAAACCTGACAGTGTCCTCACAAGTAGCATTAAATTCAGGTTTGACCAAAATTTCACCCTAGCCAAAATCTCAACAGATGGGCGTGTTCCTGGAAGCATGGGTCAAACTTTGTGTGATTCCCATGCCTCTAGGACCTTCAGAAAGGCACGTTCCCATTTGTCACATTTTTGTCATAGGTCCTGATATTTCACGAAAACACGTATGTGTGTGTGTGTGTGTGTGTGTGTGTGTGTGTGTGTGTGTGTGTGTGTGTGTGTTACTTGTGGTCAGCTACCGCTTCAGGCTGGTGATAGATGGCTTTGGCTGAGAAGAGAGCATTAGCTGTGAGCCGCCCCTGGAGCTCTCACTGAGTCAAGAGGATGGGGACAAAGCTGAAATACCTTCAGTGACAATTCCCTGGAGACAACCTCATAATATCTCTGATGGTATCCCCCTGAGGGCGAAGGACTCGTGGACAGTTGAGATAAGGCCAAATGAAACTGCACCAAAGTATTCGAAATTGTTCTTTAAGTAGTCTAAGCTTTCTGCAGTAATCAGTGTTTATGTGCGCACATGTGAAGCAGACTAAAATGATGCTTTTTGTGTAAGTGCTTTTTTGAGCCAGCTCTAAGAGGAGATGGGAAGTTTAGTTTACTTAAGGACCATAGTAAAAAGGGTGGAGAGGGTGGAAGAGTGAAGGGAGGGTTGAAGGGGGGAGGCAGACAGTCTGACTGTCTCTATCTGTATTTGTAATGAGAGGGAGTGTGGTGGAAGACAGTTACAGACTGTCACCAGACTCATGTTGTATCTGTGCCTGTCTATCTGACCCTAATGAGTGGGTTAAGACATACAACCCTGCTCTCAAAAAAAGCTGGGACGCGGTGTAAAATGTAAGCAAGAAGAGACGACAATGATTTGTAAATCAGCCTGCGTTTATTTAGAAAATGAATCAAGACAACATATCGGATGTTGAAACTTGGAGCATTTATTGTTTTTTTTTAATTTGATGCCTCAAAAAAATTGTGGCAGGTGGGTTTTGACTGCTACCGCTGTCACGTATCATCTATGAAGTGTTGTAAGAGTTTTAGAGCTGAGGGATATCTGTTTTTGTACTAGTCACAAATTCAGCTGCTCAACAATTCGGGGCCTCCTTTGCCATTTTTTTTTTTTTTTTTTTTTTTTTTTTTTTCAAAATGCGGTGACCGGGCCGGTCTGCAATCTAGCCAATTTACCCCTCCTCAGCCCCCTAATTTTTTTACTACTGAGCTATGCTGCTGGAATATGTACACAATGTGGTTTTTCTTGCTGAAATCAGCTAGACCTTCCATAAAAAGGAACATGGGAGCACATGTTTCTTTAAAAGCTGTGTTTATTGTTCAGCCTTGATGGCGCTTTGCTAGATGTTTAGGTTACCCCTGCTGTGTGCACTAAGTCACCATCAGACCATCACAGATGCTGACTTTTGAAGTGTGTCCTGAAACAAGCGAGGAGATGCAACAGCCATGACTTCTTAAATCATTCAAATTGGTTCAGAAATTCCGCTTTGGCTAGTCCGTCTTATCCTGTGGAAGATGCTTTTGCCATTTCCTTTTGCTACCCCAGTTATAGTTTGTCTATCCTTAAGCTTTTTTTTTTAGATTGAGTTGTATGTGACCTTTATTTATATTCTTGTCTCTATCGCTTGCAAACTCAGGTGTGTTTCCACTTTTTCTGTCATTATGCATTCTGCTGCTCTACCTGTGTGTGTTTGTTTGTGTGTGCATGTAGCCTGCAGATGTCAATACTCATCTCCTGTGTTGACGGGCTAACTGACTACTAATGTTTCTCGGTAAACATCGTTCAACTCCAGGGAGACACGGGATCAATGTGCACTCGGTGCTAACTCTCAGCACAGCAGCATCAGCCACACTGGCCTCCCATTCATCCATATTTATGGGCGTGTCCTCTGCAGATCACTTTTTCCCCTTATCGCGTCTTCCTTCTTCACTCCACCTGAACGCTCATATACATCCTCCCATACAAACATTCTTTCTTTCTTTTGCTCTCTATCTCCCATTCCCAGACCCCACAGTCTTTCCTCTGATTTCCCTGTTGTACACCGGCGTGTAGCCGATCAATATATAATCAGAGGTTTTGAGGCTTATATTTATTACTGCTCCGATGCTATAAGCACGGTTATCAGTCTCCTGCCACTTGCGTAACCTGCCTCCTCTGCCTCATCCCGACAGGTTTCAGCGGAACGACTATGCTGTGGAGGTGAAGCTTAATGACTACCTGGACATCGTCTGCCCCCATTACCCGCAGGGTGAGGTGCCATCGCTGGACGCCGAGCGATACGTGCTCTACATGGTGGAGCGGGAGGACTACGACACCTGCAAGCCCCAGTCGTATGACCAGATGCGCTGGGAGTGCGGTCATCCATTTGCCCCTCACGCTCCTGAGAAGTTCTCTGAAAAATTCCAGCGTTTTACTCCTTTCACCCTGGGAAAGGAGTTTCGCCAAGGAGAGAGCTACTACTATATCTGTAAGTGTCACGGATCCTGTCCTAGTTCCTAGTTAAACTTATTTTCTAATAACACAGGGACCATGCAGCCAAGATAAATTGACAGCGTTTTCCTGTTCAACATATTAGCTTTTGGGTGTTTGCATGACACAAAGTCAGCCATAGAAATGTGGTACTTATGTAATGATGACTAGATGCTAGACACTAATGCTAAGCGATCCTTAAAGTTATCCTAATTCATGCTAAAATAAACATGGATATCTTTTTGAGACATTTCACTTGGAAAAACATCTTTTAATCTTAAGGTCATTGCAGCTCGTTGCCTGGAAATGATAAAAAAAAAAACTTCATGTCAATCCATCTAATTATCCCTGATTCACAGAAATCTTACTTTTGCAACAAAGTGTGACCTGGGTGGTGTTTGCATGTTTGTGGACCAGGTGTGATAAGCTGCAGCTCAGTGGCCAGCTCTTTGAAAACTGGGGCGCTGGCTCACTTTGCCAAGTTTTATGCAATACTAGCCTTGCTATAAACTGACCACAAAGCACAGGCAATGTTGTCACCCTGGCCATGGTTGTAATTAGATAAACGGCAGGACAAGACACACTCTGCCTGATCACAGATGGCTTCCCAGGGCTTTGTACCGTTGTTTTTCTGTTGCCAAGGGTTTGTGTGTCAGTGTTTGTATGTGCGCGTGCATTAAGGTGGATTAAGGGACCAAGAGAGGATAAGTGTATTAGTAAGGATGTTAACGCCTGTTTTGTTTCTTTCTTCTTCCCTGCAGCCAAACCTTTGCACCACCATGGCCAAGAGTGCCTGAGGCTGAGGGTGAGCGTCATAGCCGCAGATGGTACGTTTTTGACCACCCTCTTGGATGAAAAGAAAGCAGTACAGTCACCTCTAACAGTCGTGTTTTAGGCTATTGCAAGACAGAATGATTGATGGCCTTTTTTTTTTCCAGGCTCTCAAGAGGCCAGAGTGGCTAAAGGGGGCACAGGTGGGACTACAGTTGGAGCCGGTGGCGGGGTTCACAACCCATCCAACAGGCTGCCTGCAGGTATGTAGCCCAACCCCGTGTCCTATCTAATTATCCCTGACCCTAAAACAATCCAGGTACATTTGGGGTTTATGTAAATTTATGGTACTAATGTGTTTTCTTTGTCTCCTGTCCTCAAGCAGATGACCCGGTGGTTATCCTGCCAGATGTTCAGAAGAGTGTAAGCGCAAACTCCGCAGTGGCAGCTACATCCCTCTCAATCCTCTCAGTGCTAGTCCCATTTTCGTTACTGTTTTTGTTGCACTGAGAGTACATAAAAAGGATTTCTGTTGGCAGACTTTTTTTTGTTTTTGGAGGGGATTTTTTGTTTTTTTTCAGAGACTACAATGAAGACAGTCCGTGGGGTTGAAAACCACTGACTAAAAAAAAAAAAAAAAAAACCATGCCCAGTGCTGGCCACAGGGAGAGACTTTTGAAGCGTGCAGAGTACAGATGGACTCGCTTGCACAACATGTGCTGAGCAACTTTGAGCATTTGAGACAAGTACTTGTGCTTTGTCTTATTATTTTTTTTTTGTCCAAAAGATGACAGTATTTTTCTGGAAAGACAAAGCTCTCCTTGATTTGTGCTATTTGGGGCTCCCCCATCAAACCAACCGCTCTGGAGGACTTCCCTGCAAGAGAGAAGAAAGAAGTTGAAGAGGAACCTGAAGTGGCTGAAGGACAATCAGGAGTTAACCAACTTTGAATTTTATACTGACATGGGGGACAGGAAGTCAGCATTTAAAGAAAAAAGAAAGGAAAAAAAAAAAAAGTAATCTCAAGCCTTTTGAGCCAAAGATCAGTCATCTCTCCAACTTGTACACTATTCCACCCTGAGTACTGTGTACTATTTGTTGTATTGTTATCGTAACGGTATTGCGTGACCTTGCTGTCCCAGGTGATTACGTTCTCTTAATGTAGCATTAACAGACACAAAAGTTGTTCTCATGACCACGATTCCTTCGCAGACCATGTGCTTATATACTGTAGCACTAATACTGCACATCAACATACACTCCATTTAAAACAGTGCTTAATCCAAACACACACACACACACACACACACACACACACACACACACACACACACACACACACACACAATCATCAGACGCTCTGTAACACATGGAAACACTACGTTGAATCATGTTACGTGTACATTCTGTGAAGATAATTTATAACATTTGCAGCTGAGACGTTTTACTGTATATACCATGTGCTCACAAAATGAAATGTTTACTGTTGCCGATGGGGAGGGCCCCCGGTGGAGGTAGTATTTGTGTGAAAGGCAATATGTGCGCGTTTAATTGAGAACAGGAGAATGTGTGTAAGCTGTGCAGCGTTTGATTGAAAGCGTGTTGAGACAAATGTTTTTTTTCTTTCTGCCAAAAGAAACACTGAGATGTTGTGTGAACCGCAGAGAGGCTGGACTTCTCTGTTTGTTGGATCTCGCCTCGCAATGGTTAAAACTGTCTGACACAAGAAGCTGGTATTAAATCTTTCTTTTTTAGCGCAGGACTCACCCCTGTGTGTCATGGTGCTTTCCACCCCGACTGGAAAACAAGCAAACACAAAGTGGGGCAATCAGCTATTTAGTTTTAGAGCAATTCAAAAAAAAAAAAAAAAAAGGGAAAAATGGTATAGTCACCAGTTCACAACAGACGAGACACAGCATCGAACCCAGTTGCCAAGCACATCTTCACCTGACAGGCTGGCTTGATTCAACAAAGCACAACAGTGTATGACTACCATTGAAGTCAGTCTTTTTTATCTGAATTCTTGTTACCTAATTTTGTACATGTGTAAGTAAGAGAAATGTATAATATGTGTATATATAAATATATTATAGATTCTATAAAAAGCCTGTTTGATAAATATGATAAATGTGAAAACTTTTCATGTGAAAATAAAAAAAAAAAAAGATGTTTTTGAGAAAACCAGAATGACTTTCTTGTGATTATTTTTAACCACGTGTTGGCCCCACCCCTTTGAGCTTTAATTACTAACGGATGCATAGGCATCCGGTGTTGTTTTTTCCAGCGCATTGGTATAGTTTGGAGTAAAGTGGCTCTGCAGCTAATTGGCAGACATGCATTCTTTTTCAAATGCCAGCAGGGGGCGACTCTTCTGGTTTTCCAGTTGTACAGAAGTCTATGAAAAAGTGACCCTTGGTTCCATTGCTCCGTTACTAGTTTCTGTTCATACTGAACAGAACATGAAGTCCATGTTTTTAATTATGTCCATCAGACTCAGAAAGTAGGATTATCAGGGCTCCTCAAGTGTCAGGTTCCTCCACAGGTTTTCTGTAGGACTGAGGACTGGGGAGATCGCTCCATGACCTTAATGTGCATCTTCGTTAGCCATGTATTAATTTCCTTTGTATATTTTGGGTAGTTCTCTTGCTGAAAAACCAGTCCCAAAGCATAATGCTTCCACCTCTGTGCTTGATTGTAGGGGTGTTGTTCTTTGGGTCATACTCAACATTTTTCATAATCCAAAAACAGAAGGTTGAATTGATGGTAGACGAGTTCAATTTTGGTTTCATCTGACCACCACACTTTCTTCCAAGCGTTCTCTGATTTACATACTATTTAGGAAATGTGGACACATTTGGGGTGTCTGTGGTGGAGCAGGTCATCGACCAATCAGAAGATTGGAGGTTCAATCCCTTGCTGCTCCAGTTTGAATGCCAACATTTCCCTTTGGCAAGATACGAACCCAGAGTTGCTTCTGATGCATTCATTGAAGAGTGAATGGTAGAAAGAAAGCACCAAGGCATAAAAAAGTGCTTGTATGACTGTGTGTGAATGGGTGAATAAGGATTATATTATAAAGTGCCTTGAGTGTTCAAGCTAAGTAGAAAGGCACTATATCAGAACCAGTCCATTTACCATGTAAGCAAGTGCATGGTAAGCAAATCAGAAACAAGCACACCTGTTTAACATCATAAAGCTACCTGGAACATCAATAATAATAGTAAAGTATTATAAGTTATCTTAAAGCTGCCCTCAGCCTTGCAGAGCAGACCTATTTTCAATCCTGGAACACAGTAAAACATCTGAGACAAAGTTACAGTGACACTTAGCTTCCTGCTTGGCTGCACTCTTTCACACAGTAACTGAAGTAAAACATTCTCAGATAACTTCTCAGGAAGGTGAGGAGCAGATGGCATTTAGGTGTACAGCTGAGGCAGGTACAACTCCTCCACTGTGTACACCATCCAACAAGAGATGATCACTACAGGATAGACGCATTAAATATAAAGGGGTAGATATTCATACATACTCTAAAAAGAACCAGCAATCCAGTTTTCCACTATCAGTAAAAAAAAAAAAAAAAAAAATGTATCTTTAAATTAAGGGGATTTTTGTGCTAAAAGGCTTTCAGGAAACCAAACTCCATTTTGCCTTTTGATTACACTGGGAAGATCTCCCGAGCAGCACATATCACAGATAATGGCTCAGATACACTAATGTGACAGAAGACAAATAGAATAAAGGCTAAGATGGTCACAGACAGGAAAAGCTGCGAATGAGATAAAAGAAAAATGAGGTGCAGTCTGTTTGTTATTACCATTAGCATTGTCTTTTGGCAGGAAGATTGAATACGCCTTAGTGACCCCTCTGCTATCTTTATTTCAACCGTATGGTGAGTTTCCACACTCAGCCCCAGCATCGACACACCTCCTCCTCTCCAACCATGGTAGTTTGCGTGTCTGCAAGCTGTATGACAAGCCATTGTTCTCATCTCTTCTTCTCTTGTCTCACCCTTCCCAAGGGAGCTTTATGGCCGTGACAGTAAAAACAGCTGTAGCACCAAACACTGGTGCCACAACCTCCCAACTCCCCAATGTTTTCAAAGACGTGGCCGTAAATTAAGGGCGTCGGACAGGCCCCTTAACCGTCCGACCCCTAGAAGAGGCTCCAATGAGTAAAAGCTTGTCAAGAGGAAACAATTCTTTTTATTTACTCACTCGTTCGGCGTACCAGCTTAAGTAAACGCGAACAACAAGAGTGAAATCTTTAAACACCGTAAGAAACGGTAAGGGGAGTCAGTAGATAACTAGAGCAAACGTGCTGCACAAACAGCAGGAACAATGACTTTACAGACCTTGGAGAAAAGAAACTACATGGATTTTAAAGCTCAAATTTACAGACCAGAAAGATTAAATACAAGCAACTGAAGCTAAACTACAATAAGTTGTGACGACACCTATCAGTTTACAGAAAAAAAAAAGAAAACTAACTAAATTCAGTCAAATGCGTCAATACAACAGACATTTAGAGGCTTTATTCCATATTTTTACTAACACTAGGCTGTCTACATTAGGGAAAATGAATTGCCTTCACTAAATGCTGTCTTCTTACCCAGACTGCACTTCTTAAATTTTCCCCTTAGATTTATTCCATGCAGGATTGGCACCATATATGCATAGTGCATTGACAGAAAGATGTAGTTGCAGTTATGAAAGTGCAAAATCATCCTAGATTTTCGAGTCAAAGCAGGAGACACACGGAGGCAATGGAGAGACATCATCTGTAGGTGCAGAAGTAGATCAATGAACTCATCTCACACACTGGGGCAGCTGACTGTGAGAGCACGACATCCTCAACACATCTTCATTTGTTTTGCGATTTTCGAGTATAGGGTCACGCTTTAAAACCAGCTGCACAAACTGATGAATGACCTCCCTTAGGTTTCAAAGAGATGTGAGGGGCACTTCCTAAAATCTGACCTGCATGGGCTCATCCGCTCAGTGTCCACTTCAGTCATGCAGGTTACCACGTTTTCTGCAGAAGAGCTAAACTACTGTGAACTGAATACTTAGATTGAGTTCACATTGCAGTATCTTATCAGCGATATGAGTGTTTAAGTTTTCCATTACCAAATCGTATGAAAACCTCAATAGGATATACAACAGCCCCATTTTGGGACCTTTCTCATTAAATTTGAGTTACAGAGCCAGTCATCCTTTAATCAATAGATTAACAGTAACACAAAACAATGTTTTTGGTGTATTTCTAATATCCTCAAAGACTTTTCTAACCACCTGCATTTAAGAAAAAACTGTCTCCAATAAATTCCATTTCCCAAACTGCAAATATACTTTATACAAGCTGTCTTTGAAGCAGAGCAGTGGTAGGTGTAATTAAACAATCCAGTATTTTTGGTGAAACCAGCAGCAGGATGCTAATGCTCTGAATTAGGATGTAACAGCTCACATCTAAATGAATTCTCACCCACAGGATGAATCATAATGACTGAACTCATAACTTTTCCTCTAGTATCAGAAATAGGTCACAATTTTAATTTGTTGTACTTTTAATTTAGGGAAAAAAAAATACCTGCAAAACAAATGACTTTAATATATTTTGTGTTTAACGTTAATTACCAAATATTAGCACGACACACAGTAATCTTATATGAGTTTCTATTTAATTCAAAGCCTCGCTTTGAGCGAGCATAGCCTCACAGCGCATCTACAGACTGTTAGTTTTAAATTAAAAGAAATTACAGACAAATAATAATAGTTCTGAAAGATAAACGCTTGGCAATGCAACTCAAAGAGCAAAAGTTGCCAATAAAATGTCAATACACAAGAGCTGCAATGTGGTGCAACTGAATGAAATATTTCTTTTCAAGCAGAAAAATGGACTGGATTTATCAATTTATCTTCGACAGAGTCAGGACTTGCCAGCAGTGTGCAACCCTAAAACCTGGGTGGAGGCTGTAGAGGACACAATTCAGAGCAGGCTTGGCATGGCCAGCTGGTCTGTCTCTGCATATCTGGGCTGAGTCGAGCCTCCTATCAGCAGGACACACGATGATCCGTCCCTGTCTGCCTGCTAGCGTATGTTACTTCTAACAAGAGCCAGGAGTATCTAGCTTACAGGACCTCTGGGAGGTTACCTAATGTTATTGTAGCTATTTGCAGCATTTATAGGCATTCACACTGCCCTAGATTGGCAACCCAGTGTCCTGTAAGTATCAAAGCAGCAGTGAAAGAACAGTAAGCTGACCCATGAGTGACTTTTTAAGCAGTGTTCACCTCCTTTTATGCAGTAATGATGCACTTTATATTAGGATTAAATGTATTTTTAATGCAGCAGCACTGTTTAAAGTGCCCTTTATGCTCTTTTCTGCTTTAGTGCCTGCAAAAGCATTAGCAGGGTGAGACTGATAGGGCCGATAAGGAGAAAACACCTTGGTTACACAGAACAAGATGGCGTCTCAGGACCAGTTGAGACACGTTTTGGTCCCCTGCCATCAGCAGCGGTTGGGGTGTGGTCTTCTCTTCCCGAAAAGCCCTGTCATACACTCTCTGTCACCACTGCCAGGGTCATCTGTTTTGTTCCAGCTCATGCTTTGGTTTCCTGTCGGTGTCACTTAGTCATTTTCACCCATTTTTATTCATTCGTACTTTCACACATCTTTTGTTCTGCGCTTTTAATTCACTCGCGCTCTCTGTATCTATCTCCTGTTTCAATTTGTCCCCAAGTGACTCTCGTCCCGTTATTACCGCTCCTCACAGTTTCTGTATCTGTATCAAATGTATCAAATCTCCATCTTTTTCAGCTCTGAGCCCTCAATAACTCCATTTCCATCTCTCTTTCTGTCCGTCTCTAGATGGGTTTGAGGTTTTGCTGTGAAATGTGTGGGTGGGGAAAAAAAAGAAGTCTTTTCTGTGCAGAAAAATGATAACCTATCATTTTTCAGTCTTGGTTCTCAGCCTGTTGAAATGGATTTGCTCCCAGCAGTGTCACAGAGTGTCTCTAGAAATGTTTTTTATAGTGTCTCAAGGTCTCAGTGGGGCCATGCTGTGGGCACAACCCCGTGGCCTGGCCCCCTCTCACCGTCTGCCTCAGTCCCCATTAGGTTTCCTCCAATTTTTTGGGCTCCTCACACAATTTGGTCGATGCTTTTCACCTTGCCGCTTTGGAGCAGAAGGTGAAGAACAGTCTGTGCACTTTTGTCATCTTTCCCAGCCTCTCTTACTGTCAGACATACCAATTATGAAAAGCTGGAAAGCGGCTCTCTTACCCCAAAGATCACCTGCACAAAAACCGCAACAAAAGGATTTGAAGTTTTCCACTTATTCACTTTACAACACAGAGAGATTTTAGTTGACTTTGACACATGAACAAGTCTACGGAATGATCCACTTTGTATTACGAGACTGAATAGCTACTTTAAATATTGCATGGCAAACCGGCTTCGTATCTTCAATGTGAAAGAGAACAGAATCTCGAATCTGAATTTCTAATACTGCAGATCAAATTGAGGTCTTAAAGAGATCTGCTAATGTAGGTGATACAATGATCATAGGGCTGTGCAAAGCTTTGATTTCCTTAACAATAAAGGTAAAATATGTAAGCAGTCAGGTTACGCCTACATTTTTATTTACCATAGCCATGTTTATATTGCTAGTAGCCCTGCATGGAAAAGGCATGTGGTGATGAGACAAAGCTGTATATTATTAAGAAACATATCATGACTATCTACATGTAAAAGAATGGAGATGCTGTTTGTTTGCTGTTTGCCTTGTAAAATGCAATCTTAGAGTCCTACTGCCAACCGCACAGTGCTGAGAAGTTTTCCAGTGAGTAAAATTCTTTGTACATTTTATATTTGTATCACTGATACCTAAGGTAGTACATCTCCACCACAGCAGTTTGCCCTACTGTTGTCTCCCTGCTAATTCAAAATTTTGGCAGATCTTGAGCGTTGTTATTTTTATGACACATTAATTGTCACCTGTGTTTGTTTCCCCTGGTGCACATACAGTATACCTGCACAGCAAGCCAGGAAATTGAGCAAAGAATAAAATGAAATGTAGTTCTACAGAAAAAAGAACCTGCCTTTCCTATTTTTTAAATTGTTCTTTGAGAAAAGCTAACAGTGGAGGAACAATAATGGGACTTGAGTCACAACTTCAGACTAGCGACAGAGGATAATCAGCTCTCGATTTCATTTTTTCCCCCTCCAGTCATCTGGCAGCTGCAGAGCCCAGGTAACAATTTAAGGCCTGTTACTGCTGCTCCTCTAAAATGCACTGCCTAATAACAGCTCTCAAAGTTGACAAAGCTGAATCTTTAAGAAGTCAATTGAAATGCAAAGGAAGCTCTCCACATATTTCTCACGAGAGGAGCGAAGCTCTCACCTCTAAGCCAAAAAGAGTATGCAGACAGACAAAATGAATTACTGTCCAATCATTATTATAGATTTTGCACAGTGTGTCATGTTACTTTACTCTATCAGGTGCATCCTCTCCTGTGAATACTGCCACTTAAGCACCAAACAGCAGCGGTTTTGATGGCAATCACTTCACATTTAGGACAAATGAATTGCACAGAGATGTTTTAAAAGAGCATTAAAGTATTTTATGTCATTCGGGGTGGCTTTCATAAACATCTCTATCTCTGAATCAGATTACACCTACATAGATTTGCTGTTACGTAAACGCAAAAGTCAGGAATGGAGCTTATCTTCTGCATGTTTTAAAGAAGGGATAAAACGGCACAAAACACTCTGCGCTGTTCACCTATCTAACATCTCTGGCCTATTCCGAGGTATACTTTCATCCCAACAACCCACGTCTTCAAAGTTGGATTTGGGGAGAGTGAAAACAAAGGAAAGTGATCAACTACTGTACATGTGGCTACGAGTAAGAACATAACGGCATACAGAGGGAAGCCTTTGGTGTATTTGCCAAAGTAGAAGATTTTCTGGTAAATGAGAGGTTTGTCTTTCATCCAGTCTGCTCCAGCAACAGCTTGCAGACATTCATGGGGGGTGACGTTGCAAGGCATGATGGGGCTGCAGCCAAACAGCACAACGGGCAGAGCCTGCACAGAGAGAACTGCCAACTCTTTTGCATTTGTTCAGAAGTTATGGGAGCTTTTGAAGCACTATAATGATGCCTTTGGCCAGGCTACGCTTTGTTTATGCGCAGCAGGCACTCACTGGAAATGAGCAGAGGCAGCCTTTTTAAAGCTTTCACAAAAGAACTGCAACTGCCAAAATCACATTTACTTCAGAACTACAGACTTAGCTTTTTTTTTTTTTTTTTTTTCCAATTTATGAACCAAACTTCTGTGTGGGAAGACGTGGAACTGCTGTGTAGCGTATAGTTCGTCATTAACAACGACAGACAGATACAGATCAGTCTTTCACACAGAGGGAGGCATTGAACAGTTGATATAAGCCCCCAGGCAGGAATTCATCATACACAAAAGCACTCATGCATATACTCATTCAAACCAACAAAGACACATTTCTAGACCAAAAAAAAATGAGGAAAATAGATTTAATGAATTCTCAGCGTTACCTTCAGGGTACAACTCTCAAACTGGACAATGGAATGTACATTCCTTTACAGATAAAATCTAATCCACCTACAGCGACAAGCAACAATCTCCAGACGAACACAACAAGGTCCAGCGTGTGCTGCGCTACTCTGGAGCCGAGGCTGATTGAAAGCATCTGAGATTTCCCAGTGGAAGCGGTCTTTAATCAGATTGGTGCAATGCGAGCGTTTGTTGGCATTACAGTGAACAGCAACTGTGTACAGATGATAATTTAGCATAAAGAGTAACATGAAAGCAACTGTATGGCGTTAACAGCCAAAGACACCACCATGTGTGTTTACTGTTTGGACTTTCTTTCTGGTGTAAGATGTGCTAATCAGTCAAACCACATTACACAAACAGATTAGAGCAAAAATGATGCTGGATATAAACTCTGCTACAAAACCCTTTCCCCCTCCGTTCTTGACATTTATGAGTTAACCAGAAAAACATTCATTAAACCATTCATTTCTCGGGCTTCAGCCACAGTAATGCATTTTAATTTAAAGAGCTTTGACTTTGACTGAATAAGCAGTTTTAGAGATGATCTACGTCTACATTAAGTGCCAATTACACACGCTGGGCAAGGGTACCAATCAGAAGGGTGAAATTACTGCAGAGGAATAACAGCAATGACATAAAGAAAGCCCAAAGATTGCTTTAGTTGGACCTACAATCAGGTGTAAGTGTGACTGAATATAATGCAAAAGCATAAGAAAGCCAGGTATTATCCATCAAAGGCAGAAGCTGTGGCTTTGGAGAACAGAGTCAAGCTTTGACACGTTTTGGCCTAACTTTTGTGGCCCAATCAGAAAGCAACTGCTGGCTTTTGCGTCATCACTTCCAAAATGTTTCTGCATGTCCTGCAGTTTTTAACTAAGAGTCCTGCGATGCTGAGGTAATGTGGATTGGCTTAGTAAAAGTTATACATTTCGAAATTTAAAAAACAAAATATGTATCAGTGTGGCTCTTTCCTCATTTTTTGAAACATCCTGGATAAACAGCCAATTGATAAAACACAGTCGTGAATGAGACTCCTGATGTTCAGGAAGATGTCTCCAAAACAAGACCCTTTTTTTCAGGAATACACACTATGTGCATAAGACAATAGTCCGTGCTTTTCTCCTCTCAGTCCCAGAAGTTTACACATAGTGCCCTTTTAATCTCTACATTTTTAAACCTTTTCTCCTTAAGTCCTCTTTGGCTTCTTTTATTTGCTCCTGTAGCTCTTTCGCCGCCTCCTCACAGTCATTGAAGGTGGCCACCCTGTATCCCACAGTGGCCAGAGAGTAGCAGCCAAATGAAATCAGCAGGTAGAAAGGCATCGGCCAGGCGACCTCTCTGTAAGTCTGCGGGAGGCTCAGGTCCAACAGGTCAAAAGTGACCAAAGCCCAGAGTGCGCCCAGCAGCGACACACCGAACAGCCACTGCAGAAGTTTGGTCATGATGAAAGCTGCCGACGGGATTTCAGGGGAGCAGCCAGAGAACAACCTGACAGGGAAAGCACTGGATTAGCTTAGCTTTAGCACACTGTAAATGCAACATGTTAGCCGTTTTGGCTACAACGCGCGCGAGAGACAAACAGCAGTTGGATAATTAGAATAGAAACAGCCATAAAAACGCAATACACTTAATAACAATTCATCATTCATTTCGACCTTTAAACCATTAAATCTTTTCAAAAATAATCCGATTTGTTTACCTCTTCTCAAACGCCACCTCAGCTATGCGCACATTAATGACGTTAAAAGGCCGCGGTGCCTTATGGGAAATGGAGTTAATGACGGAAATGGCTCTGGGTTTCTAACAGAGGGTGAGTTTTTATCTGGATTCTTTTTTTAAATAAATATAACATTTTTGTAACATTTTGATTAAACTTTTCTTAATTTATATTTATACGTTTTATTATGCACAGCACTGTGCATAATAAACCCCTCATTCACCCCTCATTTCTTTAGATTTTCTTTCCAAGGAGCCAGACATCCCTATAATTATTTTTAAAGTGGTCTTAAGTAATACTTCTTAACGCTTTCTGAAAGTCTTTCAGACTTTTCCCAATCATTCTACCTAACCAGGATTTTTTTTTCAGCTCTGAGCTCGAATGACCTAACAAAGACTTGGCACCTAACTCAAGGAATGAGCCACGGGTGTGTCTACACAGACAACATAGTAACAAGTTGTTTGTTTGTTTTTTACTTTTTATTAGCAGCCTATCACAAAAACACATTTGTGTCCATTTCTTTATTTCAGTCTATGAAAAAAATTCTTGAAGAAGGGAAACAAGGAGAAAAGACTGAGGTGTAACAAATTACTCAATAACTGGGCTGAAAATCAGTGGCAACAGGTCTGACTGAGTGATGAATCCAGATTTGACATTTATGGTTTAAATCATCATCAGTATGTAATGACGAGGTTGGGGGATAGGTACAATAGTGAGTGTCTACAGCCATCTGTAAAACATAGTGGAGGCTCTGTCATGGTTTGGGGCTCCATTTCAACCAGTGGGGTTGGAGATCTTCTCAAAATTGATGAAATTATGAATGCAGAAATGTACCAGATTTTGGTACTCCATTTTTGAGCATGGGAATGAGCCCAAAAACATTGCCAATGCAGTAAAAGCATACCTGGAGAGAAAACACACACAATGGAACAATATGAGTCATGGATTGGCCTCCCCAGAGTCGGGACCTCAACATTATTAAAGCAGTGTGGGATCATCTTGACAAAAAACAGAAGAAAAGGCAGCCAACATCCAAAGAAAAGTATTGGATGTCCTTCAGGAAGCCTGGAGAACACTTCCTGAAGACTACAAGAAAGTTTGCCGAAGAGAGATCAGGCTGTGACAAAGAATAAAGGTGGTCATATATTGACGTTTAAGCCCATGTTTTTGCTATATAAACTGCATATTTATTTGAATGTTTTAATAAATTGCTGCACTTATTTCCCATTTTCCTAGCAAAATATAAAGACACGAGGAGCAGCTGAAGACTTTTGAGCAGTACTATATATTTTTATTAAATCTCATATCAAACTAATACCAAAAGACAATTTAAGTTTTAAATAATATTTTTATACAAACATTGCTCCTTTTTGTTGTATCTGTACGCATTCCACCATCTAACAATCAATACACTGTCATTTTAATGATTTATAAAATCCTTATTATATTGTATAATTGCTTTCTTGTTGTAGTTATCGAACGGTACAGAAGAAGTAAGAAGACAGTGTTTGGGAAGATTAAATAGAACAGCTCCCCGTGTTTTTTGCACGTCTCAATAAATCTTAATGTTGTCGCTGTCTTTTCGCTTTTCATTAAAACACTTCACTAAACTGCTGTCTGATTTATTAACAACACCAGCACCCTGTCAGCTGAGAGAAAGCAAACACTTTGTCAAGCGAGTCTTTAATGAGGCCCCCAGTCAGGCTTTTAACACACATTAGACCTCTAACTTACATTAGACCTCTAACTCTGCCTCTGTGTCATCCTCTTAATTTAGAAAAGCCATTTTGAAAATTAGATTACCATTAGCACCACCTAAAAGCTATCCATAAATACTAATGCTTTTTTTTTTTTTTCCAAAGCGAGGAATCCAACAACAATTTAATTAGGGGCCACCGGGAACTCACAGTCATTTGATCTCAGTTTCTCCTCGGGTGCTCTGGGGCATATCTGTTCAGCTGGGGTGATGAACTGTCCAGGTGCATGGGACAACAGATCTCCAGGGTAAAGTCACCGGTGGGAGATGTAAACATTATTCACGCAGCTGTGAAACAGGGAACACACTGAAGAGCAGCTGAGAAATAAACATCATTCTTTGGGGAAAAATGGAAGTTATTCTTAGGATGGTGGTGTTTATGTTTATCCGCATTAGTGTTAATAGTGTGAGTGACAATCTGCGCGTGTGCCAGAGGGCTACATCCTGTTTCTTCTGCTAATGGAGACTGCAATATGGAAGACTTGAGGCTAGTCGGGTTTTATGTCTGCGTGTTGCAAAACATTTGAAATGTAACAAGTTTGTATTTTCAAGGATACTTTATCTTGAGAATGACTCGGTGACTTTGTAAAACCACCCTTGCTTCTGTTATTACATGGCCTACATGTTTATTGCTTGTGACTGTCATAAAAAGGAGCTGCAGCACAAGTAGGGGTGAATGATGCAACTCCATTATGTTTTATTAGCTTTTTAATGGTCCAATAATCAGGATCATGAGCCCACAAAGAAAGCTTCACAAAAGTCTCAGAGTTACTGATTCTGAACAATTCAGTGACATATGGGAAAAGCCACATCTGGAAGATTTAAAATATATCTTTAGTAATTAGCTGATTATAAAACTTAACACATGACTTCCTGTGCCCACTAAGTGCCACTGGAGAACACCCAGTAATCATAAGTCATGTTGCTGTAGAGCTTAAAGTGAAAATATTGCTAATATCTAACAATGTTTATGATGGTAATGCTACTTTCCTGTCACCGCTAGGTGGTGCTATGTCTGTAAGTCAGTGTCAATGACTAAATAAAAGAATCGACCAATGATTATGACAATGAGTGTTTTCTACAGTCACTGGTCAATACTGACATGTAGATGTTTCCAGACCTGGACTCTGTCAAACTTGTGAAGCTTGGGACAGATGAGTTATAAGAACAGATGAGTGAGGAAACATCGAGATTCCTCATGTCACCCTTTAACAAGAACTCAAAAGCATTACAACTTAGCATCACCAAAGTCTGATGACTAAACTGATCAAATATCATATCAATCTTAATAAATCTGCTGGAGGAGTCAGTATCCATGACTGAGAAGTGTGAAAGCAAAGTCAGGACTCTTATCAAACATGCAAAGTTTAGATTTATCTTGAAGGTCTTTTAAATGAAGTCATTGCAAAATTGCCTTAAAACTGCATTCTATCTTGAGTCCAGCAGATGGTGAAAGCTGTGGTTGCAAAGACTTCCCATCCTGCTTCAGAAAAAACAGCCTTCTGACTTCACATGTGTAAACAGTTTCCTGCTGTGCTCAGTCACTCGTTTTGGGCCATACTGGATAAAGTCTAAGTAAATCTAACTTGTAAATCTTAGTCACACTACCTGCCAACATGGAGAAACTGCACATTCATTGGATACAAGTTGTTAATCGCAAGTCATTAGCCAATAGGCGATGTTGTGGTAGCTATATGTCCATCTTTATTGCTGTCTATGGGTCAGACTTGTATATTTGGGTTATTGACATATCAAAACTGGCCATGTCACTAGGGTACCGCCGTTTCATGAAAACTGGCAGTTTTCACAATAAAGCAACATCAGCTCCTCAATAGTTTTCAAATTTCATGTGGTTCTGGTCAACCAGCTTGGAGAAGCACATCAACATATAAAACAGATCATTTTCTGTTGTCACTATGTGACACTATAACCATCATTAAAACAAAAATGTAGAGGTCCTTAGGGCTGGTTTTCCTGTTGAACATGAGAAGTTTGGGCCACTCTGGATAATGTATGTGTTATTTACAACAACTTAAAGTTTCATGGCAACTGATCGAAATTCACCATCACACCACGGGCACGGCCTTCAATGAAAACTCAAAAGCTTCGCATCTTATCATGGGCAAGTTCAGACTTAACAATTATGGAGGCAACCTGATATGGAGATGATCTGGAAAACTCATGTTTCGGTTCTCAAAAATGAGATCTATTTGGGTAAATAATAAAAAAGAAGCAGACAGGGTCTGTGCACCGTCAGTCTTTGGAGTTTAATCCTGTTTTTGCATTTGGCCCTGCACTTGTTACTGTTAAGCAGACATGACATGATACACACCAGACTACCAAGGTCAAGTTTCTCCATCGCCATGATAAAGTGAATCCTGGTGGAATTACCCATGACATGCCACATCATTACATACATCATAGCGTGTGCCGTGTCCTGCCTGGAATACAGTGGTATGGGCAGCGCTGTGAGCGCGTGTGACTCTCAGTGGGAACGGTCGAGCTGGCTTTTCTCAGTGTATCTCCCTGCCAGCTCCTGTTCCGTTCCAGTACTCAGGAAACCTGTCCTCCAATCGAGCAGGCCTGGCAGACACAACACAACAGCCTGTGAGAAGGAGGGGCATGAAAACTGAGAGAATGAGAGGGAGATATTGAAACTGGAAAAAAAAAGAAACAGAGTGGGATATGCAGAATAAAGCAAAAAATAAAAATATAGGAAGACAGGGGGTGTGTAGTAAAAGAGTTATTTTTGTAAAAGAACCAGAAAGAAGGGGTGGGTGGGGGCTTTCGAAGCTGATAGGACAGGAGAGGACCAGACACAGAAAGCTGAGAGGACCACAAATAAAAAAGAAAGGGCTGACAAAGTATGTGAAAGAAAGAGGAGAGGGCAACAGAAAAAATAAGGGGAGGGAGGGAGCAGACAAGGGAAAAAGCTTTAGACGGGGGGGGGTGAAATCAGGAGATTTGCAGGTGCAGCTTGAACAACCAATGACCTTAATGGTGCATTAAATCCAGCTGTTGCTTATCCAGACTTTCCTCAATCCCTCTAACACCTTCAGCGGCACAAAAACCTGCATGAGGCATCTCAGTTCCCACAATGGGGAGTGAATATATATATATAGCAGTGCAAGTAAAAGGAATGAGAAACAAAAGCATAAAGATGGTGTGTGACAGGGATTGGCAGAGACGGTGATTGTTGAGGAGATACTTGATCTTTAAGAGCAGAAACTGCAGTGATTGTGTGACTCCAGCCAGAAAGCAAGGATAAGGCCCATAGATAAAACAGGAACAGTGGTAATGGAGCGTTGTGTTGACTCTATCTCCTTGACTTTGTCAATATTAGCCGAGTGAAAGGTCCAGATAAGAATGTGTGCTACTACAAAGCTATATAAGGATCTAGATTGGCTAGATAGTAATTGTGTAATATCTCAACTGTGTGAAGCAAGCTGGGTAGATTTAAAAAAAAAAAAAAAAAAAAAAAAGGCAGAAGGAGAGAGGAGGGGGCGAGTGTGTGTGGACTGTCAAAATGCTGTTTAAGATAACAATAGAGCCTGGATTCAAAAACAGGAACCCTCTGTTTCCTGAGCTGGAGACTGTAGCTGTGTGTAATGTTGTCATTAGATATGAGTGTTGATGTGCTTGAGAAAAAGCAAAGAGTGACCTACAGTCCAGTCCAGGTTCCATGCAGAGATTTTTTTTTTTTTTTTTTTGGTTGGTGTAAGAACAAGAAGAAGTGATACGTGTCTGGGAATCCAAACAAGGGGTAAAACAAGATGAAATCTCTCCAGCTCAGGGTTTTTTCCATGAAAACGTGGGTTGGAAAACATCAACTTAAAAATCAGTACAGCCTGGCTGGAAAATGCTAAACCAATTAGCAAAGGCTTAGAGCTCATCAACCTCAGATTTACTGATGAAAGATGAAGAATCATCGGAAAAAGCATGGCCCATTTCTCTTTAAACCTATTCAGGAACTAATTTAATTGCAATATTCATTAAAAACTTTTACAGTGCATTCACTAGAAATGGAAAATTGTGAAGTGTATTTACGTTTTTAGTAATAAAACTGAATTGCCTTTTTTTTAATCTACTCTTTTACTTAAGTGTTTAAGTGTAATTTATGTCAGTGCCACAGCCTTGAAGTGATGTCTAGGGGAACACTGGGAGTTACTGGAAATATGGGACCAAGCGCAACAAGGGGAAAAAACAGCGGAAACACTCTTAAGTGTATTAAAGTATGACATTTATTTACAGTGAGATAATTAACAAAGACAAACCAAGTGCGAAAAACAAAAGGAAGCAGATAAGTTTCAGAGTCTTCCAAGGCCAAAGAAATAAAAGGAAAAGAAAACCCACAACGCCTAGGGAAACAAAACTCAGTTGGTCTATGGAATCAAATTGTTTCCGATGTTACCACAAAAACATGAGAAGAGGAAAGCAAGAAACAGATTGCCACCCATGAGTTATCAAGTATTCCGGGGTCATAACAGGATACTTATCAACAAGCTCAACAATAGATGACACTCTGAGGATGAGTGGGACATGATGTCCAGCCCCAATGATGGTCTGATGACCTTTAGGCGTGGCTGACAACCCTGAAACACAATGAGAGCAACATCGCTCGTCCAAAGAGAGGTCAGAAAAAGTGTTGTCCTTGAGGGTAACGCTTTGAGTATTAAACTTTAGATGTCAGAAGTCTCATGAACAAAACAAAAGTAACAAAATGAAATGCTAAATGGCTAAATGCTAAAAAGCTTACAGCGGAGCCTCCAACTCCATATTCGATGTTCAGTGAGGAGCACCGCCATAATCCTCTCTTTTGAAAGATTTTGAGAGGCACGGAGAGATAGAATAGACTTCTTATATTTTAAACTGACAATAAATGAACTGAAATGACCTGAAAGAAGAATCAGATGAAGAACAATTTTTTAGCTAGGTCTTCCTGCCACTAACTGTCACTGTTACCTGTCACTACAACCTGAAGCTTTAATGTCTTTGTTTTCAGTCACATTTTTAGGCAGATATGTGTTAGATCAAGTTTCAAGTGTTAATTTTTACATCATGAATAATGGTTTCAAGTCTCAGTGCAACAAGGTGTGTGTTATCCCAATAACACCATTAGGTCAGGCCTGTGTTGATGTGTCCTTAAACAAAACTACTTCTCAGTTGTCTCCTTTGTTTTCGGCTTCAAATGGCACCTTTGTGCCCAGATGGATCATAACGAGTGAAGCTGAGTTTGTCTGCTAACTTTAAAGTTTAAGAAGAGGCTCTTCAGACAGTTGAGGTGGCCATGAATCAAAGTAGGGGCATCAGGGTGGAGGACCCGGCTACTCTTCTCATCGGGGGTCCTGGACTTAAAGTGGGACTCCTGAAGGTTTTGACATTGATAAGCACACAGCTCATAAATACCCTTGAGCCGCGATCATTTATGGACAGCCAGCACCTGTATTAAATTGCAGACATAATAGTTGTGGGATCCCTACGCTACTTAGGGCCCGCTTAATGAAGTCTCAGGCTACTCCGTTGGGCGTAAGGTCAGAGTGTGGTCAAGTGTGACCATCCTTAACCATGTGAGACCAGCACTTGCCCTCGGTGGCCCGAGTAAAGAGACACACCTGTTTCAGCTGCTGCTGTGATGGCAGCAGTGAAACAGTGGAGGAATGTGGCCCCCACCCTTCACCCTTCACCCTCCACCTCCCATGCCCCCCATTCCCTCTTCTCCTCTCTCTCCACGCTATCAATGCTGTCCTAATGAATCTCATCACACAGCCTGCGTTTGTCCCACTAGTGCTTTGTTTGTTGACCTTTATAAGACGTCATTACTTGTTATCTTCATGTGTAATTCTGCCCCATAACACAACCCCTTCAGCCACATTCATAGGCCACAATATGTGTGTGTGTGTGTGTGTGTCAATGTGTGTGTGTGTGTGAGTGTCTGATCAAATGCTTCTTGTCAGTGTAACAGCCATTAACAATGAACAACGGGCATAAGCTTGATGATGTCTCCCTCCTCCCTCCATCCATTCTCTCCTCTCACCCTGAAACACAATGTCCTTTAGGATTACCGTTATTGACAGTGGAACTAATTGGCACATGGCTATGAAAGTTCCCCCACCCACCCCCCGGCCATTTTAAATTGGACTGCACAATTTCCTTCAACATCTGATAGGCAAGTATGCCCACAGGACCCGAGGAGGTATTGATTATAAATGTATTAATGTGGGTCAGTGCTGTGCACACAGCAAGGGGCGGATGATGGAGAGCTGCATGTCTAGACTGGAATAAACTGACCTCGTCTTGTGTTTACATAATTGATGGTAATGGCAGGAAGGGGGAATTCTGTCTAGTAGTCCGATCTGCTCACTACATTGTTTTCCCTTGAAAGAGGCGATGCAAACAGCTCTTTGGGAGATGCTACTGTATTGCTAAATGAAATGCAGCTATAGACCATCAGGAAGACAAAGCGCATTGATTTTAGTGTAGACATGGCAAACTTTATTTCACTGATGTATTAAGGAGGCCTGGGATAAACTGAAACAAGCATTAAATAGGCAGATCTGCCAAACTGAACATCAAGTTAAAGACAAAAAACTAATTACGCCCAGTCGATGGATGCAAGCATCACTGACTGCATTCAAGATATCGCTTTCGGTGTCTCATTATGCAGAGAATGACCTTTCTTGTTTCTTTTCTTGCTTTGCATGAGTGGGGAAATTGCATAGATTTGGTCATCCAAGCACAAATCCATATGTTATTGATTTACTCTACAAACTAATTATGCATTTATAGCGGCTACAGAGTTAAGCTATTGCGCACTACGCCAAATATAATCAGCGCCTGGCGCTTGAAAGGTGAAGTAAATCATTTATTTCACATTTACAGGTCAGTTTTGCAATTGAAACCACACAAAGAAACGCTATTGTTGATGCCGCTGGTGACTGCCATTGACCTTATGTTGAAATGCTACAGGTCAAGGATTGGAGGACTATGGATTTGGGGCGGGAAGCGGCAGCTCAATGAGGCCACCACATCAGACAGGCTGTCTGTCTGTCATTACCCATAAATGAAGTTGATTGGGTCAGACTGCTGCTCTGCAGTCATGCCCATCTTGACACAAGCCATATTGCCCCGCCACCCCTCTCAACCCAAAGATCACGACTGCTCAACCTCACAGAAATCTGACCCCGAGGCTCCTCCCTGCTCCTTAAGGCACCTGCCAACTTTTCACCCCTTCACTGGGTGAGCATCTGGAAGGTGATGAGGCACAGACACGAAGGCCAGGGTGGGCTGTTGCAGGGTGGTAACAGATAGGCCTAAGGAGTCATTAGACTTCAGAAAGCTGGTCCTATTTGTTTTCACAGATTAAATACCTACTCGCCCTTCTCTATTACATGTTTTGAGTGTGTCTGTTGGTATTACTTCCCACGTCTCCTTCTTTTTGCGTTTTTTTTCCCCTTCATGTCCATCTTTCTTTAACAGTGCACACACAGATCAGACAGGTTATGATGTATGCACAGCTGGTCTTGACAGAGCCGTCCAGGAAACGTGTGGTTTACAGATCCCCTGTTGACACGCTGATTTGACTTGCCTTTTTCCTTTTCAGAAACCCGGAATTTTTACTGTGCAGGGGACATTGAGGTCCGACTCAGCATGTTTGACCACGGTGGAAAACCAATCTCAGTGTGCTGCATCCTGACTGACTGACTGATTTACTGAGTGGATATGTCACAGTACATACTGTAAAGCTCAATCCAAAATCTTGATTTCTTACCACACATGCACTGGCCCCACACCTGCTCACACCATTTGTTACAAAGATTCTGTACCATTAGTTTCTTTAAAATGCTATTCCCACGCCTCAGTTTTATGGAAACAGTAATATCCAAGTTGTTAAGTTACAGGCAGAGACTACAGACATACTAAATCTGAAGCTACGCCATCCTAAAAGTTACACCTTAGGGCCAAAAGCTATACAATAAAGTTTGGTTCACTTGACTCACTTGATTGAAAAGATGGGATTTTAATGGCTCTAACCAGTGAACCATTCTTTTCAGGTCAGCGTAAAATCAATCTGCAACGTGAGGCATTCGCATTGTTGGTTTAAGAGGTTAGAGTGATAGTTAGCATTATGCAAAATACAGTCGCTTACTTTCTTGTCAAAAATTAAATTAAAAGATCAAATCTTGTGTCTAACAGCAGGAAACAGCCACTGTGTATACCTGAGGTTTCCACTCACAGTTTCAAAAAGGACTCTCAGGCAGGGGCGTCATATGTGTCAAACCCATTTTAGTTCATGGACCACATGCAGTCCCAGTTCACTGGCCTGTAAAACCCATGCATAATAATATGTATAAAATAATAATGACGATAATAAGACGAAAAACCTTGAAAATTTCCCCAGTGAAATGAAACGTTAAAAAGCTCACATTTAATGAACCAGCTTTTTACAAAACAGACGACGAACAGCCTGAAGTGTCTCATTGAAAACAAAATACTCTAAGCTTAATTCAACAGTACATCTCAGTTTTTTCACATTTGATCATCTTCACATGAAGTAGGCCGCTTAGAACCAAACAACAACCAAATTTTACATCTTTATGAGTCAAATAACTTTTGTCAACATCTTTCAAAACTTGTAAAATTACCCAGACATTCCCAACCTCTGCAGTAATGCTGGAATCACCTAATTTTCAGCAATAGCATTCTTTTCCTTTGAAGTGCTGTAATTATTAATGACTTTGCTGCACTTTTACACATTGCAAAACCATGCGCTGGGTCCAATTGGATCCTTTGGCAGGCTGGCTCTGGCTCCATATGTTTGAGGCTCCTTCTCTAAGGAGTCACTACTTCTAGCCAAGAAAAAGCTTCAGCTTTATATTTAACAGACGTACATGGGAGTGGTAACTCTTAACATCTAGGCCTGTAGCGTATAGTATCATGCCAAAAACATGCTAGTTGTAGGGCTGTGCGGTGTATGCAGTATGTGTCACGCCTTCCACCACACACTCATTGCATAATGCTAATTGTATCATTCAATTGAGAATACAAAGCTTAGTAAACAAATCCAATAGAGTGGGATATGCCACCGGAGTGTAAACATTAAATTGAATTAGCCCTGTGTCTTCCCTCACAGTTGCAGTGCAGTGGGTTACAGTGGCCATATGGGCTCCGTCAAGCATTACTGTCACCCCTCATTTAGAATAGTGAGGAGAGATGGCCCCGCTATGCCCCTCAAATCCTCTTAGCCAACATTTCGCTGATTGATTTTTTCTCCCCCTCCTACCTCGATTTAGATCATCAATGCGATAAAAGCAGGAAGTTGTATATTATTAATTCCATTTAGTCTCATGTGGAGATGGATGGACGAGTAAAAGGAACATAAATGTTTCAGCAATCACTGCGTCTGGAAGAAAAATATCAAGGCAGCGTTATTAAATTTAAAGGCGGCGCAAACTCAGTAAAAGAAGCGAATGATCTGAGTGTGATTCAATCCTTTTGCCAAATAACCTGTGTCACATGGAGGAGGACTCATCGCCTGTTGTGATTGCATATATATAAAAAGTTTGTCCGGTGACGTTTAAGAATAAATGTACTTCTTCAATTACATAAAAGTTTTGCGGCTGTGTTTTGGTGGGAGCTGGCAAAATCAAGTTTGATTATAATGACATTATAATGATGTCTTTTTAAAAATTATTCAACCCCCTGTCTGTTTAATTCTTAGTGCCGGCCTCCATCACAAAGAACCATGGTAATAGTTTTGACTCAGTAGAATAGCATTAAGTTGGCTCCTCTTAAACAATGTATTCCCCCTCAGGCTATAGAAACCACTCTGTGCATTAAACAAACATCTCAGGCCTCTTGAACATGACGTTCAGCTCCATGTTGGTTGGGTTTGGGGATTCCAGCAGACCGAGTCCTATGTGTTCTCCAGATGGCACCACACACTGTCTCTCACAGATTGTATATACCCCCGAGATCCCTCATAAATTCAAATGATTGCCTCCTCCCCACCCCCATCCTCTCCCCTTGAACTGTACTAAATGATGATCATGGAGATTATGTATTAGTAATTCCTGCCAGGTCTTTAAAAGAATGCCCATGCTGTGTGCTTAATACTCAAAGGAGGGATTATGCAGACCCCTACATGTGGTGTTGTGGCTGCATACCTCCAGTCAGACTAAACCCAATCTGTTACAGATTTGGACTAAAAGAAGAGAGGTGCAGCAAGCAAGCAGGGGGGTAGGTGGAGGGTTGCGCGGGCCATATTCATACTTTACAGTACATTCCACTTCTTCTATATCATGGGGGATCAGAGCTAAATCTCCCTTTGGAGGTTGTATTTTTATCTGTGTGTATAAGGACGTTAAAAAAAAGAAAAGAAAGAACCTTGGCTTGTGTCAAGGCTATACGCTTTATTATTTTTCTCTCAATCTCTCTTTTTCTCCTTCATTTTTTATTTTCCCTTTGTGGTCGAGGCAATCCCAAATCCCCATACAGCTTCCCCTTGAATGTGGGTCCAATTAAACACATATGTGGATTTTCATATTGAAGCTCATAAAAGGTAAACGGCAGTGATTTACATTACATTTACATAAGGAATGCTAAGTGCCTGCACATGTGAGGTGTTAATACATCTATCAAAAGCAGATGGTCATCTCTATTCATTGCTCTCACCCCGATTGTTTCATTGACCAAAAGAATCTCACGAGCAGGGATGTTATTTTTGAAACATGGAAAAAAAACATAAGCCTATTATTTTCTATGAGGATGGGGCAAACATCTAAACATTTGGAAGTATTTGAGGTATCTACCGAGTCACCAGTCTGTTTCAACCAACAGGTGGCGTCCTTTTTGCTTTATCGGAGTAAACTCCTGTCTTAGTCACTATGTTAGCAGCAGCCTGGGTCTAAAGGGCATGTACAGAATGTCTGTTATAAGTTAACTTTTTATTGCATTTGTGTAAACAGTAAAGTTTGATTTACTGGTACATCCTACACACCCTTTACAGCAAATAATTCCAAGAGATCATTTGGCAGTGAATGCTTTTTCTGTGGAGTTCAGGAACTTGGCATGAGTGATCCGGTTAGACTTTATGAGTTAGATTAGCCAACGTGTAAAGGTTTGTGTGCTGTTAAGTGAATGATTTAATGTCACATCTATCAGTGGCCAAAGTGTAGCAAATCATTAGAGGTGTAATGGTTTAAAGTCCAAAGGCTGCTCTCTGGTTGTGTCCTCCCATGTGCATTTGTTTTTCAAGATTTTCAGGCCACTTATGTACATTGAATGTGAGTTGGCATCAATTTGGCCCCTTAACAAATAGATGAATAATTTGTATTATGCTAAACAACCACATGTAGATATATGCCACAAGTATGCTAATGTGGTGAGCTGTGAATTTTAAACATGCTCATTTTAAAATTCATTTGTAAATCTTTCCCTTTAATAAAGTAGCTTTGCATGACTTACACTTCTAAACGATCCGTCTTAAACCGAGACTTGGTCTGAAACAAACTGCTACTCTCCCTTTATGCCAACTTTCTTCTGATTGGCTGCCCCTCAAAAACAGAGAGCTTGAACACCATGTGAGTGGGCTGCTGTGTTCAGACAGTCAGAGAAATGCGTCCAAGGTGACCATTTTAAAGAGATTATCCCCATTTTTTGACATCATACAGATCCGTCCATCCATCCATTTTCTTCCACTTATCCAATTCAGGTTCGTGGGAGGCTGATGCCTAGCTAAGGTATAGTAGGGTGAGAGGTTTGTACATCTTGGATAAGTCGCCAGTTTGTTGCAGGGCAACTTGAAACAGACAACCTTCAAACTCACCATCACATCAATAGTCATTTTAGAAACACTTCATGTAGATCCAAGAGTAGAAAAAACTCTGAAAGAGTTCTGTGCCCCTCACTCCAACCGGTCATACGGATGGCCGTCCCTCCCAGAGCCTGGTTCTTCCCCAGGTTCCTTCCTGTTAAAAGGGAGTTTTTCCTTCCCACTGTCACTATCTATAAGCGCTTGCTTATAGATATGATCATATGATTGTTGGGGTTTTCTGGATTTTCTTTGTATTATTGTAAGGTCTTTACCTTATAATATAAAGCACCTTGAGGCAACTGTAGTTGTGAATTGGCGCTATATAAATAAAAGTGAATTGAATCGCATTTGGTTGTATACATAAGCTGGCCTCATAATTTGATAGATTTGTTTAATAGAAGCATCCGCAACTGTATCTATTTTTTTTTAACTAAGTTTGACAATTCCTTAATTCTTCTTCATCACCTTCATCATCATGATATTTTCTTTATATGGCAAAAAAGGAAAGACAAGGCAAATATTTATTTTTGTATTTAAGAATAAGGTTAGAAAATTTTTTTACCAGCACATTTCAGTCATTTGTTTACCAGTATCACATACCAAATAATATATGGGGAACAGCCTTAGTGATTCTCCTTTCCAAATAAATGTAATCAGACCACTACAGTAACTGCATGTGTCTCTAGTGCTTTGCTCAGACGGAGTACTGCTGCCCCCTAGTGCTGAAACAGCGCTAACGTTTCACTGCCGGGGCACAGTAAAGAAGCCGATTAAGAACAGTCTGAAACGCTGATTGAATTCTAACAACCACGGCAACACAATGAAACAGAAGGTGAGTCTGTAATAATTTAAACAATTTGAATTTATTCAGTGTTTACTTCCTTAATCCATTTTTCTTTTGCAAACATTCTGTCAGCAGACAAAGTTTACACGTTAATCTTCTGTTCTTTTCATAAGAAGCGCTGCTCATTAACTTACAATCAAGCAAGGTTGGGGAAAAAAAATCAAAAGTATTGTGTGCGAGAAAACAAGTTTTCACTATCTGCCAGTCGGTGCCGTTATCAGTCAAGCCACACGCCCCCATGAAAACAGGGAATTAAACACCCAAATGCACACACATACACTCACGCACACACACACACAGACATCAGACTATTTGAAATCCAAAACAGCGATGCACAAACAGAAGTGTGGAAACTAGTGATTAGCTGTGCAGCAGAGGTATAATTGGAGCCTCTAATTACAGTATTGCCTCATTGTTCCTCTCTACCTCTAATTTACCACATTTACATCCCAGAAAAACAATCACTTTGGTTGGGATCATAATGGCTGAATGACTAGCATTAGCTGTGGTTAAACACAGATTTAGTTATAGATGCAATAAAAGCTCTTTTGTATTCACATAATGTTCATATCTCTGAAACAAAAGAGGAACATTAAGGACATGAAATGACAGAGTAAAAGCTTCTACATGAAAGACGACACTGTGTGAAGCTATGTATACATTAGCCTTATAAATGTATGCAGTATAGCCTGGCTACAAGTGCAAGCATCAAAGATATAATTACATATCAGGTGCTGGATAGTCCAGACACTTCTTAAGCAGTAACTCTTGCAAAACTGCATGTAACAAAAATGTAAGAAACATAATTACATTGCATATTTGTTGCTATAGAAACATTTTCTTGTAGAAGAAAATTAAATACAAACCAAAATCGCTGAGATGTCTAACTTTTCGCTCTAGCTTTGTAAATACTTCACAAATTAACCAAATACATTCCAGATTACCAACTTCAGATCAGCCATTATTTAAATTGGAAACTCGCGGCTGGATGGTCACCCGTCTGACTGGAGTCTGATCTGCGTTGCGATTGGCTACCAGCTCTTGCAGCTGTAGGGCCCCTCCACCAATGAAACAGAAAGCGGGGCACACGGGGCCGGAGCAATCCACGTGGCCTTCCCAAAGAGGCCGCAAGGAATGGGCATCGTAGAACGTGACGCGCCCTTTCTCAAAGTCAAGGCACACACCGAGCCGGGGCGGCAGCGGGTAAGTGAGGCCAGCGGGCGATGAATGGCCGTTGCTGTTGGTGATGGGGTCCCGCTGTTGATGGTGGTAGCTGTGCTGCGGCAGGTAGATTTTACCCATCCCCATAGTCAGAAAGCAGAAGGGCGGCGCAGAATCCAGGGCATCCTCTGCTCCGCTGTCATGGCCGCTGTCTGGGTCATAGCTGCAGAGAGAGAGAGAGAGCTCTTAAGTTCTTTTCTGACCACTGTCTTTCTTTCTTTAAACTAGTTTTTGTGGCGTCTCAGTCACAGCATGTGTTACAAATGTTTGCAGGTCAAGTATTTAGACCCTCCTACTTTTTGCATACCTAAGATTTTGTTTATATTAAGTAGATACAATTAAACCTAATCTGTAATCCTATTTGAAGAGTGGATCCTAAACACAGATAAATAAGCATTAATATTGTAGTAAATCATAATGTGCATGATCATCACTGCTGGAAGTATTATCTATTAGGCTGGATCTGGAGCTGTCTGTGACTTTCATATTCTCTTTGCTCACCGGGGACTGGCCATGTCTTGTGGAAGGTGAAACCACTCCTGCAGTTTGGACTCCAGGCCCACTCCCACCTGTTCCAAAAAGAAAAAAGAAACAACCGTTGTGTAATTGATAAAGAACTCGTTTTTATAGCAAACCTTATTTAAGTTATCCATTTTTTTCTTTTTGAAGGCCAAAGCCTCACACTAAGCTTTACCCCATTACTTCTTGATATAAAAACGTGCACTGACTGAATGTGCTACCATGTGCTTAAACAATAGGAGTAACCATTGAAGCTTTTTTCTGAACTGAGCAGCTACCCTTGATAAAAACCTGGAAACTATTCTAATGCTCATCAGACAATATCTTTATTAATATATATACTGAGGTATCAAAACCCATCATTAAAAATACAGGGGAAGCTGTTGTATGTCACCCTTATGGGGGGAAATACTCAAGTTTTTGATATTGGCTGGGGCCTTTCTGCTACTCCGACGTCTTCCCAAGTAAGTTAAGTTAATTGGCAATTCTAATTTGTCCATAGGTGTGAATGGTTGTCTGCCTCTCTGTGTGTGTCAACCTGTCTAGCCTCTCCATCTATAACAGCTGGAATAGGCATTAAGAAAATAAATGAAGTAGTTAAAACTCTGGAGTTTATATAAATAGACCCATGGAGAAAAGGAGAATTACAATTATTAGGTATATTAGTTTCAGTATATTAATTAAAATGGTTTTGGTTATTTCACAAGCTGGGACCATTTCCTCATTTAGATTCGACAGCGTTTCTAGTAGATAACAGCAGATGGCGCAAGTATGCTCCACAGCTCCACTTTGGGGAAAGCCTCGTGGGGATCTGCCTCCTAGACAAGGCAGATCCCCATCTACTAATGAGAGGTGAATAAATTGGAAACGGAGCAAGAGTGAGGCACGAAAATGAGAACAAACTGCTTGTAGTCCGGGGGGTGGGTTTATGTGTTCTCTGGATTCCTGTCACCATTATAAGAGGTTTAGGGCTCATTTGAAAAAGGAAGGCGGCAGACAGTGTGTTTAAATGCACACACATTTACACACACTTTTTCATTTCATTATGGTTGAATGTAATGACAGAAGACTGAACTTACTGATGAAATCACACTTTAACTTCATTAACACATCATTCCCATTGAACCTTCCTCACACCGGCTCTGAGGACATTTTAAATTTAGATTTTAGGATTTTTTTAATACCCTTAAAGCCGTTCATGGCTTACACAACTTCATGGCTTGCAAGTTCTCTAAGTTACATCTCGGACCTCTCGGTATCATACAGGCCAGTTTGTACTTTGAGATCGTTTGGACAAAGAGGCCTTTTGTCTGTTCTAGGGCTCTTCTTTAAACTAAAGTAGAAACTGTTAAGAGGTAGTTTGCAGTCAGGACCCCAGGGCTCTGAAATTTGCCCAAAGAAATCTATTTGGCCGAGTCAAGTCTTGCTTTAAAAACTCAAAAGTTTTATTTTCCTTGAGTTTCACAGACCACATTTGTTTTTATTAGTCTTTCTTAATCTGATGACCTGGGGCCTTAAGCAGGACTCAAATTGGGTTTTTTTAAAAAAGAAGATTAAAGCATTTTTAATCAGGAATATTTATAATTTTTTGAAAAAAGTCTATACTATACTCCACACACAGTAATGGGAATTATGACCTAGCAGTACGTATTCATGAAGTGCTCAGTTCAATTCAGTTTTATTTAAATAGTGCCAAATCACAAGGCCTCAAGGCACTTTGTATTATAAGTATAGGTCCTGCAATAATATGGAGAAAGCAGAAAGCCCCAACAATCAGATTAAACCCTATGAGCAAGCACTTTGTCAACAGTGGGGAGGAAAAAAATCCCTTTTAACAGGAAGAACTCTGGCAGAACCAGGCTCAGGGAGTGGGGGCGGTTGGGGGTGAGGGGAGGAAGACGGGACAGAGACACGATGTGGAAAAAAGCCAAAGAATAATAATAACCAATGATTTTTGAAATGTATGCACATGAATTCACTTGCCTTCACAAGGTAAGACCCAGGCTCCACTGAGCATGCCCAGTAGTGCCGTCCTTGTGTAATGGCTACATCCCCTACAAGTAGGTCAGAAGTCAGGTGACAGGAAGTTAGGGCGTGGTCGGCAGCCTGCAGCAGAGAGAGACCGGGAACGCTGCGGGCACAACGCTGCTCTTTGCTGACCACCAGGCGGTCGGCATGGAGACCCCAGCGAGAGTCCAGGTAGAAGTTAAGCACTGGGAGGAGAGAGTATGACAGAGGACACAGCAGAGGGAGGGGAGAGAAGAAGAGAATGGAGGCAAGAAAGAGGGAGAAATGAGAAAACAAAGGGACAGGTGCATACAGAGCCGACACATGGGGTTTTTTAGAAGTGACAGGAGGTGACAGACAGATTTACAATCAGAAAACAGCAAAGAGAAAAACAGTGAGGAAATAAGAAGCAGCTGAGAGGAGAGCCTAGAGGGAGAGGACCACAGAGCAGGCATGCACCTCCTTCCACCAGCACTGGAAGAGAAAAGGACACTGGTCCACACAACCCACTGATGACTCAGGAAGTAAAATACAGAAGCTTTGGCAGCGTTAGGCGCAGTATTTCCACAGGAAGTACAGTGGGAAGATACGCAATAGCAGGAAGGAAACAACAGCCAACAAGGACACAAGGAATTCAGCAATCACTCAAATCGATAGTTAAAAAGCCCTAGATCTGAATCAGATCCATGTTGTTAAGCCTCAGGTCTTAACAAACCGCAAACCTCATCAGCACTGAGACAGATCTCGTTACAGGAGGTAAAGTGGGAGGCGGAGGGATGAGTGGGTGTCTAAGCAGGGGTGGAAGAACAGAGGATGTGTGGGATGACCATAAAGAGAAACAGGGAAGGGACCAAATAATTTAGTGGTATGGGGTACAGAGAGTTGGTGAGAGGATACGTATGAGTGCACTTCTTACGTTCTGTAGGAGGCAAGTAGTTTGGCAGCTTGGAAGTAGCACAGTTGAGGATGACAAGTAGAAAGCTGTGAAATGGAAATAATACATGAGAGAAAGATGAGGAAATAAAGAGTAAGAAAGTGAAGATGGTTCAAAAGTGAAGAGAGAGAGAGAAGTGGACATAGGTGAGAAAGGAAAAAAGGAAAATTGGAATGACAGAAAAGAAAAGAGAATGGATTTTTAAGCATTTCACCACAGTAAGCATTCCAATGCTTTCATTTTAAATGAAAAAACAAAAAATGGGTGCGATGTGGTGAACGTGTCAAGTGTGTATGATGCATTTTACACTCAACAGAGGGATAAACCATCCGAATTTATATCCCCTTTTCTGAGTAATTATATTTGATACTGTCTAAAGAGCTTGAGGTCTTTAGGTACAGCAAACATATTTGTAAGAGTAACAGAGATGCCTGTTTTTTTTGTTGTTTTTTTAAAAAACACCTTAGGCACAAAATGCCTGCAACAAAAGACTTTGTGAGCCAAGAACTGTTTACTGGGTGTGCTCTGGGTATGTTTTCTTACAGTTTTACCTCCAGCATGCACAGTTACTGTGAGCTAAGTTAATGTTGGTGCCAGTTTCTGTGTTTCTGTTACAAGCAATGTGCCTACATGGCGAGAGAAACAGGCAAAATAAATCAGAAAATAAAGTCCAAATAATAAAGCTTTCACCAAGGAAAGTGGGGTTTGTGTTTACACCATTTTTCTTGTTTATTCATTTATTTGTTGCATTTGCTTTTGTTTCAGGTATCAATATTTCCATACTTTTTGGGATTATGGTTTGTACAGCGCACATTGTTAATCTTGCAAGATGTGAATGACACTAAAACACATGCAGTTCATTAAGGTGTGCTAAGAGTCTCCTGACGATTCTTCCATGTTGGGAGCTGGGACTAAAATCAGGTTGGACTGCTCCTTTAAACCAGCTCTGCATAAGAGCCTAACCCAAAGGTGTTCAAGGGAATCCTATCACAGGTCAGGTAAATTAAACTACTCGTGGAATGTACATAACAAGCAACTGTTTTTCACATTATGGCTTTTCAAGTGACTTAAAATGTGACTCTTGTCTAACACATTTACAGATTATGTACAGTGCTGTGAATGTACTGTTGAAGTATTTTCCACCTTCCTGATTTCTTAGTTTTATGCATATTTATCACAATTAAATGTTTTAGATCATCAACTAAATTCTAATATTAGAAAAATATCATCAGAGTAAATACAAAATGCTGTTTTTAAATAGTGATTTCATTCATTAAAGTGGAAAAAGCTACCTGGACCTGTGTGAAAAAGTAATTATCTCCCTTGTTAAATCCTTAATTAACTCTGATTAACAACATTTTTTGGACAGATGAATTTAATTTCACATGCCACACCCAGGCCCAATTACTGCTAGACCTGTTGAATCAAGAACGACTTAAAAAGAAGCTGTCTGATAGTGAAGTGGGCTAAAAGATCTGAAAAAGCAACACATTATGCCACAATCTAAAGAAAAAGATGAGAAACAAAATCAGGACCTTTCTCTCGGTTTTGAAAGGGTTACCAAGGCCATTTCTAAGACTTTGGGCCATCAACAAACCACAGAGTCCTCCTCCAGTCTTTAACCTGGTGGCCAGCCAAAAAAAAAAAAAAAAAAATGCTAGAAAACCTACTGATGATCCCAAAGACTTTTGAGAAAATATTCAGTGGACTGGCGAGACTAAAGTTGAACTTTTTGGAAGGTTTTGAAGGTTTGCTGCTCATAAAATCCAAGGTTAAAAGTAACATAAAAGCGCTCTGTGCAACAGTCAAACATGGTTGTGGTAGTGTGACACGCAAAACCCTCCAGTTTGGCAGAATTAAAACAAAAGTCCTCCAGAGTCGGACTGACTGGGAGAACCACTCACTGGCAGGTATTGCAAAAGCTGGATTGCTTGGTGTCATAGTCATGATTTATAATTGGGGTAAATGTTGAGTCGGCAGATAAGATCTTTTTTATCTTATAAATAAAACATTGAATCCCAAAAATATACATGGTACAAAACTGGTTGTAGTCCAGTTTCAAGGTGTGGTTGCTTTCCCACGATAATCCGTGACATGCATGTAAGCAACCTCACCTCAAACTAGTTTGACATGTTTCGTTTTTTTTTTCAAACAGCCATGTTGTTTGGGTGTGTTTACACTGTGACAAAGTCTTCCTGTTCAGTTGTTAATAAGGACAACTAAGAAGCTCGGTGTGTACCCTCACCTGGTGCAGGCGGGGTGTGCAGGTACACCTCCTCGCTGTACTCTCCGTAGCCCGCCTTGTTGCAGCCTCTCACCCGCAGCACGTACACGCTGTCCATTTCCAACCTGTCAATCACAGCGCTGCTTCCACTCACTTCATCCAATCGCTGCCAGCCCCAGCGTGCAGCAGCCAGTCCTCCTCTGATCCCACCTCTGGACGCTCCTCCTGGTACTACGCCACGACGGCGATACTCTACAGAAAAGTGCCAGGATGGTGCAGACTCCGGGGGCAGTCGCCAGCACAAGAACAGCTGGTCGTAGGCCAGACTACGCTGGGTATCGATCACTGGAGCCAAGGGCACTATGGCAATAACATAATGATTAGATCAAATTTTTAAGTTATGTTATATATGTAATAATAATAATTATATAACCCGCTCACATGTAGTTGGTATGAAATTATTTAGACAGTGAATGTTTAATTAGAAAGTCAATAGAAAACCCGCTCTTACTCTATTTCATTCGTATCTTTTTTACCATTCAACTACAACCCTCCTCACCCTGGATGAAGTTCAACTCTGTCAGGAGTTTAAGTTCTTTGGAGACATCCAGCTGGAAGTGTCTGAATGATGGGTCGGCCGCTAGTGTGAAATGTTGCAGATTCTCAATTGCTTTACTCAGCCTAGTGCAGTGAAAACAGAGAGAGCGGCGTCAGAGGAATCAACAAAGGCTTTCAGGAGGGACAGTGAGGAAGACTCACAGTTTTAAAGGACGTATGAAAGACAAAAAAAAAATTAATAAATAAAAGATAAGACTGTTTTTAATCTATATTTCTATTATAATAAAAAAAAATATAAACAGCACATTAGTGACATCCCTTCAGTTTTTATTTCCAGATACTGTGCTGTATGTGGGGCTTTCCTTATTCCCTTTCACATATTTACATTTGAACCTAGCCAGGGTGTTCCCTGCCTCCTCTCTGATGGATATTTACTTTTACAATAACAGATGCAACAATAAACTGAACTTTCTAATAATGAGTTAAGGGTCTGCACAAATAATCCCAGTAAATTTAATAAATTAGGCAGCCAGTCATAAGAATGTAGGCCCAAAGGTGCAAGGGAGCTAGAACAGCTTGTTACAGAAAGAAAATAACAAAGGGGCTTAGTATTATATATATATAAGATGATCAGCTGAAAAACAAGTCAATTATAAAACATGAATCCTACATTGGAACCAATGAAGTTATGATTCCTATACATTCTAAGCTTGCTTCCTCTACCCTGAAGCCAAACAACACAGAGAAGAATGCACGAAGAGAAGTCTCTGAAGATTTCCCCTCAAAAAAAAAAAGAAGGAAAGAGCTAATCTAAGATCTATTCTATCAAATCAGAGAGTGATTACTTAACGTAAACAAAAAGGAAACCTGTTATGAGTCTGGCGAGAAGCCTGCACAAAACAGGGCTGATCTGTTTCTTTCAGCAGTTCCTGCGTGAACGCCATGAGCCCAGCGTGTTCCAACAAACCACGTCTCTCCGCCACTTGAGCAGCCAGTGCCTCGCCTCGTTTCTGCCGTGCCCCCTCCAGAGCCTGGGTGAGCGAAGCGTGACGCTCGGCGAGAGCGGCCGTCAAATCCCTGATGCTCTGAGCCAGCTGCTCTCTGGCCGACACACTGTTTACCTGGTGAGGAAAAAGCACAAAGACAAGTTTGGAGAACTAACATCAGGCTTCTGCTGATAGATTCTTAAAAAGGGCCCAAAAAACATAATAAAACACTTTGAGAAAAGACACATTTTTGGAGTTACATAGGTTTGTAATTATATGATTAGGGATGCCAGCTATAGTAGGTAACAGGTTTACTGTAAAAGAGTCAAACAGGTTGGATCATGCATGAAACATGCAGCAGTTGTACATAGTATCCAATCCTAAACAGCCAGGCTGAACAAATACTTGCAGTAGCTGCTGACTGATTTTAATCCCATGTTCAGGGAGACTTTGTGGGCCAGAAGTATTAATCACCTCAGTCTGTGTGATGGAACTCTCCAGCTGGGTAATCTGAGCCAGAACTGTGTCCTGGTTGGACAGAATGTAGTTCATCTCCTTTGTAATCTTCTCCTGTCAAATTAACACCAAATACGCGACACAGAAACAACAAATGCACACGGATTATCAGTTTCACACAGCCACACATCTGCATTATCTTGCACACTATGCTTGTCTAACAGTTAAAGCTGCATTACTGTAGCTTTTTAAACAGCACAGCATCATTTTTATCTTTACCTTCATTGCATTCGGTGGTTGCGTTTCAAATGTTAGAGAAGTGCAAAACTATTTTAGAAATCTAGACTAAGTCTAAGTGGCGGAACAATTCCTCCATGATAGCTCAGAATATTATCTCTGCAGTCTTGCGTGAAAGACTTGGAGCAGAGTCGTTACTTCTCCAAATCAAAAGGAGCTAGTCGAGGTTGTTTATCTGACCTTGTCAGATGGCACCTGGGTGAGGTGTTCCAGACAAGTGAAAGAAGATGGAAGGATAGATAGGGACGGGAATCAAGAACCGGTTCTCTAGTCCAATTCCTTGGAATTGTTAGTCTGCCTGCCGATCGATCCTGCTTATCGGTTGCATTTGCACTTGTGCAACAATCAGCTGATTTCAGTTTGTTTGTCAGAGGAAGCAGTGAAGCAGTCATTGACTACTATAATATATTATTTTAAACTGTGAAATGTGTGAAATGGAAGGTGTCACACTATTCACATATACGCTGGCTCCACTACTACATGTTTGCTTTGTGTGTATTCCTGCCTCTAGTAAACCTTTCACTGTGCGGGACAGAGATAGATGTCAGATTGTGAGTCAAACCTTCAGCGCTTGGTACGCCTGGGCCACTGGGAGGATTTTATGTCCGGTGTGAATGCGGCGCAGTTTGCAGAGGGGGCAGAGCAGCCGCTGACATGACCGACAATAGAACTGCAGCTTCTCCTGGTCGTGTTCTGGACAAGTCAGCACCTGAGCGAGACAGGCAAAACAGATGAGAACAATTTAATCTGAGGCACGTTTTTACTGAGTGGAAGAAAACAGAGGAATGTAGCACACAAGTGTGAGGATGCCTGGGTAATTTATTGCTTTGCCTTTTGCTAAGCAGCCAAGAGCCAGCGGAGGGCTCTGAAAAACAAAAGTAAAGTAAATGTAAAGGGGTCTCTGTATTTTCTTCTTTGTGTTGTTATAATCTAAGTGGGTCAGAAATCCATATTTTGCACATGGAAAGAAACCATAACTGTTTCTTCCATGCAGTCTTACAGTAATGTACAATTACTATCCTTTATGCAACTTGAACTGTGCCTCGCATGGCAATCACACTTTCTATATAATGCAGTGCAATATAACTACACTCAGTTTACCACTTATTTAACAACATATACAATTAATACTTATAAACCCTCAGCAAAGCATGTCTTGTTAAAAAGTGCAACAAAAGACTTCATGTCTGCTATCACTTAGACTTTATTTTATCACAAGCCAATGTGGATGAACAGTATGTGTGTGTCAGTGTTTCACTACCTTTGGTCTGAAGTTGAGTGTAGGCTGGATGTGCTCATGCTGCGCCCGTGGCGTTCCCCATGGGTGATAGAGTTTGAAACACTCATTGCAGAAATTAGACCTGCAGTCAGCACAGCCCTTGGTGGCTTCCAGAGTTTGAGGCGGCTTACAGAATTGGCACATCACAGCCACACTGCCCAGACTCACCGTGTGTCTGTACCTGAGAAAGGTAAGGTAAGACAGACTGATTTAGCCTCAAGTTATTGAGCTTGTTAGGGCCCGAGCACAAAAGTGCGAAGGCCCTATTGTATCTGCTCTGTTTCTTATTATTATTATTATTATTATTATTAGGGCCCGAGCACAAAAGTGCGAAGGCCCTATTGTATCTGCTCTGTTTCTTATTATTATTATTATTATTATTATTAGGGCCCGAGCACAAAAGTGCGAAGGCCCTATTGTATCTGCTCTGTTTCTTATTATTATTATTATTATTATTATTATTATTATTATTATTATTATTATTATTATTATTATTATTATTATTTTCGGCAAATGAATCGGCCTTTGAGGGCCTAAACATGCTCGAAAACTCATGAAATTTTGCACACGCGTCAGGTCTGGTGAAAATTTACGTATTTTAATGTCCGTGAGACATGTCCAGGGAAAATTGGCTCAGTAGCGCCACCTAGAAAAATGAGAAACGCGAGCCCCGAGATGGGTATGACCTACATGTATAAAACGGAACACATATCTAACGTTCGGAGACGCACATAAAAGTCTATTATGGCCATGTCCTAAACCCAACAGGAAGTCCGCCATTTGGAAGTGAAGGTGACATTTTGGCTCTAATTTTGCCATTTCCATGCCTCGAACTTTTGCGAACTCCTCATTGGAATTTCATTGTACAAGCTTCATATTTGGTCAGTGTCAACTACACACCTGGGCCATGTTAAATTGCGGAGCTTTTGAGTTTTCGAGATACGGTGAGGCCGTGGCGCCACGGCGAATTTCGATGACTCGCCATGAAAATCTTATTGCCTCTCGTTCTGTCATACATTGTCCGACCTTGACCAAAGTGGACACATATGATAAGGCTCCACCCCTGAACATATTTCAACTGCCATATTTGACATCAGGGACAGCGCCACCTAGTGGGAACAGGAAATGTCATGTTTTACACTTTGGGGTACAGTATTGTAATGGGTGACATCTGCAGCCTCAAATTTCTCCAGGAAAGCCTTAAGGAGTTGGTCTTGGGTTACAGAGAAAACTGTGAGTTTTCGCTGAAGGGTGTGACCCCAGCAGCAGCATGGCGAACATTGAGGTCTCGCCATGAAGAAACAAATTAGTGTAACTCAATGAAATCCAATGTGATCAGTACCAGATTTTACAGGGATGATGTCAGACCCGCCCTGAACAGATTGATATGCCCATTGTCAGGAATACGTAGAGCGCCACCTAGTGGCACCAGGAAATGTCATGTCTTTCATTTTGTTGTACTGATTTTCACAGGTTCATCATGGCCACCTCAAAAGCGGTGAATATCACCATCAGTCCCTCTTGATGCTTCAGTGAGAAAATTGTGACTATAAACTGAACGGCGCACCCTGGTGGCAGCGCAGTTCACCATGAAAGATGAAGTGGCTTTTGAGGGGCTTGAAAAGTTTAAAAGTCTTGAAATTTGGCGCACACCTCTAATGTGATGAGGGATTTCTTTTTATATGTTCATTTTCCTTGAACAGCGCAAAATGGCTCCACAGCGCCCCCTACAAAATTTCAAAACAACAGCCCCTGCTCTGTGTTTTATGTATGAGTTTGAAACCTGGCAAGCTTATTGGAGATATCAAGATGTACAAAAAGTCTCTTGGAGCAATATCCCAAATCCAACAGGAAGTCAGCCATTTTGAAATTAATGTGTAAATTTGGCGACATTTTCCCCTCTTTTCAGGCCTCATACTTTGACGAACTCCTCCAAGGGATTTCATTAGATTTACGCGATCTCCTGTGTGTGGAATCTAAAGACCTTTGTGATGTTAAATTGCGAAGCTTTTACGTTCAGGGAAACGGGGTGGTCATGGCGGCACGTGGAGTTTCAATCACCGCCAAAAAGCAGTAACCTGCTGTCGCTCAAAAACACAATGTCCAATCTCTCCCAAAGGTCGCAGGCGTGATGAGACTCGAGCTCGGAAATGTTTGTTATGCCATTTGTCAGTAATGGTTAGAGCGCCACCTAGTGGGACGACTATAATAATGGTTGAATGAGATGAAATTTTAGCTGGTGGTTAAATGCATGAATTCCATCAATGTGACATCAGATCGGAAGCGCTGGTTTTAGGTGTTGGGCTTGGCTCGACGCTACCGGGGTGCGAGGGCCCTCATATCGCTGCTTGCAGCTTTAATTTATTATTATTATTATTATTATTATTATTATTATTATTATTATTATTATTTCGGCAAATGAATCGGCCTTTTGAGGGCCTAAACATGCTTGAAAACTCATGAAATTTTGCAGACGCGTCAGGTCTGGTGAAAATTTACGTATTTTAATGTCCGTAGACATGTCCAGGGAAAATTGGCTCAGTAGCGCCACCTAGAAAATGAGAAACGCGAGCCCCTGAGATGGGTATGACCTACATGTATAAAACTCGGAACACATATCTAACGTTCGGAGACGCACAAAAAGTCTATTATGGCCAAGTCCTAAACCCAACAGGAAGTCCGCCACTTGGAAGTGAAGGTGACATTTTGGCTCTAATTTTGCCATTTCCATGCCTCGAACTTTTGCGAACTCCTCATTGGAATTTCATCGTACAAGCTTCATATTTGGTCAGTGTCAACTACACACCTGGGCCATGTTAAATTGCGGAGCTTTTGAGTTTTCGGGTTACTGTGAGGCCGTGGCGCCACGGCGAATTTCGATGACTCGCCATGAAAATCTTATTGCCTCTCGTTCTGTCATACATTGTCCGACCTTGACCAAAGTGGACACATATGATAAGGCTCCACCCCTGAACATATTTCAACTGCCATATTTGACATCAGGGACAGCGCCACCTAGTGGGAACAGGAAATGTCATGTTTTACACTTTGGGGTACAGTATTGTAATGGGTGACATCTGCAGCCTCAAATTTCTCCAGGAAAGCCTTAAGGAGTTGGTCTTGGGTTACAGAGAAAACTGTGAGTTTTCGCTGAAGGGTGTGACCCCAGCAGCATGGCGAACATTGAGGTCTCGCCATGAAGAAACAAATTAGTGTAACTCAATGAAATCCAATCTGATCAGTACCAGATTTTACAGGGATGATGTCAGACCCGCCCTGAACAGATTGATATGCCCATTGTCAGGAATACGTAGAGCGCCACCTAGTGGCACCAGGAAATGTCATGTCTTTCATTTTGTTGTACTGATTTTCACAGGTTCATCGTGGCCACCTCAAAAGCGGTGAATATCACCATCAGTCCCTCTTGATGCTTCAGTGAGAAAATTGTGACTATAAACTGAACGGCGCACCCTGGTGGCAACGCAGTTCACCATGAAAGATGAAGTGGCTTTTGAGGGGCTTGGAAAGTTTAAAAGTCTTGAAATTTGGCGCACACCTCTAATGTGATGAGGATTTCTTTTTATATGTTCATTTTCCTTGAACAGCGCAAAATGGCTCCACAGCGCCCCCTACAAAATTTCAAAACAACAGCCCCTGCTCTGTGTTTTATGTATGAGTTTGAAACCTGGCAAGCTTATTGGAGATATCAAGATGTACAAAAAGTCTCTTGGAGCAATATCCCAAATCCAACAGGAAGTCAGCCATTTTAAAATTAATGTGTAAATTTGGCGACATTTTCCCTCTTTTCAGGCCTCATACTTTGACGAACTCCTCCAAGGGATTTCATTAGATTTACGCGATCTCCTGTGTGTGGAATCTAAAGACCTTTGTGATGTTAAATTGCGAAGCTTTTTACGTTCAGGGAAACGGGTGGTCATGGCGGCACGTGGAGTTTCAATCACTCGCCAAAAGCAGTAACCTGCTGTCGCTCAAAAACACAATGTCCAATCTCTCCCAAAGGTCGCAGGCGTGATGAGACTCGAGCTCGGAAATGTTTGTTATGCCATTTGTCAGTAATGGTTAGAGCGCCACCTAGTGGGACGACTATAATAATGGTTGAATGAGATGAAATTTTAGCTGGTGGTTAAATGCATGAATTCCATCAATGTGACATCAGATCGAAGCGCTGGTTTTAGGTGTTGGGCTTGGCTCGACGCGCCCGGGGTGCGAGGGCCCTCATATCGCTGCTTGCAGCTTTAATTATTATTATTATTATTATTATTATTATTATTATTTCGGCAAATGAATCGGCCTTTGAGGGCCTAAACATGCTCGAAAACTCATGAAATTTTGCAGACTCGTCAGGTCTGGTGAAAATTTACGTATTTTAATGTCCGTAGACATGTCCAGGGAAAATTGGCTCAGTAGCGCCACCTAGAAAAATGAGAAACGCGAGCCCCGAGATGGGTATGACCTACATGTATAAAACTCGAACACATATCTAACGTTCGGAGACGCACATAAAAGTCTATTATGGCCATGTCCTAAACCCAACAGGAAGTCCGCCATTTGGAAGTGAAGGTGACATTTTGGCTCTAATTTTGCCATTTCCATGCCTCGAACTTTTGCGAACTCCTCATTGGAATTTCATCGTACAAGCTTCATATTTGGTCAGTCTCAACTACACACCAGGGCCATGTTAAATTGCGGAGCTTTTGAGTTTTCGGGTTACTGTGAGGCCGTGGCGCCACGGCGAATTTCGATGACTCGCCATGAAAATCTTATTGCCTCTCGTTCTGTCATACATTGTCCGACCTTGACCAAAGTTGACACATATGATAAGGCTCCACCCCTGAACATATTTCAACTGCCATATTTGACATCAGGGACAGCGCCACCTAGTGGGAACAGGAAATGTCATGTTTTACACTTTGGGGTACAGTATTGTAATGGGTGACATCTGCAGCCTCAAATTTCTCCAGGAAAGCCTTAAGGAGTTGGTCTTGGGTTACAGAGAAAACTGTGAGTTTTCGCTGAAGGGTGTGACCTCAGCAGCATGGCGAACATTGAGGTCTCGCCATGAAGAAACAAATTAGTGTAACTCAATGAAATCCAATCTGATCAGTACCAGATTTTACAGGGATGATGTCAGACCCGCCCTGAACAGATTGATATGCCCATTGTCAGGAATACGTAGAGCGCCACCTAGTGGCACCAGGAAATGTCATGTCTTTCATTTTGTTGTACTGATTTTCACAGGTTCATCGTGGCCACCTCAAAAGCGGTGAATATCACCATCAGTCCCTCTTGATGCTTCAGTGAGAAAATTGTGACTATAAACTGAACGGCGCACCCTGGTGGCAACGCAGTTCACCATGAAAGATGAAGTGGCTTTTGAGGGGCTTGAAAAGTTTAAAAGTCTTGAAATTTGGCGCACACCTCTAATGTGATGAGGATTTGTTTTATATGTTCATTTTCCTTGAACAGCGCAAAATGGCTCCACAGCGCCCCCTACAAAATTTCAAAACAACAGCCCCTGCTCTGTGTTTTATGTATGAGTTTGAAACCTGGCAAGCTTATTGGAGATATCAAGATGTACAAAAAGTCTCTTGGAGCAGTATCCCAAATCCAACAGGAAGTCAGCCATTTTAAAATTAATGTGTAAATTTGGCGACATTTTCCCTCTTTTCAGGCCTCATACTTTGACGAACTCCTCCAAGGGATTTCATTAGATTTACGTGATCTCCTGTGTGTGGAATCTAAAGACCTTTGTGATGTTAAATTGCGAAGCTTTTTACGCTCAGGGAAACGGGTGGTCATGGCGGCACGTGGAGTTTCAATCACCGCCAAAAAGCAGTAACCTGCTGTCGCTCAAAAACACAATGTCCAATCTCTCCCAAAGGTCGCAGGCGTGATGAGACTCGAGCTCGGAAATGTTTGTTATGCCATTTGTCAGCAATGGTTAGAGCGCCACCTAGTGGGACGACTATAATAATGGTTGAATGAGATGAAATTTTAGCTGGTGGTTAAATGCATGAATTCCATCAATGTGACATCAGATCGGAAGCGCTGGTTTTAGGTGTTGGGCTTGGCTCGACGCGCCGGGGTGCGAGGGCCCTCATATCGCTGCTTGCAGCTTTAATTCCACCTTTTTTTTTTTATGATGTGGGACCTGGCAACCAAGCAAATAAAGGATTATGGTAATGAGTTGAATATTTGGACATGAAATAAATTCTCATTAAAGGAACACAAATGTTTATAAAAAAAAAAGAGTGATTCGAGCCCATGGGTAAGCTTAAGACAAATGGTAATGAGCAGGTGATGAATGGAAAGCTGTGGAAACGTGCAGTCAGCCAGGGTAGCTACAGCATGTTGCAGTGCATGCTCAGTGCTGGTTCAGCTGCTGAATACTGACAATAAGTTTTGGACCTGTTCCCATACCTTCTGCTTTTCAGGTCCAAGTCCTCTCCTTATTTACATTTGTCCATAAACATCATAAGCACTGATGGACATCATCACTCTGTAGGATTATCTAACTTTTTTGTCATTAATCTCATAGAATCTTTCTGCTCAAGTAAAACACGGAAAGCACTTTTTACTACAAGTCTCATTCGCCCAGTCACATACACGGTCATTTTTCTAATATTCATTCATCTGAAGGAGCTGGAGATCGATCCATTGACTTTGAGATGGCCTGCTCGACCACCTGAGCCACAGCTCCCAATCTTCTGTTTGCAGATTGAGTCTATACTTACCTCTCCACTATACGCTCCAAGGTGAGGTTGCGCAGACAGTCAGTAAGGCCTTTCTCTCCCAGCTCAACATCTCTGCCGCAGGGGATACAGGGGAACATCATCACCAAGGGTGGACCTTCCTTACGGCGTCTACCTGGGTACGTCCCATAACCGGGAGACCTTGGCATGGATGGTGAAGGGGGGTGTGGACCTTAAACACAAAAGTAAAACCAGTTATAAACAAAGAAAAAAGTAAAAACTTAAGGAAAATCATGGTTTCCAGTTCTTTTTCAATGGCATGAAAATGCAATCACATTACACCAAAAAAGAAAGAATGCCTCACTGACAAAAGCAAAAACACCCTCCCTCTTCTCTTTGTAAGATTTAGTTTAGGTTATAAATGGAGAGAGCTACTACAAACCTGAACGCAGCACGCGGTCGATGGGCCGTTGTTCATTTTTAGGTGTGGGCCTGCGTGCCTGACGAGGTGAACGGGTGTTGGGTGTGGAGGCTGGTGAGTTGGGTTCTGGTGGAAGCTCTGGAGGCGGGTATCCATTTGCTACCAAGACCTCGGAGGCACACAAGAGACAGACGCTGTGCAGGCATGGCAGGACCACAGGCTGTTTGACTATTTCCTTACACACGGGGCAATGCAACTCATGCTCCAGGCTCTTCATGTTAGACTGTTGGAAGCAAACAAGCAAAGGATGACTATCTGCACATGGTGCTGTAGAGAAAAACAGGCCGAGTATCCAGACATCCCGAAGATGAATGTGTTTAGGAATGCAGCACACAGACGACCGACTGTGCACAAAAATTTTTTAACTTGAATAAATGGAACTAAAATTTGCAGGCAGTAGAAAAAGCTCTCAAACATGAATGGCAATGGAATTGATTAAAATCTAAAACGATCCAATTATAGCATAAAGATGCAAAATTAAGAGTATGACTCAGCCAAATGTCGTTTTACACTTAAGAGTTTTGATTCTTACTTCTATAGACTTATTTTTACTCAGTACCAGAACAGCATTCACGTTTTAGACCAGTCCGACTTGCAGATGTATAACTGAGGGGAAACAGCTTCACAGCACATACCCTGAGAAATACTTAGCAATGTGAAAAAGATGTCGCACACAGGCAACACAGGGTGCCAATCTTGTTAAATATGGATTAAGATGAGGCATTAATTATTCAACCTTCCATCTCTTAAATCACAGCTATGTATGTGACCATGAGCCATTTTCTTTATGACTCAGAAATTCTTTCTACGCAATTTTGTAAAAATATGTAATAATGTGTAATATATTAGCACGCAAAATCAGGTTTGATAATGCATTTGTCTTTTTCTATACATTACTGCCAATGCAGCACCTTCGCTTTGTGAAACTACAGCAAACAGACCTGGATGGCGAATCAAAACTCGCACCTCTGGAGCACTTAACGCGTGCTCTGCTCAAGGACATTGATCTGACAGAAAAGGACACTGACTGTTGCATAAACCTGTGACTTTACCACTGCAGTCACTCTGATCTGATAAAGGATTAATTCCACTCTCATTACATCCTGGTCTGTGTGAAAAATACACAGATTTTAAGTCCAGTGACGTTAAGAATAAGAATATTTAATTTGTTGTCCCTTTACAGGCTTTGTGGATGCCCTTGACACAGAACCTTCTACCAAACTGGTTGCAGGGCATCACAGACATTATGAGTTAACTTCAAAACCAGGACAAGGCAAACAGACTGACAGTGCTGCATAGGGGATTTGGGGATTGTGTCACTGTGATATGATATGATGCCACCATCAGGGCTAGTTAAAACACAAAGATCATGCATAGGGATGTAGAACAATTGGAATATTATGAAAGGAATATAAAAAGGAGAGTTCTACATTCATACAATAAAGCCGGATGTGAAAATCAGTGCAAATACTGGCTGATAGCGCACCATCTACCCAATGTGCAGAGAGCACCACCTTAGTCAAATTAGAATTACACGGAGAGAATTGGCGGATAGCGACGACCTGCATTGAAGCATGAAACTGGATTAATGCTAATAACCTCCTTCCTCCCTCAGTCCACCTCAGTCATTTTCTCCAATGTCAACTCTGGCCTGTCTTTTTCTCATCCTCTAGCAGCTTAGCCTATCGCATTTTCAAGCACCTCCGATTCCTGCAGGCTGAGCGCACAGCTACAAACTGTGGCTCTCTACCTCCATCTCACATGCACAGTCCGCACTGCTGCTGCTGCTGCTGCTGAGGCCGGCGCGGAAAAACAAGCAGCGCATCCTTACCTTCACCTGGAATCTAGGCGCCATGACAGCATTTCCAGGATCAGAGCAGTGTCTGTGTAGTGCAAAGAGGGGAGGGGTTTGAGCGATTACAACGACCTCCTGGCGCAGGTACGATGGGCTCTGGAGGAAACGGGCTATGGCGACGGAAAAGATAACGCACGTGACTGCCTTTGACTGCTGAACGCGCTCTGTGTGCACCTCTAAGACCAGTCCACCACGCTCTGTTGGAGCCGTGTCTAAAAATTACCTCTAGGTTTTAACCCTGCAATGCTTGATGCTCCCAGATGCACCGATACACGTTTTTATATTTGTCTCAGCAGCAGCCCCGAGTCCTGTATCTCGTCTCCATGGAAACGAGCATCCGGATTGCCAAAAAAAGAAACGTGTCTGCACCCATGCTATTATTTTTTTAATGACGTTATTATAATTGCCACATTTGAATGGAGGTTAAGCTCAAGTCTGATATGTAGGCTACCGACTATAGCTCATTAATGTCGTTAAAGCAAAAATCGAAGAAGATCAATATTTAATTGGCTAAAGATGATAAGAAAAATATGTTTTATTTTTATTTTATTTCAGTGGACTTTAATTGAGGATCAGAAACAGATAGTACAACGATTGGGCCCATGTGATAGAGACACTCCGGCAGGTGCCATCCACGCCGATAATTCGGTTTTCCCCTTTAAAACACGATAGCTACTCTTTATTTAAAATAAATAAATAAATAAATACAAATTCATACTCCACGTTATATTCAGCGTATATCAACTAACAGCACAATGTCACAGATATACACTTACGGTGGCGCGAACCAAGGCTTCCATCGCTGATGTGGCTGTTTTTAAATCCATCTCTGCCATTTTAAGAGCATAGCTTCCCCCTGTTTTCATCATCTGGAAATAGATCGTGGTGTGTCCAGGCCGATGGCCATGTAACACATATTAAGAACGCGAAATATGCCGAAAATATGTCTCGAATATACAAGCGTTTTGGATATTAATATTATTTTTTTTTATTAGATATTTAATTTGGACATTTTTACGCGCGTTAATTAACGACTGATAAGAAGCACCGTGTGACGCTTTTAGGCATTTAAACAAAACGCTTTCTGAAAACAAAAATCTGAATTTGTTCTTAATTTACGAGTACATCCACGCCGAATAGCTACTACTAAAAGATGCCTGTGGCTTTATTCCTCACGCAGGCATCCCTCCCCCTACGTTTCCCTTCCCATCCTGCACCGGATGCCCTCAGCTGATGCGGAACACAGGGAAAATCGCTGTAAATCCAGGAACCCATTCCTTAATAACTCAAGAACGTAGAGGGGAAAAAACAGTGTTTGTCGGTTTAAAACTGATTTCCGGGATTTAAAATGTTGTAAAGGAGTCGTTGGCCTAGACTCTGTCGAAGACATCTCTCGTGGATGATGTCAGTTTAAGCCAGAAAAAAACAATCATGTCATAAGATAGAAGCTGCAACCAGCTTTTGGCAAAGGGAGTTTTATATATCTTTTATTGATCAGGCCAAAAACTTTCACTGACTTATAAAAATGTATTTTTCAGGAGTGATCAGGCCAAGAGGATAGCAGAAATTGCAACAAATTTAACAGTTCTACAATGATAATATAAATCAAGATATATGATGACGGCAATGCAGACATAAGAGTAGGTAAAACAACACAAAGTCATAAATATACTTGGGAAAGCAGCTACTTTTTGTGTTTTATATACAAACTCTTTCATAACTCCTGTTGACTAAAGGCTATTTACTAAGCAAAGATATTGTACATACAAATAAATAAATAAAGAGAAACATCAGAAATGACTTTTTTCATGTTTTAGGATCCTCAGAAAATTCAACAACTAAACTTTACAGAATGCAAAACATGGATGTAGGAGCTACTATCTGAAGTAGCATATTGTAGCCTGCAGATTCCAAGCTTGGTGAAGTCACTCACTCGGATCTTGGCAGCTGTTCTGGAGTCTTTAGACACATCTCTCACTTGTTGTTTTTTTTCCAAGAGTCTTTGAAATCTTTCTCTTCCTACCTCTGCCTGGCTTGTTCTGTACCAAGTGTCTCTCTTTGAATTTCTTGATGATACTTGTCACTCCAGTGAGTGATAACTTTGCATACCCATCATCTCCTTTCTTGGAATCAAAAATTATTTTTCTCGAGTCTAAACTGATTTATTTTGTTGTCGTCATGATGCTTTCTTAGGTGTGAGCTTAAACCTTTGCTGAAGATTTTATATTCTGTGTAGCTTAAAAGACAAACCAACAGAGGTCAGTTAAAAAAGTCAGTTTTTCAGTAGTGACACTGGTCGTTTTGTTTATTTTCTTTCTTATTCTGTTTTGTGTGCAAGTAGAACATTTTTAAGAAAAATAGCATGTTTAGAAATGTTATATCAAAAATCCTTTCCTCTGTTTAAAAGCACTTGGTAAACACTTGAGAAAAAAAATCCTTTAAATTATTTACGGGGACTGATCATTTTATGTTTATTGTCTGCCATGGAGGTATTCAACTCCTTTGCTCAAGCAAAACTACACATGTATGAAATAAAACTGATTGTAGTTTCCATCATTATATTTTGACATCATATTCAGTATTATTAGCAGAACTTAAATTCATAATTTAAAGGAAACTGATGTCAGTTGTAGTCAACTGGGCTGTGCAGCCATGATACTGCTTTAATTTACAGTACAGAAATAATGAACTTCTACTAAGAAACTTACATGTGAAGTCAGGGTGTGTAGTCAGTACTGTCAGTGGCGTGAGTGAGTGCACGAATGAAGAAGTGCAGTATGCAGTGTTTGCAGAGCACTGGCACACTGGGCCCAGGTGTTGCCAGTGTGGCTGATTGGGATCAAAAGAAATGAAGGCAGGTTGGAGTATGCTGTCACAGCACACACTGTATTCAGCCTAATTCCACAATTTTGCTTTGCAAGTACAATGGCAATAAAAGCCTTTTCTATTCTATTGTATTCTTTTCAAAAGAATCAATTTTCTGGTTGAAAATAAATAAACGGATAAACAGAGGTCTTCTGCAGTGCATGCTGGTTTTGGTGCTCAAAGGATTTTAATTTACTAGAAAACTTATTTGGATTTAACATGCAATGAGCAACAACTGATTTGTTCTTCAAAAAGACCGCCGTAGCTATTCACATGTCTCAGTGTTTCTTCCACAGGTGGAAAGTTTCCTGACAGCTGTGTTCAATAAGACCTAACCAGCTCTCTGTTGGGTGTGTACACTACTCCCTCATATTAAAATTCCTGTTTGAACAATGAACATGAGATATACATGCCTCACCTGCGTTTGACTTGGTCAATCTGTTTTTATTACAAAACAGCCGCTTTACTTCAAGCTGTATCTAGCAATCAGAAAGTGTTTCTTTTCGTCTTTCGTCAGATCTTTTATTGAACTGTGCAAGTGTGCTGATCAACACCAGGCCAGGGGAAGAATTATAACTGCAATAAAGAAAGACCATTATTACCCACACCTGGTCAAAATGGCAAAAAGGAAAGTCAACCATACCACAATAAGTAGGCACACTATAAGTAAACCAGTTCTAAAAGTGAAGCTACCAGTCCTGCAACAGAAATCAAGTATAAGAAAGCTATACCTATTTTAGTGATTGCAGTAGAAGGTGGCCTATTGAATTTGCCTGTGTGCGAGGGCCTCCAGGATGGAAGCAGTTAAAATTAAAAAAAAAGCAAACAAACTTGCTAAACAGGAATCTTGAAAACAGCCAATGTGAGTGTCACGAATACCCTGTTGAACCCTATGGAGGTGGTTTTCTCTTCACTCCGTCGACTCCGTTGAATCCAGGTAGGAGCAGACTTTTCTATGACTTTTATTGTTTAGAGAGAAACTAGACAAATTTTGTCTTGTGGTTGAAGATTCATCTGTAATTATGTTAAACTGGCTGGTTTTTGGTTCTACTCTAACTGCATGTATTTTGTTTCAGTGAAGCTGCTCTTCCTTTTGAAAGGTATGTAAAACTTTTAGTTAAGAATCACATTTTTAAAAAGTAAAGAATTATTGTAAGTGCAGTCCATCTACATTTCTGTCCCTCTGCCGATGCATGCCAAATAATATTTCATGATCCATTTTATTTCTTGTCCAGATTCTTGTACAGCGCTGCAAAAATGTCAGACCCAACAAGACTGGAAATGGCATTGGCTGCAATGTTCAGTGTCTACATGTCCTACCAAGGAGATGACAAAAAACTGACCAAAGAACAATTTCTAAAACTAGTGAAGGATGAACTACCCGTACTTGGTGAGGTAAGGGAAAACACTGTAGTAAATCACTGCAAATGATCACAGTAACCTTAAATGTGTGTCTCGATGTCACTAAAGTGCAATGTAAATGTTTAAGGCACAGCTTAGCATTAAAATCAACTAGCCTCACAAATCTGAGTTTGCAAATTTCTCATAACAGCCTGACTAAAAGCATGAACCAAGAGATACAATTTTTTTTTTTTAATTAATTAATTAAAAAAACAAAGTATTATTAAACTCGGCCCTTTTCTTGTGTTTTGTTTTAATGAAATGAACATAAACGACTGGCTCAAAACTTAAACACCTGTAATGTTAAGTAGAGACATGGTAAATGCTTTACATTCACAGGCTCTTATTTTCAAAGTTATTAAATGTTTGTTTCACCTTTGCAGGGAAAAAATGAACAATGATGATAAACGTGTGGACTTTGAAGAGTTCGCCTCACTGGTTGCTGGTTGCGCCTGTGCAAGCCATGACGCCCTCCAAAAGGTCGTGAAAGAACTGGATTCAAAAGGCTTCCCAAAGTAAAGCACTGCTGATGTGGAAAGAAACCCAATATAGGCCTTACCTGGATTCACATCAAAACAAAGTCTGTCAAAGTCAAAGACTGCGTTTGTTTTTTCTTTAACTTGATTTGTCTTAGGGATGGATAGAAATGTTTGCTAGTTGCCTATTCACACCTCTGAACTAGTTGTTCCATGTTAGGATATACCCATATTGCCCCCTATTCTCACATGGGCTTAAGAATATAACACTGATGTTTGTGTCCACTGTACCTCCTTCAGGTAATGCTGCCATCTACTGTTAGAAAACTATGCCTATTGGCGGTAGTGTTCAAGTTACTAATTATTACTTTAAAGTAATCCTGTCACTTTACTGATTACTTTTGAAAATAAGTAATTAATCTTTCAAAACATGATACACAACCTGAAAAGGTAATAAAGCAATAGATCTTTTAGTCCAATTCTACTTTTTCTGCATAGTCCATCATATAAAATGTAATCAAATGAATTTTAATCATAACTTCATGCACATTGCATCAAGCAAAAATTAAATTATATGCAACAGTCTTTGACCTTAAGAAATCTGTTTAACATTTAAACCTATTTTCTGCATATTCCAGCATATAAAATAAAATGTTTTGTGTTTACACCCACTCTTTCAAATAGATGCAAGTGTAAAACAGCAGAAAATAAATAAACGCGTTACTTGTAACATGTTACTGTAACGCGTTACTGCCCATCTCTGATTATAGGTAATCCTTTCAGGACTATAGGAATGTGAAATATGTAAACCACTGAAACTGCTGGATGATAAGATCCACCCAGATTGTTTTTAAAGCCATAAAGTTTACTACCTTTTTTTTTTTTTTTTTTTTACTAAGAAGTAGATAAACCTCTGAATTCCTGACTTGACCTGTTTCTGAATGGTTTCCTTCTATCCAAAAATACTATTTGACACGACATTCAACAAAATACAAGCTTTCTTGTAATTTACATAGTCTTTAGTTCTCTAGGCTTCTGGAAGGACATTCAAAGCTATTCTTTGAATGTTGGCTGCCTATTGCTCTGTAAAGATGATCCAAAGCTGCTTCAATAAGGTACAGGTCTGGGGGCTGAGGCCAGTCGATAACTGATAGTAATCCAGTTTTTGGAAATGCATTTGTTTCCAAAAACGTTTGTTTTCAGGGTAAACTGTGTAGTTTAATTGAATGGTATACATTCAGTTAGACCAAGCATATGTTCTTAATCATTCATTATTTGAATAAATATTCTATTTTTTATATTTCAGTTGTATTTTAGTACACTACTTATTTTATTATTGCTTCGTGCTTATGAGGGCCAATGATTTAATTTTATTTTTTATATTGTATTTGTACATCTATCACTTTTAAGAAGCCCCAACACCAGAGGCTGAAATGCAGCCCCAGACCATGACAGAGCCACCACCATATTTTATGGCTGTAGACACAGTGCAAATATTGATGTAAAGTTCTTCCTACGACGGGTATGTGGAGACCTGGTTTGTCAGGTTTTTCAGTACACACTTGTGAGAATTAGAAGACTAATGACAACGATTTTGATGTTTGCCAGGAATTACTCAAGCCTTTCTTAAGAAGAACTATGGCCTTAATTTAAATATATAGCTTAAATATAAGTCCCACATTCCTGTAGCACCAGCAAAATGTATTTTGAAGTATCCAAAATAAACAAAATGACATCTTGTGTAATGTCACTTTAATAATTTTATTACATTAACCTGTGTTAGACTAGCAGCCTGTCCAGGGTGTACCTCGCCTTTCACCCAGTAAAAACTCGGCTCCAGACTAACCACAACACTGACCTGGATAAGTGGTTAATTATTAATAGAATTATTATTATTGACAGTAATATAATTATTATTATATGGAAGCCAAGTAAAGCACAAGGACTTAGGTAAGTGCAGGATGGAAACGTGCGTGGTGTACTCAGTTGCTGGTTATGTTTTTTTGGCAACAAATCTGTGTGAAACTTGTTACTGTTTGTCCTGGTTTCAACTTTTTCAGATGAAATGAAGTATTTATTTCAAACCCTTATCATAGGATCATTCTTTGGATCGTCTGTCTCTGTCCATATCTTCCCTGCACTCTTCCACTCTATACACCAATAATTGATATAGTCATTTTTCTGCCATAATGTGTTTACGGTTCTTCGAACCCTCCCTGCAAAAGATCACCTTTTCAGAAAACTGCTTCAAGAAATCACTACTAATGGAGTCTGATAATAAGAAGAGAACTGGTTTAACCAAGAAACAAAACTGGAAATCTGGACTGACGAGTTATTAGAAAAAGAGAGTTAGTCAAGTACTGTATTTGTAGGTCTTTCAGTTAAAATGATATATTTAAGGATAACAGCAAGAAAAATAGTAAGGTAGAGGTTAAAAAAGGTAGTAGAGGTTAAAAGTGTGCTGGCAGAAATTTGGGTTAAAAAAAATAGATAGATAGATATTCAGTTTGTTATTTGCTTAATAAACTTTTTAAACAGGTTTACAATATTTTAGTTTTCTTGTTAAGCACTGTGTATGTCTGTTTTTACACATTTTTCTACTGTCCTTTATATGGGACAACAGATTAGGATTACAGGATTAGGCTAATAAAGTAAAAAGCACTTCCACTTTGATCAGCTATGAGATTAACATGAAACCTAACATTAATACATAGCGAGATCAAATAGGTTAAAATAACAAAAAGTTGAGTGCAGGAAACATTGCAATAAAGTATTTTGGTGATTTTCATGTTAAATTATGTTTTTTTTTCTCCTTTGTTAATAAAATGAGATACAAACGGATCGGTTTGTTATTCAGACACAGCTTTAACACTGGGTCCAAAGCGTACCATTTGTAATACCCTGTTTTCACCACAATGTGGCGCACTGTATCCATCCAGCTATCTGTCGTCCATCTTTGATATAAAAAGCATTTCAGGATAATAGGAGTAAAGGTTCACCTTATGATAGGAATATAAATGCAGATAATATGAGACAAAACAGTCCTTGAAACCACACTGGCTGGATTGCCTCTGTTGTGAATGATAGCGATAGTTTACAGAATTGAGCTTGTACTCAGCAGAATGCTGCTGATTGGCTCTTCTGCTGATGTGTATGTTTTCCTGTGCTTATCAAAAATCCTGTTCTTTAGTTGCTATTTGTTGTTGTTGTTGTTGTTGTTGTTGTTGTTCTCTGTATTTTGTCTCACAATACCAGACAGAAAATCTCGGGCCTTTAGCTGTCGTATGAATACTCCTTTAGGTATCAGTAAGTCTAACAGGTAAATTACAGATTTTCCAGCCTACGAAATTACAGTAAATAGTTTTTAAAAATCCTTTAAACCTAAGGTGTGTTTATTATGGAGATTAACACAGAAAAGTAGTGCGTGTGTGGGAGGTGGGCGGTGGAGAGGGGCGGGGGGTCTGTTAAACCGGTAGCCTAAACTTTGATGAAAATTTATCTTAAATTCCACAAAAACGGCTTTTAGCTCTTCTATCAGCAACAATACTAACTTTTTCCTTGTTTTTAATTCAGATGACTGAACTTAAGCTAAAGTCGTACTGATATATTTACTCTCCTATTACTCCAGTGTATTAACTGTTCAGAGAGTCCAGCGTCTGCACAGCCACAGTGTGAGTCAGTGCGCACAGCCAGGGCGGCGCCTGACTATAAAATCTCTGTTGCTTGTTGCAGACGTCTGAACATTCGCACCTCTTCTGCTGACCACGTCCCAGCAACTGTACGGTAAGAAACTTTTTGCTCTTGTCCTACAGGTGTGGCTTTGCCACGAGTTTTTTTTTTTAATATAAACTTTAGTTGCTCAAACATACAGACATACAGCTAGGACCCTCTGGGTGTGAGAATAGTGTTTCATATTGTCTAACCTACTTTAATCCGCTCCCAGTCACTGCTTTGTATTTACTGAAGCTCCCTCTTTGTGAATTTCTAACGGTTTCTAACGGATCTGTGTATTTCCTCTGCTGTAACTAAGTTAGGCTGCAACTTTTAGTTAGTTTATTGTGTTTCTTTCTCTTGTTTTCAATCTTTCACATTAATTACACTTTAATTGTTTTTCCAATGTTCTAATTACTTTTATTAATAAAATATATAATTAACATTTTTACATTAAGCTCTGATTCACATTTAAGACAGTTAACTAGGTCTCCATATAGTCGATATAAGCCTTTGTAAGGGTGTGGTTGGGTGGTTGGGTTGGGTGTGGGCATGTACACATGTGCTTGTTCCTGCAGTGTCCTATCTCATTACTCACATTGAATCCCACCATTTTGGGTCTCACATTTTTCAGTTCAAGTTGTTCACATTTTCCATTCTCTTGCACACAAATAACACACCCTCCCTCCCACTTCTCCTTTCTTTTAACTCTTACAGCTACAAAGACAGTAATTCAAATGTTGAGATTTTCTGTATTTTGCACAGTGGTTTACTAAAATTTCAATGACATACCTTTACTGTCGTCCCACGAGCATCACTCATCAGTGGGAAGTACAACAAAGACCCAAATGTGTCAGCTCCATCAATAATGGACGAGTTTAACAGCGTCACAGCCAAAGCAGCTTTCATAAATGCTTTCTAAGGACTTGTTTGGAAAATGTCAGCTGAAGTTAAACTGGATTGCTATCACTTGTCATAGTCAACATTTTCTGCTGTATCTGAACATTGTTTTTCAGTCTAAACACATTCCAGCAACCATGCCTTCAGAACTGGAAAACTGCATGGAAGGACTCATCAAGGTGTTCCACCGTTACGCCAAGAATGGTTCGCTCACCCGGCAAAACCTCAGACAGCTAATGGAGGCTGAGCTTTCCAGCTTCCTTAAGGTGAGATGAGACCAAAACGTAAATTGTACAATCACGCTGCGCATTATTTACACACTGTAATCCAACACTATGCCACCTCGTGTGCAACCTCACTGTTGCTGATGTATCCTCACACACCCTTTTTTTAAACACAGTGTCAAAAAGATCCTGCTGCTGTGGACAAGATCATGAAAGACTTGGATGCCAACGGTGATGGTCTTGTGAACTTTGAGGAGTTTGTTTCTCTGGTTGTTGGACTGTCTGTTGCCTGTGAGCAGTGCTATCAGCTGGAAATGAAGAAGACTGGAAAGAAGTAGGAAGTACAACAGTGGAAGAGAATAGACCAAAAAGCATTGCTTTTTTTTTTTTGTAAAGTTTTGTTCATTAAAAGTGCTGAATCCTTTTAAACCTCTTGTGTCTTGTGTTTCCTAGCTATGTAATCTTTAAGTTAGACAGATTTGCCTATAAATCTTCAACTTTTTATACATGTGTTTTTGTAAGCAAGCACCAGCACCATTTCCATTTGAGAAGCTGGTAAAGCTTAATCCAGACAGCTTTCTCTGTTGGCATTGTAACTGAGTGAGTACTTTATGTTTCCCCGAGTGTTAAAGGGCAGATGAGCCACTCCCTCCCTGACAAAGTCCCTGCTTTATCACTGCTCTGAGGAATCTGCTGAATGTTGTAGGCATGAACACACCTCTCTCAGTGAGGCATAAACTCTCAGAGGATGTTGCAACTCTATGAATAAAACAGGTGATAACATTGCCTAGTCAGTTTGATTTGTATCTTGCAAGCCCTCAACTGACTCACAAGAACAGCACATCACTGTTCTTGTGCAGATCACAAAAATCCCACTGTGTTTCATGTCTGGTGAAAGTTGAATAACACCAGAGAAAGAGAGAGGGGAACAGGATAACCCCTTCACCACCCGTCTCTCATTATTCTTACTGAACAGAACAAATATCTTTGCTCTAAAACGAAGTCTTCCAGGCAGCCCTACCTCTCACGCATGCTCCAGCAATCAAATCTGTTATTGATAGATGTGCAGATAGACTGGGAGCCACTGTTTACTATGATGGTCTGCCGATCCCAGTGAAGTCATCAAAGTTTTTACTGCCTGAGAAAAGCCTGCCTGAAAGGCTAAACCCAGGAGGAAGAGGTCTTCTTGAGCTCTTGGCAAACACCGCTTTGGGCAGGGCTTAACTACTGGTTTGTCAGTGTTCATGGTTACTGGGAAAACACTGAAGTTGCTATGTGACTCTGTGATGACTCTTAAGTGTGTGTGTGTGTCTGTGTGTGTGTAGCTAGAGTTTGCACCACTTGGTTTACAGAAGCACCCCGCCCATGTGACCCACAGCTTAGATTCCAAGACTGCTGCTTTTTCAGTGCATTTCCTTGTATTTAGTGCCTCCTGCAGGCTATATGTTTATCATGTTGCCTAAAAGAAAAGAAAATCATCATTTGTCTAGATGAATTACTCTTCGAGCTTGAGGCAAGTTACCAGACACTGATCGGTGACACCACTGTACGTGGCATGTCTAGTTTTCTAACAGACTTTCTAATATAGTAATAATGACATTTGTCACAACATTTTTCTCACTGAAATAATCCTGCGTACTTTTTGGTTTTAAAGTTGCTCAAGTCATTCCTGGCGGGGGCGTTCTGTGGTGTGAGTTTGGGGATTACCAAATATTCACTGTGGCATGCCACGCCCATCTTGGACACACCAAAAAAAGCCCCTCACTGTGGAAACTTGTTAAACAATAACATTAATGTCCAAAACATACCAACCATCCCCAACGTCCAGTTTGCAAGCAGATGTTGCCATGGGAAATAACTATTGTGATCCTGATACTGATTCAATTCACAGTTACATTTAGTTGAATGTTTTTTTTACCCCCAGTGTTCAAATGTGAGCGTTAGAAACCAATAGACATTTAAATTCCACTATACTTGGCACTTTATCCACAACATTAATATCACCTGCTTATTATTTTGTAGGTCCTACTCAAGCTGCCAGTACAGCTCTGTCCCATTGGACCTGCGTGTTTGGGAGAGGAAACTTTGTGTCCTGCTTGATTCATCGAAGCCCAGCCCAGCAGCCCACAGGACACGAAGTATCCACAGCAGGGCTGGGCTTCGATGAATCAAGCTTGTTCAAATTGCAATCTGGGTTTGGAGTCTGGGTATGTGTGACCTCTTTGCTGTGCTCCTGCAACTGCTCTGATTTAGTTTTTACAGAGGCAGGGATCATTATTCTGAGATGCTGCCTTCAGGGAGTGAAGGCAGAACAGGGGGTAGAGCGTTACATTGAAAAGACAGGGTCCATACATTTCACCTGTCAGTGGTTTTAGTGTTGTTGGTGTTGTTGTTGGTGCTGTGTATTTTATAAGCTGATTCTGCCGCTTCACTTTTCTTCTGTTCTTTTATTGATAGACACACGGAGGGTGCTTTGAGCCAGTTGAACTGAAAGAACTTGACACCAAAACAGGTTACCAAAATAAAGAGCCTATGACCTAAAGGTTTATACATGCAAAGGTGCATACATGCAAACTGCAAACATTAGGCAATGGTTAAATCTAACCATGTACTTCTAGTTAAGTATGTTTTGAAGAATTTGCAATTTTTCACCCACCTTAAAAAAACCTTGTTTATAAGGCAAGGTTTTCTAGCGCAGTGTTGTATACAGGTTTTTTATGTTACAAGAAATTTAGTGCATGAAAATGAATGTTTTAAAAATGAGGCACTAAACTTATTAATTGAGTGAACAACAACCAGACTGGCTGTAAAGGCCTTGAACATCAATACATGGAAACATTCATTTACTCCCTCCAACTAAAATCATGACATATGAACGATAACAGTATGCATGTCTTGTAGCCTTTCACTTCAGTTTTTACTTTTGATACTTCAGCTGATACAATGAAGATGACAGATGCACATATGCGTACATAATTTTAGAGCATCTTTTAGTGCAGTTCTGTTGAGGACTTTTTTTTTTCTATTATTAGTGTTACCTTAACAATGCTCTTGAATACTTCCTCCAGTCATTTCCTGTGATTTGTGTCTTAAACTGTCTCTGCTGCATACCGCCAAATAGTTTCCCTCTACGGGTACTTGTAGATTCATGACTTCATTATTTCTATAATCCTAGCTACAAGGTTCTAGGGTGACATTCACTATGCAGCATTTGCATGAGGTATGTCTTTCTGAAGAAACAACTTACATTACAGCACACATGGCTGGAGCTGGACACTAAAAATGTTTGTTTGTAACCACTAGATGGCACATATCTGTAATTATAGTGTTAAAAATTGGTCTGAGTGAGTGTGATTAAATCCACTCCAGTTGTACTGAACAAACAGTTTTGTGTGTATCACAGCTGGATATGACACAGGATGTGGTGACCATGGATACTCCCTCCATTATTTGGTAAATGTGAGTGAGTGAATAAGATCGAGAAAAAGGCGACAGGAAGATGTGTGACTCACGATTTCCACACAGTGAAGAAGGATGGCACAATGTTTAAAAATGTTGTGAATGATGGTGACAGTGAATTCTAACCTATCATCTGCTTTCAGCTGCGCTTTGAAGTTGTTAATTACAGGACTAAACAATGCCCAGACCAATGCCAGAAATATCTAATTCAAAGTTATGCAACAGGCCACACGGACAGGGAGAAACAAACATGCAAACAGAGTTGCCACAGTGCAGATTTTTTTCTTTTCTTCCTTCCTTTCTTTTCTTTTTTTTTTTGGACTCTGTGACTTTGGTTTGGGGACATGACCATGAGTCACAGCCTCTCTGCAAAATTGTAAAGAAGAGTGGATCCACTCACAACCATAACAATCAGTGCTAGTGAGTCACTGTCCCCGTGTTTTTACTTGAACATAATGTGCATCTCAAACAAGTCAATAAAAAAAGAAACTTTTTAATTACATACAAAAGAAACACAGCAGAAATTAGTTGGTACAATTAAAGGTTCCTGCGATGCACATTTTGCTTAAAACATACGTAACTGTTCATTTCTTTGGTCCTATTGTGCCAAGCGGTAAGATTTTAAAAAGATGAAGTGCGTTTGGTCATCATGTTAGAAAAGTCAAAAAGAATTTTAATGCTTTTGTAGAAAAACGGCATTTACATAATAGCACAAATGCTCCAAAATCATGTATGAAATCTTGTAAAGATCAAAGTTACTTATTCGGGTAAAAATTACTTCTAAAATCTCTAAAAGCAGATCAAACATTTGTCCCATGACTCCACCACCAAAAGTCACAAGAGACTCGTTTATGACGGAATGAAATGTACGAACCAAATTGTGGAATTTCTTTTACAGAATTAACAAAAGTGACCTTCAAATGGAGCACAAAACGTGATTCAGTTCACATGTAAATGCTGCTTCCCTCCTTTCATCAGCAAAAGCCTTGACGAGAGATGCCACAAAATGCTGCTCACAGGGTTTCCCCAAAATGTAGTCACATAAAGTCAATCAAATGGGTGAAATAAAAAACTGTAAATCAACAATAAACATAACATTTTTATAGTCTTGAATCCGTCACTGCAAAAAGGGTATTTTGTAAGACTGTTACATGACCATTATTTATTTCATTTACTTTAATTGTCCTCTTAAAGACACAGCACCCCAAACTTTACATTTCATATTTTATTGTCTTTTGTTCTGCAGCAATTCCAGATTCAAAAGCAGTCCTGAGATCATAACGTCAGAAACATTTTGTAAAACATGCAGCAAGTTTTTAGAATTCTCCAAATCCTCAAATGCAAACATTCACTGTAACAGCACACGAGTGTCGTGTTTGTTAAAGAATATGTTTTAAAAAATGAAGGAAGGAGGAGTGGTTGGAGATGAAAGGAGTATTCTAGAGGGAGGGGGGAGGGATACTGGGTGTGGTGATGTATAAAGCATCTTTGCCACCCATTGGTTCATCACAACAGCTCTACCAAGATCAACAGTAGCCTCCAGTTGTCTTAAACCTCAGCACTGGTGAGTAGAAAATCCTACAAGTGCTTTTTTTTGTTTGTTATCTGCTTTTATTTACTCACTCTGAAAACTTTTCCAGGGTTTTTTTGTTTGCTTGTTTTTTTGTGTGTTTGCTTGTTCATTTTAATCAAGCAATGCTCATTACAGTTAGTTGTATATGAATGCACATTAAGCATTAGCAGAAAAGTATTGATGAACTGCAAAGTTTGTCACATCCATGTGAACTTTAATGCTTAAACTTCTCTTCTTGCTTATGAAACTTGATGCTGCAAAAGACTGAGCTCATTTTGCCTGAATCCCACTAACTTGTTTGGAAATTCATTTTTATGGATGCATTAAAGGTTTTTTGGTTAGCAGTGCCCCTCGATTTTTACCTTTAACTGCAACCTAATTAAGGAATGAGGTTTTGTGCTCTCTTTCCTTGTAACTCCCTTCTGTTTCCAAACTCTCTGATGCCACAGTTTCCTCAGCTTAGTGTTCCCCAAAGAGGGAAAAGCATTGTATGACTCACAACATAACCACTAGCAAATCTCTTGGGTTTATACAGTCAAGTGGAAAGAACGCATAATTTAGATATACTACGTTAGAAGAACAGACATCTGATGTTGCTTTGGGGACTTTAATTAAGCCGTAACCTGCTTCCTTATCTCCTTCTGCTGTTGCCATAACAATTGCCTGTGTCACTTGGCAGAGACGCTACATTAGAGACCGCTGAAAATGGAAGTAAGAGTGGTGGGGCCCAGGTGGAAATCTTGAGTTTATTTTTATCAAGCTCCACTGAGAACCTAGAGAAACTTTGGCAAAGACAAACAGTAATATCAGCCACTGTTTTCTGCTATGACCTCCAGTATGCACTTGCACATGCATATGGTTTACTGCATGTATACATGTATAATTCCAGAATTTAAATATATTAGCAATTTAATTTGTAGAAGTGGTTCAAAAGTAACTGAAAGGAGCTTCACTGCATCATTATTTTAGGCAAACCTAAAATGGACCTCACAGGGTTAAATGACTCAGTCTCTTTCACTCTGATTTTACCAAACAGGCCCTGCCTACTCCCCTTTTTTCCCCTCGTTTACTTCTAAATAATTCCTCGTGTTCCAAATATCAATGATGTCCTTTGTTAAGATCCCAAATTTGACCACAATACCATGTGATTCAGCCTAATCTGCACCAGATAATGAGTCATAGCAGAATTATTTGTAAACGTTATTCAGAGGAAGCATCTTTCTTTAATCAGTTTGGATTTCCTGCATAAAACAAATACCACTGCAGCCTGAGACGTAACATTTTGTTTTCCTTCTGTCTCCCTAAACTAGCCCTAATCATGTCTGACATCCAGAAGGCTATGGCCCTGCTCATCAGCACCTTTGATAAATACTCTGGCAAGGAGGGAGACAAAAACACCCTAAGCAAGGAAGAGCTGAAGGATCTTCTTCAAAATGAGTTTGGAGAAATGCTTTGCGTGAGTGGTCTCTATCCTCCTTCTATCTCACACCCAGTAGGTTGCCTGAAAACACTGGCGTACTGATGCAGAGCTTTTACTTTGAGAGAGTGGAAAATACACAGATTTTCCACTGTGGTTTGCACAACTATTTGAGCAGAAGTAGGCTGAGCAGTTCTTTATTTTATGATCACTTAGTGTCTACATTCAAGCTAACACTTTTCTCCACTACAGAAAGCCAATGACAAGGCAGCAATAGACCGCATCTTCAATGATCTGGACAGAGACAAGAGCAACAGTGTGGACTTTGGTGAGTTTGTCAGGATGGTCTGCTGCCTCACTGAGATGTGCCACGAGTACTTTGTCTCCAGAAAATAAGGATCCGAGCGCCACCTTGGGGCCAGCTGAGAGAGCTGCTGTTCGGTGACAGGAAGTGTCCCTTGACAGCTGTTTTAAAGAAGATATAAACACAAATATATGACAGTGAAGTCAAACTTATACTGAACTCCAAAATAAAATAAATCTTTTTTTCTCTCTGAAAGACTAAAGTTGCATTTTGTGCATTCTTACATTAACTGGGAGAACTATTTGTTCCAGTACTGAGCAATTGCAGAATCTTTGGAAGGCTTATGATAACAAGAATGTTTGCCTCGAAAATCAAAATGTTTCTATCAGCAGAGTTCATGCTTTGCAGCTGAAGTATCTTCTAAGTTTCCTAAAGTGTCTTCAGGAAAGGAGCAATACCACTGCAAGTTCTGACAGGAAGTATGTCACCAACGCTGACAGAGATGCAAAACTGAAAATATCTACCAGAGGAGGCTTTTTGAAGTTGCACTGAAGAAACTTTTGAAAGAAGCAAGAACACAAGCCTGATCTCACTAATAAAAAGTGAACTTCTTAAGCAAAACATCCTTATATCATACATCCTTAAATTTAACACACTCTGGGTTTCAATTTGGCAAAACACATGTTGCATGAAGTTACTTTAATACTAGCAACTCATTTGAGCCCCAAGCCTTGAATCATTTGGGGTCTTTTTTTTCCTTCTGAAGCTTTAATAGCCTGAAGGCCTACAGTGATGTTATGATACCCCTGGCCATTATTGAATCAGTTTATTGACTTTATGACACGTTTCTGCTTGTGCTGCTATTATGTTACATTTTAGCCAACTCCATTACCCTGTAATTGTAGTTTGAAGTCACATATTCTTGCTTTAACTCAGGTTTCAACGTAGTCTCCAATAACTTTACAGAGACACAGCAGGTAAAATAAGTACAGAGCACATCCCCGGTTTTCTAAGTAAATATATTTCTAAAGACGTTTTTCTGCCCACCATATGTTGGTAACAACCCACTCAGTCCACATGCGCAACAAAAAAAAGAATCACACAATGAATTAAGATATGTGTAATATTCAGAAATGACACAGGGAGAAAGTATTGAATGCATGAAGAAACATTTCATGTGTGGATGTGATGGGTTGTTACTGACATCTGGTGAGAATTTCACATCAATAACACCTTTAGAAATATGTTTACTTAGAAAAGTGGTGACGTGTTCAACGCTTATTTTAACCGCTTTACTTTTTTGATTGTTTGAATTAGCTACTCTGCCTTGTTCGCTTGTTATCGTGCAAAAATAAGGTGCTGTGCAGAAGTCTTAAGTCGACCTTCATTTCTTCATATTTTGCTTCCAAACAGCCAGACTTTTTTCAGTCTTGAGCAATAGTTCTTCAGACTTTCTGAAGGTGTCCCTGGCCTTTGAGTGGCTCCAAAGTCTCATTAGAAATATTCTCAGTGGAAGGAAGCTATAAAGAAGTCATTCTTAAGATATAAGCAAGGAGAAAAGTCTGCTATACTAAATTACACAAATATTAGAGGGGGAAGGTATATTGCAACAACTGTGATGGACAATAGAGAGAAAAACAATACACAAAATGTTTTTAATGTCATTAAAGAGACCTGGAGAGCTAATCCTGAAGACTACTTAAAGAATTGACTAGAAAGCTTCCCTAATATGCCAAAGAATAAAGGTGGTCATACCAAAGTTTTTTTTATCATTCAAACTCTGTTTTTGTTGTATGTGATGTATTTTCCTAGAAAAACATAAAGGACATGGACATACAGCACATAACTGCACATGACTTTGCATGTGTAACATTTAAGTAACTCCTGTAAGACTGAGAATGAATTAATACTTGGGGCATAATATTGCATTCCTGTTTATTTCATAGCTTTTGTTGCATAGTTGAATAGTGTGTGTTGCACTGCTGCATATACAAACCCATGATTCAGTATTTGTAAAACCACATTTAGCAGCAATAACTTGAAGTAATCACTTTATCTATTTAGTATGACTTTATCGGTTTCTTGCATTGCTGTGGAGGAATTTTGGCCTACTCATCTTTACAATGTTGCTTCAGTGCATTGAGGTTTGTGGGCATTTGTTTTTGCACAGCCTTCTTAAAGTGCCACTACAATATTTTTTTTATCTGGCTGAGGTCTGGACTTTGACTGTGTCATTGTAACACTTTGAGTCTTTTCTTTTTCATTTATTCTGTTGGAGATTTGCTGCTGATTTTACATTTATTGTCCTGTTGCATGATCCAGTTTCAGCCAATTGGCTTCACAATTGACTCTAGAATACTTTGGTATACAGATGAGTTCTTAGTCAACTTAATGACTGCAAGGTGCCCAAGTCTTGTGGCTGCAAAACAAGCCCAATGACTATCATCACAATCAGTGGTTATGTACCTGCGTCTGTCTGTCTGACACACACAAAAAGAGTCACACCACTAATTAGAAGCTGGAGATTTCAAACATCATTACTTGAAAAACAAAACTTTATTAATTATTTTAAAAAGGAATGGGCAATGTATTTCGATAACAGTGACCTGTCGGCAATATCACCATGTGCTCTGTGTGAAACAGGAAAGATAGTAATGCGAGGAAAATAATATCTTACTGTTCACATAAGATAAATGTAGTGAGTGAAAGCCACCGAGTAACCGATAAGGGCCTCTGTACTACTTGTGCAAACTTTCAGCCCCAAAGCTCTTACAGGAACGAGCCCAGAATAAACGGGACAAGAGGGTAAGTATAAGCAAGATATGTTACAGTTTATTATTTTAAAAGAAAACACAAAGGGTTTGCAATAGGCCTTAAACATCACAATAAAAAGGTCGCAATGCAACTATCACCTGAGGGCTTGCTCTCCCCCGGCGGTCCCAGATGTTCGTTGCTTTAAAAGAAACAAATCCACCCCAAATAAATACGACTATGATCAATGATGATCATAGTCGTCCCACTAGGTGGTGCTCTAACCACAGTGTTGGGGAGTAACGGAATACATGTACCGCCGTTACGTATTTAGAATACAAAATATGAGTAACTGTATTCCGTTACAGTTACCGTTTAAAAAGGTGGTATTCAGAATACAGTTACTTTGGTGAAATAAATGGATTACACGGCGGTACTTCCCTGTTTCATATTGTCGCGGGTCAGGACTGTTTGGGTTTGTTTGACAGCTACGTTCTGTTGTTCCAGGCGGCAGCGTTACGGTTGCCATGGTTACAGGGTGACGCTCCCTCTCTCTGCGTGTTTCCTGGGTGAGAGGCGCTTTTTTTGTTGTTGTTGTTGTGCTAAGCTAAAAGGCAGAATGCTACAGGCATGGCCCTAAAGAATGTAGCCTGATGGGCAGTGTAGTCCGTGCTGCAGCGAGAATGGACTGCTATACACGTTATGTGTCTGTGAGCGAGGGAGGGAGAGAAAGGAAAAGTCCGAGCTGTCACGGAGCAAAAACGGGAGCTGGAAGCATGTAAATATAATAATAACCACTGCAGCCAAGAAGAGTGCCTGACGAGCCCAGCTGTAAGTAAGCTATTAAGACTCAACTGTACACTGTGTTCGTGTTTTCCTCCGGAAAAAATACGTTCCGTTGGAGCAGCCTTTCAACTCCTCTCTCTGTCTCTGGCAAGCAAAGTTGACCCAGACAACAAAGTAAAGCTATTTTTCGGCTACCAGCCCGACACGGAACACTGCGGTCAAGTGAGCCCTCACTTGCGAAGTCAGAGTCAAGCTAGCCGCCCCGCCAGCCGCACCTAAATTGTGGTTGCACTACTCTTACGCGTATTACGGTATGGATGCCGACTGGCTTAGAAACGCAATCTTTTGTGTCCTGACACTATTTAACTTCACAATCCACTCCGTTTTGGTTCATCTCCACTTTTCCCCTTGTGATCCACAGCCAAGATTACTGTACGAATCAGAGAAAATTAACAATAACATTTGCCCAATATACAGAACTGTACTTTTAATATCTTCATCTTTGACCTCAGATTACATATAAACTGTACGAGGTGACACAGATATTTCACTGGATTCTGACTCTAGGCAACCCCCACTCTTCACCCTGTGATCCACAGACAAATTTACTGTACGGTTTTTGAGAAAATTGATATTAAACTTTGCTCAATTTACTCTACTGTACTCTACAGATTCTCATCTTTGACCTCAGATTACAGGAAAACTGTACGAGGTGCCGCAGATATTTCACTGGATTCTGACTCTGGGTGACCCCCACTCTTCACCCTGTGATCCACAGACAAATTTACTGTACGGTTTTTGAGAAAATTGATAGTAAACTTTGCTCAATTTACTCTACTGTACTCTATATATTCTCATCTTTGACCTCAGATTACAGGAAAACTGTAAGAGGTGACACAGATATTTCACTGGATTCTGACTCTGGGTGACCCCCACTCTTCACCCTGTGATCCACAGACAAATTTACTGTACGGTTTTTGAGAAAATTGATAGTAAACTTTGCTCAATTTACTCTACTGTACTCTATATATTCTCATCTTTGACCTCAGATTACAGGAAAACTGTAAGAGGTGACGCAGATATTTCACTGGATTCTGACTCTGGGTGACCCCCACTCTTCACCCTGTGGTCCACAGACAAATTTACTGTACGGTTTTCCTGAAAATTGATAGTAAACTTTGCACATTTTACTCTACTGTACTCTATACATTCTCAACTTTGACCTCAGATTACAGGAAAACTGTAAGAGGTGACGCAGATATTTCACTGGATTCTGACTCTGGGTGACCCCCACTCTTCACCCTGTGGTCCACAGACAAATTTACTGTACGGTTTTCCTGAAAATTGATAGTAAACTTTGCACATTTTACTCTACTGTACTCTATACATTCTCAACTTTGACCTCAGATTACAGGAAAACTGTACGAGGTGCCGCAGATATTTCACGGATTCTGACTCTAGGCAACCCCACTCTTCACCCTGTGATCCACAGACAAATTTACTGTACGGTTTTTGAGAAAATTGATAGTAAACTTTGCTCAATTTACTCTACTGTACTCTATATATTCCAATCTTTGACCTCAGATTACAGGAAAACTGTAAGAGGTGACGCAGATATTTCACTGGATTCTGACTCTGGGTGACCCCACTCTTCACCCTGTGGTCCACAGACAAATTTACTGTACGGTTTTCCTGAAAATTGATAGTAAACTTTGCACATTTTACTCTACTGTACTCTATACATTCTCAACTTTGACCTCAGATTACAGGAAAACTGTACGAGGTGCCGCAGATATTTCACAGGATTCTGACTCTAGGCAACCCCCACTCTTCACCCTGTGATCCACAGACAAATTTACTGTACGGTTTTTGAGAAAATTGATAGTAAACTTTGCTCAATTTACTCTACTGTACTCTATATATTCCAATCTTTGACCTCAGATTACAGGAAAACTGTAAGAGGTGACGCAGATATTTCACCGGATTCTGACTCTAGGCCATCTCCACTCTTCACCCTGTGATCCACAGACAAATTTACTGTACGGTTTTTGAGAAAAGTGATAGCAAACTTTGCACTATTTACTGTACTGTACTCTATATATTCCCATCTTTGACCTCAGATTACAGGAAAACTGTAAGAGGTGACGCAGATATTTCACGGATTCTGACTCTGGGTGACCCCACTCTTCACCCTGTGATCCACAGACAAATTTACTGTACGGTTTTGAGATTGCTGTGTTAACAGAGTATGACAGAGGCTAAGAAAATATACGGCCTACAATAATATGAAATTTAAGCAACAAATTAAAAAATTTCCACATTTGCTGTCATTGCCATGTGTTCAGTAGAGCATTAAGTAGTCATAAAAAAAAACCATATCTTTGAAATATCATCAGTAAAAGAAATACTCTCACTATGTAAGACATGTTAGCAAATTCAGTTAATAAATACTGTATCAAATCTATACAGATGTTTAAAGGCATAATGCAAAGCATGTTTGTTTCTTATGGCTCACAAATGTGTTTTCCTTTAACATAATTTACATTTCATTTGTACAGTTTCACAGACGAAACAATAAAATAAGTTTCCTGAACTGTTCTTCATGGCCAAGATTTTGAATCCTTTTGAGGGTGATGCATTATCCATGAAGGTGGGCAATTTGTTCATTGACCTCTGACCCTCGCTGACTCTGATGCCTCCTAATTCTGCTTCCAGCCTTGATGATTAATTTGTTCTTCCTTTTGGCATCCCTGTCACTGATGCTGTCACCAGTTGTCCACCAGTCTAATCTGCAATTCCGGTGAACCCAGAATTACCTGTATCTTTGTAATGTTTCCAAAATATACACTATATGTTGATGGGCATTGTCCCACTTTTTTCCTTTACAAGTAATAATCTCTATGGTTTTAATGACAATTCATATACAGATTGTGGAGGACTTTTTATTCAACACTAAAAATAGTTCCTCATCAGCAGACTGTAGTACAATTTCAGCCTACCGTTAAAAAACCCATCCAATGCAGCGTTATCAGAGAAATTATGCAAATGATATGTTTGCATGTACTAGTAATCTATTTATCATTTACCATGATTCCTGCTCTGATGATTACTTTCTTCTCCTTCTGTAATTTTAATAGATAAAGGATGTTGAACATTAAGCTCCAAACAGGATGAATGAGGAAGACCACAGAGGAGAATCATGGATGTAGTGAAAGAATACATGCAGATGGTTTTTTTCATGGTCGAGGAGCAACTTCTGATACTATCTTAAAGAAAAAACATAAAATTGAAGATTAAAAATAATGACAACAATATGTCTAAAATTTTTTATTAATTTCTTAGAGCAAATGCAGTCTTGTCATGGTCTGAGTTGCCCACTCATATTTAACTAATTCAAATACAATTACTCCATTTAAATGCTTATGTTCTAATAAAAGGCATTGTTTAACACTAGAATTACTCCGGTCCGGCTCTGTTCTGCGGGCTTGATGTACCGTGCACTCTCTGATGGTCTGCAGCATTCCCACGTCTAACAGGCAAAGGAAGCTTTGGAGCACACTTGTAATCTTACGCTGTCGGAAGATAAACAAATAGAAAATGGTAAATTTAGTTTATCAACCTAACTCTAAATGGGTTTATATAAATATCATATCTACTATGGCAGTGACAAACCTCAGCAGACTCTGTGGACCCAGCTTGCGCAGTGAAGCACGAACGATTTGCTACTGCAGTGGGCATTCCAATGTCCTCCTCAACCCACACAGTGCCGTCTTTTGCTGTGTGGCTCTGGCTGGGCTTCCCAGTACCACGGGGCCTCTTCCGTGGAGGCATGTTGGGTTCTTGTTCCGTCTCCTTTTCAGCTTCTTCTGAGAAGGCATCAGTGGCCTGCTGGACAAATGAAACCTCTCCTCCATCAGAATCTGCTTCGTCCATTTCCTGAAGTGTTCTCAGAAATGCAAACAAGAAATGATTCTCCCGCCTGGATCAGTCTGCTTTTATGCACAGCACTGTGCTGTAGTCAAGCAATGCCACTCCCTCATATCCACAGTGACAATGGAACAATGGAAGATCTGGGCTAAGAGTAAAGGAAGCTGTGAATGTGTGTCTTTTATATTTGCAGGTCAGCACGGCAGGCATTTCGGAAAGTTGTAACACAGAGGTTTGGCCTGCCTTGGGTCTGAGCAACTCTGAGTGAGCAAATGCAAATGTGCCAGGCCTCGAGGATAATGGGTGGTTTGCACAACAAAAGCTGGAGGAGAAACGAGCTGACGACCTGTGAAAATCTCAGCAGGGGTGCTTAACACCTCAGGACTTGCACCGGAAAATAAAAAACCCAGTAATTCTAGGGGGTGTTGGGTTTAGGGAAGTTACGCAAATTTGCGCAGGTTTAGTAAACCTAGTGTTAAGATAGTATCAGAAGTTGCTCCTCGACCATGAAAAAAACCATCTGCATGTATTCTTTCACTACATCCATGATTCTCCTCTGTGGTCTTCCTCATTCATCCTGTTTGGAGCTTAATGTTCAACATCCTTTATCTATTAAAATTACAGAAGGAGAAGAAAGTAATCATCAGAGCAGGAATCATGGTAAATGATAAATAGATTACTAGTACATGCAAACATATCATTTGCATAATTTCTCTGATAACGCTGCATTGGATGGGTTTTTAACGGTAGGCTGAAATTGTACTACAGTCTGCTGATGAGGAACTATTTTAGTGTTGAATAAAAAGTCCTCCACAATCTGTATATGAATTGTCATTAAAACCATAGAGATTATTACTTGTAAAGGAAAAAAAGTGGGACAATGCCCATCAACATATAGTGTATATTTTGGAAACATTACAAAGATACAGGTAATTCTGGGTTCACGGAATTGCAGATTAGACTGGTGGACAACTGGTGACAGCATCAGTGACAGGGATGCCAAAAGGAAGAACAAATTAATCATCAAGGCTGGAAGCAGAATTAGGAGGCATCAGAGTCAGCGAGGGTCAGAGGTCAATGAACAAATTGCCCACCTTCATGGATAATGCATCACCCTCAAAAGGATTCAAAATCTTGGCCATGAAGAACAGTTCAGGAAACTTATTTTATTGTTTCGTCTGTGAAACTGTACAAATGAAATGTAAATTATGTTAAAGGAAAACACATTTGTGAGCCATAAGAAACAAACATGCTTTGCATTATGCCTTTAAACATCTGTATAGATTTGATACAGTATTTATTAACTGAATTTGCTAACATGTCTTACATAGTGAGAGTATTTCTTTTACTGATGATATTTCAAAGATATGGTTTTTTTTTTATGACTACTTAATGCTCTACTGAACACATGGCAATGACAGCAAATGTGGAAATTTTTAATTTGTTGCTTAAATTTCATATTATTGTAGGCCGTATATTTTCTTAGCCTCTGTCATACTCTGTTAACACAGCAATCTCAAAAACCGTACAGTAAATTTGTCTGTGGATGACAGGGTGAAGAGTGGAGATGGCCTAGAGTCAGAATCCGGTGAAATATCTGCGGCACCTCTTACAGTTTTCCTGTAATCTGAGGTCAAAGATGAGAATATATAGAGTACAGTAGAGTAAATTGAGCAAAGTTTACTATCAATTTTCTCAAAAACCGTACAGTAAATTTGTCTGTGGATCACAGGGTGAAGAGTGGGGGTCACCCAGAGTCAGAATCCAGTGAAATATCTGTGTCACCTCTTACAGTTTTCCTGTAATCTGAGGTCAAAGATGAGAATATATAGAGTACAGTAGAGTAAATTGAGCAAAGTTTACTATCAATTTTCTCAAAACCGTACAGTAAATTTGTCTGTGGATCACAGGTGAAGAGTGGGGTCACCCAGAGTCAGAATCCAGTGAAATATCTGTGTCACCTCTTACAGTTTTCCTGTAATCTGAGGTCAAAGATGAGAATATATAGAGTACAGTAGAGTAAATTGAGCAAAGTTTACTATCAATTTTCTCAAAAAAACCGTACAGTAAATTTGTCTGTGGATAACAGGGTGAAGAGTGGGGTTGCCTAGAGTCAGAATCCTGTGAAATAGCTGCGGCACCTCGTACAGTTTTCCTGTAATCTGAGGTCAAAGATGGGAATATATAGAGTACAGTACAGTAAATTGTGCAAAGTTTACTATCAATTTTCTCAAAAACCGTACAGTAAATTTGTCTGTGGATCACAGGGTGAAGAGTGGGGGTTGCCTAGAGTCGGAATCCTGTGAAATATCTGCGGCACCTCGTACAGTTTTCCTGTAATCTGAGGTCAAAGATTGGAATATATAGAGTACAGTAGAGTAAATTGTGCAAAGTTTGCTATCACTTTTCTAAAAAAAACCGTACAGTAAATTTGGGTGTGGATCACAGAGTGAAGAGTGGAGATGGCCTAGAGTCAGAATCCAGTGAAATATCTGCGTCACCTCTTACAGTTTTCCTGTAATCTGAGGTCAAAGTTGAGAATGTATAGAGTACAGTAGAGTAAATTGAGCAAAGTTTACTGTCACTTTTCTCAAAAACCGTACAGTAAATTTGTCTGTGGATCACAGGGTGAAGAGTGGGGTCACCCAGAGTCAGAATCCAGTGAAATATCTGCGTCACCTCTTACAGTTTTCCTGTAATCTGAGGTCAAAGTTGAGAATGTATAGAGTACAGTAGAGTAAATTGAGCAAAGTTTACTATCACTTTTCTCAAAAACCGTACAGTAAATTTGTCTGTGGATGACAGGGTGAAGAGTGGAGATGGCCTAGAGTCAGAATCCGGTGAAATATCTGCGTCACCTCTTACAGTTTTCCTGTAATCTGAGGTCAAAGATGGGAATATATAGAGTACAGTAGAGTAAAATGTGCAAAGTTTACTATCAATTTTCAGGAAAACCGTACAGTAAATTTGTCTGTGGATCACAGGGTGAAGAGTGGGGGTCACCCACAGTCAGAATCCAGTGAAATATCTGTGTCACCTCTTACAGTTTTCCTGTAATCTGAGGTCAAAAATTGGAATATATAGAGTACAGTAGAGTAAATTGCATAAAGTTTACTATCACTTTTCTCAAAAACCGTACAGTAAATTTGTCTGTGGATCACAGGGTGAAGAGTGGGGGTCACCCAGAGTCAGAATCCAGTGAGATATCTGTGTCACCTCTTACAGTTTTTATGTAATCTGAGGTCAAAGACGAAGATATTAAAAATACAGTTCTGTATATTGGGTAAATGTTATTGTTAATTTTCGCTGATTCGTACAGTAATCTTGGCTGTGGATCACAAGGGGAAAAGTGGAGATGAACCAAAACTGGGAGTGGATATTGAAGTAAAATAGTGTTAGGACACAAAAGACTGCGTTTCTAAGCAGGTCTTCATCCGTACCGTAATATACGTAAGAGTAGTGCAACCACATTTTAGGTGCGGCTGGCGGGGCGGCTAGCTTGACTGTGACTTCGTAAGTGAGGGCTCACTTGACCGCGGTACACGGAACCCACCGTATTAGCCAGAGGTCCCTTTACTACTGTTCGGAGCCGCGGACCTTCAGTAACAGTAATAAATCACAGCAATAGTACATTCACGTAGTTGTAAACAACATGATAATATATTAAGTAATCCAAAGTATTCAGAATACGTTACTCTCATTGAGTAACGTAACGGAATACGTTACAGAATACATTTTGGGGCATGTATTCAGTATTCTGTAGTGGAATACATTTTAAAAGTAACCTTCCCAACACTGTCTAACCATTACTGACAAATCGCTTTTTTAAACATTTCTGAGCTTGACTCTTATGGGGCGCCATAGACTCTCGACTCATGCCTGCGACGTTTGGGAGAGATTGGACATTGTGTTTTTGAGTGACAGCAGATTACTGCTCTTTGGCGAGTGATTGAAACTCCACGTGCCGCCATGACCATCCCGTTTCCCTAAACATAAAAAACTTCGCAAATTAGCATCACAAAGGTCTTTAGGTTCCATGCACCAGAGATCACGTCATTTTGATGAAATCCCAAGGAAGAGTTCGTCAAAGTACGAGGCCTGAAAAATTACAGTAGTTTTCGGGTAATAAGTCGCTACTTTTTTCCCACACTGTGAACACTGCGGCTTATACTGACATGATGATGCATATTTTTTTTCATGCGGCCAAAAACATTTTGCCTGGTAACAGTAGACCAATAAAATTGATAAGTAGTATATTTACAGCATATATTTCTACCGGTTGTTAAGAGACGTTGTAATGTTGTTTGTGCACTGTTCCGTAAAAAAAACATAAGCAACGTAATTTGTGTGTTACTGATAGTACGTTAAAGGTAGCCGTGTTACAGGCGCTGTTCGCGGAAAAAAAGCATTTGCAGTATGTATTTTTGTATGTTACCATAAAGTTTATGTTACCATGTTTATGTCACCTTACGGATTAAATTAAACATTAAAAATCCTCACGTGTAATATTTCTGTGTAAATATCTCATATTACAAATGAAACACATACGGCTTAAAATCCGGTGCGGCCGGTACAAAGTACAAAATTGATTTTCTTTCTAAAATTAGAGAATGCGGCTTTTAATCAGGTGGGCTCTGTAGTCCAGGAATTACGGTACACTTTAATTTTAAAATAGCTGACTTCCTGTTGGATTTGGAATACTGCTCCAAGAGACTTTTTTGTACATCTTTATATCTTACATAAGCTTACCAGGTTTCAGACTCATAGATGAAACGCAGAGCAGGGGCTGATGTTTTGAAATTTTGTAGGGGGCACTGTGGAGCCATTTTCCAATGTTCCATGAAAATGATCACATAACAAGAAAGCCGTCATCACATTGGAGGTGTGGGCCAAATTTCAAGAGCTTTTAAACTTTCCAGGCCCCTCAAAAGCCACTTCATAACTGTGTCCGAATTCAGAGGAAGGATGCTTAAAATGCCGTATTTGGATGCAATGACATCACAGCGACACGACGAGGGCTGTCCGAATTCAAGTACTCAAAATGTGGCGAGAAATGCGTCCTTCATTGCGGGTCACAGAGGAGATTTGTTTTTGATAACGATGGTTGTTGAAGCAGGAGAGGAAAACACTTTTAAAAGTAAGTATATGAAAATCTAGTTGTACAAAAGTTAAATTGTTATAGCGGTTGTGTTGTTAAGCTTTGGGCATCTGCATAGACATGTTGTTGTTTTTTTTATTTAAATTAGGGCTGCTCAATTAATCGAATTTTAATCTAGATTACGATCTGGGGTTTTCAACGATCATTAAAAATGACTGAGCCGATTATTAGCACCTCCCTCGTGCTTTACTCTCGCGCTGCTCCGTGTGGCAAATCGAGTGTACCTCTCTGCGTTTCGAACACGCGTCACAACAATTAAGAGGACCCGAGGGAAGCTCGGAAAGCTAAGCAGAAGTTATTTGGAGAGGAGAGGATAATGGCTGCTGAAGAAAGAATGCCGTTGGTTGAAAAGAGAGGTAAAACGACTTCAGTGGTGTGGAAACCAATGTTACCTCTAAGCTGCGCACGTGCGCAATTGCGCACTGCTGGCACGGTCTCTGCGCACAGAAAATCTGCGTTGCGCACAAAAAAAATCTAACCTGAATTGAAATTAAAATTAAAACTTTAACAATTCTGTTTTGCAGTGTTAGTCAGTAAGTGACTGGCTGCTCCTGTATGGGATTAGAACGATGCCACCTTATCCTATAGTCCAACCAATAATGCGATTCACATTCGTATATACCCAGCCAATCAACGTTGTTGGCAGGCTATGACAGCGTCCTTATGTGCCGACACCGGTGTTTTAGCTAGCAAAGCGGCGTGGCTGACGTGGAGTGAAGCCACATTAATGACGTGTTGTAACAGTTGCTGTTGTAATGCAGTGTATCACCACATGGCGGCGCCTTCTGTCTCATGACTGGTGTGTCACCCCCTTTTTGTTCTTCTTCGTACTCTCCCTGTAATGGATGCTCCCGTGTGTACGCGGACTAGTGTGCTCGTTAGTAATGTGTGGTAGAGGTGACACTTTTATTTTTGATATTGTAAATAAATGAGTACTTTTGGAAAGTCAGAAGCTGTTGCTCATTCGCTATCCACCTGCACACCTCCGCGGCTGGCTTCATCTCCACCGCACGTTACAGTGTACAACCATTGGAGATGTGAGCAGGACAGCAGTGGCGTGTCTAGAAATTCTTTGTTGGGGGGGCCAGGTAGGGGCACAGATTTGGAGAAGGGTGGCAGATGTAATTGGCAGATAATGTTAAAAAAAAATTCTACCAACCATTAACCATAATTTAATAACCCTATAAACCTAATAACCAAATGCGCTTTTAACTTATTAGAATGAGATTTTAACCACTACGGTGCAAAGTTTTTAGATACTGCGCTGATAATGTACAAGAGATACACTCAGTGCTTTGTCAGTGTTTATTCAGCATTCAAGGACAGCAATATTTGCGTAGTATTTTTACTGACATATAGGGCACATATGTTTTGGGCAAAAACATTTTTGAATATTAAAATACGAACATTTTTAACAAACAATTGGCAAATTAGCCAATGCAAAACTTTATCTGCCTATTAAAAAAAGAAGATAATCTTCTTACAAACTGGTGTTTGATTTTGGAACAGGAAAAGGGTGGGGAAACAAATGAAAAGACTAACATTTGAATGAAACCTGAAAGCAAGTAAATACTTTCTATGCTGCCTTATGGTAACTTTGGTAATACTGATGTATAAAGAACAACACTGGCTGATGATGAAATACAGTCAGCTGGCATGGTGACACTGCCAGTATTAACCTGCAGGGCTGGACTGGGACAAAAAATCGGGCATTTTGACTACAGACCGGCCCACCAGGTATTAAAGCCATAAAGGCTTTGAATGAAAACAAACGCTGTTGTGACAGTGATGTACACTGTCTTGTTGGTATATGTATGATCTCTATACAATTTATGTCAGATAAAAACTTTGTTCGCAAGATTCAGATAATTATTTAATAAAAGCTAGATATTTTAAAGGAGAATAAGAAAGAAAAGTATTTCTTTGTGCCCCCCTTTCCCTGTTAATGCCCTACCTGGCCCCCTGGCATAACTTTGCTAGACCCGCCCCTGCACAGCTACCAGCTGTCAGCTACTTAGAAAAGGATCCTGGTGTTATTTGTCTCTCAGAAACAGTTCATAACTTCCCTCCATTCATGTCATCTAAAAGGTAAACCTGTTTCTCCATCACCTGTTCAGCTCTGATGATTCAGTAAGGACATCTCCTGGTTTCATCTTCATGTTTCCCTCTCACCACATATCCAAACCGATATCATGACCAGCAGCTTTTACAGCTGTGGGTCCAGCAAACATCAGCTGATACTAGAAATTAATATTAAATTCTAACAGCTGATCAAGCTTAAACGTGCTGCTGTTGTTTAGCGCGACATCCGCCAGTTTCCTCTTTCTGGCGCAAAGTGGGCGATAAAAAAACGAGAGAAAAGCCGATCAGCTGATCATTGATCAGTTTCATGATTGAAGTAGGAACAGGAGAGAGAGGGGAGAGAATGAGAGGAGAAGAGGCAGCTGTGCAGCATAAAGACAGAATAACTCCAGCTTTGTGTCTTTTTTTCATTATAGTTAAAGTCCGGGACAAACTGCGTCTCTTCTCAGCTCAATACGAAATGTGTAATATTTTCTCTGAATGCGGGACGATTCCGTTTTTTTGGGGACAGTTGGCAACTCTACTAACTAACCTTATGAATAAAATAAAGTTCACTATCAGTAACATCATAGCACCCACCCAGCTGTATAGAAACTCCGTCATGCTAGCTAGCACGCAGTACGAGTTATTGTAACTGACTGTAAAAAGTCAGCATAACGAAAATAAACTCCACCTAAACTTGGTTTATATCTGACTCAGATAGACTGCAGGTCATAACTTCTTACCTGAAGTTCAGTTCACCTGACACTCGGACTGGCGGCCGCCTCGGGTCTCTCCTCCTCCTGCCTCCCCTTCCCTCATCCACCTGCTGGCCTCTGTGGAAGCTCCGACATAGCGACCACCAAACAACTGAGTTATTTTTACACATCGGCCAGCATCTGGACAATCCACCACCTCTCATTGTTCATGCCGTTACAAAATAAATAAATAAAGAAGTCATCAGCCCACCGGGCAAATGCCCGGTATGCCCGATGGCCAGTCCAGCAATGTTAATCTGTCACCGAAAAATTTTTTTCTGCGGTGCCGTCTTTCGTGCTTGGCTCTCCTACCTTTGCTAACATGATGCTCATAGTGCAGAAGCCGATGCTGCATTCACTTACACTCGGATATCTGAGCTTCACTGTGAAAACATAATCGTACATTTGATATTTCATTGAATTTTATTGTTTTAGCTTCGGGGTGGCACCTGGGGTGGCCAGTCTGGTTGGGGGGGTGGCCTGTGCCCCCCCAGGCCACCCCGCTGGACACGCCACTGCAGGACAGACGGAAAAAGTGTGGACTTTATACCAGTTTTTAAATTGTGTTGATAGGCCACGTAAAACCAGAGTTATGATAAAAATATCTGCAATGTTTGGTTTTCTTCCTGAATACTATCGTTGTTTATATTTACTGCGGAAGAAAGCGGTAAAAAGCGGGTTTTATAAGGAAAAGCGCTCGAAAGCACTCTCCGCCTGTGAGCAAAAACAAAACCAAAACCCCCCCCACCCTTTCCTATTGGTCAAAAAAAGTACCGTGTCGACCAATCAAAAAATGATATGGCAACGTGGCATCTAGTTGTTAAGAAACGGGGGGAAGTTTTAGGAGTGACGGCAGTGTTCTGAGATGTGAGAGATTTGAGACGTTTAGCGCAAATCTTGTGTAGTTAGTGTGCAGTGTTGGGGAGTAACGGAATACATGTACCGCCGTTACGTATTCAGAATACAAAATATGAGTAACTGTATTCCGTTACAGTTACCGTTTAAAAGGTGGTATTCAGAATACAGTTACTTTGTTGAAATAAATGGAATACACAGCGGTACTTCCCTGTTTCATATTGTCATGGTCAGGACTGTTTGGGTTTGTTTGACAGCTATGTTCTGTTGTTCCAGGCGGCAGCGTTACGGTTGCCATGGTTACAGGGTGACGCTCTCTCTCTGCGTGTTTCCTGGGTGAGAGAGCGCTTTTTTGTTGTTGTTGTTGTTGTGCTAAGCTAAAAGGCAGAATGCTACAGGCATGGCCCTAAAGCATGTAGCCTGATGGGCAGTGTAGTCCGTGCTGCAGGGAGAATGGACTACCATACCCGTTATGTGTCTGTGGCGAGGGAGGGAGAGAAAGGAAAAGTCCGAGCTGTCACGGAGCAAAAACGGGAGCTGGAAGCATGTAAATATAATAATAACCACAGCAGCCAAGAAGAGTGCCTGACGAGCCCAGCTGTAAGTAAGCTATTAAGACTCAACTGTACACTGTGTTCGTGTTTTCCTCCGGAAAAAATAAGTTCCGTTGGAGAAGCCTTTCAACTCTCTCTGTCTCCCGCAAGCAAAGTTGACCCAGACAACAAAGTAAAGCTAGTTTTCGGCTACCAGCCCGACACGAACCCGACGTATTAGCCAGAGGTCCCTTTACTACGTTTGAGCCGCGGACCTTCAGTAACAGTAATAAATCACAGCAATAGGACATTCATGTAGTTGTAAACAGCATGATAATATATTAAGTATTCCAAAGTATTCAGAATACGTTACTCTCATTGAGTAACGTAACGGAATACGTTACAGAATACATTTTGGGGCATGTATTCAGTATTCTGTAGTGGAATACATTTTAAAAGTAACCTTCCCAACACTGTTAGTGTGTAGTTAGTGTGTAGTGTAGTCAGTAGTTTTGTTGGTGTGTCAGAACAATGAGGCGACTGCTGAATGTTACAGGTGTTACAGGAGTGATACATCTCCTGTTGTCAGGCCTGCAGGTATCAGGCTGTTGTTCTCCTTCATCTCATAGTGGACAGAAATGATTTTTTGGAGTGGCACAAATAATTTGTGTGGCATCAGATTTGATGCAGAACAGCTGATTGTTCTGTAAATAGTTTGAAATGTTTATTTAAAAAAACGCCTTGGCTGCATTAAAAAAAATAAATAGCTGCAAAAAACTTTGAACTGAGTTACTTTTTTGAAGTAGTAACTATATAATTAATTGCCCAACATTGGTCATTATATCCTGTATTTTGCAGACAGAGTTATAGGGCTCTCTCCCAGACCACAGACTCATAATACAAGTTCAAGGTTCAAGGTTCAAGGTTCTTTATTTGTCACATGCATAGTTATACAAGTATAACACACAGTGAAATGTATCCTGACACGCTCCTCGACATGTGCAAAAACATGGGGGGGTAGAGGATAACATTATAAATATATATATAGTATATACATTGGGTGAATGTGCAGTAGAAGCAGCAGCAGGTGAATTCTGTACATTAATATGAATAGACATCTGACTATTTTACAGAATGGACAATATAAACATATTTAAAGTTAAAGGAAGTTAAAGGAATTGAGTGTCTGGAGGAGAGTCTCAGTCAATTATAGATGATGTGAGATGGCGTGTGTGTGTGTGGGGGGTGTTGGTTTAGGGCCCGGATGGCTTGAGGATAAAAGCTCTTCTTGAGTCTCTCTGTCCTTGCCCGGATGATGCGGAACCTTCTACCAGATTGTAGAAGTTGGAACAGTTTGTTGCCAGGATGGGACGGGTCCTTCAGTATCTGCGTTGCTCTAGTCCGGCATCTCCTGGTGTAGGTGTCCTGAAGTGGGGGGAGAGCAATCCTGCAGCAGCGTTCTGCTGTACGGATCACTCTCTGGAGAGCTTTTTGGTCCTTAACACAGCTGTTCCCGAACCACGCTGTCATGTTCTGTGTGAGGATACTCTCCACAGCGCCTGTATAGAAGATCCTGAGGATCTTTGGAGAGACCCTGAACTTCCTTAGTTGTCGGAGGTGATACAGGCGCTGCCTAGCCTTCTTGGTCTGGACCTGAATGTGGGCAGCCCATGTCAGGTCTGAGGAGATGTGGACACCAAGATATTTGAAGGACTGCACCCTCTCCACTGGAGCTCCATTGATGAAAATGGGTTTGTAGTCTCTGTGCTGACAGAGCTTTATGGAAAAAAAGAAAGAAAGAAAGAAAGAAAGAAAGTTGTTTTCAAAATTGGAGTTCAAGTTATTCAGTCATTCAGTGTGATGGAAATAATCAGTAATTCCATATATATGTATGAAAACTGGTTTATCCACCATGCTCTCAGCCACTGGTTCGTGAGGACACTTTATAAACCTCTAGCAAAGCATTTGTGCTCATCGTGTTGTTTTGGAATCAAATATGATGAAAGACAAGACAGCCAATGAGAATATTATAGATACACTTATTTTCTGACTAATTATCACCAGAAATGACTAGAGCCCAACCAATATAGGACTTTTAAGACCTATAACGATATTTGGTGATTTAAAAATCTAATTTTCCAATATTTCAGCATTTTTCCTAACATTTTTTATGTGTAGTTATTTATTTATGTGCTTACGCTCCACCCGACTCCGTTCTGACCAACTAGTTGTTGCGTTTGTGGCTACTACACAATGTCAACACTTCATGGCTGAAGGGTGTTTCTCCCATCTCTTCTTTACCTTTACATTTTTCATTTGCCAACTCTTCTAAAAGCTGATACAGATAAATATTCAAACAGCTAATATCAGCTCATAATATCAGCCTGTGGATCTAAAATTTACTAAAGGAACATTTATTCAAAATGGGAGATTGTGATTGAGGCCAATGTAAGTATTTTGGCAACCAAAAAATTTGCCTCCTGCTGGCCATGAGAAAGAATGCAGGTTCACTTTTCAGACCCAGTAGCTATGCTGATCTTTTATGGTATTTATGGGTTTATTTATCACTATTCATGTTTGTATTTCATGTATCATCCCTATGTTTTTTTCTGAAAGTCGTAGGCTGTTTGTCATGACTGGCATGCACACGTTTGGTAACTGGAAACGTTTAAATGGTGCGAGTGTGATTTAAGGCGTCTGTCTGATCAACTGCCGGTTTCTCCACTTTATACACACTTCTTATCCAATGAATGCTGGGATAGACTCTAGCCCCCAGAACACCAGTTAAGAAAATGGGAGTATCATTTTCCTTGAGGAATGTTCTTTTTTCAAAAGGATATCAGGTGTTAACATACTACACAGGTCATGAACAGGATTTTTTAAATTTTCATTGTAAGTGGGCTAAAGCAGTTAATTAAAAGTAGTCTAACATAAATGTAAATGCTGTAATTTGATTATTTTAATAAACCATGTAACTTGGATGGATTAGATGCTGGCGTGACCACAGTGCACACGTCTGATGTCGCTCACAGTGGTCCAAGGGACCGCTCAGGGAGTTTGTGTGTTCGCTCAGACACATGAAAATTAGAGGAACATTGGTGGAAACATTATGGGTTCATGGAGTCAGGCGTGGATCAAATATTGTGCAGTATTTTGAAGTTCACTAAACATAGATGTTTACATTTTCATTTATTTTTATATTGCAAACATTTGCACTGTAATCAGTATTTGCACACTATTTTATATTATTTTTTGACAATCTTTAAAGCCATTATTCAATACATTGTTATTGTTAAATAAATATCGTCAAATAATCGAGATCTCAATTTCAGTGAAAATAATCGTGATTATCATTTTTCCCATAATCGAGCAGCCCTAATTTAAATAACTGTAAACCAGCTTGTTTGGTGTGTCCTGCGGTTTTTCATGTATTGCCGTTTACATACAGCTAATTTTGATTTTTTCGAATTGGTGATATATTGTGGGGAACGAAGACCAAACGGCTTAATATATTAAAACGAGGAGAAAACGATCACCTCTTCACTGGGGTGAAGAATTGGGCCGCTGCGGTGTGGAGGTACAAGAATAAATCAATGTACACATCATATTCATATGAGTACGGTTCTATTAACCCCCATGCTGTACAGCAGCGGTCCCCAGCCTTTTTGCGCCACAGATTGGTTTATGTCAGACACGGAGCGGCCTTTAAGGTATCGCGGATAAATACAACCACATAAAATGATCCGACCAAGACGAAAACTGTGGCATCGTGAATGTACTGTGTTACTTTTGTAACTTTATTAGCAGCGTCCTCCTGAAAATGCGCCAACATTGAGAGTAACATCCTCCTCTCTGCCGCTTAATGCTCTCTTGTCGCTATGGTAACGTGTAAATATTTCTTTCAAAATAAGACGCACAACTACAGCAAGGGAAAAGACCCAGGGAAATCTGTGGAATGCCAGGACTGCCATAATGAATTAATTAAATACAGCATTAAATAATTAATTAAATTTGGCAATAATTAATTAAAATTGGAAATAATTAATTAAAATGGGAAATAATTAATTAAATAAATATTTTTGACACATTTAATTAATTAATTATTGACACATTTAAATAATTATTTATTTATTTCACATTTTAATTCATTATTGCCACATTTAAATAATTATTTAATTATTATTTAATGGTGTATTTAATTAATTCATTATGGCAGTCCTGGCGTTCCATAGAAATCGAGTTAACGATTAAAAACCCTGAAAACCATAAATTTCACCGCGGAGCCTCCACTCTCGTGGCCCGGTACCAAACGACTCACAGATGTCCTGTGATGTCCAAACGGTATTCCTCTGGTGTGAAAACTTTTGGGTTTAGGGATTAACATAGTTGCCATGGTTTCCTTTCTTCTCTTATTTGTTGTGTGTGATCAGGACAATTCTGGGGAAGATGGGCCTGCAGGGGAAAGTCACCCCCTTGCAGGGCAGAAGACATGAGATAACTTTAAAGAATACAAAGTACGTATGTGTGTTATCAAGAAGATAATTCTTATGAACACAAGTTAATAAATGTGCAATTACTAAGAGTTGTTGTGGTGTTTTTATTTGCCTGCTGTCATTTTTGATTTCCTCTGCCTTTAGGATTGCAAGTATCCAGGCTCAGGAGAGGGGGTCAGTGGGAAGCCCACTGCTGCTACTTGGCCCTGGTTTGCCCTCATGGATGAGGTGATAGGACAGACGCCTTCCATTAAGCCTCCTGTCTTGATGTCCTTTCTCCCTTAGGACGATCCAGGGCCAAGCACAGCAGTGGGTGACCAAAACGACAGCAATGACGAAGCGAGTCAGCCACTTACGACAGGGAGAAAGAGGAAAAGAGACGGGGATGAAGAGCTGCTAGACCTCATCAGAGAGGACATGAGGCAGCAAAGAGAGGCTGAGGAGAGGACAGCAGGGAGAGGACGGACAGACTGTTTTCACTTCTAGAAAGATTAGTTCCCAAATGAGTTATGTATTGAGAAATGTATTTATTTGAATATATTTCTTACACTGTTATATGTGTTGCATTAGTTTAAAGGTTTTATGTTATTAATAAATTGATTCAAACAAACAGTAATTGTCACTGAACTCAGTTTGATTTACAGGCATTTTTAACATGTATGAACATAACGCTAACTTTGAACAATATTACTTGGATATTTATTTGATAGCAATAAAGTAAATAACAATAACAATTAAACAAGAATATTTCAAATACACAGTATGTAAAGATGGAAAAACAATATTTTCAGTTGTTCACACAGGATTAACCTGAGTGACCTGTTCCTGGACCGTTTCTTGAACAACTGTAATAGATTACAGGAAGTCTCTGGCAGTGTTACTGAATCTGCCCGAGCAAGATCAGACGTGGATGGGGTGCTGCAACTGACACCTGCGGTTTGTCTTTTCTGGTCTGCGAGTAGAGAATCACACAGGGTGGTCTGCAAAGAGGTTTGCAGGACTGGCTCAATCAACGGCTGCCACACCACTAAGATGTTTTCAGAAATATGCAAACAGGAGATGGTGGATGCTATATTATTAGTATAATACTTGTAACTCTGTAGCAGACAACAGTTTGATAAAGTGCTATGCAAAAAAACAAACAAAAGATTAGATTCTATACGTTTCAAAGATATTTAGTTTATATATTTTATACGGTACAGTACATGTGTAAGAATGACCGATGTTGTGCCAAAAAATGATCGTCTGCCAAAACTGAATTCCGTTTTTTGCCCTAAACTGATTGCTCGTATTTAACCTGCCTGCTATGAATAACTTGCTGGTCTATAATACGTGAAACATATGTCAAATGTGTCCCTCATTAATGATATCAAGTCACTTTGAGCCACCAGCAACATTCCTGTAACAAGGTAGAAGCTGCAATCAGTTTTTGGCAGTGACTTTTATATATCCTTTATTTATCCAGTTAAAAAAAAATCTTGTTAACATTAACAGTAGAAATTAATTTTTTAAGAGTGATCTGGCCAAGAGGACAGCAGACAACGCAACAAATATATCAATTGTACCTACATTATAACCAGAGTTATAAAGATACTTGAACAACAGGTAATTATTGTATATATAAAACCCCTTTGTAAACCATGTTCACCAAAGTCTATTTACTAACATACATAAAGATATTACACAAAGAAACATTGGAAATCTACGGAGCCCCTCTGATGACATGGTCCAAAAAATAAATAAATTGTGGCCACAAAATACTACTTCTTCCAAATAGAGCACATTTCATTCATAATGTTGTAAATCCAAGCTCATTATGTATTCATGATTTGAACCCTGGGTTGTGCGAAATCCCAGAAATACACCTTAGACAAAGCAAATCTGTGTACTAAGGTGTAGGTCTATTAGGTTATGTTGTGGTGATCCTCGGGTTGGGGGATGGGTGTTCATACTGGAGTGCAAAATTATAACTAATGGAAGATGGACAAGAAAAGTTTAAAGCCACCAGGTGCTCAGTTCAGAAAAAATAGAAAAGAAGGGGAGGAGAAACGAGCAAAAGATACAGGTAAGCAGATGTTGTTAGGGTTTTGTATGCTTAGAGTTTTATAATTAGTTGTAGATTGGTAAAGGTTTGATCCTTAATAGTCTGCAAACTTTGTGTGCATTCCAGAGTGCTCTGGCATGCACACACAACTTAAGGTCAGGAGAGAGGTTATATCTGCTCTTACTGATTTATGGTATAGGAGGACACCTACTCTGTATCTGGTTAAGTATAAGAGCCTTTTGTTTAGATGGACCGCTAGCCTCCTGGCACCAGCTTTGGGGAGTCTTCACGGGGTCACATCATGACGACCCCCCCCCACACACACACACACACACACACATAAACAGGCTAAACAGGCTAGGACCGCCACTGACTCTCCTACCTGTTCCTGGATCCTCTCTCCAGGCAAAGTTCTGTGGGCCCTATACAGTTGAAGAGAAACTGAGTGACACAGATTATGTCATAGGTACCCCAGACCGTAGGAGAAAATGTCGTGTGTGTCATGTTAATCTGATGAAGCCTTATTTTGTTCGTGATGCAGGTGTAAACTCCTCTTCATCCCCCGCTGCGCTGTCTGCCGTGCCGGTAGTTGTGCCAGCATCCCCGTCTCAGTATAGCCCAGAAAGTGACGGCTTAGTTTTCGTTTGTGCTGAGGGTTGCTCCCGACTCAGAAACTCTGAAATATTGGAGAATTTAAAATCCCACCTAAAACATTTAGATGAGGCTGCCCAGAACACCTTGGAACACTCACTGAAACTTTTGAAAGGTTAAAAGAGGCATCCCTTACCCTAAATCTTGCCAAATGTGACTTTGGTAAGGCCACTGTGGTTTATCTAGGGAAGCAGGTGGGTCAGGGTCAGGTGCGCCCCTTCTGGCCAAAATCCAGGCTATCCTGGAGCTGCCTTGTTGTTTTCTGTATTGTTTCCTCCTGTTTATTCAGTTAGGGAGTTAGGCGTAGCATTTGTCTTTTGTTTGTTCTTTTCATCACGTAGGGTTTAGGTAGCACCTCCTTGACTGATTAAGCTGGTTTTGTTTGTTATTTTGGCGTTTGTTCACCCCGGAGTCACGCTTCAGTTTAGTCAGTAAACCACTGTTCACGAAGCAACTGGTTTTCCCTCTGTGTATGGTTTTGGGGACCAGGGTGGGGTCAATCCTTTTCAACTCTTATGTTATGTTCTTTTACCCCTAGGCTGGGGCGTAACAGGGGGCAATTATTTGTTCACACATGGCCGGGTAGGCTTGGATAGCTTTTTCTCCCCCTCGCTAATAACTGAAATCATCATGTAAGAACTTTAAATCATCATACAAAAACATGCTTTTTGTATTTGCATTATCTTCGTCTAATACTAAAATTAGTTTGATGATCTGAAACATGTAAGTGTGTCATATGAAGAAAACTAAGAAAGATGGGGCGAATACTTTTACACAACATGTTTTTATACACAGCATGTTTATTATCAGTTAGCTTGGTGAAAGAGAGATACAATCATAAGGTGATAATTCTGACAAAGTCACAGTGCTTACAGATGCTGCTTGTGCAGAAAATTCTTTATGCAGGAAACCATCTGAACCTTTTTGAAGCAATGCCTGAAAGTCACTGCACTTTAAACTGGGATGCAATTGCTTGGTGTCATAGTCATGATTATTAATTGGGGTAAATGTTGAGTCGGCAGATAAGATCTCATAAATAAAACATTGACTCCCAAAAATATATATGGTATAAAACTGGTTGTAGTCCAGTTTCAAGGTGTGGTTGCTTTCCCACGATAATCCGTGACATGCATGTAAACAACCTCACCTCAAACTAGTTTGACATGTTTCTGGGGTTTTTTTTTTTTCCTCAAACAGCCATGTTGTTTGGGTGTGTTTACACTGTGACAAAGTCTTCCTGTTCAGTTGTTAATAAGGACAACTAAGAAGCTCGGTGTGTACCCTCACCTGGTGCAGGCGGAGTGTGCAGGTACACCTCCTCGCTGTACTCTCCGTAGCCCGCCTTGTTGCAGCCTCTCACCCGCAGCACGTACACGCTGTCCATTTCCAACCTGTCAATCACAGCGCTGCTTCCACTCACTTCGTCAAATCGCTGCCAGCCCCAGCGTGCAGCAGCCAGTCCTCCTCTGATCCCACCTCTGGACGCTCCTGGTACTATGCCACGACGGCGATACTCTACAGAAAAGTGCCAGGATGGTGCAGACTCCGGCATCAGAGGGCAAGGAAGGAATCAACAAAGGCTTTCAGGAGGGACAGTGAGGAAGACTCACAGTTTTGAAGGACGTATGAAAAAGAAAAATTAATGAATAAAAGATAAGACTGTTTTTAATCTATATTTCTATTGTAATAAAAAAAATATAAACAGCACATTAGTGACATCCCTTCAGTTTTTATTTCCAGATACTGTGCTGTATGTGGGGCTTTCCTTATTCCCTTTCACATATTTACATTTGAACCTAGCCAGGGTGTTCCCTGCCTCCTCTCTGATGGATATTTCCTTTTACAATAACAGATGCAACAATAAACTGAACTTTCAAATAATGAGTTAAGGGTCTGCACAAATAATCCCAGTAAATGTAATAAAATAGGCAGCCAGTCATAAGAATGTAGGCCCAAAGGTGCAAGGGAGCTAAAACAGCTTGTTACAGAAAGAAAATAACAAAGGGGCTTAGTATTATATATATATAAGATGATCAGCTGAAAAACAAGTCAATTATAAAACATGAATCCTATATTGGAACCAATGAAGTTATGATTCCTATACATTCTAAGGCTGCTTCCTCTACCCTGAAGCCAAACAACACAGAGAAGAATGCACGAAGAGAAGTCTCTGAAGATTTCCAATCAAAAAAAGAAAGTAAGCGCTAATCTAAGATCTATTCTATCAAATCAGAGAGTGATTACTTAACGTAAAGAAAAGGGAAACCTGTTATGAGTCTGGCAAGAAGCCTGCACAAAACAGGGCTGATCTGTTTCTTTCAACAGTTCCTGCGTGAATGCCATGAGCCCAGCGTGTTCCAACAAGCCACGTCTCTCCGCCAATTGAGCAGCCAGTGCCTCGCCTCGTTTCTGCCGTGCCCCCTCCAGAGCCTGGGTGAGCAAAGCGGGACGCTCGGCGAGAGCGGCCGTCAAATCCCTGATGCTCTGAGCCAGCTACTTTCTGGCCGACACACTGTTTACCTGGTGAGGAAAAAGCACAAAGACAAGTTTGGAGAACTAACACCAGGCTTCTGCTGGTACATTCTTAAAACGGTCCAAAGAACTTTGAGAAAAGACACATTTTTGGAGTTATATAGGTTTGTAATTATATGATTAGGGATGTGATTGCTGTGCTTCGCATGGCAATCACACTTTCTATATAATGCAGTGCAATATAACTACACTCAGTTTACCACTTATTTAACAACATATACAATTAATACTTATAAACCCTCAGCAAAGCATGTCTTGTTAAAAAGTGTAAGAAAAGACTTCATGTCTGCTGCCTCCTCTCTGATGGATATTTCCTTTTACAATAACAGATGCAACAATAAACTGAACTTTCAAATAATGAGTTAAGGGTCTGCACAAATAGTCTCAGTAAATGTAATAAATTAGGCAGCCAGTCATAAGAATGTAGGCCCAAAGGTGCAAGGGAGCTAAAACAGCTTGTTACAGAAAAAAAAATAACAAAGGGGCTTATTATTATATAAATAAGACTCATGCAAAGCAACTCCAAGAATAAAAATATGGTACTGGAAACTTTGACAATACACACATTTTGTGCTATTCTTTGGATTTACTGACAACACTGCTTATGCTGTTTCTTTATTTGGCAAGATGATCAGCTGAAAAACAAGTCAATTATAAAACATGAATCCTACATTGGAACCAATGAAGTTATGATTCCTATACATTCTAAGCTTGCTTCCTCTACCCTGAAGCCAAACAACACAGAGAAGAATGCACGAAGAGAAGTCTCTGAAGATTTCCAATCAAAAAAAGAAAGAAAGCGCTAATCTAAGATCTATTCTATCAAATCAGAGAGTGATTTCTCAATGTAAAGAAAAGAGAAACCTTTTATGAGTCTGGCAAGAAGCCTGCACAAAACAGGGCTGATCTGTTTCTTTCAACAGTTCCTGCGTGAATGCCATGAGCCCAGCGTGTTCCAACAAGCCACGTCTCTCCGCCACTTGAGCAGCCAGTGCCTCGCCTCGTTTCTGCCGTGCCCCCTCCAGAGCCTGGGTGAGCAAAGCGGGACGCTCGGCGAGAGCGGCCGTCAAATCCCTGATGCTCTGAGCCAGCTACTTTCTGGCCGACACACTGTTTACCTGGTGAGGAAAAAGCACAAAGACAAGTTTGGAGAACTAACACCAGGCTTCTGCTGGCACATTCTTAAAACGGTCCAAAAAACTTTGAGAAAAGACACATTTTTGGAGTTATATAGGTTTGTAATTATATGATTAGGGATGTGATTGCTGTGCTTCGCATGGCAATCACACTTTCTATATAATGCAGTGCAATATAACTACACTCAGTTTACCACTTATTTAACAACATATATAATTAATACTTATAAACCCTCAGCAAAGCATGTCTTGTTAAAAAGTGTAAGAAAAGACTTCATGTCTGCTGCCTCCTCTCTGATGGATATTTCCTTTTACAATAACAGATGCAACAATAAACTGAACTTTCAAATAATGAGTTAAGGGTCTGCACAAATAGTCTCAGTAAATGTAATAAATTAGGCAGCCAGTCATAAGAATGTAGGCCCAAAGGTGCAAGGGAGCTAAAACAGCTTGTTACAGAAAGAAAATAACAAAGGGGCTTATTATTATATAAATAAGACTCATGCAAAGCAACTCCAAGAATAAAAATATGGTACTGGAAACTTTGACAATACACACATTTTGTGCTATTCTTTGGATTTACTGACAACACTGCTTATGCTGTTTCTTTATTTGGGAAGGTGATCAGCTGAAAAACAAGTCAATTATAAGTCTGTGAAGGTTCTCGGTCATCCAGGTCATTGTAGTCAAAGGAGTTTGCAAAGAAAAGCGTCTGGACTTCTTTGAGTTGCTTGAAGACGTTTCACCTCTCATCCGAGAAGCTTCTTCAGTTCTAAGGTCAAATGGTGGGGAGTCCCAGATTTAAACCTAGTGGGAGTATCCCCCCACAGAGGGACAAAAGGACCCCCTGATGATCCTCTAATCGCCTGAGCCAAGGTGTGAAATTGGGTGTGGGTCCCAATCAGCCAGGGTTTTGGGTGAGCTCATTGTGAAACTTGGCCCCACCTTATCATGCGAATTCCTGAGGTCAGATGGCCCAGGATGTGAGTGGGCGTTAAGGCGTCTGGGGAGGGAACTCAAAACTGGATTAGAGATGGCAGACAGTTGGTGTCGTAAACCACCGCCTCTGTTCAAAGATGGTCGCTCACAGTGGACATAGATGGCCTCTTTCACTCCTCTTTCAAACCATCTGTCCTCTCTGTCCAAAATGTGAAAATTGGCATTCTCGAAAGAGTGACCTTTATCCTTAAGATGCAGATGGACTGCTGAGTCTTGTCCTGTGGAGGTGGCTCTTCTATGTTGTGCCATGCGCTTGTGAAGTGGCTGTTTGGTCTCTCCAATGTAGAGGTCTGGGCATTCCTCGCTACACTGTACAGCATACACCACATTGTTAAGTTTGTGTTTAGGAGTTTTGTCTTTCGGGTGAACCAGTTTTTGTCTGAGTGTGTTGCTGGGTCTGAAGTACACTGGGATGTCATGCTTGGAGAAGTCAATTATAAAACATGAATCCTACATTGGAGCCAATGAAGTTATGATTCCTATACATTCTAAGCTTGCTTCCTCTACCCTGAAGCCAAACAACACAGAGAAGAATGCACGAAGAGAAGTCTCTGAAGATTTCCCCTCAAAAAAAACAAAAAGAAAGCACTAATCTAAGATCTATTCTATCAAATCAGAGAGTGATTACTTAACGTAAAGAAAAGGGAAACCTGTTATGAGTCTGGCAAGAAGCCTGCACAAAACAGGGCTGATCTGTTTCTTTCAACAGTTCCTGCGTGAATGCCATGAGCCCAGCGTGTTACAACAAGCCACGTCTCTCCGCCACTTGAGCAGCCAGTGCCTCGCCTCGTTTCTGCCGTGCCCCCTCCAGAGCCTGGGTGAGCGAAGCATGACGCTCGGCGAGAGCGGCCATCAAATCCCTGATGCATGACCGTTACATGTCATGCATGCGGTCATGCAAGACTGTTACATGACCATTATTTATTTCATTTACTTTAATTGTCCTCTTAAAGACACAGCACCCCAAACTTTACATTTCATATTTTATTGTCTTTTGTTCTGCAGCAATTCCAGATTCAAAAGCAGTCCTGAGATCATAACGTAAGAAACATTTTGTAAAACATGCAGCAAGTTTTTAGAATTCTCCAAATCCTCAAATGCAAACATTCACTGTAACAGCACACGAGTGTCGTGTTTGTTAAAGAATATGTTTTAAAAAATGAAGGAAGGAGGAGTGGTTGGAGATGAAAGGAGCATTCTAGAGGGAGGGAGGAGGGATACTGGGTGTGGTGATGTATAAAGCATCTTTGCCACCCATTGGTTCGTCACAACAGCTCTACCAAGATCAACAGTAGCCTCCAATTGTCTTAAACCTCAGCACTGGTGAGTAGAAAATCCTACAAGTGCTTTTTTTTGTTTGTTATCTGCTTTTATTTACTCACTCTGAAAACTTTTCCTTGTTTGTTTGTTTGTTTGTTTGTTTGAATCCAGCAATGCTCATTACAGTTAGTTTTATATGAATGGACATTAAGCATTAGCAGAAAAATATTGATGAACTGCAAAGTTTGTCACATCCATGTGAACTTTAATGCTTAAACTTCTCTTCTTGCTTATGAAACTTGATGCTGCAAAAGACTGAGCTCATTTTGGCTGAATCCCACTAACTTGTTTGGAAACTCATTTTTACGGAGGCATTAAAGTTTTTGGGGGGGTTAGCAGCGATTCTCACCTTTAACTGCAACCTAATTAAGGAATGAGGTTTTGTGCTCTCTTTCCTTGTAACTCCCTTCGGTTTCCAAACTCTCTGATGCCAAAGTTTCTTTAGCTTAGTGCACCCTAGAGAGGGAAAAGCATTGTATGACTCACAACATAACCACTAGCAAATCTCTTGGGTTTATACAGTCAAGTGGAAAGAATGCATAATTTAGATATACTATGTTAGAAGAACAGACATCTGATGTTGCTTTGGGGACTTTAATTAAGCCGTAACCTGCTTCCTTATCTCCTTCTGCTGTTGCCGTAACAATGTCCCGTGTCACTTGGCAGAGACGCTACATTAGAGACCGCTGAAAATGGAAGTAAGAGTGGTGGGGCCCAGGTGGAAATCTTGAGTTTATTTTTATCAAGCTCCACTGAGAACCTAGAGAAACTTTGGCAAAGACAAACAGTAATATCAGCCACTGTTTTCTGCTATGACCTCCAGTATGCACTTGCACATGCATATGGTTTACTGCATGTATACATGTATAATTCCAGAATTTAAATATATTAGCAATTTAATTTGTAGAAGTGGTTCAAAAGTAACTGAAAGGAGCTTCACTGCATCATTATTTTAGGCAAACCTAAAATGGACCTCACAGGGTTAAACGACTCAATCTCTTTCACTCTGGTTTTACCAAACAGGCCCTGCCTACTCCCCTTTTTTTCCCCTCGTTTACTTCTAAATAATTCCTCGTGTTCCAAATATCAATGATGTCCTTTGTTAAGATCCCAAATTTGACCACAATACCACGTGATTCAGCCTAATCTGCACCAGATAATGAGTCATGGCAGAATTATGTGTAAACGTTATTCTTTAATCAGTTTGGATTTCCTGCATAAACAAATACAACTGCAGTCTCAGACGTAACATTTTGTTTTCCTTCTGTCTCCCTAAACTAGCCCTAATCATGTCTCAACTCCAGCAAGGTATGGCCATCCTCATCGCCACCTTTCATAAATACTCTGGCAAGGAGGGAGACAAACTCACCCTAAGCAAGGGAGAGCTGAAGGAACTTCTTGAAAAGGAGCTTGGAGACATATTTGGCGTGAGTGGTCTTTATCCTCCTTCTATCTCACACCCAGTAGGTTGCCTGAAAACACTGGCGTACTGATGCAGAGCTTTTACTTTGAGAGAGTGGAAAATACACAGATTTTCTACTGTGGTTTGCACAACTATTTGAGCAGAAGTAGGCTGAGCAGTTCTTTGTTTTATGATCACTTAGTGTCTAAATTCAAGCTAACACTTTTCTCCACTACAGAAAACCACTGACAAGGCAGCATTAGACAAGATCTTCAAGGATCTGGACGCAAACGCGGACGGCACTGTGGATTTTCAAGAGTATGTCACGCTGGTCGCCTGCCTCACTATGTTGTGCAACGAGTTCTTCACCAAAAAATAAGGATCCGAGCGCCACCTTGGGGCCAGCTGAGAGAGCTGCCGTTCGGTGACAGGAAGTGTCCCTTGACAGCTGTTTTAAAGAAGATATAAACACAAATATATGACAGTGAAGTCAAACTTATACTGAAATCCAAAATGAAATAAATCTTTTTTTTCTCTCTGAAAGACTAAAGTTGCATTTTTTGCATTCTTACATTAACTGGGAGAACTATTTGTTGCAGTATTGAGCAATTGCAGATACTTTGGAAGGCTTATGATAACAAGAATGTTTCCCTCAAAAATCAAAATGTTTCTATCAGCAGAGTTCATGCTTTGCAGCTGAAGTATCTTCTAAGTTTCCTCAAGTGTCTTCAGCAAAGGAGCAATACCACTGCAAGTTCTGACAGGAAGGATGTCACCAACGCTGACAGAGAGCAGAACGGAAAATATCTACTAGAGCAGGCTTTTTGAAGTTGCACTGAAGAAACTTTTGAAAGAAGCAAGAACACAAGCCTGATCTCACTAATAAAACTTGAACTTCTTAAGCAAAACATCCTTATATCATACATCCTTAAATTTAACACACTCTGGGTTTCAATTTGGAACCCATTTCCACACAATGACTTAAGATATGTGTAATATTCGGAAATGACACAGGGAAAAAGTACTGAATGCATGAAGAAACACAAGAAACATTTAATGATGGGCAAAACTGGCGAGCTCTCTCAGGCAACTTTATTGTTGCAAAACATACTGATTTCATTGGTTAAAGAAGAATTTCTAAACTACTGAAGGTTTCAGTATTGGGGCCATAATCCGAAAGTGGAAAGAACATAATTTCAGCATAAACTGGCCACGACCAGGTACTCCCCGCAAGATTTCAAGCAGATGACTGAAAAGAATTATCTGAAGATTGAAAGAAAACAATAAGTAATGCACTCAACCACGTTGCCCTGTATCCATGCTCATTGCTGAAGAAAAGCATGTTAAAGCATGTTTAAAGTTTACTGAACAACATTTAGATAAGCCTGTAAAATACTGGAAGAAAATCTGGTCATATCAGCCCAAAACTCTTAGGATGCGACAATACACATCATGTTTGGCGGTCAAAAGGCACTGCATATCACCCCAAAAACACCATATCAGCAGTGATGTTTGGAGGTGGGAATGTCGTTGTGATGTGGGACTGTTTTTTATCGTACTGTACTGGCACGTTTCATATAATCAAAGGAAGGATGGAAAAATATACCGAGACATTCTTGATAAAGATCTGCTGCCATCTGATGAAGATGAAATGCAGACAATGATCCCAACTACACAGCCAAGAAAACTCTCAGTTTGTTTCAGAGAAAGAAAATAAAGCTGCTAGAATGACTCAGCCAATCACCTGACCTGAATTCAATTGAAAATCTATAGAAAGAACTAAAGGTCAGAGTTCAGAAGGGGCTCACGGAACCTTCGGGATATGAAGACTGCGTGGAACAATGGGCCAAAATCACACCTGAGCACAGCATGCAACTAGTTTCTCCATACAGGAGGCATCTAGAAGCTGTCATCACCAAGAAAGACTTTTGTGCAAAGTGTTGAATAAACTTCAGTAAGCGTGTTCAATACTTTTTCCCTGTGTCATTTCTCAGTTTTATACACAGTTTATGGATATCTGTGGTTTCATTTCTTTGCATGTGTGGATGTGATGGGTTGTTACTGACATCTGGTGAGAATTTCACATCAATAACACCTTTAGAAATATGTTTACTTAGAAAAGTGGTGACGTGTTCAAAACTTATTTTAACTGCTGTACTTTTTTTGATTGTTTGAATTAGCTACTCTGCCTTGTTCGCTTGTTATCGTGCAAAAATAGGGTGCTGTCTTGAGCAATAGTGCTTCAGACTTTCTGAAGGTGTCCTTGGCCTTTCAGTGGCTCCAAAGCCTCATTAGAAATAGTCTCAGTGTAAGGAAGCTATAAAGAAGTCATTCTTAAGATAGGGAAGCAAGGAGAAAAGACTGCTATATACTAAATTACACAAATATTATAAGGCGAAGGTATATTGAAACAAAGCTGTGACAGACAACAGAAAAAAAAACAACACAAAAAATGTTTTTTAGGTCATTAAAGAAACCTGGAGAGCTAATCCTGAAGATTACTTAAAGAATTGGCTAGAAAACTACTCTAATATGTCAAAGAATAGGTGGTCATACCAAAGATTTTTGGATCATTCAAACTTTGTTTTTGTTGTTTGTGCTGTATTTCCATGTATCTTTGCCCAGGTCTCCATAAATCACTGCATCTATTTCCCATTTTCCTAGAAAAACACGACAACAGCACATGACTGCACATGACTTTGCATGTGTAACATTTAAGTAACTCCTGTAAGACTGAGAATGAATTAATACTTGGGGCATAATATTGCATTCCTGTTTATTTCATAGCTTTTGTTGCATAGTTAGAGTGTGTGTTGCACTGCTGCATATAGTAAATAAAAAAACATCTCACGGTGGCAGTGGTGCTAGTATTTTCAAAAAGTTATCCATCTCCCACTTTTGCTACTTTAATTGTACATTTTTTCTTGAACATTAATCAATGAATGAATCTTTGGAATTCTAGGCAATCGTTCACGGTACTAATACGATGGATATTTGAGTCATGTGAAAAATAATTTCTCACGGGCTTCTATGCAGTCCTGTGAAAAACTACCTACAACTCATGATTCACCACTTGTAAAACCACATTTAGCAGCAATAACTTGAAGTAATCACTTTCTGTATGACTTTATCGGTTTCTTGCATTGCTGTGGAGGAATTTTGGCCTACTCGTCTTTACAATGTTGCTTCAGTGCATTGAGGTTTGTGGGCATTTGTTTTTGCACAGCCTTCTTAAAGTGCCACTACAATATTTTTATCTGGCTGAGGTCTGGACTTTGACTGTGTCATTGTAACACTTTGAGTCTTTTCTTTCTCATTTATTCTGTTGGAGATTTGCTGCTGTTCTTACATTTATTGTCCTGTTGCATGATCCAGTTTCAGCCAAGCTTCAGCTGTCAGACAATTGGCTTCACAATTGACTCTAGAATACTTTGGTATACAGACGAGTTCTTAGTCAACTTAATGACTGCAAGGTGCCCAAGTCCTGTGGCTGCAAAACAAGCCCAATCACTATCATCACAATCAGTGGTTATGCACCTGCGTCTGTCTGTCTGACACAAAAAATGAGTCACACCACTAATTAGAAGCTGGAGATTTCAAACATCATTACTTGAAAAACAAGACTTCATTAATTATTATGAAAAGGAATGGGCAATGTATTTTGATAACAATGACCTGCCGGCAGTTTCACCATGTCTTCTGTGTGAAACAGGAAAGATAGTAATGCGAGGAAAATAATATCTTACTGATCACATAAGATAAAGCAGGGATTAAACGCTTTTATTAGAAGTAGAACAAAAACAAGAGAACAGTTAAAGCTAAATAAAGAAAAAACAACTACAACTATTTATTCTATGAAGGATTCCACTGGGAACATTACTCATGATCCACAACAAATAAATAAATCTTTTTGTCTTTTATGAAGCTTTATACTCCACACAGATTAATCCTTCCAGCGCTGACATTGCAGAAGATAAATCTACCGAAACTAGATGACAGATTGTGGCTCTGGATTCACCTCTTTCAATGTCCGATTTCCACGAAGCCCCACAGCATCTCCCAAACAACAAAGCCCCAGGTCCACATGGTTTTCCAGCAGAGTTTTACAAAGATTCTGGCCTACACTAGCACCTATTTTTTTCAGTCATCACCAAATCCTCACTCCTCCACCGTTGTGCTTCATAGTTGGTGCAGGTATTTGTGCTGATATGATTTGTTTGTTTTTTGCCATATCTGAGCATCATGGCCTAACATTTCCACTTTGAATTTGTGAGACCTTCTCATGGCAACACTTCTAAACAAGCTGTACTTGTTCATTCTTTTTCTATTTGTACTGTCATGAACTTTAATATTTGTTCATGCTAACTAGGCAGAGTCTGAGATGTAGTTGATGGGCTGTTGCAGTTTCTCTGAGCATTGCACTTTGGCAAGAATGTGGCATTCTTTTAACACACACCTGAATGCGCCAGACCAGGAAACTGCCAAAATATCTGTTTTTATAGAGGTGCTCGCACTTGCTGACGATCATTTAATCAACCTCATTTGATTAGCAGCAACTAGCTAATACTTGCCATCTTAATTCCTGTGGAAACAGTAAGAGTTTACTTAAGTTTTATAGGTCGGCAAAAACTTTTTTTTAACATGACTGCATATTATTCTACTGTAGTGCATTGTTGGCAATAAAGACAAGGCATGTGGTTTAGTGGTTTACAACCAGTTTTCATTCCAATCAAATAAGACAGGAAGTGACAGATTATCTCTCCCTGGCTACTCTAAAACAAGGAATCAGCAAATGTGTTGTGCAATCTTGTTTAGCAGGCTTACACAAGACAACATAAAACAATCAGCTGTTCAGCACAAATGAGAAAGAAATGTTGAACATTAAAAGAGGACAAGGTTGTGAAAAAGTATTTGCCCCCCTTCTTGATTTATTAGTTCTTTGCCTTTTTGTCACTCTTGCATGTTGTAAATCATCAAACAAATTTTAATATTAGACAAAGATAACTCGAGTAAATACAAAATGCAGTTTAGTTTTTAAATGACGATTTTATTTATTAGGGGGAAAGACTAAACAAACCTGGTCCTATGTGATAAAGTCGTCGGCCTTTGTTGTACCACCCTCGGTAGCAAGAACACCTGAGGAAAAAAGTGATAGACATCTATCAGTCTGCAAAAGATCACAAAGACATTTCTAAGGCTTTGGGACTCTGGTGAACCACGGTGATATTAAGACTCGTTACATGTGGTGTAAAGCTAACACAGCATTTCATAAAAAGACCATCAGTCAAAGCAGTCAAACATGGTGGTGGTAGCATGGCAGTCTGGGGTGATTTGCTGCTTCAGGACCTGGATGATTTGCTGTAATTGATGTAATGAATTCTGCTCACTACCAGTAAATCCCGAGGGAGAATGTCCAGCCATCAGATCATGCTCTGAAGTGCAGCTGGGTTTTGCAGCAGGACAATCATAAAACACACCAACAAGTTCAGCTCTGAATGGCTCAAAAAGGACAAAATTGAGATTTTGGAGTGGCCTAGTCAAAGTCTCGACTTAAAACCATTTGAGATGCTTTGGCATGGCTTTAAACAGGTCGTTCAAGCTCACAAACCCTCCAAAGTGGGTGAATAAAAACATTTCTGCAAAGAAGAGTGGACAGGCATTACTCCAATCCAATGCTTTTGTGAAAGACTCACAAAAGAATTGAATTGCAGTTCTTGCTACCAAGGGTGGCAAAACCAGTTATTAGGTTTAGAGGGTGAGTGCAGGGTAAGGTAGGTGTGTATAGTTTATTTTTTCTGGTAATAAATGAAATAATTATTTAAAACTTGCATTTTGTATTTACTCAGGTTATCTGTAATATTAAAATAATAGTAGAAATCAGAAAAAGGCTAAATATTTTTACAGCACTATATGTGTACATGTCTGATAAAATGCTGTACGTATTTATAATTATAATGTCTTTCTGGATTCCTCTGTAGAATCGTAACTAAAATTGTGGGGAAAAAATACATTTATATTTCTCAACATTGGTTGGGTCCCTCTCATCCTTTAACTCCTGCTGTTTGCAAAGTTTGCAGCATCATTTAAATGCAATCACTTTGTCTGTTAAGATAAAACAGAAAGGGTTTAGTAAAAAATAAAGGGATTAAGAATGCGTTTTAATCAACAACGACATTGTTCCATTCAATGCGTTGAATGGAAGTGAGAGTAAACAACACACTTTCGGTGACGCCTCCGGCAGGTCACGTTGCATGGCCGTGTCCCGTGACGCTGCCAGGGGGCGGGTTATCACCAACAGAGTCGGTCTGTGGAGCTAACCTCGCAGAGAGGATCGGAGCCCGAGTGTTGTTTTGAATTTGCTGGAAGACGCCGACTTGGAGAGGGGTAGTGCCTGTGAATAAGATGGCGGATGTAGGAGGCGATGAAACTCGGCCCGTTCTCCCTTCGGCATCCCGTAACGGTCCGGTTGTCGGTTCGTCGGCTGGCACCGCGGGCCACGGCGCAGCAATGGTCACATCGGGACCGCGGATGGTCAGGATCGTCAAGTCGGAGTCCGGCTACGGGTTCAATGTCCGCGGTCAAGTGAGCGAAGGAGGACAGCTTCGGAGCATCAACGGGGAGCTGTACGCCCCTCTTCAGCATGTCAGCGCTGTTTTACCCGGAGGTGCTGCGGACCGAGCCGGGATAGTGAAGGGTGACAGGATCCTGGAGGTGTAAGTCAGCTTCTGTCCCCTCCAGTTAGGACGCGGAGTTAGCAATTGGAGCTAGCTACCCAGTTTAGCCTGTGTGGATCCAGTTTCAAGCATGTGTTATTCCGTCTTCGAGGTTCGCTTCTTGTTGCCATTAAAGTAACTCACTAGTTTATTAATTATTCAGCTTTGGAGCGTTTTGACCCGAGTAAATATTTAAGGCTGTAGCTCCGGTGAGATAACTAGAAAGCTAACCAGCTTACATAAGTTGGACAACAGCCTGTGCATGTTGATTAGCTGTAGCTCGCTAGCGAGCCAGGTAGCTAATGTGTTTGGCTAGCTCCTTGCTCAGTGTCAGCTCCAGCGGGAGATGAAGGACGACATTTAGACGACAGTCCAGTTTCCACTGCGTTGTCATATGCATAACAGTGAAGATATGTGTTCTTAGCCTGTGAAATGACAGAGGATGGCAGTGTTGTCACTCAAATTCAGCATCATATGACAGGAGTGTGTGGTCTTACTCGCTTTCACTGGCTAGCATTCGCACCAGCCGTGCTGTTTACATGGGAAGTTTAAGGTGCTTTCTATTGATTTTTAGGGTTTGCTTTTTTTCTATCGCTATATGTGACCTTGAGTGGGTTTGATATACGTGAAGAGATCATTTTAGAAGTGCTTTTATGTTTTGGTGACACTCTTATCTATCGTGCCAGCATTCGTCAAGTCTGCTTTCAAGTCTCTTTCCATTTATCAGCGTTCGGTGAAACACTGCTTCCCTTTGAGTCATAGCTGGTATTTAAATGTAACAGGAAATGTGTCCATACACAGAACCTGTAATAATGTCAGCCAAGTGAACAAATCTACAAGCAGGAATGTAAAGCCCTGGCCTCCAGTAAAACCTGAAGTGTTATTGGTAAAAGAGCAGTTCTTACAAACTCTTTTGCTTACGTTTAAAATCAGTGTTAAGTCTGAGTAGTGTTGATGTCACTTGACAGTGGAGCAATAAAGCTAACTTAGAAAAAGGAAGAACAGAAACCGTAAAGAAGGAACACTGCTCTTACTTCCATTTGCTGAGGCATCAGCATGTTGTTTTCCGTTGTTTTTTTTTGTTTTTTTTACTCATTAATTCTTTCTGCTGTCATATGATAGAGGCAATACTTATCATGTGACCTGTTAACCCGTTTGACCATTTTGCAAAAAGAAGCCTCATAACTGGACTTCAGCCTGTTAAATATGTTAGTTGTCAGCATTTTGCTTTCAAAGGCTTAGCAAACAAAGAAAGCCAGCAATGTACTTTATTTACAGTAAGCAGTTCAGGTGGTGTTTCTTGTCTGAGTGTATCACTACTGCCTGAGTGAGCATAGGTTTTTTTTTTTTTTTCATGATTTCCTTAAAAGACACGAAAAAGGGGAAACAAAATAAAAATGACCTTGCTTTGCCCTTGTGTGTGTTTTTAGAAGATAATGCTGTGTTCAGTAAAGTTCAACTTGTAAAACTTTATATAACTACGAAGTGAAACTAGTGATCGAGAACCTCTTTTGCGAGAGCATCCTGGGCCCACATAAGCACCAGTAACCTGGTACGGTTTTCTGAGGTGGGAGAAACCAGAGCAGCTGGGGAAAAACCCACAGAATCATGGGCAGAACATGAAAACTCCCCACAGGTTTGAACCCATGACTCTGTACTCGGAGTGTAAACCACTGTGCCTTCCAGCTGCCAAATTAGGGGATCAGTTGACTGTTAATCAGTGAGCTTTTATCAGTTTTGACCAGCGACTTTATTTTACAGTAAAGAGTAACAAGTGGAATGGCTGATAAAAATATAATTAATAACAGTAAAAGCCTGCAAGACACACATATCTGCTCGCATATAATTATTTTATATTATTATTTCTTTATTATTGTTAGTTTCATTTTAAGCTCTGAGAAATATTTCATCAAACAGTTTCACTAAGCAGTAATTAAAACTATTAATACTTTTTTTTATTTCTGCCTTAGCCAAATTTACATTGTAGTCATGACGACAGTTTCACCCTTTTGTTTCTGTTCTTAACCATTATGTCCACCCCTTCTTTTTCTGTATGTTTAACTTCCTATTTTAAGTCAGTGACACTACGCAGATAAATGCTACATCTAACATGGCAATCAATGGGCAGGCCTACGCCCACACTTTTCCTCGTCCCCTCCTTTTCAGTGTCTGTCCCACAGTTTCTCATTGGAAGATTAGCAAAGACACCTGATGCTTGTGCCATCTGCTCTCAGCGAAGTCAAAAAGGGAGCACCAGGAGAAAAAGGACATGAGAGCCAACCTAGTTGCTTAAGCCTCACAGCCTTGTGTTAGTAAATGGGGAACAATGGGCTAATATTACCAGACACTATGTTAGGACAGTGCGTACATTAGCAGCTAAAAGAGTACCAGTTTTATTCGAACGATGTATAGATTATACTGTGTTACTGTAATCCTAGCTGCATTGATCTGTGGCAGTAGTGACTGCATTAAGTGCATCAGTTATCAGCTGTGACATAATCAGCCCGCACCAAGTGCAGTTTATCTATCAGTGTGGTGGTTTCTCACATTTCAAATCCCTTCGGTCAAAGTTCAGGACAAAGGCTTTCTTTTTTTTAAGTTTGTTTTGTGCCAGTCTAGCTTTAAATTGAACTGCTTATAATAGTGACAGATCCTTTTTTTCTTTTGGAAGATGCATTGATTTGATGTATAGAGTTGGAATCTGGAAAAAGTTTAACATCTCTCCAGAGGTATTTTTAAATGCTTTGAATTGTACCTGTCATTCCCTTTTTTGTAGAGAGTTGAATGAACTTCCATTTTTAAATATAGTCTGAACGTGTGAGAACAAGTCAGAGCTGCTTCTTCCTCCCCTTTGCCTCATGTTTCTCCTGCACTCTTTCTCTCTTTTTTCTAGTAATGGCGTGAACGTGGAAGGTGCAACTCATAAGCAGGTGGTGGACCTGATCCGTGCTGGGGAGAAGGAGCTGGTTCTGGCTGTGCTGTCTGTTCCACCTCAGGAGGCTGACGGTTTGGAAGGAGGAGAGGAAGTCCAGCCCAACTACGACTACAGTGACAAGCAGGCCGTGCCCATTTCTATTCCCACATACAAGCACGTAGAACAGCACTCCGAGAGGTTTGTGGTAAGTGCTGATTTGACACTTGACATGTTTCCGCCTGGGACTGGGCTTCTCTGGAAGGGTGGAGAGAACGGCCACGAGTGTGTGTTTGCCTGATTTTTAAAATACTTTTGGTCCTGTCCATCTTCAGTTTTAAATGGAATAACATGTTTGGGTTTAAGCGTTCGATCTTAAAGATCTTTCACCCCATCTCACCTCAGGAGGTGGTCCGTCCTCCCGAGGCAGCTGTAGAGGCAACACTGTTACCTTAAATTCTTTCTTGAAAAAAAACAAAACAGAAGAAACTGCTTCCTGTGGTTACTCTAAACATGTTTTTTTTAATGCTGTGGTAGAAAGAAAACTTTTAACCCTCTGATGCAATCATTTCCTTCTCTCGGTCTTCTCTAAAGTTGTTTCATGTTTGTTTTTATGCATCTAGGTATACAATGTGTATATGTCAGGGAGGCAGCTGTGTTCAAAACGCTATCGTGAGTTTGCCATCCTGCACCAGAACCTGAAAAGGGAATTCTCCAACTTCAACTTCCCAAAGCTTCCTGGTAAATGGCCCTTCTCCCTCTCGGAACAGCAGCTGGATGCACGACGTAGAGGCTTGGAGGAATATCTCGAGCGAGGTAAGATGATTATGACAGATCACTAGCTCTTCTGTCCCAGAAGAATTAAATGTATTTAAATATTGAATATGTAGTTAGGATGGAAAATACACCATGCACCCACTGTTATTAGTTTTCTAAATTACACAGTAAATCTAAACACTGGATTTGTAGTGTTATTTAGCTGCCCTTTGTTTATTTCATTTACCTTGATTTAATATATTGCTTGCCGTTTTTCTTTTCCCTTCCTATTTGTCTCTAGTGTGCTCTGTGCGGGTGATTGGGGAGAGTGACATCATGCAGGAGTTTCTCTCGGAATCAGATGAGGTATGCATCTCATGCATTATTGTTGTAGCAATGCGACTTTTTATTCTGGGTGTTGAAATATTGCGGCTTGAACTTTCTTTTCCTACCAAACTGTTACAACTTTTCTCCATGTGCACAACTTGTGACTTTCTGAATTGGCGCAGTGCTCAACAGTACTTTTTTTTTTTTGTATATTATATTATCAGATATGTACTATCTTAGTTAGAGATTTAATTTCTGAAGATGTTATTGTTTGTATTCCATAATTATTGGAATTCAAACTCAAAAATGTGGGGGGAGCTTTTTCAGCATTAGCTCTGACTCCAAGTCTCTTAAGCTGTATTTAAACTCTTCTGGTCCATTTTAAGAATCATTTAGTATCATTTAGCTTTCACTGGTTAAAGGGAGCTTAGTTGAGAGCTGTGTTGGCCAGTGAGGCAGGCTGGAAATTGGTTACCTTGCTAGTGTTTTAAGGAAGTCCAGCAGCAAAACAAATACCAATGCACTGATGTAATCCCACATTTAAACAAGCGCAATTTGGGGGATTAAGACTTCTTGCAGATTGTAATTCTTGTTTGGCTATGGCTTGTTGGTTTTTGTTTGTGTTTTTTAATCCACAAGTACTTAGTGGTAACTTAGAACAAACAAAGGCGTGCATATTCAAACAAGCACGTACAAACCCTTGTTAATCCACTGAGGTAAACACAGCTCTACAGCTGTTCTCATTCTGTTTGGCTTCACTGTACAGAACTACAACGGAGTGACAGATGTAGAACTGCGGATAGCCCTACCAGACAAGACCACCATCTCCGTCAGAGTCCGTAAGAACAGTACCACAGACCAGGTGTATCAGGTAAGACCACTCCCAGCTGTTGTACAGCTATATTGTACAATATTTTCCATCAGTGTTTTTTTCCCACAACTAACTGATGTTGTGTTGATCTTCTCTAGGCATTAGTGTTGAAGGTTGGGATGGACAGTATTATGGCGAGCTACTTTGCTCTGTTTGAAGTTATCAACCACTCCTTTGGTAAGAGCTGCGCATGTGTTTGTTGCACTTCATGTGGAAATGTGTCTGACCTTTTTTCACATTCTCTCCTGTTTAATTTGCACATCCTGTTTTGGGGGTTTATGACATGACCACTAAAAATAAATAAAACCCTCTGAATTTAAATCACTGGGCCTCTGGGTATATGAGTAATCATGGGCAGCAAGGGCAGGTATTTTGGTATAGGTTACTAGTATGGTTTTTTCTTTTTAAGTAACAAACCCCGTTCATCACGCTTCTCCTTCTAACCGGTTTTTGTTGCAGTGCGGAAGCTGGCGCCCAATGAGTTTCCCCACAAGCTATATGTGCAGAACTACACGTCGGCCGTCCCGGGGACCTGCTTAGCACTCCGCAAATGGTTGTTCAGCTTCCAGGAGGAGGAGTTGCTCAGAGACAATCCGCTGGCACTGCACTACTGCTTTCACCAGGTAATAACAGTAATTGAATTCCTCTTGCCGTGGATTTCGGGGAGCTGAACACAGTGATTTGATTCAGAGTTTATTCTTCTGAGCTGAAAATGCTTAAACATATTGAGGGAAAGTTGGTCAATTACACTGCTGATTTACACTAAACTGATCATACTGGTCTCGGTGGCTCCATAGTGTAGTGGTTTACACATTGGCCTAACAAGCAAAAGATCCCTGAATCGGTCCTGACATGCAGGGAATGTTCTGGGCCAGACTTGAGCCTGGATCCCTGCTGCAGCCTTTAGCATAAAGGTCACTTGCTCACCCAGGTGAGCTGCTGTGGCACCTGCTAGCTGCTTTCTCGCTTTGTGATGACTGAATTATTTCTAGCTTAGGAGTATTTTCTGTTATAATTCTGGACACAGACTATAACAGAAACCTTTACCTATAATGTCACCCTAATAAAAGAGCGCTCGGAGATATCATACTTCTTCCGAGGCTGAAAAATTCCCTTCACGAGATGGGTGAATAGAGTCTCTGTCTTTTTTCCTTTTCCCGAGGACATCAAGATGATCCCCAGGTTCTTCTTCTTTCAGCTAAATATGCGTTTATGGAGATACGATGTGAAATGTCCATTTTTGCCCTGTCTCACAATGTTATTAAAATGTCTGGATCCAGATCTGGTTCGACACCCAAAGTTAATAATTTCTCAGCTGGTCAAAGCCCCACCTCGGGTCAGTTTTCATGCAAATACATCCACAAAAACCTCCACAGTTTTTCAAGTAGAAGAGGTGAACTTGAGAAAAATACTCCTCATTTAAATTCACTAAAATTAGCTTCAGTACCCACCTACAGGCTGTCCACTGACCAGTAAAGGTCACTAGCTGAAGCATGATAAGCATGCAAAGTTCAGCAGTGACCCATTAAAGCATGCCTCATGAAAAAGAATCGCACCAGTGTGTGTGAACCTGCAATAACTCCATGACTTTTGTGGGGTTTGTCCAAGGGGGCAAAGTTGTTACAATGGTAACATATCACCCACTAAGCTGGTAAAGATCGTTATATCAGTGAAAAGCTGTTTTTGACACACACAGTTATGAAGTACACTTTCATTTATTTGTACTTGGCAAATATTACTCTAATATTCTCACGCTCTCTGAAGACAGCTGAGAGAGAGGCTGAACAGTTGGTGCACAGCTGCCTGCTGCAGCCAAAAATGACACTGTGAGAGGAGAGTGAACCAATGCATTAAAGTTATGGGCTAGAAGGCTGAAAGTCATTCAATAAAAAATATATAAATGCATCACGACTGCCTAAAACTGCACATACCTAATTTTTACAGTCATTGTTTGAATTTTCTCACACGAGGAAGAATGCCTTTATGATGAATGACCTTAATGTATATGTGTTTATATTTTATGACCTTAAATGATAAATGTTGTGTCTCCCCATCCCCTCTCCCTGCCCGTGTAGGCACTGGATGATGTGAAGAAGGGATTCATAAAAACAGAGGACAAATCCTACCAGCTGCAGAAACTGGCAGAGCAGCGCAAGATGGCCACGGTCAGTACCACAGACCAGTCTTTGTTCAGGAAGGGGATTGGAATAAGTACACTTTGTCCCTGCTGACCAGCGCTATCACCAAAACACTACCAAATAAAAATGGACAGTCTCAAAAGGCTTTCACACTTCAGAATTCAGCCCTCTGTGGTGTAAAGAGAGATAAAGGAATTTGGTTTATTTGAATATTTGTTGAACATTAACTGAAAGTGGCATGTGTGTAAATTTGGATGACATTCGCAGCTATGTAACTGCTTTCACGCAGCATTTCTGAGGCTTTGAATGTCAGCCTTAGAAGGAAAAAGGTTCATTTATTTGTTCATTCACGTGTCGACAAGCAATCTAATAGCTCCAGATGTTAGGAAGTATTCAGCGTGGTTTTCTAAACTTAAAAAGAAATAAAAAGCAGAAAAATTACATAAACTTTACTTGGATCTACAGCCATGTTTGTATGATAGAGACACAAGGACGTGAGTGCAGTGTTATAGTTCATCCACATTGTGAGTCAGTCTTCACAGCTCCAACTGTAAGCTCTTCTGAGACCGACTCTGCTCCATCAGCCCAAATGTGTTAACAATAAAAAAACAGCATTGTCACATCAGTAATGAGATTTCTCATAAGTTAACTTCTTTCCTTAGTGTGTACTGTGTGGAAAAAGTCAGAGGACGCCAAAGTGTGAGTAAATGTGCTTCTGGAGGAAAATAAAGTTGACTGTTACTTTAATTTCTATAATACCGTAGTACCTGAGCCTATTGCGGACATGCGAGGGCTACAACGAGGTGGTCTTCCCCCACTGCTCTTGTGACTCCAGAAGGAAGGGCCACGTCATCACAGCGATCAGCATCAATCACTTCAAGTTGCATGCTTGCACTGAGGACGGCACGCTGGAGGTGAGCATTTAAATAGATAAAGTTTTATATTGTTAAGCTAAACGTCAATACAGTGCTCCCTCGCTATAACACGGTTCACCTTTCGCAGCCTCGCTGTTTCGTGGATTTTTTTGGTGCAAGTTTGCATGCTTTTTTTTGTTGTTTTGTTTTTACAGCGCATTGTGTTCTGCGTCCTGATTGGCTGTACAGCATTGTCAGTCAATCTCGTGCTGTATCTCCTGCACAGCACAGAATGCGTTCAGCTTGTCAAATTTACATAAATCTTCGATCGCTAGCAGTGTGACTCTGAAGTGCTGTACAGTATGTTTCTAAGTTTTCTCCCAACAAACACAACAATGTCGACGAAATGTTACCACCTGTGGGTGCCTTTGGTTTCATTCTATAATACTGGACTTATTTTTCTACAAGGTTTGAACTTTGAAAGTGTTTAAACGAAAGAGAAAAATGTGAAAATGTTCATGCCTGTCTGGTAAAAGTGTATAAAGTGTGTAGTGTTTTTTTTTTTTACAGCCTTAAAACATCCATAGTAATTGTAAAAAATAAAGTTGGCTACTTCGCAGATTTCACTTATCGCGGGTTATTTTTAGAACGTAACTCCCGCGATAAACGAGGGACCAATGTATACATTTCTGTGCATGGAGCTTAACTTCTATCATCTCTTGTTTCTCTCTCTCAGAACCAGGTAATAGCTTTTGAGTGGGGGGAGATGCAGCGCTGGGACACGGACGAGGAGGGGATGGCTTTCTGCTTTGAGTATGCCAGAGGAGAGAAGAAACCTCGCTGGGTCAAGATCTTCACTCCGTATGTAAGTGTACACTCAAGTGCGCCGTTCTCTGGTTTTTTTGTTGTGTTAGCGGCTTTTAGAGTGACACACCTTGATGGGAACATACGCTTAATAAATAGGAAAATCCCTGATTTATTAATCAACCCACTTTCCTTCACGTGTAATAAAATCTTTAGTAATGAGAAGCAGGAAAAGTAAACAGAAACATGACTTTTACACAGTGACTCTCCTAATTGTGGTGTATTAGAAGCCTGGATAACAATAACGTCTACTTTTCCCTCCCAGTTCAACTACATGCACGAGTGCTTTGAGCGGATCTTTTGTGAGCTGAAGTGGAGGAAACAGGTAAGAACCACTCCTTTCCTCTTTCATTCTGGGAAGCATGCAACTCAATGCCAGCTTTGCTTTTCTAAACATAGCCTGTTCTTGCATTCTATTTAAATCCAGGAGCCTTTCTTTAGTCTTTTCTTTAAAATGATTAGTCTTATGTTTCTGGTGTATTGATTTCTTTGCTCTCAGGTTGAGGAAGAAGCGTCCGATAAAGACAACAAAAACTGCAGCAACAACGGTAAGCAGCAAGTGGTTTTTTTTTTGTGCTCCTTTTGCCCTCAATTCAAAGAGATAAACAGCATCACTGAAAGATTAGAGCCTCCAATTTGATCAGAGGCAAATCATAAAGAAATTTGCATTCAGATCTGGTACAGAGTTATGTTTTGATTGATGGCACCCATCAGGCGGCATGAATTATGCAAAAAACAAAGAAATCCAATATGACAGAAGTTAAAATGTCAAGGGCAGGGATAGGATTTGATGCATGCTTTTATTTTTGTGCATTATGGTAAAAATTTCCGTGAAATGTAATGAAATATGGACAAGAGACCGCAAAGGCAGGAGGATAGCAGAGACAGCTGAGGCCTGAGAAAGCTGAGGACATTCAGATAGGCGAGGGCTTCAGGATGCTGCACAGGGACCCCTGTTATTATTATCAGTAATTAATTCACAGCGTCTTCAAACTTCCTCCTATTCTGAATCGTCTTATCTATGTTGCAGAGTTTCTGCCTCCTCTGGAGACACAGCAAAAGGGATGGCGCCACCTAGGGGGGGAGATTGCAACTTCCTAAAGCCGTCACTTGTCATCACTTGAACTAAAACTGGTCCACTTGCATCATCACAGCCACCCCAGAGAGAGCCCATCGACAAACACAGTACTGAGTGACAGACTCGAGGCGAACCCTGCCCCAAAAACAAACTGGAAGTGACCGACTTGGGAAATTGGATTATTCACACTTGCCGAACCCAGGGACACACACACACACACACACACACACACACACACACACACACACAAATATAGACACACATGCACACAGTAGGAAGAGCATCGAAAGAAGATAAACAAGAGCCAACTTTCACGTCATTTATTAGATCCTCCATAGTGTAACTGTTGTTTTCCTCCATGCATCTGCCCCGTGATGTGAGGCAAGACTTGAGAGAATTCTCACCACAGCATGTGATTGGTCAGGGTCACCACAGCTCGAAGGGAGCGCCGCAGTGAAATCGCGCTTGTCGAGAGAGCTGATAGTCCGGAATTGAGATTGTGACGTTCAGTTTTTCCAACAGGACCCATCCGATCCAGATCCCGCAGCGGTGACCTTGTCTGCTGAACTGAGCTGAGATGAAAATAATAATGGAGGGAAACAGAAAAAAAAATAAGGGGGTCGGTGCTTCTTTCACGGTTGTGATAAAGGACGAAAGTAAAATCATGCTTTACGCCGATGCTGGACATTAACACAGAAGTTGTGTTTTATGTCTCTGGAGTCCTCTGTTTCATCAGAAATCATAAACGGCACAAATGTAACTACATGAAACGGATGTTGAGAGAATGTGTTTGTAATTATTTGTATGTTTAACAATCTTACTTCTGATAAAATATAGATTAATATAAGAGCTGTAATAACTGGTTTCTTGAGCTAACGCAGTGAAATGCTAACTGAATTTCATTCGAGATGCTATAACTAATTTCCATTTTTCACCTTGACTACAGAGCAACATCTGTTGGCAGTCAGCCCGTTAATGTTGGTATGGCTATCCCCCCTCCAGTGTGTGTTTTGTTGTGGTGAATTTTGCAGGGCTTGGAAGCTGAGGAGAGGAGGCGTTCTCATTTTTAGCTCTGTGCAGGAGTAATTTCTGGAACAAAAGGTTGACGGGCCAAAGCGTTTTTTGGGAAATTTCACACCTTATATGTGGGTTGTCTTGTCGACAGATTGTGAAGGCGAACAGGGAGTTTTGATTGTAATGCCTGCAGTTACCTGAGCAGGCAGCAGGGAGCAGCAGAGCATACGTATGAGGAGTCTTCTCAGACTTTCCTAAAGACTGATGCCTCTGGCTCTGTAACTCACCCAAAAGTATCACTCCACTGCAATTTGTCCATTAACCAAGAGTCAGGAGGATAGATGGGGTGTGTGCACGTGTGCTGCAGAAAGTAGATGGTGCATAAGGTTGTGTGAGCCATCAGCATACATAGCAGTGCAGTCATCTGTCCCCCTCCTGCTGCACCTAAATGAATACAGTATTAGTTGTGTATGTGTTAATGTGCACATATAATATAATTTTGTGGTTATTTTACAGTTCGGGTTTACTTGTGTTTCTCTTTATCTCTGTAAAAGTCGGATTTCACTCTTCTCTCACCTGAAATGTGTAGAAAGCAGATTTACATGCTGACAAGAAAGAAAAATCACTGTTTCCATGCATGTATTGATTTAAGTTTTGTTTAATCTTACCAAGGGCTACTAGTTTATCTTGGCATTGGGTGGGGACAAAAAGCCCAAAAAAATCCCTGAAACTGACACTAATTTTTAGAGCGCGGGTCCAAGTTTTCCTTTACTCTGAAGTTGAAATTAGTTGAAACAGTTCAAATTAGGTTTCAGCTATAGAAATGTTAATTTTAGGCCTGGTTTTAGTCGTATATTTGTTCTCAGTCGGTTACCTTGGGGCATGTTTGTGTGCTGTGGCAGAGTGTGTCCTCTGTGTTTATCATTGACATTGCTGATAAGCTTTTAGGCTCTGATTGGACGCGTCTGATGAGCTGCCGGTGTCAGAGCCAGCAAATGAAGATGGGGGTTTTGTATCTGTACGACAGCAGAGACGCCAGACAGATGGAGACAAATGGGGAAGCGTCTCCTATTGTCTAGCAAACATTCCTTGCTGCTCACATGCTTCTTCAACGTAGCGCACATACACATCCCCCCCCCCCGCCAATCCATCTCCCTGCTACTCTCACAAAACTGTTGCAGCCGCACAAAATATTTTAATTGCAGCCCAATTGTTGCTTCTGAGCACAGGCCTCAGCTATACAGGAGTTTATAGAAATACATACCTCAGTGTAGTATCATGTTTGTTTGTTCTTTGCAACACATCACAAGTAGCTGGAATAAGAGGGGAAAAAAACTGCAATGCAGGATGGGCATTTTGACAGGCAGAGTAATAGGCAATTTAGAGATGGATGACATAAGAATCAAAGCTATTCAACCGTGATGGGTTTTTTTTTTTTATTTGGGGGTGGGGGGTATAAGCTAGAAAGGGGGTTGCCAGATTGTGTGCTTGCGTGCAGGTTTGTCTGTCCTCTGCTCGTACTCTCTCCAGGTTGGTCTCCCGTCAGCGCAGGAGATGCGGTTGCCGTGGCAGCACCACGTTGTCTCCACACGCTCAGTGCAGCCTCTGTTCCTTTTATTCCTGTCAGCCAACTGACTCAATCCTCCCAATAATGTATTCAAAGCGGTGTTTTTTACTGTTTGATGTTTGTTCTCTGTCCCCGTGGCTCGTGCTGCTGTGAATAGGCTTTTAGAAAGCTGCTGTTTTCCCTGTTTTTTTTGTTTTGTTGTTTTTTCCGTTTTTCCTTTTCTTTTCTCGCTGGTTCAGTTTGTCTTGTCTGCACCAGATGCCATCTTAAGCTCAGTCACAGGCAGGTGTGTGTGCGCCCTGTGAGCTGTTGTCCGTTTGAGACGTTTCTTCTGTGAGCTAAATGTCATAGAAAGCAGCGCGTAGGTGACAGCTAAGAGATGACGGGAATGTTAAGAAGCATGTCTTTGTACAGTCGATCTGTGTTTGTTACTTTCTGTTTGCCAGCGTATTTGCGGTGCCGTGGTCCACCTGGGCTTCAAAGTGAGTGATTAATTATGAAGATGAGATGAAATTTTCACACAGTGCTTAAGCTTTTAACATCCAGCAGGTCACCGGGGACCTGGTTGCGATTTAGCTGCATGTTAAACGAGCACATTTGCAGAACCATTAACATTCAGATTAATCCTCATACATCCATTTTTGTCCTCACGGTTCTCCCAATCCGCTTTTTTTTTTTTTCCCATTTGGGTTTGCTGTTGTCCCTGTTGTCCTAGCACTAGGTCACCAGCAACCGGGGTGGACTGTAAGAGGTTAACAGATGACGTGAATGCAAACGTGGTGATGGCAGAATAAAAAATGTCCATGCGTGGACTGCACACGAGGGCTCAGAAAGTTTGTCTTCGTCACTAACCAGCACTGAAACGCTCATCTACATGATACTGTTGCTATAGTAACACATCAGTTTTCTGAGACTTGTGTGCCAAATCAGTGCTGATTTTCATAACATCTTTCAGTGGGAGATAATATATGAAGGCCTGTTTGTTTGAACGCTGCAGCGTTTCAGTTAATCTCTGTTTGAAATTGTGATTTATTTTTTTTTTTTTTTTTTTTGACACTGTGGCTTCGTCCAGAGGTTATGTTGGTGTCCTCAGCAGCATTTTTCTGTAAACTTGATGTCTTTGGACCTCTGGAATGCACATCTGGGTCAGAGCACATTAGCTGTAGGCTTGTCTGTTTTTAGCTGATGTGTCCTCCCTATGACTAATCTGAAGGGTGGATGTAATTGGTGTTCAAAAAGTGCTCGCCTCCGTGTGATTAATTTCTATTCATTGCTTACAGAGACGGGGGCATTCCCGTTGCAAGCAGACACCGACATTGATTACAAATCTAAGCCTTGTTGCTATCTCCAGCATAACCTGTAAATAGCTGTTTTAAAAAGAAAAAGAATATTCTTCTGACAAAAAATAATAATAATGCACTCTTGTTTCTCCAACTCAGAACTTTTATTTATTTAAAAAAAGAAACTATAAAGATTGGGGAAATTATAGTGTACAATGTTAGAGCCACCAGTGATCTTTTTTTGTGTGTGTGTTTGTGTGCGCGCGTGTGTGAGTGTTTGTCGGGGAGGGGAACGTTTGTGAAACACACAGAGAAAAGGTGTTTAAAAGAGAAGCGGTGTCTCATTTACTAAGTGTATAAAGACATCATTAACACCTGAGGCTAAAAAAAAAAAAAAAATATGAAAAAATGGAGTTTTATATCTAAAATTATCCATGAAGGTTTACTAACCAGTGTAAGAAAAAGAGAAAAAAAAGTTTTGAAAATGTTGTGTAGAGTAATAAATTGTAACAATATTTTAAATAAAGTTATATATTGGGAAAATATCCTATTTCTCTGCTTTCTTTTACTCCCCACAAAACGTACGCTCATCATCTGCCCCGCTGGTGCTGGCTTGGGCCCCCTTCTTTTTCATGGCACAGTTTCAGTAAGGTGCTGAAAACATTCCTGACATGATAGCATCACACAGTTGCTTCAGATTTGCAGTAGCCTGAGCTATTGATAAAAAGCAGGATGTGGACCTAATTCTGATTGTCACAGAAGAAATCAAGGTTTGGCACACCAGACAACATTTTTCTAATCTTCTATTAGCCATCTGCTTCAAAGTTTGACATACCGTGCATTCATAGATGCTCTTCTGTGTACCTTGTTTGTATCAAGTGGTTATTAGAGTTCCCGTTGCCGTCCTATTAACTTGAAGCAGTCTGGACGATCTTCTGTGACGAGTGGCCTCAACAAGGCATTTTCACCCAGAGAACTGCTGCTTACTGGATGTTTTCTGTTTTTCAGACCATTCTCTGTAAATCCTGGAGATGTTGTGTGGGAAAATCCCAGCAGATCAGCAGTTTCTGAGGTACTGAGATCAGACTGTGTGGCACCAACAACCATGCCACATTCAGAGGCCCTTAGATCAGCTTTCTTCCGTATTCTGATGATCAGTTTGGACTTCAGTAGATTGTCTTCACCATGTCTATATGCCTATATGCACATAATGGCTGCCACATGACTGGCTGATGTGATTTATAATAAAGAGTAGCTGAACAGGTATACCTAATAAAGTGGCTGATGAGAGGATAAATTAGCTTCATGGAGTATTTTCACTTGCTGTTAAATGAAATGGCTCTCAGGCTGTTTTATCAGTGTACAGACTCTTCCTGTCTGGTAAGACCTCGCTAATGTGAAGACTGTCCACCTATAAAGACACAGCAGTGCTCGTCTCAGACCGATTAACTTGTTGAGGAAAAATATGAGACCACTTGAGAGGCTTTAAATGTCTTCATATTTAGATTAGTCAAAATATTATTCAGGATATATTAACCACATCTATAAGCGTTTCTTTCCTGAGCCGCCCAGCATGCTGCTGTTTCAGGTACGTTTCATTCATGCGCTTTATTCATCTCTCAGGCTTACATTAACTGCCCCATTTGGAGGAGTAAAACCTGTAATTTTTTTGCATGTCTGGGTGACATTTATGCAAATTCAGTCCAAACTGAGCCGCTGATTGTAAGTGGTAAGTTCAGAGCAAAACAGTTTTGCACAGAATGACTGAGTTAAGGGGCTGAAGCTGATCTGACAGCAATTTTTGTCTTTATATGCTGCAGTGGTTACAAAGTGAAGGCAGGCTGTTCACGACGAGGAACAAATGTGACAGTTTGTTGGCAGGAAACATTTCAACAGCTAAGAAGGTCTCGGATGAATAGGAAGTGTGATGTCACAACTTTTTGGATTTATTTATAACTGTCTTGTGTGTTTGTTCATTTTTTTTTTTATTGTGTTTTTGTCCTCATCTAAAAAAAAAAAAAAAAAAAAAAAAAAAAAAACATTTCCTGCCTCCAAATTAGCCTCAGGTTTGTAGGAACAGGAGAGGCCCTGTGCAGCATGTTACAGGTCCCAAGGCAGCCACTAACAAGTCCACAGGCACATTACTCTGGCAGAGAAACGAGCACAGTGACATTTTGATGGTCACATGCTGCTCAGATCTTAATGTTGTTCACTGTGCTCAACAGGAGCTATCGAGGTCCGTTGGGAGGCAGGGGGAGACTTGAGGAGACTTGACATGAGGCATTATTCAGACCAAAAAAATACAAGGTCTCTTAATGCACCCCGTGGAACGGAGCCCATAAAATGTTGTGTGTATTGGCACTGCTGAGGTGAAAATACTCATCTCATTAGAGGGATCTCACGGGGGCGCTACGTGCTGACTGCAGGCTGCCACCCCTACTTTACCACCTGCCCTCACGACTTCATTTTTCTTGTGTCCACCTCCCCAGTTGGTAATGCTCGTTATCTATCACATTTTAATGCTGGCCTGCCATTAATCCTAATTAAGAATATATGAACTGCTACTGGCAGTTTACACAGGATATTTAATACTTAAAAAGATGATTATCTGTAGCCAAAGTTACCAACTGTGCTTGTCATTTAGCTCCGTAACCTCCGCTTTCCTTCTTCTAATCTGAATAATTGACTTTGTCTTTATTATAGGTCTCATCTGATAATTAAGTGTTGGAACTAACTCCCTAGCAAGCAGTATTATGAGGATTTTGAAGGTCAAAGTTTATTGAGAATAATATGTGGTACCTGAAGTTAATGATTGTGAAGATTCCTTAAAAACAAACACTGAACTGATATTTTGTCCAGAAAATTCCTAGTTTGACACTCAAAGGTAAGAACATGTGCTCAAAGACTGAATGAGAGTACAGCTAATTATTTAGAATATTAAGAATTTTAAATAATATTTTGATATAAATAAGCGTACAGCTGTATGTACTGCACTTTAGCTTAACACAAGATCAAAAGAGTCCAGTTTGATCGAGTTCAATATTTTTCTCTGTATATTTTACTCTGCCAGAGAAGCTTTGCTTTATTCATGGTACATCATCATTTGTGGACCTTCATTTCATCTACTGTGTGAAATAAGCAGTTTAGCTCCTCCCCCATTAAGACAAGTTTCTTCTGATTGGCTGCCCGTCAAAAACAGAAGGTTTAAACTGCCGCTGGGTTTGGCATCTGTGTTCATAGCTATAAATGCTGTATGCTATTATTGTGTACAGTTGTTACTGTTTGTAGTGATGATAGGTTAACAACTGAGTCTTTGTGGAGTTTGCAGATGATGGTGTGATCTGTAGTGAGCCTGGAGAGGCGGAGGCATGCCCTGGAGACAAGAATAAAAGTCAGGAGAAGCAAGACAGAATACATGATGCGTGAAGATGGAGACAGGTAAAGATGCGAGGAGTAGAGTGAAGGCCGATGAGGTCAAACATGTAAGGCAACAGACTCATGAGAGGTGAAGAGAGTGGAGACGAGCATCAGCAAGAGTGAAAGGAAAGTTTTAAAAAATAGAAATGAGACCTGCTATAATGTATGATTTGGAGACAGTGGCACTAACAAAAAAAAACAAGGAGGCTGAGCTGGAGGTGGCAGAGTTGAAGATGCTAAGATTTTCATTGGTAGTGACCAAAATGGACAAGATCAGAAATGAGTACATCAGAAGGACAGCACAGGATGGAGACAAAATTGGAGAACCCAGGCTGAGATGGTTTGGACATGTGCAGGGGAGGGATAGTGGATATACTGGAGATATTGTGTTGAAAATGGAGCTGCAAGGCAGGAGGGAAAGACCACAGAGAAGGTTAATGGATGTAGAGGGCTGGTTTCATAGAAGAAAACAGGATGGAGCCAGATTGATCCACTGTGTGGACTCCTTAAGGGAGCAAAGGAGTCTCCTTTAAGTATATTTAATAAAAGGCTAGCAGTTGACCTTTAATAGTGTAGTATTTTTACACTGACCATTGATCCTCAAGTACAATATTACAGTATTGCTTCCACCACTGTTTACTGAAATTCACCAATCAATAAGTAGTATAAACAGTCCAGAGTCAGACCAGAGTTGAGGGCTAAGATGGAGCTACAGCCACTGTTTGATCGATCAGATGTGGTGGTGGTGAGGAGGAGGAGGAGGAGGAGGAGGAACCCTCTTGTTGTACAAGAAGGCCTGTCTGCTGAACAGTCGAGCCACTTTATCTGTCAGGTTGGAATAATGTCCTCAGACCCACAGAGTGGCTGCTTATCTTGTGGTCACACCTGAGGGAAAATGTGTTGAGTCCACTTAATGTCCACTTGTGTCGAAGTCGCAGTGAAACAGTGTGGGAGTCTTTTCGACGTGCCATTCTTAGTTTAACACAGAGCCATCTGAGAGGGTCTTTACCCCTTGATTGATTCTTTCTGTGTCCTTTCTGGTGATGTGCGAAGCAAATAGCTTTTTTATTTAAGTGTTCGCTTCTTATTTTGTAGTTTGACAGCGTAAATAGTGTTATATAATAATGAAATGCATAATTCAAAGTAATGAGAGTATCGGGTCACGCAACACTGCTTTGGGTTTGCAGTGAATTGCAGATTTTCCAGAGAGCAACAACTAAACATAAGATAGTCTGTTATTGTATAAATATATCCCACAAATCACACCATTATTACACTCACTTACATGTTTAGTTTACATGTCACAAAAAGAGGCCAATGCTTACTGTGGTCTTCTGAAGATTTAACTCAAAACTTAAATGCAGGATATTTTTAAACAGGAATCATGCATTGCAGTTTTTTTTTTTTTTTTAATGAGATTAAAAAGCCAGGAGCTGTCGAATAGTTGGGAGATCTAATCATATAACTTTAGGTCAGAATATTTCTGCTTCTGCTGCTTTAAGTTTAATTTCTTTTCTGTATTGGTTTCCCAACTTTATCAAAGTGAAATGTCACATCAAGGGAGAGCACACTGAAAAAGATGACTGAAGAGTTTAGTCTCAGTCCATTATTTCTGTTTAAAAGTGGAGTAAAAACTTTTAAGGATTCATGTCTTCTCAGTGCTTTATGATCATGGAGTATAAATTTGTTGGAAGGATTTTTGTTTTGGCATGCTGAGCGTATCTCCCGCTAGCCAGTGAGCTTAGAATATAACAGGCAACTAGCCAGTAATGTAAAGCGCAGTCAGCCACCCCTGACTTATTTGTTAGGGGGTCTGTGTTCCTCGTGCAGACACCTCGTGTCCACTTAACCTTGTGACCGCAGCAGCCCAGGCTGGTTAAACGGCGGTCTGTAAAGTGAGTGGATGTGGCTTGGCAGGATTAATCAAGTCTAACGACACATCTGTAGGTAGGCTCACTGGGAAGAGTGAGCATCAATCAAAGTCTGGAGCATCTCCCTCTCTCTCTCTCTGCTGTATCGACCAGTGCTTTGGGCCCTTGGTAATTAAAAGGCATTGATTGGCTTCAGCCGCAAGATGCTGGGATGCAGTCAAGCAGCACAGCGCAGTGGGATGCTCAGAAAGAACAGGTGTGGATGCTCATGTGTGGGTGCATTTGCGTGTGTTTACACATGTAATTAATGTGTTATAGCCACGCAAATGTCAGTAGTTTTGTTGCACTGTGCTTTTGGCTCATGCAATAGATGTTCTTATGCTTTAAGTCCTTTTTTTCTAGCTTAACTTGTTTTCTTTCTGTTTGATTTATAAACATTGCAGTAATTGCATCTTTTTAGCTTACATAAAGCTGGCTGCGTGAGGCCGAATGTGCCTCTAGTGAGGTTTAGTTGAATCATCCATTTGGTAAAATTTGAAGCCTGAGAGAAACCTTTAGGTCTGTGCGCCCTTATTAAATGAGAATCAGGAGAGAAAAAAACAAAAAGGGGGGGAAAAAACACGATTGATTCTGTGCATATACCCGAACCCCGAGGCTCATCTTCCCCATGGACACACACAGTCCTCGCACACTCGCTCTTCTTTTATTCCATCTGAGTGAACACAGTAAATCTAAGTGCTGCCAGATTGCTAGCGCTGCACATTTTTCGACCCTCAAGTTGGCTCATCAAGCAGGGAGCCTTGCCTGGGCTGAATAAGGACCAGAATACTACTATAAATACACCCCCTGACTCTTTACTCAGTCTGACACACTGACTGAGTGACAGTGAAGGCCACACATAAACACACACTCAGAGTCCCCTTTGATGGGTTTATGGATGTGTTCAAATACATAGTGGTTTTTGTTTTGTTTTTTTGGTGCACTATCCTTTGAATTACTAGGATTTCTGCAAAATATGCCTTCAGATCCTCTCTTCTGTCTTCAGTTTGATATTGCATTTGCTCCAATTTGCTGCCTATAGAGGTTTCCCAGATAATTACTAGAGAACAAACATATTTACACGAGTCTAATATCGTTTAAAGTCGATACTGATGCACTAATAAGCCAAAAAAGCTGGATTTAACAGGGGTTAAAGGGTTTAGCAAAGAAGAAGTAAAAGCTGTTCAGCCTGTTCCTTTATTTGTCGTGTGGAGGGGGAGCACCGGCTGTTTAAAAGATGCCTGTCTCACTCCATCGTTTGACCACAGCTTGACAATGATGATAATCCCACCCGTGGCGCCGAGTCTTAGTCTTCCTGCTGTGCTCATAGGACCGATTAACGCTTTGATCGAAAAACCTCTGTTTAATGTCAGGATGGCAGATGAATCATTAACCCAGTGGAGTGGACTGATTCGAGGTCTAAATCCAGGCAGAAATTCAGTAACTTGTGATCTTATTTAGCAGATATTCCCTGTAGCTGTCCTGTAGCTGCTAATGAGACATCTGAGGAGATGAGGGGGAATATTGGATCATTCCTCCCAACAAAACTGTCTGATTTCATCAATATTTTGAGCATGTATTGACTGAACAGCAGTCTTCAGTTCAGGCCACAGCATCTCAATTGGGGTAAAGTAAAGAATTTGTCTTGCCTTTTCCAAAACATGAAATTGTGTATTTTCCAAACATCATGTTGTTGATTTATTTGTGTTTTCTCTGTGATTTCTTTTTATTCCTAAGATGCTTCAATCCATGACACATCTGGGTCAGGGGTGTCAAACATAAGGACCAGAACCCAAAAAGACTGATCCCGCCCACTACACAGCTTTGGAAAATGTAAAGGAGGACATAAATTTGAGACTTTTAACTGTATTTTCATTTCATTTCAAAGAGTCGTACAGACAGATTTCATTCATTTTCTTCATAGAAAATTTGAGACATTCTGTTGAAATTCGACTTTTTTTTGCTGTATTAAGATATCTCAAGGATTACATGTGTAGCTAAACTTCTTAACACTGAGAGAAAGATGGTTTTCGCTGCTCCAGCCCACAAGATCAAAGTGGGCTGATGTCTGGCCCACAATCTAAAATGAGTTTGACATCTGTGCTCTAGGTGGTCTTTCACAAACTTAACACAAGCAGCTTTTTCCTTTGGGATTTCTCACAGTGGACACATGAACACAGGATTTAGCTGGGTTTCGGGACTTCTGCAGGTGCTTTGCTGTCGTTCCTGGCTAAGAGGACTGCACATGGTCCTGGCGTGATTTCTGCAGGATGCCCACTCTGAGGAACAACAGCAGCAGCTCACAATTTCCTCTGTTTGTTTTTAGAAATGTTTTTCGTAGCATTTTCCTGCTTTGTTCATCTGTACAATACCAAGGTCCTGTGAACGTTGCTGTGATAGAGCATTGGTTCACACAAACAGTCTTCCAGGAGCAACAGACTTTGAAGGTAAAGTCAGTCCTTTTATTTTTTGTTTTGAGGTTATTTGATAGAAAAACAGAATATTGTGCTCATAAATATACACTGATTAGCATGTAATTATGTTTTCCATCAACTGATGTGTTCTCACAGACTTATAATTATTCTAGTAAACATAAAAAAGAGCAGGTGCTGTTTATTTGGAGCTGCCAAGTTGCCCTGCCATCATGAATACGGTGGCCGAGATGCCAAGATGAACATCTCTGTTCTGCCTAACTGTGTTTTATGTATGTTGCTTGAGACCAGCCACATATGTAGTACACCAAAGGCAGAGGTGTGAAGATCCTCCAGTCTCCTGGCTTCCTCGCATCTCTCTCCCTCTCTGTCTGTTGTCACTAAACATACCTTGCTTTGTAGAGGTGTGTCTTCCACCAGTCCCAGCCTATCTGCACCTGGGCTAATTACCACACCTGCCAGGGATTGGTCTTCAGCCAGTTTCCATTTAAGCCAGAGGAAGTTATTCATTAACTGCCAGATTGTTGACTAAGCTACAATCCCGGACCCCGGTAAGAGTGGACTTAAGAGTGAGTGTTCTGGACTGTGAGTCAAGGGTTGTGGACCTGTTTCTGGTGTTGCTTCTCGCCAAGCCCGTATCGAGGCTTGGAGCCTTCAGGACTTCCAGCTGGCTCAGAACCCAGACACAAAATTGTTGCTCTTCTGTGTAATCATTTGTCACTGTAAATAAATGCACTGTACTGAGGATTTGAGAGTCTGCATTATGAGTCCTTCGGACCACTAACTGTGACAGGAGGAGGAGAGAACTTGGAGGCGTTCACATGCCATGGAGGCAAATTTGAATTTACCCATATGAGGGATAATTTTTTGTCATCTAAGATGGGGTCCCCTTCACCAAACAGGCAAAAACATGAAGGAAAGAGAGAATGCAACCAGTATTTAGATAACACATCATTGTCTTCCTCCTCACCTCAAGCCTGAACTCCTGAACTGATGTCAGGACACTTAACACATAAAAACCTGGGCAGATTGCTCATTTATTCCCAATATTATCACAATTACTTACTGTCAGCAGACTGGACATGTGACCTCCTGTCTCTGGACAGCTGACAACAAACCAGCTAAACAGTAAAAACAGCTGGCTATATGCTTACATTATGCCAGCTAGTGTTAGGCTCTAGTGTCCTAACAATTACACTTTCCCTCTGATTAACAGTTTGATTACATTCTCATATTGTATGAGAGTTTATTCACTAAGTGTCAGAGTCCATCAACATTAGATCTACCTCAAAGAAAGTTTCACTAACACCGGCTAATAGCAGCTAACAGGGGCTAACAGCAGGGTTACCAATAGAAAAGTTCAGGATATCCACAACAACTTGTCTCAGTATCGCTGTCGTTGGACAGAAGTGAGCTTCACAGACTCATCGACTTGTATTGAACGCCTTTCACAAAGTTTTACACCCTCGGCGTGGACACCAGCTGAGGTAAACAGCAGATTCACAGCCTACACTTGAACTACAGATGAATGATAGTCAGAGTTGTTTGTCCTATAGCGACCATCGTTGCTAGGAGGAGGGGTAAGAAAACAGGGATCAGTTGACTGCAATCTACTGACATCTAGTGGTGAGATTTTAAACACTGTGCCTTTAAAGACTGACAGCTTTGAAACAGACACTTTTACTGGAATTCCTGACTGGAGATCTGGAGAGGTCGTTTGTAAAGAATTCCACTTAATATTTCTACCGACAACGATTAGAATGTCGATAAAGATATTATTATATTCCCTGTAAAGCACTTTGTAATAGATTCCTGTCTTAAAAAGTGCTTTATAAATAGATTTTAGTGAGAATGTGTTTGTCTTTAGTTGTGAACCATGTGTTGTTGATTTAAAACATCCCGGTAATTCCAAAGGGTTCACAAATCTTCTTTTTTAAATATGTATATATTTTCCCTTGCAGTGTGATATAGTGCATGGCCTTTCGTCTGATGTCTGTGACTGAGCTATACTTGTCTGCGAGCCTATTTCCCCTGCCGCTGTCCTTCATAAATCCAATGAATTACCCAGTATCCCCCCTCTTTCCTCCATTAACCCTCCCCTGCCGCCCACCTCCCTCTTCTCCCCCTCCTGAACGAGTGATCAATTAAGGCCCTGTCCAGCGCTCACTGCACGTCAGCACTTCCTCTCCTCCTCTTATCCCCTCCCTGTCATTTTTCTCTTCTTTTCGGGTGTTGGACCAGCCACCACCAACACGAAAGGATAGGGAGCAGAAAAAACCAAAGACGGTAGGAAAAACAAAAAGAGAGAATCTTTTATTTTCAGGATGAGAAATGCTCTGTACAGAGATGTGAGTTTTCAGGTGTCAGTATGTGCTCAAGGGAAAACATCCTTTCGTAAACCCTCTGGCAGGAAGTTTACCTTCTGCCTTGCTAGAGGACTTTGCTTTAAAGAGGAAGAGAGAGAAGACAAAAGATGAAGGCAAGTAGAGAGCAGTTATAAAGGACTTGTACAGCTGTCTCTACACTCTATCAGTTCACAGTGAGAAAATACATGTGCACAGACAGTGCTGGTCAGGAATGTAATGCAGTAAACATATTTTGTCCTAGAGGAGTAAAGTAGGAGATTTCTGTTTATTGTCATCAAGTCCCATTAAAACTAAAACAAATCAGCTGAAATTACTGCCTGTGTGGCCAAAGCTTCCTTTTCCTTTGTGTCATAAAATTTTAAGGAACGCATTAATGAGCCACACTTCACACTGAGTGTCATGCTCCTCTGTTACGATGAAAACAGGCACTGTTGTATTTTATCAGGGTAAATCCCTCAGCCGTTGTTCTGTTGCTGCAAAAACAGCATCAAATGTGCGTCTGGCGGTGTAAAACGCTTGCTAGAAAGTGCACTGCGTAGCTGTTTTTTCAAATTAAAAGAAGAAAAATAGCATCAACCTTGGGATTTGTTGAAAAATACAGAGAAACTCTGCTTTTATCCTTCAGTGGGTTATTTAGTATCTGAGGATATTCTCCCACACAGCAGTCAGGTAAACTGAATGAAAGTGATTTATGTCTCTGCTTACAGTTTGAACTTATGGTTGAATAGTGAGCTTAGTGAGATCCAACACCTGCCACACAGTTGCAGGGAAACACAAGTTATCCACATCTTAATGTTAAAGCCAGACCTCTGTGGGCTATTTAAGGCTCCGTGTTTGGACAGTCACGCATATTTTGTACTTCTGCACGCCGTCAAAGTGGATTTTAAAGCAAACACTGAATATGTGATTAAAGTGGAGTTTTAATTCAAGTGTTGCTTGAATTTACTGTTTAGTAATTACTGCCTTTTTCATCCACACTCCCCCATTTTCAAAGGCTCAAAATTAATTGGACTTACTAACATATTATTAAATATATATGGACTTATTTTTAAGCACTTGTATGAAAGTTTTTGTAGTCAGTGACTGCCTCAAGTCTAGAACCAATGGATATCACCAAATGCTGGGCTTCCTCTCTTGAAATGAGTCTCACTTTCTTCAGTTTTGTATTTAATAAGTGAAAAGCATGTTTTTTTGGGGCTGAGATCAGGTCACTGACTTGCTTTTGCAGTTGCACTGTGAAGTGCTTGACTGAGTTTGGCAGAAAATGTGGTAGGCTTCAAATTATGAGCTGTTTTTCTCCTTCTTCCCATCATTCTGGTACAAATTCATCTTAGTTTCATCTGTTCAAAGATTTTTTTTTTCTCTAGGATGTTGCAGACTCACATCCAGTCTAAAAATGGGGGAATCCGTATAAAAATGGTTGTCACATTGTGATTGTTTGATTTGAAATCCTCTGTAGTGGTGTATAGACGCAAAACTATAACACTTGTGTCTCGACCAACAAAAGATGAACTTTGCTGTATTTGCATTACATCCTAATAGACAACCGCTCATATTATCTCTTTCAAAAGCAACACACAGACTAGTTTGAACAATTTCCATTCATCCCTCCATCTTTTTTAACCACTTATCCAATTCTGAGTTGTGTGGGAGTTTGAACATTTTTTAGTAGCTGTGCACTAGAATTGTACTCACATAGAAATTCACATTGAAATGCTCAGATAATAGCATCAGTGAAACACTGGCAGACTCTGAGTTGTTAAAGGTGGGCTCTATCCTAGCTGTTTCAATGACTCATCCTTCCCTTATAATCCTTGTGCTCAAAATCCCCCCATCATTAAACTCCCATTATTTCAGTATAGCTTACTCCATAGTGAGGATCAAATTGAGATTTCAGACACTTATAAATTATCCTTTCCCATCTCCGCTGTCACTGACTAAATGTAGGGTCACACGACTTTAATATTTTTCACAATGTTACATTTCCATTCAGATCTGGGACTTGTTAAGTGCACTCGTGTTGTGTTATGTAATGACGAGGGAACACTTTTATATACATCCTGTGCAATTACAATGAACGCACATTGGATGTTTTTTTATAATTTTTCCTCTTTTTACTGTAAATTGCTGCGAAACCCTCAAAGTTAGGGAAGCGAGTCTAGGAGAAGCTACATTTATCTATAGATATTTGTAAACAGGACTAACTTTGCATTCTGCATACCTTCAAACTGTTTGCAGACACCCAAATATAAAGCATATACAAAAGGTAGACAAAGCTACAGAGTCTAAAAAGTGCAGCCAATACATAACTGTCTCAGACCAAAAATAGAGTCTATGGGGGAAAAAAATATCCTACTCACTTTATCTTTGATTTCAATAAACACTCTTGATGAGTTTATGATCGTGATTGCTACTTTCAATTCTTGGATAATACGATGTTTATTTTGTAAAACATGATCCCCTCACTGTCCTTAAAGGTAGATAAAGCAGGGTGTGTGTGCATTAGGGCGTGGCTGTCCTGTGACTGACAAGTTGCTACCCTACGAGCATGCAGTATCCCTCAGTTTCTCAGTCACATCATCCCTCCTCATCGCTTCCAGTTTTAAATCATCAAGATGGCAAACAGCCAGCATGCTCAGCTCAGGCTCTGGACTGGGATGGGGACTTTGCTAACCATCGCTGATATCACAATTACTACATTAATCTTTCATATGCGTTCTGCAGAGACAATTCATTTGTTGTTTGACTGGGCTTCCACTGTATGGACAAAAGCACTGGTACACTGCCTCTACAAGAGCTGCTCAGCCATGGAAACCCATGCTATGAAGCTCCCAGCGAACAGATATTGTGCTGATATTAACATCAGGGGAGGTTTATCTCTCTGCAGAGGACTGGCAACTTTTACGGACTATGCACCTCAGCGTTCAACAACCCCGCTCTGTAACTTCATGTGTCAGAGTTGCTGTGTTTCCTTCCACTTCTACACTGCAATAATGCCAATTGCATCAGGAAGGGCATCCGTATGGTGCCTCTGAGGGTTCACATGCACTCCAACTTAAAAAAAAACACCAGCAAATAGGAAAAAGCACATGAAACCCAACAGAAGTTTGATGGAACAGCTGCGGATGTGACAGAAACCAAAACATGCAAACTGCACTGAGATACGCTTAAAGAAAGCAGAGGCTTCATCTGTGCTGTGTGGCAGAAAAAGATGACAACTAATGATGTTGTCATCATTAGCAGTCAGGATTAGCTGTTTTTGTTTTTTGTGAGCTTTTATTGCTTTTTTTTTTCTATTTCCGTTGTGTATTGGTCGCCTTTGCAGCATTTTACCATTGGCTGTTGTTGTTGTTTTTTATTTGCTTTGCAGTACATCCGGCAAACATGTAGAGCTACCTGCTGCAGTGACCCTGTAGTGACAGGGCAGCAGCTGAAGGCGGCAATGCTGCAGCTGATCTTTAAATATCAATATAAGTTTCACAAACTGACTGCATGATATGAGTACCACGCTGTAATTCACTCGCTCCCCCATTCATAAATGTTTTTGAATGCAGACTGCATGGCTGAGTGCTTGCTGTTATACACCTGCAGCAATGGGACTAAAAACATTTGGATTCAAAGATTAAGAGGTGTGCCCCATTACTTTTGTCCATATAAGTAGTTTGTGTGTTGGCGTAAACCTTCAAAACGCCGCTGCAGTGTATTTCATGGAAAATATGATCCTATTAAATTCTCTTATCTCATTTTAGATCAGTGAGGAGACTCTAAACCTCTCAATAGATCATACAGAAATTTGATGGGATGTTTTTTCGCTGTGATATATATTTCTTATTTTGAATGCCCTCGCCCTATTTTTCTGCCTCTCGTGCCCTTTTAAAACCCTGACCTCCCCTCTGAGTTATTAAACCTTTTAATACGAAATCCAATGAGTTTCGCTGGTCTATTACGAGCTGCCAGATCCACTTAGACGACTGCCTCGTAAGTTATTATCGGTTCAGGTCTCCGCTGTGGTGCAGCTACCGGCCACTGCATCACTGATGACCAGTTAATTCAGTTTCCCAGTCATGATTAGCGCCGCACACTGTGCACACTGCTGAGGAGCTTTGATCTCTGCTGATTGTTGCAGATTGGCAATCGTCTCAAAGAGATAAGGCCTCGGAAATTTAAAGTGGCTCGCGAGCAGTGGAGGGACTTCATCTTTTAAAAGCTTATTAGTCTTGAAGATTATCCGAGGTCTTTCAATTTGACGGTCATTAGATGGGTGCGATTGAATAATAGATGAGATCCTCTTCTGTTCCTCTGTGCTTTCTTGCTCTTCGGTCCACTTTTGCGTATCCAGCAACAAGCCGCTTACTGCGCCTCACTGTGCCAGTGCCGTGGGAGAGGCAGTCTCGTTCCTTCACGACTGCTCTTTGTTGTCTGTCCTTGTAAAAGTCTCTGTCTCCTCTCCCCGCCCTCTCGTCCTCACATCACTCTAAATGATGCAGTATTTTCTCAACATGTGGGAGTCTGGGGCTGTCTTCTCTCTTCAAGAAAATAAAACAGTAAAATGTCTGTCTCATTTATCTATCTGCCTCTCTCTTCTCCACCCTTATTCTTTCAATCTCTCTCTCTTGCTCTAAGAGCTTTCTTACTCCAGGTTGGATTACACTGATAATCCTCCCTTTCTTTATCCATTTCTGGCTCAGCGCTCTCCCTAATTTTGGAGGAAAGTCTTTGAATTAACCAGAAGAATCCATTTCACCTTTTCAAGAATCTGATAAAGCACCCTGCTTGTCGTAATCTCATTTTACCTTCACTCTCCATCCCCTTCTTCATCTGTTTTCTTCTTTTATTTCAGTTCCAAAACAGAATGTACTGCAAAGAAAACCTTTTTTTTTGTTTCCCATTGCTTTGCAATCACAAATCACAGAGCCTACAGTCCACTGGAAATTGGGTTTCCTTGGATCGGGGCCCAGTCCATCTTTTATCCCATATTTAGTTTCTTTCATCCTTTCCTTCACGCTTCTCCTCCTCTTTTTTTTTCTTTTTCTTTGTTTTCAGACAAAGTCTTTTGAAATAGCGTCCGCAAAGTTGGGAGCAGACATGAGGATTGAGATGGTGCATATGATGTTGAAAACGCTAAATGCCACCAGACAGAGGCGGTCAATCACAGCGCCTGCAAATTTCCACTGCTCCGCCATGCTTTCGTTCTCGTCTTGCTCCCGGAAGCGGTCCGCCATGTAACGCACCTCCTCCAGGATGGCCTGGAGCTGGGGGTCTCCCATCCCTACAGTGGAGCACCCTCCAAGACCTCCCGCCCCACCTCCAAAGCCCCCACCACTGGAGACAGTGCTGGGACATCCTACAGTATCCACATTAGGGGTAGGCGGTGGAGGGGAGCTGCAAAATTGTGACGGCAGGTGTGGTGGTGGGCTTCCCGCCACTCGCGGAGGCCCGGCGGAGATGTTGTTTCTCTGGATGCTCTCCGGGAGCACCGAGGGGTCGTCCATGCTCTGAAAACCCATATATAGAAGATTCCCGTTGTTGTTAGCACTCGTCTGAGCCTGGAGGTGAGGGTGTCCTGCATGAAGCGGCCCTGTTTGGAGGGGAGCCAGGTTCTGTGGGTGCAGCGGGTGGAGGGACTCCGGAGGGTTAGGGATGCTTCCGCTCTGTGACCCCGAGGAGCAACGGCGCAGGTGTGGGGCGCAAGGTGGCCGCTCTGGGTCGTCACTCTCACCCGGGCGCTTCATCCGCAGGAACCATGCCACCCACTGCAGCAAAACAAGCCGCACCTAGTAAGAGAGAGAGAGAGAGGGGGACACAGATATGTAGAGATGAGAGTGGGGGCCTCGAGGGAGCACAGAGCATAAAAGCACTCAAAGAAGTAAAAGAAAACATAAGAAAGCAGCCACGAAGCACTAAAAGCAGCTACACATCCTGACCTGCACCTAACGCCAGTTAAGCTGGGCTAATAGGCAGTTATTTGTCTCTTTCAAACTGCAGCTGCACTTGTAGAAGTATAAGATCCTCACCAGGGTCGCCTGAGGAAACGATTTTTTTTTCTTTGACTGCATTCCCCACAGAGAGGATACTGAGAAAGGTAGGCATACATTCAAACTGTGGAAATATTGAGAGCGGTGCTCACATTACTGTTTTATGACTCTAACAAGCTTGCTGTAATGTTGTATTGAGCAGTGTTTAAATAAAGACCTTCGTTTTTGCTCTCCCACAAAATACAAAAAAGACTCCAAGTCCCCTGAAAGGGCATTCTGGCCCAGCAGCGTCCAGATGGGTGTCTGGCATCTAATGAGCAGCTAATGTCCAGATGACTGCTCAATTACACTCGACAGAGTATGTTTACCAGCCAGGTAACCGTCTCTGTTGCTGCTACCGTTGACGTAGGTTTTTTTTCAGGGGCTGTAATTATGAACTGTGCTGGTTCGATGCCCTCATCTGAACCACATCAATTAGCCTGTTAATTGGCCATTGGACTGTCTGAACGAGCCATTCATCAACAAAGCGTCCTTGAATTGTGTCGATACATCGAGCATCTGCGCTGTCATGCAGTAAAGCTGATGCACATGTATCGAAAACTGCAGGCCTGTCAGTTCGTCTCTGCAGTCCACACATAAATCACCGGATAAATACATCTTAAGATGCCATTTATACATTTCAGCGGTTGGTTAATATTACATTACATGACATTTATTTTCATTTCACACCTTCTTTCAACATTTTTCATGTTTTAAAAAATTCACGTTATGACAAAACTTTTGTTAAAACAAAGCTTGATGAATTTTTTATCATTAAAACGAAGGCGAGGAAAATAAAAAAAGAAGGAACGAGCCAAATCGAGTCCGCCCACATATCCAGAGTGCTTTGAAATGCACTCCTGTTGAAGTCTGTGGTGAGGCATTTGATGAACACACTCAGGCAGACTGACACTGCTGGATGAGTCACAGCCGAGGAAGTCAGAGAATAAAAAGCGAAAGAAAACTGGCAGAGGAGCACAGGTATAGCGCTAACAAATGGATGAAATGTTATTGAAAATGGCAGAGCAGAAGAATGATACTAAAGCTTGAATAGAGATTAACAAAAAGATTAATTTGAATATATCTGCGTGAATTAGAAAGACCGATCTCTTATTAAAGCAGCGAAGCATGTAAGTGATGATGTTTGTGGGGTTAGGCTCACCCATTTGGGCATTTTTCCTCCGGTCGGATCGTGATGATGATACTGCAGAACCACCACTGTGGCGATGACTGACATCCCAACGATGATCATTATACTGGCAAAGTACTGACCTGGGAGGAGTGGGAGAGGGTAAAATATTTCATTTTTAAGTCGCACCATAATTTCCTATACTGCCTCAGTGAATTTCACAGAGTCTGCTAACAGCTTGTTATTTAGGAAACAGCCCAGCAATCATTGTATAGAAGTAAAAAATCTACAAAATGATCTTGCAGTTTATTTCTAGCCTACTTAATGTCTGTTTTCAAGGACTCTAAGGTCAGCAAGATGAGGTATTTCACTGAAACACATTATGATGAGATTCTCAAGAAAAATGTGAATTTTTAAGGATGGTGTGTTCCTGTTTTTTTCAAGGTGGATGTCTTCATAATACCACTTCTGCCAAGTTTATACTGTTGGGGGAAAAAATCATCAAACAGATTAACTCCACAGCAGATTCTCCTAATTAAAAAAAAATAAGCAGAAAGGAAAACACTAATGACTATGACTCTGCTTTTTTTTTCTTCTCTTACGTTTTTAATGACCAGGATTTGTGTCTTCAGGCAAAGATGGCCTTGCATCTGTCTCGGTTGCCATCTAAGCTCGCTAAACATAATTTCCAGCAGCGTGCCCACAATCATTTTAGACTATTAAACTTTAAGGTGAGCAGGTGGCCATAGTATATCCTGTGATTACAGTTTTTTGGGGGGGGAGCATTGTGCAGATTTTCTGGTCTCCTGTAGTGCAGTACTGTGCAAAAGTCCTGAGCCATCCCTCAGTTTTTCATGTTTTGCAATGAAAATGGGAAATAGGTGCAAAAATTGATTAAAATGTGCAAAATGAAATCCATGGAAATAAAGTGTATAAGGCAATCTGTACAATTCAAACAGATTGGAAGTCAGTGTTTGGTATGACCACCCTTATTCTTCTGTCTTAGGGAAGCTTTCTTGGTGTGTCTTTAAGTAGTCTTCATGAATAGGACATTCAAAGCTCTTCTTTGGATGTTGGCTGCCTTTTGTTCTGTTCTCTGTCAAGATGATCCCACACTGCTTCAATGCTTCATGTTGAGGTCCGGGCTCTGGGTAGGTCAGTCCATGACTGATGGTGCTGCATTGTGAGTTTTTCTATCCAGGTGTGCTTTTACTGCTTTAGTGTGTTTAGGATCATTGTCATGCTGAAAGATGAAGCTGTTGTCAGTCAGACACTTTCAAGATGGTATTGCATTATGGATCAAAACCTGACTGCACTTTTGTATATTCATAATTTCATCAATTTTGACAACTTTTGACAAGATCACTGTTGCCACTGATTTTCACTGCAGTTCCCTGTTTCCCTTCCCTAAGAATACCTTTCTTGACAGCCACTCTTCCACTCAGACTATCTCTGATGAGGGTCCAGTGAACAGTAGATGGATCAACTGAAGGGTCAGACACATTTCTCAGGTCCTGTGTCAGGTCTTTGCTGCATTTTTTCCTATTTCTTAAGGACACGACTTTCGGATACTGTTCATCAGCTGTAGATACTTTTTTGTAGGTCACTTCTTTTTTCCTCCACTTGTCAAATTTCCTTAAATGTTTTAGGACACACTGCACATCATCCAGAGAAATGCCAAGTTTTCAGCTAACAGCTCACTGAATATGACTTTGTGCAAAAATACTGTTTTATGTCTGCCAGACTGTGTTATATTTGGCCCTGGTTTTAGATTTAAAGGTAATTAAATGGAAACAACGTATGTGTTTTTGCAACAGGCTGCTAATAAATTTAAAATGAAGTTTTCTGTTATGTATAAAAACAACACTGGTTTGTGTCTGGAGTTAGAAGCCTGTTTTATCCTTGAATGAGCCATAGGTTACTCTGAAAATTGTCAGGTAAAAGAGAGCCTGGCTCCTTGGAAGCAAATGTTAAATACATGAGAGGTGGATTGTATTAAAAAAAAAATCCTCTGTACATTGTAAAGTCATCGGTGAAAAGCCTGGGTGTTGGACAGATGGTCCATTACTGTGGTTCAAATTTAAATATCTTCACTATATGATGAATTGCCCTGGAATTTTGTGTGACATTTGCCAGGTAGGGTTAAGTGAGAACTACTGTCTTTGGTAGCTTTTCATGTAGTTTCAGGGTTCTCAGATTATCAGAACAGCAGCCTTTGGGAACATTTTGTGCAGCCTGCAATCAGGTAATGTTCATTTCATCCATTCATAGTTCATGTTACACTCTTGCACTGCAGAAAGACCATTGCAGAAGACAGCATACTTCCTCCGTTTCAGCCTTGAAGGCAAAGTATAAAAGGCAGCATCACTCAGCTAATGAATTAAAAAAAAGCTGTAAACCTGAAAGCATTACCAGCATATACAACCACCATCTGAATGGTCACATGGACACCTGTGTATCCCCTCTAAATTGACACTAGGTCATTGAAACCTTGAGAAATCCTGATCTACAGTTAGGTCCATAATTTGTTGGACACAGTATTTGTAATTTCAACAGTTAAAAAGAAGGAATGCACTGGCCAACACCAAAATGCCTAACAGACCACAGAAGACAAGTTCACAACATCTAACAGTCACCAAGGCTCTCGGAGATGCTGATCTACAATCAGCAGAGCCTTTAGGGTTAACTTGTCCTAGAAAGATGGGAAGAGAAAAGTAAGGAGAAGGACAGAAGCAGCTCATCAATCCAAATTTACCACATCATCTGTGAAACAAGGTAGAGGCAATCTTGTGGCATGGGCATGTATGGCTGCCAATTGAACTGGACTACTAGTGCTTATTGATGATGTGACTCCTGATAGAAGCAGCAGGATGAATTGTGAAGTGTACAGGGCTGTACTCCCTCCTCAGAGTCAGCCTAAAGTGGATTGCACAGTGCAAATGGGTAATGACTCAAACCAAACTACTAAAGCAACCCAAGAGTTTCTCAAGGAGAAGAAATTGGATTTTCTTCAAATGGTTGGTCACCTGATCTCAACCCAAGACAGCATGTTTAGGCCTGCAACTGAAGGTGGCTGCACTAAACGCCCAGCAGAGCATCTCAAGCGAGGAATCACAACATTTGGTGATGTTCACGGGTTCTAGAGTTGAGCCTTGGATTTTAATCCAAGTTTTAAAAACAGTCCTGATATTTAAAACTATGTTAGTCTGTCCGATTCCTCCTGAGCCTCTGAAAATGGGGAATTGTGTCTAAAAATCACTGTACTTCCTAAACAGTTCATTTAAATTTGTTGTAAAACCCCAGAATCAAAGCCTTGAATTAAACCCTGCACGTCAATCACATCTTAATTGTTTGGTTTAAAATCCACTAAGGTGACGCAGAGAGGCGAAACTACAAAAAATGTGTCTTTGCCCAACGAATTATCAACCTAACTGTTTCATCAACATGTTCAGTATCCACAGGCTAACTATCAATTATAACAAACAAAAAATAAGCACAAAGCATCGATCGTTCCCATCAGATAGAAACTGCATGCAGTATTTCCAGTGAGTCAGACAGCCTGATTTGATGCTGTGTGTTGCGATGGCAGCAGATTCTTTTTCCTATGAATATATCCATCTTTCACATACCTATGAGAGGGACGGAGTCAGATGTGGCTGGCATGATCTCTGCGACCAGCAGCATGAAAACAGTGAGAGACAGCAGGATGGTGATACCTGCAGATAGAAAGAGAAATAATACATTTTGTTAGGCGATCGATCCAGCGGTTTGGTCTCCTCCCCTCAGTCGCTCTGTCTACTTCTGAGAAACTGCATTAGTGCATTTGGTATTTTGATAAATAGTCACACTCAGGAGGAGATCGGGTTCGATTTATGTAAATGACCGGCTAACGCTCCTACAGTGAATCACTTTTTTGGCATTGTGCACCTCTAAAGCTAAAAAAAAAGCACTTCCACATACACAGCATATAACCCTTTTTAAAGGTGTTCAAACACCACCAGTGTGCGCGCGAACACACTCCTCACACCCTCCCGCAATTCTATCTTCATTTATCCGCCGCCACACAATCTGTCTCACTTCTCCAGCAGACGGAATTCAGGGAGTGCTTTGCTGGCATAACTGTCCCCATTCAGAGGCATTCAATTAAACTCCCAGGCCGAGAGATAAAATATGAATGCTCTTTAAGGATATTAGGTGAATTAAAAATGCGTCTTTTATGTCGCTTTTTCTCTTCACATATGACATTTATTCTTTTTAAAAGCATGCTCCTCTAACCCTAACGGCCCGGCCGCACGGTGCACGCGTCTCCTCCATCAAGTGAAGTGACAGAGTATTTTTCTGGAAGCCAGTGTGTAAGCTCTCCCCCCAATCAATTCACTAGCTTTAATTACATCAATAGGTTAATTGTCCGTGTGTGTAAGGCTTGGCATCCCCCCCCACCTCTTCCTTTTATGGAGAAATGCTGCGTAATGCATCCTGCATCGGGGTTGAGGTTAGGCTTTGACAATGCTGTTGCCTCCCAAGCAGACATGAGTCAAAGAACATTTAGATAGAAGGATTTATCCAATTATCAAGGTGAACTTAATGCAATGTCAAGCTGCAATCTTCTATTTTCTTAAACAATTAGTCAAATAAATGGTGGAAAAATATGCAAAATTTCACAAAATTCAAAAGTGACGCAAAAAAAGAATCTTGAGCCAATTAAATTAGATTTAAAAAATGTAAAGCTGAGGCTTTTTCTCTATTTTTACTTTATAAAACTTAATCGGTTTCCCAAACATACAGTCATAAATTTTCAACCACTTCCCTCTTCCATTAGTTGCCTAACAGTTTTAGCTCTATAAATGTCAGATAACGTGAAATCTGGACTATTTAATGTCCTGAGGAGATGAACATTAGTCATCTCTAAACAGGTTGAAGGAGATATTAAAACGTATTTGCAGCTGCTGCTTGATCACGGCAATGCTCTCTCTCTCTCTCTTCCAGCCCATTATTGTGCGATTTGGATGTCTCTCCTCTTCTCCTCCTCATCAGTCCTCCCTCTCTCTTTTGTGCTGTCCTCTCTCATCCTTTTCGAATTCTTCTCCTGTCGGTGTTATCTTTTTGCCTCCCTCCCACACCCATCGGTCTGTGTTCCTCCTCCTCGCATTTCTCATCTTTCTATTTTATCCTGTAATCCCTCTCCTCTCTCAGCTCCCCACCCCTCTCCCTTTGTCTGTTTCATGCCTCCCCATAGTCTCCAGTGCCACTCCTTCAATTCTTTTTTTTTTTTTATTTATTCCGGGATGGCTTGCTTGTTGTGAGCTCAGTTTTTGGCAGCCTATAAACTACTTTAGTCATACCCGGGAGCAAGTTGGAGATTTTTGCATATTTTACACGTTCTTTTTGCAAAATATATACATTCATTTTTTAAAAAGCCTGAACATCGTGTAAAACCTGCGAGTCATTTCAATCATATAAGGAACATTTGGAAGTCTTACTGCATTTGCAGCAACATGCTTGGAGAAAGTTGAAAGCAGTGCATTGAAAAACTACAAAAAGTCATGGCCACATGTGCTGCTTTTGAGGCGCCATCTTTTTCATGGAAGACACCTCGCTTCTTCCATGTATTACAGCAGCTTGGCTCTGTAGTGAGTTTGTGTGCCTGAAGTTTCTATTTTCCTTCAGGTTTAGTCTTTACACCGCGTGCATCTTGCACTTGAAGCTTTCATTGTTTGCATTCATGATTAGTTTTAAATCAAATGTGCTCGCATTGATTCTCAGACTGGTTTACCCTATATCTCTGTGTGTGTGTTCATGTTTCTGTGAAGTCTTTTAAAACTAGTTTTTGATCCACTCACCCAATGAGATCTTCTCCCCGGAGTCAGCAGGCAGCACAAAAATGAGCAACGTCATAGAAGAGAGCAGCACACATGGGATGAGAAGATTCAAGGCGTAGTAGAGCGTTCGCCGCCTTATTGTAATAACAAATGTCACATCCGTGTAGGGCTCCTTACAGCAGTCATAGAAGACCTCATTCCTCTTTCCAGGAACTCCTGGAAGATGGAGAGAAAGTGGTTTGATTGCTCATGCCTGAATAAAAGTGAATGCAATGCGAACATTTTTCCCTACTCACCTATTAGGTCCCATTCTCCGTTGGGCATGTAGCCGGAGATGTCAGCTTCGACCATCTGGAGGTCCAGCAGCCAGCCGTCATACGTCCAAGAACCAAATTTCAGCTCACATTTCTGAATGTCAAAAGGAAACCAGCGAACATCCACATTGCATGTGCTCATAAAGATTCCTGAGAAAAGGACAAAAGCACAGGGGCTCCTCAATCAATTGACTAAATGACAATAATGAACCGCCGCTTCCTGAGGAGAGGTGACAAGGGAAAGATGTACAGCCGGACCATTTGTTTTGTGCAGGGAGTCTGTCCAGAATATCAAGTTCCTTGTTAGAGAAATCATTCATTCACTTCAAGACCTCTTTTTTTTTTTTAACTTTCTACAGAAACTGTGTGAAAAATGTTACATCAAAACCAAAAGTGCACACTGCAACAGGATTTTTATGAACACCCTGCAGGTCTACAGAGAGTTTTTAAATTTAGTTTGGAGGCTGAGGAAGTGAAAGCAAGGACTAGATTAGAAACGAGCTCCCGTCAAAGAGATGGCTATAAAAACAAAACTTGGCAGCTATATATATTGTCACTCACAGGTTTCAGATATTTTCTGCTGTGAACAAATGCTGCTTCTGCTCTCTGCCTGCACACACACACACACAGCTGTTAGCTAAGCCTCAGCTAGAGAAGAAAACATCAACGATGACACTGAAAAATGAGATTGTGCACAGTGCCATAATCAGATTACCACTTCTATTATGCAGAAATAATAAATAAATGCACCCGCTCACATATGCACGGCATAAGTGACCAAGAAATCATAAAGACACACTTCCACCCCCAAACGAAAAATTGCAATGATTCTCACTGTGGTCGCTGGCGAGCTGCAGCCCTTAAAGTAATTACTGAAATAAAACGGTCTCACACACACACAAGCGCAGAGAACCAAAATGCCAATGAAGCCTTGCAGCTCTCAAAGACGTTCATTATGAGCCTGCCCACATGCAAATCAGCCTGTGGAGGTAAATGACAACAGGGAAAGAGGGCTAACAGGTCAAAATCAGAGGTTCATCACCAAATGGAGTAGAAGGTATAGATTTTCTCTCTCTCTGCACTTCTTACTCACTAAAATCCAGCTCCTAACCTCAGGTTCCAACCTTTGCTTCATGAGTGTGTCTTTATAATTACTCCAGTTATGAGCTCCTAAGGCCCTGAAATCTAAAATTACACCGATTACGTTAAAGCAGATCCGCCTCTCTGTGCTTCAACTCCATGCATATTTGCAGCCTGCCTCTCGAATATATCCAGTAACCTTGAAACAACACCTTCAAACAAGGTGCCAGAATCTTCTCTGCAGCTTGGAACAATCTGTCTCGCAGCTCGTACGGCTCCCAAAATAAAACTCCATCATTCTGAGCATTTCAAGGCCTAGAGACAAGATTACCTTGTTATAAATGTCATCCGGTCCAGATATGAGCTAAAGCCTGTTACACGACGTTTCCTGTTAGGCCATTAACACAACACAGCACCTTTACCTCTGCAGCAAGAGGAGTTATTCAGACGGCATGCAGCAGACATCTGGGATCCTCCACATCTGAATTATTTACTGCGTGTCAAGCTCCCCGCTCCATGCCTGCCACCCACAAACTTGTTGCCTCTTATTTACTGACAATAACCAGCTGAACAACAGGAATTGTAGCCAGGCATGTGTCAGGGAGCTGATTTGTTTCTCATTCTACTTTTTCTTACTTTTTTTCATTTACTAATAAAATACACACATCAAACCACTCCTCATATTTCTCCAAATCGTATCTTTATATTCTCCCACTAATTGACTCTAGTCAAAGAATTAAGCAGCTGTATTTACATTCAGCAGCAGCTCATGGGATGGCTTTTGGGGCTTGCAGTCTTAGACTTTTTATTCAAAAAGTCTTTTCAGGCCCTCCCAATCTCTCTCTCCTCACCCCAAGAGATGGGATTCAGTCTCAGGCTTTGATAATCTGGTGTATAACGAAAAGACTGAGAAACTGCAAAGCAAAGGCCTGTGGAAATACGAGAGGGGAGTCTATACTTTTGTGGGCTTGCATTTGGGTTACGGCAGGAAGCAGAGGAAGTGAGCGTCTCCTATTTATAGGTGTTACTCACAGAGCTGGGAATCCGTAACCAGTGACTAACTAGGGATGCTGTTTTACAGTGATAAAATATTAATGTCAAGTGTACAAACAGTAGGGAGACATGACTGGATTGTAGAATGAGACGCTGCCGTTGCACCTCGGGGAAATGTGGAGGAGATAGGGAGGGAGATGAGCGACGGGGAGAGCAGGAACGATGATTAAAATCTAAGAAATATGCGGAAAGCCTCACCTGGGGGAAGATACTTGGCAAAGCCGCTGGAGTTCACCAGAACATTGGTCTTAAAGGTGGAGTCAAAGTCATCATCTGCACTGAGGAAGGACAGAGGAGGAAGTGACACAACTTGTTGACGTTTGCGCGTGCGAGGCGAGCGTTTAGGGGTTTATGCAGGGTTTACCTGTTGTAGAGGAGGATGTCTGGGGTCCAGATTTGATCCGTAGTAAAGCGAAGATTTTTCACTCCAGGATGTTCGCTCTGGTTCCACTGGAGATAGTGGTCGTACCAAGTCTTCAACACACAAACACAGACATGCTGTCTCACCAACCAACCTGCAGGCAAAGTGTTGCACACTAATATTGCACACGAATTGCCAAAAGTATTCGCTCGTCTGCCTTTACACACACGTGTATTTGAGTAACATCCAAAGCTTAATCCATAGGGTTTAATATGATGTCAGCCCACCCTTTGCTGCTATAACAGCTTCAACTTTTCAGGAAAGGTTGTCCACAAGGTTTAGGAGTGTCTTCATGGGAATTCTTGACCGTTCTTCCAGAAGTGCATTTGTGATTCATCCCAAAGGTGTTCTGTCAGGTTGAGGTCAGGACTCTGTGCAGGCCAGTCAAGTTCTTCCACACCAAACTATCCATGTCTTCATGGAGTTTGCTTTGTGCACTGGTGCGCAGTGCTTTTGGAACAGGAAGCGGCTATTCCCAAACCCATTCCCTGAAGCTATATGCGCTGGTCTTGAGCTAATCTGAAGGCCACATGAAGTTCGGAGGTCTGTAGTGATTCACTTTTTGTAGAAGTACATTTTATACACTTCTGGCTGTGGAAGTGATTGGAACACCTGAATTCGGGGATTGGATGGGTGATGAATACTTTTGGCAATATGGTGTATTTCCAAAGCCCTCTACTGTTCATCAAACTAAAACAGAAGATAAAAGGAGGGCATTCTTCCATCTACTGTGTTATTCTGATAACAGTGTCCACTTTCTTTTTAATTTCCTGCCTTTGTAATCGAAGGCGCTTGGAAAGAAGCCCGACTGGACCTCTTTAAGTTTCTTGAAGACGTTTTCACCTCTCATCCGAGATGCTTCTTCAGTTCTAAGACCGTCTTCAGGAAACTTAAAGAAGTCCAGTCGCTTTCCAAGCTCCTTGGATTGCCATGACCTGGATGACTGAGAACCAACACAGATATTCCTGCTTTTGTCTTTTTGCCCACCCTCATTAAATTCACTTCTGTTCAATCCTTTTTGCATTATAGTCTTCCCTCTCTCCTTTTTTGCTCATCTTATGTTCATCAAGCCTGTGTCTACATTTAGATCCTCCACGTTGAAGTGATTACAATGATACATGGACTTCAGGGTGACCTTAATTTGCATGTTAAAGACTGAGAAAACTAGTTTTTGCCGCTGGAATACAATAAAAAAAATTATCACCCCAAAACATTCAGAGTCTCTCAGGGGTCCTTACCATCTGCAGCCACATATTAGAGGTTAACACCTGGTTCTTCTCATCCTGCAAAACATTTACACCACTTAAATCATCATTTGCCATATAAACCACGAGGCAAGAGGTGTGAGCACTGCTCTTGCTCCATAAATCCACAAACTAATATCAAATATTTGAAAAAAAAATCTGGTGCATTATTAATACCACAGTTTCAGGCATAAACAAACTGCATGCTCAATGCTTGTTTTTTTCTGTCTAATTTCCATTTTAATTGCAAACAAGCAAATGCTCAGTGTTCTCCATGAAAAACAAAATCTTAATCCAAGGATCTGAATTTGTGTTTTTTAAATGTTTTGTCTGATGTCAGAAATCAGCAGCCCCCAAATGAGTCTGAGATGCCTACCACATCCATGATCTGTATCAAACTGAGGCTGAAGGAGACGTTGAGAGGTAGGGAGTCGTTGGCCACTGGTCGCTCCATCGGGTTGTAGTCCTTCAGGAGGTTTTTCAGCAGAGTCCTCTGATGAGGGCCCTGCAATGATACTGAAAGGCAGAAGAAAGGGCTCATGTTTGAATCTGATATAACGCTCAAGTGTGGAAGCAAGCGAGATTTGATGATTTTAATGTCTATATGTTCACTTTTAGTAGGTCTGTAACCAGATTATAAAGTGTGTTTCCAAAATTCAAGGAAAAGCTCCATAAAAAAGCAGACTGGGGGAACAAATGTAAAAAAAAACAGGCTGCTGATCAAATGAGAAGATTTAACCTTGAGGATTTCAGCCTCCTTATCTATAAATACATCCGGAAGAACATGACTGAAATGAAAAGAAGACAGGAGGAAATGCATGAGGAGAAGCAGGTTTAATGATGAAATTAGCAGAAATAAAACTGATCACTTATCTCGGCTTTAAATGTAACCCTGAGGAAGGGTCCAGCTCCTCAGTCAGAGTAAAATATTTAAAATTAATGCTGAAAACGCGGAAGAAAAATCAGCAAAGAGAAGAAAGCTTCAGAGCAAGCGTGGAGAACATTAAGTAAACAGGAACTAATTAGAAATGTAGGAAAACCTTATCAGGGCATAACTGGCACTAATTAATGTGTAATTAAGTTTGTTTGAGAAGCTCAGAGGTAATGCACATTAACATGTTGAATTAAGATGTTGATTGGCATAGAAGAAGTGAGAAAATATCACCCTGACCACAAATGTGCCGTTTGTTTGTGTGCATGTAGCTGTTTGTTTGTTTCCTCTCAGCATACCCATCATAATAAAACACACAAGGTTTATCCAAGAACTGGTATTCTAATTTATTGTTTATACCATGCTGACATCCATCCGTTTCCTTGGCTGTGTATTCAACTAAGGGGAAGTAGAGAGGTCGCTGGTCAGTCATAGGGTCAACACAGACAACAAAACCCTCTCACATCCACATTTACAGATAATTAACATAACAAGCATGTTTGAGGCCCACACTGGCACAGGAAGAACATGAAAACTCCACCAAGTAGGTTTGAACCAGGCTTCTAGCTGTGAGGTGTCAGTGAAATATACATACAGGAAATGTTTCAGATATTCAGTGTTGGAATCTCTCTTTTTTTTAAACTACAGCTCTGAAACTCATAGATAAAATGTTAAAACTAAAAGAAAGCAATCACAAAGAACTGGTTACATCCAAGATTGGATTAGGATTGTAGAAGGTATCTCAGAGATGGAAAGAATTACATTCAATATCGTACTGATGGGATGTAACAATGATAGACAATGGAGGAAGTGGAAAGCATTTTTAAGTGGCACCAAAAACACGACATAAAAAGAGATTTGCATGTGATAGAAGGTGAAAAAAAGACATGTAAACTCCAGACGGTGTGCTTGTTTGTTTGTAATGTTCCTTATTGTATTGTTTTCAATACTAACTAAAACTAATAAAAATTAAAGTTGGAAAAAATAAAAAACTGCTAAAACTAAAAAGATAAATGTATACGCTCGACTTTATTGGGTACACCTGTTAAAGCAAATATCTAATCAGCGAATCACGTGGCAGAATGGGTAAGCATCGTGATTTAGGTGTCTGAGTCTGAACATCGGAGGAGCTGCTGATCTGCTGGAATTTACCCCACACGACCATCTCTAGAGGATAGAGAGACTGGTCTGAAAAAGAGAAAATATTCCCTATTCCCAGTTCCCTGGATCATGTTGATCTTGGAGAGAGCTTCAAGCTGATAGGAAGACAACAGTAACTCAAATGACCACTCAATACAACCAAACACTACAGCATATATAAACAGACAACATGCTGGACCTGGAAAACGATGGGCCATTCACCACATCTCAGTCCAATAGAGCATCTTTGGGATGTGGTGGAATGAGAGACTAACATCATACATGTGAAGCCGACAAATCTGCAGCATCAGTGGGATGCTATCATGTCAATGTGATCAAAGTACTAAAAGCATGAAAAGATTTGAGAACCTGCAGTAAAATATGTGGAAGATTTGGATCTTGCAGAAAGTCTGTGCATTTCATACTGATAAAGTTTTATATTTCCGAGGTAAATTGGTAAATTTATTTGCCGGGATGTGGTATGCTGTGCGTGAAATGGAAGGAACTGTTTGTTTAGTGAAAATGTCACTCGGTGTGCTGATACCCGAATAAACTGCTGCGAAAAGCAGATGCAGCCTGTACTCTGAACAGCATGGAGGAATTCTTTTTATATATTACACTGTTATATAAGTTTGCTGCTGGGAATATGACAGGATTAAACCCTAGAGGTGCGGAGTACAAATTTACATGCACTTGTGGTGGTGTTTCCTTTCAAAGCTTGCCAAGTAATGAAAATTCCCTGAATGTTTTTTTCTCTAAAAATCTGCGTGCCAAAATACTGTCAGAAACTTTCGCTTCCTCGGTCTTCTTGTCTTTCATGTTTCCCAGCTTTTAGTCTTTGAAACCAAACGAACTGAACACTCTTTCACTGCTGGTACTTCTCCCTGTGGGTAAAGTTTGCCCGCTCTCCTCTCAGGTCTCTCAATCAATTGTCAGCCTTTACATTCAACTGCGACTCGTGCTGCTCGGAGCGCCGTCGGCTCGTCTGCAGCAACATGTCCACAACACGGAGAGGCAAGATGGAGATGGAAGAGCCAATCTATACGTCAATTCATTTGATCTCTGACAGGTTTTCCATATGAGAGCCCCTGGTGTGCACGCAGATTTGTACAGAAAACGGCAAGGCAAAAACTGCTTCCATTTTTCTATCTGACATCTGCCTCGCTGTGCTGACTAGATGTCAATCTGCCAATTACAACATCTCACGTAGAGGCATCCAACCCCGTTTCTCAACTCAACTAACATCCAGAAAATATGAGCACAGTTAAGACGTAAACAAACAAAGCAAACAGGTGAGCAAGAGTCTCACTTTTCTTCTCCCGGAGTCTCTTTCCTACTTCCTGCTATTCTTATTCCACTGCATACTTTGTAAATCAAGCGTCGGCAACGTGGACTCCAGTGCCCGAATTCCTATAAAATGCTGCTGCAATCCGATTCCCTGAAAACAGAGTGAAAGACAGACAGAGAGAGACATGCAGGCAGGCTCACCGTGGATCAAAGCAGAGAATCCAGAGAGGAGCAGAGCCACTGAGTGCCACATCCTGGTGGTGTGGAATGGGTAAAAGAGAGGAGACAGAAGAGAAGCTTCAGATGTTGGAAAAAAGAGGAGGAGGAGGGAAGGGGAAAGGGGGGGGATACAGAGAGGAAAGAAAGGGAGGAAAGGAGCAGAGACTCAGGAAGCTGATGGAAATCCTCCGGTCCGCATCCAGTCAGCATCAGAGGGAAGAAGTGCAAGCGTGTGCTGGAAGAAGGGGAGTCGAGAGAGGGCGAGTAAAAGGAGGAGGAGGAGATGCTGGTTGTGCTCTCGCTCCCCCCTCTCTCTCTCTCTCTCTGTCTCTCTGGGAGGTGGGACTAAAATGGAGAGAAGAAGAGAGAAAATGTCAGTGATGGGGTGAAAGGTTTGACGATAAAACAGTGAAGTGTGGGGACGGATGGGAGGAAGGAGAGAGTTTAATTGCTCTATCACTGTGGGCTGACCTTTTTAAAGACAATAGAAACTGATGAGGCACACGATTTTAAGTGCTCTTAACACTAACGGAGAAGGAGTTTAAGTGGGAAAAAGGGGCTGATCGATGCAGCAGGGTGAAAAATGTTTGACATAGGCTCAACGCGTGCATAAATTCATGTGGCAAGCACCAAAAGTAACACATAACTGCCTATGCTTCTCTCAGTAAACTGATAAAATGCACATTGTGGTGATTTTTTTCCACTCTGTGTCAGTTTTTTCTGCACAAATTGCTCATAAAGCCTCACATATCGCTAGATTGAACTTCTCCCTCACACTATAAAAGCTGAATCCTTCATAAATCCCTGGAATGTCATACATCCTTCCCTTGACAGTGTCCCCACTGTGACTGTGTTTGCTTTGTGCCTGCTGTACGTGTACACCTGTCAAAACTATATTGCAGTTTGCTGCATATATGATAACACAGGCTGGTTATGGCTGTGATCTCACACTGCTGGACTGGAAACTGTGTCTGCTGTGTGTGAGCTTCCCACACTCGTCGCTCGGTGAGCTTTGAGTCCTGCGGGGCAGACAGACTCCGGTTTAATTGAGAAAGTGCTGGGCTCTGCAGGAGGGCAGCGGGAATGTGCATAGTTAAACTCTACTTCTCATTTGTCCTCATGAAATGCTGATGCAAGGGCAGAGGCAGCGAGAAACTGAAAGACTGAGAAAGAGGAGGGCGGGGTGGGGGCAAGAAAAGAGGAAGAAAAGAGTTGGACTGTATAATAGATTACCCTATTACTTCTACTGCCCTTCGGAATTACCCCTTTCCCAGGCAGCCTGACACACACGTCCAGAGCGCCTCCCGAGCTGCAGATTCATGCTCGGCTGCACACAGAGGAAGGAGAGTGGCCCTCGGAGGGGAGAAGAAGGATGGCCAAGTCACCGGCTAAAGCACGGCAAACTGCGCCAAGCGTGGAGCGAGGACACATGGTGTGCCCCAGCAATGTATCACCAGAGGAGGTGGAGGCGAAGCATCCTGTTGCTCCTTCTGCATCCCTGCAAATATTACTGCTTAAATATGTGCAAAATTTATTTTGCGTAAACCTGGTGAAGAAAACACACACAAACACACACTCACCAGCACCGAGTGTGACACGGTGCCAAGAACAAAATCCATTAGCCTTCATAAAAATACAGATTGGAGGCATTGAAGCGTGGGTGACATCTGGCGGTGTGTTTTCCTACTGCACGCTGGCTTGCAGCTCGGCAGCTCTGGCTCTGAGTGTGTGCTGGGTGGAGAGAGAGGTGGTGGTGGTAATTAACAAGGAAGAAACTGGGCTAAATGGCACGAGAAGATGATGAGAGTCGGGGCCATAAAGAGAAGGCTAATTAGGAAACAATGCCAGCGAGTGAATAGAAACACAGAGCAGGATGTGAATTAAAGCCATATTAATGATTATGGCGGCTGGAATGAAGAGAACCAGGGTTATGGCCATCATGGGGTGCTCTTGGTCTCTCTCAATCTCTGAATATTTGCCTTTTAACTGTGCGGCTCCTGATTGTAAATCTAATGACACAGCAGCAGTGGTGAGATGGCCATTTCTCTGACCTGGCATGACTACTGTTTATCCCCCCCTCTGTGCTACATGCTGAATGGTGCCTCTGACAATGCAGCCATCAGCCGTAGTGGCTGCTGTGCTGTGGTGTTTTTAATTACTCTGCTGATTGGATTAGGCCCTTTCTTGCGCTGACACGTCCCCTTCACTTAATAGTGTGTTATCGACAAGAGCAGCACATACATCCATTTGCCTGTGAGGTCTGATTTGTCAGAGTGGCTTTTTTCTGGAGTGGATGAAGTTCTCTTCTAATGGACAATTTTATCCTGTCCCGGTAAGCCCTGCAGCTGCTGGACTCTAATCCTATAAAATGTTATGAAGTGAAATCTAAGAGTACTTCTTTCGGCTTAGTATTTCTATTACCTTTTATTTCTCACAATGAACTAGTTTTAAAGTATCACAGCTGATGCAGCAAAATCAGAAATATGATTGTAGCTTCATTTATGACATCTAGACTGGTTTAGTGGTTAGTATATTTGCTTTACACCATACAAAGGAAACACAAGCTCACTTAAGGATAAGGAAAAACTGGGGAACAAGGACTCGACATATGGAGGTAAGATAAAAAACTAGAGAATAACTGCAAGCACATATAAGGCAGTCCACACCAGTAACAACAGACAAATACAAGGAAGGAGGAAAAACTAAACCAACTAAGAATCAAACATATTTAATGATAAACAGAAGTTAGGATTCTGAAAAATACAAAAGACTGGGTCCAACACTAAAGATCCATGACAGGAGGAGACACAAACACAGCCTCGGGCGATCAGGAGCTAGTCCGGTGCCAATCCCAAGCCTGGCACTAGACTAGCTTGGAAGAGCATTCAGTGTAAAATCTGTTCCACATCTCTCTTTGGGAGTCAGGGAGCAGCCTTGATTGAATATTAAGATGGAAGTTGCCCCTGGGTGAACAAAGCGACGTCACCGAGTGGCTTAAACCTGCATTCTTTCTACTGAGCAGCAGGGGGCGACTCATCTGCTTTAAAAGGAAATCAGATGTACAGAAGTCTGCAAGAAAAGGAGCCAGCTGATCACTTGATTTATAGTCTCAGTGGCACTTTCCTTATGAGTTTAGGATTTCAGTGTCTAGTTTTAATCCTCATTTAATATAGCCTGATGTTCATTTAGTAAATCACTGTCCCATTTATTGTAAAATAGACGACTGAGACAGGTATGATTTATCATATCAGTTACATCTACCTATCACTTGTCAGGTTTGGTTTAAAATCAATAAATATTGTGACATAGCCTGATGACTTGACTTAAATTTGCATTTAATTGATTCAAGCTCCTTAATTTTATTTGAGTACACATAGTTTCCAGTGATTCCATTTAAAAAAAAAGTCCAAGATGATGTCTAGCAGCAGGGAGCAGCCTCAAGGAAATGACACCACCACTCGCCTGAAGGACCCCCAACACAACACTTCACTCTGTTGTACAGCAGTATATAAAGTAGAGCGGATGAAGCATCAACAAGCATACATTTAACGATTGCTTGATTTATTTGTATTGTTTATTTCAGTTGTGTTATTTATAGGACAAAAAATGAAAATGGACATTTTTTCTATATATAATGTTAGTATTTTATATTCTGCGTACAAGTATTTACTTACTTTAGGACCGTTTGAAAGCACACTGAACTAGGGATGCAACGATACCAATTTTTTCAAACCGATCCGATACCGATACTTGGATCTGAGTACTTGCCGATACCGAGTACAAAAACCGATACTTCTACCACACACAAGTTAAACTTAACCGGTAGTAAAGAAACGACCCCACACAACTCTTTAACACAAACGAAACGTTTACTGAACGTAAGGGCAGAGACAAATACTGTACAACACATCCCTTTTTTAAACTCAAATGATATTCCAATTCCTTAACCAAATGAAATACACTGTATAAATGACATAATTCCCTTTCAAATTATATTAAACAACCCAACTTATGTTATCACCTTTTGGTAAGTGACTCACTAATATACACTCCAAAACACGTTATATAAATCCACTAAACATACAATATTCACACATGGGCCCCACACACACTCACATTCACACTTGTTGCAGGCCTGTTTGCTGCTCACGCCGGACGATGGAGAAAATCCTCTTCTCCCCAGTAAGAGCACAAAAGTCTGACTTACAGTTCCGTTGCTCGGTAGGTCGCCGTTCACCAGTCCCACACTAAATCCACTCCCTGCGGACCCGATGCTGTCTCTGCTACAGCGCGTTAGCCAGTCACTGTCCAGCTCTCCGACAGTCCATAGCAGCTGCCTCCGTGGCGCAGCCAAGCAGTCCGGGCTAGCCTTTAGCCTCAGCGGTCATGGCTGGAAACACAGTTTTCCACGGATGGTGGTGCGACCGTCGAAACAAAAAGTCACTTCACCCACACTCTGTTGCGAACCTCTCACACGGTTAGCTTTCTAGTCACACACTCTTTTGTGCAAGTTAACCTCAGTAAAACTAGCCGAGTCTCTCACTTTGGTTCAGCTAACCTCGTGCATCTCTCCATGCCGTTCTCTTCTGTGAACTGTGAACACCTTATGTGGCGTTCAAGTCCATGGGAATTATGATTATCTACTCCCAAATTCCCATCCGGGCTACATAAGGATCGGTTCATGGTATCGGTTAACTTTTACGAGTACGAGTACGCACACATTTTACAGTATCGGCCCCGATACCCGATACCAGTATCGGGATCGGTGCATCCCTACACTGAACCTATCCTTTATCTTTACTCTTATCTTAGGTATTGCTTATTTCATTAAAAAAATTGCCATCATCAAACATGCCGTGCTAAAACTATATTTTTGTTCTAAAGCACTATGTTAGCTTTTTAAATTTGAACTAACTTATTATCTTTTACACAGTATTTGGAGTTTAATCTAATATCAATGACCAATGAATGATTTTAGCCTCTCCCCTAAAAATCATTAAACATTTTTCAGATGGAAAATTGTGAGGCATGCATACAAGCATGTGAACCATACAAACTACTGAGTTTTGTAAGGAGAGTGCATTCTGAAAAAGGTATTTCAGATGGAATAATTACATTTTTTCATTTGTTTCGTAGCCCAGCTAGCTCAGATGGTAGAGCATGAGACTCTTAATCTCAGGGTCGTGGGTTCAAGCCCCACGTTGGGTGATCTCTTTACATAAGCATGCTGGAGGTTTAAGAAGAAGGCCTGGAGAACATTATACTGCTGGTAACATCCCTGATCATGAGCGGTTTGCTGGTTAGTCAGTGATGGTCTGGGGAGCCATATCCACGGCGGAACGCACAGACCTCTACAGCAGGGGTCCCCAATCCCAGTCCACGAGGGCCGGTGTCCCTGCAGGTTTTAGACGTGTCCTTGATCCATCACAGCTGATTTAAATGGATAAATTATCTTCTCAGAATGTCTTGAAGTTCTCCAGAGACCTGGTAATGAACTAATCATGTGATTCAGGTGTGTTGACCCAGGGTGAGATCTAAAACCTGCAGGGACACCGGCCCTCGTGGACTGGGATTGGGGACCCCTGCTCTACAGGCTAGGCAACGGCACCTGACTGGCAGGTATCAGGATGAAATCCTTGGACCCACCGTCAGGTCCTACGCTGGTGCAATGGGTCCCGGCTTTCTTCCTGCTGCCTGGCCTCATGTGACAGGTGTATTCAAATTCAATTCAATACAAAAGCCCTTGGACATTTAGCTTTGGTCCATCTGACACCGCCAGGTTAGAACTCAGACTGTGCAGGAACTCAGTGATGCCCTGGTCCAGATTTGGGAGGAGATTCAACAGGGGACCATCTGTCGTCTCATTGGGAGCGTGCCCTTTTGTGAGGCATGCATACAAACGTGTGGACCATACAAACTACTGAGTTTTGTAAGGAGAGTGCATTCTGGAAAATCATACTTCAGATGGAAAAATTATGTTTTTTATTTCGTCATGTGGCCCAGCTAGCTCAGACAGTAGAGCGTGAGACTCTTAATCTCAGGGTCGTGGGTTCAAGCCCCATGTTGGGTGATCTCTTTACGTAAGCATGATGGAGGTTTAAGAAGACGTCCTGGAGAACATTATACTGTTACTACTTGTACTGTTGTAGTAGTAATAATTAATTTAATATATAATTAAATATAATTACTGCCTGTAACATCATTGATCATGAGCGGTTTGCTGGTTGGTCAGTGATGGTAGGATCCAGCGTAGGATCTGACAGTGGGTCAGATCCTACGCTGGTGCAATGGGTCCAGGCTTTCTTCCTGCTGCCCGGCCTTATGTGTTGAGAAAATGCAGGCAGTTTCCGGGGGAACCGATACCGCTGACTGAAAATGGCTTTGAAGGTTACAGAAACTTTAGTGGTGAAGAGGTTTCATTAACACCATAAGCCTTAAAAAATCATAAAACATATATCAGATTTAAAAATTATGTTTCTTGTTTTGTGACCTAGCTCAGATGGTAGAGTATGACACTCTTAATCTCAGGGTCGTGGGTTCAAGCCCCACGTTGGGCGATCTCTGATTACGAGGCCAGGCTTTGTACTTTCTCACTTGACAAAATGTAAAACCCCAATTGGAAGTTGAAGGTGTTTTAATAATGAAATGGTTATTCAAACACCTTCAGTGCTTTTTCATTAGAGATCATTTCTCTGAATTTCAGGAGCTGGACCAAACCTCATGCACGCAGATTCCGATGGAAACACACAGACCTCTACAGTCCTCATGGGAAAACAATAAACTCAAGCTGGTTCCTGAGTAGCATACCATACCATAGAATGCCAAAATGTACATGTCCACCACTGGCAACATGTGTCAACAAACTTTAGTACAATTATTGATCAATCAATGATGTTTGACTTTTCCAGGGTTACCCTTTCACCAGTTCAGTTCTTAACTCTGGACAAAATTTCAATAAGGAGTCAAATAGCAGAGGGCTTCCATTTCTTTGGCTAGTGTCGCTACTAAAAAAACAAACAGTTTAATAGCAAAGCCATAGCACAGTAATTTCAAAGCACCTAAAGTAATATATGAATGATTGAGTTGATTGGCACTTTTCAGTAAAACTGGAGGAAAATGACAACTGTGTAAGTTCTATAAATTTTAAATATTGCAGCTCTATCACTCAGATACTAGTTTTTTGGCTTGATATTTACATCATACAACATCTATCCTTTGTCAAAAACATCTTTTCATTAGCTGGGACCACATCCTCGGTAACGATGGGCGATGAGGGATGAGGAAGTGAACTGGTGCTGTGGTTTGGGGAAGGTCTCGAAGGGGACTGGCGACGGCTCCCGGGTCGGGAAGATCCCCATGTACTAAATAGAAATGAATGAAGGAAAGGAAGAGAGGAGAAGAGGAGAAGAGAGGGAAAATGGGGGGGGGGGGCATGAAAATGAGAACAGCAGGTATTGGAGAAGGGGAGCTTTTATAGCCTGAGGCCAGAGGGGGCATGAAGGAGCTCCTGAAATTCAGATGATATCTCCACTTAAATAGCTCCTTATTTTCTGGGTGATTTTTTCTGTAGATTGTGCTTCTTTTTAACACATTTTACCTTTAACTGATCTTAGTGGGGTTAGTATTTTTCTACTCTTCAGTACTGTTATTCTCAAGTTTCTAAAATAAATAATTTTCATGGAATATAATACAGTTTTGCCGAATATCATATGTTATCCCTTTCAATATACACTCACTGGACACTTTATTAGGTGCACCTTTGTAGTACTGGATTGGGCGTCCTTTTGCCCTTAAAACTTCTTTCATTCGTAGCACAGTTGCTGCAGATTTTTTTAGCTGCACATCCAACATTTTAATCTTTTGTTCCACCACATCCTGAAGGTGTTTTATTGGACGAAGATCTGGTGACTGTGGAGGACATTTGAATACAGTGAACTCACTCTCACATTCAAGAAACCACTTTGAGATAATTTGAGCTTTGTGAGATGTGTGTTATCACGATACAAGCAGACCGACCCATCTGGCACCAATAATCTTGCCACAGGTGTACCTAATAAAGTAATAAAGGATAAACATATTGTATTTTTGTTTGCTAAATTAGCTTTAAGGAGCATTTCTACTTACTGTTAAATGCAATGACTCTTGGGCTGAGTATGGACTTACTTAAGACCGCGCTACGGGAAAGACATAAAGACACAGCAGTGCTCATCTCAGACTGACTAACTTGCTAAAGGAAAAACATTAGATCAGTTGAGAGGCTTTAAATGTCTTCATATTTAGATTAGTCAAAATATTATTCAGGATATATTAACCACATCTATAAGCATTTCTTTCCTGAGCCGCCCAGCATGCCGCTGTTTCAGGTACGTTTCATTCATGCGCTTTATTCATCTCTCAGGCTTACATTAACTGCCCCATTTGGAGGAGTAAAGCCTGTAATTTTTTGTGTGTGTGGGTGACATTTATGCAAATTCAGTCCAAACTGAGCTGCTGATTGTAAGTGGTAAGTTCAGAGCAAAACAGTTTGGCACAGAATGACTGAGTTAAGGGGCTGAAGCTGATCTGAGTGCAATTTTTGTCCTTATATGCTGCAGTGGTTACAAAGTAAAGGCAGGCTGTTCACGACAGGGAACAAATGTACAAACATATTCGAATGTTTGCTGGCAGGAAACATTTCAACAGCTAAGAATACTCGGCTGAATAGTGAGTGTGATGTAATGCAACTTTTTGGATTATGGCTATTTGAGTTTCTGTTGCCTTCCTATCAGCTCAAAGCAGTCTGGCCATTCTCTGACCTGATCTGCTGCTCACCAGATAGTTTCTCTTTTTTAATAATTTTCTGTAAACCTTAGAGACAGTTGTGTGGGAAAATCCCAGCATATCAGCAGTTTCTGAAACACTCAGACCGTCCCGTCTGGTGCTAAAAAACATATCACATGTACTTGAATCACCTTTCTTCCCATTCTCACACACAGATTTAACTTCTGCAGATCATGTTCATCATGTCTAGTTGCCTAAATGCATTGACTTGCTGCCATTTGATTAGCTGATATTTATTTTAAGCAGCAGATTAACATGTGAACCTAATAAAGTGGCCAGTATCAAAGTAAATGTCAGACTCTATAACCATAAACAAGATGTTTAACCTTGAGAATAAAACTGTATGACCGATGTGTGCATCTTAGGTTAACTAATGTTTCCCAACAGATGAGACTTAAGTAATTAATATCCTGCCCAGAGGATGAACTCCCACTCACTAAAAGATTCAGGCCACGATGCAGATTTGCCATTTACCATCCAGAGCAATTAATGGAGTCCAAATTCCCCAGCTTGGTTTCACTTTCTTAACAACCAAAGGATGATTTGCAGGAGAAGCCACTAATTGAAGATGTGCTGGCTACCGGCCACACAGGCAAGAAGAATTGACATTCTTAGCTACCAGCTAGAGCGGACAGGATTTATAAGCACTTGGCAGTAAGCTTGAATTAATTTGAAGCCTTGCAGATGTGCATATATCCTTTCAGCAGCTTGTTATTAAAAGGACAACATAATTTGAGAACTTTTGTATTGTCTCCCGAACCAGTTTTGCTCTGTTTAATCCAACCAAACAGTCATATTTAGGATATTTCGGAGTCTTTTCCCCTCCAAGTGCGTCAGGTGCAGGGTGTATTCACCACAAACCATCTGCAAAGGCAGTTTAGTGCTGACAGTCATGCACCGGGGCTCAGGCAACCGGGAACTCACTGCCTGCAGAATATCAAAACAAAGAAATCCAGACAGCAGCATCTGTCTAAGTCTCTGGCTAAGAGTTAAGCAGAGTAGTTTTAGCAGCATTAATCTATTTTACATCTGGGCGGATGTATAATAAAGAAGTACATTTTCAGAATGGATGATCAGACCAGGGCTATATTGTCACTCCCCCTCCGCACCAATAGCAACACCGTTCTCGTCTTTCAGGCCGTCTTCAAATACACGTTGTCTTCAGATTAGATAATGCCGTTCTTTATCCTGCCACTATCCGGATGCGCTCCGCCCACACTTTGCTCCTTGGGTCTTTCCATTTGGAGGGAGGTCTATTATCTGCGGACCCATCTGTCACAAGGATTTAGATGACGCCGAATGTCATTGTTATGACTTTAATACTTAATACTTCACTGTGCTCTGTGCATATTGTTCGATTCAGAAGTGACATATTTGATATTTCATAAGCACATAAGCAGCAGATCTGTGTCTCGCTTGATTAATCTTCAAAGCTAATCTTCTGTCTGATTTCATATTGACTGTTACTCCATTCTCAAGATTAGATTTATTCTGAAAAAAAAATTGCATAACACACTCCTCCCTTCACTATAATGATACCAATTAATGAAGTCTCATTTCTTATCAGACTTTTAAATAATTTCAGGCTTATTTCTGACACCGGGCCACCTATATTTAAGCAGCCTTTCTCGCCCCCTCTCACACACACACACAGACACACACACAAATATAGGGAGGATGAAGTCTGCCAATCCCAGCTAAAAAAAAAAAACTCTGATGACAGATGACTCTCTCTTTGCCTTCGCTCCACACAACATCTGCAACTTAGAGACTTTGCGGTCATTAAGCCCCTCCAGCTTTGAGGAAGATGCCGTGACACTGTGGACATTAACGCAGTGGGAAATGTGGACGAACACAGGAATAAAAGCCTGAAAATGTAATGGATATCGGTGGGTATATGTCGTCATATGCAGGAGTTCATAAACTTCGCTTAAATCTATGGGAGGAGCTCCGTGATGCTGAGGCTGCTGATGGATTTCTGGGAAGTTTGTAGGCTGCGTGAAGAGTGCGGACGTTTGGAATATTCTGATCCGAACAAACCACAGCTCACTGGTGTTCCAGCTTGAAATTTTTAATGATCTGAATATTGGATATTTACTTTAGGATCTCTGTGATTTAAGCACATGTGACCTTCAGGACCTTCAGATGCAACTCTGAAATACAGGGAGGGAAATAAACAGATTAAACTGAGACTTAAGGCCTTTTTTTCATCCTTGCAGTGGATTGCCTACAGACTGGGAACACTGACCCGAAAGGTAAGAACACAATATGTGAAAGGAAAAGATTTGGAGCTTACACAACTTGTACATTTTGATTACTTTATGTTTTAAAAAAATAATAGTTTTGTTGCTTTTTTAGGTATTCTCTATGATGACAATGTGAATACAACAAATGTAAAAACCATAATAAAATCTCTTCACTAAGCTTCCCGTGACTGAAGCTTCTTTTCAAACCGCATTCAGTGGTTTCCCATGTTGTCTAACATCGTCATCTGTCTCTCTCTTTACCGTCTAACCCTCTTTCAAAGACTGTTTAGCCTTCTCATCATGGAGCATCCCTCTTCCATGACCTCCTCAATGGTAGATGGAGATGAGGTGGATGTCCAGCGCCCCATCCTGCCACCGAGGATGGTTCCTCAGCCCCAGGCGTGTGCCCCGCTATGTGGGATTCACCACACAGTCCAAACAGCAGCCGAGCACCCCGTGTGGCTGGACAGAACCCAGGCCATGGCCACCACACCTTTATACAACGGCCACCTTTATGTCACGCCATCTCCTCGCTGCAACAAAAGGGGAGACAAATCCAAAGGCAAAGAGAAGAAGGGTGAGAAAAGGTCAGGGGGGAGTAGGCCAGGTCTAAAAGACCGAAACCACCAGTGCAAAGGCAAACTCTCAGGATGCCACAGACTCCAGGAAAAAGTCACATCTTTCACTGATGTACCGATTGCTCACTGTGGGTCACCCTTTGATGGCCCCTGCAGGTCGCCCCGAGAAATCAGGGATGTTGACGCTCGAGGTCAACGCAAGTCTGGTAACGTTTCTGTGGAGATGCAAGACCGCCAGAGTCTTCCAGAGATAATAATAACCAGCAAGGACGACAACCCCCAGCAACACAACAAGGAGACCGAACATCGTCAGGATCCGTGCGAGGCAAAAGGCCTGCTGCCAGGAGCTGAGTGCCCCAGCATGAGCCCCACTTGCAGCCCTAAGACCAGCCCAAAGCACAAAAACGATGGTGACGACGACGGGTACCGGAGGTCCCACAACATCGGCTGGCGGCTGGTTCGCAGGAGGGCTCTCTTTCTGAGGAGACAACGCCTGAACGACTGCGCCCTGGCGGTGGGGATATTCGGTGTTGTGGTGATGGTGATGGAGACGGAGCTCTCCTGGAGCGTCTACAGCAAGGTCAGAGAGGAAGGGAGTGTGGGGGTGGGCGGGAACTCTAGCCTGTAAAAGATTTGTTAAAGTGTTATAGAAAACATGCACAGGAAGATCAAGCATGTGATTATGCACATACATGGAGATAAGATTATGACTGTTGATATCTTTTCATAGCCTGAACTTTGTAATGAAGGTCATTTGTGTGTGTCACCTACAGAGCTCCATCTACTCCCTGGCACTCAAGTCAGTCATCAGTTTTTCTACACTCATCCTGATTGGCCTCATCATAGCATATCACTGGTGTGAGGTGCAGGTAACTTGTCCTTTACATTTGGAAATTTGCCTTTGCAACCAATCAGCAGCCTTTATAGTTCGTGATGCCTAGAATAATAAAACCAAATGGTGATTTTGAGTCTCAGATTATCCATTTTAAGTATTTTTAGAGTCTGACTCAGAGAAAAGACAGTAAATATAATTTTATAGTTCGTTCTGTGCTGTGATCCACAAACTGTGCACAGTTCTTCACAGATCTCGCTTGCACACTAATGCACTCTTCTGATCCCCCTGGCAGCTCTACGTTCATGATATTGGTGCAGAGGATTGGCGGATTGCCATGACAACGGACCGTTTGGCTCTGATAGTCCTGGAGCTGGCAGCGGTGGCCATTCATCCTTATCCAGTGGGTCTGCAGGCCTACTTCCAGCAGGTCAAGACCCGCATGTCACTGTCAGAGACAGAGCTGGAGATCGTCCTGGCTCTGCCCATGTTCCTAAGGCTCTACCTGCTCGGTCGGGCCATGATGCTGCACAGCCGCCTCTTCACAGACACGGCCTCACGCAGTATCGGAGCGCTGAACAAGGTGGGAAGTCACCTTTGGGCTCCCCCTGCAGAATCTGGCTTTGGGCTTATCTGGCTTGGATAGTACTGTGATGAGATCATAACACATATAAATTGAAGAAAGGAGAGAAATTCGAGGCATTGGAGCAGGAATCGTGGGATTTTAAGTCTATATTTTGGATAATGATTTGGGTCTGGGCTTCCTTTTATAAACATTTCATGCACCTCTCTTTATGTCTTATGTCTAGGTGGGCCGAGAGGTCTGTAGAGGTGTGACACTTGAGGTGTGATTATCACAGTTTCGCCCCTATGAACCCCAGTGGTTTCAGATGTTGGCTATGTCCCTCTCTAGCTCTCCTTTACTTGTCTGCTTTTCTTTTCCACAGTTGATAATACCCACCTGCCTAATCCCTTCCCTTACTAATGCTATTTAAGAGTGATGAAAACAACCTCTGTCCCCTGCTTCTGCAATACCAAACCTACTATCCATGTGTCAAGCCAGATTGAGAACAAGTTTTCTTATCCCTCATGTCCTCTATATTATATAATCATAATCTGACAGGTGCTATCCTAAATAGTTTGGCTAAGTAGGCCCCTAATGTCAAATTATGATGTAACGTATCCCATTTGTGATCTTCAGATACACTTCAACACCCGGTTTGTGGGGAAAACACTGATGACCACCTACCCCGGGACCGTGCTGATGATTTTCAGTGTTTCTCTGTGGATTGTGGCAGCATGGGGCTTACATGTTTGCGAGAGGTATGTCAGGACATTTGCAGACTGGCTCCGGCTCTCTGGGATATCTAATGTTTCATTTTCGCCCAGCTTCTGGCAGATAAAGAGTAGTAGTAAAATCTTCCCACTGGCAGCAGCAAATCCAATTTTCTTCCGCTGTTCCTTATCTGTGCAGGCTGCATGATAGTGACAAGATTAAATATCAGCTAATCTAGATATGATGCTGCTAATGTGATTTTGAATATGAAAAGTGAACTTGAAGACGTGATGACATTTCGCCTTTCGTACAAGAGGTTTCTGCAGTTCTGAGGTGCAAACCTCTGTAAGACACGCCACCATCATGTGAGCTACTGAGGTCAACTGAGGCAAGATGTGAGTGCGGAGGCAGAAACGCCTGGGGGAGGGGTCACAAGACTGCATTGTAGGTGGCTGATAGCTGGTGTCGTTCACAGTGGGCCTCCTTTACTCTTCCCTCAAACCATCTGTCCAAAACGATCAGATCTGCACCCCATTAGACCTCTGCCTCTTTCTACAGACAAAAGCATGAAAGTGCTATTCCCAGTGTCACCATTACCTTTACATGGAGGAAGATCTGGGCTCTTTCAGAGCGACAACACCAAGCTACTCACTGGTTCAGATATGTGGTTGACAGCTGGATCAAAATGAAACTTAAGAAGAAGAGGCTTTCACCGAATGCATCAACTCAGTGAACAGAAACATTAACTTCACCTGGGAGGATACCAAGGATGATAAGTTACCATTCCTGGACTCTGCTGTGCTCATGAAGGTGGATGGAAACCTCAACACAGACCAGTACCTGCTCTTTGACTGCAACCACCTACATGGGGTGAGCCTGCAACCCCTACGAGGGAGCGTGGACAAAAAGGGGATGTACACACTCAATGAAAGCTCTTAAACATGTGGTTATCCTAACCAGGCCTTCATTAAATTGGTGAAGATGGCAAGGAAAAAACCTCAGAAACCAAGGCAGGAGAAACAGGATGACAGATGGAACAACATCAGACCAGGTAACCTCTACCTCTAAAGGAGGCCATCTCCATCTACTGTGAATAACTATCGCTGATCAGAGGTGGTGGCTTACAACACCAGCTATCAGCCACCTAAAATACAGTCTTGACATCCCTTCTCAGGCTGTGACATTTCACACCTTAACCCTGGCCTTTTTTCACACCTTAGCTCATGTGACAACTCCCATGATTAATAGTGGCTCAACCACCATCAGGACCAGCACCAATGGGACACCTCCTAGTAGGATTTAAATATCTGGGACTCTCCATCAGTTATTTAGCGCTGAAATACCCTCCAACATGAGAGTCTAAATGTCTTCATGAACCTAAGGAAGTCCAGCCTTATGAAAAGTGGTATTTTTTTGTAAAATGCAACATAAATTCAGAGAGGTTCACAAATATATATACTAGTAATGTAAATCTAGGATAAAAAAACAGGGGATTGTGCACAGATATCAGTGTGAGTAGATTGTTTTATTTCTGCAGACACCACAACTACAGGGACCTGAGTAGCAACTACATGGAGGCCCTGTGGATGGTCTCCGTCACCTTTTTGTCTATCGGATATGGAGATGTGGTCCCCCACACTTACTGTGGACGCAGCATTTGCCTCCTCACTGGGATAATGGTGAGGCAGAGGGTGGATAGTTGTCTCTGTAAATCTCTGCAAATCTCAATCTGAACGTTTAAACGTTTGTGACTCCTGCAGGGAGCCGGCTGCACAGTGTTGGTGGTGGCTGTGGTTGCCAGGAAGCTGGAGCTGACCAGGGCAGAGAAACATGTTCACAATTTCATGATGGACTCGCACATCTCCAAGAGGGTGAATACTAGTATCTCCTTTTTTTTTTAATTGTTATTGATGATTAAACATGTCCAAAAGTAAGAGATATTATTCAAAGGCTTCACTTACACCGTACCATGCAGGATTTTATATCAGATACCACATATTGACTTATTTTACTCAAAATCCAGGACTTTTTGAATGCCAGAAAACAAATCTGACTTAAAATCTTCAAAACGAGTGGCATCATCTTCCAATAAAATCAGTTTGCTTTGATTGGCATTATTTTTTATCCTGTTCTGTATTGATACTAAATGAATAAAGTTTTTTCTTAAAAGGCATTTTGGAAAATGGAGGAATTGGCTCACTCGAGACAATTTTTTCCTCATTTTCGATTTTAAAAATTTGCCCATGGTGCACTGGGATTCGTTCCAGCTTTTGTCAGCGTTTTTCAGCATGTGCCGTAAATAACAGCACTCTTAAGATTTTGTGCATAAACATACAATAACTCTCCCCCGTGATTTTTCTTCTTTTCACCAGATAAAAATTGCTGCAGCGAATGTGCTGAGAGAGACTTGGCTTATCTACAAGCACACTAAGCTGTTAAGAGAAAGAGACCACAGCAGAGTCCGCATGCACCAGCGGAAGCTGCTCCTGGCCATCCACCAGTAAGGCACTTAACCCACACATAATAATAATAACCTCTTTATCAATCACTGCCTGAAATGATTGAATGCCGCTCATTTTAAATTCATTTTTAATTATGTGCCATTTAAAAATGAATAGATCTACTTTCCTCCTCCAGCCTTTCTCATTCTCTCTAATATAGTATTAGGTCCATAATTCCATAAATGCTTGGACACAGTTTAAAATCATAGATGTGATCGAAGACTTTCAGCTTTCATACAAGAGGTTTTACAAAAGTATTAAAATCTGTTTAGGAATCACAGTTGTTTTTATGCACCGTTCACCATTTTCAGAGGCTCAAAAAGTAACTGGACAGTTGACTGATAAGAAGCTTTATGGCCAGGTGAAGCCTGTTCCTTTATTATTCAGTGAAAAATGAAGCAAACATAATATCTGAAGTTGATTCAAAGTGCTGAACTTTGTAGCTTTCACTGTAATTTTAAACATGAAGCCCAAAGAGATATCAGTGCAAGTGAGAGCGGTTGTTATTAGGCAAAAAAAAATAAAATTAATCTAAGCAAAGAGATAGCAAAGACTTTAGGAGTGGCCAAATCAACAATGTGGTGCATTGTGAAAAAGAAGAAAAGTGCTGGTCAGCTCAGCAGCACCAAAGGGCCTAATAGACCACAGCACTTGGGTGCATGATCAAAAATTAATTTCCTTAGTTTAAAACAACTCCAACACAACATCTAAACAAGTTAAGAACACTCTGGAGAAGACAGGTGTATCACTCTCAAAGTCTACAATCAAGAGACTATTTTACAAATGTAAATACAGAGAAACCCTCTGTGCAAACCACAGATTTCACTCTGGAACAGGAAAGCCAGATTAGACTCAGAAAACATCTAAAAGCAGCTGCACAGCTCTGAAAGAATTCTTAGGACACATGAAACCAAGACGAATCCGAAGCATACAGCGTGATCTGTCTGACAGGCTGGAGGAAGAGTTACAGCATGGGCATGTATGGCTGCCAATGTAACCGGGTCACTGGTTACACTGATGATGTACAGATGAAGTGTGCAGAGATGTACTCTCCGCTCAGACTCAGCCAAATGCTGCAAAGCTGATCAGACAGTGCCTTGCAGTGCAAATCGATAATGACCCAAAGGAAGCTCCAAAAGCAATTTTGCAGTTTCTCAAAGCAACGAAATGGGATATTCTTCAATGACCAAGCCAGTCACCTGACCTCTACCCAACACAGCATGCTTTTCAGTTATTGCACGCAAAATCGAAGGCAGAGAGACTCACAAGTATTAAAAACGTCTTGATGCATGCTCAATGATCCAGGTAAGTAAATCCCACAAGGTTGATTCTGTTCATCTGGACGTAGCGTTGATCAATGGTCATGACAATTTGACCTCACAGCCCATTGTTCATTCAGTGGGCTGGTATCGGTCATTGTGCAAATGTACTGTTTATAAGATGAGACTGAAGAAGTCACTTGGATGAGTGACGAAAGGTTTCTCCCCCTGAAAACGCCACGTCCAGATGAACAGAATCAACAATGTTTGATAAGTATTAAAGGTATTAAAACCAATGTTTTTATTTAAAACTTATAGTTGAACAAGAATTCTTGGACTGAAAACGGGCGACTATGTACAAAATAGTTTGATTTTAAGCTAAAAATCTGCACTTCAGTCACACTTTATTTGGTTTTAAATCCACTGTGGTGATGTACAGATCAGATGACCCTGATGAAGGCCACAAGCCGAAACGCGTTGGTCAATTATTAAAGCTGTTCTTCATTTCTCAAGTGTTGCTGGAGTTCCTGCTTTTTTAATTCTTTCATCTTCTCCATGCACCTTGGAAGCAGGTGAAGTTGTGCCAGGATTTTTTGCTGTGATGTACAGAGGCAAAACTATAAAAACTGCGTCATTGTCAAAAAATCACGGCCCTAACTGTAAAACAGATTTACAATTTCTAATGAACCGCCCAGTTTGAATCGAGTCGTTTAAAGTCACGTCTTCTCCTACATAGTCATCTGAAGCAAATGACAAATTTGAGGTATGAATTCAATGAAAGGTCATTTAAATTAGATGCCCAGCCTGTGTAAAAGATGGGAACAACCAAAATGAAGTGAAAACCAAGGAGCGGTGCCATTTGTGTCCACATACATTGTCTCTGAAAGGCAAAAGTTCAGCTTTGTCACTCGGGGATTTTCCGCCACACCTTATAAGAAGATATTTCTTCTAAATAAAAGCCACTTGATTACTGCTATCTCACTCTTGTCTACTGCTGCAATTACAGTACATTTTAATCTGCGATTGTTCCTTCAAGCCACAAGTTATGCTGACTTTTATATCAACCATTCCTTGTTAAATTTGGAAGATTTTCATTTGGTCCCGTTGCATAATCCAGAGAGATCCCTTTAAATTGTTTTATGGGAGCTACTCTCTACCAAAGTCCTCATAAAATCTGTTGACGTCGTGTCGCGTTTATGGCTTATTTCTCCGGTCATGTGTCTGACTGGCCCTTTAAATTACTGCTCGTCTTAAAATGAAAAAGCAGTAATGTCATAAAACCAAGCAATTTTATCTCCAGGCTGCGGCAAGTGAAGATGGAGAAGAGAATTCTTGCTGACCAGGGGAACACACTTGTGGACCTTAACAAGGTATGAGAGGAAGTGCAGGCAACACCTGTGTCCTGCTAACACCTCAAAAAAGAAAAAGAAAAAAAAATCTAATTGCTGAATCCTTTTCTTTCCCCCAACTGCACACCGATCTCTACGAAGATGCAGAACCTGATGTATGACGTGCTGTCGGAGGTGCAGGGCTGCAGGGGGGATCTGGACACACACATCCACACTCTGGAGAAGAGTGTGGAGGAGCTGAGGGAAGGCTTCAGGAGCCTGATGCCGCTCCTCTCCAGCACACTGTCCACACAGAATTCCTCCATCCGCCACCTGCTCAGGGAGAGGGAGGTGAAGACGGAGATTGCAAGCGTGAGCAGAGAAGACAGGTAGAGGGATGGCAGACGAAGGCTTCTAAGGACGCTTGAGAAGAAGTTATCTGCCTTTAATGCAGCTTAAAAAGACTTGAATAGAAAGGGAAAAGAGATGTATAATTGTATTAAAATATATTTTCTGTAGCAGAAATAACTTTAAAATGTAGACGTTAGTACTGTGGCAGCAATAAAAACTGAAAATTAAACCATCTTTGCCCAATAAACTGTTAATTTGAATTTATTGCAGTAAGATTTTACTTCGCAGATGTGGACTTTGAAATATTTCACCTTCTTAGATTGTCCATGATCAAAATAACCAGGAGATACTTTTAGTTCTACTAAATGCATAAACTAAGCCAGCTTTTATTCTGTAAATGCTGCATCTTTCTGATTGTGTAATAAAATCTGTATAACTTCCAGAACAGTTTGCTGTTGTATTATAAACCCAACCTTAACCTGTAGTACTTTATCATAAAGGTGACAACACAACCTTTATTTTCCAGCTTAAAAAAACCCAAACAATAATAATACTAACCACACACAAACCATTCCTTTAGCCAAAACAACATTTTATTTAGAGAGACAGGGTTGGAGGGTGGAGTTACAGCAACAAACCATCTGTCAACATTAACAGAGGAAATCCATCTGCTGTCCCGTTAAGCCTCCAGATCTCGTTTCCGATCAGGCCGCAGGATCCGCCGCCGCTGCCGTCTCGAAGGCGGAAGACGCTGATATCAACCGGTCCATCCCCTCCTCTCCCCTTCAGCTCCGGGGAGGACAGCTAGTGCTGCTTCCTCCTGAATGAGCACCCTGCCAACGGAGACAATGATAGTGAGGCTACAGGATTAATGCAGAGCATAGCATGCTGCCATTGTGCTGCACAGCACTGAAACAAGAGTCATCGCTTTCAGTCATGTGACTGTTTAGGTCAGCTTTAATTTTCCCCATTCCCTGTCCACTAATTCAACAAGCCACCCTGAAATCTGCACTCTCACTACCTTTAGGGCGGTAAATAATCTGTTCTCAGCCTTCGAAAGGGGGGAGCCAGTGGTCTAGCTCAACCCTTCTGCAAACTGAGGTTGATCTGGCACCGGAATGAGACTGCAAGACCACGACAGAGGAAGTCCAGTCACTTAGCAGTGCGACCAAAATGTCATAATTAATAACTATCAATACCATTAATTTCCTTCACTGGATTTAGAAACACCACAAACAAAATTGTATCGGCATTTCCAGATAAATGACAGCCACCTCTGTCAGTAAGAAACAAGACAACAGCGTTATTTTTTTTATAGAGAGCAACATCAGCTCCTGGATGTTAATGTCCTGCAACTTTCTGAATGCTATTGATGACATCTACAGTTCTTTGGCCTGTCTGCTATTTAAAGGCTTTAAATTTCTGAAATTATTCCAGTCTTAACCTTATTCCAGGTTGGAATAACACATAGCAGCATTACTTTGACATCAAATTTGGTATTTGCAGTAAAAAAGCTCAAGCTTAAACATAAAGCAACAGTAAAACTGAGTCTGGATGTGTGACTAACCTCAGTCACTAAAAGAGTATTAAAGTTCTGGCACAGGGGAAAACCGGGTGACAGGACGAACACCCCGCCCTGAGGCTCACATTTCCTGTAATTTGTCTAGTGGCATGCTCATTAAAAGTGCAAAAATCGTCCCCATTCTAGATATTTCTGACTCTTCCACAAACCCAACCCCCCCCCCAAAAAGTGCATGATACAGTCTGAGTTTATATCAGCAGGCCACTGAGTGTCATCCAAGGACACCCCTGCTGTGGATGAACACTGCACACAGATGAATACTGACCCTCTGTGAGACGTGCTTTGCCTCCGGTGGGCTGACACAGGACTGTAGAGCAGCCCACACACAGCACGACTGTCTGAGCATGGCTGAACACCGTCGTGATCTTGTAGCATCCTGCAAAACAAACACACTGGTTTATAATCCAAAATTCAAACCCGCTCACTGGTAAATAAACTTCATAAGACTCAAACCCCATGTGACCTGTGTGTGTGTACAGAAAGCGTACCTGGACATTTTACATCCATGAAGTAAGAGTTGGGACTCTGAACAAGACGCTTCTTCTTGTGCCTCCTCTTCTCCTCCTCAGGGGATGGGTGCAACAAGTCTTTTGCGAGCTACAAGATTTAAGAAAAAGAGGAAATAAAAGAGGTAAGCGTTATTCAACTCCTAAAGAGCAATTAGAGAGAAAATTTAATAATAACACCAAGCTGTCAAACTGGAAAGAAAAGGCGCTGGATCAGGGACCTTTAGCTTTATTATTTAGCTTAAAAACGCTTCAGTTGCCATGTTTTGCTCGTGCTACGTGCACGTTCAGGCTCCACGATCGGCCTACATTTCTTGGATTAGGTAACCCAACGTGCGCATTTACATCGATCACGAATTGTTCCCCAAATATTCAAACATCCCCGGTAAAATACGTCGAAGGCCACTCTAAAAGACACCAAGCAAAGCGAAAATATAGCCCTGAATATTAGGTTTTCGAGGCTGTATCATCGCTCGTTGAACTGGCTCCATGTTTGCGGTGTGTGCGCAGCCATCTTGTATCACAATGCGCTCGCAAATGCGCCCAAATGGGAACATTTAGTCCCGCCAAACTCAGTCCAAAACTCGGCTAAACGTCTAAAACCGGCACCGATTGAATCGCTGGTCTCTCATGTACACGTTGAGCCGTGCGGTGGCTCTCTGAAGGCCCGTTAAATTATAAAAATGTCATTTCGATACTGCCTGTCCATACTCACTGGCATGTTGGCGAGGAAATAGCCGCTGCCGAAAAGGAGGCATTACCGGAAGCGAGCGGCTCATATTGGTGGCTCCTTTGAGCATGAGCCGGACGTGACGAATTTATCAGGCTATGGCAGCCATTTTGGAGAGGTCGAAAACCCGCCTTGTTTAGTCTTTTCAGGCCTTTATTTATTTAAGATAAATTTTATTTAACTTTTTAAGGCAAACACATATAATATATAATAATAAATATAATAATAACAATAATAAAAATAAACACTATTGATCATATGTAAAAATTTATTTAGCTTTTAACATAGTGTACAATTTTGTTATGGATATTTCCAAATCAAATCAAATATATTATAGATTTTCCAGGTATTAGACTGATTGTGTGTAAATTACGATAATTAAACCTTTGTCAGTTTATGTTTTAATTTTCCTCGAGGGCCCCCTGGTGGCACCTCGGGGAATGACACCACTGATGTGCTCTGCCTTCAGCATCAAAAGAGGCATAAATGTGAAGAACCATCCAAGGCAACAGTTGTCAAACTGTGGGATGCAGACACCAGAAAAATGAAAGCAAACTAATATGACTATATATTTAAGATGATGGGGAGGCTGGAAAATAAAGAATATAGAAACACCTAGAGCAGATGTGGAAGGTGAAGTACATAAAGCATTAAGAGCTGTAACTCCAAAAGTGGAATTTTTACATTTATGTATTTATTTTTAGGGAAAATAATGAATAGTTGGATGATGGAACTGAAATGGAATATTAATTAATTAAAAGCCCAGCACTACAGGATAGTGGATTACACAGTTTGATTCCAGAAGGAGACACAAATCATACAAATCCCTCTAAGGTTACATCAGGAAAATCATCCAGTGTAAGAATCTGCCTAATCACACACATGGAGTGGCCTGCTGTGGTGAGCCCTTGTAAATAAGGGCTAAAAGTAGCTTTTATTCAAGTAAATACTGGTACAGTAGTGCTGCACTAAAACAGATTTATTTAGTTTAAGTTAAAAACTTTGATCTTTGTCTCTTGAGTCAAATGTCCTCTATTCTGAAGCCATAATGGTTCAGATCCTGGAGAAAAAAACACCAAAATCCAGGAGACAAACAGAAGCAGGGTACACTCTGGAGAGGTTGCCAGTCTATCACATGACTAACACAGAGAAACATACAACCACTCACACTCACATCTAAAACCAATTTAGAACCACCAATAAACTTAATGTGCATGTCACCTGAGTGATGGTTGGTTACTGTAAGGTGACTTAACTAAAACAATTAATCTACGCAGTTCTGATTGGCTGCCCTGTTCACTCATATTATTCTCTTTAATTAATTCTGACAAATAATTAAACAGCTGAAATTATTATTATACAATTATACACATATTTTTGTTGCTATAAGACAAAGTGAAGGCTCATTCTGTCAGCCTCTCTACTCTCCCAGTCCCTCCTCTTCAGAGTTATTTTTTTCTATTGGATCTAAGGGAGCCATCAGTTCCTTTATCTTCACGTAAAACTCATTTCCTGGTGGGAAAATGTTTCTCTGTGAGAGAGAGAGATCAGAAATTATAGCAATTAAATGATGTTCACATTAATCAGCACTTATTTTTAGGTAAAATGGAATGAAATGGGAACAACTAATGAAAAACTCAAAGAGTATAATTATGTTCAAAATGAATAAAAAGCCAGGATGTAATAAAGCAAAACAGACTTTAATAAATGCTGAAACATAATATAATATAAATAATATGATGACAGTGGCTGTGAATGATTTTAAAGCCATTTTTTTATCTAAATGCAGTTCATGGGAATTGTGCACAGACGCCCACACGCAGAGGCGGAGGGTCTTGGAGCCATATTAATAAAATTGAAACGTGAAAGCCTTTTTGCTTTGCTTTGTTTTTTAGTTTAATATTTAGGAATAAAGTCAAAACGTCAAAAAATAAGTCAAATTTTTTGTAGCGATCAGCGAGGAAGCGCTATTTTTGGCATTTTGAGCATGAAGCGAGCGAGTCAGAGGTGACATTCACCTTCAAATGCCAACTTTATTCCTGACATTTAAAGTTTATTCACAAAACACAAAGAAAAACGTCATCTTCTGATTTATCTGCAAAATTCAACTTTTATATTAAAATGTCAGGTTTAGTCTCAAAAATTCCAAAAAGTAAAAGAAAAGAAAAAAAACTTCATCTTTTTTTAGACTTCATGTGGCTTTAATACTTTTCGTACAGTGTCAACTTGAGTGCACTGTGAGTGCTACGTACCTGCAGACAGAGACGCAGCAGGCCTCCACCCTCGCCCTGCATCTCGAGTGACACCAAAAAGAGAGGCAGCGACTTCTCTGTGATTCTGTTTCCTACACAGACACACACCAAAAAGCTTTATTTCAGTCCTAGCTTAAATGATAATGCATGTCTACACTTGCAAGACGTCAAGTTGCTGACCTGCCAGGTTGAGGGAGGTAAGAGTCGTGTTTCCAGGCATGAAGAGCTGTCCGTCCCTGGGATGCACCGACGGGTCCAGCAGGGGATTCACTGAATCCACCAACTCTGCCTGCTCACGGAGACCCGTCAGATCAGCGCCATCATTGAGAACGATATTTCTGCTTCACAAAATGTTGCATCAAACAAACCTCATTCAGGGAAGTATTTGATCTATCCTGCAGGGGGAAAAAACAAAACAAAACAAAGTGAAACCAGTGAAATTTTATACCATGTTGCGCATCCACATGATGATCAGCAAACAGAAAACGTTACCTCTTCTGGATGTTGCTTCTCTTTGCCCCCTGCCTTTCCACCTCTAGGCTGAGGCGCTCTTGTATCAGTGGCTAGAAAAGATGGCAGGGATAAACAATAAACACAGCTGTCACCTCTCAGAGAACAGAACAAGTGTTTCAGGTGCGACAGGAGCGATTACTTTTCTTGTTTGGCTTTTGGTTGTCTTTGTTGGCGGCCACTTTCTCATCTTTTCTGGTTGCTTCCTTTAATAAGAATCAATAGCACAAGATTTGCAGCACACACTAGTTTAAGAATTTGCTAAAAGTCAGTTTTCGCATGAAACCTTTTTTTTGGGAGTGCCTCTGGTCTCTCCTTTGTTACCACCCAGTGAGGTGGTGCTGCCAGCTAATGTTTGGAGAGGCTCATCCTTCACTAAAGCCTGAAAAAAACAGATCAAAAATAAACCTGAAAGCGGTTTAACTACATGTGCTGTGAAAGCAGTGTTATTCAGGGCGCTTAGTTATTAAAGTAATATCAGTGATTGACACTGCCACTCTTACAGCTTGCGCTCTTTCCAGAAGCAACTTCCTCCTCTCCACTATTTCGTCATGAGTTAAGGCAAACTCACCAAGTACCTGAAAAGGGAAGTAGCGAGCACTGGAGGCTTATTAAATTACATTACATAATGCAATAAGATGAATATGATTTAAGACATTTTAACTGCTAATTTAAATGCATTATCTGTCAGTTAAACTCTGTGATGTAAACTGATACCGCAGCCAGATGAGCAGCTCCTGCATCTCCAATCTGATTGTTGCACAGCGAGAGAAAGAGCAAAGTACGATTCAGCCGCAGGCCCTGAGGCAAAACAGGACGGCGACAGAGACATCAGCTCAGCGGTCACACAGGGGACATACACCAGGGAATATGCCGTCAGTTCTGGGTTATACCTGAGCAATATGTGCAGCACCTGCATCACCTATACAGTTGAACGCCAGGTTGAGTGACAGGAGGTTTTTGTTGGCAGACCTGGCTGTCGAAAGCGCTGAACCAATCAGGCGAGCGCCTTCAACTCCTATCCGGTTATTTCTCAGAGACAAGTGAGTGAGGCTGGGTCAAAGAAACACATGACATTAACTGCTCTTGTGTGCAGAGTGGTGTGTAAATACAGAAAGAGGGTTTTCCAACATTGCGGTAGCTATTTATTAATTTGTTGTTTAAGAATTATAATATGTTGAAAGTTTGATTCCTGTAGATGGTTTTTTTTGTTAGCTACTTACTTTGCTTTATTTTGGCTTATTTTCTTACCCACTTGTCAAGTTTGCTTTAAAAAGATTTTTCTTTATTTTATTTTTTGGGGGGGACTTTGTCGTCAGGTACAGTGAAAAAATGAAGACTCTATGCAGTTCTGTGAAAAAATAAGGACACCCCACAATTCACTAGCTTGTAGAAACACCATAAACAGCAACTCCAGAATACTTTGGTACACAGAGGACTTCATGGTCTACTCAATGACTGCAAGATGCCCATGTCCTGTGGCTGCAAAATAAGCCCAAATCATCACCTCTCCACCACCATGCCTGGTTTCTGCTGAAAGGTGGTGCTGTGCATTACGCTCATGCCTTTAAACTAGAGGGTGACACCAGTGCTCATGATTCGGGTGCAGTAAATTAGAGTGACAGAAGTGTCATCATCCAGTGTGCTGTTTTTCAAAGAAATTCAATAAACCCCAAATGAATCAGAGCACAACTGAGAAAGAAACCTTAGCATTACTTTTGGCTATGCAACATTCTGAGGTGTACTTTGGTTCCAGCACCACCTCCGCTCATGATCACAATGACCACAATCCTCTGCTTATATCTCAAATGCTCAATAACAATCATGCAGGTCCTTATTGCTGCAAGATTTCAACACTGAGTACACCATCTGAAGGAGACTGATAACACTGTGGCAGATGTCTTATCTCGTATAGATCAGGCATTTCTTGTGGAGGAGAGTGATATAAGGTGGGGTCGATATGACCCAGGTCATAATTTTATATCGCTTGTATTGCTTTCTCTCCTCTCTGCTGTTCAGTTTTTTTTCTCTGTGTTTTCAATTATTGGAAGGCTAGAAGCACCGACTTTAAATTATGACCTGACAAAGGGATTTCTAATTCTCGTGATGGATAAAGCGAGGTTTTGTGAAACAGAAATATTTGAAGCAGTTTTTGTCAGAACTGTCAAAAACAATCTGACACCCATCTCCACAGTGACACCTACTGGCGGCTTTTGCTATTGTAACATCTTAATGCTATTCTGTTGCAGTACTGTAAACAAAGCTCCATACTTTGGGGCAGTATTTCAAAACATTTCCACTTCATAAGCTTGAAACAATCTCAAAACCTTTGTATTGAGCATCCCAACCAATCTAAGCTGTGTGTTTTTGTGGAGAGTAGTGCTGTATGAACAAGTGTTTTTCACTCTGTAATAGATAAATCTGTTTGGACTGTGGCGATGTGGTTAGCATTGTTGCATAGCATTAAGGTCCTGGGTTAGAACCCACCATCTGGCTGGGCCTTTCTGTGTGGATTTTGCATGTTCTCCCTATGTGTAGGTTCTCTCTGGGTACTCCAACTTTGTCCCAGGGTTAGGTTAGCAGTGTGAATGGTTGTCTCTCTCTCTGTGTTACCCTGCGACAGACTACCCTTACTTGGGAGCAGGGGAGTCACATTTGTGCTTCACACTTTGGTGTTCTATCCAAAAGACTTTGTTCCAGAAGTCTCGTGGCTTGTTCAGACGAAATTTTTCAAACCTAAGCTGTGCTGCCATGTTGTTGCTGTCATGAACTTTAAAATTTAACATGCTAACTGAGGCCTGTAGAGTTTGAGATGTAGCTCTTGCGCTTCTGCATTTTCTCTATGCACTGCACGACCTGAACTTGGAATGAATCACGGTGCATCAGTGGCATTTTGATTATGAACCTGATTTTTAACAAATGGCTACTACAAACATGTTTACATGTGTGACTGTTAGGCTACTTACACGCTGTCCTCAGAGAGAAGAAGGTGGTAGCCCTGCTGTGGAAGAACATTGCCTTCCAGTGCCACAACTCTAAGTGAACACAAATCAGAGGGGCTGTTTCAGTAACTCTCAGTGCTAAAGCGAAATTTGTCTGCTATTCTACATAATTTCTTGGCATGAAGTCAAAACACATTTGGACCTGTTGTGATGTGGTGCAAAATGCTTGGGTATCTGCTCACCTGAGGCTGGAGCACAGCGGTATTGTGTTCATGAGGGCAACTACCATGCGATCTGTCAGTCCCGCCTGCCAAAACCTGCACAACCGTGGACAAGATTACACCAACAAACAAGAACAAAACAGTGACAGCTGTAACCCCGTTTGCTGTAACAGGAGTGTGCCTCCCTGCAGCACCTCATTACTCACCCAAGGCTCAGTAGCTGGTTCATGGAGGGGAGCATTTTCTGTAGCGCTCGGAAAATCTGCTCATTCACCCTCCATCCTGTACATTCATGACATATCCAGTCATCTTCTCACCACATGCTTCAAACAATAATATGAGCTCACTTCTCAATTAAAAAGATCCAATGATGCCTTTCAAACTCTGACATTACACACAACATAGAATGATATGACTGCAGGTAACCAGTGATAACTACAGACTCAGAAACTCAAATTCTTTAAATGTTGAATTAATGCCAAGTACAGTTATAAACCCTTTCCTTCTTTTCCTCTTACCAGAAACCTTCATGCTCCTGGCTCTGTCTTTACTCTCAAGTTCCAGTTTTAAGCAGGGCTTTGAGCAGAAAGAAGCATCACTTGTCTGTAACTGGTTATCTTTAGGAGGTAGAATTATTATTAGTAAGAGAATGTGAGATCATATAAATTATATTTACTGTTTATACTGTAGGAATGAGCATCAAGGAGTAATTCAAAATAATGCTGACCATACTAATACTGCAACACTTGGTAAAATATTCTACAATATCTGTGTGACTGAAATCTAAGAAATACAGATGACCTGGTGACTCTGTAACAACAAATTCCAGTGAAGTAGTCATGGTCATGCTTACTTCCATGTCTCTTTGTGTTTGTAGATGTGTAATGTTTAACCTCCTGAGACCCTGCACCTTTTGTCCTGCTCAACCTGCTCCATCTCCTGCATCCCAAACAAGATCTTGGGTCTCAAGAGGTTTTAATATTTTGTGCAGAAAAATTCCAAATGTTTAGATTACTGATGGTGATACATTCCCATTAATTTACACATTTTTATCATCAATATGGGCTTTAAGTCTCTGCCTCTCCAGTAGTATATTTTGCTACTCTAGGTCTGTTAGCCATAGTTCACCTCAAAACGCTACATCTTGGTAATGTGTGGAAAATACATTAAAATCAAAGCATATAGTATTCAAAAACATGAACACATTTCCATGATCCTTCTTACTATAATGTCACAATCATCACAGATTTTTTATTTTTTTTGTTTTATTTTCTGTTTCTCTGTCAGTGTGATACTACTCAAAGCAGAACCATCTCTTGTTTACCGGTGTCACTTCCTTCAGTTTGACTGGCGGAGGAGGCTGGGAACTTGGCAATGACAGCTGGGATATCCTTCACATTCAGTAAAGCACACAGCGCAGGGAAGTCAGTCTCTGCATTTCCTGTGCACTGATATTCATCTGTAGGGCAATGGGGATAAGTGCAAATCTCAACTATCACCACAACTACACTAAGTAGAAGAGCTTCATATTTATGCTTACTGAAGGTCTGAACAGGAAGTGTTTCATTTGGAGTCGGTCCTGCAAACAGAAAGGCCTAGAGTCTTGACATAGCATGACAAAATCACCAGCAACTAATCAAGAAAACATCAAAAACTTTCACTTTGATTGCATGACAAGTTTTCGCTGTCAATTATATCTCTGTGTAATGTGTGGTGTTAGATTACCACAGACAGCTACACTGCAATCAGTGCTACTTGAGAGACTGCAGACAGGAAAACTTATGTTACTAAAACCTCATGATGAACAAACATGTTATTGTGTACTTGTTATGATTGCTTTGATTATGTGCTGCAGCTGTTTCAAAATAAACCTTCTAAAATGAGATCACATAACTTGAAGTTTTACTTTATTTATTTTAAGGACTTTGTTTTTATTATGTGCTCTACTTTCCAGGGAAAAAAATTGAATCCTATATTTACTTATTTGCTTTTTTCAAAAAGGTTTACCATAATGAAAATAAGCTGACATGAGAAATTAGTATATAAAGTACAGTTTTGGTCAGACATTCACATCCGCTAATCATGGGCATGAATGTCATGTTAACTTTGGACTTTTAATAATTTCTTTGAACTTTTCTTTTTCCAGGGTGAAATGATTGTACACCACACATCTTTAATGACTTTTCAAAAACAAGCACCGGGTGCACAAGTTTGAATTTATTTTAGATTTTCTCTAATCAACACAGTGTCAAAAGTATACCTACAGGCTCAAATATACTCACTTAAATCTTTTCATAAGTGGTGCTGAAGGGTCTACAATGTCTTTTAAATTTGAATACGGCCAAGGCCTATTAACTTCTCGTTAGTGATCATGAATAAGTACAACTGATCGTTTCTCTTTACCAGCATAAAAAGTACTCGTTTGACAGCACTCATTAGATTGACTAATGCTCAGAACAATGTGAAAAGGTCTAAGGAACTCAGTGAAGATCTAAGAAAGAGAATTGATGATTTTCACAAGGTGGGAAGATCTCTTGGGGCCATTTCTATACAGCTGCAGATTCCAACACAGTTGTCTTTAAGTAAAAATGTGATGTGTCACCACTTTGCCAAGAATGTTCAGGAATAACCCACAAACCACCTAGGCTCAAGTCTGCCGTGAACTGGAAAATGCTGGAACACCAGTGCCACTGTACACATGGAAGCCAGTTTCACATGGCAATGAGAGGATGCCAACGAAGAAACAAGTCCCTACTCTAAAAGCTGGGTCTGTGCCAGTAAACCAACCAAATTAAATGAACTGTACCACATATCCCAAGAAAAGTGTTTAAATATCCAGCCAGAATTATGCCAGAAGCTTGTAGATGGCTAAAAAAACAAACAAACAAAAAACAAAAAAACAGTATCTGAAGTATAAACTTACTAAGAGACATTTAACCACATATTAGGTGGAGGTGCATATTAGTGAACCTGTAGGTATACTTTTGACTGTATGTGGATAAGAGAAAATCCTAAATAAATTCAAACTTGTGCAACTTGTTTTGTTAAAGTCATTAAAGATGTATGTTGTACAATCATTCCACCCTGGAAAAATAACAGTTCAAATAAATCATTATTTGCAGCCCCAATTTATCATGAGATTCAAGCGCATATGTAAACCTCTGACCACAACTGTAGCTTGAATGAGTATATAAAACAGGTATTTTCAAATATCGTTACATATCGAAATAAAAGTTAAATTCTAAGTTGTACAAATGCTTAAAGTAACAAAATATTTTTTCAGATAATGTGCCATAAATTTAAATTACAGCTAAGGTTAAGTAGCAGTCCAAGTAAAAAGGCGCTGCCATTCTTCGATAAAAAAAACAAGCTAACCTGCGCTTTTCCAGGCCTCGTCTTCAGCTCTGGTTTTATCTTTCGCGTGTTTCTTTCCTGACATGGTTGCGCCTGAAACCACAATAACAATCACACAGCTAAAAGCGTTAAAGAAGATATTTCAGTTAGTTTAATAACACCGCTGTGAGCCGCCAGGGAGTTTTTGGCGTTACTATGGATACTCAAGTTGTATCGCGAGATTTAAGTTCTTGGTTCTTTAACCTTTGACTCTTAGTGTACTGGAAAAGTATCATTCGTAAAGATTTGAGTGAAAATATTATAGTATGTATGGCCCTAAAGTCGGTAACAGCGATAACGAAAACGTTATTTAACTTGTCTATTGTCAACTACTGTACTATCGCGAGAGCTGAGAGAAGGACTCGTTTACTTACTTATGGACAAGTCTGTCGTACTTGATATATGAGTTTGAGAGTTTTTGAGGTCCAGAAAACATACTTACATTACATAAATACTCTGTCTCTCATATATATATTTTTTCTCTTTAAAGTGGATCAGGAGGAGTGCTGAGAGAGCTTTATATTAACCCACCACAAGGAAGACTTTCTTTTTCTTAAATATATATGTAAATCTTCACCATGTCCTAGCACTATAGTTTTACATATTTGGTTAAATTTCCATAAATTTTCAAGCACCTTACAGGATTATATCTACATTTTTACTCACTGACCTCACTTTATTCACTATTTTCTATTTAATTGAGCTACTTTTGGATAATTTTGACCTTATTAGGCCTTTTGGTTTTATTCAAGCCATTTTGGTAGTGTTTGTATTTAATGTTTTGGCTGAACAATAGTATCTATATTGGGTATTTATAGTTCTTTTTGTAAATGTGTGTTTGTGAAGTATATGAGGAGTTTTCAGAGGAGACCACCACGAAGTATATTCACAATAATGTAGTGCTTTTATTAAAAAAAACAAAACAAAAAAAACCAAATATAAAACAAAAAGTAAAAACCAACAGCATTTTTCATGACTTAAGAATCATAATTACAAACTTTAAACGAGTGGAAGAAGTTTTTTTTCTTTTTTTTGACAAACTGTACACATCACAAAATGTCCGCCAGTCTGCCATTTACAATGCTTGCATCTTATTTTGTGATTGTCTAAAAATAACTAAACGAATCGCACAAAAAACACACAAATACAAGTACAAGCATCATACAATGACTGCTATCACAAAACGGAACCATTTTCCTATTTGAAAGAAAAAAACAAAACAAAAAACCAAAATAATAACATGATATTGGGCTGACAGCTTTTTTTATTTATTTTTTAAAACTTTTTCTTTCTGTCACCGTTTAAAAATATCTTAACATTTTTATGTTGGTTTGTTTTTTTAGTGTTCAACACTTTGCAGCAAAAAACAAGGAGCGCAGTTCTCCTTCAAAAGTAATATTAACAATGTTCAGCGACAAAGAGGTCGCTGCCGAGTCACTGTCATGTCCCAATGCCTTCTGTGTCTGTTTGACATTCTTCTCGCTCATGCAGTACATAGGTGAATTTCATTTATAGGCAACGAAACTTCAGCTTACTTTTTTTAATGTCGTCAGGACAGTTGGTGGTGAGATTTCTTGGACATTAAAAAGAAAAAACAATACAAAAACAAAAATGTTTTTCCTCCGAGCTTAAGTGTCTTCAGTATAGTCATACAAACGGAAGAAATTATAATATTATTATTATAATAATCATAATACATTTAGGGCTGAGTCCTGTACAGTACAATAATAAACAAAATCCATTTTCAAGATATTGCTTTTGGAGACACTCCTCAATGTAAAGTGTGTATATTTACATAACTTGGCACTGTACAACTTCCTGATCCCTCTCCTCTCTCCGTCAGTGTCTCATTCTCGTCACATCTCTGTCAGTTTAACGCACTGGGACATTGCAGGCTGTCCCTTTCAAACAGAGGCATTTGGGGGGAGAAAACAAAAAAGGAATCTCATCAAATATCACAACTTCTTTCGAAAACATTCTCCATGGCAACCAGGAAACATATTTTAAAGACAAAAAAAAGAAAAGAAAAAAGAAAACCCTCCCCGGTTCCCAATATACAGTATACACCTCCCCCCGTCTCACAGAATATAAGAAAATATGACCATCACGATACATTTCATGTTAAGTATTGTTTTTTCCATAGTTTTCTTAAAACTGTTAATTGCCATCGAGCCCTTGATTTTTTTTAGATTTTTTTAAAAAGGTATATTTTCATGAAATTCTGGCAGAGTGCACACACAAAATAAAACGCGTATCCACGCGCACACACTCGCACACGCAAGGCAGTCGGAGAGCACGGCTGTGTAAGGCGTTACAGTTGGAGCCAGTGTTCCCCCTCTTCCCACCCACCCCTAACCCACCCTCCCCGCCTGATTTAGTTAAGCTGGTGAATTATGTTTTACTTAAAAAAAAAAAAAAAAAAAAAAGAGGGGCGAAGCGGACTGCCTCACGAGACGATTCAAAAATAAACAAGACACTTTTACTGACAAAAGCGCACACGCTCCATCTTCCCAAACCCCCTCCCTTTACTCTAATAAAACAAACACACCACAGGCCTCTTCTGTTCCTAAATGAGTTACTACAGTATAACAGGAAAGAGATAATAGACTTGCTTCTTTTTTTTTCTTCCAGACTGCATCATCCAATACTGTGAGAGTGTTAGTGTGTTTTCATTATAGATACATTACAGAGAGCTTCACAATATCCATGGTACCAAAAGTGCAGTTCACCACCCTTGTTCTCTCTTTCTCACGAGCAGCATCTGAGCACACCGCTCAACTTTACATTTCTCCTATGCCATTCCTACCCCCACCCCACAGCCCCTGGGCAGTTCTTCTCTCATCCCTTACATTTGTTTCATTGCAGCTAGGTTCCACTAGGGGGAACAATTCTCCAGCATTCATATCCCCCCACAGACTGAATCATTAATCCATCCCTCCCCCTCTATCCATCCTCATTCAGTACCACTTATTTCATTACAGATGCTTGCTAGTGGAATTCGTCTACCCATGTTTTCAATGTTCGATGCATTTAAGTGCATGGGTTACAACTCCTATGTTCGTTTTATTTTTCTTTTCTTTCTTCTTTTTTTTTAAAAAAAGAAAGTTTTTGCATCATACTACTTAAATAAGCAAGAAGCCTGGGTCAGCTCTCTCTTTGTGCTCCTTGAGAGCTTCTGAAGTCAGTGCTTCCAAACACCCTCCACCCCTCTCAGAGCTGAGACAACAGTCTTGGAAGAGGTAAACTGGAAGAGGCCCCCAGGGATGCATTGTGGTCCTTAATGGCTGGAAAACCAACAATGCTCATTTCCCTTCTTGCTGTCTCTCCATTTTCTGCCCCTTGCTCATGACAGTGAAAGGCAGTGTGCTTGACAGGCACGTAGAAACATTATTTTCTGCCTACGAAGTCGCTGAATCCGAGCGCCCGCCGCCGCAGGCGCCGCCCTGCACCTTCCTCAAGGAGATAAGTGACATCAATGGCTGGAGAAAGTTGGAAGGAGAGAGAAAATTAGCAGCTTGGACACAAATAGATGACACAGGGCGATCACATTAAAGATTTAAAAAAAATTTTTTTTAAATCAGCAGCATGGAGGCAAGTTACTTTAAAGCAAAAATGCTTCAGGTATAATTTGTTAAACAGTTAATAAGCAAAAGCAATAATAATTCCCATGGTCGCTTAAGGCAGCTCATTCATTTAACACTGGTACTAGATTAGTAGTCTATATCCACCAAATATGGCTTTGGTACCTTGGCTTAGACATCGAACTGTTGGGATAGATACTGGCTTTAACATGTTAATCATTTGTTTGTAGTAAGGTAATGTTCTTAAATATGGTAAGGCCTCATACCACAGTATCTGTATTTATTTTATTTAGAGTTCTATTTATTGTGGTGCTTAGTTAATCTGTTTCTATTTGAGCTCCTTATTTTGTGCAGTTTTTAAACATACTGAGTTTTTTCTTTGGTCATATTTCATTTATTCTTGTTGAGCTTTTGTTACTTTTTTGGAGGGGGGTGGAGGTGGGGTGCAGTAAAAAAAAAAAAAAAAAAGGGCCTTTGGGTTGGTTTCAAACTCTGGCCTCTGCATTAGCCTTGCAGCATATGGATCACTTGCTAAACCCAATAAGCTAAACTAACAACAACTACAGGCTGTGTTTAATGTTTTGGCTGCTGTAACAGGAATTTCCCCCTTTTTTTTGGATAAATAAAATTTGTCTTATCTTATCAGAAACAAATTATAGCTACAAGCCAAACAGTTGGGTTTTACAAGCATTACATAAATTCTTGAGAAAAACAAAAAAAAAGGTGCCTTTTCATAGTTCATGTACAACCCACAACAATGTTTCTTTGGTAATGATACAATGTATCAAGTAACGTAATGAATGACTTTCTATGACAGACATTATAAAAGATGGATGTAGCCAATGTGACATCATCAATCAGTTTGTTAAGTGATGTTATGAGGCCTCAAGCTGAGTATTTTCACTGTATATCCATGTTGGTGTTTTAAAGTATGATGTAACGAGCGAGGGGTGTATCTGAATGTAAAACTGGATGCTCACTGGCTAACAACTTGTGACTGACAAATCATTAGGAAATGAGCATATCCTGGGCAATTCCCCATTGTGACTTAAATAAAAGCTTCTTTCAGCTTCTACTTTATTTGCAAGGGGTCACAGCAGACATATCTGATATATGATGTGTAAGGTTTTTACGCCGCAACAACCATCTCGTGGTCTTGAAGTGGGGATCTTTCACATTAGGCTAACATTAGTAAGTGAGATGAAGTGTTAAAAGGAAATTTAAGTATATTAGTAGATTTAAGTATATTATAACTTATTTTAACCCATTAGTGTGGCCTCAAGTGTCATGCCAACTTTGCAATCTTGTCCTCTCTTGTAAATACTGGAGGAAATGTGAACAGCGTTTATCTGGGCAACTAGGATCACTAGTTTTGTCTTTGAGTCCGACCGACAGTAAACGCAAAACTTAGCTGTATTTCTGAGCGGTATCGAATGTATTGTAGTGGGTAACGGGTAATAATCCACCGCATGAAATGACGTTTTACTTACTTGCCAAATGGGAAGTTGAGAGTTCAGTCCGGCCAGTCTTGGTCTTTTGTTGATGAAACACCATCTCGGGGATGGCAATGTTTTCAAAGCTTTCAATTCATGAATTGTAATTCCACAGCTCGACACATCGAGACGTTCAAAGGCCCCCTTCTTTGCAGCAGTCGGCATTAGCAGAGCAGTGAGCACAGGAACACCACCAGTTTCCCGAGGTAGGTTGCCTCTGCCACCATCTTCCGAGTACTGTCTTTCTTTCTTTACATTTAAGCTCCTCATCCATCTGCTTACTCTGGGTAAAATCAATACTGACGAGCGAGCTGATACAGCCTCTCGCCCTCAAAACGGTCCATGGGGTAAATCTGCCATTGCATTTAACTGCCAACTCTCCTCAGAAGACAGTATAAACACAGTGTAAGTCAGCTACACACGTGTGATGATGAGTATGCCAGTGATTTGGTCAGTCGGCAAGTATCCCAGAATGAAGATTCCTAATGCGGTTAGTACAATGCCAGTTCCAGGCAACATTCGGTCAGACTGAAAAATGATTAAAATTAACTGATGTAAAAAAAGTAAATAAATAAAAATTATCTTTTGTGGTAAACTGTAGGCAGTTCATGGTTGTCGCCCAAATAAATGCTGTTTAGATTAAAAAATTTTAAAAAGGTGATGATCGCAAAGTGAGCATGACCCTTCAAGCCACTACAGCCATATTAATGGGAAATTTGCCGGGTTGAGGTAAATGGGAATTCTCCTTGAAGCGTTGGTCTAAATTTAGATATTTTTAGGTGACATAAAATAGAACATAAATATGATCTCCTCTTCATCCTATGCTTCTTATGGACAGATTCGTGCCCCAACTTCAAGCTTATTCTTTCAGAAATAGTAGTAGTTTTAAAAAAATGATCCAAATGACGCGTCACAGCAAAGTGACCTTAAACTTTAACCCTCATTTATCTGTTGACCTACCCCCCTCCTTTGTTCCCAGTCCCTCACCGTTCTTGCTGGGTGTTCTGTGCAGCAGATCCAGCAGGATCTTGTTCAGTCGTTCCCGCTGGGCCTCCCTCCTGCCCAGAGCTGGGTGGTGTAGTGGCGATGAAGCCGAGGATGATGGAACTTCAAGCAACTCTCCAATCCTCTCGGCTGAACGTTCCTCCAGCCCCTTGCGCTCATCGGCTTCCTGTCCATCTTCCTCATCCTCCTCGTCCTCTTCTTCTCCTGTCTCCCTTTCCCGTTCTGGTCTTCTAGGCTTGGCTGAAAGAAGTGCGGAATCTTCTGAAGCCATGTCCATGTCATCCTCCACTCCTCTTCCATCTTCTCCCTCAGGTGGGAAATCTTCACCCCGGTCGCAGGAAGAGGCATCGTCCTCACAGCCTCCAGCTTCTTTGGGTCGTTCGCTTTTCCAGGCCGATCGGCCACCGTTCCTCTTATAGTTGTCAGGAACATAATGAGGCTGCAAGAAAGCCAAAAATGAAATTTTACATAGAGCACGTACATTTCAAATAGATAAGATTTAAAAATGTAGAGATAAAAAACATAAGAATACAAAAAAAAAAAAACACTTAGGGAAAGTACAAAATAAGAAGTAATTAAAACCTTGAGGCCAAAAGGTAAGTGCTGACAAGGATATCCCTTTTGGCATTTGTTTTTTTGTTTTTTTTTTAAAGAATATAAAATACAAGTTCTGGATTCTGTTAATTTTGTCTCATTATTCAACACAACCAGACTTATGGAGGCTTTCGGTGCATCTGTTCCATGAGACTGAGATGTCTATATGATTGTGTGTCAAAGTCTCTGTACTGTATCAACTTCTAAAATCATACAAATCTGACAGCTGTCATCATAACAAAAGCTAACACTACAACAAATATAAACTATTACTATGGTGCATACAACACTACATTAACTCTGTGTGAATGTGGTTTTTTTTAATAATTTCTTGTGTGACCCGATTTTATAAGCTTTGATTGCTAAAACACTGAGAAAGAAAAAAAAGACCCCGGCTAAAACATGACTTCCACTCTCAACACATCTTGTAGTGTTTGTAAATCAGTAACAGATCCCGGCTCAGCAGTCCTGTCGCTCTCACCGAGAAGTCTCTTTTGGGCGTGAGCCGCTTGGGGAAGTGGTTGAAGGCATATGGCTTGGTGCAGACCGGGTAACGGTTGCGATGGATCTTGTAGAACAGATGGGCCGACTTGTCCAAGCGGTAATCACAGATGTACACATCCTGCTCTTTCACACCCTTTGGCCGTCCTTTAAGAAGAATGCACACTGAATTAGCAGGGACGTGATGTATTTGAGCAGGAATAAAACATTCAAGTGAGCAAATGCCTATGCATTTCCCTGTAGCTTATGTTGATCAAAACTTAATGGGAATATTAACCAAAATCCAACATGGTTTTAGCAGTTCAGCTAACATATTTGGGTTCATTTGTGCATTTTTACCTTTGCAGTAAGTATAAAGGTCGAGAACACAGCAGGTTCCCACCACCGCCTCCAGGGGGATGATCTCATAGAGCGGCATGCGGAATAACTCGTTCTGGTAGAATCGCCGCGATGGAGAATGGTGTGTCTCGTGAGGACGGAAGTAGTGGTGGCCAAAGGCAAACCGCTCACCCCTTTAGAGTGTGAGTGGACAGTTTGATTAGAGCAATAATGAAACACACACACACACACACACACACACACACACACACACACACACACACACACAGTTATTCTCCCTCCCTGCTTACAAACTCAAAATCTTACCAAGAGTATTTGTCTTATTTCTAGTCGAAATTATCTCATTACACTTAAAATAAGACAGAATCAGCTAAAGGGCAACATTTCAGTAAGCTAAAGGAACTTGTTCCAAGACAGTAAATCTTAAAACTAGACAATTTTCACTTGTTCCATTGGCAGATTTTTTTCAGTTATTTCAAGCTAAAATTTCTTGTATTAAGTAAAAAATCTGCCAATGGAACAAGTGAAAATTGTCTAGTTTTAAGATTTACTGTCTTGGAACAAGTTCCTTTAGCTTACTGAAATGTTGCCCTTTAGCTGATTCTGTCTTATTTTAAGTGTAATGAGATAATTTTGACTAGTTTTTGCAGTGCAATAAACTTACTTTTCGTTCTTCCACAGCTTCTCAATTCGGAAGATGTCGAGTTTGTCTCGGTTGACATGAGACAAGAGACGGTAAGACTGTCTGACAGGCTGACCCTCAGGTGAGCGTCTGCTGTCTCTCATCAGATACACACAGTCACCTGCACACAAACAAACACAGAGATCGGTTACTTATCTACAATGATATGTTTCACAAGAATCTGACCACTTAAATCACCTAGAACATCAGACTATCTCTGCTGCAGATCTCTTGTATGTCAAAAGTTTGCAGAGAAGTTAGAGAAGCTTTTTTTAAGCAATCTTCTATTGATAAGTTGCAAAAATACATTATGGCATTTGCAATAAAATAATTGACAAAAACAGACCTTAACGAACAAATCAGCGTTAAGCTGAAATGAATGTTTCTGATTCAAAGTTTCAAACCGTTTCACTTCTGACCACTCCTAACCGTTGAGGCAGATGTGGTTGGGTGTGGTCAGAAGTGCACCACATCAATCACGTCAGGTTGCCCTCGAGTAACATAGTATGCAAATCACTGCATCAAAATGATACATTTCTCTGTGAGTACAGGGAGTTTTCCAGGCAAGTGTGAGCTTATGATTGCTGGCGTCTATCATTTAGATACCTTGGTGTAGCAGCAGGTCATCTCTAAGGAGACAGATGTAGTAGACAGAGCCAGCCTGGGCGTAGTTGGGCTGGGGTATCATGGGGACTTCCTGTAGTGAGGATAAGACACATGTGAGACACTTCTAGCCAAAAAAACCAACAAAAAAAACACACAGAATATAATGAGTTCATCATTCACTGTGGTTTCGAAACAACAGACGCACCCTATCTACAGGCCGGGGATCGCACTGTTCACACAGATAGTGCTCCACCTCAGTCTCGAGTCGCATACAGTCAAAGTGCTGCCACACCTATGATGGAGAAACAATTATTAAATCACATAAATGCATAAGACAAAAAAAGAAAAAAGAAGTATTTTCAAATCAGTTACTGTAAGTAACATTGAGTTACAGCTCGAATGAAATGCTCAAAAAAAAAAAAAAAAAAAAACCCTCTGCGATAGTGATTCACCACCTCGACTGTTTCTGAACCTCTGAACTTAAGCTCCTTCAGTATTTTTTATCCTCCTCATTTTCTGTATCTAAAAATAACAGACAACACACACAAAAGACTGCCTGCATCCTCTGCATGGAAAATCTCCTTGACAAAGTACTTCTTGCATAGGTGAAGTCTTTAGAGAGACGCTAAAATAGTTCTACACCATCAGCAAGTGAGATCAAAGCAGTGAGGTCAAAGTAAAGACTGTTTCTGATTTTTTTTTTACTTACCATACACTTTTCACATTGAATCATCAGGCCTTCATCCTTGTACATTCCACAGATGCAACGGATGACATCGTCATCCTTGTCGTGAGACCCGGGCCCTCCTGTGTGGTGGTGATGACCGTGGTCACGGTCCAGCGAGTCTGAGCTGTCCGCCTCGCTGGCGGTCTCGCCCACAATCTCATCAATCTGGACTGCAGCTTCATTACGAGCACTGTAGTAGGCTTTCCGCAGCCGACAGACATCTCTGCCTATCGATGACTTCTTCCCATAATATTTCTGGTGGGAAAACGAGGCAGTTGCTGAAAATCTTTTAAATCAATCCGTTACTGGCAGAGCAAAAGGACAACAGGACCTCACAGACACCATAAAGTGATGATATATAAAGCCGAGGAATGCCCATTTGACCCCAGAATTACACGCTCATCATTCACTCGCACGGTTAAGACTTTGAGCTGTTCATCCTTGAAAGTCTACGGGCAATTTCCTGCAGGACAAAGGTCACCGACACAGAAAGATTCATTCAAAACTGTCTTTGCAGCTGCCAAAATTTCACCGGCAAGGCTACACCCCACATTCAACAGTAATTCACATTCCTCTCACACTTTTCCAGTCCGCCAGAAAGGGCCTTGAGGCGAGAGGGTGATTCTAATTTATACGTCCACTTCAAACTTCTCTGACTGGAAGAGTAAGCTTCCCTGAGAGCTTTTCAAGTGGCACTTGTTTAAACTGCTTAGCTATACAGATGTAAATCAAACAGCCTTGCAACATGTGCACACAGGATCAGCAGTCGCGAAGTTATGTTCCATTTGGGAGGTTTTTGTGTGCGAGACAGGAGAAAGAAAAGCAATGACTGAGTGGGAGGAAGAAAGTGTTGAAGCTGCACAATAACAGCGTTAAGTATCAATTTTGACGAGGCCCTTTGATAATTGAGCTCTAAGAGTCTGGGATTACACACAAGAGTCCACTGCATGGCCGTGTCACTCAAAGATTAAGACTGGATGCTCCAACAGCCAAATGCCTTCGTGTCACCAGCATGTTTGAGTTTCTAATTACTGCTAACAAACGGACTAACAGATCTATGACACTGATTAACCAAGTAGTTTGCAACCAAACCAAAAACTTCAGAACTTGTGAATTTTCACCAGTTGAAATAGGAACACAATTTATTTCCAGCTGCTTCATAGGCTCTTACTCTCTACATCTTCAGTGATTTTCAAGCTGATGTGCAGCTGTTCCATTCACACAATGAAGTATATCATGCCAATAATATTAATAATGGATGAGTCAGGAATGTATCTTATTGCCTAGCAATATAAAAATTAAAGCTAAAAGATCAATAAAGGAAGTACTGGTTGAGAGAGCTAGCAAGTAATTAAGAGAGAGCAGAGTTGATAGAACAAACTAATGTGTTGGTATTTACATTTCACTGAGTTTCTAAATAATAATATTCAGAAGGTCATCTACTTTACAGAAAACCTTACACAAATTTCGTCCACTGGGAACAAAGGACTTGAGACAACGACTCTGATGCCATTTACACAAGTTATACACCTACCGGCCACTTAATTAGGTACACCGTTCAACTTCTCTATTAACACAAATCAGCATTCATTTAGGGATGTAGACATGGTCAAGATGACCTGCTGAAGTTCAAACTGAGCGTCAGAATGGAGAACAAAGGTGATTTAAGTGACTCTGAACAAGGCATGGTTGGTGACATCAGACAAGCTGGGTCTGAAGAAACTGCTGATCTACTGGGATTTTCCTAAATACCCATCTCTAGGGTTTACAGGGAATGTCTGAAAAAGAGAAAACATCCAGTGAGCACCAGTTCTCTTTTTGAAAATGCCTTATTCTGGTCATTCTCCACTGACTCTCAGCATGGCTCCATCCTGCCTTGTATCAATGGCTGAGGCCTCTGATAGTGCAACAGTGTGGGAGGGTATTTTCTTGAAGGCAAAAAGGAACCTGGTTCAAGCAACATGTACCTAATACAGTGGCTAGTGAGTGTACCTCAATTTCTACCCGCATTTTTTAAAATCCTCATTGGATTAATCTACCTCTTTTTTATGGTTCTAAAAATGCAAACTAAGGAATGCATCACAGAGATCTGAGTTCCTCAGTTTAGCTGCTTTACTTGAACAGCTTCTGATCATTACTAATTAATAAAATCCTCCTTTCTTCTACTACAAACATGTGAACTTGGTCCTTTGCCTACCTCAGCATTGCGAAATACTTTGAGCATGTCTGTGTCAAATGCTTCAACCGTCTTATAATGGCCCGTGAGGATTTGCTTCTCAATGGTGCTCAGGTCCAGAGGGTCAGACACCTTCTCATAGTACTGGCTGTTCCTGATGGTGCACAAAGATAAAAGAATTAGCCTCCAAAATTGGTTTGTCAGTAGCAGAGGGGGGTGGGAGGACAAAAAAAAAAAAAAGAAAAAAGAAAGAACATTCAGTTCAAAACTTATTAAATCAGATTCAACCAAAATTCAAACTTCTATAAGCGTACAGGGCACCAAATCCCAGATTATAACGGCTTTTTTTACCATGTAGCTGAAGAAAAATAATAAGCTGTTATTGTTTTGACACCAGCTGATTACTATCAATACTGGACAAGCATCAACACAGAGGCTGTCATGACTGTGTGTGGCGAGAGATAAAACTGTTACACTACATGGGTGATGTACACTGATAGACCAGATAACATAAGTAGGTGCTGTTTGGTAAACATTATGAAACAGCCGGTCGATATGCAGGTTTGCACTCTTACCTCTTTCGAGATGGGAGGTTCACCAGCGGGGCAGCAAGTGTCTGACCAGCTGAGTCTGAGATTAAAAGAAAATAATAACATTCCTGTCATCATTTTTCAATCACAGATTCTTATCATTCAGTAAACAGTGGACAGCAACACAGAGGCACTGAAAGATTCCTTCAAGAAGCCTGATCAGACCCCAGATCAGGCTAGAGGTCATACTAATGAGAATATCAGTGTGACCGGGGTCACTCACCCTTGTAGCTGGTTATCATGTCACAAATCTCCTTGAAGATGTGAGCAAGGCGAGCAGTGCGAGTTACTTCTGTGTTTTCCTCGGCTGCAGCTAGCCTTCGTGTGCGTACCGACCGCGACGTCTGCAGGGCTGAGAACTGCGTCAGGAACACGTCTGGAAACAAGATATAACCATTTAGCATTAACGTTTAAAACTTCTGCCTATTTACAGTCTCTGAAAGTTGTCTACATTTCAAAAATAAATGCCTGTATCCCCTTTATCGTACACTATTCTTTACATAACTTAAATTACTTGCAACTGAATTTCTTAAGCTTGTACCTGACTTGATGTTGCCATCGTCACGGATGACTCCTCCCCAGCGCGTATACATGGACAGGCTGCTGGCATCCCTCTCCCTCTCGCCCTCTCTTTTCAGCAGCTCCTGTTTCTCCCTCATCTTCTCCCAGTTCCTCAAGAGAAACACTCGATGCTTCAACACAAAGTTTCTGGAAATCAAAAGAGACCGTTTAAATGTGTTACCATCAACTCACACCTCATGAGTTGAGAAGCTTTTACTTTTAAATGGCATATATATGTCTTGTGTATAAATAAACCACTCTATTAAGGATGGAGAAGCAAACATTATGTGCAACGGAAAAAGAAATTTAATAAAAATGTGTCACTGGCTTCCCAGGTGCATATGAATGAGGGGTTCAAGCAGATTCCTGTTTACAAGTCTTAAAGGAATTATGTTTATGTCTATCACTGGTGATGGCTTTTAAAAACGGAATTTAAAGTTTTAAAAACTGAAAAAAAAAAGTTTCTGCTATTTTACCCCTGCTTGATTCATGCGACTGAAACAGGAAATCGCTCTGGAAACTGTGTGGGTGGTTGACTTGATGCATGCTCAATTATCCAGGTAAGGAAATCCCAGAAAGTTAATTCTGCTCATCTGGATATTGCATTTTCAGTGGAAGAAACATTTTGTCTCCTGAATGGTTTATTGGGTCCAGACTGATCATCTACAAGCAGTGGGGGGAAAAAAAGAGTCCTTGATAGCTTTACAGTGGGCTCAACTGCTTAAATTCCCATTGTTCCCAAGTTTTTCAGCAAAAATGCAGAAATGTAAAAAGTCGTAGCACTCACAGATAAACGTATTTGAATAGATACTAGTATTACCACCTTAAAATATAAAACCTCTCACAAGCCTACAGGTCAGATTTATACATTTTAAGGATGCGTGGGAACCCAAACACACTTTATCAGTTGGCCCACTAGAGTTATGCTTCCTCTACTTATCTTGTGTGTCTGTTTGTGTTTTTTACCTCTCTCTGTTGGACATGGGCTTCATGAGATGAGGGTAAAACTTGCTGCTGTCACTTGACTCTTCCTCCTGAAGATAACAAAAGTCCCATTAAACAATTCCTGTCTTCTCATCTTAAACAGTTTCTCACACATCAGTGGCAACACCATTCAAGGTGCTCTTCAGTCTTTAGGAGCCACAGAGGGATTAAACGAGGGTTGGGGATTGAACTGCCATTACGATTAATGAGGAACCCACTATAACTTGCAGGTTACTCCTGATTTTATGCAAGTTCAGAAAACATTTTAGGTCACTAATTCAAAACTATACCCTTTAAGGTACTCTGAGTTACTTTTTTTAGAAATCCTGTGGCCCACTAAGAGCACCTCTGAGACAAAGAAAGATTTGTGCCCTACATAGATACTGCACCTGAAATCTACCAGGACAGTTAGATTTCTATTCAGTTAAATATGTTATAGTTTTCCTTCATAGAACATTTCAACACAAGATATTAAGCTGCAAGGGAATCCTTTTCTGGAGTGTAATAGGAAAAAAAAGCCGTTATCCAGTCTTAATTACAAGTGACCTGATCCCACCGCAAACTCTCACCACTTCCATCTATATGCATCACTCACTCGTTTCTTGAGCTGGTGTTTGGACTTCCTCTTCTCCTTGAGTCGACCGAGCCGCCGAGTCCCTCCTGATTTCCCAGGCAACCCATTAATACGCTGGCTCTTCCCTCCGATGATGCCCCGGCAGCTCTCTGAGCCACACTTGCAAACTTGCTGCAGAGAAAAGTGCAGTACAGCATGTGAGAAACATGCACAGGTGCAACAGAATGACTGAAAATAAGCGTTCTTTCAAAACTGTTTCTAGTGCTTCACCTGCTCTTCTGTATTGAAGGAATGGAAGTTGTAGTCGTAGGTGAGCTCAGTGCCGCTGCTGATGTCTTTGAGAGCAAAGAGACCTATTCTGTACACCCCGTTCACTGACCTGCAAAAAATTTGTATATTACAATGAGTGAAGCTTTTATGAGATTTTTAATACTTAAGGAGATATTCTCTGCTGTGAAAGGAAGCAAAGAAGCATGGTAAGTTTTAACCTGCCCACAGGCTTTGGAACAGCTTTTTTTTAAATAGCAGTTTAGTGATTTCATTTCAAAATCTGAGCTTACTGCAGTAACAACTGTCCCGACAGGGCTTGTACAACAACTAAAAGGATACTACACGAACTTCTATTCGTAGTGTTTTTGTGGTTTCACCAGCAGCTTACAGCCTCAGGGCGGTTCCTCTCGTGGACTCTTGATGCTGAGTCCAAAACCAAACCAATCTCCATAGTCTTCCATGCTATATTGCTAAATTTACAGCACGGTGCAAAAGCAGTTTTTGCTGCTGGTACTTTGAAGTGTGAATACATTGAAACAAATTAAGAAATGTCATCAGGGACAGTAGCTCTTTCGCTAAGAATATTTTAAATGACATAAATGTGTATTTACACATTTATTTACACTTAAAAACACTGTTGCTTGCAAACACTGATAAAACATTCAACAATGTTCAGTATTTGTTTATAACATCAGAAATATAATTATAGCTAATTTCCCTAAAATTTCATGGTATAACTTTGAGGCTATATCATCCACCCTAACTACAATAACCCCAAGATAGGCAGCTGAAGCCTTGCCAGGTCTCACATCCAGTTATTCAAATCACTAAAGTGGACATAGTTTGTGCAATTGGTGCCTTTTGGAACCATTTGATGGAATCATCTGACAAATGTCATGAGCCAAGCTTGCTAGTGTCAGCTTAAAGTTTAGCACACCACCATCACATCCAGTTCTACTCAGTTCTGGATCAGAAGAAACAGAATGGAGGTTCAAAACATTAAACTTGACACTTCAAGATAAAGATTCTAAATAACATATGGCATTATGGTGGCAGTGTCCATCTTTTAGATACAGTTAATGATATTCATAGGTCGCTCCATTCTTTGCAGCATAAGTGCTTTAACACATACACCTGAGTGAACATGACCAAGTCCAAGTGCAAACCACACTAAGAAGCTTCCATCAACCAAGAGATCCAAATCCAGAACCTGGTTGCTGTGAGGAAACAGTACTAAGCACTGAACCACACTTCCCAAAGGTTAGGTAACAGGTATATGATTTCAGTTAATTATATAATTATACCCAAATGTGTAATTTTCAGGTTAATAGTGAACATTTTGACTTGATCACTTGAAAAGAGTCACTTTTTTAAGGGGTTCAGTTCTAGGCTAGGGATAAATTAAAAAAAACACTAACTACAACCAAAACATATTATATCCCTTTTACACAAGGATGTACAAACACAAATTTCTCCCTCAAGCAAAGCTTTAATTTCAAGTTAAAATGTGATGTTAGTCAATTACATCAAACCCAGTTTTAAAATTGGGACAAAAAGGGAATAGTCAGTGTGACAAATGTTCAACAAGTAATCCCTTTCTTCCTCTCTCCAAATGAAGCAGCGCTCCAGCTTTTCACTATTCTTGTAAGAATAAAGCACACCATTCTGCTTGCCAGCCGCTTGATAATTTATTCCTTCTATAGGGGTAAAAAGCTGGTTCAGCGCATTGTCTTCAGCCACTACAGCTGTATCTAAGGCCCGGCTGCATGTAATCTCTCTTCTGTGACAAGACGGATGACTCGTCAGGCTTTGTGCTGAAAATCCTCCATCCTTGTAGAGTCTTTTATTTCAGGAGTGCACACAGGCACCCGCAGACCAGTGTCCTAGATTGTGAACCGGTCTACGTTGGAGGGCAGAGGGTACAACGTGATAGTAAACTCTATGATGTCATTAGCTTTCTACAATCAAACCCTCTAACAGAGTTGGCACGTTCACTAAAAGAACTAAAGATAAACTAAGCAGGTTTCACTTAGAAAAGCGAGGCAAAGGAAGGCCTGCTCAGCCAGGTCTCCAAGAACTGTGGATTTAAACATGCTGTGAGAACAAGCCCTCAGGAAAAAAAGAGAATTGTTTTGGCAGAGTGTAAGGGCTTTAAGCCATTAAGGTCTCTGAACACTGGAAGAAAAGGAGTGAGGTGATCTCATCAGATTACCACAACCACATTAATAAGGTTGGGGTTTCAAGGTAGAGCCTTCTCATTTACAGAGCGGTGCACCTGCAACATGTGTCTCTTTTAGAGCTATTATGTACGATACCAAAAGAGAGGCAACAAATACTGCCTAGCATTCACTGTGACTACTTATCAATGTCTGTTCAACTGGTTTAACTGTACAGCTGCATGAATATAATAGGCTTTTCCCCAATTTCTGTGTTATTTATTATATACTGTTACTATGGTGCCTGCACATATTCAACATGGCACATTTTCAAATAATGAGTTCTGTGTTTACGGAGGTACTAACAGGCTTCAGACAGCATTAAATGCTTAGTTTCTGGTATTTTTGTGAGGATGGATATCCTGTTCTCCAAACCTGCTGCTCAAACCTTTTTTGTTTACCAGTAGCAGCAAACAAATGGTCTTAAAGGTAGAGTGGCTTTAATGAGAGAAGAGTTAAATGCCTCATTTCAGACAGAGGGGCTGCACCAAGGCGAGGCACACAATAAATAAACATTATTTTGAGCTGCAACATCATTATACTGCACTGTTACCTACTATAACCCCTGGTCTATAATACCATGAGTGAAAAGTCAAGAATGTGCCCGGACTTTATGTTGCTGGCCTTGTCTCCATTTGTCTAAATTCCACGGTACCAACTTTTGGGCCATTCCTAGTGTGTTATAACTATAGTCGGTTGCAGAGAAGAAGGGCTCAACCATTTTAATAACACACAGACAGCCTATTTAGGTAATAGGCTGGTCTATTTTAACATGCACCGACTTTCAAGAAAGCCACCGAAATTCTGAAGTATCAAGCTAGAACACTGCAATGAGCTCCTGTGACACTGCTGTCACATCGAGCAGCATCACTTCTTTAACACTGTGCCTTAATATCCCCTGTGACTAAATCGACCTGACAATATCTGCCTCACATGGTAACCTATACCGATTTGGACTATTATAGAGACACGGTGAGTATAAAAGCAGTATTCTATATCTGTATACCAAATGTGGTTCACACCAGGCCTCTATCCCATCCCTAACAACTTGTGGCAACTGCTCGTGCTCAGAGCCAAAAAGGCTTAGCCAAATCTGTTCTTTGGTAAGCACCCAAAAGCACCACAAGGGCATTAGCAGGGAAACAGTTCAAGGCTGCTGTGACACTCACCACTTCTGCATCTCACAGTTGGGTTCACAGCTGTGGTTTATGAAACGCGCCTCATTGCCCATTCTGTAGCTATCAATCACCATGCCGCTATCCAGGTTCAGGCAGTAGTGGCCACTGTGGGAGAAGTACTGTTCCATCATGCGACTCCTAAAACATAGAAGGTAGGAATGTGTTGAAGATACGAGAAAGAAATATACATCATCTAACACTAGTTTCATTGTATAGTAATGAAGATGTCCATCTCACCTGAACTCCTGTTCGCTAACAACTTCACCCAAATACTCAATGATGAACTGTCCTGAGCGGAGAGACTCCTTGGTGCGGATGCCCCACCCTTTCCCCTCAGTGCGGAAACGCTCCAGACACTGGACCCACTCATGTCTCTGGATATGCTGGTTGTCACATTGATCTCCACATGGACAGGTGCTGGGAGAACACTCAGCAAAGCTCATCCTGTGAAAAATATATTTTTTTTTAATTACAAAATAAGGCTGCTATTATAGGGAGCTTGGAAAGAAAAGCAACTGGACTTATTTAAGTTTCTTGAAGATGTTTTCACCTCTCATCCGAGAAGCTTCTTGATTACCATGACACCCCCCCTCAAACTCCAGACCTCTGAATCAGTCCACTCATTCTCAACTGTAAAATATCCTATCCAATCAGAACCATGGAAGAAACTAACACCTTTGCCAAGCTGTTATAAAATGCTGTCAACTGCTGCAGTGCCGCAGGGATATTTTCAACAGCCAGTGCTTGCTTGTTTTCAGCACCCCTGAGGCATGGTTTCTGTACAACATCTGAAGCACATTACTGTTTTTACTTTGCTCTGCTACATGCTAAAAACTCATTAAGATGTCAGATTGAAGAGGATATACTGGTTACAAACAATAAAAAAATAAAAAAATTAAAAAAAACAAAACATCCCCTTCCTATGGAGATCGGTTTGACTGGAGAGAAAGACAGCCTGAAGATGGAAATGGAGTGCAATGGCTGACATTCCTGTCTGATATCAGGCTACTTTTCTTCTGTCTTGACACCATGTTTTGCCCTCTATTCAAAATCACTTAATTCCTAAAACAAAGCAATGTAAAATAACATTTCTAAACAAGCACATGACTTCATCTGAATACTGAAAAGTAACATGAGACTTGTTGAAAACAGCCGATTATGATGGTGTGTCTTTACCTATTCAGGCATTCATCCATGCAGCCTTTTTCAGTTGAGTCTTCAGGAAGTCTACAGTTGCATGTAGTTGTTTCATAACCAGAGAGAGGCTTCACATCCACATAAACATCTGCAAAACATAAACAGAGTATTACCTTATCATTTTTACAGTGTTTGACACACAACGTTGAACTGTAGACACACATCTTTAATTCCTGTTTTTGTAACAAGTGAAGCAAATATCCTTACCTTATATATTTATAGGGAAACACATAAGTCTAACTAAGCTTCAAATTATATTTAGGCTGGTAAAAAATATAAATTAAAAAAAAATCCTTTCACTCACTTGATCTTATTTTTTTATAAAGGGGGACATCAGGCCTCTTGTGTAGCTGAAAGGAAGAAAGAGCGGTAAATGCAAAAGTGGTCGAAACAAAAATACATACTAAAAACCTCAGAAAGATTGATCACCTGATCATGTTTCCACAACCATAAGATGTCGTAAGGCAACTGGAAGTCAATGCGTTTCTGTCTCAGGTACTTTCCTGGGGGGAAAAAAAGCAGGGAGAATTTGGGAAGAGAGAAAAATCACTCAGTTGTATTTATGCTTCATCTTATCATAGCTGAAAACACAGGCCTGTGATAAACAGAGGAGAGTCCTGTTCCAAGAAACAGGTTTATCTGGATAATTTACTAGAGCCGTTTGAATCTTGGACACAGACTGAAGTAAAATGAGGTTTTCTAGGTTTTACTTTCCCTCCCTTGGCAAGTTATACAGCTAAATTCAAATTTGTGAAACCTGCCAACGATTGACTTCTGCATAAAGAAATTTAAGAAATGTGCTCGAAACGTCAACTAAATAAATAATTAAATCTACTTTCAGCTGTTCCCATATTCCCCAATTTGTCTCTTTTCTATCCTTCACTTGTTAGGTAAATGATTAAATGACTACACTATAAATAAATAGCTTGCTTTTTTGATGATCATAAAATAAGTCGATAGCAAAAATGAAAAAAATAAAACTCACCAACATGTATTGGAGCAGGAAACAATCCATACTCATGTTCCCCGGGTATATACTCTAGCTTCTCCTTCTTCAGCTGCAGAAGCTGACTACGGGGGCTGTAGAAGAGGAAAAGAAAAATGTGAAGGCAGTTCACTGGCTGTGCAGAAAAACTGTATGACACTATGAAGTGTTGCTGTCTGAATTAAAGATTAGTAGGGAGAGGATTTGGATCCCATAAGACTCACTCTTCAGTTTTGTACACATCAGAATATAACCCTGCTTTCTGGAACTTCTTCTTCGGAGGTCGTGCTGGCCTTTTCTCTCGCTGGGTGGCTATGGGCATAGGTGGAGCTTGTTCCCTGGAGACAGGGCCTGGGCCCTCTGGTGAGCAGTGGCCATCTGGCTTGGTTTCCACTGAGCTAAAGATAGAAACATGACTTGGTTTCTAGTGACAACTGGACTTAATAAATGTTATACATACCACCACTGAATCCTAATATTAGTATTCACTGTCATAGAGAAGAGTTTCTCAGGTCCAGTCTTGTTGAATATGCAATAGTGTATTATAATTTGCTTACCCATGAAGGCTCTGTAGCTCATCTTGGGTAAACCAGCTCCTTCCTGTCCCAGGTCTGGACCTTGCCACAAGGTTCCCTAGGTTTTCCTCTCTTTCGGGCAAGTGTCCCTCCATGTCTTCAGCCTCCCTGTCCTCTTCCACATCCTCCTCCTCCTCATCCCCTTCTCTCTCCCAGTGCTTCCGCTTCTGACCTTTTCTACGTTGGCCCTGGACTACAGACTCAATAGCATCAGTCACAGTATCACCCTCCCACCCTCTTCCCTCTGCTAACCGTTCCACTCCTTTCTCACGGTGCCGGACTTGATTCAAGTCTACCACAGGTGGAGGGGACGGTGGTGGGGAGGGTAACGGGTGTTTCCTGGGACGTCCAGGCCCCCTCTTCTTTACCACGTTGTTTCCTGTACGGGCCTGTCTCTGCAGCTTCTTGGCACGCAGGATTTTGTTGACATGGTGCAGACTGTATTTGGAGGGCTGTACCCGATGGGAGTTGTGAGACAGTGAGACATCCAGGCAACACTCCTGAGAGGGAGAGAGGCAGGATAAGGAGGTTGAGCTGTGGGAGTGAAACAGAGAAGACTGATGATGGTGCTGCTGGCGGTGGTGCAGGGATCCTTCAGGTTCTTCCGAGGTTGGGAGTGCAACACCCCTTGTCTGGATACCTGATGACCCTGAGGAGAGAAACGGAAAATGAATGGTTCATATCCCTGGAACTTAACATCAGAGAGAACAATCTTAAAAATTCCAAGTAGCAACAGGACAGTTGACTTGTCAGCACTCAGGAAACAGTGATACTACACTTATGCATGTCTTCTCTTGTTCCTTTAGGTCCTTTTCTATTCTCATACATGCTTCTAATCAGCCTTCAATTCTTTTAGAATTTCGTTAATCCAAGAGTAGCAGAAAAATGCCTGCTGAAATCTGTACAAATTGCTCTTTGATCATATTTCTTCTATAAGAAAACAAAAAAAGTACATCTCAAAAAAAACACCAGCACTTCTAAAGTGTGTAAATATCCCCTAGATGTATTCCACTGCTTCCAAACATTCTTTACACAGATGGAGAAAAAAAAAAAAACTATGTTTAAAGGACACTGTACACTAACAACAAAACTTCAACCAGCCTCGAAGCATGGGGGAGGTGGTATCATAGTCTAGGACTGCTTTGCAATCCTTTAAAGCACCATGAATTAAAGATAAATTAATTTTATCAACAATGTCAGGGAAGCGGTCCATGCCCTGAACCTTCGAAGAGGCTCTGGGTGATGAAACAAGACAAATGACCCAAATCCCACAATTAAATAACATCAGAATGGATGAAAAATAAGAAGATACAGGTTTTGGAATGGTATGGAAATATTCTAATGCAGACCCTAATGTTTTATGACAGTCCAAACCATCAAACCTCACACAGTTTCATTGAATGCATTTAATGTCTTTTTACTTGAGAAAAAGAAGTATTATTCTTACTCCTAACTCAAAATCCTTTAATTTTTTGGTCATCCATGCAAATCATTTATTTTTGACTGAAATATAAATTTCAAAAGAAAAAATAATAATACAACAATTCATACACTTAAGTGGACAGAAGTTGCGGGCAACTGTAAAAGTCTGAATGAATCATTAGACACATTGTGTATTAGAGCAGGGCGATATGACCAAAAATATTTATCACGATATACATTTGAAAATTTGCGATAACGATATAACTGACGATATAATTGACACTAGACAAAATACTTTACAACTCCACAACTTTATTAGTGCAAAAAACCTCATCAATGTATTTTCACTTAAACAAGCAGCTGTTTTTTATGTGCATTAAAGTTATATAAAAATTTAACAGTGCAAATGCAAATTCCTTGTTGACAGTTTAACCAAAAGGCATTTCCAGTGGAAATTGGCCGACATATCCTCAGCATAACCATGTATAATATCCACAAAACTTAAAAATAGGTTATACACACACAATACGGTAATATTATGTTGAAGCACACTACGTATCACTCCGCGAGGCTCCTGCCTTAACCGTAATGCTCCGACAATCCATCAAGCGGTGCGAGTTCGTAGCTTAGCAAAGTCGTACTGAAACATCTGACAGATTTTCGAGCGCCGTGTACCACATTAAATCGTTTCGAGGTCAGTAAACACAACCAGAATTCATACATAAGGCACACGGGATTATAAGGGGCACTGTCGATTTTCAGAAAAATCAAAGGATTGATTTTAAGTGTGCCGTATTTTTCAAACAACACGGTAATAACGACGCCCGCTAGCATGCGCTACCAAAATAGTGCTTTGTTGTGTATCTGACGGATAAAGCTAAACCAGTTCCACACCACTGAAGTTGCAGCATTTTTACAAACCAGTTCTGGTTCATCCGTTTCATTTAACGATCCACTTTAGCTCTTCTCATTCTGCGTCGCCGCCATGTGCGTACGTAAATATAGGCACTGCGCATGCGCGTTTTACCCATATTCTATCGCGATATTTCATTTTTCTATCATTGCCCAAAATTACACCGGTATTACCGTGAACGGTATGATATAGCCCAGCCCTATTGTGTATCCATTTAGATTAAAACCTCTTTTCATGATAGGGTTGTTCAAATAAGGACATTTAGCATAAAATTTGTGCCAAATCAAACATGCAGATCCATCTGCTGTGGTGACCACAATAAGGAAATAAGGAAGCACCTGAAAGTACAACCTCTTTTACCAGAGACAGTACTGCCAGACAGCAGACCGCATATCATCCTGTAATATAAGGTCAGAGTGCGATGACCACTTAATTAGCCAATCACTGGACCATATTTTTAACAGTCTAATTTCCATGTGCTGTGACATTTTCTCTTTGAATCAGCACATCTCAATGGAAGCCTCTTTCGCATCTATTCACACATGTCCTCTTCCAGCACACCCCTTACACTCTTTTTGCTACGCGTCACTCTCTCTACACCCACTACTCTGTCATTGTATATTTGTCAACTTCTGTCATTCCCCACTTGCGTTGTGTGGCAACCCAGTCCCCACCCTTGTCCTCCCCTACCTTCACAGTTCTGTCTGTGACCGCTGGGTGACCCCATGTCCTGAGCTCTAATCCAGGATTACCCTGGCTTGGTTTGAACTGCATCATGCTGCCTCAACAAGGACCTTTTGGCTTTCCATATTACTCATAGACACACGCATAAACATTAGGTAATACTCACATACAGTCAGCCTACCAATGCTCATACGCACATGTTAACGGCTCGTTAAGAGCCTCAAAGATGAAGCGAGATCTCTACCGCGGCACTGTGTCTTACATCAGCAACATAAAACCAGCCCAGGTGCTGGGTGTACCGATGGATAGGACTAGGCCCCACATTCTGAGCTTTTGAGGGAAAAGACTACTAAGTATAGCACGTTAACAAAATACTCCACCCTTCTAGCAAGATGAGCCCTGGCAGAAATGCTATATCTACAACTGTGGCTAACCACACACACAAAGGAGCTAGTTTAAGCAATTATGTATGCTTTTTTTGCCATGCTGGTAACCACTACTAAGAGCTACCAAATGTTACAGCATATGCACAGGAGATGTCATTGTGTCTTTAAAGTGGGCTTGTTCACTAAAATAAATGACCCATCCAGCTTAGTATTTTTTTTTCTTCCTAACACTGGAGAATTGTTAATTTTCCAGTGTTGTTCTGAGGTATGGATTTGAGACCCCACTTGCTGTGCCATATGGCAATAGCTGCCCACATACAGGAGTCAGTGCTGGATCTAATTGATTGCACACTGTGCCAGTTTTGCCAGAGCTGTCCAAAACTATAAAGCCCATCAAACAGCAGCCAATCACATTTAGACACAGAATTCACAATACAAATGAATCAGAACTATTTCAGGAAAGATGATTTTGGTGGAAAATTAACTCCTGTAACCTTTAACAATGTCACATTTAATTAAGGTCAAATGATTTTCTGTACAGAAAAGTTATCAAAGACGCAAGCTTGAAAAGCTACACAGATCATAAAGGATTTAATGGAGGAAATATCCAAGAGGAGGTGAAGGCAAATTGCTCCCTGCTGCTTTAAAATATTACGTTTTTAATAACCTATGCTACAAACATGCCAAGATTATTCAAGCAAGGTATTAAGCAATTATGTTTTCCTGCCACTTTGCATTTACTTTTTTTATAAGCTCTGCCATAAAATTAATTTTATTATGGGGTACACTAGGAGCACATTTAATTGGAATGCAGTCCAATACACCATCACCACCTATGATCTACATTTATAAAAAAAAAAAAAAGAAGAGCAAAATAAACCACCACCAGAAATTCACTTTTACTATAAATAAAAATAAAAGCTGAAAATACACAGATTTGCTTTTGTTTTTTTTAATTATTCCTAACCCAAACAACAGAGATTCCAAAAGTGACTTACCCAACTCTCTCCTCTCTGCTGATGTTGAGTGTTCCTTCCTCATTGGCCGGTCCATGTGAGAGAAGCTGGAGCTCTCTGTAACTACATCAGTCTTTCTGCTCCTGCCTCCTTTCAGTGAAGTGCGGGTGATTGCTGAAGCAAACAGATTTGTACGCTTTGGAGAATCGTGGGTTTCTACATCCTCTGTGGGAGTGAGAGGCTCCTCATCCTCACTGTCCGAGCAGCCTGCTGGGTCTTCTGCCCGTCCGTCTGAGAAGGAACCCTGGCCAGGAGCCAATTGACTCCGTGACAGCTTTGAGTAGTCTGCTTCAGAGCTGCCTATCCTGAACCAGGACTCAGCTGAGTGGCCCTTTGAGCTGTTGCCCAATGCAAGCCTTGAAGGTCCTAGACAGGACATGGAGCTCTCTTTGCGCTTGTACCTTTCAGCAGATGAGGATGAGGAAGAAGAGGGGGAGTTGGCAGAGGTAGTGGCAGCTTGCTTGCTGGCACTGGTGCTGGAGGTGTCTCGTCCAAAGCGGCATCGCTGTAAAGCCTCTGCCATTCCTAAACCACTAACTCGCTCTCCTTTCCCTGATGCTCCACTGTCAGAAATCCCTGCACTAGCTCGGCTCCCTGATCCACCTCTTGCTGCTTCCTCCCTGTCCTCCTCAGCACAGCGTTCTCTGTGTTTGTGTCTGTGTTTATGTTTGTGGTGCCAGTTGAAGGAGAGCTCAGAGGACATGGGTGGGTATAGGACAGGAGGCCGTCCTGCTCCCAGGTACTCCTGCCTTAGCAGCTTGTGTTTTTTCTTGTGAAACTTCGAGTGGTTCAGCAGGAGATGTGAAGGGTGGTGATGATGTAAGAAAGATGTGGGGGGAGGTGGGAAAGACGGTGAGTGGTGAGTGTGATGTGATGGGGCTGTGTGGGGTGACTGGTGGTGTGGGTGGGGATACAGCGCACTTGCTGGAGGATAACCTCTGTAATAGCCCAACCCCAGAGGTCCTGACGAGTAAGGAACACTATAGGAGGGGTGATAGAAGCCTCCACTTGAAAGGGGGAATCCAAGTCCAGGTACAAATGGAACCTCAGACATAGACTCCCTCAGTTTGGGAGGCCGTCCACGTTTCTTCTTCATATCCGGTTTACGAACATAGTGCAATGGGTCACAGGAGTATGGTGGATGAGAGTAGAAGCTGCCAAAGTTAACCCTGAAGATTGTAGGCAGGAGGTCTCTGTGAACATAATGATGCGGAGGAGGGCCGCCTGTGCCTCCTATGGCACCAGCAGCCCTGCCACCCACCCCTGGCACTCTACTTGATCCCGCTGCTATGCCTATTCCGCTTCCGAGCCGGTGCCCTGTGGTGCGGTGAGTTATGCGTATTTCACTTAGTCGCACAACAATCTCGTCCAGCTCAGCGAGGAAGTCTGGGTCGAGTCGTCGGGAGCGTAGCTGTAAGTACTTCTTCTTGCGTTTCCTCTTCTGCCTCTTTAGCTTGTCATAGCCGGGGCAGCCATGGCTTCGGCGTTTACATTTGTGCTTATGTTTCTCCTTGTGTCCCATTAAGGTCGTGGCGGGAGCTGCTGGGTGAGGTCTTCGGGGATCAGGTGATGACCTTGTCCCGTGGGGTGATGGAGACGGTGAAGGGTGTTCCATAAGTACATTGCTGTGTCGACGCCTGCCCCTCGAGTTAATACCCATCCCTGGACCCATAGCTGAACCCATGACACCTGGCATTAATAATCCACTGCCCATCCCAGGTGGGATGCCAATTGCACCCAAGCCACCTGCTCCTCCAGCTTTCTCACCACGGTCAGAGGTGCTGTTATTGTCTGTCCCTATACCACTGTCACTGGGCACCGTCTCCTCGCTGTGTGACTCACTCACTGGTGATGGCGTGGCTTCTTTTAGCTCACTCAGAGGGGCAGGGGAGGTGGGATGGAGTGGCCTGGGAGGGGAAAGCTTATGATAATGGTAGTGCTGCCTGTAATGGTGATGGTGGTGATGATATCCACGGCAAGATGACTTTTTCTGGGAGGCTGCTGGGACCCCAGACGATGACATCGAGCCCATCACTGGGTTGCGAGGATTAGGAGCTGAAAAGGTTGGAGGAGGAAGCGAGAATGTGTTATGGCTATGATGGGAGTTGGAATAGTGAGAGTGACCTGCAAAGTGCACTGAGCCTGGCTCCACAAAGCTACCATCGCTGATGGGACTGTGGCCTCCAGTCAATTGTGAGAGGGAGGGTGAGGAAAACACCTCTGAGGAGAGCGGGTGCTGCTGATGGGACTGTGACTGATGGGGATGAAGAGGAGAAGTGGTGTTTGGAGATATAAAGGTTTCTGAAGGTGACATTGTAGCTGACACATTAGTTGCCGCTTTTGGTTTACGGCCTCTCCTTTTACCCATGTATATTGTGCCCTTTTTACTGACATTAATTTGGGGCCCTAGTTTTCCTCCAAAAGAAGCAGCTAGGGATGACAATGACTGTGTTGCAGCTTCTGCTGTTGCAGCCATGCTACTAGTGGTGCCTTTAGGGGTGTCTTCTGACCTTGGGCCTAACAGGATTTGACTGAGAATACGCTTCCGCTTAACGCTTTTCATCTTATTGATCTTGCCAATAATAGTTTTCATGATAAGCTGCCCGTTTCCTTTGTTGCGGAATCTTTCCCCTGCTTCTGGAGCCAACGTGGGAGGCTGACCCTCCTGGGGTAAAGTAGGAGGAAGGCGCTTGGGGCGTCCACGTTTCCTAGGCATAGGTTTAGGAGGGTTCAAGTCCACCTCTGGGTGAAGAACAGGTGGGTCCTGTTCTTCTTTGGACTTCAACAAAGATGAAAAGACCTTAGAGGGGGGTAGCTTGTTAGGGGGATTCCCACGGGCCGGTGCATCAAGCCTTGGCATTTTGGACTTTGGCCTTCCTCTTTTTTTAGGCTGAGGTGGGAAGAGCTGTGACACTGAATTTTGTGACACAGGATTTGGTTTGACCTTATTTGGATTCGGGGGCCTGCCTACAGGTCTTTTAACTGGTGGCGTTGGAGTTTCCAGGCTTGAAGATAAAGGCATGGTGGTTTTGTTCTCAGTGAAGGGACTGTCTGGGCTTCTCTGACTTTGGGCTTTGTGCATAACACGTGTCCAGCGGGGTTTTCTTCCCCTGCGCTTTTTAAGGGGCTTGCTGTCCTGCTCTGCGGGAGAGTCTAGGGATGAATCAGGAGAGTCATCTCTGAGAGGCGTCTGTGGGCTTTCTTCATCATCATCATCATCGTCGTCATCGTCGTCGTCGTCATCATCATCATCATCATCATCATCATCATCTGGCTCCAGTGGGGAAGGTGTCCTTTGTCTAATAGACTCAGGGGGACTGCTAGTCCAACCGGGTCGGCTAGTATCCCGGTTGGGACTACGTTTACTTGGACTGGAACTTTTCCCCCTCTCAACTCGTACTGACTGGTTGCTTCCCCCTTTCTCTTTCCCTTCTGGCCTTCCAGTTGCTGTTAAAGGGGGGCACTTGGTTAAGTCTCTAGGCATGTCCCTGTCTTGCTCTCGCTCCCCTGCACTGCTTTCCTCTGCGAGGGCAGGAGACTCTCGTGCATGGTGTCCTTGTGAGGGAACAGGGGAGCCCAGGTGACTGACTGCACTCACGGTCCTCTGCTCCACCGATGATGATGAAGATGATGAAATGGGACACAATGAAGGTGACGTGGTATGGGGTAGGGAGTGAGCAGGGCGTAACGGTTGCTTAGAAATGCTACTGTTGCTGCTGTCACTGTTGCTTTCCTTTGACAGGACTGTCAGGCGATTATTGCCATAGGTGAATGCTGGGCTGTTGCTGCGACTACTGCTGTTGGTGCTGCTCATGCTGATACCGTTGTTTCCGCTGCTGCTAGCAGCTTTCCCAGTCCCATCCAAGTCCTCGTTCATCAGCGGCATCAGGGTGGTTGAATTTTCTAAAATACTGTCTTTGTTTCTAGACCCGTATGGCCGACCAGGTGGTCTTGACACAGGAGGTGGAGGAGAAAGGTGAACCATTCTTGAATATGTGTTCCTATTAGCCAAAGCTCTGTCTCGTTGCTTGGCTGTAGGGGCCATGAAGCCTGAGCTCGGAAGAGGAGGGCTGGGATCAATCTTTGCAGGTTTGGCTGGCTTAGGGGTCTTGGATGGTGGACAAGTTGCTATGAGTTGAGCTAATTTTTCAGTGACGGTTGGCGCTCCCCAACTCTGAACACCTTTGTCCTTATCTCTTTGACTGTCTGTGCTGTAGGTGCATTGAGGAGGCTTAACACCTTCAAGGCTGGGTTCTTTCGTTAAAGATAATGGTGGAGATGGTGAAGATGTCCGGGGGTTGGGTTGCGGAGTTGGCGCTTTCTTCCCAGAGGAATGCGTTTTGCTGTCTGGTGGAGGGCGGTGAAGGTTAAGTGGTCTCTCAGATGTGGTGGTAGCTGCTTTTGTGTCTGACTTTGAATCAGACTTGCAATCCATCTTTGGTGGACCCTGGAAGGGTGTTAGGGAGAAAAGGCAAGTGATTAATGAGAATAATAGAGATGAATGATTATTATGGTCAAGAAATAACAAACACACCACCCAAATTTCTAAATTATATGTATATAATTTTGAATGTGGTAAACAAGCAGCAGAGGTGCAAACTAGGACTGCTTGATTTGCAATTTGAAGGTGGTAATGTACAATATTAACGTTAAATATTATCTTTTACATATATACAGCACCAGGTACATCATAATTAAGATGTAAGCAATCTTGCACAACATTAAGAAATATTTTAAAAGAAAGCGTACAACAGAAACTGACACACATCATGACAACACACATGGGAAGTATCAGCAGCAAGTTAGACATTCATTGGTAAGATCTTTACTCCAACGGTGGTTCACAGGCATGGCCAGAGGGGGAAGTTACCCTCAGCACAATAACACTTATTAGGGTCAGACTGAGGACAGAGAGGGAGAGCGAGAGAAAGGGGTCATGCGGGGATGGGGGTGGAGAGTACACGGCCAGGCAGAGGACAGACGACACAGACGGAGGGTGATTGAAGGGGCCAGTGAGTGATGAATAGAGGCAAGCCAACTGAGAACACAATGAAAACTAAAGTAAAATTTATGCTCTGCTCTTTATTAGCGTAATAACACCGTGATTACTAGAGTAGCTTTGCTGTAGACCAATGGCTGGCTAATAACATTTTAAGGAAGTAAGGTGAATGAAAATAATTATACTAGTTGTCATCACTGAATGTTTAATTTTGTTCAAAGTGGAAAATCACTGCTGAACCCAAATAAATAAAATCCACAGCGTCTAGCCTCCATACCTTTTTTGCCGGAGCGCTCCCATTCATTTGGGAGGGTGTCAGGGTGGTAGTGCTGGCAGGAGGAGGAGCTAGAGGAGGTGGTGTGGGAGCTTTAGCAGTTGGGGCTGTTGAAGATGATGAGACGGGTGGTCTGTTTACACTGGGACTCTTTTCCCTCTCTTTTTCTCTGCCCTGTGAAGGACTCTGGCTCTGAGCGCCTGCCCCGTCACCTGTGGCGCCTGCACGGTTTCCACGGGCATTGCCTCCTCCACGACCCGTATGCCTCACAGTGGCTCTGAAAGCTGGTCGGCACACATAGTTCTCCAGGATCTTAGGAGGCTTCTTCATGCGTTTCGCCTGGAGGCCAATCTTCAGTTTGACATTGCCCTCGGACAGGCTGCTCTCTTTAATGGAGAAATGGGACTGGTCACCACCGGCACCTCCTGGCCCGCCTGTGCCTCCTGCACCAGCAGATGCAGTGGGGGTTCCCTCCTTCTCTCTGTCCCTCTTCTTTTCCTCCTCTTCTTCTTTCTTCCCACCCACTCCCTCCTTCTCTCGCTCCCCTGTGGGAGCACCAGACAGGAGAGGGGGTGGAGTTGCAGTCCTCCCTTGAATCTTCTGATCCATTAGATCGTTGGGGGGGGGGGGGGTACAAGTTTATGGAGTTTAAGGAGTGGTTGGTGTGGATACCAGGTACAGTTTTTGTCTGGGGATGGGATAAGGGTGAAGGGGGGAAAGGGGGAGGGGGATAACGGTGAGGGTGAAGCTCTCCTTGCTTTGGGGGCTTCTCTCCCTTCCTCGGCTGTCCAGCCCTATTTCTCCGTCCTTCAACTGCAGGACCAGGGACAGGTAGAGGGGAGAGAAAGAAGAAAAGGGAGGGTAGAGAAGATAAAAATAAATTCCACATTAGTCACTGAAATAGAAAAACACAAACACTGACAGTTTTAAACAGTCTTAAAATCAACGCTGGTGAAAGGCAGACAGAGGGCAACAATTTTATTATCTGTTTGGTTAGAGTGTCCTTCATCTCATCTCTGACACTTTTTATGGTGCGCTCATCCTCATAGATTATAACAATCTGTGACCTATTTACACAGCAAAGTCCCCTCTACCTCACCTCAGAAATGTAACCTTAGGAACAAGGACTTTGAATTGTCCACCTGCGATTTCCAAAGCAGATGTACTTTAGAGCAGTGGCTTCCAAACTGGGTGCCTAGAGACAGGTCCAGGTGTGGTTAGGGATTTTTTTAGTAAAGAAAAAAAAATTATTATTACAGGATTATAGAAAGTGGTAAATGACAATTTTTAGTTTACTATGCCAGTGCACATCAAAAGGCCTTGACTGATGCTAAAGACAACAGCATTTGTGAGAAACGCCTGTGAAAGCCACCCGTCATATGGCTTTAACTAGACCAGGGATATCAACAAGTCAACATAATGCCAAGCAAGCTCTAACCCAGAGATGGCAAGAACGCATGTACGACTGCATGCAAGTGTCTGACACAGACATGGATATAAGTTATAAGCCAGTGGAGTTTAGTCCAAAAGTAAAAACATTGTAAAAATCAGGCTCAATAGTTCATTTATCTGACAATATAATCAAAATAGTCACTCCTGCCATTCACGATGCCATTAGAGGTTATTTTCTCCCTTGAAATTTTGTTTGGCTTGCTCTTTGGTGTTCCTTGGAGTCAGTAGTTGATCCCACAGCACTGCCACATCCTTCCAAGTGTTACGGAGTAAGATGCAGAATGAGCAATCCCTTAAGTGTCCTCATTAGCTGCAGTGAAAACGGGTGCCTGTGATAGTGGCAAACAGCTCACATGCTAGCAGAAGAGAGCAGCATGCTTCTTAATTGTCCTCCTTGGGAGGACAGCCCAATTCAATGAAGTTGTCTACAGCTCCCCACGGCCTCGGAGTGATTTAATGCGGATTCGCCCCCAAGCAGGTGCTTTCTCTGGGTGAAGTCATTTGGAGGCAATTCAGAACTGTGACCTCAGCACACTAGGTCTCTGGGACTAGACGAGAGGATCCAGCCGCCTTTTCCAGCCTGAGTGATCAAGCGTCAACATGCCGGCGGTTTTTCTGCATCCTACATTAGTGGAGAGCACTAAAGGAGGTACTTAATGGAGCCTCAGGAAAGTCATACAAGTCATCACATCAGTAAAGCATCACGGTAAGATGAGAGGGAAAAAGTAAAACAAAATCTGCCTTGCAATAGTCTTACACCATGTTTGTTTTGGATTATGACAGTGGAAAACAGTAGTAGAGATTTTTTTTAAACCACACAGTAAACACTGCAGAATTTTTGGATTCTTGCCTGTGGTTCCCCACATGGTCCTTTCAGTGTTTACTTCAATTACTCACTCCATTTTGCCTCAAAACTCCACACTCCCCCTCGCTACACATACCACACTGAAAATCACACCTCCCACTTTTCTTTAACACTCCATCAATCTCTGTGTTTTTTCCCCCGGTTTTCTTTAAGCTTTTCCATCCTCTTCCTCCTCGATTTCGCAAACTTGGAAAGCACTGAGAATAGCACACAAACTAAAGTCACTGTGTTCCCACTTTAATCAAAAACACATTTCACCCATCACCCACCCCACCAACTCCTTTTCCCTGTGTCCTTCTTACACACAGTGACAAATGTTCTCCTCTTTCTTTTATGCTCACGGTGATGGGAGCCGCTTCCGTCGCATGACAGCAGCAATGCCAAAAATAAGCCACTTTAGTACCCAACTCTGTGGACGGCTAGTGACACAAGTCGGCAGAAAAGCCTCCCAGAGAGTCAAAACATTCCCCTCAACTCTAACAAGCTAAGTCAGGTCATTTACTGGCATTCGCTCCCCTGCTGATAATCTGACACCAGGCCACATCGCTTTCTAATTTCTCATTGATCAGCCTTAACACTCAAGTGTGTCATTTTCATGTCTAGCGCTGAGGTACTTTTTGTATATGCGAAGCAGTTAAACTACACTAGTCATTTCATTGCCATAGTCATACTGCAAAACAACTGAATAGCAACACTAGTGGTTTTGAAGGCTGATATTAGTCACGCCTGTCTGTCCTTTGCTTTTGCTTTCTGAGAAGACTTCTATGCAACGCTATAAACGCAAACAAATGCCAAAGAAAACCGATAAGATTCAACAATCAATTTCACTCCAACAACCTAAGAAATAGCAGAGCAGGGAGGAACGTAGTAAACAACTCCCGCTCCCCCTCTCTCATTTCTTCCCCCCTTTACTCCCTCCCTCCTTTCACTCCCTCCTCACTTTTGCACACGTTGTTCATAACTGCTTATTTCCCTTTGGCCATAGCAATAGTATCCCACCCACCCACCAACCAACCCACCCCCCTGCATCATTCACATGAGGGCTGGCGTCTGCCCTGAGAGCTCCCTGTCATTTCCAGAGCTCCACTGGTATTACTACAGGGCCGTGCTCAGAGGAGGGGGTGGAAGCAGGCAAATTCCTCTACTACTACAACCACCAGCACCACCACTGCCGCCGCTGCTTTGTATCATCCAGCAGCGGAAGTGCTATACAATTGTAACAGACCGTTGCTTTAAAAAAGAAAGAAGCGGGGACAATAATTAAACTCCCTGTTAACTCACTGCGACAAAGCGGAACGGAGAGGCAGGTGTCAGTCACACCTGCACCGTGCAAACATCTCCCACAGCCCAGGGAAGTTCAACCTGAGGACTTCCAGTACAGCGCAAAAACATACGTGCACTTTAATTTATTATGCATACCCTAAACGAAAAAAAGAACAAGAAAAAACGTGGCTAACCAGAGCATGAGTGAGCAAACCAAATAACGTTATCTGCTTTCGGTTTCCTGTGGTGCAGTCAACACAGCCCCTCAAGGGACCAACTCATGAGTCTGCGAACCGATCAGCCCTAATTTCCCCCGCAACTGCCCTTATCTAGTCATACTTGTAATTACTGTCTTAATACAAAAGAAACCGAGTATCTACATGCGGTTCTGCAAGCATGCTTTTGGGGTGGGAAGACGTCTACTCCTGCGTAAACAACACCTATCAACGTGCATCATTTCCACTCACCTCTGAAATAGTCCAGAAACGGTGTTCACATTATTTGGCTGTGTCCTGTCTTCTTGTGTATCAACGTGGTGGCCACATTTCCACCCCTTTTTTTAAAATAATCTTCCAACAGCTGAAAAGCCAAAATGAAAAAAAAAAACATGATCAGAACAATTTAAAAAGGGCTACAGTTTAAATATATATATATTAACGCTGTTGTGGGAGGATTACAAACAACCTCAAACGGAAACCACTGCACACAGCTCCTGACCGCTCACTAAAATTGATCGTTAACCTTGCCAAGCTCCAAGACACAAAGTTGCTGAGTGCCAACATGCAAAGCACCCCCACTCACTCCCCCTTAACAATTTTATTTCCACAACACTTAGCACTAACAGCCGGAGCGGTAAAGTAATAGTTGCCACTTGGAGCTTAATATAACCCCATGCATCACGAAAGGGTTGTTTATTTTGTAAAGAGCCAGCCCGTACAATCAGTCCAATAATAGACACGGGGCTACAGTCTCTATCAATGGCATTGGCAGCAGCTAACTAGCCATCTATCAGCAGCCTGTTTGAGAGCTATTTAAGCAAATTTCACTTAACTTAGACGCCGTGTAGGCAGCAAATGAATAACAAACGCCTACAGCTTTCATACAATTTGTGTAAACCGAGTGAAAGTGACACAACCCGGGACAAGTGATGTACATAATCTTGCATCTCCGTCACATTCTCGCAGGCACTCGTGTTACTACATCTCAGCTACGACGGCTAGCGATGCACTAGCAAGTGAGCTAAACCAGAAAAAAATCTCCCAACGTTACCTCAAAGACAAACGCGCATTTAAATCTGCTTAAAAACGCGAGTAAAAAAAAAACAGGGACTAATATTCCGGCGGTATAAAATAACAGATGCAGGGCTGTGTGGGTTATTTAAAAAAAAAAAAAAAAAAAAAAAACACTAACTGTCAACAAAATGGCGGCTGCGTTGAATCAACAGAGACCCGAAATGGATCTCCCTCTTATTTCTTCTTCCTCGGTGCCTAAATCCTTTTTTCCTCACGGCGATTGGTATCCGTAATATCTCCCAAGATGCTCCGAAATCCACTCCGACACACCGTTAGCTGGGCCTGGATGTGTCAGCGCGGGCCTCTCTCGTCAATCGGGCCTCCATGTCTGCTCAGCCCGTATCGCTACTGTGTCAGTACAACACGGGCATTCTCGGTCCCTGAGAGGAGGGAGGGAGGGAGGGAAGGAGGACGGACCGAGGAGGGCGGAGGGGAGAGGAGCGGAGAGGAGGTGAGGAGAGGAGAGCAAATGTCGGTTGTACGCGGTTCCTGCGGTCCCCAGTCATTGACAAAAATGACTGTGTTTCATTATTTCGCTATTTTCGGTTGCGCTAAGGCGAGGGTGTGTTTGGCGGTGCGCAACAGTCAACTGTCAAATCCCGGTTTCGTGCCTCCTTTCAAGGGGTCAAGCCTAAAAATAAACCATCCTGCCCTCTGTTGTCATGTTCGACTCTGATGGATTGGGCGACTAATCGATCACCCTCTGGCGTGTTTTTTTTCCCTTTCTTTTTTAATGCTTGTTTGTTTTTTGCTCTTACAGTTTTTTATTTGTTTTTTTTCTGGATAATAATAAAAAGCTGATTAAGTGATTTAAAATTGTCAAGAAAAATTCTTCTTTTATTTGCTCTGTCTCACCTGATCTCTAGCATCCGCCTCTGTCGCACTTCTCTGAGGTTTACCTCTTTTCCTCCTGCCTGGCAGCTCCGCATCCCTCCTCTACACACGTCCAAACTATAACTAATATCCTCATTTATAATTTTGTCCATCCTGGCAGCTCCCAATAAAAATCTTATAGCATATTCAGCTCTGCCACTTCCTGACTTTTTGTCAGTGCAACTGTCTCCACAGCGTACATCTTACTAGGTCTTGTAAACCTTCCCCTTCACTCTTGCCACAAATCATCCCTGACACCTGTCTCCACCCACTCATCCCTGCCTGCACTCTCTTCTTCCCCTCTCTCGAGCGCTATCCTTTGTTTTCAATGATTAACCTCAGTCATTTATTGGCATCTACCCTAACTACTACCTCTGCTCCTTGCAGCTTCACTGTTACACCTACCTCCCTCTTATTCACACACACTTATTCTGTTTTACTTCTACTTTCTTTCATTCGCTCTCTCTCCAGAACATACCTCCACCTCTCCAGGGTCTCTTCCACCTGCTCCCTACGCTCACTACGGATCACAGTGTAGATATATATGGACAGCAGCTGTACTGGTTAGGGATTAATAAATTTAATGTTGCATCTCTAATGAATACACAGCTAAGCACTGTTTCTGCTGTGCTTTTAAAACCATTGCAGCTGGGCTCCCACTTGTAAGGACAGCAGCCACTGTACTAAATCATACTTATTTATATGCTTACTGACCACTTTATAAGGTGCACCTGTCCACCTGCTCATTAACCAAAAAGGTCAGCCAATAACACAGCTCAATGCATATAGGCATGTAGACTAGATCAAAATGACCTGCAAGAGTTCAAACCAAGTATCAGAATGTGGGAGAAAGGTGATTTAAGTGGCTTTCATTGTGGTGTGGTTGTTAGTTCATGACAGGATAGTCTGAATGTTTCAGAAACTGCTGATCTACTGGGATTTTCACACACACTAACGTTTACAGAGAATCGTCTGAAGAGGAGAAAATATCAAGTGAGCTTAAATGTCTAGTTGATGCCTTGTGCCAACATGGGTTACCTGGGAATCCCAGCTTGCTCCCATAGTCCAAACACATGCATGTTCGGTTAACTGATGGCTGCTGTTTGAAACAATATAAAGCAGGAAAAAAGCAGCTTAGATAACATTTGGGGTCTGAAACAAGTGAATGTTCACCATTTTTGCTTAATAAATGAGTCATATTAATTCATAAAAGGTGTGACAATTCCTCTGCTGTCATAGACTAATAGATTGATATCTTAGATGACCAGTTCGACTATATAATGTGACTATTTTCTGAAGAAGAGCTATGTGGGGGTTTTTGTTTGTTTGTTTTTGGTATGAATTCCTGTTAAAGCTTACAGAGGTTTCAAATGGACAAAAAATGTCATCGAGCAGTTACTGACCACAAAATGCAAAAGAGACAAATAGAACTGGCAGATATGCACATAATTATGTCTTAATCCAGTGGTTCTTGAGCTGTGGGGCAGGCCCCAATGTTGCTGTGCACATAACCAGTTGAAACTGTGAACTGAAACCAAGATAAATCTTCTTCTTCTTCTTTTTTAAGGGAAAATAAAGAAAGCGTATCTTGCTGATGCCATTACGCTGCCCTTAAATAAAATTGAACATGGAGCTTTTTTATTGTTATGTTTTTATAAAAACTGTGGGCTATGTAGAATGAACTGTTTTTGGCTTATAAAGTTTGGGAACCACTATGTTTGTAAGTGACTGGTTAATATCTGCTTCTAAATCTGAGATATGTTAGGGAGAAAAGGCAGAGGAGACAGTAAAGATCACTGGGTTGGGCTTTAATAACGGCTGTACACAGGTAAAAGGTCAACAATATACTGCATTAAGAAACTCTCTTACCAAGAGAATAATGCATAATTCTGTGAGTTCCTCTTTGACAACCACAGATAGCTCAGTGGGGATTAGTTCATGACATCAAAATCGGTCATTCGGAAAACCACCTAAGAGTGCAGCGTAACAAGGAGGACACATCACCTCTGAATTTTGTCAGCAAACTCTCAGATGTAGCATAAAATGGTGACTATGCTGGAGTAGAAGTTCCAGAGATGCGTGAACCAAGTGAGAGTTAAAGCTGCAAATTATGACTGTGACGCATCTGTTTTATTTAAAAGCAGCTGATGTGTTGAGCGAAATTTCCGACGTGGGAGGTGTGACTCCTGAAAAAAGTACAATAAAGCAGAGTTGTTGCCCCGTTTCTCAGATTGCCTGCCTCTCCTGTTGCTCTGTCCTGAGGGAGCGGGATTCTGCGGGTTCCGATGTGGGCGGGAGGCTGTTGTCGACACCATCGAGGCTTTTGCGGCACACAGGGCAAGTGTCGTGCTTTGAGAGTAGAAAACCTCTTGTTAATCAGCAGGAACTATGTGACACAACACTCTTTATAGCATGCTACAACCTGAGAAATCTTTTATTTTTATTACCAGACCTTTAAACCCCTCAAACCCACTGACCCCAGCCTTACCAGCTCCAGCCACGGCACTATACATTCACTGTGGAAGTAATGAAGGCAGGGAAGCTTCCTTACAGTTTCCCCTAATGAATACTCTTCCCTGCAAACCGGACACTCCAGTCTGCAATCTAACAGGGAAAAAATGGAAGAAAAAGTATGAATGAGTATGTAAAAGAAGACAAACCCCCCCAAAATCCAGTTATTAGACAGGTCTGCAGACTATTGCAGTGTAACAAGGTAGTACAGACTATATACCTAATATGATTTATAACATCTTCTCAATAAATAATATTAATTGGTCTCTTTTTGCTACAAAGATGAAAAAAGGAAAGATTAGTGGAAAGGATAATGGGCAGTTTAAAGAAGATAAGAGTAGGGAGAGGAACATAAGAGGTAGGAAAGAAATATGATGAGGGAAGGAAAGATGGAAGGAGATAAATAATACAGGAGAAGGAAAGTAAAGCTACAAGGACATAAATAAGGAAAAGTAAAATAACCGCAATGGACAGGGAGTAAGCAGAGTGAGAGGAGAAAAGAAAACATAGAGGAAGGAAAGAAAACGGGGGAAAAAGAAGGAAGAGGAGCTAGATATAAATTACAGAAACACAGCAGGCGTAAAGTGAAAATAGCTAAAGGAAAGGAAAGATAAAAGAGGGAGGAAAATGTAGGAGAGGGAAAATACATATAGGATGATGGTGATAAGAGGAAGAGGAAAGGAAATGTAGGAATAGTGAAAGAATAAATAAATGCTATGAGGAGGCAAGGAACAACCAACGTGAGAAAAACAAAGATAAGAAGAAAAGACAGCATGAGGAAACATATGACCAGGCAGCTAAAATAATTACTGGTAGGAGAATTACAAGAAAGACACAACCAAGAAATTGAAGTCTTCATCTTCCAGCTGCTCTCATTAGGGGTCACCACAGAGGATCATCTGCTTCCATTTCACCCTATCCTTAGCTCCCTCTTCCGTTACACCAACCCTCTGCATGTCCCTCTGCTGTCACTGTATCCATCAATCTTCTCTGTGCTCTCCTTCTTTTCCTCCTGCATAGCAGCTCCATCTTAAGCATCCTTTGTCCAATTATATCCACTATCCTAACCTGAGCTGTCCCTCTGATGTACTCATTTCTAATCTGGCCCATGCTGGTCACTCCTAACAAAAATCTAAGCATCATCCACTCTGAGACATCCAGCTCTGCCTCCTGTGTTTTTTTTTATCAGTGCCACCGTCTCCAAACCATATCTCACAGCAGGGCTCACAACCTTCCCTTTCACTCTTACTGCTATTCTTCTGTAAATAAACCCCTGACACTTGTCCTGCTTCCTTCTACTGACTTTCATTCTTCTTCTCTCCAGATCATACCTCCACCTGCTCCCTGGCCTCACTACTCTCACAGTGTCGTCTGTGAGCATCATAGTCCATAGAGACTCCTTCCTGGCCTCGTCAGCCGGCATGTTCATCACCACTGCAAACAAGAAGGGGCTCAGTGGTGCTCCCTGATGTAATCCCACCCCATCTTGAATCCATCTGTCACTTCTACTGCATACCTCACTACTGTCTCATTGTCCTCATAAAAGTCCCGCACCACCCTTATGTACTTGTCTGTCACTCCTGACTTCCTCATGCAGTACCACATTTCCTCTATTGGTATCTTATCATACACTTTATCTACATCCACATAGACCTTCTCTGTACTTCCTAATAAACACTCTCAAAGCAAATATTACGTGTGCAGTGCCCTTCCTCAGTATGAACCCATACTGCTGCTCACTGATCAACAGCTTTCTTCTTGCCCTAACTTCAACAACTTTTTCCCAATCTTCATAGTATGTTTCTTCAGCTTATCACTCTGTAGTTACTACATCACCATCCCATGACTTTTTCTTTAAAAATCACTTAGCAGTACACTTCTCCATTCCTCCGGCATTCTCTCACTCTCCAAAACGGTGTTAAACAATCTGGTTAAAAAGTCTACTGCCCTCGCTCCTAGACATCTCCATACCTTCACAGGTATGTCATCTGGACAAACCACCATTTTAATCTTCTCATTTTCTTCATTCATCAGCTCTTCAAAGTCTTAATTTCATCCTTGACTATATTCATTAGCCATTACCATTTCTATCCTTGATCACCCTAACCTGCTGCACATCCTTTCCATCTTGAGGAAAGCATGTCCTCTCCTTCCCTAGTGTCCAGCTTTATATACAACTCACTGTAAGCTTTTTCCTTTTGCGTTTTCCACTTCTATTTGTATTTGTATTCTATTTTATTCTATTGTATATAGTATTTTATTTGATTCTATTCTATTGTGTACAGTATCTTATTCTTATCCCATTCCAGTGTTTTTCTAATTTTTGCTATGTAACTTTGCACTGTCCACTTTCTGCTATAACAAAACAAATTTTCCACGTGTGGGACTAATAAAAGCTCTCTTATCTTATCTTATCTTGTCTTATCTTATCTTATCCTCTCGTTGCCGTACACCGAGCCTCCCAACTTTCATAATCTCCCTGACAATCCCACTTTTTCTTCAAATACTGCACTTTACTTCTTCTTCTTTACTTCTACCACCAAGTCTTCTAGTCTTCTTTCCTCTGTCTAGAGCAGGGATATCAAACGCCACGGTCCACATACAGCCCAGTTTGAGTTTAAGTTAACCAGACCAGTGAAACTAAATGATAAAAAAGTTCTGGTAGTTTAAAGTATAAAGTTTTGGTTAATTTAGAGAAAAAAAAGTCAGACACTTATATAGAAGATTAAAAAAAAACACCTTTCTGTTTTTCCACTGTGATTTAACTGTTTATCCATTACTTAAGTACTTTGGTGTAGTGTGGGGAGGTCTTTGTTATTAGAAAAGGTGTAAAACTTATGAAAATACAGTGAAACATTCAAAATCACTTCTGCACGCCTTAACATTTCCCAGAGTTGTCCAGTAGGCTGGATCTCTATGGCACATTTGTCTTGACCGGGCCGATTCTGGTCTCCGGGCTTCATGTTTGACACACCTGGTCTAGAGGATACACTTTCGCGGCGGGCTCCCTCACCACTTCAGCTGTACTTTCCCAGTCATCTGGTAACTCTTCCCTACCACCCAGGGCCTGTCTCAACTCAGCTCTGTGCAACATTCTTCCTTTCTTTAACTTAAACCATTTAATCCGCAGAACAAGGAAAGTAAAGAGGTAATTACGGGGTAAGGAAAGAGGAGGAAGGGCAGAAAATATCAAAAGTAAAAGAAATGCAGAAGGACTGTATGTGTATCTTATGCAAACTCCAATGTCATATGTCAAAATTTTTAAAAAGCTACTGAGCTGTACTGGAGAGATCATGTGATCCGGTGTACATGTGCCACACTGGAATTCCCACCTGTCTGTTCTTGAGAGATGCAAACGGTTGGCAGGGATGAGATCATCTCCTTTTCTGCTGGGGGTGGACCTGTGTTCTCCAACTGTCCTAATAACTGTGTGAGTAGGAAGAGAAATGAGTGGTACGACTACAAATAGGTGAAGAAATGAATGGAGAATTGTGTGCAAACGATTTTATGTGAGTGTTTCAATAAAAGAAAACAATGAAGTAACGATGCTAGCACAGCGCTTCATAGACATTAGCTCTGGTGTCACTGACCTCCGTGATGACAGAGTCAAGACCGCTCTGACCCCACGCATAATCTCCAGGGATTGAGTACAACTGAAGGATGCTGGATCTGAGAAAGGAACCAAAAGGGAGAGCAGAACAAGACAAGAGGGCGCGTGAGAGAGGGGGCGGTTGTCACACAACGTTAGATTAATTCAAGAGCAAGTGATGTGAAATCTAAAATTAAAACCGTTTACAGTGCAGCTGGTGCAGCGCCGGGGTTTCCGTTGTTGGCAAACAGGCCAGCCAAGAACTGCTGCACCATCCTTAAATGAGCAGAAACGGACAGCTTTAGAGTGCTTAAACCAGGCTTTACTGTATTTTCACAGCTTCAGATCATACAGTCACTTTACTTTAGTTGGACTTAGTAAAGTCAACAGCTTTAAACATCAACTGATGTATAAAGCTGTTCTCTATAGTACGTATCATCCAGCATACACTTAGTCTGATACTGAACTGTTTTTGACTGCATGCATGTGTAAAGGGAAGGATAATGATTAAAAGCATAGACTGTATATAAAGGATGAATGTTTCCAGCTGTAAAAAGTTTTCAGAAAATACTTTTCTGATAAGTTTATGGTCTCATTTGCTAGTTTCATGTCTTACCGAATACAAAGTGATGTTTGTAATCAACCCAATATGACTCAAAATTGAGGACAAAAAGCAAGGTATGCTTTAGGGTGTGCCTTCTGTGTGATTGGTAAGTCACTACTCAGTGAGTGGGGAGTGTCTCGTGGGTTCTCAGTAAGATCCACCCTTTGCTCATGCTGTCCAAGGGGCTGAACAATGAAGTCAGTGTGAAAACACCAAAAACTGCAATTCCTCTAATGGCCACTTGACTCCAAAATCAAGTCAGTCCCCACAGACTCCCATATTTGAATTTCAAACTTTACAACACTGAAAAGAATGCTTACAGCCTGACAAAGAAGCTGGTTTTGGCTTCTGTGGATAGTTTTGCCCTTCAAAATAGTATTTTATTAGTATGCAGCACTGAAAGCGACTAAGCTGCTGCTTTTTCACAAGATGTCACCACAGTGGTTAGCTCTGGATGTTTGAGAGATTTGTATCTCCAGTAATTGAACCACCAACCTTTCACTTTCCAAGAAAAAGTGTGAACCATTACACTACACAGTAATTAGTGGAATATATCTGCAGCGTCGGCCGATGAGCACTTCACCCTCTCACCTAGACATGGTCACGTCTGGCTGCACAAAACTGGGATTGGATTCAAAATGCAGAGACCAAAATCACAGCGGTTATATCTGTTTCATTAAGGAGTCTGTGTTTATCGCTGGAAATATCAAATCATTACTGAGGTATCCTTACATGGGAAAACTTCACAAATATAGGAAATTAAAATATTACCGTGAATTGGAAGGTAAAGGTCAGCATATTTTCACAAATTTGAACCTGTAATGAGGCTGTTCACCGATTTAAACATAATCTTTCTGATTATGTGCTTGAAAAATAGTTTTAAACTGGTAGTATATGCATGATATTAAAGTTTTGGTCCTGTTATTGACCTTGGTTTTCATTTCTCTTTGGCTGTTGTTTCTGTATCGATAACACAGCACCCTGGTGGCGTTGTTTCTATATACCATGTTCACACACCCTTCAACTGCAGGCCTTTGTTCGAAGGTCCTAGACGGTGTCTCTTGCTCCGGGTTGGAAGGAGACTCTGGTTCTGTGGCCTCAGCAGGGCCCGGTGATGCTGGAAGAAGACGGCTCTGACCAGCAGATCCCTGCTCACCGTCATCAGGGTCGGACTCGGAGGAGGGCGGATGCGACAGCAGAGCAGAGCGCTCCATAAACAGCAGCTGCCATAACTTGGCGAGAGACCAGAGAAGCAATGTGTCAAACAAAGCTTTAGAGAAAGAGGAGTGTTCCTATTAAAATGCCATTTGTTAGGACGTACTTCTGAGAGCAGTGAGTTTGAATCTTCACTGGGAACAGATGCTCTGCTGGTCTGCAGGAGACTAGACAGTAAAGAAAATCTGTCAGTGGTGTTAAATGGAAAATTCATACATGCTTCACTCGTTATCAGTCTTTAACGACGTATATTTAAAATGCCTTCACGTGTTCCTTTTTTTAAATCAGAAAGCCATACCTGGAGTCTTCTGTTACTTCCTCAATGAAGCCAGAGTCACATCTGGGGCATACGAAATCCTCAAAGACAGAAAAAAATAAGCTTTTTTTTTTATAATAAGCTCATTTACTGTCACTGCCATTTCATTTTATAAGTACAGGCATTAATCTGCTAATCCTCAGGCAAGCCTGTCCGCAACATTTTAGAGCCTGGCTGCAGGGATTGGGCTGAAGTTGAACACAAATTTCTGGCACGCAGCCGACGTCCTGGTTTTTATTCCGGAGGTGATCTGCGCAGGCCAGTCAATTTTCCTCTCACTTCACTGTAGTGTAGACATTGTCAGTCTCAATACAGCCACGAAGATGGGCTTCAATATGCTTTACCATCCAGGATCAGACATAGTGTGGTCATATGTTGTGCATACTCATTGTCTCTATTGTTTAAGATACCACAGCTGCAGCATTGTGATTGACTTTTCAGTGTTTACAACTGAAAACACAACTTTAAAAGCACAATGCCAAGCAACCACTATAAGAAAGCCACGTGCTGTTTGGCAGGGTTGACCTGGGAGGAACTTTGCAGTCCAATACTAAATTAGAAAGTCTGTTTGAAGTATTTTCAGACTATGTTTAAGAAATGTACTTTGAAAAAATATATATATAAATCCCTCTTCCTGAGTGTCAGGAGGTAGATCAGATTGTCTACCATTCTGAAAGTTGTTGGTTTGATTTTCCTTAGTCTGAATGTCAAAGTATCCTTGGGCAAGATATTGAACCCGGATGCATTCATTGGAGTGCAAGTGTGTATGTGAATATTAGGCAAAAAGCGCTTCGAAAAGAGTGCTTGTATGAATATGCGTGTGAATGCAGGAGCCTAGTTTGTAGTAAGAGCTCAAAATGAGCACAACAGGTTATATAAGTACAGCCCATTATATCAATTTTAACAGATATATACAATAAAAGAAAGGATTCAGTATTTACTTTAGAATTTTGTTTGCTGGTATTGCGAACATCCAATCATTTAGACGTTGATTTAATAAATAAAGTATTACTTTAGGGACACCCTCAAACCAAAAGGAATAACAGCAGAAAGTCTGGCGTATTCCTAAAATCCTACAAACGTGCGTTTTCGTTCTGCGTCACACAATACCAGTGCGTAATTACGCCACGGAAAGTGTCAGCTGCGCAACAAATGCGCTCCACTGTGCGCTCTCCGTTTTACCTCCAAGAGAAACTGACTTAAAGTAAACGAAGTTCAACCTTTCAGTCCGCCACATCAAGCTGAATGTGTGTCATTAAACAGCAACGGAGAACTATTTTTTAAATCCTGGTGGTAAATGTGGCGACACCCACACGCCCCTCTGACGTCTCTCACACACAGCTGACGGGAGACAACTAGACACAAAGTGGCCAACAGTGGTGCTTCTAAATATGGCAACGTGAATCGCCACATTTTACTCCCTCACCCGCTCTAATAAGACTTCCGTACACGCTGTGTGCACACGAACGGCCAAAGACTGGCCGCCATAGCCCCATGTGTGCTTTAGGGGTACCAATTATTATAGGTTTTGGAGATAATAGTTACTAATCAATCAGTTACATCGGTTTGAAGAATCAGTTAATATTAATTCCACACCCTCCGGGGAGGAGAAATCATGGGTGATGCTCAGGCCAGCACGTGTGGAACAAAAACACTCTCCAAAGCAACTCACCGGGAGTTTGGGGTTTGTTTCACATTTACAGCAGTGACAGAAAAACCGGACTTGTGGCGTATCCCCAGCCTCCGCCATCTTCACGGTGAAGCGCAGTCCCTGACGTAGCTGTGGCAGCCCATAAAAGTCTCAGACGGCTGTCAGACGGATCAGAGCGGTCCAGGAGGGGGTTGATGTGTCCCAAAACCAAACTAAGACCTTTTTGAGAGGACACAATCTTCACACTGATGTTTTGATAAGCAAAACGTATAAAGGGTTTCTCTAGACTGGTTATGCCAATAATAAAAGTGTTTAAAAAAAAAAAAAAAATGTCACCGGCGGACTCGATCTTCCTCTGGTGGCAGCCGCAAAGATCAAGTTGCAGCCACCCGAGCTTAAATTTAAGCAACAAGTTGTAAGCATGACACCAAGGATGTAGTTTCCTTTCAGTTTGTTGGGTGTCGCCAGAGACGCTTCTCTCTTAAAAAAAAAAAAAAAAAAAAAAACCCACAATTTTTGGTGTAAAACAAAAGTGTCTCACTCCTTTTTATTCCTGGATCACATACAGTCTGAAACTTGAAACAGTAACAAAGGAGTACAAGTATGGTCAGAAATATTTCTTGTTGTTTCTTGATCATGGACGTGAAGCAAATCTGCAGCAACTGTGTGATGCTATCGTACAAATATGGACCAAAATCTGTGAGGAATGTTTTCAGCACCTTGTTGAATCTGCACATTAAGCTAGTTCTGAATGCAGAAAGGAGGTCCAAACACAAAGCTACAACTAATGAAGTGGCCAGTGCATGTGTACTGTCACATAGAGATTACAATCACTGACTATTTTAAGTGGTAAGCAGGAGAAAAACTTGATGATAAAACAGCTCTTTTGCCTCCCTTGCTGTGTGATCTCAGTAAACACCTTCCCAGTGACTTTATGGACTCGACTGTGAGTTTAAGACGATACTGAACAGAACCTGCTTGTGGGTTTACACCTCAGTGACCGAGAGGTTTAAAAGTGTCAGCTCGAGGCTTCAGAACAGGACTTAACTAACCAGTGGGTGACATCACATTGCCTATGTCCATCCTTTATATTATGTATATGATTAAAATTCAGTTTCTCTTTCTTTATGTTGATAACAGCTTGTCTAGATTAAACATTTTCACACTTTGTAATGCAATCCAGTGGGCCAGACTGAACCCTCTGCCAGGTCGTTTCTGGCCCACAGGCTACATGTTTGACGCCTTATTAGGGATAAATCCAATAAAGTTTGAAGGTTAATGGTTGTATGAAAGGTCAGTTACTGACAGTGAGGGCTAGAACTTGCTTAAGGTTGGATTTTCCACTATTAAAATGCAGGTGATCATCATTATTATTATCGTTCCAACAGGATGAGGGAATAACGGCAGCAGTAGACTGTGAAAGCATGACAATATATTTTAATAAAACCAGGACAGTGACACAGTCATGATATTCACAAGCAGTACTGAAAGAACAGTGACAGATACCAGAACCAAACCAACACATGTTCATCATCATTACAGTATGAAAGGTTTTGGCAATACAGTAAACGGGCATTCTCGTTTGGCATAATAACAACAAAACAAACTGGTTAGTTTGCACTTAAGCTACAAAAAAGTAGTGCTGGCTAAAGTTGAGCAAATCAGTTACGGATCAAATGTAGCAATGGCAACATTTCTGTGTTCAGCCCCAGTCTTACACTTTGCATTTTAACTGTAAATGTGGAAAATGTCAAGGCTAGCAGAATCCAACTTGGCACACAGCTGTCATTTCATAGTAAAAGCATCGTCCCTCTATTCACTGAAGCATCACTTTTCATATAAATTCATACAGCATCTTCTTGTTTTTTTATTATATTTTCCATCTTTCTGTTTCTTGAATCAACACTTACAATGTGCCGATTCCTGTTTGGTTTAATATAGGTAACTTGTCCTGTACGTCATAGGAAATTGGATAACCCCACATCTGTCTCATGCACGTGCTCTGAAATTAAGCAGGGGGTAATTATATAGACGCCACTTCCCTCCATCAAATTCTAATCACCTGTGGGGAAATGAATACCAAACTTAACCACCATCACACCCAAAGCTCCCCTCCTCCTCCTCCTCGTCTTATCCAACCGTCCCCGTTTGTTCTCTCTATCGAGGAGCGGTGAAGGCCCCCTGGGCAGCGTTGGCAGCGGCGCTGGCAGTAGCCTGGCGTACCGCCTGATTGGACATGACTCCAGTGGCGAACTCAGCCTGGGCCTTCTGAAAGCTGGCATCGGTTTGCCTGTACAGACTGTGGATCTGGAGCGGGAAAGACAAGAGTACGCTGACACCTGATCCTTGCAGCAATTCATCATCTTATTATGCACGCTGTGAGGGTGAAAACGATACCCACAACCTGATATTGTGGCTATTCTTCAGGCTCTTTATCTACTGAATGCTTCGCGGTACATGGACCACCTGGACTACGTGGTGAGAGGACTGTGTTTACCTGAAGCTTGGACAATTTTGTTCTTGCTCTACACCTTTGACTTTCCTACTCAAATTCGACCCACTTAATTTTTTAGCTTTTCAAGCATAAAGAATACAATTTATTTAGTTTGAATGAATATTCATGTGACATTTTCAACATTTCAAATAGTGAAGTTGTAAGACTTTCATATTTTCCCTAGAAAGATGCACAGACCCTGGCTCAGGTGAAGTGTGCTGTCACAGGGATATCCCTAAAACGGTCATCTCAGGTATTCAGGTCTGGTTGCTGCACAGAAGCCCAGCCCAGTATATGACAAATAAGGGTTATTTTGAACTGGGAATCATGTTAAGCTTTTCTATTAGAGTTCAAAAATGAAAGTAATGAGCTGTAAATGTCAGCTTTAAGCAACACTGAAACTCTCAATTGTTTTCTTATGCACTACAACAAAATCCTGGTTTTGTGCAAGACGGTTTCTGCTTTTAGAAACCAAGATGCAGTGGCATTAAAACACTTTATCCTGATATAATCACATATAAAAAGATAGAAATAACTCACTGCTATGCTAATACCATGAATCAGTGTGTGGAACAATCCTGTGCTATTGTTCCAACGACAAATCTGAACATCTGCTGATAAAAACAAGAGCCTTGACTTGAAGTTCTTTATGAGACATGAAAATATGAACAAATGTACCCTTTTCAGCATGATGACCCCCATAACGGTTTCTGCAGTAAAGAGAGCGGCATTGATCATCATGATCACACCGACACCGACGTGGGGGCTCAGAGCCGAAAGGCTCACAATCCAACCACTGAAGGACAGAGAGAGACACACAAAGCTCAAATATACAAGGACACATACAGTGAAAATAGGAGGTTTAAAATAGCATCCTCATTTGCCCCTAAAATTGAATAGTTATTGATAAAATAATATGTAAAGCAGGTATTAAATATACACTTATTATCTCTGTGTGCATTAACAAAACAAGCACTTCCACCACCAAATTAAACGCTTTTGAACAAAATAAGCCGTTTTTCAGCTCATTCGATTAATTTTTATGGCTTACAACAACTATAAATACATGATACAGAGAACAAGCACTGCACCCAGAATGAACAAAGTGCATGGACGAAGAACAACAAATGTAGGAATCACATTGCTCAAAGGATTTAGAAACAAATTTGTAGTTCTCTGGTTCTAGTAACAAAATCAGTTCTTTAGCAAATATGATTGGACTATCTTTCTCTACAGTTAAAAATAAGATCCAACTCTTAATGCTTCTAAATGAGCAGGATTTCTAGTATTGATCATATATAATACTTTAACTGAGCCATATACTTTTGGGTTTTAATGCAATAGTTGCTTTTCTATCAGTGAAGGACACAAAGCCCCCGGCAACTGTTAAATAACTGATCCCGTTTTTGAAAATCAAGCAGAGACATGCAGCTGTCTAAGGCCCCAGTCACACAAACTGGAGACCAGTTGGTGACCCCTAGCAACCACCAATTGCTGGGAAAAAATCAGTAGCTCTCAGTAATCAGTAACGCCTTTTTGAAATGTGTTGGTTTTGGGGATATGGCACAACTCTTACTTTTCTTATTGTTTATGGTTTGTAGTGAGAATTGCGTTTTCCAAATCTGGTTTGTAGACACATCTTCTCTGCATCTTTTTCCACAAACTATGCGTGATTGCAACAGTCTGTTAGCAATGGTGCAGCAGCCTCTTTGTGACCAGTTTCACCTACTGACTGCCAGCAACCACTCGCCAACTAGTCAGGAAATATGAATATTTCACAAGTAACTGGTGGTTGCCAGGAGGTTTTTCGACTGGGCTAACACAGAGATATTTGTTTAGGAACCTTACCTGAACCCCCATCCAGGGACGCCGATGGTCATGATGATAAAGACGACCACTTGGGCAAAGAAAACGAAGAAGAAGGCAAAGAAGTTGAAGGAGCTGTCACTCCTAGAAGAGGGAACAATATAATTACTAAGCTGGCTGCACAGTAACTAACAACTCAGTGTAATTTTTGCGACTGTACTGGGCAAAAACCCAAAAGGAAAACGACTCAAAACTTCTTCACCAAGACGGAGGTACACACCTGAAGGCTTTGTACATGGGTCGATACCAGCAGACAAAGGAGCAGGGAGTGAAAAGTAGGACCCACAGGATGGCGAGGCCGAGACCAACGCCAATACCACCGGACTGGTTGACGCAGAACAGGGCCAGGGAAGAGATCAGGTTGAAGACCAGCGTGCCTGTGCAGACTGGACATAGATAGGCAATAAAGACACTATGACTAAAAAGGAAAATAACTGCAGCCTGACTTCAGGGATCAAAACCAAACCCATCCTTCTCCCCTTTGGATCTGGCTGATGCAATATGATGCAATTTTTCACTAAATCTGTTGTTGTCTGCTGCCTGGTCAAGATTTCAGAGTGTGACAGACCGCTTTTAAAATAGCTCTACACTGTTTTTAAATATCTTGTTCTTTGCATGTTCACACAGGAACTGCATAATGTAATTTTAATAACACCTTTACAGTTTTACAGATCAGGCACCTCAAAATCTGATAATTCTGCAAAAATCTAAATTATAATTATTAATGATACTAGCAGTTACAAGCTGTTTTTACAGGATACACCCTGTGACAGCTCAGTGACCCTGAACTGCATCCGCTCAAGAAATGGATGGATGTATGGACAGATGGCAGGAGAGTCTGCAGTAGATCCTGCAGGTTTCAGGGCCTTTGTGGGTCAAACATGGTACCTTCCAGCCAAAGTCACATGCACATAAATGCCACAACGCAAGGACTCTTAGCAGCGGTTTTAATGCTGTGGCTGATTAATGTAAATGCTACATTTGACTTTGATCATACCCACTTTGATCTCAAGCGGGCCGGACCAAATCAGGTCAATTCAGTTTAATTATTCTGTCAGTGTAAAGAAGTTTAACTACACATTTAATCCCTGAGATATCTTAATATGAGAAAAAGAAGAAGAATTTCAACCGTACATCTCGGTTTTTCCAGATGACATAGAAATACAGCTGTAGTACATTCTAGAAATCTGTCAGCACAACTCAGTTGTCCAAATTCCAATCTTTGCCAGGCCAATTCTGGCCCCTGGGCCTTATATTTGATAGCTCTGCTTTAGCCATAAAAAAAACTGTAGAAGTACAAAAATAGAACTTGTTTCTGTTTTGTTTCCCCTTCTTCTATTCAGCAACATTCACTTTCTCTCTCACTTTCAAAATCAGTGTCAAGTTTTACTTTCATTGATGCCCTAAAGACTTGCGGACATGCAAACAACCCTGAAAACATTAAAGCCTCCTCTTACATTTTTCCTGGTCTAATCTAAGAGACAAGGTGTGGAGAAATTCTACAGTTTCTCTGTGAAGGAATCAACAAGAACTTGTGCAAGTTTAGCCAGCTGGACTGGTTGTTGTGCAGATGCCCCGTGTCAGTGTCCCCGAGTCTTCGATCTAACAGTGAAGTGAGAGTCTTTGTACAAATATTCAAGCTCTACTGCCAGACAGCGCAGGAGAAGTCACGCATGCACGAGCTAGCGTTTACTGCCTCTAACTAGGAAGTCTTTAGTGTTAACATAAGAGTATTTTAAAGGATAAAATTCCCTTCACGCTAAAAAAAAACTTCATTATGATGTTAAATTCTAACACTGATGCTGCAAATTAATAGTAAACTGTTAAAAGTTGCAGGAACTCACACAACCAGAAGTAGTACATGATGGTGACTGTGCGCTGGAACCGCTGGCTGATCTCCACATTGATGTCCTGATAGAAGCAGGGACCCACAGGACAGAAGGAAGGCAGCGGGGGCCAGTTATTCTGCCGGGCTGAAGAAGAAAACAGTCAAAAACACTTTGGTGTTACTGGGATGTCATCAGTTTATTTCCTGTTTGTTTTAATAGGTGTTAGAATGTATGAACACATCACTCCAGTTTTAGCAAATTTACATCTACTCCCTGCCCATTATCGTATTGATTTTAAGATTCTTTTACTTTCTTTCAAAGTTTGAAATCATATGGCGCCCAGTTATTTAAGCAAACTCCTCAACATATATAACCCCAAAAGAGCACTGAGATAGTCCAGCCAGATCCTCTCAGTGCAACTGAGGTCTCAGCTGAAGCATAAAAGAAGATCGGGCCTTCGCAGTTGCAGCGCCTAGACTCTGGAATAACTTGCCAGACAGATATTCATACTTGAGTCTATTCAGTCTTTTAAATCGTGTCTTTAAACTCACTTTTTTATATTGGTTTTTATTTCTAGTTCAGTTTGAATACCATCAGGCTTGTTTTATGGTTGCTACGTTTGTTTTGTTTTTATGTTAATACTTTCTCATTGCCTCATCTTATTTATCTGTACTTGTTTTTAAATTGTTTTCTCTTGTTCTTAACTAATTGTGAAGCACTTTGTTGCTTTTAAATGTGCTATAGAAATACATTTGATTTGATTTGATTCATTTAAGTCCATTAAACCTTATCATATTTATATTACAGGATGTTTGTACTTGTCTTTGTGCAGATTCTAAAATAGTGCTCTGACAATTTTGGACATATCGTGACAAAATTTAATCAGCACCTCTCACTGGACCTCCTGTGGATCAGCTGACTTAATTTGCAAAGTAACTTTTCTATATTTTTTTTATAGCCGTGCAAAACTTTAGGTTCATACTCAGCAGATTTTCATGACTGAATAGGCAAGAAAGAGTTCCTCTGTGATCCAGACTCGTCTGTGTGTTTAGACCTACAGCAATTTCATCCATGTCCAAAACTATTACACAGAACATGTAAACGCCAACGTTGTTCTTTCATAAGTACATTCAAGAATTTCAATGGATGAATATATTAGAACATTTCTTTGCCAAAGAAGCAATCAGTGACTAGAAGAAAATACAGGTTAAAAAAAAATAGAAGAAGAAGAAGAAAAAAGACACCTCTATCTATCGATCAATCGACAGATGATCAGACCCCAGCTTCTGCCCTTAAATGTCCCTCTTTCATCCACAGCCACTTTAAGGCTTTCTCTGTGGCCTCAGTGATGTTGCGAATGGGTCGTCTCCTCTTCTCTCCTATGATGTCATCCACAGTGCAGGCCCTGCAGAACGACTGCCCCACAAAACCTCTGCACCCAAGCTCAACAAGGAAACACTTTTCCCTCCCACCTTGCTTCTGGGCAAAGAGTGCAAAGAGTACTGTAAGCTCCAACATTGCAATGTCCTTTGTTACTCCTGACACCAGCACAATGTCGTGCCTTAGGGCAGTTCTTTTTTTTTTTTTTTTTTTTTTTTTTAAATGTGCAGAGGGAACTTCAGCTACTATCAGCTGCCTTAGGTGTTCTGCTGGATTTTTCTCCCACTTTTATGAAGCAGATGGTGGTTAGCTGGTGTTGTCACCAGATACTTTATATAGAGTAACCAGTTATGCATTGCACATATAAGCCTGGAAATGTGTTATATTCATGTTGTTACATCCGTTTATCTACTCTGTTGAGTTCACAAAGCAATGAAAAAAACTGGAGCCCAATTCCTTGTATCTGAGCACATACTTGATCAATAAAGCTGATTCTGAAAAATTTAATGTGGCTGGCTTCTTTGATTTGTGAAGCTGTGGGTGCTAAAAAAAACTTGCAGAAAACAAATTATGATTAAAAGTCTGCCAAATCTGAACCCAGCCCTGTAAACCCCAGGGTACTGTAACTTGGAAAATCAAAGGATGAACTTAAAATGTTGAAATAGAACATATTTTACAATACTCCCGTACACAGTAAGAAATAAAAAATAAAGGTCGACGAGGATCTTTTAAATCTAAAGGTTTAAAATCCTCTCACTTGTCTACATTAACTCCCCATCCCATCATCCCCTCTATGTCTTACAGGCTCCTGGTCCAACGCTGTGTGCCGCAAGCTCCCGCTCTCTCCTCTCCAGCTCCTGGGCTTTCTTCTCCAGCTCCTCCTGCTTCCTCATCAGCTCTGCTGTGGCAGCATTCACTACAGGCTAGCACAGAAAGAATGAGGCATCAGAACTCTATATCAAAGTTATTATGCATAATTATGTATATAGGTCCCAAAGTTGCTCCAATGGTTGTGCTTAGGTATATTACTGGTTCAAGTGAGTCATTCAGACAGGTCTGCCTAAGACTGTGGTGGGATCCACAAAGCTGGTGGCAATAAAAAATCATGCAAATTAAGTCCCGTCCTGCTGATTCTTTCTGTGGTTTCTTTTTAAGCATTCAGCACCCAGACATACACAGCAGGAAATAGTGCAATGCTTCATTTTAATAGCCATAAAAACACTTAACATGGCACTAACAAAACTTTTAGTACAATCCTGTTTTATACATCCAGCAGCCCCTGAACGTCCTGATGGTAAGCTGATACAAATCACAGTATGGAGGGTCTTTACTGTAGGGTGTATACCTGGGAGTTGTAGGAGCCATAGTTGCGAGGCTCGGTAGGTGTTGTCGTGCTAGGCGGGGTCTGCACAGGTGCAGATGGAGCAGGTGCAGATGGAGGAGTGGCTTCATATGGTGGAGGAGGCTGTAGCATGGTTAAAAAACAAAAACCGACATCATACATCAGTCTGACGAAAAACTGTGGTCACCAAAACATGATTCCAAGTGAACGAAAGAATTAAGAATTAAAGTATTTATTGTTAATTAATTAAAAGTATTAAAAGTATCAAGTACAATCCCTTCACAACACATGATTATTAAACAATCATTAACAGCTATGCTTTTGAGACAACGTTTACAAGCTTAAACATTTCTAAAAACTAAAGGAAATCAATCCACTTTTTGTGAACTGATCTTTCTAGATAATTCTGAGCACAAAGCTTCAGGTAACAGCATTTAGACCTCTTCATTCTAATAGTGAAAAGCCTTTTATCCCATATCACACACACACAGCAATATCCTGGGGAGCAATAACCTTGTCTACTCATGGTGGCTTCACTCATTTGACTTTTATGCCCCACCGGTTTAAGCCATTATCATAATCATCATCCCCCCTTACTTTCAGAATTTAATAATTTAGAGTCAGTTAGTCAAACCCTTAAATTTGTTTTTACAGCATGCTGTGATTTTTCTGTTATTTTAAGGAGAAAAAAATGTGTCAATAGGTACCAGAACAGAATTTAGGGTGATTCGTTTTAACATAAAAGATGTGTATGATAATATAATAAATCTGGGTTTAACTAAGGAGAAACATTTTAAAGTGATGTATTCTCTTCATTATGCTCATGTTTCCTAAACTTTAACCACCTGTAGTATCATGGAGAAGGTGATGTTTAACCAGTCTTCTATGCCTGGGATTTCTGGTTTAGGCCATTTCTTTGAATTGCTTTTCTGGATGATAAAGTTAAGATTCCAAACAGGTATTTTATTTTGAAGTTTCCACATGGGGAATTCCATCCACCCTCTGATTTCTAGCACTTCATCATGAAACAGTCAACAATGCAAACAATGACAATATCAGAAATCTCAAAGTCTTTAATTAAATAAAAGTGAAGTAAAATGGATTCAGAGTACGAGGAGACTTAAAAAAAAAAAACAAATCCTAGAAATATTTCTACTGTGGCTGCTGTATGTCATGTTCTGCCGTTATACTGGGGTGTCTGTGAAGGAACTACATGCACAATTTGTCATGCTGCAGGTACTGCTCCTAATCGAGAAAAGCAGCCACACTTCTGTGTAAAAAGATCAACTTTTGCCTCACCGCCATTCATAAGTTAGAGCCTGTCATCTAAGATGCTGCAGAACATGTTAAAGAGCAGAGTTTTGTTTTTGTTTTTTTGTTTTTTACATATTTATGAACTCTCAAACTTGAAAGTCCACAGCTAATCTCAGTAAATCTAAGCTTCCTCATTCCCTGCATGGAGATTTGCAGATAAAGATAAAAAAGGACCAAAAGCAGAAAAGTCCATCATCAAAGCAAACTTTTTTTCTCAGAAATCTACTGTATAGGAATTTATTTAATTTATTTATAAATAACAGCATTTTTGATCCATCCATCAATCCTCTTCTGCTTAGTATGTTTAGTTGTAGATTATAATTCTTTAAATGTTACACTGACAGCAGTTCACTAATAAACACAATACAAATATATAGGACGGTATGTTGGACCCCTGTGACATCCCACTCCTGCTTTTTTCCACACAAATCAAACCATATCTGATGAAAAGAACTTAAAGTATTTGCTCACTTTGCTTCACAATAGAGTTTTTAAATGGACTCAAAAAGACCCCAGTGGTGTATTCATATGTGTGGGTTTGTAACATTAAACAGGAAGTGGCCCATCTGTGTGGCAAATGTGACCCAAATTTCATAGAAGCTTATGGGAGGTTATTTCCCATCATTTAACAATATAGACTTTATTGTAATGTAATTTATTTGTAAATGTTCCATAATTAGGAATCTTATTTTGACATTCTTCAGTTATTTCAGTCTAAAAATTGATTGAGTATACAGTTAAAAAAATGCTTATTAATGATGTAAGTGTTACAGAATCACCGGTTTATCTACATTTTAATGTTAAAATTATGCTGTTATACTCTATAATATATAACTGACTCATAAATGACCAGAGTCTGATATTTTAATTGCTAGAACTTGGTTGCTTGAGGGTTAAAAGCCTTTTTACCCTGTGAAGTTCCACTTGTACCACATCTTTACTGTTGCAAAAATCCCCCACAGATTTCAAATCAGGATTCTCTGATTTCCATGCCTCTCTATTAGAAATGGTCTGGTCTGCTTTTCAGGAAAATCAGGGTAACACGAGGGTGCAATCCACATACAACTGTAAATATTGTTGTGAGAAAGTATGCAGCTTGTGAACTCTGCTACAAATGCTACATAAACAAGTCCAAGTTTAGTTCCTGTTGCTGCAGAGTTTGCTAGTATCAAAGACAGACAGGAAGTACACGTGAACTCAAGGTGTTTCCTAGCAACAAAAACCTAGTTATATAGCGAGGACCTCAGCTGTTTCCCAGCAACAAAAAGCCCTGAACTCCAAAACCTGCAGCTGAGAAGTGTATCACACATACTGTTAAACACTAATGTTAAGTCAAATCAGAGAACTCGCTTTAGGGCCCAGCATCTCACAGGGCAAAAAGTGTGTTTGACAGACATCAGTCTCAACATATAAAGCAGAAAGAGAGATGCTAGGTGTAACACAGAAACCGTTTCATCAGATAGTCTCTTTGCTCCCCACAAACAGTCACAATAAATGGCTGCCCCTCCCTGGGCCTGGTTCTGCTGGTGGTCTCTTCCTATTAAAGGAGCTACTCCCCCACAGTTACCGTGTGCTTGCTCATAGAGAATCACCTGATCGCTTGGGTTCTCTCTCTAATATTCTGGGGTCCTTAGTTTACTGTATAAAGTCCTTTAAGATGACTGCTGTATACAGTTGTGGTCAGAAGTCTCTCATCCATACAGGCTCAAATATAGTTAAATCTTTTAATGTGATCCTGAAGATTCAACAGTTTCTTTTAGCTTGACAGGGCCAACACCTATTAACTTCTCATTAGTGATCATGATTGACCTCAGCTGGTAGATTCTCTTTGCCAGCACTCATTGGATTGTCTAATACTCAGTCAATATCTAAGAAAGACAACTGTAGATTTACACAAGCTGGGAAGGTCTCTTGGAACCATTTTTAAACAACTGCAGATGCCAAAACAACTGTATGAAAGTACATGTTATTCAGATGTGTCACCACTTTACCAAGGATGTTCAGGAACTCATGAACCATCAATGCTCAAGCCTGCCATGAACTAGAAACTGCTGGAACACCAGCAACACTGAACGAAGTGGGTTTTACGTCGTCATGGACCGAGAGGGTGCCGACCAAGAAAGGATGCCCTGCTCCAAAATCGACACCTTCAAGCCCGACTGAAATTTGGAGCTGCCCACATGTGGAGGCAATGACAAGAGGTATGTCTGGAGGAGTAAAGTATGTTTCCTCCAGATTCTCCAACTTTACTTCAAATCAACAGATAGACAGTAAAAACGTGGACATAACTAGTCATCAAAAATGGATAAAGCAGGCCATCATTACACTTAGAAAATGTATTCCATAGGCTCCCACCTCGTATCTGCTGAAAATGTGTGGACTAGGCTTAAAGGTAGCTCCACTAATATTTCACCAAATATTAGTGGAGCTGTATGTACATATTTGAGCCTGTGGATTAGAGAATATCCAAAACAAATTCAAACTTGTACCCAATTCTTGTTTTTTTTTAGTCATTAAAGATGTATGCTGTATAATCATTCTACCCTGGAAAAAGAAAAACTCAAAGAAATCATTAAAAGCCCCCAAATTATCATGTCCAAGACGAGTGTGTGTAAACTTCTTCATTTCTATATCAGAGCTGAGCGGACTCGAGCTGTGTCCTCTAACACACTGTCTGCACTGTATATGAAGAATATCAGCTGATACACAGTCTTCAGTCTTGTGTAATATTATAATATTGTTAATAAAAATGTATAATTAATAGTGTGTAATAAAACGGTTAACATGTGAGTACTTTCGCAACATAATCCTGAGGTCTCCTTCTGCTTTCAGACCTCTGAATCACCACAAATCCAGGCCCAGGGATTCAGACTGAATAAAAAGAGTGAAGTGAAACAAAACGGCCTCACTATGAGGACACCAAAGTGACTCTGCAGCGACTTACAAAAAGAAATAAAATTAACCATTATTCACAAGAACAACTGCGCTTTCCTAAGGATAATATCTCAGAGCTCGGGGTTATCTGTGCCAGGACGCTTTCTTAAATATTTGATACCAACTCAGGCTGGTCAACCTGCTGCAAACCAGAAGCCAGATGCTTAAAAATACACAAGATGCAGGAGAAACAGTGGATCTCTGTCTCCTTTGAAACAAAAGCAGAAAAAAATGGTTAAGTATAATAATGCTCACCGCAGTTGTATTATCAAATGGGTTGTAAAGGTCCAGTGTGGCATATCCTGTGCTGCTGCTGTGTTGAGTCACTGCAGGGTCCTAGCAGACAGGACAAAGACAGAGTTATTCAGCATAAATAAATCCTCATTTATTCATGTGCTCGCTGTTAATAAGAGCTACAAGTGGGCGAACACTGAGGAGGATCTGGCAGGCCCTGAAATAAGTCACATGAGCAACAACACGCCTGCTATTACACGGAGCCAACACCGGCCACTTTCATCCATCCACCCATACATCCATCCATTACCCTGACGTTAGCTTCATGCCTAACATCTCTCACCTGGAAAGGGTTTTGGTCCTCCATCGGTTCTGGGAAGCTCGTGTATTTTGACATCTCACTAGCGGCTAGCTTGAAGAAGCCACCGCGTACTCGCTGATGTCAGCGCTGGAGCAAAAAAAGAGAAGAAAAAATATCCCTGCGTTTGTTTCCGTTTCAAAAACGAAAGAACAGGCGCGGTGTGCTCGTTTTTAATCAAGGCAAACTATCTCCCCGCCCCTCTGGCTCTCATCTCAACTGTCACAGCTCTGGGTTTCACACGGGTCGATGGGTGTATTCAGCGGAGCTTTCTCTTATCCGGGGCCGGCTGTCAGTGTCCGGTTTGCGGCTGTGGGCAGAGCGTAGCCGTTAGTTTTTCTGGGAGGAAAAGGATCCGCGGTACAGGAAGTAAACAGCCGAAAGCTGGTCATGTGACTGCTGCTGCAGCGGAAACACGTGGGTTCTGTCGCGGCTGAAATAATCAGGTGTACACTGGATAGCATATACTGTATTATATTTGTTTATATTTAAGTGTACTGCTGTGTTTGGATAATAAGCGGTGAAACTCCGGCACAGAGAGTTGATATTCAGTGGGCCAGACAAACTAAAGCTGTTTCCTGATGACCTACCTTTTTTATTTATATCAAAGTGGTGAGGTGTGTGGTAAGAGTGGCGGATGGGTTCAAAGTGGGGGTGGAATTACATCAGGGATCGATTCTGAGCCACTTCTTGTTTGTAGTGGTGATGGACAGGTTGGCTGATGAAGTCAGGCAGGAGTCTTTGTGGAGTATGATGTTTGCAGATGACAGTGCGATTTGCAGGCAGAGTAGGAAGCGGGTGGAAGAGAGGCTGGAAAGGTGGAGGACAGAATACATACCTGGGATCATCCATCCAAAGTAATGGACAGTACATAAGGCAGTTACTTCTTGGTTTGGTCTCTTGCACTTAACATAATTTACACTGTCTCTTTTCTCATGCACTCTCTTACACCAGTGATTTTCTGACTGCATACACTATGATTAGTTTAGGTTCTTCTTTTATTTTGAAAAAAAAATTAAAATGTGTTGTTAATTTAACACTTATTTGCATCTTCCTTTTTGTCATGGCTGTGCAGTCTGGTTAGTGATGTTGGTTAGACCTGGTCAGCCTGAAGTGAAGCCTGAAATTGGCTTTCCGTTAAATCCACTTAGGAATCAATCAAATGTCAGTTTGCTCTGTGCAGTGACACAATGGGCAGCTTTGTTGAAGTGACTGGCCCTAAATGGTAACTAATAACACTTTCTGGTACAGCACCCTATATAAAGGGGTTAAAGGTTGGATTATTTGCTTAGTCTGACTTTTAAAAGAGTTAACGTTCTAAAAATCAGTAATAAAGAACATTGGACTTGCTCTGTCTGAATAGAACTGGGGTTAATCATGTATACTTGTTTGACCTCTGACCCTGTGGTAATGAGCTGCATATCGTTTATTAACTTAATATAATTTAAAATAATTGTTAGCCATGTTTACTTTTCTTTAAAGTGGTAAGAAACCTCTAAAAAATATATTTTTGTGTCAAACACTCACAGGTGTGTTTTTGTCGGGCAAGTCTTGTCAGTCTTTAGTATCTCACCCAGTTAGAAACCAGCACCATTAGCAAAGGTTTAATCATTAACCTACAATTGCAAAATTTTGCTCTTTTCCAGATTATTAATGTGCTTTATTGATATTCTCTTGCAGATTTTTACTGAGCATAAATCTAGTATAACGTGGCTATAATGCAAAATATATAGAGTGTCATGCTCTGCAGTTTTGTGGTGTTTTTGAGTTTTGAAATCTTAAGTTAATGTTTTCAGGTTTGGGCTGCTGCTTATTCTATGGTTTTGATTTATGTTTTCTATTAGATTTATCATTCTAATAAGAGCTATACATTCATTACATGAGAGGTTCCTTTTTAGTTTGTGATCGTTCCGTTCCCTTTAAAGATGCTTTACCATTCCAGTTTTGAATTCTTGTTTTTTTCACTTTTTTTCCGGCAAGCTTTGGAACGTGTTTGCCTTTTGAATGTGGGCCCTTTGTTTTGGGCCCACATTGTTTTGGGTTTTTTTTTCTTTAAAGCTATAGTGAAAATAAACACTTGCCTTTTGTTCACTGATTCGGAGGAGGCAGATGTGTTATTCCACAACAAAAGCGATCTGTCCAGGAACCATGACACTTTGTTCCTGATTTTCTGTTTGCTTTGAACCGTTTGTATTTTGTGTGTGCATACATCTTGGCCAATAAAGGCTCTTCTCCTCAGCGTTCATCACAGTGAGACCATTTGGAATGAGCTTAATTGAAATTTTGAGTTCAACAGCTAAAACTTCCAGACCATCAAAGGTAGAAGCACAGTTTTTATGCAGACTGGTCAAAGACATTTTGAAAAATGCCCGGTGAGGGCCTCTGAGCCTCCTTTAAAATTATTAACCAAAATACTTCATCCATGAATCTTTCTGTGCTGTTATGAAATTCCAGCTGCATGCTCAAAATTGTGCAAAATAAACCCTTACATGAATGGCTCATCTCAGTCTCTGATACTACTTTTGCTAACCTGAACTTCTCCTTTGATGATAAAAAGGTAATTACCTGTTCCTCCATTAGATGTCACTCTTGCACACAGCTGATCTCAGCTGAATGTGATTCAAAAGGCAGATTTAACCTCAGTTACCTTTTAAGGAGCTGGGACAAAGAATCACTTCTTACACTTTTTTTTTTTATTAAATCCCCTTTAAAGGTTATAATTTTTACTCCAAAAATGCTTTCTTCAGAGTTTCTTACAGGTCATACTCTGGCACAGACTGACACTCATGCTTCTCCTTTGATCCCAGCTCGTGTGCAGGATGCTTTAAAGCAAAACTTTAAAGGTTTTTTTAACTTCTCACATATTACCCTGCTGTCAGGACTAGAGAGGACCCTTAGCTCCACCAGTTTATCCACATTTCATGGCCTAATGAGTTTGGACAATCCGGCCTCGTCTCTTTTCATTATCTGCTCCTGCAAATCACGTTGGGGGTCACATGGGAGAGGACAGTCATGGGGTTTCCTAACAGACACACAGGCTGTCTCACACACACATACAGCACACACTCTGATATAGTTACTGTACATTAGTGACTTTTTATGAATATTTGTCTTCATGCATGAATAGGCATGCATTAATTACGACTAAATATTTAGCATACGTAAACTGGGCTTTTATACCCTTCTTGCTCACACATGAACTATGTTTTTTTTTTTGTTTTTTTTTGATCAGCTATGCATCCATAATTTGGAGAATATTTCCATTAAGAAAAGGCCAGAAATTCCCCTTATGAATTGGTCATCTTTAAGGATCTGCTGCTTTTCTTCATTTTACATTCTTGTAGACTGAAAAATTTGGGGTTTTACAGGATTCACTGATTAAAAAAAATCCTCATTGACAGCCTTAATAATGTCTATAACACATATATTAATAATATTGACTGGAACAGCTGAGGTGTCACTGCCACTGAAGTGCCATATTTACACTCTTCACAGGTTGCAGAATTACTAGCAGCAACTTCTGTAGCTTAACTGCTGCTCCTAAACCTACTCACAGGCTCCGCTTCATTTGTCTTTATGGCCACAGTTAGCAGCATCTGTGTTTGTCAGCTGACTTCTGTGACTCATCATTTCCTCTAATGGGTCTCGTCATGATTGGTCCAAATGGCCCCAAATCAAAAGCTGGATTCGGGTGCCTCCCAGTCCAAAACCACAGAATTCCTCAGCCAATCGAGCAATGCGAGGCTTTATGACATCACTGCCTGAGGAATGAACTGGCATAAGAATTGTTTGGAAAGTGACCCAGCTAAGGAGGGACCAGTCCAGACTGCTCCTATGAGGCTTGCAACCATCAGTCAAAGGGGTCATTTAGGCAGACTTTTGGGCATGTTATGTGTGTGTGTGTTTGCGCAATGCCAGTTTTCTTGTTGAGCAAATAGCAGAGAACATTCCAGCCTCTCCTGAGTGCAGTTAAAGTGTTGCGGTTTTGATGAGCACTTACACAATACCGCGGGCTTCATTGAGGCCATTCAAAACACACATTCTGGTTGTGAGACATAAAAGCACGTACATCATGGCTGAGGTTGTGTAAGCCGTAAATACTTGGTCACACAGAATACTTTCAGTGTCTTCAGTGTTTTTCAAGTACACATTTTTAGGTAGTTTAATTAAATACACCTAATTTATGTCTGCTATGCTGTTGTATACTTATAATCTTCTGCATTTCAGGTATTTTTACTCAACTATCTTAACGTGATTGCTATTATTATGCCACAGGTTTACCTTAAAAAAAACACACGCACACTTGTATATTTAGGCTTATTCAAGGCTTATGCCTTCAGAACTTCCTTAATTCTTTGTGTCAAAGATTGTTTGGTGCTGCAAACATTCTTTAGAGATTTTGTTCTGTACTGACATGACAACATCTCACAGTTTTTACAGATTTGCTGGCTGCACATTCATTATGCGAATCTCTTGTTCTACTCATTCCCAAAGGTGATCTGTCAGGACCTTCTTGCTGTGGTGCAACAGCGCTAACCGCCGCACCACCGTGCTGTCCTGCATCTAAACGAAGCTAAAGTGCTGCTAAGTGTGCCAAGAAAATATCCCCTGCACCATTATGCCACCAGCAGCCTGAAGTGTTCATACAAGGCAGGATGGATCAATGTGTTGGTGTTGTTTACACCAAATTCTGACCCTACTAGTAGAAATCAAGATTCATCAGATCAACCAACAAATCTCGAATCTTCTGTTATACAGTTCTGGTGAGCCCATGTGAACTGTAGCCTTAGTTTCCTGTTTTTAGTTGACAGGAGCAGCAACCGGTGTGGTCTTCTGCTGCTGCAGTCGATCTGAACGACGACGTGATTGTAACAAGTGGTTATTTAAGTTACTGTTGCCTTCCTAACATTCAAAGGAGTTTTTACATCAAGAAAACATTTTCTCCCCAGAAACTGGCCCTCACTGGATTTTTTCTCTTTTTTTCACCATTCTCTGTAATCCCAAGTGATGGAAAATCCTATCAGATCATCAGATTCTAAAAAATTCAGACCAGCTTGTCTAGCACCAACAACCATGTCACGTTCAAAGTCACTTAAACCAGCTTTGTTCATCCATTCTGATGCTCAGTTTGAACTTCAGCAGGTCATCTTAACCATGTCTGCATGCCTAAATGAACTGAATTGCTGTCATGTAGTGCGCAGATGTCACCAACTTTCTCCAGACTCAATCGCTACAGTCCTCCAAACTTCTTGTGGTTTTTGGATCAGCTCAAGAAGAGAGAGCTTCATGGAATGGGTTTCCATGGCCAAGGAGCTACATCCAAGTCTTACATCATCAAGTGCAATGCAAAGCATTGGATGCAGCGGTGTAAAGCACACCTACACTGGACTCTAGAGCAGTGGAGACGTGTTCTCTGGAGTGACGAATTACGCTTTTCCCCTCAGTCGATCTGTTGGACAAGTCTGGGTTTAGTGATTGCCAGGAGAACAGTACTTGTCTGACTTGTTTGTGCCCAGTGTAAAGTTTGGTAGAGGGGCGATTATAGTGCAGGGATGGGGTTTTTTTAGAATTGGGGCTCACCCCCTTAACTCCAGTGAAAGGAATTGGCCTGCACTGAGTCCTGACTCAGTCAACTCAAGAGAAGACCTTTGGGAAGAATTGAAGCCAAACCTTCTCATGAATGATCAGGATTGATCAAAAATTCCCATAAACACTCCGAAATCTCGTGGAAAGCCTTCCCAGAAGATTTGAAGCTGTTGTAGCTGCAAAGGCTGGACTTACATCATGTTAAACTCTGTGGATTAGGAATGGGACGTCACTCAAGTTCATATATGTGTGAAGGTGGACAAGCGAATACTTTTGGTAAGATGGTGCAAAACTGGTGGTATGGTAACAGTTCCACCAGAGAGTCTGCTCTAAACTCCTCTGCTGGTTTCAATGAATGACATTTCATGACCAAAAGAGGTGAACGTAGCTGTGAACAAATAAGTGTTGCAGAATCTTTTTGTCTTGTTTCCTGCCACTTTAGTTGTCTCACATACCCTAAGGTTTGATAATGATAAATGATAATTTACAGGTTAAGTACATTTATACTTTAAGTACATTTTGCTCATCATACCTCTATGCTTTTACCTCTTTCCCCTATAAAGACATTTGACAACCTCCCCTGTACCCTTAATGACGAGTTTCAACACATCGATATCTATCGGTAAAGATGTGGTTTAGGAAGCCTCACTTACTTCTTATGCACACTTCTTGTGCAATTTTGTTTTCAAAGCAGTCTTGGAATATGACAGAAACCCCTCAGTTCAGAAAAGAGACAAGGGTAGTCCCAGTAGAGATAAAATGTAAGGTGCATGGCTGTACTTGAGTAAAAGGTTTGATACTTTCTCCTCCAAATACACACACGTTCCCACTGAGGTTATTAATGACAGTCATCCTAAAGGAGGCCAAGTCCACCCACTGCTTGCTCAGCAATGTGTATATAAACTGGGAAGCACTTCAGAGGGGTTCTTGTCTGCACACTGTTTGCAAACCTGGAAAAACCATCACTGCCTGTGAACCATAGCTGTTCTCTTCTCAGGAAGTGCCTGAGACCCCGGAGGTCCATTTTTCACAGCAAGGTGAGGTTCAGACAAAACCACGCTGCTGAGTTTTCGGTGAGCAAAGGGTAGACTTTCTTGTTAACTACTGGCTCTCGTTTTGTTCGCACCCCAATATGGTGACAAATGATATTTTAGAGAGGAAATAGCTGGAAGTGTCCCAGCACAACATAACAGGAAGTCGGTCAACACTTTGTAACTGGGCACAGAACCAGAGAGAAGAGAGCCAGGGAGTTTTTAATCAGCATGCTCTGCATGTAGGCACAGCTGGAAAGCGGAGCGTAGAGTGTATAAACTCTCCTGATGCTAACTAATGTTCTCATGGCCACCCTCTCCCTTTCCCCTCACTCATTTCATTTTCCTCTCCACTCCCTGTTTCCCCCTCGTCTTTGCCAAGTGTCTCTCAAAGCAGAGTTTATGAAATATGAATTGTCTTTGGGAGTTTTCAAAATAATCAAATGCATATTGTAGTGATGAAAGAGAGCACGCAGAGGACAAGGGTTTGCAAATGGAAACAGCTTTTGGGGGAAAGGGTGTACGAATGGCAGACAGTAATGTAAAGTGATATGCAGACGGGAATAGGAGGTGCCGGGAGGGGACAACATAAAGAATGAGAGCTTGAAAAGAAATCAGATTTATATAAAACTGTTTATTAACATCTTTAAAAAAGATTTAGACACAGCTAGAAAGCTTTATTTGTTTTTTAAAAAAGGAATGTAGTATGATACATAATGAATAAGTTTTACTGTTATAAAAACAATACCAGCTGAAGCATTTTGAGAACTGTTTGACCTGACCAACACCGACTCTCTGGGAGGAAGAAGAAGAAGGAGAAAAACAAGGCGAGTAAATGTAAACCATGCGTGAGGCACAAAACAGAAGTATTGTATGACAGTCCTGGGGAAAAAAAACCTTCATTCTCTCTCATAAACTCTGGTGCAGACAACGTCTCCGGCAGTCATTGTCTGAAAGAAAACAGCAACACAGACACAGATAAGACACAGTTCATGTTTTTTCTTTTTTAAAGCTGTTTAACAACCATTTAGTCAGCAAGAAAAAGATTGAGAACAGGTGTCCTGCAGCAAGATGTCTTTAAAGTCAGCTTATTTTGTCAAAATTTATTTTACCCAAAGGAAAAACCAGAGATTTTTAAAGGTAGTTACATGACTCAAGAAAAAAAAAAATGTTAGATTCATGGTGCTTAGAAGATGAATCCCACTAAAATATGTGTGACTTTCCTCCAGAATTTTGATTGCTGTCATTTTAAGTAAAATATAATGTTTTTCTCATGCAGCAATATCCCATTAGTCTGCTTTAATGCAAAATCTGAAACCATCAAGACTTCCAGTTCTGTACACTGGTCATTCTTAGAATGTGTGGATAAACTTTGAAAAGCCAATAAGAAAGTGAAATCTTTGTTAGGACAACAGCTGACAGTCTCATGATTACATCTCTGAAGAGGCTGAACTTTCCCAGTATATTCACCTGTGATGCTAAACCAACATCATAATGCATAAAAAGGTTTAAAACATAAAACTAAGCACACAAAGGCAAGCTTCAATTGAATTAAATTTATACAGCACCAAATCACAAAACTCCAATGATCAGGTATGACCAAGCACTTGACTCCCTGTTAAAAAGGAAAAACTCCTTTTTAACAGGAAGAAACCTCCAGCAGAACCAGTCTTAGGGAGGGGCAACCATCTGCCGTGACTGGTTGGGGGTGAAACAAACATGTAACACACAAAAACATCAGATTTCTTTATTTTATTTTATTTTTACAAATTATTATATAATCCTTTTGACATAGCCCTTGTGTACTCCACACTGGGGCAGATTCCCTACTTTAAATGTATTTCACCTGTAGTTTTCACCTCCATTCAATCACAGCCTGCTCTAACTGTGACTGGTCAACACCACTCTGAAACATTTCAACAGAGGTACACATAGTCTACAAAATTGTGGAAAAATTAAGAATAATATAATAATAAACTTTGAATATTTCATCATTGTAGTTAGTAAAAAATTCTGACAATCTGGAGAAATCACATGGCCTGTAGTCTTCAGGCAATCGGACAGCATCGCATTAGAAACAGACATGATTCTGTTATAAAAATCACTTCATGGGCTCAGGAACACTTCCAGAAATAACTGTCTGTGAACACAGTTCACTGTACCATCCACAAATGCCAATTAAAGCCCTCTAATGCACAAACACAGACAACTTTTCATTTAAACTGGACTCAGGCAAAGCAGAAGACCTTTCCTTAGTAAGTCGAACCGAAATTTGTAATTCTTTTTTGGAAAACATGGACACAACATCCTGCAGACTAAAGAAGAGAGGAACTTTTCTGGCTTGTTATCAGCACTCAGTTCAAAATTCTGCATCACTGATGACATGGAGGCGCATCAGTGGGCTGTGAAACTGGCAGCTTGCACATCTGGAAAGGCATCATCAGTGCTGAAAGGCTCATTCAGGTTTTAAAGCAACAGATGCTCCCATCCAGCATTTCCAGGGAAGGCCTTGCATGTTTCAGCAAGACAATGTTTTTGTTATGAAATTCAAAATGAGCCAATATTTTTCTCCGTTCAGAAATTTGACATGTGTTCTTTGTCCTCTTGTGAATAAAACATGAATTTTATGAATGTATTACTTCCTGGAAGCTGAAAATGAATTCAAATCTTCCTTGGGGGTCATAAAATATCTACATTGAGGCTCTAATTGATAGCACTGTTCATTTTGTACTCCAATTTTACGTACCAGCATGAGCTCTCCATCATTGGTCAGCTCTCGGGTCCACGCCGTCTTCGGTCCATCGCCTTTCTGTAAAGTCTGTTCGCAGCTGATCTTTCTGTCTGTTTCCCACTTAGGAAAACTCTGCAGGGATTCACATGAGAAAAAGTATCAATGCCTGAATGAAGTTATAGCAAAGTTCAGGTTTGGTCATAACTGGAGCTCAGTGTGCTGGTTGCTGCACGTCAGAATGTTTTCACGGCTTGTCCTTCATCACCCACTCAGTATGAAGATGAAGAACAGAACTCTTCGAGTTGCACTGAAATTGTTTCCATATGTTTCTTTTGCACAGAGCTGGGGCGAGTTATGCTGTCCTTGGCCAAATCCTGGTATGCATGTGCTAACATTACACAGTTTTTTGGTTAAGTTGAAGTAAAGAGACATGTACCGTGCAGGGACGTCCATCCACCGTGGTCTCGCTGAAAGACTGACCCACGGTGAAGGAGACATTGGTGGTGCGGACGCTGGTGGATGTCTTGATGGACAGAGTCTCTTCCTGCTGGGTGATTTCCACTGCCGGGCTGGAGGCCGCTGCCACTGCAATCTTCCTCAAGAACACGTTGACACCTGACCACAGACACACAGACCAAATGTGAAACCAGAGCTGTGCAGTGCTGGTCTCTACAGAGGGGAATGAGTATAATCATAGCTGTGCGTGCCAGTGGTTTTCAGTGTTAAACAGGCAAACTTTATCTGAAGGGCATGCATGTTTTACTCTGATTTCCCCACATTCTGCTAATTTTACAAGGTCTTTATAGGACACAGCACTGGGAAGTTTTATTGCATACCCTTCAACAAAATGAAATATTGTCTGTCTTTCCAGTCTGATTCCTCCATAACAAAGGTTATGCATGAAATCGTTTCTGGAAGCCTAAACATTTTCAAAACAGTCTGTGTTGCTGCATTGCCACACAGTAACCCAAGTCTGAAAAAATAAAGCAGCGAAATGTTCATTGTGATTCATTTCTTTCAAGTCTATACATGCAGGCTATAGTGAATGAAGTAAAAGACCAAGAGCATTAATCTCACAGACATATGGCAAGCTTCAGAAAATGGTTCCTGCTAATGAGGAGCATATGTGATTTCCTCTTAATAAGGCACAACATACAAAACCACTGGTATGAAACCACTTATTTCTGTTGTTAAAGTTCACTGCAAAAATAAAAGCAATTCATTAGCCTGTCAAATGAAAAACACTCTGAAGCTTGTTAATCCTCACAGCCTGAGCCACTTTTCAAAAAATCGGTTTGTAATCCTCAGCTTTTTTGAGATTTGAGATAAGAATTGATTATATGACACGCAGAGTCTGGTTTTCTAGAAAAATATTTCTAATAGTGATCACTGAAGAAAAGAGTCAGATAAGGTATGACGCATTGTGTGCATAGACAACTGGAAAAACTGTAGAAAATGAATCCATCTTAATGTGTCTTGCAGTTTTGCATCTGTAGTCATTTTTGGAGTAGGTGTGAATGTTTCTTTTTGCAGTTCGTTGATTTACTTCTCAAAGAGCAATGGTAAATGGGCTGGTCCTTATACAGTTCTTTTTTTACCTGACCATTCAAAGCGCTTTATATTCATTATAGAGCTTTTTATTCAACCATTCACTTTTTTCCATCTTTCACATGCATTCATACTCTGATGAACCCATTGGAGAGCAACTTGGGGTTCGGTATTTTGCTCCAGGTTACTTTGGAGACTGAAGCATGGATCAAACCACTAACCTTTCAGTCAGTAGATGACCCAGTCCACCTGCTGAGCTACAGCCACGCAAATATTAACAGAGTTATTCAAGTGAATATTGTCTCTCAATCTGAAATAGAAATATTTATACAGGCTTCTTATTTCATTGTGGTAATGTGTTATTCCTTCGCCTTAACACATCTGCTAAAGCTGGAAAGTTTCTCACCAGGTCCCATATGATAACACTTCTGATTTCTTTACACTGGGTTCAGTTTAAGATTTTGGTGATCACTTTCCAAGCTCTTCATTGTCAGACGTATCTTTATATTAGGGAGCTTTTTCAACCAGAAAATCTTGCTGTTGGTAACTCGGTCCAGGATGAGGAGCAAAGAAAATCAGGCTTTGGGTTTTTTTTCTCTTTTTTGGGGGGGGGGGGGGGTAGTTAAGTTCTAAGTCCTTAAACTGGATCTGCAGACACTGTTCATACCTTCAAGAAGACCCACCTGTGCAACCTCATTTTTATTTACTTGCATCAGTTTAAACTACTCTAGTAGTTCCATCTATTCTTTACATAATTTTCTATGTTACTATGAAGCACTTTGTGACTTTTGTTCTATGGAAGTACAGCAAGAAAAGAAAAGGTTGAATGAATAGCACCATGCAAGTGTTGTGAGTAGAGATGTAAATTATTGTGAGTGTAGCCTTTAGCTGTGTGAGTTGGACTGGCTTCAGAGATTAAAAAACACCCCCAAAAATCTGATTCCGACCAGATTTGCTCATGCATTGGTAATAACAGAAGCAACAGGCGCTCAGTCTCTCTCTCTCTCTCTCTCTCTCTCCCTCACACACACACACACACACACACACACACACACACACACACACACACACACAGCCCTAGATTAAGTCAGAGAGGATCCCGGCAGTGTAGGAAAGTCAGTCTCAGACCTGGCAGTCTGCTGGGGCCCATGTCGAGGCTTAGTTCCGTTTACACTGGCTCTAATTACAACCGCATGAGCAGGAGCTTGCCACAGATGAGCCTAGTCTCACCGTCCTCCGTAGGATATTTGTCTTCACATTTTTAAGGGATGCCACCGGATGGCACTCGCCTGACCTCTCACTCCTGCTTTCAATAGAAAGCCTGTGTGGCTTAACAGAACCAATATTCCCAGGACCACATTAGCCACTATGCAGGAGCAAGCCAGTTTAGCCACATGCAGAGCCACTTCAGACCGCTTTGGCTCTCCAGCTGATTTCTGAGCCCAGCGGATAATGCCAAAATGACTGATGGGACTTCTATCGAGATGCATCCCTCCCCCTTCCTTTTTCTTTTAGAGTTCATGATTAAAATCAGTGCACAACATGCAGTTTAACTCTAAAGTAGCATCAAACACTCAAACGTTCCGCGTGTAAAGTTATTTTTTATACTTAAGAAGAAGATGCTCCTCTTTTATAATACATAAACACCGTATTTCTGCATTTTTAAGAAAGCAAATTAAATGAGCTAATTGATGCGAAAGTCCAAATATAATAATTCAAAAAAACATCCATTCACTCACCAAGCGCTCTCAAAAGTTCCTCGAAGTTTTCCGAAGACTTCATTTTCCATTTTCCAGAGAAATCGGTGACTTTATTCTCCATTTCTGTGCAAGCACTTGCAGAAATTAATATTATTGGATTATTAGCGGATTATAAGTCTATTCTGGTCGCAGTCACTGTTTCTCTATATGTCTGTCCTCCTGCGTTCACCGGTTGGTAAAGTCGTCTCCTCTGCCTGCATCTGCGCCTCCATTCATTGGCTGACTGCTCGCCTGGATCTGATGCCGGTCCAGCCAATGCAGAAGCCAGTGGCAGGGAGGGACTTTCCCCCCTCGCTCCCCGATTCCAAGTCTACCCTCCACCTCTGTCAGCATGGTGAAAGATTTGGATAAGAGCTGGAGAATTCACTTCCAGTAAGTCCTTTGATGTTGATGGGCTGCCAGCTCGGATATTAAATAGAAGCGTTAATTGTTTTTAAGATGGCACCATGTTACTCCCAGATATTTGACAAGAGCTCCCGATAATAAAAAACATGGAATGAGGATCGATGTGACTGAAACTTATTAAGTCTCGGACTATTTAAGAAGTAAGGGTGTTTGGTTTTAAAGGGCTGGAATGTGAAATCAGATATCAGGTTAATGTGTTTAACTCCAAAGCTGGGTTGGAAAGGCTGGTAATGAAAAAGGAAAAGATAAGACAGCCAGCTGGAGGCATCCATCCAGGAACATGCCATCGGCATTGCCACCCTGCAATTAAAACTTTAGAGCATGAGTGTCAAACTCATTTTAATCCAGCGTCCACATAGAGCCCAGTTTAAACTCAAGTGCATCGGACCAGCAAAAACAAGGCATAATAGCCCATTAAAAAATGTGTTTCCCTTTCTTTCAGCACAAGAGCAGCGCAGGACTACATAAACAGAGAGGGTGACCCGGGGTGCGTGTGATCAACGCAGACATCGTGGAAGCAAAACCTAAAGCAATAACTATCAAAGAAAAGCAAAAGAATGAACAGAATCAACCAACAAGGGAGGAAAGGAGATGCTGAAACATGCCCTGGACTGTTTTTGTGGCCAATAAGAGTCACGTTTTACTGATAACTGGTTTATTTGTGAGAATGAAAAAGCTTATATTTAATATACCTGGTAAAACTTGTATTATCATCTCACTTGGTCTTTATCTGAACTGGACAGGGGCTGGTTACTGTCCGCTCAGTGAATCACAGTTCAAATGCTCCTTTCCTTTGCATGCAAACCACAATTATAGTTGCTTCATACAAGAACACAATAAAACAAGGTAATTCACATTTAGAGACATTTGGCTTGTTGTGCGTTAAATATATTGAGAGGAGGTCAGAAGAAGTTGCACTGTGTCTTTGTGGATCTAAAGGAAACATATGATAGGGTGCCAAGAGGGGAACTGTGGTGCTGATGAGGAAGTGAGGAGTGGCAGAGAAATATGTGAGGGTGGTGCAGGACATGTATGAGGACAGTGAGACAGTGGGGAGGTGTGCAGTGTGAGTGACAGTTGGTTTCAAGGTGGGGGTGGGATTACATCAGGGATCGGCTCTGAGCCACTTTTTGTTTGTGATGGTGATGGACAGGCAGACAGATGAGGCCAAGGAGGAGTCTCCATAAACTATAATGTTCACAGACAACATTGTGATCTGTAGTGAGAGTAGAGAGACAAACAGTAAAGATGCAAAGAGCAGAGATAGTGAAGGTGGATGAGTTTAAATGTCTGGGTTCGACAATCCAAACCAAACACAGTGTACAAGAGCAGTAAAGAAGAGAGTGCATGGGAAAACAGACAAAATAATAATAATTTAAAAACAGGCTAAATTAATGTGATTGCAGGTTGGGCAATGCAATGACAGTAATCAGCAGAAATCAGCAGAAACTGATAAATACATCAACAATTGGAATATTCACTCAAGTATCATCAGTGGGATATGTGTGATCATAACACTCGAATGTGTTTGTAGACGCAAACTTCCATTTTATGTTTCTCTCTCTCACACGCTCACACACACACTCACAGAGAGAGAGAGAGAGAGAGAGAGTGACTCAGTGCCAAGAAGGTTTCAGCAGCGCTGGATGAGACGGGATGCCTCTGGAAACACGATGCACTGCATTCACCCAACAAAAGGAGTCATGATGTTATCTGTGCAGGCTGTCTAAGCATTCCTCCCTGTGGCACCATGCAGATACAGTAGCCTATAGAGTTACAGAAACATGGAAGTTGACCTCATCTGCAATGTTATGCAGAGAAAAGGCAGATTAATTAGACCCACCTTACACACAGCAGCATTCACCGCTAGCTGACCTCGGACAGAGGACAACAGCAGCGCACAGGGGATGAGGAGAAAAAGAGGAGAATAGCCCTGATGAAAGAATAACACCGGACACTGCTCTCACTGCTGCTATGACAACAGATGTAACTCCATGAAGCTGTGATTCCCCTGAAAGCTATCTCCCTTTATACAGCCTCTAATGGTAGCAGTTTGGTTCCCTGCTCTAGAGAGACATGATTGTTTGTTTGTTTGATTTTCTCTCTCTGATTAATTCAGATTATTTTATTTGTGTGTGTGTGTGTGTGTGTGTGTGTGTGTGTGTGTGTGTGTGTGTGTGTGTGTGTGTGTGTGTGTGTGTGTGTGTGTGTGTGTGTGTGTGTGTGTGTGTGTGTGTGTTTGTGTCTGGCTGTGTAGTTCCTGGGTGGAGGCTGTGAACCCCTGGACACATGACTGTGTACATGGGTTCTATAACTAATCAGCATCCATCAATGCATATATACTCTGTCAATAATAATAATAATAATAATAATAATAATAATAATAATAAATTTTATTTATATAGCACCTTTCTAGATAGTGTCACAAAGTGCAGCACATAAGATAAGTCATGAAAAGGTAAAAACAGGCAATATAAAACAGGCAAAAATTAACCAAAAGCAGTTGAACTGAGTTTTATGAATTGTTTTTTAAAAACAACTACTGAGTCCACAGTTCTTAAGGTTTGGGGGTAAGAGTTCCACAGGCTATGGGCCACAGTGGCAAAAGCTTAGTTCTCATCTTAGTCTGTTTTATTTATCACCTCAGGGACCTGCTAGGGACATAGGGCTGTAGCAGATCAGAGATGTAGGGTGGTGCCAGTCCATGCAAAGCTCTATAAGTCAAGACCAGGATCTTAAAATGGACTCTGAATTCAACAGGAAACCAGTGTAGCTGAGATAGCAATGGTGTCACATGTGAATATCTGAAAATCTGTCTGGAGCGCACATGAGGACTTCAGTTTTCCCCTCGTTGAGTTGGAGGAAATTTGCAGCCATCCAACGTTTGATAGAATCTAAGCAGTCATTCAGAAGCTGAAGCTTAGATAAATCCTGGGGCTTAAAAAAAATATCATCAGCATAACAGTGATAAGAAATGTCCTCAAAAGAGCCCATTATATGCTGGAAGGGGAGAAGATATATTAAAAACAATAAAGGCCCCAAAACCGAACCTTGAGGGACACCATAAGTAAGGGAGGTAGAGGATGACCTAAACTCGGAGACCATCACAGAAAAGGATCGGTGATGTAGATATGAGGAGAACCACTCTAAGGCCGTTCCAGATACACCCAGTGTTTTAGCCTTTCAAGGAGGATGTGGTGGTCAACAGTCTCAAAAGCTGACGTGAGGTCCAACATAAGTAGGACAGAGCATTTTCCTGCATCATTACTCATCAAAATAACAAAATAGCAAATATTAACCACAGCATGGAGTCAGAAGTTCATTGGATAAAAGATTAAATACCGTAGATAAAACTAAAGGGGTGTTGTTTTCACCTGTAGGAGGCAGAGCTGGAGATGTTGAAGTTTTTATTGAGACAGGCCAGGATACACAAGAATAAGTGCATCAGAAGGACAGCTCAGGTCAAGTGATTTGGAGACAAAGTTAGAGAGGTAAGGCTGAGATGGTTTGGACGTGCACAGGAGGGATAGCAGATATGTTTGCAAAGGTTGCTGAAGATGGAGCTGCCAGGCAGGGGGGAAAGAGGAAGACCACAAAGGAGATTCAGGGAAGGAGGATGTGAAGATAGACAGAGACAGATGACCATAAATACATTTTCACTTCAAGTTTTCACCTTTAAGAAATATTTCAAAATGACAAAAGGGTTTATGAAGCATACATGTCTTTTTAAAGTAAAGTAAAGTCTCGAACATAACTGAAAATTTAATTTTAGTTTAAAATATGTGGGAGGAAAAAAACAACAAGGCAGAAAAGCCTTTACTACGGGACAGATGCCATTTAATAAAACGGTTGAGTCAAACGCCGCCTAGTGTTTGCGTTTATGGGGCGCTTCTTGTGTCCGGAACCTTTTGTCGTTAGGCGTTTACAGCCGAACGAGAGTTGAGCAAGCACCGGTCTCATCATGGCGAGGCACCTTCGCTTCATTTCCCGGACGGTGATGGTCCAAAACGGGGACGTGGATGCCGCGTACAAGACTTTAAACAGGTCACTGCGAGGTTTTTGAATTTAACGTTGTTGTCAGATGTGTTTGTTATCCGACCAGAGACGCGCTAATGGCTCAAGCTAGCTTGTTGCTCAATGTCACAGAGCTGCGCCTGCGCAGTGGGCACAAACACAGTTTACAGAATACGCTTTTTCTGAAGCTTTTTTCTTTTAATTTTTAAGATATACATGTAATCAAGAAGCGGAATTCACTACAACGTTAAATTAAAATTGATTAAATTCTGCTTATTTTAAGCATACTAGTATCATTCGTGGTTTTTAAAGAGCATAACTAAAAAAAATCGACTTAAAATTGCGCTAGAAAAAAACAATAATTTCACACATTTCGACAATTTTATTTAGCTCTGTTGTTTAATTATTGAATTTGGATTTCAAAGTAAAAGCAGGGAGAATTCTAGGTTTTTTTCTCGGTGGGGGTTGGGGAGTTGGACGGGACCAGGAATCAGTCTGTGTTACCCCTGAGAAAATCATATAAAGAATAAATACAGTGTTAAGGACTGATATTAAAAGACATTAGCCATGATCTTCCAGCCTTTGTGCAGAGTCCTTTGCCCCGATACAGATGGTATTACAGTGCACAAGAGTCTGTATAGTGAACTGCTAAAAGACTGTACTGCATGGTAGTAGAAGAAGGTTTTAGATCTGAAACTAACTTAAAAGTAGCAGTACTTCTCTGTAAAATGCGCTTTTACAAATTAAAACACTGCATGTAAAGTTCTAGGAGTAAAAGTACAAAAATAATTAAAGTACTTTAAGTAAACCCAAAGTAGTCACTATGCACCTTGATCAATTCTGTATAATGTTTTTTTTTTTTTTTATTAGACTAATGATTTCTTTTTCTTCATTTTTCTTCATTTTAATATTAGGTGGTACCTAATATACAGGTAGATGGATATTTAAATTATTTATCTTCAGTTTCATGTTAATAATCTAAAATTTGACAAGAGGGCAAATTAAAAATGGCAATTTCTTTGCCAAAAACACAAAAAAATGTCTTTTTTCTCCAATAAGGTGAGTCACAAAGCACTATTAGCCAGAAACTTGGCATATCTCAACATGGTGTGTAGTGTCCTCTTAAAAAATTTTCAAGTGGAGAGGTTGCAGGCCTATAAAACTATCTACAGCAAATGGACAATATCTGAATGTCTGTCATGTCCTTCAAAAATTGAAAAAAATCCAGCAAAGACCTGACACAGAACTTGAGAGATCCTTCTGCCCTTTTAGCTGAGAAATGGTCAGTAAATCACTGCAACTGTTCTCCATTTTATTAGCAAAATATATAAAGAAATGAGGGGTGGCCCAAGACTTTTGCACAGATTTTATGGCTCAAGATGATGAATTTTTTAATTTTTATTGGGTTCCAAAAGCAGAGCATGCACAATTTTTTTTTTAAGGACTAACATTTCAAGATCGATTTATTTTTGTCTTCTCTGTTATTTGGACTATTTTAAATACATATTTAAAGGGTACATGTTGTCCTGTGGTCAGGAACAAGTTACAGTTTATCTTGGCATTATGTCCCAGTTACAGTTTATCCTGTGGCTAGGAGCCAGTTACGGTTTGTGCTGTGGTTAGGTGCAGTTCTGGTTACAGTTTACCCATGAATCTGTACTTCAGTCTCATTAGAAGGTGGCTGTGTTTGCATGCCCTCAGACTCTGAAAACTTAATGTTCTCTGTTGTACTTCTTATATTTTGACTGTTGTGGGTGAGTTACCAATTAGTCTAAAAAAAAAAAAGATAAATAAAAATGTAATGGTCTTAACATATAAAGCACTTATAAGCAGAGGCTGACATCTAATAGAAACCGATGCACTTGGGACTACATTTGTGTCACTTTTACTGCTCTTTTTGTTTACTAAGTCTAATCTATTCACACGTTTTTTCTGTTTACTCCAGGCTTCTGACTCAGGATGGCATTGTTGACACAGTGAAGCGCAAACGATACTACGAGAAGCCCTGCCGAGAACGACAGCGGAAGAACTTTGAGAACTGCAGGCGTATATACCACACGGAGATGGCCAGAAAAATTGCCTTTATCTCCAGGACAAACAGAGAAGATCCCTGGCTTGGCTGCTAGGGAGATGGCTCGTGTTGGAAAAAGGATGATGGACTGGATAAGACTGGGGAAGCAAAGCTGAAAGAAGCAAACAAGACCAACATAATGCTGCTGCCTGAGCCTAAAGGACCAGGCAAACGCAGACAAAAGTGGTGTTTATGTTGTCACATTGTAAACACAAAAGATGTGATTTAATTGTCTCCGTTTTGAACATTTCTAATAAATTAGACACTTAGGACTTATCACAGTTGATCTTTTATTTGAATAACAAACTGGTGTGTTCTGTAAACTGCTGTGTGTGTATTGGATGATGTTTTTGCCCATATATGGCACTGGAAGTAGTTTAACGCGACCTCATTTTCTGAAGGAAACAATGCTGCCGATGTTTTGTGTGTGTGTGTGTGTGTGTGTGTGTGTGTGTGTGTGTGTGTGTGTGTGTGTGTGTGTGAGGTCTTGGCTCAGCAGCATCGTGCTGTAAATTAATTCAAGGTCACTACTGCACAGTGTGGCGTTAATGTCCACCGACAATGTCGGCCACCTCCTGCAATGCTGCTTAAGCGAGGCGCGTCGGCCGTGCACGTCTGTCTCGGCTGTTTCCAGCAGGGGGCTTTGATGTGTGCACTTGCTCTCTCCTCACTCACACAGGGAAAGTTAAACATTTTCACCACGCTTACTTGTCTCAGAGGTTACCAGGTCATGTTTATATCCTGTCCTCTGTCTTCAGGCAGTGGGTGGCATTATAAGGACTGAGGGGAGAGCTCTGACAGATGACCTGCAGTATATTTCACACTGCAAAAGGTTGACTATCCTCACAACATAACTGTTTTTAAAGGATACGCTAATTTGTATGACTAGTGGATCTAACAGTAGTGAAAAGCGTTTTGGTTCTAATCCTCGCAGTATTTACAAGTGTAAATAAGTGTAAGTGTTATGGAGGGTTAACGGGAACTACTTTTTGTTCCCATGGATCTGTCCTGTGGATTACCCACAGCTACAATGCTGCGAGTTTTAACTCCATGCTGGCAGAGTAATGTGTAAAACATGGCCAAATTAATACAGTGAGTGTCTGCATAGCTACAAACATATATACTACATGGGCCACCTTACAGGAGCTGTTTAGTCATGAAAACCATGGCATGAAGTTCTCGGTGTGCAGCTTTGGGCTGATGTTATTGTCAGGGGAGATTTGGAGTAAACCAGGGTATTTGGTCACAAGTATACTCCTTTGAAAATGGCATTAGTGAATAACTGACGTTATTTGTCCCAGGAATGATAAAAGGAAGAATCATATCTAACCTTGGTTCTTTTGATTGCACTGTAAGGTCAGAGAAGGCCTGCTGCTCCACACTGAATGGAGCCATCTGCAAAGGTGGTTATATTATATATGGTGGTGGTTATAATATATGTTACCACCTTTATTAACCGCCTCTGCTGCTTCAAACTCCCACCAGTCGACAACTGCAGGACTGGGTCATAGGTCAAATATTGGATCAGGGGTTTTCTTTGACAGGATGTTTACAAGATCTCAAGGAATACCTGGACCTGCTCCAAGTTAAACCAGTAGGCCTCTCCACACCTCTCGGGAATCCCTGGGTTAGGCTAAGGGTTTGGGAGGTATCATGTTTGGTTATTACAAAGATTGCCAAACAAACACGCCTGTGTGTATTTGGGCACGTTTAACTACGCACAGGCAGCAGTCACTGCTTGGGGGAACATTGGTAATAGATAACAAGGCTCAATCAAAATATGAGAAAAGCTCTTCCAACAACATTTGAGATTGATCAGATGGGGTACAGGCAGTATTAAGTAATAGGTGATTGGTCCATAGTTCAGTTTTTCTTTTAAGGTTTAATCTGTGGCTTTCTTTATGATGTAGACTGTGCATCCAGCAGACTGGGTAAAGTAATATCACCGAAACAGGCGCAAACACTTTTGCTGGCTTGCACCCAACATAAACACACTGCCAGCTTCCTTTCCACTCATAAGTATCGACTGCACAGAGGGCATGTCAACACTTAGGATAATATACGTTGCCACACACGACTTCTAATTTGAACCAGCAGCCAACAGTGACACTTAAGAAGTCTGATTGTAGTGCAGCCCATGTCAAATACTTTTATAGCCCCATATACATAAGCTTTAAAGAAAACGTAGCTGGCCAAAGCTATTAGAACATTCATGCATATGTTGAACATCTGCATCCTTGATTCAATTATAATTGCCTTCAGTTGTCTGTATAGACAGCTGCTGGCAGTAGGCTTCACTGTTTACACGGTTTCTTTATCAGTTGATGGCTGGTGCTGTTTGCATGGTTACAGTACCTGTGTCGCAATCAAAAAGTCTGGAACTAAGTGTACCTGTGCAAACTTTAGGAACATGAATCAAGCCAGTGCGACAAGAGCGATACCAACAATGTGCCATAAAAAGAGCATTACTGATCTGCTGATTTGTATAAAGAACCTGCACGCACTGCCTGGGAACTCTGGGCTCTCATTGGTCCAGGTTAAATTACGTAATTTAGGCATTCTGTTCACAATGGCGATGCATCACTTTTGTTTGAACGGTATAATAAAAGATTTCGAACTCGATCCGACTCCCTCTACCACACCCAGAGTTGTGGCAGTGCTGAATCTGGCTTGTGCCATGCTTTCTATGTCACTCTCTTTTTTTCACTAAGCCAAACCTCTAATGTCAGTCACCTGTTCCCTGTGTTGTACCAGAATCATCATAAACATTTGTTTTTTGGCTGTAAAAGCTATTTTAATCAACTAAACCCACCTACACTTGCAGGTTAACATCCCTCTTTTTGCATGTGACACAAGTGATTCACTCCTCAAGCATATATCTTATTACATAATTATGTAAGCCTGCCTTCCAATGGGCTCTCTCTCTCTCTCCCTCTGTGGCTTTAATAGGCCTATGTTGCCACATCTTCTTATCTTGTCCAGCTTGTTGACATTAACTTAATAATAAATAAAATTATTGTTTCTAGAGTTTATTTTAATAAAGGTTATATTAGATTGTACTGTAATCTGAAGCCAAAATTATGTTGTTGCTTCAATAGACTTTTATTGCATGCTTATTTAGATCTAAATCTCTCAATCAGTGGTTTGGTTTGTTGTTGTCAAGTTAAATGTATGCATGGAAGATGTTCAGGTGTTATCTTGGCAGGTGACCCCAGAAAGCAAATTATCAACGCAAGACTGACACAAAATCCCTTTAAATAATATTAATCTTCTTCAGAAAGACCCTGCTGTGAACTGTGCATGTCTCTCTCTATCTCTTTCTCTGATTAATGATGTTAATCAAGTGACGTGGGTGTTTTGGTTCAGTTAAGTAACATGACGGATTTGGAAGAATGTGGAGTGGGGGGTGCAGCCCCCACTGAAAAAGGAGAAGACTCCAGAGTGTGGAGGTGTGTGTGTGTGTATGTGTGTGTGCGCGCGGGGAGGGGGGCACCAGCAGCGTGGTCTGTTATTACGCGTTGGCTCTATAATGTGACTCAATCTGCATATCAACATTTTAGATGCCAGTTGCCTCGTGCTGTTCCTCTCGCTCTGCATCCACACCTACCACACGTGCGGCCGTTGCAGGATCGGAGGGATCCAAACGCTTATACCAACCAACCGACGCTGTGCGTCCCGCCGATTGGCCAAGCCTCTCGGCCAATGAGGAAAAGAGCAGCTCTGGACAGCCAATCGCGGCTCCGTACACGCTCCAGCACGTGTAGCGGCAGTTGCGCTCGGTGGGTAATTCGCGTGCGGGTCGGAAAGCTCCCAAAGTAAGTGAAGCGCCACGAGCGGAGGTAGCAGAAACGAGGAGGGACTGACCAAGAGGAGTTACAGCTGTGCTCACAAGTAGAGCTGTTAGTTTTTGTGGAAGTCCTCTCTGTGAGCTTTGATTTATTTTTTAAAACTAGTTCAAATAGAGCTAGCTAACCGTTTTTAAGAGTCCAACTCTCCTCCGTCCAAAAGGTAAGAAGCTCCGTCCTTTTCCTACACTTTAACGTTTTTTAAGGAAAGGTGGCTCCTCACTTATTATTTAAAGCCTGCGTTTTATTTTTGCCTTAGATAGACTAAACAGTAACTTTTTACATTTACATCTTTACATAGTAAATTTCCAGTTAGCTGGTTTACCACGGGTATTATTACAGAATGAAAACGGCATTAATACCGCTATTATGCTTTTTCTTAAAAACATTTTCAGCTAACAATCACTCAGTTTGTAAGATACGGTTTTCTAGACTATTCCCAGTTATCGCAAACATGTTATAACTGGTATATGAGATGATTATTGCGTTTTACCAGCTTATCAGCAGCAGACGTACACATATGTGTGTCCTTACATAAATCAGATTCCCATATGTCTCCAGTTTTAACCATTAAAATTAAATACGTAATCTCCAGCCTTAAGAGGCAGTGATTAAAAAAATCTAGTGCAGATATAAACAAACTAAGCTCAAGGCAACTAACATTTGCACACAGCAACACGTGCTATAACAAACTTTATGTAACAGGCCTTTGCGAAAATTTAAGGGGGCTTGTGCGATTGAATTGCGCGTTTTTTTAAAAAAAAAAAGTGAATAACAGCGATTGCGTCGGTCAAAGGGCCTTCGTGTTCTTCCAGGGTCATAATCTGTCAGAGTTGATCGTTATTGACTCTGTCCTCATCTGGATTTTATTGCGGTTGCTGAGAATTTGCGAACACGTAACTCACTGTTCTTGGCAACAAGTGCACTTCTAATAGATATTGCATAAAAGTGATGAAATCATCGTGCTGCAGCATTGCAGTCACATGAGGGCTGATAAGTGTTTTATAGTAACATATGGATAGTATTTTCTTTTAATGACTGTATTACTCAATCAAATACGCAGCTATTATAACTAAGGCGCCTTGTATCCTTTTCATGTTAATGTTACAAGTGATCTTCTATTTTATGTGCATTTAAAACATTTTGGTGCCCACCAAACAAATCCAGGTCTTAGGCCAAAGTAAAAACATTAAGACTGTGATAAAATATTGTTTGAATAGCAGTAAAGTGCAAAGTTTTCTATTAAGTAACAATAAAAAGACTCTTTGCCTGACTCTTAACTGTATGCTGAAGGGCAGGTATGTTAAGGCTAACTAAGAGACATAAAATTCAGAGATGTATCCCCAGAAGCATCAAAACTGATCATTTGTTTAAGGTAATGTAACCTCCTGTGTAAATGATCCTGGCATCATCACACTGTAAAAAATTAGTATGTAAATGTGTTATAAATGCTATGGTTTGGACCACAAAAGATTTCCTTTAGTGAGTAGGTTACTGATAACGTATTGTACTGTTTGTAGAGCTTCTTATGATACAACTTCTTAGGAAGTTGAGCAGATTTCCCAGAAGAAGATTGCTTTACTCTCCAGTCATCTATTTTCTTCTATTTATCCCAGCTGTCTCAGGGCCCTAGGTGGGATACACCCTGGACGTGTTATCAGTCTATCTAACTGACTAACACAGATTTGCTCACATTCATTCCTATGGCCGATGTTGAATCACCAGTTAACTAATATTCATGTTTTTGGAGTGTGGGAGGACGCCAGAGTACCCATAGGAAGAACATGCAAAAAGCCTGGATTCAAACCCTGGATCTTCTTGCTGTGCTACTGATTACTTTACTTTTATTCATAATCTTGATTTAAAAGAATTTCCTCAATCCTGTCTTCACAGATGAATTCATTAGGTAATTCCTCCAAATGGCCATCTTATGACTCACTACCCTCCACTCCAAGCTTTCTACTCAGTGAGACTGAGCAGACTGAAGATGAGGCTGAAACCTTCTCAGAGGGAGAGGGGGACAGTGGGATTGGAAAGTTGCCTTCCGCCGATGAAGGAATCTCACTTTCTGGAAGGTACATTGGTTTACCTCCTCATACCAATCGGCTGCGTTCGAGATCTCAGTGTGACAGGTCTGAACAGTGCTCTGACAAGACTAAACCTCCAGGCTCTGCCCCTTCTCCTGAAGACCGCACATTATCGTCATCAGTGACACCAGGGGACATCGCTTTCGCTCAGAAGGTGAGCACTTTTCTTTTGGAATCTTTAGGTCTTATTGTAGTAAACAGAGGTTTTTAGCTGTATTAACTTTTAGTAAATAGCAGATTTTAGTTATATTAACAGTCTTTATTATTCCCTTTAATATTACAGTGTGCAGATTTGCACAGGTTTATCCATCCTCTCCTCGAGCTGCTTCATGGTTTAAAGACTGGCCGATTTGACCGAGGTATGTGTCTGACCAGTATCCTAAATGATCGCCATTATTTAGTGCATCCAATCTGGTAGTTATATCCAGGTACCTGCTTGTGTTTTTGATAGGCTTAACCAGTTTCCAGCAGAGTGTTGCCATGGACAGGTTGCAGAGGATTCTTGGAATCCTACAGAAACCTGAAATGGGGTAAGTCCACCAAAAATGATACCTAATGCTCACCTGGTTGAGCAGGTGATCAAAATGTCAAAGGTTATAGTCCTTACTGCTCCTACCCTCTCTCCACATTGTCCTGTTTAATAAAGACTTAAAATGCCTTTCAAAATAACTGTATTAAAAAGAAAACCTAATATTAATGGCAGTGTTAACAACATGAACAGTGTTATCATTGTCACTATTACCCCACGGTAATTGTACAATTCTTTTGTTTCTGCAGTGAGAAATATCTTCAGAATCTCCTGCAGATAGAGATGCTGCTCAAAATGTGGTTCCCTCGGGAGGCGTTTACATCCACAGACACACCAAACAAGACCACCACAACCAGAGTCGCAGCACACTGGAGCCAAAATCAACTCCACATCCCAGTAAAGGTCAGCTTCCTCCTGGATGTCACCATATCTGTGACAGTGTTGTTTAATGTAATAGTATTATTTTCATGAATGAAGGAGAAAAAAAGTTAATTAATGTATATTTAAAAATGATTAGAAAGCATCTTAGTATTTAGTAGAGTATTCTGTCTCTCCAAGGTCAACCTCATCTGCTTTATTGTCCTTTTTTTGGCTCAAAGATCTTAATTCTCTTCCAAGATGGCCTTGATTTGTTGTTATTTTTGGTTCTGCTCTCCCATTGCAGAAGAGAAAACTGAGCTGGCCAGACTCTACCGAGGCTGGCAAAGTCCCAGCCAAGCACGGAAAACACGGGAGCTGCCATGCTGCCTCTTCACTAGACACCATTTCCACGTGTTGGCGCAGATCCTGTACAGAACAGAAAACTCCAGAGGAAGAAGCAGACGAAGCAGCTGGGTACAGCTGTAGCTCTGAACACGAGTTTACACGCAGGACTGGCACTTTAAGCAGGCCGTCATATTTATGTAGCAGGAGAGCACATGACAATCGGAAGCACCCTGAGAGTTCTCCGCCCTGCTCCTCATGTGGCAGCCCAGCTACACAAGACAGCTCGGTGTCTTCAAGCAACATCATTACTACAAGTGACTCACCTTAGCTGGCCTTAGCTGACCTCGCTATCACATGGAGGTGCCTCAGCATGCCAGCGAGACTGAAAGCAGAGGGCGGACTCGATTACATAAGAATAAAGTTGGGCGTGGAGCCAGTCTGTGATGCTTATAAGGAACATTAAACCAGGAGGAGGAGGAGAACTGTACAGAGATGGTCATTAACCCCCAGAGTTATTTCAAAGTGTTTGTCTGAATGAATTTTTGTATACATTGACCTTTAAGTTAAAAAATGTTGGAAATACTTTTACATGTGTACATGTGTTAAAACAGTCTGTGCTGTGCTTTGTACGTTTTCATATCATCGAACGCAGCACTAAGCAGTAGCAGTACAGGATTTCATGCCATTGATGAAAAATGGTGTTTGTAGCAGGAAAAAAACGAGTCAATTGAATATAAAATACTTCATGAAGCGACGATTGGTTCCACGGCTGCTTAAATTGTTTTGTATTTGCACTATTTTCCCAGAGAAAATAGGACAAATTAATTAGCGGCTTAATTTATTATGAAGCAACTCGCAAATTGATTACAAATATACCTCATTATTGAACTCAGATGACGTATTATTTAGGAAAGTTTTTAAAAAAAAGTATTTTTTCCAGCTGTCTGATTGTAGCATACAGTAGAATAAAGGCATGTAGCCGCTGCCAAAATGTGCCAAATTAAACCATGATGCATTATCATATCACAAGCAGCTTACTCTAGCATCACAGCACTTAACGTACGCTCTTTGTTTTTTTTATCTGCACTTATTAAGAACAGATGTAGTCCCACACAGAATATGACTGACTAGTAATTACTGAGCCGAGTTAGAAACCAAAGAAGCTCGGTCTTTCAGTTGGTTTTTATTCTGTGAGCTAGCTGTAGATAGATGGACTTGAAATATTTTATTACACGTGACCTTGGGCAGGGGTCACTTTTTCCTCATTAGGTGATTAAACAGGAATGATATAATATTTAATCCTGTGTGACTTTGAATTGATGCAGCTGCACTTTTGGATGACAATGAGGAAATGTTACACACTAAAGGGTTTGTGATATTATTTATGAAAGCAGTACTTGAAAACCTTAATTCCATTCAGCAGACTTGTTGTGTGTTATGCCTGGGATGAGCACTTTACAGGTTTTTGTAGGAGAAAGGGTGGGGGAGGAGGACGTGTCATTTGATTGCAGTAGAGCAAATCTAGCTTATTATTCATACAAAAAAGCTCCAAATGCATTGTGTCATCATGAGGGCAAAAAACATCCCTTTGTGCCCTGTTTTAAATGGATTTGTAACCCTGGAAGTGCTTTACTATTGAGTCATTATTAAGAAATATCAGGGGGAATATGATAAACAAAACACTTTCCATTCCATCTCTATTAAATACCTTTATTATTTTTTTTGTACCACCATATTTTATAATCAGGTATCATTCATGTTGAATGACGTTTCATCTCCGGTGGGTTTTTTTGTTTGTTTTTGCTTTGGGTTTTTTTTTAACCAGTGAGCCTTATTTTATCACACATAAAGCTTGCCTGACATTAAATCATACGAGAAAAAGTCATACGAAAAGTGTACTGTTTTAACCAACGATGGTAATATCATTTCGCCACATATGCCACTGAAAAGCGAATGTTTCTCAGGCTTTGTCCTTACTCGTGTATGAATTTTCTTATTTAAAGCAGAAATTGAAAGCACAAGGCGGAGAACAATAGTGCAGCGGTGTGTTGTGTTAGTCTGTTAAGATGTAGCATCCTGGAGTACACTTTTTGTTGTGCTGGGTTACACTTTTTATTTGTGATAAAGGAGTTAAGAAAAAAAATCCAATTTTACAGTTTGATGTCTTTAATTTTCACTTGTTTTAGAAAATTTATTTCTTATAATAAAATTATTGCTGGTGATTTCTTGATAAATACAGAATGACATGAATCAGCAAAACATGGGACATTTTTTATGCATTGATGTCTAAGTTTTCTGCATTCCAGCCACTAAATCTACCCCGTAAATATTTTTACAAGGTTCCTTTATTATTCCATGGGTTAGATAAGTAGAGTTTTACTTGTATAGCATCAATTTCGAGCATATTATTGGGAGGTGAACACACTACATCATTGGGGTTAGGGTAACCGGTCATGGCACATTCAGGCTGCATTGAAAAGGAAAAAACAAGGTGGGGCCAGTAACTGCAGGTCAGGAACATGCTGCTCCAAAGCAGGAGATACAACCAGAAAGACACGAGAAAGAGAGAGAGAGGAGAAAACACAAAGCACAAAAGTGGCATTTTCTATGTGTGGGTTATATAAAGTTGTTTTTATTCTTGTATAAATTCATGAGCAGTGTGAGAAACAGAAGTAGAAAGAGAAGTGCTCAGTGTGTCATGGGAAGTCCCCCGGCAGTCTGACGCTGTAGCTGTACAAATAGGGGATGGTTCAGGGTCACCTGATCCAGCAGCAGGCCCAATTATGAGCTTGGTAAAAAAGGAAAGTTTCTCTTCACAGCAAAGTATTTTTTCTGACCAGAACAGCTCGTACACTATGAATTTAATTACTCTGCATTCTTTAAATGGCACAAACACAACATTTGGCTTTGCACTGGTATGAACTAACCATCTGCTGTAGATTTCTCAACATTTTTTTGAGGACACACTGCACAACATCCTGAGAATGGCTAATTTGGAAATCACCTCATTGGTGTATAAGTATTAATTTTTGGCATTTCTTACTGACTCAACTAACAAAGTGGAAATAAATTGTGTGTTTTTGTTGGCAGGTTGTTTTAAGTTGTATGTTATGTGTAGGTGACATGTTTTTGCTCTAATGATTCATAGGTCAGTGTTATGTGGCTTAACAAAAGAAAATATTCCTCTGAAAATGGTTACCTGCAAGGACTCAACTGGAATTGAGTGAAAAAACAAGCAACTTTGAAAGACCCTCGGAAAGCCTGAAGAACTATTGCTCAAGACTCTCAAAATAACAACAAAGTCTGCTCACTTGGAAGCAAAACATGTAGAAATGAGAGGTGACTCAAGACTTTTGCACAGCACTTTAGTAGTTTTTAAATATATAAAAAAATTAAAACTTCTCTGCCACAACAAACAGTAAACAGTGCACTTGCTCTACCAATAACGCGCAGCAGGTGTCGCTAACAAAAAACAAAGAAGAAGAGAAAAGTCACCTTCCGTGACACTGGGTGGCGCCATAACCGAGCAATGTTTGCGGAAGTGTTCTTCATCACCCCACCAACAACGAGTAAACAGAGCCACAGGATGCCGCGAGGCGCTGAGTTTTAGTCCTTCAATGTGAAACGATATGAATGTTTAGCCGCGATAAGGAAGCTCACCGTGAATAATTTGTACACAGACACGGGGAGTGGGGCACGAGTTAGCAAACACTGAAGACCTTTTAGCATCTCGGAGCAGCCTGAGAGGCTCCTGAGTGCAAAGATGCCTGTGCTGCGTTAAGCTAGCATGCTAAGCTAAGTGCTAGCCTTCACCAACAAACTCGTCCGGACATGGCAGCGGGAGCCGGAGCCGCTGCCAGCGGCTCTCTGGAGTCCACTTTGGACAGAAAGTTACAAAATGTGACCAACACCATGGACTCGATTCAAGGACTGTCAACGTGGTGCATCGACAACAAGAAGTACCACAGTGTGATCGTGCGACACTGGATGAAGTGCTTGAAGAAATGTAAGTAGCCCTACTGCCTGCACCTTTGAACTCGTCTGAGCTCAACGATCGCAATGGTTTCAATGAGATGTTTGTTCTTATAAATATTTTAAATATAGTTTTTATTCTTGCTGTTTGACGAATCATAATCTTAACCGGGCGCGGTAAGGTCTTTGTCGTATTTGCCTTAGGTTGAAATGCCGGGAAACGGTGGAGTTTAAAACTGGCGCTCCTTTGACAGCAGGTACATTCAAGCTGTCATCCATGTGCACACTATAGCCTGCGTTTACCCGCGTAGAGTCCACAAAGAGTTTATAAACTAATGTGCAGAGTAATGAACCTGTCAAATTTACATTTGTGACAGTGATACAAGAGGTCAGCCTGTGCACCAGGCCAGCTTTACAGGCTACAACGGGAAATTCAAGATTTAACAGCCTACCAGATCACAACGTGTTATGAGACTGGAAAGAGTTTTGTTACCAAACTGTATGACTGACTTATTTGTAGTCAGCTCATGGGGAACAGTGACCTTTTGGACGGGCCTGGACACCAATGTCCACCCATAATATATAGACCAGGGATGTCATACTCTTTTTACATGGAGGGCCACATACGGCTTACTTTGATTGTAATTGGGACAGATGAGTGAAACTCTCCTTTCTTTCAATGTAAACAAATTTAAATAAACATTAAATAATGAGATATGTTAATATATTAAAAAGTGCAATTTCAGCAGTTCATCTCATTTGTTCTACACGTTAAAGAAATGTTGCTCTAGTAAAAATGCCAGCATGATTCTTTGGGCTTAAATTGTAAGAAGTTAATATGTAAAATTACAGCAAAAGTTCTGGTAGCTCATTGCCCAGACTGTCCGGTAATTACAAAACAGGAAGTTTTTCTTAATTCACTTAATAAACTTTCTGTTTCTCTTTCTTACCGTGGACCGGGTGTATAAACAAACACACAGAATATTCTTTTGTTGATAGTGAAAAAAACAGGAATTTCTGCATCATTTAATTTTTTTTCCTTTACATACTACACTGTTGTAGTATGAGTGGCCGAGGGGAAGGTCTTTCTCAGTAGGAAATTCTGTAAAAGTGGGTCGTATTGGAGTCCTTGCCAGGTCAGTTTTGTCCCCCGGTGCCTTTTGCTTGAAACCCCTGATGTAGACAAAATATATTCTGTTACCGTAAACCTGCGCTGGGCAGTTAATTTATACACGGGGCCACAATTGGGGTCTAATTGTAACATGATCTACTTTCACCAGAAGCAGTTTATAAAGAAATAAAAAGTAACAATGAGCAGAATGAGTTCAGTGCCTTCCAGCCTTCCAGTTCCTCATGTGGCCCGCTGGAGTAAATTAATGTTACTGAGTACACAAACTCAATTTAAGTATTGGAGTTGTCACTGACACTTTGATTATTTACATATTTGTATGGAAATTTGTCAAACTGCACCAGGTTCTCAGTGGGCCTGTCTTATATTATTTATTTTATTTTCTTCAGTTCACTTGTCTCAGTCAGCTTAGTAACTAGTGAACCTCTCAGCTATGAGAAGAAAGCTTAGGCTAGCTTTACCTGTTCATTCGTGTTTTCTGTGGTTCAGCAGCTTTCTTCTTGTCACCACACAGCATCTCAGTAGGGTTTAGGTCAGTACTTTGTGTTATTGCCAAGGTATTAGGAGATGCTTTTGTAGCCTAGATCACACTTCTAGCTTTCTGGTAACTGTAATTAAGACAGAGCTCCCACCAACCAGTGTTACACTAAGAAGACAAATCTTATATCTTAAATCTTAATCCTTGCTAGGACCAATCCTTTTGCGTTATACATGTTTTCACTTGGGTAGTGTCATCTCTCTGTATCAAATGTTCCCCTGTACTATCCATGCTTCAGGCAGCATCTGCTTAAGTGGAGCTCCTAACGGTTGAATCTACATTTTCAAGCCTTCACTGTGAGATTATATCAACAAAAGTACAATGTGTGTATTTTATTTGTGTAATTGGATTATGTTTGTGATTTAGATTCAGCTCACATTTTATGAATAATCAGTGCAGAAGTAGTTTAAACAGGTTCACAAACTTTTTCTTGCTGACGTGAGAATAGTGGTATGTTTCTGATTCTCTGCAGAGCAGGTGATTAAATCTCATGCACGGCCCTTGAATAGTTTTGAAGTAATTTATTTTGACTTGCAGCTCAAGGATCATTCATATAGTTGGAATTGTCCAGTAATTTAAAACAAAGGCCATTGCTATTGATACCTTTACACCTACTGTTCATTAATTTTTACTCTAGTGAGGTTTTAGCATTTACTGTCAATTTAAAGTTCATCACTGTCTTTTGCTGATGAAGACAGCAAGGTACGTTCAGTGTGGAGACTTATTAACAGCAGTAAGTTGTGCGTCTCCCTCTGTGATTGCAGTATAGCGTTATCCTCTTTTAGACATTTTCTCCATTTTGTCATTAAAGATATGACTGTTTCATTATATCTGACACCTGAGTTTTCTATTTATGCAGTTTAAAGCCTGTTAGTGATTTTTCAGAGGCTTAGTGGTGTACCGTAAAGACAGAGATGTTTTAAACATCTAAAAAACACTGAATAAATACATTTAAAAACTTAGCATTTAAATGTATTAACTGGAAGCTACCAAAGCTTTTTGGATGAACTCGAGAACGAAAATAAGAAAGAAATCGTTAAATGTGTGGATTAATATATCAGATTAGTTACAGTATTTTGATTATTAATTTAATAGAAAGTATATCAAGCTTTTTGGCATTGCTGACGCTCCTTTTTCTGTTTTGTACTGTTGTAAATTAAATCTAATTTTGTGTTCGTCTGATAACACAAGTGGACATTTTTGTCTAAGTGTGATATCTGTTTTTTTTTTGTTGTTGTTGTTTTTTTTTTTACTATTTTGGAAAAGTCCCGAACCAGTGATGCCAAACTCATTTTACATTGACGATCACATACAGCCCACTTTGTTCTTAGGTGGGTTGGTGGAGTGAAACTTTAACTACACGTTTATTCCCTGAGATATCTTAATATTAGATAAATAATGCAATTTCAACAGCATATCTTAGTTTTTTTCTACATGATAAATGTTGGAAAACACAAGCACCAGAAAACATTGTGGTAGCTCACTTTCCAGACTTCCTGTGTTCATAAAACAAAGTGTTTGTTAATTGATGAAGATTTTCTTTCTTTTTTAAACAGAAACGTCAATATTAGACAGTGACACAGGAACTTCTGGTTCTGTCATTTAACAGACAGTGTCTTTCTATTGCAGGGCTTCCTCTTGTTTTATATATATTACTGTTGCTTGTTATGCATTTCTGTTGTCTTACTATTTATATTTTATTCCTGCATAGTCGGTATGGAGCACACACAATTTTTTGTACATGTACAATGACAATAAAAGACTAATCTAATTGTTTATCTATTACTTAACTACTTTGGCGTGGTATTAATGGCTGCCGGGACATCTTTATCAGCAGAAAAAGCAGTCAAACCTGTGAAAATATAGTTAAAAGGTCAAAAACATATGCCCTTTGTCGTATTTTCCAAAGCTGGGGGTCGGATTAGGTCAGATTGGAGCCTTTGTCAGGCCAATTCAGGCCCCTGGGCCTTATGTTTGACACCTCTGTCCTAAACAAAGCAACAGGGGTGGGGTCGAACTTACTTAATACTACTACTACTACACTAAGGTATTTTTAATATACCTACATCTTACTAACTGCACCCTAGTTGTAAGTAGTATTAAGTCAATGCGCCAGATTGGCTGGAGATAAGTTGGAAAACATTAACATTGTCCAACAGAAATGTCTTGTTTTAAAAAAAAAAAAAAAAAAAAAAAGATCCCAGATCTTATGTTTAAACAAAAATAGCCCACAACTCTGCAGTAAAACCACAGATCACTGTACAGAGTTAGGGACAATAATTAAAAACCAGTTCCAGTGAGGAATCCATACCAAAATTTCCAGTTTATCAAAGTTGTATCAGTTCCTCTTCCTGATATGAGGAATTTGTTTTCTTTCACTTTGAAGAGCAATGATGTCAAGCATGGCAGTGGAGCTTCTGCACACCCACTTTCAAGTATTTCTCAGGCTCGAAGACAGTGAAGTCTTTCTCACACATAAACTGCGGAAAAACATTCATAAAATCAGATTGTGGTATTGTCCATAGATGCCCTTCATCTCTTAGAGCACATAAAAGACGTGTTCTCACTAATGGAAATGCTGTATTCGGTTTAGACTGCCCAGGAACAGGAGGGATCTTAAACATAAAAACGTCTTAAAACAGTTGTATTGATGTTGAAAAACACACAAACATGGATCAGGTCAGTAAAAGAATCAATAATGAATCTGACCTATAAGCAGAATCGATAATGGCATTGGAATCAATGAAGTTGTATCAATATCCATCACCAGATGGGGTTCACTGACCTTTTGGTGACGTCTTTTGCAGTAATTTCTTCAGTTTCTGCTGGCTTGGCTACTAATTATGTGTGTGAGAGACAGAAAGAGAATAAAAATGTAAAATAACTTCTGTTTGGAAAGCTTGATTCAACTGGAGATGTTCTTCATTGGGTGAGGTGGTGGTGGTTAGCAGTGCTGCCCGTCAGCAAGAGGTCCTGCGTTCAAATCCATCATCTTGTTACGTCTTTCTGTTTAGAGTTTGCATGCTCTTCTGTTGTCTGCGTGGGTCCTCTCTGGGTACTCTGACCTCCTCCTACAAATATGCAGTTAGTGGGTTTTGTGAGTTGTAGTGAGGTGTGTTTGAATAGTTCTGTCTCTGTGTGTTAGGCCTGCAGCGAGGTGGACACCTGTCCAGGGTGTAACCCGCCTCTTGACCTATGGCAGCTAGGATAGGCTCCTTTTGATATTGCCTGCACTGCTGTGCATGTGTTGCACATGTGTTGAATGGGCCGCTTTGTAATTTAATATACAAGAGGCTGACTAGTCAGTCACTAGTCTAAAAATTTAGAAAATCAGCTGATTCCAGATCACTGTATCCCTAGTTAAAATATAGATTGTATGTAAAAGATGACTAGCCACTGTGATGTCACCGATTGGTTTTGATGTCATATTTTGAAGCCTTGAGCTGATTGTTTCCACCTTTTAATGAAGGTATTCATAGATGGATGTCTTTGGCTCTCTCTTGCCTGTTTTGCTGTTAATCTTGGTCGCAGTGTTTTTACAGTTACCTGAAACTGTGTTTGACTTTGGAGAATTTAGAGTGATCTCTGAGCATATTGCAGTTTAATCACTTTTGTTCTTCTAACGTGATCACACTCGCAGATCTCAGTGCTACAGGAGAAATTTCAAAGTAAACTGTTTTGTAGTGATTGTGTTTAGCGTTCAAACCCTCAGCATTATAAGGAAAAAAACAGCCTTTTGCTTTTCTACTCCTGATAAGTAAGAAACGTGGCTCTCATCTGTCATCTAGACAATTAGAGAATTAATAGAGACTTGATTATTTAAAGCAAAATTATTTACTTACAGAGAGTTGATATTAGTTGCATTGCACACTTATTTTGTTATTTTATCAAGCACTGATTAAACTATTGACCAGGAGATATCAGCTATTTGCCAATAGCTGGGTATTGGTAAATAATTTTCATTTATGAGCCGATAATTCGTTGTTAATTATTGACGTGTTGCATAGTTTGTCCACCAGGGGGGTGCACTGCAACATATCAACCAGGAGGAGGAGGGCAGAGTGTAATCCATGATTTTTTTGTGGCAATTACACAAGTTTATTTTTAACCTTTATTATCATATCATAAATATAAAAAAAACTGCAAATAAAAATGACACATAGTGTGTATAAACTATAAAATAGGCATTTTTAAAACTCCTTGTTTAGGTCATAAAAACTTAAATGTGAACAAAGATTGTGTAAATGATTTCACGTCATGTTTAACTGTTAGCTGTTGATTAAATATTTTTGGTAGCTGTTGACTGCATGCTATCTTTTCTGTGCTGTTTATGAATCTGATTTATCACTTCAGACTTAATCGCTCATGTCTATAATGGATTTTTGTCATTGATTTAGTTTAACTGGGCATTAAGTAAAAATAAACTTGTTACATTTGCAGCTTTAAGAAAACTGAATTTGTTTGCTGTGCTTTGTTGTGGTGTAATAATCATTGATCGGTGACTAAGGCTTTGCAGTTTGACCTTTTTATAAAGTACCAAATTTATAGATTGATAATAAATTAAGCAGTATGTTGGACCACTACTGATTTTGACCAATATTTAATGAAATGGGTGAAAGACAGCTGAGCTGCTTCTCTGTATATATTTTCAAGTCAGATTATTTCATATGCACATTTAAAAATGGCGCACATGCTGTGCAGCAACAAAAACAGTAAAACCAATGAAAGATTTAAGGGAATGAACCGCCGCAGATAAAAGCACCATAATTAGAAGCAGTCTGGTTCAAACAAACTAACATCAGCGCCTCTGTTTCCTCCAACAGCTGACGCCTCACACAGGCTCAACCTGCTATACCTCGCCAATGACGTCATCCAGAACTGTAAAAGGAAAAATGCCATCGTTTACCGAACAGCATTCGCCGAGGTGCTTCCAGACGCCTTCCAGCTGGTTAAGTAAGTGCTTTGTAGAAATATTTGTGCAATGTTTCTTTCTGCTACTCTCTACCTTTCAGTGTTTCTTGTCCCTCATTCCTCTCATTTGTATCACATAAATCCAGCAGCCATCATTATAGTTTTTATCATCTCCCCTCTCTGTAGTTGTGAAGGCGACTCGAAGGTGATAAAATCAGCGGAGAGGATACTGTCCATCTGGGAGGAGAGAGGTGTGTATTCGGGGACTCTCATTACTGACCTTAAGAACGCCCTGATCAAAGAGGAGTCCCCTTCTGTCACTCCCGTGGAGCAAAAAAGTAAGTTTGCTTATTATTTTTATAATTTTTAATTTTATTAGACGCGCCATCTTAACATGAAACTTGTTGTTACCAGTCGTGGCGCCTTGTACAGTTAATCGCATTTTAATTGCAGTCACAGTTTTGGCTTTCAGTGATTATGAAAACACAATTTATTGAATTTTTAATTTAATTGTCTTTAAGCCAAGTTTCTTATTTATTGATTTAGGTTTAATACATCCACAGTTTTCCCAGAGTTTAGGAATAATTCCGTTAAATAATTATGATCTCAGTTCTTAAATAATGTTGCATTTCATTCTGTTGTGTAGACTTCTGGGTGTTTGTAGTTCATTTTGCTGTTTGAGTTGATGGGCTTTTTATTTATTTTAAAGCTCCAGTCGAGTCTAAAGCTGATCTACGATCCAAGGTGGTTGCTGAATTCGTGGTAAGTGTGATGTTAGAGTTTAAAACTCCTCACTAAACTCCAGCTGTGCCGTTTTACAAGCACGGTTGTTCTCGTCTTGTCTTTGACTCAAACACTGTGATCAGACTTTGTTGCGCTTATGATATGACTGACTGCTCCCTCTGCTTTAGCCGCAGGCACTCATAGACCAGCTGTCCAAGTACAAGAGATCTCTGGAGGAGGTCGACCTCAGAGAGAAACAGCTGGCAGCTATGAGGGTTGACATCTTCAGTTCTGATGCCCTCAAGAAACTCAAAGGTGTTTTACTCTTTTTGCTGCCGTACGGTCTAACCCGGAGCGATAGGAAGGATGGGTTATGACTTTTATGATTTCCTCACATTACTGCTTGGTTCTTGCAGATAAGGCAGGAGGAAAGAAGTTCTCCAAGGACTTTGAGGAAGGAAGCGCACAGCTACAGGAGTTCGTGAAGTTCTTTGATAAACAAAACAAAATCCTACCTCAACTCCTGGAGGCACTCACCAACGCAGATATCTTCTATGAGATGCAGTACAAGGAAGTGAAGATTGTAGCTAACGTAAGTGAAAGGGGTGTATTTTTTTTTTTTTTGTTCTAAAGCATGAAGAAATTCAGTTACCTGTAGGTTTATCACCCTGCTTGTGTTGGGCGTTTTGGTACATTCTGTTTTAGACTCTTATTTGATAAGATAAACCTTAGGCACTCTCCATCTTGCTGTTTGCATTTGCGTGAAGTCTGCATTAAAACTGGCTAATAGACTTAACATTTACATTTTTATGCATTTAAACTCCGTTGCTTCTCCTCTCAAGGCCTACCAAACATTTGCTAACCGGGTGTCCCACCTCAAGCGTAAGCTGGACACCTTGAAGTCCACCTTGCCCGACCTGGACGAGTCGCCCATTCCCTCTCCCTCGGCAGACGCTCCATCTCCAACAGGCTCAGAGTCTCCTTTCCACGGTCTGGAAATGGCTCACCCTGATCCAGACCTCGATGGTTCTGCAATGGACGATGACGCAGAGCCGCCAGCCCCGAGCCCTCTGTCCTCCCCGGGGGGGTCTCCCAGAGACACAGAGGCTCTCGGTGAGAATGACAATCGCGAGGTGGAGGACATGGAGCTGTCTGAGGAAGAAATGGAGAGTGGGGGCATCATAGGTAAGGAGTGGGGTAATGTTTTGGGATTTCAAGCCTCTAATATGCTTTTTAAGTGCTGTGTGGTTTTTATATTGGTCTTCAGTACTTTACTAAAAAGAAAATGAAATGACAAACACAGGAGAGATGGGCAAACACCGTAATGACACAAAAGTCCTCAAGCATTGCATCATAATCATTGTTTCAACTTTTGCAGTAGCATTTTTTGAACATGCTGTCGGTAGTAGTTAATACAGATGTTACATGGTGTCATCTAACTGGTTCAAATGTTCCTCGTTTTAGTTTTAAAAGTAGTCTTTTTACATATTTCCTTTGTTTTGAGATAAGCTGATGAGACTTGTTAAAGTTTTTCCTAGAGAAAAAAAGGGCCTTTTGGATTTAACTGCGTTCGTAATAAGAAAGGTGATGAGTCTGTGTTACCTTATTTGACAGAAGTTTGACAGTTTTCTTCTCATTTCTGACCATTTAATAAAGACAAAATGCCTGTTATACACAATCTGATGAGACTCCATGGACAAAACAGCATTTGCGCAGTAGCTGATGTGCATATTCTTAAATTTACTTGCATGTTAAAATAGGAATATTCTACCTCAATGTAATTTGAGTTCTAGCATGTGCCCAGCCCACCGCCATCAGATATCACAGAGTATGCATTTACTTAGATGGATGCATCGTGATCACAGGTGAAACCATCGCCTGCTGTGGACATCTGTTAAAGCTCTGCGTCAAAGATAAATCAGGCTTTACAAATCACACCTGTTATTTAGAGGAATTCATTAATCCTTAAGCATCCAAGCTGTTTTAGTGGCTACACTGACCAAATGGAGTCATTTCAAAACTGAAGCCAGATGTGGCAGAGTTGAGGTTTTCATTGGGAGTGACTAGGGTTAGAAATTGGTACGTCAGAGAGAGACAGCTCAGGTCGAGGAAATTGGAGACAAAGTTAGAGAAGCAAGGCTAAGGATGCTGAATATGGAATAGCACAGAGGAGGTTCATGGATGTAGTGAATGAGGACATGGAGAAAGTCGGGACGACAGTATAACCTTGTAGGGATAGGATGATATAGAAGTAGATAATTAGCTTTGGTTACCGCTAAAGAGAGCAGCCAAAAGAAAGTAGTTTACACAGGAATTTACTATTTCACTGACTATTTGTGTATGTCATATTTATATAGGTTCCCTTTATGTATGACAGTTATTCTAAAATGTTCTAATGTAATTATCCATCAACTGAGCTTACTTTCAGCATCAGGTCTCTCCAAAAGCAAATCTCAGTACCCTACATCTCTAGGAAAGATTTTTAATATTAAAAATATTAAAACACTTGTGAATATACAGCTAGAGTCATAAATATATTTTCTCTTCTCTTTTTTGCACCACATTCCTTCCTGCAACCATTATTTGAGTAACTTTTGAGAAATTTGCCCTGGAAATCGGGTGACAGCGACAAAATTAGTCACAAAAACCAAATGTAGAGGAACTGCACTTAGCTGCACCATTACATTGGCCCTCTCTCTCACTGTTATCGCTGCCATATTTTCTTTCCTCAGTTGAAGAGCGGACAGAACCCGTTCTCCACCCAGAGGTGCCCGCACCGATGCCTGCAAAAAGCACGCCATTAGTAGCGACAGAGCAGCCCATCATCACACACATCTCGCCTCCCATTGCCGCTCCAGTGGCCGCTCTGGAAAGTGTGGACATGAATAAAATTGGCTCCATCCTCAACAGCTTAAGCTCAGTCGTGAAGAACACAGGTGAATAGCACGGGCCTTTTTGTGACATGCACATAGATGATTTCTTTCAATTCTTTCAAAATAAAATAAAATAAAATCTTCCACGTGCCATCATAAAGTGTGTCTCGACTTCTGCTATGGAAGAACCATCTGGGTTCGCAATGTGTTTGGAGGGTTAATATCTCTGCAGCGTCATTTATTTTTAATGTAGAGATAAACAAAAAGATCTTGAGAGCATATGTGAGTGTGTACTTAAACTGCATATATGTTTTCAGTGCATTTAGATTACATAGATTTAACAGAGTATTTAAGTTAATCTGGTACGTTTGTCAAATGTCAAAGTTAGTTTGTTTTAAATATACCTCATATTGCATAAATCTATGAATGAACATTTGGCCTTCAAAGATCTGATAACTGTCTAATAAAAAGTTAGTATATGGTGGGTTACACTGTGAGTGAGTGTAGCTTTGTTTTTTGCAGCACCGTTAGTGGAGACTCCTCCTGCAGCTGCCCCCACTGTCTCCTCAGTAAAGAGCACGCCTGCTCTCCCTGTGGCAGCACAGGACCCCAGTTCACTGGTTAGTATCCTCTCCAAGGTAGAAGTGAGTCCTGCAGACCTCCTCAGTGCTCTCTCCAAAGTCCAGGGTCAAAGCAGCCTCGAAGGTGAGATTCAACCTTTACTTACAGTATTTAAAAAAAAATGTTGATTTATAGCAGCACACTTGCTTATCTTTCTTCTATCTTCCCTTAGGCATCACCTCTGTTGTTGGCAGCTCAGCTGACTCCTCCAGTACAGGCAAGATTACTGCCTCTCCTTCATCCACAGTTTCATCAGCGGTACCCTCTCAGAGCTTGCCTCACTCCTTTGGCACATCTGTGCGTTCCCTATCCAGCTCTACTGCAAGGCAGAGCTCAAGCACCCAAGCACCCCCCCAGACTTCCAACCCTGCCTCTGCCCTGGTTCAGGCTCTTCATAGAGACATGGATTTGACAACAGATCCAGAACCATCCTCTACAAGTTTAGAGTCTAAAATACACAGCTTCTTGCAGGGAAACCCTGCTTTTAGTTCATTTGACTTGGTTTTTTCAACAAACCCAACTCTTGGAAGCAATAATCATAGTCCGGTTACTGGCACAGACACCCAGGATGGGACACCTGTGCGGGACGAGGGAGGAGGCACGCCTACTCAAGATGAGATTATGGACAAGCCAATGGTGGTTCCATTTGCTCCCAAGTTAAATCAGTCATCTGTTGAATCTGCAATAATGGCTCCTGTTGCATACCAGAATAGCACACAGCCGAACCCCAACAATCCTCAACAGTCTGCTCACCTGCAGCCAGGTGTGGCTCAGAATGGGCAGATCTACCAGCCGTACCCGTTTGGCAAACAGGAGATCTCTGAACATGGGATTACTGCACCGGTTGGACATTACCAGCAGATTTCTGCACAGACAGGAGGGCCAGTGCCTGGAGAAAGAGCCCCAGGCAGTGCCGGTAACACACAGACTGCTGACAGCTTTCATGGGCCTAGTGAAAGGAGTTGGTACGGTGACACTTACCCAGAGGGGAGCTCTCAGCAACCCAGCGGCTATAATGTGCCTGGAGGGGCTCAAGAAAACAACACATCCGGACTTTATCCGTACCAAGCTGAGCAAACTCGGGAACCTCAAGAGCTGCTCTCCCAGCAGGGGGGCACCCCATTACATGGTTTCTTTAAAGGCAATCTTCCTCCTGTCCCAAGGTTACCTCCCCCTCCTCGTGGTTTTGAGGTTTCCCTTTCATCGGCAAGCAATTCGATGATTCCTCCAGAGCAGCAGCCGATTCCCGGCACAGACTCTGGAGATGTGCTCGGGGCCAGAACTGAGAGTGGCATCAGTGGGATGGTGGTCCATGATCATCAACACAAATCCCTGTATCATCCTGATGAACATCTGTATGACACTGACCAGCATCCGCCACATCACCCTGAGGATTTACATCACCACTCAGATGACCGGCATTACCAGGGGGACCTCGAGCGGCACCACGACGAACTGCTCCAGCACGAGCCCCCTTACTTCCAAGACAATCCTTATCACGGCCCAGATGATCCGTATTACAGACCAGGGAGCCCTCCACACCACTATCCCCGAGTTCGAGGCCGCCTCACTCCTCCACTCTCAAACTCAGAGGAGCCTTACTACGCCCACGACTACCCGCATCACAGCCCCCATGGTCCGCACTACCCTCCTAGGAGACCACCACCTCATCACGAAATCCGTCATCCCGGTCTACGACCTCCTCATCGACCTCCTCACCCTGCACATCACCCACACCCCAGAGGACCTCCTCGCCCCCCATTTCCTCGATTTCAAGGCCCTGACCCGAGGTTTAGAGGCAAACGTCCAGGTCTAAGACCAGGGGGCCCAATGTTCCCCCCTAAAAGACCCTTTATGCCCCCACGGTACTGACTGAGCATGTAGCCCTGAGACTGCTCACAGTCAAAAGTCTTGGAGGTCATAAAAGCCTCCTAAAAACTGAAATGGAGACTGCAGGTGGATGAATGTGCAGTTATTGCACTGGGGTGGGCACGATGTGGCAAAGCTGAACTGAAGAAGAATGAATTCAGCAGCTTTCAGAAGAAAAAAACTTTAAATGCAGAAGGAAAAAAGGGTGTGTGGAAGACAGAACACGGTGCCTCTGAGAGGGTTGCTGAGCTGAAGAGCGAAGACAGAAGATTAAAGAAGATAAGAGGTGGATATATATACATATATATATAAAATTCACTTTTTGTATCATTTCCTCCAATATGAAGCACTGCATTAAATGTAAGAGTGTCAGAGTGCGTGCATGGTACGTGTGTGTGCATGCAGTCCAGTCTAAACCAACTAGACACAGACAGTTCCACACTTTTTTTTGAAAGACATTTATTTTTGCTAAGACGGTGAGAAAAGAGTGTAGTTGGTGCAGTGTTTCTGCTCTTATTTAGTTTTTCAGTGAGCAGTTTTGACTGCTTCAGTCCCGTATCAGTAGGATCCCATTAGCGTTTGAAAAATCGTTAATTTAAACTTGTCTTTGGGTATGACAAACCGAGTGTATGCTATGGAATTTCTGTTTCTTCTACAGTACGCATTAGCATATTTGGCGGAATTATTTCTCATTGTTCCAGCTCCAAATGTTCGGTGTTTTGTTTTTTGTGAAGCATTGCTTTTCTCCACCTATGCGCAAGATCCCTTCGGCGATACTTTTTACGTCCCGTTAAGGAAGGCGACACAAGTCTAGACAAGCGGGAGGGGGGGAGAGGGGTGGGTTTTATTTTTTTTCCAGCCTCCAACACCGACGCAGAAGAAGTGCATTTCTGGAAGGAGGATGAAGACAGTCGGCTTCACTTTCGTTTATTTGTACTGACCAATAAAAATCTGAGTTTGAAAAATGTGTCGTTTATTTATTTATTCTCTTTTTTTTTATCTCTGATCCCTGACCTGTTGCATCACTGCCTTTATTTCTGCATCACATTTAAAAGCACCTAAGCCAGGACCTCTAATTATTCACACAGAAATTATAACGCCACTGGCTCCATTACTCATGAACACAACTGCAGGTAACACTAAAGAGTGTTGTGGGTTTTTTTTTTTTTGTTTGTTTGTTTTTTAGATATGGTTCATAATTTAAGGATTAAATCTATAATACTGTTTGGGAAATGTGTTCATCAATGTATCAGCATCCCATTAGGTTTAAAATAAGTTGCTGCATTATTCTAGACCAGGGGTCCCCAATCCCAGTCCACGAGGGCCGGTGTCCCTGCAGGTTTTAGATCTCACACTGGATCAACACACCTGAATCACATGATTAGTTCATTACCTGGCCTCTGGAGAATTTCAAGACATGTTGAGAAGGTAATTTATCCATTCAAATCAGCTGTGATAGATCAAGGACACATCTAAAACCTGCAGGGACACCGGCCCTCGTGGACTGGGATTGGGGACCCCTGTTCTAGACAGATAAAAGTGATATTAGAGTTCAAGAATAGTAAAAGAAAAGGCTCTGTTTTCTACGTTTACTACATTTATAGGGACTTTATAGGGATAGCCATTTCTAAAGAAAAACATCTTAACTTGATAAGTCAGGTTTTTATTACATTAGGTTTTTTTGGTATTTAAGATAAATACGGTTAAAGAAGTAGTGTCCACACTGATTGTGTGCACCTCCGTGTGCATGGGTTACTTAGTTTAGTTGAATCACATTTGCTCTGCTTTGTTGGATAGATGCCTGAAAAGTTGCCTAGTAACAAGAATAAATTTGCAAAAGATTAGTTTGGCTGAGATCCAAAATAAAGTAGCGGCGGTTTTACGCGTAACTGGATCCTTAAAGCAGTTAAAGGTCTGTTAGGTGTCTCCATGTGAGGCTACCGTGCAGGGAGCGTTAATGCAGTCAGTTTGGCTTAATTTGAAACGAACACGTTTTCAGTAAGGCTCTCTTGACTCCGCAAATATTCTCTTTAATTGAAGAGGTCCAGATCGATTTGGTGCCAAACACACACACAGCCTGAGCGTGAGAATCACTCTAAAAGACAAAAGTGGTGATCAGTTGGATTGATTAGGCATTATAATCAAGTACCGAAAGCCCCACTTCCCTTAATTCATTTGCAGTTTCTTAGTGCGGTCATTAAATTATTGCATTAAATCAAGTATGAGAAGTTAAAAAAGACATTATTATTGGGACTTTTATTTCTAAGTGCGTAAGCGGCAAATAATACAGCTTAATTTGTTCCTTTTAAAAATGTCGATGTGAATGGGCTCCTAACTCTGATAAATCCGTGCAGTTAAAACTGCCCTTAATTTAGGTCTACTTTAATTAGCACTGAGGTCGTTTAGGGAAATGAGTTTCGATTTTAGCAATAAATCGTTCCCTTCGTGTAGACGCGCGCACACACAAACACGAAAACAAAAAAAGCGGTGTTGGATGAAAACAGTTGGAGGGAACAAATAGAAAACGAGTGTTCGACATCTTTATTGGTCAGAAGTTAGTTTTTAATCTGCGGAGTTTACTTGGAAATTAAACATAGTCACAGGTGAGCCGGCCGTCGCCAGATGTCAGCACATCTTCCCAGAGTCACTTTGTTAGAGAGGGGAGGGGTAGCCTATAGCATGAAAAATTCAATAAATAACTAAATTATTCAGCATTTATCAGCCTTTATATCGGGGACGTGTGTAAATGTGTCAGGTCACCTTACTGTACGCATTTTTCTTTGTGTTTACGCAAAGGATGAAGTGAGTGAACGTTACCTACACACACACACCTCCTTCCCCCTGATTTTTTTTGAACTCATTCCCCGTTTCTCATCCCCTCCCCTCCTCGCTCCTGTTTTCATCCTCAGGGATCCAGAGCCACACTTTGATGTGTCTGATGTGATGGAAACCTTTCCCCCACGTGTTAACTGATGAAGATGGTGGCGGCTCCTCTCTTTGAATCCTGCACCGCTTGCAGTGATGGCTCTTCACGGCCTGTTATGAACGCTGTGCACCGGTAAGGCTTTCAGTTTAATGGCTACATCAGAAACTAAGTGCCACCAGCAGGAAATCAAAACAATCAATACAGAGTGGGGGGAAAATAAAATGTTGAAATTGGTTCTATTTTTTCCCTTCTGTGTGTGTGTGTGAGGAAACACAGGAAAGGAGGACGGCTGGACATAGAGGACCATGTGAGTACCGCCAGGATTATTAATAACCTTATAAATAATTACAGCTATTTTATTGCCTTCTCTTTACATTGCTTTAAACAAATCTGTGCTTTTCATGCTTCCAACATGTACAGATACCCATTAAATACATGTTTTTGTGGAATAAATGATCGCTGTGCAAATGAAAACAAAACACAGCGTTGTTGTCTGGTCATTTCCTGACAGTATTTAACAAACAAGCATCTCCATAAGCTCAGTTTAAGGCAACTACAAAGTTGCACTTTAGTTTAAAAATGTCTCAATTTTAACCAGACTTTGAAATTTTTTGTTGTAAGAGACAAAATTCAAAGAGAGTGTCTTTTATGACCTTTGATGAACGTTGAGTTTGAGACCCATTTCTGGAGCATTTAAATCTTCCAGGAAACATTTGTGTAATTAAGTTACAGTCATTGTGGGAGTCCATTACACCTGCACTAAAGAACAATTTTGATTGGATCAATTAGTATTTCCATTTCAGATTGCTTTCACTTTCCAGCTGACCCCTCTTTTGTATTTGTTGGTGAAACCTTTGTACCATAGCATCCATATAACAGCTCTGCTTTTCTAATAAAAGGTACAAAAGACATAAACATCTTTATTTCTGCTACATTTGTTCAAAAATCTTTATAGTCAAACCATTTTATCTTCTTAAAACAGTGTTGCCAAATATATGAAGTGGGGTTTTTTTGTTTGTTTTATTTTTTTTAAAATGGGTTTGTTTATTTAATCCAGTTAGATCTAATTCAGAACATCAGTTTTGGCAACCGCCATCATCACTGACCCTGTGCTATAAGAATATTTGGGTTTTTGGCTTTTGAAAATGGTTCTTCAATGTCTTTAAAATCAAGGGCAAAATAAATGTTTCAGTTAACAAGTCAAAAAATACAGTAAAGTATATTATTTCCTTAAAAAACAGGGTGGGGTTCTTGCACCTTAACCCTGTGGCAGCTCAGACAGCAGACGGTTAAGTGATAGAGATGTATTTCAAACTAACCTTTATTTACCTAGTATTTATACTTAGTTATAAATATTCGGTACACCTTGCTAGTACTCGGTTAGACTCACTTTTCCCTTAAGAACTATCTTAATTCTTTATGGCAAGGTGCTGGAAACATTCCTCAGAAATAGCTGACAAGAGTGGCACCCAGTGTGGTTCAGTGTGCTGTGTGTTCAGAGATGCTGTTCTGCACACCTTGGGTGTGATGTGTGGTTATTTGAGTTACTGTTGCCTCCCTATCGACTGGAAGCAGTCTGACCATTCTCCTCTGATCTCAACAGCAGGTCATCTTGACTGTGTCTACATGGTCTATTTGCGTTAAGGAGAAGTTAAGGAGGTGTACCTAACAAAGTGGCAGTGACTGTATATTAGCAGACTAGAGGTTTTGTATTATTAAAGATTCAGATCTATCTATCTATCTATCTATCTATCTATCTATCTATCTATCTATCTATCTATCTATCTATCTATCTATCTATCTATCTATCTATCTATCTGTATATCTGTATATCTATCTATCTGTATATCTATCTATCTATCTGTATATCTATCTGTATATCTATCTGTATATCTGTATTTGTACAGCAGCACATTCAAACCCACAGTTTTATCTTTCTTTTTTCTAAAGTCCTACATTTAGAGCACAGCAGAAACATAAGCACCCCTGCTGGCATCGCATTTGTTAGCAGCTTGTCACCAGATGTCGTTGTCGGTTACATTCCGAAAAATAAAATTGTCATCCATTGTGAAAATGACACAAATCACGTACCCGACGCTGTTCCTTATCACCCATTTATACCCGATCGACACCAGATGAATTGAGTTTTTGCCACGCCTGCACCACGGGCTTACAGAGGGGCTGACTGGCGGCGGGCAGATAGGATTTAGTGACTGATGATGGCAGATGGCAGTCTTAACACAAGCCGAGGAGATGTTCTGCTGTTGGAAATATAAAGTATTAAATGGTGAGGCCACCGAGAAATGTGTGCCCAGAGGTATGCTTAGAATAACTATAACGCTGCTGCGATGCTCAAGCCAAGCAGGTCCAGATCGTGACTCCTTTGAAGTAGCGCCGTGTGCGCATGTCGGGTGTGTGCAGCCTGCTGTCATGTGGGTTCATTGTTTACATGCTGCCGAGATTTCAGAGAGGGCGTGTGTGTGTGTCCTGTGAAATCGGCCCCCGCATTTACGAATATACTTATGAATATAACGCCCTTTCCCCTACTCAGAGAGGTTACATTGTATCCCCGAGAATGTATCATGAGCACACTGAGCCGATAGCTTTCAGGACCACGGCCAGCTCCACAGCGAGAACAAAAGGCGGATTTGCGTCTCTTGATGTCAGGGACTGTCTGCTTTTTAATCTCTACGCGAAAAACGAAGATCCCGAAAACAAACACCTGCTGCCTTATATTTTCTATTTTGAGGGAGAAAGAATTTCCCTTTATTTCACCTTGAATTATCTGGTTTAAAAAAAAAAATACACAGCATTTTATTTTAACCTGATTTTAAGTTTCTGAGCAGATGAGATGAGCTGGCAGCTTATCATTAATAAGGTCATTAATGCATTTCTGTGTGGGTTTTTCATGTTTTCCACTGTCTGTGCAGCTCTGAATGTGAGTGCAAACACTTGTGTTTCTGTGAACGTGTTCATCATGCATCAGATCACAAGCCCGTCCATTCATTTTCTACTTCTTATACAAGCCTGTGTTACAGGGAAACAGCCTAAGCAGAGGTGCCCAGACCGCTCTCTCCCCAGACACCGCCTCCAGGTTTTCTGTGGTTTTCTCAAGCCAGCAGAGAGACATGATCTCTCCAGTGTGTCCAGACTCTCCTGCGATGTCTCCTCACAGCTGGACATGCCCAAAATAACTCACCTAGAAGGCACCCTTGAGGCCAGAAGCCTCAACCACGTCATCCAGTTTCTTTAGATAACAAGCAATGAAAATAATTGCCTTCGCAAGCTGAATTTTAAGGATTAGGTGTGCTTTGGGACCAAGACACAAATGACAGCCGCGTACCAGCAAAAATAAAGTGATGAAAAAAATCTATTTGGATCTTAAAAAATAACCTTTTCTGTTATGTTAGTGTGTGGTGTTAAACCAAAGTCATAAGTTTATCCTTCCAGCGTTGACTAATAGCCAAAGATCTAAGGTCAATACAGACACAAACATTGCAATAAAAAAGTTTCATTCCGCCGATTGTTTTTAAATCCAAAAAATATGTTTAAGGTTCAGACTGTTGGCTTTCATCTGGGAGGTATTTTCAGAAGGAGTGTAATAAATATATATCCATATCTATATATCTATATCTATATATCTATATAGATATAGATATATAGATATATTTATACACACACACAGAAACATCTGTGCCAAATACGGCCTGGAAGTCCCGAGGTCAAAATGGGAGACGCCCCCTAGGGTGGTGGAGAATGACCGAGCTAAGAGCCTGTGGGACTTCCAGATACAGACGGACAAAATGGTGGTGGCTAACCAACCGGACATAGTGGTGGCAGACAAACAGAAGAAGACGGCCGTAGTGATCGATGTAGCGGTTCCAAATGACAGCAACATCAGAAAGAAGGAACACGAGAAGCTCGAGAAATACCAAGGGCTCAGAGAAGAGCTCGAGAAAATGTGGAGGGTTAGGGTAATAGTGGTCCTAGTGGTAATCGGAGCACTAGGTGTGGTGACTCCCAAACTAGGCGATTGGCTCCAGCAGATCCCAGGAACAACATCGGAGATCTCTGTCCAGAAGAGCGCAGTCCTAGGCACAGCTAAGATACTGTGCAGGACCCTTAAGCTCCCAGGCCTCTGGTAGAGGACCCGAGCCTGAAGGATAGAACGCCCGCAGGGGCGAGGAGGGGGGAGAATAAATTATATATATCTATCGATAGATAGATAGATAGAGATACTGTTGTCCATAAAGGAACTTATTAGATGGAGAAAGATGGAGAAACAGTCACAGTTCACTGCTGGGAGTTTCATGTTAGGACCTAAATGCAGGAAAAAAAGGCTGATGAGAAACTTCAACATTGACAAAGTCCAAACCGGCATGAAGAGCACAGAGACGGAGCACACCGAGGAGCATAAAAGAGCAATGCAAGCCTACAGAGCACTAATTAAGGGAACAAGGCACAGGTGAGAGCAGAAGTAAGGAGGTTAAATCTAACTGCAGGTGGGGGGTGATCACAAAGGAGGCAATGAGGCACTAAAGAAAGCCCAATTTTCAAAGTAAAACAGGAGCTAACCTGTTTCAAAACCACTAAACAGGAAGTCAGTGACAAGAGGCATGAGGGAGAGTGCTTCCAGTCACAAGTGCACACACAAACACAGACAAACATAATCAAAACTAAGACTCCTCACTAGAATACAGTAAACACAGGAAGTACTATAAAATCCAAACATGTATCCAAAACTCCATAAAGTTGAAATGGAAACTAGAGCTCAAAAACAGGAGTAAATCCACACAGACCAAAATCAAAGCAGGAAATACCCAACCAAAGAGTAATCAACAATAATAAAAACAATGGAAAAATCTTTAATAATAAACTAAAACACAAACTCCAAAAACCCTGGAAGTAGATGGAGGATTGTGACGGAGACGGCTGATAGTGTCCAGTTCTAATAAGACTGAACTATACTCACAATCTGGGATAATAAGGTAATGATTCAAATATCAACAGAAACAAGGGAATTATGTGACTGTGATGATAATGCTAAACCAAAATCCCCCAAATCTGCACTCAAACGTCCAGCATCTTGAATCCAACAATGGCTGTGTTATGGTTTATTTATCCCCCAATTTGGGGGATTTTTGTGCTGTAGCAATAAGAAATAAAATATTTTAGACAACCAATAACCAAATCGCTTCAGTACAGCAGGATAAACATATATAGTTGTGGTTTTTGTAGGTTTTTTCCGCTCTTCTCCTTTTCTCCGGCTGTCACAGGGCTGGTAAGTTAGCGACGGTCCCTGGCGGCAGACATCACGGCCCAGGGGAGGGATGGAGCTGAGATGGACAGGGAGGGAGACACCGGCTTACGACGTCAAAGGAGTACAGACACACACACACGCACACACACACATAGAGAGGGAGAGGGAGAGGACAGCCAGCCAGCCAGACTGCCAATTCCCCACAGTCTACTGAAGGAAGCCTAAATATCCACCTATCTCAACACTCTCCGTTTAGCCAAGCCAGTAAGAGATTTGTTTATAAATATATATATATTTTAAATACACCAAATTTATTTGAAAGGAAAAAAAATACGGAGCATCTGTCAGGAAAGAGCAGTGGAAAAAAACAACAAGCAGAGCTAGAAAAGCACGCTCATGCCGAATAAAGGACCGTCGCTGGATGTTACTTGTGTTGTTTTAGGGGGCGTGCGGGCCTAACTTGTTACAGGATCCAAAGACGCTCTGGCAGACACATGAACTGAGTAATTTGAGGTTTGATAAGTAAACAACAGCGAGGGGGGAAAAAAAGAAGAAGAAAGGCATCAACTGATCGCGCCGATTCTTTGCCACAAACAGCACCACAGGTATTATCTCTCTTTTTTCTTCCTCTTTTATTTTTATCCCTTTGTTGTTTGTGGTGTAAATTTTTTAAAAAAATGTATATATATATATATGTATTATATATACATCATGTTCGGGTCATTGTTGTTGTCACCAGCGTCTTTGACAAAGAGAGCGCAGGTCTCCAGCTGTGTTGACAGACACAATGTCATGTTTCTGTAAAAAGGGGGCTCGAATATAAGCGGCCCAGAGAGCAATTCAGAATTTGTTTACTATCGTTTACTACAGCGTCACGTTCATTCCCCCTTTTGCATATTATTCTCCCAGTTTTAGGCAAAAGCAGTGCACCTGAGCTCTGTAGCCGTGAGTCGTGTTTGTGGGTGTCCATGTGACGCCGCAAATATGAAAGTTATGAGGTCATTTGGGGTAATTAACATTTTGAAATTCATTTCCTTGAGCAAGTAAAGGACAAAACAGTTGCTCTATATCTTTTTTCTAAAATATAAATAAATAAATAAATAAAGGGAGGCTGATACATTTATTTAAAATTCATCTTTTAGATGTATCCATGGGCAAGAGTGAGCTCTTGGACTTTGTGAGCATTTTAATTCAGATTTAAAATTAACACAAACACACACAATCTTTAGAGCAATGCAACTGTGCTGCGTTTCTGTGCTGAAATCTACCACAGCATTTGGGCTGTCACATCTCAGAGGGTGTAGAAACCATTAATTCAGCCTCCCATTCTCGCCGAACGCTCCCATCTGTACCTCCATCCTCGGCCTCCTGTTTGCACCTCCTGTGCAGTGTGAATTTAAGCCCGCAGGCTCCTGTCTGCTCCTCCTGACCGCCTCCACTCTATATGTGTCTCTGAATATGTGTGTGTGTATGTGTGTGTTATTATTCCTCCCCAGACTTCTCAATGAAGGAGCCTGACGCCATCAAGCTCTTCATCGGGCAAATACCCCGAAACCTGGAGGAGAAGGACCTGAAGCCCATCTTTGAGCAGTTTGGCAAGATCTATGAGTTGACGGTGATAAAGGACAAGTACACGGGGATGCACAAAGGTAAGGGAGGTGTCCAGTTAAAGGGCTAAAAAAATGAGGCGTGAATTTGTTGGTTTGGTTTATAGCATGTTGTGCAGTGACAGGGAAAGCTTTCTGAGCTCTGATTTGATTTCCAATAAGTGTGAGTCAGGTGGGATGATTTCTCATCGAGCTGTTGTCCCTTTGGAGCCTTTGTGATGAACAGCTGGTGGAAGGTTTATGTTGTAGATCCTGTTTAGTGGTCTTGTACTAAAAAATATAAATTAAAATAAAAGAATTTAAAGATTATCTGTGTGAAAAGAAGAAATATCTGTTCATGCCCCATAGACTTTGCTACAGTTACAAATAAAATATCATATTTTTATCGTCTGTCATTAACAGTGATTCTGACTGAGGTTTACCAAGGCCAATGTGCTTTCAAACCTTAGGCCTACTGTGGACACAACTAACTACACGACAGGAAGCAGCAGAGAAACTGTTGAATACAGTTAGAACAAACATAAAATGACTATTAACTTCATGAATACGTGGCTTCGGGGTACGCTGGAAGGTTTCCTTTTACGCCTACCTCATGATGCTACAATCTGAATTTAAAGACACAAACATTATAAAAAAAAGTTCCCTCCTGCCAGCTTGATTTTTACTCACAGAGGGCCAAAATTGAAAAGTCATCTCCAAACTCCTTGAATTGAGTTCAGACGTGAGTGTGCTTTTTCACTTCAATGTTGGTAAATCCTCATCAGCAGGAAGGCATTTGTTGAGATAAATCTTTTAAAAAAAGAAGTGTTTTGTCAGACGCTAATTAGTTTCATACGGCGATATCGCTCAGTTTGAAAGAACTGGTGCCACCCACTGCCACTACTGTTTCTACTACTACTACTACTTCCCCTCGTCACATGGTGGGCAGGCTCCGTATATTTAGGAGGAAAACTCGACGCATTCAAAATCCTGTTTGACAGATGGACCGAAGCTGGCAGAGCGATCTGAAGCTGAACAATGATCCGTGCTGTCATTCCTAATGCAAATCTGAGGGCAGAAAACAAAAGCTTTTATAAATCCACATAAACCATCAGTCATTGGGGAGACATATAGGCCAGGTGGTTTGGGTCCTCTAACACCTATAACACCTATTCTGCATACATTTACATATTCATGATTTGTGTGGAGCCCTAAAGGTTAATGAAGGCCTTTCTCTATTATGTGGGACTGCATACATTTTTGCCTGAACAGCGTGATATTAAATACTCATTCAGGCTGCTTGTGTCTGAATAGATATTATTTTAATAATCCCATAGATCTCTGGTGCCACAGGAGGAACTGCTTAACAAAAAATGACAGTCTGATTAAAGGCACAGGGGCTTTTTATTTGTACATTTATTAGAAAATGTGAATGCACGTTGACCCAGAATCGTTCTTAGTGTTTACTAATCTCAATAAAATAAGAACACACATGACCAAATGGTATATTTATAATAGGGTGGCTGCCAGCTCTGACGTGATATAGATATTAAAAATCAATGCACTTAAATGAGTGATCTCATGCCCCTTGTGTTTCTCCAGGATGTGCCTTCCTGACATACTGTGCACGTGAGTCTGCCCTGAAAGCCCAGAATGCACTGCACGAACAGAAGACGCTACCGGGGGTGAGTGTGTCGCTGTCTTTTCGAGTCTTTGACGGCGTACGTGTACGTGTTTACATCAAAGAAGCAGAATAACTGGCACGCTGGGCTATCTGACCATGCCGCACAGGACCCTGGGAAAATTAACCAAGTTTGACATGTAGGGTTGATTCCCCCCTTTAGCTAATCTGCACCAATAAAGGTCAGAGGCTGCCCCTCCCCTCCTCTTATGTTTCATATGTGATGCATCCAGACATATCCATCCAGTTAAGGCATGAGTCATCTTGCTACATGTCATGGGTCGGAAGAGACAGCTATGAGGCTCGCTGCTGGAGTGACTTTGCCAGCTCTTATTCTCTTTGATGTTTCTCTTCCTTTCCATGTCTCTGTCTTTCTTACTCGCTCTCTCTCTCTCTCCATCTCCCCCTCCTCTCGATCCATCTCTCTCACTGAATTCTAATCAAAGTTAAACCTAGCTTTATTAGCATAGCCAGGCAGCAGGTGTGCTGCCAAATGACATTTCCAGAGCTAAATATGACATGACAGCCGCGTCTCTATAATAACCAACTATATGGGAGACAAGGCGACAAGGCAAGGAATTACTGAGACAGAGTGTGCTCCCAGACTTACCGTTGCTTCCTCTTTTACTAAGACAGCTTCACCGCTGTTTCCTTTTGGTTATTTTTGTTGAAATCTACATCATTCACTTCTTTTTTTCCCCCCTCTTCTGAATGGCAGCTCATGACTGTAGTTTTTGAGGGAAAAGAGAAGAAGCAGGTGAAAAGTGTAACTCTGCAGCTAAAGATTTTTTCATAATTGATACATTTTTTAGCCTAAAAATGTCAAAATATGACAAGCTCAGAGACTCTAAGTAGAGGATAGACAGTAACTATTAATAGATCATCTATTAAACCAGTAGTTGACAGACAAAAAGTAATCCATCCATGACGTGTTGGTAAACAGAAATAAAGACTTTTAAGCTAAGTCAAGGTGAAAAATTAGACCTGCCATCATAGAATTTTTTATAAATAGTTTTCCAGTTTTATAGGTGGTTGGTTGTACAGTTTTTTTTTCAGTGTGTTACTTGGTTAACTTTTAAACCTTTTAACCTTTATAGAATCTCTCGCTTGGTAATAGCCCTGTAAACTCATATCTTTGAAGCTCGACAGTTTTTTTTTTAACTGGCATCTGACCAGGAACTATGCAGATTTTGCAGTCATGTGACCATTAGTGAATAAGCCCCTGTCACACAGACTTAGAGACTGGTTGGCAACCATTTGGCAACCACTGAAATCTGTTGCAAAGAGGTAAAGATGCTGACTTATTTGCAGTCACTTACCAACTACTTTGGACAAGATAGTAAAACTGAAAAGTGCAACACAATCCATAAACTGAGACTGTTTGCATTCAAAGTGAATGTGTTGACTGAGCAGCACTGAGGTACAACTTTCACTGTGTTGCACTTTTTCAAGCAAGCGTTTAGTACAAAGTCGTGGCTCAAAAGTTGGGAGTTCGCCTTGTAATCGGAAGGTTGCCGGTTCGAGCCGCGGCAGGGGTTTTTACTACCCTGCATCCTCTATTGATCACTTACCAACCAGTCAGGGATTGTCTAATGACTGGTAAAGGTATCAAATCCAGTACAACTTAGGTAATACGCATGTGGCATCATGCAAGAGATCTCTGCAAATTGAAATGTAAGGAAATGTAAGTTTTAGCTATATCTGGTACAGTTTATTTACTGTATATTTATTCCTGCTGAATAATCTAAATACAAAAAATAATAATAATAATAATTTGTGTAAAAATGTAAAAGATGTTCACTCTAAAGTGTTTTACCTCTGTGTCAAGTGCTCAGGGTTCTATCATGTAAGACTGAGGCTAGTATTTAGACACTAGCAAAAGTTAGCTTAAAGCTTTAGTGAAGAAATCACTAACATCGACAAATTGGCAACTCAAACCGGCAACAATGAAGACATCACAATTCACGTAAAAATGAAAAATTTAAACTGATGTGAAATATTTTTCTATTTAAGCTTCTGCATAACGCCGTTAGCAAGGATGTAAGCCGAGGTTAGCTAGTAAATCAAACACGTTAACGGGTTAGCTGATGTTAGCTTAACCGCCAACACCCAAAAGAAAAAGCCAGGTGTGTATAATGAACATGACCAACTTCAGGACAGAACTGAGGACTAAATCAGCAGGGTTTTTGATTCATGGAGGAGTCTTTTATAAACAACAGCAGGTATTACTGATAAGTGTTTTCTTCTGCTGTGAAGCTGAGAACCTTTAACTCTTTATCCCTTGAAAGCTTATAGGAGTATCCCTTGAAGCTCTTTTTCTGAGTAGTTTTAGTTATATTTCAGGACTGCAAATAGAACAAAACGACTGGGTGTGGATCAGACATTTGCAAGGGTGGTCTCTGCCTGTGCAGCTACCCTTGAAAAAACAGGGAAACTATTCTAATGGTTGTTAAACCACATTTTTATTTATATATACTGAGGTGTCAGAACTCATCATTAGGGGTACGGGGAGGCCGTCAAATGCTGTCTTTATTACGTCTAAATTACAAAAGAAGCAGATGAAATCCAAAAGCAGATTTTTTATGAGCTCAAACCACATTTTTTGTTCTTAAAATATAAATGCCTGTTTGATTATTTAAAGCATTCATTTTCTATCGGGGGAGAAAATACTATAGCAGTAGGGTATCATTGTAATGGCAGGCAGGGACAGTTTGAAGGGGAAGGATGGTATTAACGTGGCAACAAAAGAGATCCTGTTGTTAGTGTGACAGTAGCGTGACCTTCCTGACCTCTCGCAGGGGATCAGCAGGGCCCAATACCCTATGATAAAGCCCCCCCTCTTTCTACTACTCTAGCAGCTCTTTTTCCTCACAACCTCTTACCTCTAAGCCGTGTGGAACAAGCTAAACCCTCCAGTGTTCTCCCAGTCCTTCCCTGCCCTCCCCCTCCTTCCAATGGAAAAAAGAAAAGAGCGAGAGGAAAACCATCTTATTAGCTCCATACACGCCCACACGGACAAGATCTGCTTCCCACCCCTGCCACCAGCTGTGGTGTAATTGTCATCTAATTGCACCTGCACTGCCAAAGAATAATTAACTTTGGCATCTCATGGCCAGGGTGATACAAAAGGAAAAACATGATAGCAATTATAGGACTGAGACAAGAGAGCTTAAATGAAAGCACACCTGAATGTACAGAAAGCTGAAAGATCTCATTAACAGTCAGGACTGCTTTTTATTTTTTAAAAAAGGCATTTTTCCTCTCTGAGAAGAAAGGGTCAGTCTTACAGCCCTTTTTTCCCCTTTGTACTATTTTTCCCCTCTCATTGCTAACAATGGGAAGGGAAAAAAGAGAGAGAAAGAAGTCCGGCAGGGCCGAACAGATGGTTGTATCAGAGTGGCACCTGGCCTCGTGTTTAATTTCAGGTGAGAGAGTCCGTCTCTAAGTGTGAGGTGGAAGAAGAGTGTCAAAAGCACATTCATCTGAAAGCAAGGAAAGAAAGCGAGAGAATGGAGGAGGGGGGAAAAGGGCAGGAGTAAAAAAATAAATAAATAAAAAAAACAGCAGATTCACTCTGAGTGTGAAAATGGAGGTTTGAGAGAGAAGATTTGCTTCCTGAGCTGCACTCATTCTGTCCTGTTTGGACATCTTGTACTCTTGTCCCCTCTGTTCTTATCGCTTTATCTCTGCACTGTCTCAGGCCATTTGTCTGGCCTGGTCAGCTGTTGTGAGGCACTCTGAGATAATAACGTCCACATTATGCCACATTAATCATAGCCATTTTGCAAAGCAGCCTCCAAAACTGAACTTAGATCTCAATAATGTCAAATAAGGTCAGTCGAGCTGAAATTAACTGAAATAGTCAAAATAATTGAAAGTGAATCAGCACCATTTTCACGATGCATTAATTTTTTATGTCATTTTTTGGCAAAAACAGCAAAGATTCAGCTTTTTTGGGCCTCTGAATGTGTTTGCCACTTTTTGTTTGAAACAAAAATAATGTTAATGTCACAATGGGCTGTAAAGAACGTGATTAATCAGGAAAATAATCAATAGATTAAAGGAAAAGTCATTTTTGACATATTGGGATGTATTTGTCTTCTTGTCAGGAGGAATGTGAAGATCAATACTGCTCTCGTTTCTGTCCAGTAAATATTAACCTGCAGGCAGGCAGCAGGCTAACGTAGCTTAGCATAGGGCCTACAATAAAAACCCTACCCACTGATTTCTGAAGTCCTTTTTTGGTACCTCAAGATGAGCCTTTTCACTGATGCCATGACTTTGTCCGGTTTAAAAAAACTAATGAAAAAACACAATAAAAAAAAAAATTGATGCAACCAAGATGGGAAGGTCTGACCAAGAAACAGCATGTGTACCACGGATAATTCTCCATTTTTAAACACAGTATGGCCAAGATTTACAGTATTGCAGTGATCATGTGATAGCTTGTGCACCATTGTGAATATGTGAAAATGTAGAATCAACTGATTAAAACTCGAATTACACAGGCCAAGAGACTGGTCTGCAAACTTCTGGTTACCACTGGTCATTAGGGAAAATGTAGCATTCCTCGACCGGTTGGGGAGTGGTAGCTGGAGGTTGATGGCAATCGCTAAAACTGCAATCACATAGGCTAGAGACCAGTCAGTTACCCCTGACAACCACTGGTTGCTCCCGTGCACTCATTGAGTTGTTGGCAAGGGAAAATGTGTTTTCCCTGGCTGTTGGCTGGAGGTTCCTACCAGTCATGAGGTGAAGCTGGGGATGCTGCACCAAAAACCTCTTTGCAATTGCTTTGGTTGGTAGTAGATTGCTGCAGTTGCTTGTACTTTGCATGGAAGATGCCCAGTTGTCTGCAAACACTCTCCAACTACTCACCAAGTAGTTGTAAAACTGTGAGAAGTGTGACAAAAAGAGAAAACGTAGATTGTTTGCCTTCAAAATAAATTTGTGTCTTTTTACTTTTTACAACTTTTACTTTGTAGATTAAGGTTCTTTCTTTTTTGCGTGGTGCCTTTTTAAAAAAACGTTTTCTCCCCGCTCTGCTAGTACGTGGTGAGTGTTTGCAGACAACTTTTCCATGAAAAGTACAATCAACAGTGGCAATCTGCAAACGACCAAAACAATCGCAAGGAGGTTTTTTGCTGCAGCACCATCTTTGCAACCAATTTTACGCAATTTCACACAATTTCTAGGAAGTCACCCAATCAACCATTGGTGGTTGTATCATGTACAATATGGCAGATAGCTCTTAGGTAATGTGTGCATGACGTCACGTGCAAAACTTCTATAGGACAGAAAGTCATTTTGCAACCACAGATCTCGCCTTCTGATGGCAGTCACATGGAATATAAGTTTAAGGCACTTCTTCATTGGCATCTTTTAATGATCTCCTCCAACATGTTTTGTCCAGGAAGTACAAACACGTTTGGAGTATGGTAGATTACTTCCTGCTGTGTGCTGTATAAAGAAAAAACAACCTTATTAGTTTGAAATTTTGCATAAAAACAGTTAGCTTAGCTGTTTTTATCTATCTCTTTCCAGAGGGAATAAAATGCACCTATCAGTGCCTCTGAATATCACATCATCTTGTTTCAACAGCCAGATTAACAAGCTAAGCTAACAAGCTTCAAACTCTAGTTCATAAATGCTGCATAGATATGACAGCCGTGGTGATTTTTCTCATCAAATCTCAACAAGAAGGTAAAATGTCAAGCTTTTCCTTCATTTAATGAGAATCATATGCGTTTGGATAGTCACGAAGATGTTTAATGCTTCCTTAAAGTAATATTTTCAACAATGCCTCGCTGTTCATTTTAAATCTAATATCTAAAATTAATAACATCTAAATCTAATAGTGAGCCTGTGCCCAAGTTTGGAGTGGGGGGAGTAGCCGTGTGTGTACTTGGAGTGTATTTGCATGTGCAGCTGGGGGAAGGGAGGGCAGGTGTTCACACCTACACGGTTTAATGAAGGGTGCGTGCTTTTGTGTGCCCGAGTGTGCATAACTGTCTGTTTGCTTTCGTGTGCACGTGTTTCCTGGGGGAGTACACATCCAAAGATAGGGATGGATGGATGGAGGGAAGTTGCAGGGTTTATTATGAGCTCTCCTCGGGTTTCTTCATTCACTATCAGCCGCGTGTATGAGAGGGAAATCTGCGCTGCGAGGCCTTCTTTGCGTTTAAGCTGCCTGTATGAGAGGAAAGAGCCCTCTTTGTGGTGGAACATCTGACTAAGCTTGACATTTACTCAGACAGAAGGAGTCAGACGGAGCAGACAGAAGGGTTTTATCAATAGTCTGAAAAAAATTGCACATACTAAATATAGCTCCGGCTTTTTACGCAGGATATGAGATAGGAAGTTGTAGTGCGCAGTGTTGTAATTTGTGCCCTTAATCTTTGAGCAAACTTCCTACTGTAGATGCACACGAGCTATGGTGGGTTGCAGGGTTATGTTAACAATCTCTTGTATACCTGTTAGCTTTGTACACTTGCTCAGCCTCCACCCTTCAGCTTCACTTTTATCAGAAATTGACATTTTCATATGCATTTAAAAAAAAAAAAACATGACAAAAACAGAAGGCTTAAACATGCTCCCGTGACGTGAACATGATAACTCTTTTATTCGACTGACAATAAGGAGATAAATCAGCGCCTCCACATGTAACCTATATCTTGATGCCAGCGAGTTGTGGGGATGATGCTGATGATGATAGCAATTAGCGCGCCTCGGAGCGAGTGCGTTCACTTGATGAATCTATCTGGAGTTAAGTGTGCATTCACGCGTCGATTCATTTACATATGCATGCATATAAATGCACGGCTGGGCAGGACAGGCGGCACAGAGTGACAATAACAGAGGGGGGAAAAAAGGGCTCGTCCTCTGTACGTCACTCTGGGGCGACTGTAATGATGAATGCAGATCGGATTTATGGAGGTGGTAAATGGGTGTGAATTAGAGAGAAATTGGATAAATGAAGTTGGAGCGGGGAGGGTGAAATAATAGAGGGTAGGGGGAGGGGAGGAAGGATTGAATGAAAGTTTGACATAATGAACAGTGGGTGGTGTAAGGGTGGTGAAGGCTGGAGGTGCGTTGAGGCAGTGTGTTTATCAGCTTAAATACAGACATCTGTTACTGAGGAATTGTGTGTTTTTTGGGGGGTTGGGGAGTGTATGTTTGCTAGACGAACACACACAAAAGCAGAGAAGGGCTGTTGCCACAAAACTCATTAGGCTCTTTGAACTTTGGTGCACGACTGGTTATCTAATGAGCATGCATGGACTGTAGTGGAGTTAAAATGTGTAAATCGTGCCAGTTAAAGTTAAAAAAAAAAAAGAAAAAAGTAGGACATGGACTCTATCTGCACTCTCTCTCTCTCTCTCTCTCTCTCACACACACACACACACACACACACACACACACACACACACACACACACACACACAGAAATCTGCCTGTGATTCAGTTCTTTCTCCCCCTCTGCTCCACTGATTCGAGTCAAACAACACTTGACATGAATATTTAACAGTCAGAACAGACAAAACAATTGAGAGTCAACTCGAGTATTGTTAGGAATTTACTCTTTGATATTCGGTTTCTTCACTTTGAAGGATTTTTGTTGGCTGTCTGGCTAAACGGCTGAATGTCAGCTTCGAGACACTGTCAGCTCGGCATCAACGCCGGACAGACTGGTGAACCCTGTAAGAGCCGGAGACAACACCGGGAAGCGGCTTTGACACTGAAGACTGGGACATTGTTTAAATATTATCGAACTGCACAAGTGCTGTCAGTCTCTTTGTGTTTGACTGAATTCAGGAGAAGGTTGAGTTTTCTCTCTGCTTTATGTGGCTGCCCGCCCATGTGTGTGCGCATCTGTGTGTGCATCCACGTGTGGAAACGCTAACGGAGCGCACTTGTGCATCTCTGCTTTTGTGTGCCGCTTTGTTCCAACTCTTTGTGTGATCAACTGCAATCTCTCTTTTCTGTTCCTTTATTTTATTTATTTATTTATTTATTATGCCTGTTAATATACCAATTTCCACCTGTGTTTCTTCTTCTCCCCACGGGGTGAATTCACAAGTGCGTCTCAGCGTAAGTGCATTTGCAACGATAGAGAGGAGGTGGATGGAGAACCGAGGGAGCAAAAAGCAGCAGAGACAGGAGAGGGAACAGAGACGGGGGGAGAGGAGGAGGAGGCGGCGCGGGGAGGTGGGAGGTGGCAGGTTGATTACGGTCGCAGGTCTCGTTGCCTGGAGACGGCTGGGACGAGGGATGCCAGGTTGCTAGGCGACCAGCACGATGCAATGACCAGCGCTGTGTGATGGAGCGGAGGGGAGGCGAAGATGGAAAATTGTCTTTGTGCCCCCCACCTCGCCCCACCCAGCTACACCTCCCCTCCCTCTCTCCTCTTCCTCCCCCTTCCTCTTCCCCTCCAGCTCTGCCTCCCTGCTGTAAATGTTCTTGAAAGAGCGGGGTGACGGTCTCCGCTGATATATTTACCATTCAGAGTGGCAGCTTTTTCGGGCGTACAAGCAGAATGTATTGAAATTGGAGAGAAAACAGGCAGCAGAAATGTGGCCCCCTCCCCACCACTCACACAGCAGTAACAGCCTACTATATAGACAGATTATCATCAGCTCTGCAGGTCATAATAGTAAGGCGAGAAAAATGTCATCATCAGTATGCTTTACTCTATCTAAAACACATTTGCCTTGCTGTAGCACATGAAAATGCATTTCCATGGTGGCGATGGCCACTCCTCAATCTGTACACTGTTAAATAAAAGATTGCGGAGGGTGTTAAATACACCTAAATACACCAGGCTACTTAGTTTGAGCCTTTTTAAAAAATAAAAACCATTTATTCAGACTTGTATTTACAACAGGTGAGCCTTGTGTGTTTTATTAAGGTTGTGAATCTGTTTGTGCTTAACATCCTTCCAAGCGAATGGAGACATTTTAAGCACAAGGACTGTTGTGCGAAGTCTGAGAAATATCCTTGTGCTTAAAATGTCTCCATTTGCTTGGAAGAGAGTTAAGTAAACTTGATTTGCATAGGTTGTGTTTAAGCACATTAGCCAGAAAGTAAAATATGTAATGATAAACAAGCACTTCTGTTTTTTTTAACACTAACAGCTGCGATTTTGGTCTGACAATTTTTTTTCCCATATATAGTTAGCCTTCCCTGGATAAATAAAGCCTTATTAATAAGACTGCATAGCACTAAACGTTTTTATTTTAGCATTTTTTATTTTATGTGGGGCACTGTGACTCTGAGTGCTCTGCTGATGATAATCCCTGTTGTAGGACGGATACACTATGGACAAAAGTACCAGGCCACCTATGCATAACACTTACAGGAGCTGCTCAGCCATGGAAACCCATGCCATCAAGCTTCTGGCACATAGATTTTGTGCTGATGTTAATGCCAGCAGAGGTTTGGAGCTCAGCAGTTGGTGACTTTTACGCACTGTGCACCTCAACATTCAACGACCAAGCTCTGTAACTTACGTGGTCTGCAACTTTGTGGCCGAGTTGTTGTGACTTGTGTTACTTTCACTTGGCAATAATACCATTTACAGTTGCTCATGGAATATCTAGAAGGGAAGAAATTTCACAAACGACTTGTCGCCATGGTGACATCCTATTACAGCACCATGCTCACATTATTTTACAAATGTTCGAAAAAGCCGACTGCGTTGCTATGTGCTTGATTTTATACACCTGTGGTCATGGGACTGAAAACATCTAAATTAAAAAAAATAGCTGGTGTGCTCTAATACTGCTTTCCATATAGTGTAGGTGTGTTCAGTCGGCTCGTTTTCATATCCAAGACTTTAAATACCGTCATCTTGTCAAGATACTCACCTTGTAACCTTTGGCTTTGGTGCTCCCAGCTTGTATGTTACACCCTGGCATCACATTTAAACACACTGGGTAAGCCTCTTGTTTCCAGTTGCAGGGTTAATGGTGTGAAAGGACATATTTAACCTAAGTACCAACCTCATTTTAAACATAACCAAGGATTTTCCTTTCTTATTGATATTTAAACACAGAGTAAAAGTGAAAGTAAAAAGCGAAAGAAATCAAAACTAATTGGTGAGTTTTAAAAAAAAGTTAAATGTAGTTAAAAACACAAAATGTGAAGCAAGAGGTAGTCTCCAGGGTAACAAACGTCTGGATGCAGAGTTGCTTGGCATCCATTATAGCCGTCCGTGCGTCACGGGATTGATCCCAAAGCATACCTTGTGCATATCTATGTGACTCCAGCACCATCTGACAGCACGGCAGTATTTGATGCCCTGGGATGAGACCACTTAGATTCAGTGTGATGCTCTGTGCTTTGTTAAAGATCAAAGAGAGAGCTGCTTCCTGAGCACATTTCTCTGTTCTCTCTTTTGTCATTTTGTAATGAAATCAAAATGCCCCCAAAATAATAAAATAAGTAGCTGAAAAGGGAAATTCAATCAGTCTCGCTGATGTCTATCATAGTGCGTCTCTGCTCGCCACAATATTTAAAATAAATTACCCAAATCACTGCTGGGGACACGTCCCTCCAGTCCCAACTAAATTCTCTGCCCTTGCAATGTCTGTATTACCTATTTCTTTTAATGGGTTATAGCTGTTAAATGTAGGTACTCCTAAATCAAATCATGATGCTGAATATACATCGGCAGATTTAGTCCAAATTGTTAAATCAGTTTGACGATGTAGATTCTCTGGGCTTGTTGTTGCAGTGTATGAACTTTGATGGCATGGAGAGGGGGGGGTCATGCATTATGGCGAAGGGGTCGAGCTGTTATTTGATTGGATAATCTGTGGATTTAATATTTCATAATGCTCGTGAAATCCCCCGCGGCATCACAGAAAGAAAAGATTAAGTACGTGTACGCTCGTGTCGCTGTGACCGTCAGGAGCCGACGGAGCATTGTTTGGATGACTGTATATATAATATCTGCATGGCGTGTTTGGACATGGAGCGCAGGGGGAGCAAGAAAAATCCAATAGCAAAAACACACAGTGGTGAAATGGGCTGTTGATCAGGCAGGTTTGAATGCGTGTTGTCTGTGCACAGTATGGGACCGTTTTTGTAAACAAGCCTAAGAGAGAAAGGGGAGGGGAGGGGAGCAACAGGAGGAGGAGGGGAGAGAGCAAATTACTGTAAAGTGTGTGTTAGTGGTGGAGGTTTAGAGGGAGATATTTTTCTCCCTGCTTCTGCATCTGCTCTCGAGGCAGCGCCAACATTCAACAGGCACGAACGAAGCCGCTACCATCTCTTTTTCTTTTTTCTTTTTTTTTATTGTCTTTCATTTTTCCTCCCCCTGCTTGTCTTCTCCCTTCCTCCGCTGCACATCTAATCCCTCTATCTCTTGACCTAGAAGCACCCTTTGTCCTCCTCATTTGTTTTCCACCCGTCTCTTATGCAGGTTGTTCAGGGCAACCTTGTTTACCTGATGTGGGGGTTCTCATCTCTGGGGTTGTCATGACGATGGCCATGTGAGCATGGTCTTTATCAGACCGGCAGCCGGTTGCTGTGCAGATCTGAAGTGGCACAGCCTTGATGGCCTCCACTTCTCACTGTTTTTCCTCTTGTATATTCTAATTCCAATCTCCTGAGCCATCTGCTGTGCTTCTCCTTATCACCACCACCACGGCCTTCACTATTTGTCTTCCCACAGTGAAATATGGGCCATGCGGCTTTTTATAAGCATCATTCAAACATGTCAATCAAAGTTGCCACTTAATTTAATGCCATTAATTCATAGCATTGACTTAAGGTCCTTTACAAGGCAGCCAATCCCAAAATAGCTTGTATCTTTAGTTATCTATCTATAGATGTCTGTAGATTCCTGAATATACTGGCGCTAGAGGGCACATGCCTAAATTATTACCTGGTTACTCGAGAGGAAAAAACAATCTACAAATGTTCTTGTGAGGATTTATTGTAGGAACTATTTTCTTTCTGCCAGAATAGACCCACCAACTGTATCGATGTGTGGAAGAATCCTATGATTGAGTGGCATGCAATAACTGATAGCTCAGACACTGAGTGACTGTCAGTATCTACAAGGGTATTAAAATTATAAATAAATAAAAAATAAGGTGGAGTTTTGGTAGAACAGCTGGTTAAACTTTGGTCTGGTCAAAAAGAAAAACATTTTCTTATATATGCTAATCTGAAAATCCTGGTGGAGCCTGCACCTGTTGAGGATTTGACATCCTCTATCCAGCATCAAGATTTTCCTTACTAACATGCCAAAGGAGTTATTAAGAGTTTCTTACATTGTACATATTGGCTTAGGTGGTTATATGTTAAGATAATGATGATAATGGTGAGACTCACAGAAGCTTGTAGATGTAGATGGATCTCAGATCAGTCAAAACAAAACAAGCAGCAGCACCTTGGTTAGCATGTTGGTCCACCATCAGTTTTCCTTCCTTCACAAGTTTTTCCACATGCACAAACACACTGATGTTCTCTCAGTCTGACAAGCTATAGGCACTGCTAACGGGACACAGACCTATAAAAGCAAAACACATAGGTTTCAGTGGAATTGGAGGCAAGCAGAGTTACATCCGCTTCCAAAAACAATGGCCAACTGAAGCCACAAAGATGGCACGAATTTTAAGGATGAATGCAAACAGATGATAAATTTTATGACAGAATGCCGTCATAATGCTGAGATGAAAGGAAAGTTATCGACTTTACGTTGACGTTGGTCACATTTCAGTGAGCAAGCAGTGCCTGCCCTTCTTGCCTTGATGGAACACTACTGCCACAGTGAGAGGCTCACACTAGCATACCATCATCTGACAGGATGTGTGCATTAATGAACTCAGTAAATGCTTTCCTGATGAGTTTATAGTCTCAGTCATTAGTTTCATTTTTTATTGAACACAAGATGATCATCATGAGTTGGATTTTTGTCTCTATTAAAGTCTAAAAGAACGACAAAGCGGGGATTTTTTTTAAAAGGCAGTGGCATCACAAAGGCTATGCTTATCTTTTTATGAATTTTACAGCTGTAATGTAGTGAATGTAGATGTAGATGAACATAAAACTGCTCACAATAAGGTTTATGGATTCTTATAATAACCAGGCCATATTTAAATTTTTTAAAATGTTTTAAATACCATCTGATTCCTCGATATTCTAAAGAAGGCACACATCTAAAGCTGATATCTCAGTAACTGGGCAGTTCACACTAAAACAGTACAGATCCATTAATAGCATGGTGCGTTCTTTAGAAAGGTGTATGTGTGAAGAATAAAGCAAGGATACAGATTAAATCACAGCATGGGCAATAACAGCGAAGAAAAACTGTGGTAATATTTCACAGTGGTAAATAAGGTAATACTTATTTTGCACAGGCTGTTGTTGCACTCTCTCCTGCCTGAGAACTGGCTGGTATAAACAAGAAACGGTGACGATAACATACTGTGAGTGATATTTGTCGAGCTTTACCCGGAGTACATGAATTTTAGCATGCAGGCTCGGTTGGAATGATGATATCTTCTCTTTAGCATATTGTAAAAAATTTAAACTAAAATAATATTATTCACTGACCGCCAGAGCAAGACCTCCATTTGCTTAGCTGATTGGAAGATGGTTTTTTGAGCCTTCCCCTCCATCTACTCCATCATCCTATTAATTGGTACAGTCAATTAGACTGCTCTGAATGAGGAGACACGGGAGCCTTGTATAGCAGGTGCTGGGGATATTTCAGCTGGTGGTTCAGCACAGATGTTTGTTCATGCGGGTCCTCGCGGCACCAATCAATAGTGTCTCCTGGTGACTGATCACAGTGGATCAATCAGTGACACAGGATCAGCGACTGGCTGAAATGTCACCAGCTCCATAATTAAGACCTTCATTAAGCCAAAGTTAACAGAGTGTCACTCTGTTGCTCTCACCTCGACTCATCACCCTTCCTCTCTTCGCATGCACATCCCCCACCTCACTCCTCTCCTCCATATGCTCCTTTCCTCCCCCCCCAAATCAAACCCAATCCCACTCTTCTTCCCTTTTTGCACTCCCATGTACATTCTTTTGCTTTCTTTCTTTCAATGGTCCTTTTCGTGCTTGATACATTTGAAGGACAAGCTGCTGTTTCGTCTGGAGGTTGAATAGTCGGATAGCCAGGAAGAGGACGGCGAAGCGGCCTTTTATGAATAGCGAAAAGGTCACTTAATGTAAAGTGTGTGTGTGTTCTCTGCTTTTTCTTCCGCGTTTTTGTTTGATATTCCTCCCTCTCGACATCCGTCTCTGCCTCTGTCAGGCTCAGAATCTCTCTCTATTCTGATGCTGCGTGCTCCTTTAATCCAGATTAGCTGGCGAGTGTTCTTAATCTTATCACTTCCCCAATCCCGCGTGGGTGTGTGCTTTTTCTGGTTTTGTGTGATAGGGGGAGAGGGAACGATAGACGGCAGGATTAGAGCTGATTCTGAGAGAGAGACTCGGAGAGAGGAGGTGGGGCGAGAAAGAGAGACTGTATGACACTGCAAATGTAATATCACACATATCAGTGTCAGCTGTGGCCTGCTGGAGTCGAGTTGGCCCAATAAAAGGAAAGGAGAGAAATTGGTGTGTAAATATAAACAACTGGAGTACAGGCCACATTTGCAAACATCTAAACAAGCACAAATGTGTATTACAGTTATAATTGCATTTACATAAATGGTTATATAAAGCACACAAACATGAATATCATCTTTTGTCATTTACATAACAGCAAGGGGCACATTTGCCACATTAAATACTCCAATTTGTGCCAGTTATTTCCATGCTTATATGCTTTTTGCTATGTTAAAATGAATGTGTTTTTCCTTTTGTTGATTAGCCCTGACCTGCATTTAAATTGACTGCGTCATCTTTTTCCAGATGAACCGCCCAATCCAAGTGAAGCCTGCAGACAGCGAAAGCAGAGGGGGTAAGAGACACCTGTCCCCAACCCAGACACACAACACCTGTTCAAACATAAACACCTCCAGAAATATCAGCGATAACATGTCAGTTAGTCTTGGAGTGACATTAAAACACCTGCACGAGGTAAGCGCTTGAGTGGAGGATGCGTTAAGGGAAAGTACAGCGGTGCAGCACGATGATTGGGACTGTAAGTTCACAGCAAGATGTAAATGATTGGCATGTTTTTCTGGTTTTCACCCACGGACATGCTTTTTAGGTCAATTGGTGATTCTGAACATCTTTGTTTTAGGGTTTCACTCACTCACACTGCATAGTTAGTAGGATAAGTGGTTACCAAAAATGATGGATGGTGTTGCATTTATTTTAACTTGTTTAGGACTCTTTTATTTTTTTTAATTTCACTCACTGGTTAGGTTTAGATACTAATAATTACTTGGTTTGGTTAAGGAAAAGCTTGTGGTGCTGGTTAAAAATGTGCCTCTTCCAGCCGCACTAAACAAAGACAAGCTGCCATAACCCAGAGTGCCATGCACCGTCACCATGGACACAGTGGAGCTGATGTTTTCTTAAACTTCTGATGTTAAAGGCCCCTTATTTCCTAAAAGATGCAATCTGCACAGAAAATATGACAGATTTTATCAGCCCTTCAGCAGATTATTGCTCAGACTGAGTAGTCGGCTCAGCTGCCTGTCAAGATGGATGTTTTGCTTCTGTCAAACTACACCTGTACATCACACACTGCACACAGCCACTTACGCTATCATAAAAGAAAATACTGGTAGGTTTTGACAGGAGCTATTAAAGATACTTCATCTCTCATACCTCATATCATTTTACATTACCATTGCTGATTTTCAAAGCATAACACCAGCTCACGCTCCCTTTAGGGTTGAGTTTGTTTTTAGTCATAATCTGAATAGAGAATTTTCAGAAACCAAGAGATGTTGCTTGTTGATTTTTAGACTTTAATGTTTACCAAACCCTAAGTCTAGATGGGCTGCCGGTGACCTGGTAAACGCTCTCACATGTATGATGCTTTACCAAAGAAACATCTGACTTCATCCAGATGCAAATTTTAAAGATAACCAAATCACTAGCGACTGCAGGACTACAGTTAAACTAGTAATTAAGAAAAGTACAAAGGGTATAATAAGCATCTGATCACTTAACCTCTTAACGTCCATCGAGACACCCAGCTTGAGTTAGGTTTGTGATTTTGGTTTGGGGTTTATTCAATGTCCACGCATTTTTATACTTACCTGTAAAACATTTAGGAACAGGAAAAACAAACATGTCAAAATGTGTGAGACTGTTAAAATGTAATGTAATCTGTTATTTTCTTAAAATCTGCCTATCTGGGCGCTGGTTTAGCTGGGTGGAGCGGGCTGCCCACGTGCTGTGGGGATGACGTAGAGGCCTGGGTTCAGATCTGCCCCGGGGCCATTTGTGTATCTTCATGCTTGGTTTCTTGTCTTCTCTCCATTACACTGTTCTATCACAATAAAGGGTAAAAAAAAAGATAAACAAATAAAATAAGTCTATTTAGCTTATGGCTAAAACAAGTTACCCCTAACCCTACACACGTGATTCAAAGGATCCTGATATTAACTAAAACTTGACATTTGCTTCAGACACAGTAGCCGCTCCATCACATGTGCTAGGTTTTTGCAAGAATGAAGTTAAAATATGCAACACTCTAGTTTTTGTGCTGTTGGAAAAGCTCTCACATCTGAGTCGACATCCAGGAAATAATCCAAGACTCTTTCTCACAGCATCCACTGTCTCTAATAGGCCTGTTTTCACTGGAGTTTGACGTGCCACAGTAGGAAAAGCACAGGTGTAGATAATAAAATTAATGATGGCTGAATGCCATTTAGCTGCTTCAGTTTCAGGGTTCTGGTATTGTGCATGCTGGCTCCCTGTCACACTGTGGCAAATCAAAACGCCTGCTGTGAAAAGGGCCTATTTTCCTAAAAGTCAGTCCAAGTTTTTAACATTTTGAGCATGTGATTTTAGATTCTATGCCAGCAGCCTGAAGGATCAACACTTTAGATTTTTTTATAGCTCTTTAAAATTCACAAAACTGTAATAGAAATCCTTTGGTTTCCTTTTAGTATCACAGGACAAGAAGCATGCAGATGCAGGCATTTGTTTATATTTTGTATATATATATAAACATGTGATTTTTTTCAGTTCTTTATGCATTTTCTGACGCTGATTGGCTCACAGCGTAGTGAGCAAATTCTGTGCTTTTCATCAGCCAATACCCAAACCCTCCCCATCAACACCACCCAGGCAGGTGTTTCTAATCAAACCACATTATCGTCTGCAATCTCCTTGACATTTAGGCTGTATGTAGGTTTGCAATAAGGATAATGGCACGTTCGCTGTGACTGATTGTATCTCAAGCTTCAAGTCTCTGACATTTGATTATCATACGGAAATAAATTGGAAAGAAATGGCATCCCGAACGGTTTGGGGGGGAAAAAAATAAAACAAAACATGTATCACTCGGGTGTTCTTTCTGAGAGTAATCTGCAGGAATGTAAGGTGCGCGCGATTTGTAGTGAATGGGCTCAAACATGCAGAATCGCTGGTCTGATCCTTCACAGACAGGGACAGACGGAGCAGCTTCTCTGACCACACAGAGGGTGACAAACATTTGAGTCACCGCCAGATGCTGTTTGTTTGTTGTGCCGTTCATGTTACTGCACTCTGGTGGCGCTCCGAAGTACAGCAGGCTAACGTCCAGCCCTCTTTGTAACTGCTTGTCACCCTGTTGTCGTTTTCTGTTATTCGTGCATGTACAGTGACATGGTGCTTCTCCCTCTTCTCCACCCCTCCCCGCACACTTTCACTTGCATTACCTTTCTAATAAAAACATCTCTTTCTCCCCCCTGTCTTTAATCTCACTCACATTACCACACATTACCCTCCTTTCTCCCTCCCATCCTGGTAATCTCCTTCCCCTTAGAAGACAGGAAGCTGTTTGTGGGCATGCTGGGAAAGCAGCAGACGGACGCCGATGTGAGGAAAATGTTCGAGCCGTTCGGCAGCATAGAGGAGTGCACGGTGCTCCGCGGGCCTGACGGTACCAGCAAAGGTAATAATGTGAAACACATCCAACATTAAGGCTGAACATTCCCACCACAACATGCACAGTCCCAGGATCCAGGAGGATATCTGAATCTGGATTTTTTTTTCTTTCTTGGAAGCATTGTTATTTTATTCTTCTCACATTGGAGCAGCATATTTGAAAATATGACAGAAAATGTCCTGCATCACAGTGCTCAAGAGTCCTTTCAGAAACTCCTGAACCAACTTCCAAAGTCAATTACTTCATAGTTTAGCTGAGCATCGCCTCTGGTAAAATATTCATGCAAATCTGCTCATATTTTTAGATTAATCCTTATAACAAGCAAACAAACAGGCAAACTGATGCAACCATGCACATTACATTCTTGGTGAAGGTAACAGACAACCTATGCAAGACTCTGACGGCTGACAGGGGCTCCTCAGCTAAACAGGTGGAAGTATAAAGTCCAGGAAGTCTTACTAAATATAAAATTATGGTGAGCAATGGCTATGTGTTAGTCTGCTTTTATTATACCACTCTTTGTCTCCATGGTTGTCCCTGCATCATTTAATATCTAGCAAGACTTCCTGGACTTTTTTTAGTTGATAAACGGCAGACGTATTACAGAAAGATACAGTATTATTCACAGAAACGACACATTAGCAGCAAAACATTCATCCATCTATGTTCATTAGGTAAAAACTGTTCTCCCCTCACATTTAAAGAGCTACAAATATGAACTTTGACTGTATTTACTGTTATACTCTCTGCTGGTCCTCCCCTGTCCACAAACTCTACTACTCTACTCTAAATAGTCTGAAGCCTCATCGTTTAAACATTTAAATACTTAAATATTGCTTAAATGGATGCAATTAGCCGTGTCGTATCATCTTATTTCTATTACCCCGGATGGCTTAGCTACTTAAAAACCTAAGCAATAATTCATATTTGTCCCACTGAATAAAATCATCAGCAGTAAGATGATTTTGCTAAGCTATGCTCTCCACAATTTACAAAAACAGCCTTTAGTGGAGCATCCTTTAAAGCCACTGGTTGCAGCCGGATTCCCGGTCACGACTGTAGAAGTGTGGGCTGACTTTGTTTAACCGTTTGTATTTAAATCCAAAGAATAAAGCTCGCAGCACGTTGCAACTCCACCGTATAAATGACTATTGTCAGTAACAACAATGCTAATGATATTTTCCATGTAAATCAAAGTCCGCGACAGTTCAAACACAGAGGCTAGACTTTTCTGCGTTTGCTGCACGAGGCACGACTAATAGTGCAGTAGGTTTTATTGGTCATAGCTAATGATGCGTTTGGTGGTTTACGGGCTGTGATTGATGAAGCAATGAATGTTCTGTGGACCATGCTTAATGGTGCCACGGTAACAGATGAAACACTAGATGCAAGATGGCTTCTAATGTATATTTAAAGGGAAGCGTTTTTGTTATAGTGTGTGTGAGTGTGTGTATGTGTAAGAGAGGGGCTGTGCTTAATGATGTGTCATTTCACGTAGGGTGTGCATTTGTAAAGTTCCAGAGCAACGCAGAGGCCCAGGCCGCCATCAACGCTCTGCACGGAAGTCGTACTCTACCTGTAAGTCCACAAAATACACTCTTTCTCACACACATACACAAACACACTCATGCTGCACATGCAGCATGGTTACACAAATTCAAATGAACCCAGCAGACGCACTCAGATGCTCCAAATCCAGTCATTTAGAGACTCATAGGGTGACTCAGCTAATGGTCACCACTTCTCCTTTCTGTCCCCCTCCTCCACACATACACTCACACACAATAGAGGACACACTCTTTGTAAAATGCGGTCATGATTTATCTCTGGAGGTCTTACTGCAGTGTGGCTTGATGTAGGGCGTCAAAATTAAAATAAAAACCTATTTGTTTATTTAGTTTATGTCAGTAATGGATCATAAAATGTGCTCATCTAAGTCAGGACACAATGTGCTTTGAGCTAATAATAATACGAACACAAGCCTTTATTAAACACATCCATCCAAAAATGTTAAGCAATTATTTTCAGACCTTTTCTGGGTCTCTATGCTCAGACAAAAACCTTCTGTTTGTGAGGACCAGCCAATCAGAATGTTGTCTAAAAGGAAGACTTAAGGAAGACATAAATAAGGATTATTTTGCACTGTGGATCATGCAAAGCTGGGCTCTGCACTATGAAGCGAGTTCTTTTTTCTGATATCTGCATTCGCTTCACCTAGCATCACCAATCAGGACAAGCGGTCACTCAAAGCTGGTTATCAACTTCTAAGCCAACCGAGGCTTTCCCTGCATGTTCACGTGATAGAAGACGGACCAGCAGCCTCTGACCAATCACAATGATGGATACATGTACTGATTTCACAAAGGGAGATAAACTCCACTATGGGGAAAATATAAAGAGGTTAACGACACAATACAGAGTGCTGCAGACAAATCAGCATCATAACTGTGTGTGAGAAGAAAAGAGCTGTCCAGTAATATAGTATTAAGTATGCACTTTAAGCACTTTTAATCAGTAAGATTGGAAAAAATCTACTGTATTAATCAAGTTTAGCTTGGAAAGAAAGCTGGCACAGATGGTGACTGTAAGTTTACAGACTTTTAAATATCACAACTTTTATGTAAGACACGGGAGAATCTGATGGATTACAATCCAGTAATTCAGTATGTTGGATAAAGCTCTAAGTTCCCTGCTCATCAGGGAAAGACAAAGAAAAACTTTAAACCCTCTGCAGGGGTTTGAGGGATCGTTCAGGGAAGACAAAGCTACTTTTCAGAGAATTGATTGATCAGTAGGTGGTGATTTCACACCTGTTCATCTCTGATCTGGAGGAGGTTAGGTTTGGCAGTAATAAGTTACCATGGCGATGAACCCCTGGTAAGAAGTGAACCGGTTTTGTAGTACTGAAAACTCAGGCTTAACCCTGAAGTTACTCAAGTAAGATGGAATCTTGCTTCACAGTGCAGACCTCTGGTCTAGTAGACGTCAAGAATAAAAAATATGAGCATAACAGCACTTTAAATATTTACACCACTGTACTTGTGTAAAGAATTAGGCAAATTACTGGATTTTAAATCTGTGTGATGTTCTATGGCGATGATGTCTGGTAGCTTTTAGTCAGGCAGTTTAAGTTTAAGCATAAAAAAGGTCATTTCACTCATTTAGAGTACAGTCTCAGCTCTAACTCGGTCACTCCAAGGAGCATTTTGTCTTTATTTGAATCTATAGTGGATCTAATTGGATGATTGTTATCATCATTCTGCTGCATCGCAAAACTTTAAATTTTAGCTGGACGGTCACCTAGGCATCATCTTGTGAGAGGGATTTCTATTTCCTCCTCTGTGATGGCGAGCTGTCAGGTTTTCCGTCTCTTCACTGGTATTCATTATCCTCTCTTTAGGACAGAAGTAGCGCTGGCTGCTCTTCAGAAATATTTTAAAGTTTTCTTTGTAGGTCCACAATAACATTTGGAGTTTCTAGGTGGCAAACTCCAGGCATGGAGCCATGTGGGTTGGATTTTTTGGGGGTTTTGGGGGGGAGGCAGCAGCGTTCTCTGTGTAATGCTCCATGCAGCCATGCACTGTGAGGGAGAATGGGAAATGAACATAGAAGTTAAACAGCTCCAGTGACTCATTTAAGCCATTAGTTTCTTATTTTGGGCTTTTTTTTTTTTTTTTTACGTCAATGAGTACTCTGGGTTTTTCCTTTGGAGTCATTTAGCTGTGCACCCGCAGCCCTGAGTCATTGGCTTGTCAAACTGTGGACTGATAAATGTCTGTTTTTGTTTTATTTTGTTTGTTTGTTTTCTAAGTTTACCTTGCAGCCTTTTGCAGTTTTACTCGAATCAATCATTTCCGATCGTGTGTTTTCAGAGATCTATTTTTCAGATTAAAATGTTCACTTAGCTCTAACCTCCAATCTTATTTGATGATTGCACAAAAAGCTTTTGTCAGTGTCATTAGCCTTGAGCTCCACAAACATCCCTCTAGACACTACACTGAGTCTTTGAGTGATGCATTCATTGTGGAAAATGTATGTGTAAGGTAAAAATATTGGATTCTAACCAGTTTTGTTAGGATGCAGTAAGAAATGCTCAGAGTAGCGGTGGTAACAGTGGTACTCTTACCACTGTGCGTGTTTTAACCTCTTGCTGATGTTGAGCGTTGATGTTAAAAGCATCAGACAGATGGAGTTTTGATTTTTCTGCCTTTTCCTCCGCAGGGCGCCTCGTCCAGCTTGGTGGTAAAGTTTGCAGATTCTGAGAAAGAGCGAGGGCTCAGGCGGATGCAGCAGGTGGCCTCCCAGCTTGGAGTCATCAGTCCCATGACCCTGCACCTCGGGGCCTACAACGCCTACACGCAGGCCGTGAGGAAGACCCGCAGACATACACATCTCACCCAAAACACACACTATCTGTCATGAGAGCACTACAACATGTTGCTGAAAATATTTATTTTGATCCCAAAATATCAAAAGTGAACTTTTTTTGTGTAGTTTCTTTTAGTGCTTTATCCTTTGCACTTTGTTTTCTCTATCTGGCTTTCTCATCATCATCTTTGAGCTATTTTAGTGCAATGGAAGATAAAGGCACAGAAATCATCCTTTAATCCCCCAAAAAACCCATAAAAGAAAAAGCTACTCGAGAGACGCTTGAGTTGTAATGTTCTATTCAAGCATTTTATACTCAAAATTTCCAAAAGAGATGTCTCATATGATATTAAGATGATTATAATTGGGAGGGGGGAAAAAATCTCAAATAACAATATAAAGTCATCGTCGCTAATTGACCATTTACTGCAAATGGTTTCAGATTTGCCTCATTTACAGTTGTTCAGATTATGATGTTTAACGAGGCCTCTCGAGACTTTTACTCATGATTGATGTGTTTGTAATTTAGTAAGAAAAAAGGTCACATTAAAAACAAAATTTTAAAAAAATGCTCAATGGAAGGGTAATTTAGAGAAATTGCAGGTAAAGCTCGAAGCTAGACAAAAACGAAGGCGGGGTTCAATAAAATTCTTAGTTTACAGCTCAGAGATGTGAATGAAGAAATGATCCAATCCACTGAATGTGTTTTGATTCCAATCTTGTCAGTTTCTCTTATCGGTGCTGGCGCGCATTTCTAACAGTTGCACGTTGCAGAACGGTGACGTCAGACTCGTGGCTTTTGCACGACTGAGTCAGATGCGCGCCTTCTGTTTCTACATGGTGTTCAGAGTCAGAGATAATAAAGCAGCTCTCTCGATGCTGCCACAGTCTTCCCACACAGGAAACCAAATAGGGATCAGGAAGGGAATCGATAAGGAATCTGACCTATAAGCAGAATCAATAATGCCGCTGGGTATCGATAGTCTTGTCAATATGAATCCTTATTACAGCTAAGGTGAAGAGCACACAACGTGAACTAAAGACTAATTATTCCCATGATTTGATCGTAATGAGGGATTATAACCATCAGGAAGCAATTTTTCCTGATGACTGAGGTCACTAGGCAGAGTGCTCTGCGGTGCTTCGATGTACCCTTCAAACATATAGATTCATGTTTTCTTTTTTATTGAAGGAAAACGTAAAACAAAAAAAGCAAGGGAGAAAATGAAGAGACAAAGGGATTTAAGTAAGAACGGGGAATTTTCTTTTCTTTTTTTTGTTCTCAATGACTGCTGGTGGAGTCAGGATGGGTCAGAGCACTGATACTTGGGAACGTTATAGTATATTTTCTTCCCCCTGTACAGCACCTATTTATTTCTGCTTCCTTTAAAGTAAGACTCTTGACTTAAGCCATCACATGGGAGGTCACTAGACTCTGCAACAACCCACATCAGTCCCCCATCTGTCCCCTTCTAGTCCCTTGGGATCCCCCAAAGCTATTTTAGGCTGGTCTGACTTAGTCTCACCAATGAGATCCATTTATTAGGTGAATTAGTTAGATAAATAAGTAATGGAAATAATAATTATCATCATTTAAAATAAATAAGTCAAAGAGAACCTATTATACTCATTTCCATCTTCACATTTTAATTCCTGGAGTTTATTACAGCAGCTTTGTGCTGCCTCTCCATTTATCCTTTCTCTTGTATAAACAGTGTTAACTCTGATCTTCGAATCTTTTTTTTTTTAATTAGATTGACTGTCCAAGTGATCACATGATTTGGGGCAGCAGGAGCTTTTTAACATTGCTATAACTTTTTTTGACATCATATAGAGCCGACAGTTGGAATAAAAGAATACAGAAAACGAGGGAAAATATAATGTGTCTACCGTTAAAAATATTATTGCAGGCTCCTTATGTTCTTGTAGGGTCTTTACCTTACAATATAAAACAGTTTGAGGCGAGTGTTGTTGTGATTGAATTGAATTGAATTAAAAATATTAGATTGCTGAGTTGAGCGTGTAGATTATCAACGTAAGCCCTATGGGGCAAACTGGAGTCCCCATTATAACTCATTTTTCAATTCACTAAATAAAAGTGACCGATGTTGCAGATGCATCTATTAAAAGCAGTAAAACATGTTATTTTACTATCATATAGACCAGTGTACAGGGCAATAAACAAGCCTTTTGCCAAGCTGATGTAGTTGGTAATGTCAGTTAATTTGAAAATAATATAAACACTTCAGGAAAAGGAGAGTTATGGGCCTTTTACTGCTTATTTATTTCATCTGATAAATATTATTGATTGTTAATTTGGTGACCTCTGGCCTCTGTCATTCTGCAGAAGTCCACGAGATGAAATGTTGAACATTTTGCTTTGCAGTAAATGAAAATGAATGTCTGTGTAATTTAATAACAATAATAACAGTCAAATTTTAATAATAGTGAATAAGAAGAGGAAGAAAATATACATCATCAATCATCAAATATTGCATATTGATTCCTTATTGAGGCTCGGGTCTGGAGATGTCACAGTAATATTAAACACATCAATTTTAGTGACTGAATCTCATTATTGGAGCATGTTGATGAGGGAAATCTGAACAACGTGAGTCATTTCTAATCTGCACAAATCGCTCACTAAATGTCTGATGACGAGCCTCCGCACAGCGTCTTCATGCTTTAAAAGTCTGCTGGTGTTTCTGTACTTTACAAGTCTGAGAATACACACTAATGGCCTCTGCACACCGAAACACGGACTCTGAACTTACTCTAAATGTCAGTTTTCCCGACTCCCGCTCCTCAATCCATCACAGCCTCTCTCTCTCTGTCCTCCAGCTGATGCAGCAGCAGGCCTTGGTGGCGCAGTCGGCCTACCTCTCTCCTGTTGCCACCGTGGCTGCAGTTCAGATGCAGCAGCTCGCTGCCCTCAACCCCAGTGGCATCATTGCCACGCCGATTGCATCCATCACCCCGTCCTCAGGTAATGAGAGGCAGAGATGTCTGGCCTTGATTAGATTTCTGCCTGAAATATGAGGGCGGATATACAAGGAGAGGTGGACCAGAGAGGACAAAATTACAAACATCTATTCTGTACTTTTTTCCATTCTGTCTCAAAGTTAACTCTTACTTTTTAAGGTAAAATAGGAGTAGGAGGTGTATTTCACTTACTTATACAGTTTATATACAGACTGTATATTTAAATAAAGGTGGACTTTGCCAGGATAAGCGAGTGATTCACCTGCTTTTGAAGCCAACCTTAAGTGGTCGTTAGATTCAAAATTTTCAACCCTTAAAGTTGCTGCGTGGTTTATTTAAGACTTCTGAAAACTGGTAACAGTCTGCTGGCTACGCTTCCTTCTGTTTAAAGAATCGTTTCTATGTACTGATGATATAAAACCTCAAATTTGATTGAAAGTAACTAATCAGTCAACCAGCTGTCATTACATTTGCATCAGAGGTTTCTATTGGTGCGTGAAAGTACGTGACATCACACCCTCCTCTCACCCACTGAAACAATACAGATCTTTCATGCACTGTAACCGCAAATCCAATTCCAAAAAGGTTGGGACGCTGTGTAAAATGTAAATAAAGACAGTGCAGTGATTTTCAAATCTCATAAACTCATATTTTATTTAGAGTAGAACAAATGAAATGTATCAATCAAATGTTTAAACTGTGCAAAAAGTGCAAATTCTAAGAAAAAAAAAAGCTCATTTTGAATTTGCTGGCAGCAGGATGTCTCAAAAAAGTTGGATCAAGGCCATGATTACAACTGTGTAGCATCCCCTCTTCTTTTAACAGCAGTCCGTAAACATCTGGGAGCTGAGCAGACCAGCTGTTGGACATTTGGAAGATGAATGCTGTCTCATTCTTGTCTGATGGAGGATTATAGCTGCTCAGCAGTCCAGTTTTCCATTTTAAATGAGCTTTGGCCCAGGGAAGATGAGTGTTTCTGGATCATGTTCACAACAAGCCTCTTCTTTGCATGATAGAGCTTTAACCTGTGCTCACAGACAGTGATTTCTGGAAGTATTCCTGAGGCCGTGCTGTGATTTCCATGACAGAATTACGCCTGTTTTTAATGCAGTGCCAGAGTGCCCAAAGATCAAGGGCATCCAGTGCTGATTTTTGTCCTTTGCACAAAGACATTTCTCCAGATTCCCAGACTCTTTGGATGATATAATGTACTGTAGATCATGAGATCTTCAGAGTCTTTGCAATTATATGTTGAGGAACATTGTTCTGAAATTGTTCCACAATTTGTAGACCTCTGTCTGTCCATCTCCTGAGAAACTCTGCCTACTAGCCTGTTGTGAAATGTTCCTTTTTAGTACAACTTACTTTTCCAGCCTTTTGTTGCACCTGTTTTGTTAAGTTGCTGCTGTTAAATTCAAAACAAATTTTTTCTTAAAATGATTTTCCCAGTTCAAAAATTAGATGTTTTGTATGTTCTATTGTATATGATTTATGAGACTTGCAAATCATTGCATTCTGTTTTTATTTATATTTAACAGAGTGTGTTTCTAGGACCTATAAAATAGAAATTAATGCCCTTACTTTGAAATCATCTGCAGGTACCAGCACTCCACCCTCCATTGCAGCTACACCTGTTCCTGCTCTGCCTCCACCAATCGCAGTGAACAGCTACCCATCTGTGCCAGCACCACCCAACGGCCAGCCAGCTACAGAAACCCTGTACACTAACGGGGTTCATGCCTATCAAGGTACAGGCATCGCATCCTACACAGATTACAGCTGTATCCTTAGATTCACAAACCTCTCGTGTAGCATTCATATAACATTAAATATATCAAATAACATTGATGATTTTTTTTCCTAACCACATGTTCGCTGTGTTACAGCTCAGAGTCCTGTGCTGGACCCCCTGCAGCAAGCTTATACAGGCATGCAGCATTATACAGGTGAGAATCAGGATTTACAGTGGCACACATGTCCAATATAATGTAATAAATTCTTAATAAATAACCATGTATTTATAGAAATGTATTTGTGGTAGAGAAGTCATTGTTTGTGTTAGAACAGGGACAATTACAAACTTCAAACTGATGTGATCCCATTGCTGGACTCTGTTTTTGTAGATTTAGATTTAAGTAAGAACCTTTTCAGGTTATGAATGCAAATCACAAACGTACAATCAAATGCAGCTTCAGTACCTTTTGGATTTCAGAACTGCTGCATGTGCAAAGAAGAAATTCTCATTCAAAGTCAACACATGCACATATATTACAAAGTGTAAATAACCTCCAGCACTATAAAGTGAGTCACACATCACAAACTTTATGCAAAACATAGCCCAGTTTTAGCAAACCTGTAGGTGGGGGTGCAGCTCTGTCAGATGTTTTAAGTGAAAAATGATTAGTGTGCAGTGCTCTGCTTGCATCGCCATCGCCATCGCTCTCGGCTCACCTGTTCCTCCTCTCCATCAGCCACCTACCCTGCTGCCTACAGCCTGGTGGGACAGCCGTTCCCTCACCAGCCCACGCTGGTGGCCCAGCAACCACAGCAGCCACAGCAGCTGCAGCAAAGAGAAGGTAAACTCAAAATGGGGTTTTGCATGTTTGGCTAATTTCACACAAGCTTTACATCACAGAAGACCATCAAAATGTGCTGCTGTTTAAAAAAAAAAGAAAAAAGAAAAGGCTCTAATCTGTTCTTCAGTTCTGGGTATCATTTTTCATTATGTTTTATAAGTTGGAACTGCATAGTTTATAACAATAAGGACAGATTGTATACCTTTTTTAAAAAGTCCATAAAAGCCCGAATGTTATCGGCCATTTAAACTGGCCACTTTGTTAGGTACACCTTGCTAATAATGGCTTGGACCCTGTTTACCCTTCAAAGTTGCCTTAATTCTTCATTTGATACATCAGCAAGGTGCTAGAAAAAATTCCTCAATTTTGTTTCATTATAGCAGATTTGTCAGCTCTACATCCATGATGAGTCTCCCATCCCAGAGGCGGTCTATTGAACTGGGATCTGGCAGGTCATTTGAGTGCACTGAACTCTACCAGTTTTACAATTTGAGCTTTATAACTAGTGCGTTATCCTGCTGGAAGCAACCATTAGAATATGGCTACACTGGGACCCTACCAACTGAAAGTTAGAGCAGAAATCAAGACTCATCAGGCAACCTGTCTGTGGTACACTCAGGCTCATTTAGGGAAATTATTATATAAAATAAGGATATATAATAAACTTTGAAAGCACATTTGTGTGTTGAAGCAAAAAATCCGATTTGTAAAGTCTGCTCCTAAAATCTGTATTTTTTTAATATGCACACAAAAAAGGATGACATAAACATAGCAGACAAAGTCTGTGTAGCTGGAGGTAGTTTGGCACAGACAGAATTATATGAAAACAGAGGGAAAAAACGGCCATTTTCACTGACCGCTTAACCTGAGTGCGTCTCTATGGCTGCCCTGTCTTTGTGTACAGGTCCCGAAGGCTGTAACATCTTCATCTACCACCTGCCACAGGAGTTCACTGACTCTGAGATACTGCAGATGTTCTTGCCCTTTGGAAACGTCATCTCTGCAAAGGTCTTCGTCGACCGTGCCACCAATCAGAGTAAATGCTTTGGTGAGTCACTTTGACGGTCACAGGTGTCTCTTTCTTTCCTGCACGGAAAGAAATGCTGCTGTGATATAACACTACCTTTTATTTCTTTTTTCTTCTTAGGGTTTGTGAGTTTCGACAACCCATCCAGCGCCCAGACTGCCATCCAGGCAATGAACGGCTTCCAGATTGGCATGAAGAGACTGAAAGTGCAGCTCAAGAGGCCCAAGGATGCCAACAGGCCTTACTGAAAGAGGTGAGTTTCTATATATCGACACATTTGAGGAGTTTTTTGGGGGGGAGGAAGCTCAGGGGAGGGATTGATAGACAGCTGGAACTGTGTGTGCAAGCTAAGGAGACAGAGTGGATGTAATTGGGGGGTAAATGGCTGTCTTTCATGTGGAACCGAAGAACTCAATAACCCTACAGTAGATTAACTTTAATGAGGTGAAAGCACTAAGAATACCGTCAGTCTGAAACAGGATCAGAAGATACCTTTTGTTGTGTAAAAGTGGCTTGTTCTGTTTTTTTGCTCACTCTTTATTGAGAAGTAGATTTTATTTTATTTTATTTATTTAGTTTTTTTTTTTTTTTACTGGGTTCAAATGTTGTCTAACCAGTGTTCTGTCACAGGGTTGAATGCCTACTGCTGTCCCTCATTAATTTTTTTCTTTTTACTTTCATTTTATTGTTTTTGTGCTGTGCCATATGTGCCATTTTTCCTGAGAGAAAGAGAGAAAAAAAAACAAACAAAAAAACACCACACCACTCTCAAGACTGTCCCGTCCATACATATATGGTGAAGACGTGCGTCGCTATGGGTACAGTTGCCTAGCAACCGCTAAAACCTACTACCTCCCCTTCCTTCTCACTGCGTTGTAAGTTAATTGGCCTGTGTTGGTTGGTTGGTTGGTTGGTTGGTTGCTGTGGCGATATTGCCTGTGATGGTTGCCATTAGCAGTTTGGTTTTTTTATTTCTTTTTTGGGGTTTTTTTGGGCCGTTGCCTTGATTCACCATGCTCAACTGCATGGCGGGTTACTGTGGCGACCATGAACTGTGTTTGGTGTGCTGTGAGTTTCCTCTTTTATTATTTTATCCTGGTTTTAATCCTTGCAAACACTGATCAGTAATCGTCACTTACCTCAGCATCTGTAAGCAACTGATTATCATGACATGCTGTTTGCTTTTAAAGTCCTCTAAAAGCTTCAGTGCTAAGAGCTAAATTAGCTGGTTGACCATCAAATATGGATACACGAGACCTCTCCCGGACATCTCTTTGGTTTTGATTGGTTTCATTTTTGTCGTCTGTCATGATTATCATTCTTACATATCCCTTCTGTTTAGCTGGATGGTGTGGTAGTTTTCGGTGAGTGCGAGGTTTTCGTTTTGTCGTAATTCAATTCCATGTGACTTTGTGCCTGAAGTTTGTCCACGTTTATTTTATTTTTTTGTGAGGCTGAAAGAAAATATATACGTGCCCCTGTATATGGTTGACAGCAGAGTATTTATGTACGACTGACTGATCGTGTGTGAGATGAACACAGTGTTGTACGAGGTGCAATCATAAAGGTTATGAATCACAAACCATACCTCGATAAAATATAGCCAACCTGCTCTTCAAGGTCACTTCCTTGTGCACTTTTGCACATCTTTCATCTCCTGCTGTGCTAATTTGAAATTGTTCTCTGGAAGCATTTTTATTACCACTCTGTGATGGCTTAACATGTATTTTTAGGATGTGCTCCCTAAATCTGAGGAGCAGGGTGGCTGATGAATGCAAGGCCAAAACAATCTACCACATGGTGTATCTACCACACAATGACGGCCACCCCTCTCCCCAAATTTAGGACATGCCCTTCAATGTTCTCCCACAGATGCCTCAAAATGTTACAGTTAAACTGTACTGTCAGTTTCATCAATGGGTACAAATTAACAGAGCCTAATCTCACAAAACAAGAAGCACACTCCCTTCTCCACACCTTACCTGATGCATCACTTTCAGGTTTGGAAAATGTGGATACTGTAGTGGATCCTATGACCCTCTAATCATCAGTGATGATCCTCCACAGGATATTCGGTCAAACCTGAAACAGAAAATGATTGAGCAACTCTAATGTCCATTGCGATCTAGAAAGGTCAGCAGAGCTAGAAGAGATCCAGAGTTGCTCTCTCAGGTGACCCTGAAGAGGCCAAATTTAAATCTGAATAATTGAAGCCCTCGGTGGCAGCATCCTAAAACTTTGTGATCACATCTCGTGTTAGTGTGAGTGTTTTTGTGTTGAGTAAAATCTGAAAATTGTTGGTGCGTGTGTGTGTGTGTGTGTGTGTGTGTGTGTGTGTGTCAAATGAGACACTAACTAGAAGGTTTTGGGTAAAGCTGTTTTGTTCCTGTGACACGTGCTGCTGGCTGAGGAACTATATTCCTCTGTAGGAATTCTGGGACACCAAACGCTAAGAAGAAATAACCATAAATAATCATAAAGTTGAAATAATAACCCCTTAAAATGTCCACCTCTTATCCAAACCAAAACAACACACAGAGCATCTGCAGGTCATAAAGTCAAAAGTAAGAAAAAAATCATTTATCGTGCTGTAAAAAGTCTGAAACTGCTGAAAAATCTGAAAGTGAATTTTCAGGAGAGTTCAAAAAAATATTTTTCTGGTCCCCAGAAACAATCAGTAAATTTTTATAAAGTTTTATTCCACTCCGTTAAAAAAAAAAAAATCACTTTACACAGCCATTGACACAATTTCCCCCTTTTTTCCCTCTTTAATCCTCTGCACTGTCTTTGTTTTTTCAATGGCTACAATGTATCAAATGTAAAACACCCCACAGTATTTGCGCATAGTTTTATACATACTTCACTTAAATTCACTGACGTAGTTAATCTTTGAAATTCTCCTGTATTTAATTAGAGCTAGGCTTCACATAGCCTTTATGATTGAGAGCAGGAGACTCATATTCATTCATGTACTGCCCTACTGCACAATTTGTCTCAAATTTAGATAAATGAAGCATAAAGGAAAAGGTCTCAGAAGGTAATAAATAGATTCTCATACCTGCAGATGTTGTGTTTGCAGCAGTTTGCTTAGAAAATATGAATTTTTGATGCAAAAATGAATTTTCCTGAGAAACTGCAGTTTAATTAAAGACTTCTTTTTGTGAATGCCCCTCTGAAGAAATATATATCTTATTTGTTTTATCTACAATTTGAAGAGTTGATCCCCACCAGAATTCTTACTGTGCATGTTCTGAATTAATTTGCCTGCAATAAAAGACGACAGACAATTTTCTAAGAGCGTGCATACACTTGCAGCAGTGTGACTGTCCCTATTCCAGCTGCATGGACACTAGTTGATTACTGAGACTCCCCCTGAGGCATCAGTGCAAGCAGTGTGTAATGCAGACACCACTTCCAAAGTCTTAAACTTCTGTGTTTGATTTCTGCGATTTGATCTAAAAATAATACTCATGCTTTGTTTTGGTTTTTTCCTCTTTCCTTTTCTTCTTCCTCTGCTCCTTCTTCACCTCCCAGGAAAGTGTTCAATCAAGAAAAACCACTTGGGATGTCCCAGCCTTTTTTGGTTGTTTGACCAACCGTATAGCACAGGAGCAACACTTCACATAAAGCAGTATCACGTGTATGCGCTTTACAAAAACAAACAGCAGCAGCAGCAGCAGCAGTAATATCAGCAACAAACGCATCGACTGAATCAGCATCCGCAATATGAGAAGTGCTCCCGAGTTCCTATCATTCCACAGCTGGATTCATTTATATATGTACATATCTATTGTCGGCAACAAGATATACATGTTAAGAAAAAGCATATCACTGATGTTATTCTACTGAACAGGGTTCTACTGTATAGTGTGATTTGTGGTCTGCGGCGTTAACAGAAGGCCAGTCTACACAGTCGGAGGCAAAAGAAAATACTACTCTGTATGATTACCATTGGTAATATTGTTATGTAGAGTTAGTTTTATTATTTATATGTAAATTTAAAAACAATGGGGGTACTTAAGCTGGAAGAGAAATGGATTTCCTCTCACTGTAAATACTTTGGTTTAAAAAAAAAAAAGAAAAAAGGAGGACTCTAAAACTTCACCAGTTAACATTCTCTGCTGCCACAACTTTTAAAAATTAACAAAGCGGAAGGAAGGGCTGGGAATTTTTCTATCTTGATTTTTTACGTTTTAATTTATTTGGTAATCAATTTGACGGCGGGGGACATGTGACAATTTCTTTTTTAATTTAAGAAGAAGAAGAAGAAGAAAAAAAACAGGATTCCTGTGGTCTTCATGATGATGAACACTACTGCTATTATAGAGTTTTTAATTACATAAATGTACCTATGGAAGTGGAAAAAAAACGTTTCTTTATTTATTCTCTACAATCGCTGTTTTAAAACATATGTCTTTAAAAGAAAATAAAGTACAATTTAGAAGAAATGTCACAGTGTGAGCTCTTTTTTTCCTTTTATCCCTGTGGGACTAATCAAATCAAGTTTGGGCGTATGATCATGAATGGGTTATTCTGGGAGGTTTGCTGCTCTCTAAAGGCCTAAAGAAGAATTGAAAGTGAAAAATATCTGTAATCCTCTGGAGGTTTGGTGTGTGCGCTCCACTGTGGACCTAACTGACTAAAAACTACTCAAAGGAAGTTTTCCATTCATTTAATTTCCTTGTAGGGCTGCTTGAATGGACTGTCACTGGTAAATGAAGCACATTTATATACATGATTAACATAATGGCCAGAGTTAATGCACATAATTTTGTCGGGCCACTTTTGGCAGCGTGATTTCTGATGACTGTGCATGCATAAATATTCAGTTCAGTTATGAAGGCGAGGGAGGAGGCTGAGGTGTGTGTTTAACCACAGCTGGGGTATGCACTGAGTCTGTCTGGCACAGCGTTTTGGGTTTGGTCTGATCAGTCTAAACATGCCTCAGCCCTCTGGCATGCTTCGATTTATGAGGAGGTATTAATGCCACAAAGACGAGAAGCAGAAAAAAGCTGGAGAAAAGTGTAACGTTGAGGGGGAAAACGGCTAATGTCTGAGTAGAAGGACGGCACACAAGTATGTAGAGGTAAGTGCACATTTGTTTGGGGTGTATAGCTTTCTGGTTGTGAGTTCTGAGGACTTAAAACTCTTTATCTATTAGAGATCTTTACAAGAGCACTCAGCTGGTGCTATTGCCTGTCTGAACATGGCCTAAAGGCAGCAAATAATGAACTTGTCTGCTAAGAAGCTTGTGAAAAACACCTAATGTAAAAATTAATCTTACTTCCTTTTAAAAATTATATTAATGTAGCGTACATAAAAAAATGATGTAACCAGGTATCACCAGCAGAGTGAGCTGAAGCACTGTTAATGGAAACTAGTGAGTTCAGAGTCAGCAGTATTAGTTTTGTGGAGATTAAAAAAACAAAACAAACTTCTTTCATTTTTGCAGCTGCGACAAACTAAAATTAAGCACTTACATCTGAACTGAAGTCTGCTGCAGCACTGCTCACAACTAAAACGCTGCTAAGCAGAGTGTGGCAGTGACGGTGACATGGGAGCACAAATAACATCAACAAAAGTCGAAAATGTGAGGCTATCGATTTGAGGGGATCCTCAGGTCACATTAAAGTGATACGTGTTATTATGACATAATAATATAATATAAAGTAGTGGGTTGGAACCCCTTTTTTTCTTCAGGGCTTCTCTTCACAGCACAGATTCAACAAGACGCTGGAAACATTTCTCAAACATTTTAAGGACATCATACAGTTGCTGCAGATTTTTTAGTTGCACATCCGTGATGAGACTCATGGACATGGTGCTCCATTAAACTGACCTATGGTGACTTTGGAGGACATTCGAGTACAGGCGTGCTCAAGAAACCAGTTTGAGATTATTTGAGCTTTGTGAGAGGGTGTGTTTAATTCTGGAGAACTGTGGTCATAAAGGGATGGACATGGTTGGCTGTGACATTGGTACCATGCTCAGTTGATACTAAGAGGCCCAAAGTGTGCCAAGATAATATGTCCCACAAAATTACACCACCACCAGTTTGCAGGATGGGTCCATGCTTTCCTGTTATTTATGCCAAATTATGATGCCACCATCTGAATATGGGAGCAGAAATCAAGTCTTATCAGACCAGGCAACGTCTTCCAGTGTTATAGCGTCCAATTTTGGTGAAGCTTCAGTTTCCTGTTCTTAGCGAACAAGAGTGGCACCTGGTGTGGTCTTCTGCTTCTATAGTGTATCTGCTTCTATCAGCATGTTGTGCATTCAGAGAAGTAGTTCTGCATGCCTTGGCGTTACTGTTGCCTCATTCTCAAGTCATTCTCCCCTGACCTCTGAAATCAAAAAGGCGTTTTTAACCTGGAGAACTGGCACTCATTGAAAATTTTCTCCTTTTCAAGCTATTCTCTGTAAAGTAGAGATGGTTGTGTGAAAACATTCCCGCCAGATCGGCAGCTACTGAAACATTCATACCAGCCTGGTATGCACATTCCACATTCAAAATCACATAAATAACCTTTCTCTCTTATTCTGATGCTCAGTTTGAACTTCAACACGCCACCTCGAGTAAAATTAAAAAGGTGCACCTAAAAAATGTAGATGGTGAGTGTATATACAGGTGCTAAAACTATGACATATGATTGTTTCACCACCTGAAATACAAAACAACATACAGGCTCTTGCATAGCTACCTTTTATGTGATTTCTACAGCACTTTTTTTTTAATTTCATGTGGATCCCTATTAAAAAATATAGTTTTCATAACCACTATAGATGCATTTCTGAAAACAAGTAATTCGTATTTAGAGAACATTAAAGCTGAATGCCTGTGTCTAAATGACTACTACTAAAAAGAGGCACGTTTCCTCCTCGTGTGGCACTAATCACCCCTCATAGCATGTAGCCTAGGCTAACGTCACTTTAAATAGCCTTCCCCCGTCTCATCCTCTTTTTACTTGATATCTACCATATCCAACCAATTACACTGCCCTGCAGTTCAGCGGAAACAGCTTTAGACTACTTTGATGAAACGGGGAGGGAAAAAAAAACACTAAAGGTATTTACATCATCTTTGGATCCAGCTAAAATCACGACCTCAGGAGAGTTTAGGAAGAAAGTACGACACGGGCTTTTTTTTTTTTTCTTAACTGAGAATGTGGCGAACTTGTGGTTTGAGGAAAGAGTAGATTACAGCTCACTGAGCGGTCAAGTTGAAGCGACTTTAATGGCGAGAACTAGCTGAAATCTCGTCAGCTGCTACAGGAACAGAGGACGAGCAGAAGCAGAAGCAGCAGCATCAGAGCCGCCGCCATACATTTTAGGACTACCTGCTTACTACAAACAGCGGAGAGAGGTAAGTACGGCACCGTTACACGATGCACGCTGCGGTTAACACCGTACAAAGCCTCCCCCAAAACTTTAATTCTTTACACTTAATCTCGGACACACACACTGTCTTTCATTTCTGCTATTTTTAGACAGAAACAGGAGAGTCGCCCTCCCTGGAGAATTTACGTGAAGTTTCAGCCGGGCGGGGGAGATACCCATTAAACTTAGCTGACAGACGCCGTCTCCGGTTCAGCAGTTTAAGCTAACAGGCCTTTGCTTGTCCCGAATGTCGGTTGTGTTTGTTTTGTGGGAACACCGCGATTAAGAAAAAGAAGGTCGTGAAAGTGTGCAGACCGCTAACAGCCGCCGTTAGGAAGTTGTTTGCTAAAGATAGCGTGCAATTTAAGTGTCCGCAAAAAAAAGTTTTCTAACGTAAACACTCAGCGGAGGTAAGCCTGCTTTATCTTACTCTTTTGTAGGACTCTCATCAGGCTGAGTATTATAAGTGGCCCTCTCTGATAAGAGAGTTAAGAGTAGTTGTTCGGGAAACTTATTCAAGGCTCCATCTCAGTGAGTTAGACAGGCTGTTCCGCTATGTCCGGGAGACTCCCCGCTTGCACCACGCTTAATCTCATGCAGCCACTCCCTGCACACGCTTACGCAAACAGCGTAGATGGTGTCACACACTAACTGGAAAACTTTACAGAGGACATATGAACCTCACTTTTTAGCTCCAGCTTTCAATTCTTGTGTGCTACTAGGGTAGCTTTGCAGGCCTGATTCAAATTCAGAATAATCTTTATTTATCTTATACTAGGCTTTGGTGCAGCCCTCTCTATTCATAATCAAACCAATTTGTAAAGTTAGCTTTCCTCTGATTGGCTTGTCTCTGGCAAACAAAGTTTGGGAAGCTGGTGGGTAGAGCCACTTCTGTAAAGTAAGGTGACACAGACTCTTTGACCTAACAGTATGTCAACCACAGGCGCTATAAAAGATGGATGCGGCTTCCAGGTCAGAAAAATAAAAGCCGGTGCACAAGAGCTTTAGACCTGCATTCTTTTAGTTGGCCACCAATGGGTTATACATGTGGAGAGTATAAAAAAAAGTCACTGTGAAAAATCGTTAGACCTTCATTCTACCAGAAGCTCACTGATAGCAACTGTGTAGGATTGATTGAAATGATTGATTCCCCAGTCACACAGGGGACTGGCAACCACCTGTCGTAAGTGGGTAGAAAATATTAGTATGATCGAGCCAGTAGTTGCTGGCAGAATGATTCCTTAAGTCCCAGTCAAACAAGCCTATGGACTGGTCAGTGACCCACTGGCAGCCACCTGTTGCTAAGGAAAAAATATATATTCCCAACTGGTTGGCAAAAAACTTCTTGTAATTGGATTGATTGGTCGATTGCTGTGATCGTTCTTTGAATGCAAGTGCTGGACTTGTCGACAATTTCCAGCTATCCTCTGAGCAGTAGTGAAAAGGTGTGACACAAACTGGAAATGGAGACTCTTTTCCTTCAAAGTAAAAGCTGCAAAGTAAAAGCTGCCAACATGTTGACTTGGCTAGCGCCGAGGCACAACTTTTACTTTGAAGTCAGGGCTCCTTGATTTTCAATTCTGTTGCACTTTTCCAAGTTGTACTACTAGTAGTTGGTGACTATTTGTGGACAAACATCAGAAATTACAGCAACCTGGCAAATCTGCTAGCAACCAAAGCAATGACAAGGAGTTTTTATAGTGCAGCACCTTCTTTGCAAGTGATTTCACCCAGCAACAACCATCAACCTTTAGGAACCACTTCCAGCCAGTGGCCAGTTTTGGGTAATACAAATTTTTGCTTAGCAACAGGTGGTTGTCTAATATATTGGACAACTTTTGAGCAGTGATGCATGATATCATGCAAGAAGCCTAGAAGTCTGTGGTAAAACACTCTAGCATATTAGGTCCACCTTAAAGTGAGGTGGTTGAACAGGAATTGATTTAGCAAGATCTGTACAGTATTTATTGATTCTTAATTTAAGGTCAACCATTTCTTAACTCACAAGATAAAAATGATTAAAGTGGCTCCAGTTACATTTACAGTTGTCTAAACTCTTAAATCCAAAGTATTGAACAGTTGCAGTTATTAAGAGAGAAGGAAAATATATCCTTTATCTATCATATATCATGTAAGTTCTACCGCATTCATGTGGTTACTTTATTTAAAATAAAACAACAAAAGAAAAATGAGTTATGATTCTCTATAGTGCGTGCACAAATTGTAGTCTGTGTGACTGGCCCTGATCTCATATCCAGTCTTATTATAAGCAGCTACTGTTGAGTTTGAATGTGCCAAAAAGGAGGAAAACCATTTTGAAAAGGTGTGAAAGTGAAAGTTGTGATTATCCAGTAACCCTTTAGCCTTAAGGAAAACTTGAGAACAAGCTGAGTGTCAGGACTGAATTTTGAATTGTCTTTTCTGTACCTCTCTCAATTTAGATTTTAAAGGAATGTTTTTAAGTGATTAAAAATGCAGAAAAACTAGGCAGAAGACATTGATCATTAACTGTAAGAGACCTAGACAGCTCTCACACAGAGATAGAAGAGATGAGATTTGTTAGGAAGCAGTTAAAATCATTTGAGAACAAATGCATGCAGTTTGAAGCTTAAGTAGTACATAAGCTGGTTAAGAAAATATGCGGCTTTATTTCAGCTTATCGCTGAGCGGCTGGTGTTCTTCCGCCAACTATTGATCTCCAGTCAGGAAGACTTGGAGGAAACGTTACACCATCAGAGCAGATACTGCTGCTGTAAAAAAGGCAGGTGCTGCTGTCACTTACATATAAACTCTTAGGCCTCTGGAATTTTATTGCATGTTATCGCTGCATTTTTTTACTTGCTTTTTAATGTTGCTGGTTTAGTTTGGACCAACTACAGGTACAAATGTGTACCTTAAACCAAGCAGGTTGGTTTCCAGTTCCCCGTGTTAGACAGCAAGTCCTTCTGCATGTTCACCCAAATTCCATAAATCACTCAGGACTGAATAAACCTGCACTCATTAACATATCTATAATGTTTTATAGAGAACCCATTCTCCTTTTGTAGCGTTCAAAAGACTTAACCTGATCTGCAGTCAGCTAAGCAACATTGTAGACACTTTGAGACAAGGGTTTCTCACTGAGGCATGAGAGCTGACAAACAACAGGAAACAGGTTGACTCAAATCCACACCCTGAGTAACTCTAACAAACAAGATAGTTTATATTTGACTGTGGCTGTTTCCAGATGAGTTGCTGTATCTCTGAAACAGCCATCCCACTGAAGCTAAATTAAGGCTGACCGAGCAGATTCAAAGCAGGTTAAAGTCCACACACACATAAAGCTGGATTTTCCTCTTTAATTTTTAGCAACAGAAAGTTGCTCACACTGTCACAAAACACTGTCTGCAGTAACAAAGGTGAAGCAGTAAAACAATGTTCCGACTCAGATGGCCCGAATCCACAGGTGACTAAACGTCCCTTGAGGTTTTGCTAGTAACTACGCTGAGGTCATGCAGTTTGTTTGACTGCAGATTATGTTGCTGTTTGCGCACTCTAATAACAAAGCAGTCATACTGCTCTTTAGGTTTCTGACCCTGCTCCTTGTTTTTGGTCCAAAAATCATAATCTAAAGTTCGAAAATTAAGACAACTCAATCCAGATTTCACTCCAAACCTGGTTCATGACTGCACTGGTTTCCCTGGTCACATTGTTGTCTTTGGAAGAAGATTAGAAGATTCTTTAATGCCTTTATGCAGTTACATAAAAAATTCTGTGCAGTAGTTCTTTGGCTAAAAACACAACAAAATACTGTTTCATAAACATCCTAATACATGTTATGACCTACAAATGCCACCATTACTTTGTGCGTGAGGTGCATGCTGGGTCAGTGATGTAATCTGGTTGTGCTCCAAAGTGTGGTTACAGGGTTGCCTTTTTGTAGATACCTAGAGTATACAAAGTGTGAAAAACATGCAACACAAACATACAACACAAACATACAACACAGCAGGGATTTTTGGTAGTGATTTCCAGGCAAAACCAAAGAATGCAATGATGTTGGTCTCCACAGGTTTCCTGTCGATAGGAAGAAGAGAGAAGACCACTACAGTAGATGAAAACAACCTCCAAAAGATCAGTGCCTTTGGTACATTAGGCTGACTATAAATCAGAGTACAACATAACCAGTGGCTGGATGGCAAAGGGGCTGTAAAAAAATAGTAAAATAAAAATACAAGGGGCAAGAAAAAGTCTAATGTACTAGCCCAGGTGGCAAAAATGTTATGTTGAAAACTGCTATAAATGCACAAAATCTTTGTGTGTGGGTGTGTGTTTACCTGCAAACTACTAGGCCATCAGAATCTGAATAAGAAAACTCAGGCTCTTACATATATATCATATATTGCAATGTCATCATGGTGCCTGTAATCACTTGGCAACAGGCTAAAATGACCCTTTTTAGCATTTATGTCCCTTTAGTGCCTTAGAGGAGCATTCTGCTGTTGTATTTTCACAACAGTGTAATCTAAATTATAGCCCCAAAAGTTTAATTATATATGTTTTATTAATATGTCATCACAACAACCTAATATCAAGCTAAATTTTTCAAAATTGAAGCATATCAGCAACATCTACCACGACCAACTTGCTTTTTTTTTTCTTTTATCTTTGTATCATTGTGATTAGGTATATCAGTTTGCCAACAGCACAAAGAGGCCAAACAATACCGTAGCAAGGGCATGAATGAGTCTAAGGAATATGAAAGATGGGAAAGAGTCCTCTCCTGTAACATAGTAAACTTTCCACTACCTTTGCAGGACAGGTTGCTGCAAAAAGAATGAAATAGAATGAACAGTCATGACCCTGATAACAGGGGAATGTGAGAAGCTCAGCTTTCTCAGATTAATTACTCAGATGGATATAAACGCCTCATATGCTGCTATACTGTGAAAGGTAGATATGCATATGGTAGATACGTGTGTGAACATGAAACTTGAATTAGATTTTTTTTTTTTTTTTTTTTTTTTTAAAGTGAAGGAGCACATGTTGAAAGTGCACTGAAAACTTTTAGTTGGGGATCCCTTTTAAAATAGGAGAGTGTTCAGTGTGACCCTCCTATATTACTATTAATTTGATATTTCAGGCATTGAAAAGCAACATTTAGAATGTAATGCATGTCCTTTTGTGCATTTCCTCATCAGATTGTCTTAGAGGCTAACCTCATAGTTAGAAAGTTGTATTAAATAAAGTTGCCCTGCCTTCTGTACTTGTGTATGATGAAATCCACCATAATCATTTTGTTAACTGAGCTTGTCAGAGCAGTTGTTTAGTTCTCTTTTCTCTAGAAGTTACAGTGGAAATGAATAAACACCACAAATGGTGACTATCACGTTGTCTTGCTTAAGAGATTATCAGTACACGCTGTTGTGCAATTTCCTGTCTGCCATTCAGATACACAGTATGTCATTAATCAGTGAGTACTTATTTAATTAAACACATAATGGCAGCTGAGCTGGGGAGCCGCAGCATTTTGCGTTAATCTGCGGATAAGACTTTGCTGTCAGACATCCAGCATGGCAACTGCTGGAGATGGTACCTGTTTTTCTTTTTGTTTTTCATGCTGACCCAGACAATTTATGTATTTATTTTTTAAATATTGTTGTGTGTGCTGGAAAACACAAATCCTGCCTTCAGTACTCCCATTTATCTAGAGCAGGAAGTGGTAAGAGATGGTGTGTGTTGGAGATGCTTGGTTAGATTAATAACTTCCAATCAATACTAATTACTCTCAGCTTTCAGTTTTGCAGCGCTTCCTCTCAGGATACGGTCACGGCTGAGTTACTTGCTGGGTTTATCTAATAGAAAATCCGAAAGGAGATCACCAAGCAGGCAAAATATTCTTTTTAATACTCGTCTTAATTTCCTTCCATAAAATGCAGACTCCTCTCTCTCTCTGTGTTTTGTCTATAGGATGTTGTCTCGGCTGAGTGAACTGATATGGGCGGACTGGATTTGGTTTCCTGAAGGCCACGGCTGGGCTGACTTGAAGGATCACGATGGCAAAGTGTTCCCTAATCCTAAGGACCTCTGGGCTACTATACCCATCGCTCTCTGCTTCCTCGTCATCAGGCAGATATTTGAGCGGTGAGTTTTCTCTAACACTTGTGTCCCACACTGTCATTTGCCTATTAATCTACCCCCTGTCTGCCTGGTTTGCATGTTTCTTTCTGACGAATATGAAATGATGTGTAAGCCTCATTTTCTACCTAAGTGTACCCCTCCTCCTCCTCTTCCCCTAGGACTGTCGCCATTCCTCTGGCCTCTCTTCTGGGAGTGAGTGACAAGCAGCGTGTTGGTGCTTCTCCAAATCCAGTCCTGGAGTCCTATTTCTGCAGCACATCGAAGCATCCCAAACAGGTACTCGTGTTTGCATACGTCACAGATGTTTAATACGTACCGTATGCAAGATTTTAATGTATCAGGTGTAAATAGAGGGACGATGATAGATTTATATCTAAATCTAACGTGGATGGCCCAAGCAGTGTCATCAGTGGCAAAAAAAATGAGCCGGTACAGAAGTATCAGATGGCTGCTGAAATTCCCATAGACTCCCATGTTAAAGTGCCCAAAGTCACCTATGAAATTGACATATTTAAAGGCTTCTAATTTCCCCCATATAAAGTAACTGTAAAAGAGGTTATTTGGGGCATGGGTATTTTGATTGACAGAGGCACCTCTACCTCATGGTTGTCCTCTAATTATTTGTCTAAAGCAGGGGTCCCCAATCTCAGTCCACGAGGGCCGGTGTCCCTGCAGGTTTTAGATCTCACCCTGGGTCAACACACCTGAATCACATGATTAGCTCATTACCAGGCCTCTGGAGAACTTCAAGACATGTTGAGAAGGTAATTTATCCATTTAAATCAGCTGTGATGGATCAAGGACACATCTAAAACCTGTAGGGACACCGGCCCTCGTGGACTGAGATTGGGGACCCCTGGTCTAAAGGGACACACAGGAAGCAACTTTCAGAAATTTGGCACGTCTGTCTCCAAAAAACAACCTGGCAGCAGCCAAAATGCTGACTTGGCCCTTCAAAATGTAGAGACCACAAACCAGTTAGTGTGTCACAGTGGCTACAACCATTCCTTGTATTATACACTTTATGAGACATTTGACTGACATCATTGGAACTATAAATACAGTGCTGACTCGTCTCTTCTTTGTTCTGCTGTCCATGTTAGAGCTCCATTGAGAGTTTAAGCAAACAGACAGGCTGTTCAGTGCGACAGGTCCAGAGGTGGTTCAGGCGCCGGAGGAACCAGGACCGACCCAGCAAGCTCAAAAAATTTAGGGAGGCAAGGTAAGTTAACAATTTCTTATCCTTCTACCAAATCTGACACTACAGCTTCAAAGTATCATGTTTTATAATAATGTGCTTTGGTGAGAATACATGACAGTAAAGCCACGTGAACAAGGATTTTAATAGCATTTTTTAATGCAATTTTCTTTTTTATGCATCGTTAAAAAGACCTTAAAGCAGCTCTATCTGCTGTCACTATGGTTGATACTTCTATTAAACATGGCAAAAGTTTCATATAATGACGTCAGCACATGTATAGAGTGATATCAGAGAAAGGATATTCTTAATATAGTCAACTGAGACACACTTCTGTTGCTGTGAGCACAGCAGTCCCACCCACGTGCAGTTCAAATTTTCTGTTTGTGAGAGCCAGCCAATCAGAAGAAAGCTGCCTTAAAGGAAGAGGAACTTGTTTTACCCAGACGATGAATGCTGGATTGCACAATAGCCTAGTAAAAGATAACTAAGCATTATTCTGAACTGTCAGTCGTGCAATGCTAGTATAGTAGAGTCTAAGAATAAAAACATGGAGCTGAAAAATGGCAAAATAGGTTGTCTTTAAAGCACACATCTATAACAGTAGAAAGCTACAGCTTTCCCTGCATGCTGAAACATCCACCATGTTGCACATCTAGAAATGGCCCAGTCAACTGTCTTAAAACGGACTTGTGTCAGACAGTAACACTGGCTCATTGGATGTAACCTTGTAAAGCTTTTTGTATGAGCTGCCACTACGACAACAATAAAAAAAAATGTTTTATTTATATTATCAATCACTTATCCATCGTGCAGGGATGACTGTTTTATCATGAGTACCTTGGCTTTTAACCCAGACACACCCACAAAAAAGGGAGCAGGACATTTCTTAAATGGTGTTGCAAAACCACCCGTATTCCAGAGAGGATACTAACTGCACTATCAAGCAGAAAAATGATACATGCCAGATTTAAAAAACACTGAATGTAAACCAGGTGTTTCCATGCAGCAGTGGAATGGGCTTTTCTGCCCATTGCTTATTTTGTAAGGACTTTTTTTTTTTTTTTTTTTTTTAATGACATCCAAATTGCTCTTCTTCTTGTCAGTGTAATTAGTTTATCTGTAATCTATATGTAAAAAATAAAATACGTAATAGTAATAATTAAGTAAAGAATTAAGGGGATCACTTCAGTAGCAACATGAGCACAGTAGGAACATGTCTTGGTGTTTTTTGCATGTGTCATGCCAGTGTTACGATATTGTGTAATGAAGTCACGCTTTACCAGAACTACATTTCTGAGATTGTTGTGCACTCTCTTCCAGTTGGAGATTTACCTTTTACCTTCTTGCTTTCTTTGCTGGCCTGGCAGTCCTAATTGATGTGAGTATACTGTCAGAAATGTTTGCACAAAGCAAAGTTTCTCTGCATACAACAACTATGCAAAGGTTAATAGAAGTAAATGCATTTCTGCGAGTTAAAGATTGTTTCCTACAGTGTGTCTCCTGAGATTCAGCCACAGAACTGACCATCTAATTAAAGTTATTTGTGTTCAGCTGGAGCTATTTTTTTTTTTTTTTTTTTTTTTTTTTGTAGAGAAACAAAAAAAAAAGAGTTAACATGTAAAGCGAGTAAAATCATAGAAGCTCATGGTAAGGTTGGAAAATGGACAACTGTAACTTGATTCCAGCTATCAGTTATCGCCGTCCTCTTCACTTTGGCTGTGCTTATATTGCTTGTCATTTGTGTATTAGAGTGCTTGAGCTGTTGTGTTGAACACTTAAACCATCACTAATATGCTGATTGTGTCTCTCCTCTCAGAAACCATGGTTCTACGATGTGAAGCTGATATGGGAGAACTTCCCAAAAATGGTATTTAAAACTGATCCGTGGCCTCGCTTTCATTCAAATAATGACCTGAGCAATGGCTAAAATAACTAACTCTTCTTCCTCTACTCTCCCAGCCGCTGCTGCCTTCACAGTACTGGTACTACATGATCGAACTAGGCTTCTACATCTCACTGCTTGTCAGCGTAGCGTCAGATGTCAAGCGAAAGGTAAGCGATACTGTTTTGTCTTTAAGCTCTGGTAGATGTCTATCCTATAAAACCCCTCAGCTACCCTCCATCAAGAGAATTCACCCAGTGAGTGCGTATGACACTGAGAATGTATTTTGAGGTTTGGATATTGATTTTCTCCTCAAGTCCTGACTTTATTGTATCAAGTGGTGCTTTCTGCATTCAGAACGACGTTAACGATGGTGATTGGTTCCACTTTATCCTCTCTTTGCTGAAGTCATAGTGAGTGAACAACAAACTGAGCTGCTCCTTTGGTTGGATGCTGTTGGCTTTTTAGCGTCTCTGAGTTAATGTGTGACCAGAGCTCTGTGGAAAATCTCACTGTGGAGAGACTGATTTACCATTTTATCCACAGGTTTGCATGTTGTTATAAAAAGTAGTTTTCAGCAAACTGTGAGGCCTCTGTGTCACGGCCTGTTTTGTAACGCTGGTTCACAAGTTCAAGGAACTAATCTTTTAAACCGAAATGTAGGATTTTTGAGGCTTATCTGGGAAGCATCAGAGCTGCAATCAACCTCCAATTTGAAGATTTGTTTTGTAACTTTCAATTGAGTTTCTTTCTTTTCTTTCTAACTTTTTTGAATGTGTATTTAGTTTCTTTTTATACCGCCAAAGTTCTACAATCCTCTGTGTGCAAGAAGTTAATGATTTGTAAAAGTTGCATCTACCAGACAAATGTGGTCGATTGGTGACCTGTCTTTACAGCTTGATCAATAAGTGACTAAATCTGGTGGATTTTGGTTCTTGCATCATCCGTTTCTGTCTCTTTTTTTTTTTTTTTTTTTTCCAGGATTTCAAAGAACAAATAATTCACCACGTGGCCACCATCGCCCTCATCAGCTTTTCTTGGCTGGTCAACTACATCCGGGCAGGGACTTTGATCATGTTGGTTCACGATGCCGCTGACTATTTAATGGAGGTATGACAACAACCTGCTAACAGGGCAGGAGATGGTACCAAATGAATGTCTGTAATCACACAGCAGTATACATCATTAAAGCAGCCCTCTGCCTTGATACCTACAAACACTGCAGAGTACCTCCATGCTAATCTTAAGAGCACTGGAGTCCACTGAGTTGACTGCCTGCCCTCTAGAGGAAAATACATGAAGAGCTAACTCTCTCTCTATCCACCCCTCTTTACCTCTATTAGTCCATTTTTCTTTCTGTCATCTCTCTCCAGCTCTTTTCTTTGTTTACTTTTCTGTCTGTCCATCTTTTTTTCTATTCTCTTTTTTCTCTGTCTCTTTCTTTCAGTTTACCTGTCTCATCACTCTGTTTTCACTATCCGTGTCTCCATATTTCACTTTCTTTCTTTCTGTTTCTATTTATTAATTTTAAAGGGACAATGCAGTTTGACTGTTTGAATACAGAGAAACTGATGTGCTACACGTAGTTTATAGCTAATGCTATTTTCCAACCCGTGTCCCTTTTTTGAGATTTTATATCCATAATGCAAAAACAACATTTATAGCAATGCACTGCTATCATACAAAGCAATGAGAATGAATAATTGTGACATTAAAATGAATGAATGGTTTCTCTCTTTAAAGTCTGCCAAGATGTTCAACTATGCAGGCTGGAGGAGGACCTGCAACTTCATCTTCACCATGTTTGCTGCAGTTTTCATCGTCACCCGACTCATAATCCTCCCCTTCTGGTAAAAAATGAAAAGACTATAAATGTTTTCCATTGTTAGAAATGGTAAAGGATACAGTTACAGGATACAGTGCATCATCTGTGTAATTCCTTTGTGCCTCAGAGGTTAACCAAAAACTTTTAAAGCCATTAGAGAAATGCACTGTTGCACAGATACCAAGCATCTTCATTATCATGATGGGAATTTTCCAGTATTTTCTTTTTATAAACTTGAGCACTGTGGTAAATTACATCACTGAGCACAAATGGCTTTTGAGAGATGGCCTAACAGGTTGTTCCGGTATCCTTCATGTTCATGTTTTGCTCCTCGCTGCGAAAGGACTCCACCCAACAAGTGGAGGTGTAAGGTGTCCATACCAATATTGTCCCTGGTTCTTAGCATCCGTCCTCTCTCTGTGTCACAATAGCTGCTGTGTACACGTTCGTAACAGGCAGATTCATTCACACAAATTCCCTCTGGGGTGGGAAGCAGGGAAAAAAAGTACTGTGATGAGTAAGCATTACTGGTGCTCTGTTCAATTAATGCAGCACTGTGCAGGTAAATGGGTAGTTTACTTTATTTAGCAGAACTTTCCTAAATTTGCTCGAAACTTCCTCTGACTTTATTCTGGAAATGCAACAACAGAGCCATTGTGGAGCCTCCTGGCTCCTCTCAATGGGCTGTTGAGGCTGGCTGTAGGTGGCTCTGACTGGACTCTCTGTTCTGCCTTTGTCCTCTCATCCAGGATCATACATACGACGTTTGTGTACCCGCTGACTCTCTACTCCCCCTTCTTCGGCTTCTACTTCTTCAACGGGTTGATGTGTGTGCTGCAGGTCCTGCACATCTTCTGGGCGGTGCTCATCCTGCGAATGGTCGTCAAATTCCTGCCGGGCAATGTGAGAAACACCCGCTTTTGAATGTCTTGAATTTATTAAACCGGCTGTGTAACACAATCACCTCACGCTATCAGTTGTAAAATTTTTACCCTGTCCCTCCTTCTTCTTTTTTTTTTTTTTTTTTTTTTTTTTTTTTTTTTTTCTTTTTTTTTTTGCCCATCAGGACATCGTCGAGGACGAGAGGAGCGATAAGGAGGAAACTGAGTCAGACGATGAAGACGGCAATTGCGAACATAGGGAAAAGTCTAGAAACGGGCACGTGCAGAACGGCCACACTGTCCTCAACAACAACCACAGTAAGAGGGACTGATTGGACTGTGAGGTCTGCATGAGAAGTAATGACAGGCCCTGGTCTGAAAGCCAAAGAACGTGAGCACGGCAGGTTGAAAGGGGGCAGCAGGCACCACACACACACACACACACACACACACACACACACCCTCCTTTCTTAAACCCTGGTAGTCCAGTGGAAAACTGAATGCACATCTTTGATTTACACTAAATGAAATGTGGGGAAGACTGCCATAGACAACCATGATGATGCTTCACACCAGAGCAGCAGAGTGGTTTCCTCTCTCTTCCCCCCTTTTCTGTGTTTATTTTTATTTTTTTTTTATTTTTATTTTTTTTGCTGTTTGCCAAGATTTTGTGCTGTTGACCAAGTTACACGTCCAAAACCCGCCTGCTTGTAGCTTCATGTTTTAATACTGGAAGTGTTTTCAGGAGAGGCCGTAGTAGTTCCTCCTTGCGGTCAGTTAACACTCTCCTATTACCAACTTTATTTTGTTCCTCTGTTTTTGCTCTAAATAACCAAACTGAAGTCAGTGACCTTGTGATGAGCACCATTCTGAATTGTGGCAGTGACTTTCTGTGGACCATGTCGGGCTCTAAGTCCATTTACTGAAGTCCTGAGTTTCACTTGGTAATGAATCTGTCCAAGCATTACACCCCACTCTGATTCAGATGATTTTTCTTTGTATTAGTCTGTCTTAAAATCTTTTCTTTTGAGAAGCCAAACGCACACAAGATCATTTTAAGTCTTAGTTTTGTTTCTGCCTAACATTTTTTTTTTTTTGATTTGTACGATTTTGATTTTGATTTGTTTCAGTCCAGTCCATTGTTTAAATTTGGGAGCAATTTGTTTGAGTGCAACCAAAAAAAAAGCCAATCGGTAATTGTTTAGTGAGTCTTCATCAGCTGAAAGTCGGTAGCATTTCCATTTAGTGTTGTTTTTCCCATCACAACATGCACTTTATGGGTTCTTCTGTAGATTGATATTGATTAATACCGAGTAAATGAGCTCGATGGCGTTTCCATTCAAACTGATTGTCCTTTTTGTTTGGAGTATGATTTAGATTTTTTTAATATTTATTCTAAATATTTTTGTTTGTGTTGTAAAAAGAAGAAAAAATGGAAATCTTCAGTAAAAGAAAAAGAATTGCAGTATGGTTTACATTTTCTGTTTCATTGTCATGTGCAAAGGCCTTCATCATTTCAAGTAACTGTTTGAAAAAAGAAAAGTGATTTCTGTCCCTTTTTCATCACAGACGTCCCACGAGCCCGTCGATGAGTCAGCTGCCTGTGGCTCCCTCTGAAAAGCTTTGCTTCTACTCAGTTGTTTTTATTCTGCGTTATGTGCTGCTGAGATGTAAAATTCATAATGACCAGAATGATAAAGATAAACATGGATAACCATTCTGTGGGTTTTTTTCCTTTTCATTTCAAACTAAACTAAGAGTTTGGGCATTTTTAACACTGAGGTAATAATTAAGTAGAACCTGAGGTTAAAGTGAATGATAATGGAGACGATTAACTGTTGAATGGTTTTATGAATGAATGGTTTTTCTTTCTTTCACACAAAAAAACTTAAGTGTAAGGAAACTGGAATAATTGACCTCCAGGCACAGAAGCCCCCCAGACAGATTAGACTGGTGGATTGGTTCTTGTATATGTATTTTTTTCTATCTTTCCTGAGCAGTGCTTTTAGTTCCTCCGAGTACTCTCATACGTGACAATTTAATTTACCTTATTGACATAGTTTTTGTTATATATTTAGTTCTTCGGGGCTGTGGTGAATTCCTCTAATTCCTTATTTTGTTTACAGTTGTATTATTTTTTTTGTTTACAAATATTATGCTTGGCTAAAAAAACATTTGGTAAATCAAAATTATTATTCATTTATTTTGGCATTACGTGAAACTGGCTAACTGACAGCCGTCCCAAAAATGTAACATTTATTTTAAAAAATCTTTCTCTAATACAGAAAACCTCATGATGTTACCATGTGTTGCCTAGAAACCACCTACCAAAGGACAAAAATTACCTCTTTTTTTTGTATTTATGCACTTATATCACTTTTTACATATATTAAATAAATACATGTTATTGACACATAAATTATAAGGCATGTACACATACTGGACATTTTTCAGCTGTTTGGGGGTCTTTTAAAAGGGTTAAAGTAGCTGATAGTCCTAAAAGTTTTACTCAAACCTTTTTTACTCTTTTCTCATTTTTGTCCTTTTCCATAAACTCTTTGTATTACATGAAAACAAAGTCCCATTCATAGTCTGTCATTATTCCCATTCTCTCTCATCTGAATGTGCGGATCTGAAAATCCTTTGGAACACAAAATGATATGGCCATCATTAAGGAGCCCTGTGTAGGTGGAGTAAATGCAGTCTGGCATGAATACTGTACATCAGTCGCTGGTTCTGCTGGTGTAGACCCGGAGGCACCGTGGAGCTATTACAATATCAGATGGCACAAAGTGCTGGTGACACAGAGCCGCCTGGCACATTTTTCGGGATGATGAACGATGCCAAAAAAGTTCTCCGAATTTTTTTTCCAGTTATCCTAAAAACAAACAAAAAAAGTGTCTAGAAGTTAAAAATTTAAGATCCTAAGACGTAACCACTTCTGGATTCTTCCTCCGCCCATCTCTCTCTTCCCTACAGTATTTTGGCTTCAGCCTAAAAGGCCTCCTTACCTAATTGCATATTGAGTGGGATCACTTTACCGCCGTGCCCTACACTACAGCCTGGACACTGTTCATGTCACTGGCAGCATCACTGTAACAATCTCCATTTTAAAGTGGCAGGGTCAATTTCCAGCCTTCTCTTGCATCCTGCTCTGCAATTTAATTGCTAATGCATCTCCTGTTTCTGCTCCTCTGGCTTTCCTTTCCATGCTGCCAACCCCCGCACCCTCCCCTCCTCTGGGTACAATCTTACTCCTCTTGCTTAAATCTCTTCCTTCTGCTCTAACATCAGCTCCCCCCACTCCTTCCCTCGGTACCTTTTCAGCTCTGTGAAAAGAATAAGCTCAGTGTCACCTGAGGTGCCGGAGTTTTGCTGGTGTGAAGTCTAATCGGTGACAGTGATGAAGGTCCTCCTGACAGGACAACAAAAGCGGTGGGGTGTTTGAGTCACTTGTGAACTGTGTAGACCGTTATTCAATTCCTGCTTAAGTATTAATAAGGCTTTACGCGCCCTGGGGAGGTCGTGAGATGCAAGTGCATGCTTGTGCATCTTGCATGTGTATGCATGTGTCTCTGAGTGCAGGAGCTAATTTGTGGGCTGCTCATTTTTCTTGACAATCACGAAAGAGGAGGCTGGTAAAGACTTTGGTAACTGAGGACCGGCTCATGTAATCGGAGTAATAAGGAACCTCAGAGGAAAGCAGGATGCTATGAACACTTTTGAAAAGTTTTGTTGGAGAGAATCTGCAGCAAAAAGTTCTGCACTGGACGGATGGTGAGTTTGAATTATTTCAGTTTTTCGGGGGGTTTTCTTGGATACATGTTTAACTTTACTCATCCTCAGTGACCTCAGATAATTTATTGACTGACTCACTCTTTGGGGAAAACTTTAAAGCAGTTTTCGTCTCATTAGGCACGATTTACAGATCAGACAGACATTTTCGCACAGTGAGTTTCACACAGCAACAAATGTTGCTCACACTTGTTGCTTAAGTTGCCGTTCAAACTGATGTATGGCGAGGTCGAGCTGAAGAAAAGAAATGGATGCCTCAGAGAATAATTTACTTATGAAAAGTCCCTCAACCCTCAACATTTTTCTCTTATGTTGGGCAACAAAACATGTCAACGATGAAAAGGAGATTATAGTAAGAAAGCTCTGCTGTACATATAAAACATTAACATTTATTGCGTTCTGCTTTTCTACTTAGAGTGAGAAGTAGCACAGAGAGCGACTCAGTTTCTCTTTCCTGTATAAACCAGTGCTTTGGTACGTCTATACAATATAAAGGTGGGGGGGGGTCTGTTTCTGTTTTTATGTCATATTTTTGTCATTTTTATCTTATCCAGGCAAATTACTGCTGCTCCTGCAAGAACACTGGTAGGATTTTAGTGAAACTTGCACACAGCGAACACATAACAAGCAAACTGTGCTCAAGGGTCACATTCGTAGCTTTACAGCCAATAAACTGAATTATGATGTATCATCAGCTTGATGACCTACTAAATCATCAATGTGGTGGTTCCAGTATTACAAGACGACCACGTGACGTTGAAAATGTGTCCTAAACACACATACACACACCTTTTTGTACTTTGTGTGTAATGAATGCTCCGTACTGTTGTTATTATTATGACCCGTTGTGGGGATGACGCAGACAAAAGCAGTTTTCATGCGTTTGTGAGGGTTTCCCAGAAGAGTCACGAGTTTAGCGAATGTAGTTTGGAAACTGTGTTTCAAGAAATGTGTCCAGACAGCTGCAGGCGTTTTGATCATTAGTTTAGTGAGAGCTACTGTGCCTGTTCCTGCAGGAGAAACTCGAAAGCGGTGATTATTAAAGACAAAAAGAGTCTATCAGTCATTTACAAACACTTCTTCGGCTTTTCAAATATTGTAATTCTCTTAAATGAACAAGTTATGGGGAAGACTTGCTGGATATACTGTAATTAACAACTGATTCGAAGTGATTCACTGCAGTTTTTATGGGCTCACCGATAAGATAACCCTGCAGGTGCAACATGTAAATCTATGGTGGAATATTTTGCATTCTAACGGTTTTTCCAGGTGTTTTTTCTCGTCCCTTTGTTAGACACAGAAATGTGACAAACTGCTGCTGATCGTAATCAAAGCCAGACATTTGCTGCTGCATTGAAAGTGTCGTCCTCCATGCAGCCAGCATAGACTTCATTGGTTATGTGCTGCCAATGTATTCAGAAGCTCTTTGTCACCTTTTTTCTTTCATGCACAAAGTCACCACCAACACCTTGAAAGCACACGAGCATGCACGCCGTCCCAAAGTGATGCTGCTGAGCTGAGAAAGGAGAAGAAACGGCCTCCCTTCACCATTACCGCCGACCACATGGATAAGCCGTCTCACCCCGCGCCACAGTTCGAGGTGGACGTGGACCTGGGCTTCGCTCTCTTCTTCCTCTTCCTGCTGTGTTTCTTCCTTCTGGTGACGGTGGTGCGCTGCGCCCAGACTGTCGTGGACCCTTATGGCTCGATCTCCACCTCCACCTACCAGGAGGAGCAGATCACCTGAGATAGAGGGAGAAGGGGTGGGGGGAAGAGTTCAATCTTACCGCTGTGTGGGTGCATACTTTTAAGATCATGTAGTTTATAATGTATGTACAAAAAAGCTTCAGGACATTGAGCAAAAAGCAAGCAGTCTCATGGAAGACGTGAGGAGTGCATCGTGATGCTTTTCAATGTTTCAGACTGAGGGCTCGAAGGACCAAGCTGTTAAAATCAGACTTTGTTCCAAGCATTAACACAAAGATCTGTTACGGTTAAGGCTTTTGGCCTTTGTTGGGTTGTTACTGAAAATGTTTCTCACAAGTATTTCTCATTAAATTAGCAACTAGCAAATTTCAGGTTTTCTTTTTCTGTACGTCAAACTATTTTAATGTGATGCATCTTCTGTGTTCATACTCACTTACAATCAATCAACAATCAAAAGCAGCTAATGTTGACCTACAGTCCTCCAACACCGCTGTGGCCTGAGAGAGCAGTGTGGATGCCGCAAAGCGCTCTATGTGAAGCACTGGAGTTAGGCAGGACTTACAGTTGCTATGAAGGTTTTTACAGACTGGTCACAAGAGCCACAACCAACAGCAAAACCAGAGTGAGGGCAAAAGGAGGACAACAGCTTTGTATTCAAATATGTTCAGTTTCTAACTTTCAGTTCCTCGAATTTCCAGAGTGGGGAAGCTGCTAATTTCAGTTTAGTTTTCATTGTTTTGAAAATATTTAGTTTCTGTCTGAGGCATAAACTAAACTAAAGAGACAAGAGATTAAAAAAAGACAGATTACCATAATTTCCTCCGGGTTTTTTATTTTTTTATTTTGCTTTGATGGAAAAAAACCCCCTGAAATCTAGTTTTTGGGTTTTTTTGTTTTTTTTTACTTTGGTCAGCTAATGTGTTTGTTTGTTTTTTTTTCAACTAGTTCTGTCTTCTAGTTTAGCTTTTGTCATACAAAAACGTTTTCTGTGTGTACCGTCTATGCTCCAAACCATTATTTAATTCAGCATGAGTGGTGTCAATGCGCTCTTTGTTAGCCTGGCTGCTGCTTCAACACTGGCTCCCCTGGAGCAGTAGCGCCCTCTGCTGGACAAAAGAGAAAAAGCTTACAGCACCTGGTATTCCCAGGCGGTCTCCCATCCAAGTACTGACCAGGCCCGACCCTGCTTAGCTTCCGAGATCAGACGAGATCGGGCGTGTTCAGGGTGGTATGGCCGTAAGCGAAAGCCACCTTCATAAAAAGGCTATTTATAGATTCGAAGTGTAATATATGTCCACTTGACAATATAGTTGATTGTATTAACTAAAAGAACATACCGCTATTTAATTGGCGAGGACTTGACTGTAGTTTATTTTCTCCCTATAGTGTTACAGTGTCTAAAATATTGTTTGCACCTGCTTCTTAACATAAAATTATAGTAGACTGCTAGCACAAGCCTGCAGTCAAAATGGCGTGTGCCGGAGGACAATACCGGGGAGACGACGATAGGAGGCAGCATTTCTCAGATTCATTTGTTGACAACCTCTTTTGAACCCCGAGAAGGAGAAAAACAACAAGTCTGTTAAGATGGAGGAAAAACCTGGGGGATAATTTTGGATAACTCATATTTATCAAAAAAAAAAAAAAAAAAAAAAAAGAAAAGAAAAAAAAATGTACAGTTGTGACGCAAACTCCAAAACGGTGATTTCAGTGTTAGCCTGATATGTAGCTGTCGCTCCAGCTCTCACTTTAGCTCTAATTACAGCGTATAATTAAGACATAACATCAGGTAAGTGGTTGAATTATTTGTGTTTGTATTAAATGAGTTAAACCCCCCACTTTGGCGGAAACGCAGCTTGATTGTAGGTAGGAAATGTGTCTAAACACAGCTTTGTTTTGTTATTTGTTCGTTCTCAGTAGGCACAGCTGTAGCCCTTAAACAGCTTTCACGAGAGTCTCCTGGTGCTACAGCACTCCCGTAGCAGCAAAAACAAAAAAGTTCACATTTTCTGATTAATTCTCGGGGTTTCAGGACACAGTAATGTCAGATGCTTGTTTGTTTTTGCGAAAAACAGTTTCACTTCCAAAAGTTGCCACTTGGCATTGGTGCTGATCCAGATATTCAAAAATGAAAATGCAAATGTTTTCTGTATGACTTCCTCTTTACAATGTTGCTTCAGTTTAAATTAGGTTTGTGTGCATTCATTTATGCACAGTCCTGCCACAGCATTTCAGCCAGGTTGACTGATATGAGGTGTTTTGGCCATAATGCACAGCATATTAGCACAACTTTGGGGCTCATCTTTCCAAAACACATTGTTCCATAAATCATCTGGTTTGTTCAGATGCAACTCTGCAAACCTAAGCAGTGCTCCCATGTTCTTTTTAGAGAGAAGAGGCTTTCTCCTACAGCCCTTTAGACAAGTCATACTCTTTTTCTGATTGTACTGTCACAAACATTAAAGTTCTACATTCTCACTGCCCACATGTCACATATTTTTAAGACAATCCACAACAAACCTGCTAAGTTAAACTGAGTTACTCACACAGGTACAGCTGGATGGCCCTTTAATGAAGCAGCAGGTGCTGTCTACTCTCCAGCTGCTCCTGGCCACTCCTTTAAAACATGCTGCTGTGAGCTGAGCTCTGACACCAGGTATTTCTACAGTTAGTGGCTGGTCTGAGTCACTGCCATTTGGATTGTTATATTTTGCATGTTAGTGATTTTTTTTAATTCTTTCTGTTTATGTTTTACTCCCCTTTATGCACTTTATTTTCATCATAATATTTTGACAATGGTGTGTGGTCTAAAAGCAGGGGTGTCTATCTCCATGCCTCAAGGGCCGGTGTCCTACAGGTTTTAGACTTTACCCTGTGTCAACATACCTGAATCAAATGATTAGTTCATTACCAGGCCGCTGGAGAATTTCAAGACATGTTGAGGAGGTCATTTAGCCATTTAAAGCAGCTGTGTTGGATCAAGGACACATCTAAAACCTGCAGGACACCGGCCCTTGAGGCCTGGAGTTGGACACCCCTGTCTATAAGAGACGTTTAGAAAAGTCTCTCGGCTCTTCCTTGTCCACTTACTTTGAAGCATTATCCAACTTAATTTCAATTTCAGTGGCAACCAGGGCATTTTCCCTCCTGGCTCAACCGGGATCAGTATTTTACTGGTCCTGTATATTTACTACTGACTTATTAAGTAGTGCTTGAAAATGCAGTACAGTAAATGCTGTGCCCCACTTTAGGCTACAAGTATCACTGCTAGAAAGAGATGCAGTGGCTGCTGTCAATTTACTGCACAGGTAACAAGAAATCTGACAAATTCAAAGATCTAACAGCTTATCTGTAAACAGAAGGCTTTTTTTCGAGCTTCTGATTAATTTCGTTGTGCTGTTGTTGTGTAAAACAAACCAGCGGCAGATGGTAGTTTAAAAAAATGCTGATTTTTGCACCTAATTAGATTTGAAAACCTCAAAAGGTTGAGGTCATTATCGAAGAAGAGTCAGACCACAGAGGGTGAAAAAGCCTTTGTCCCCTTGGGAATTATATTTTAGCAACCATATATTGTGTAGAGTGCAAATCAGTGGCCTGTCTCTTTATATAACAGATCTCCTCTGACACACAGAAAAGACGGCTTTAACAAAAGTCAAATGTGAATCTGATTGATAGCATTTTTATTTTCTTTTGATGGCGAGCTACAGTTGTCAGGATTTGTTCTCGCCACGATGAAAGTCTGGCATGGCGATGGCTCAAGTTTCACTGATGCTTTTTTCTTTTCAGACACTATGTCTGAATCGGCATGTGAGCCCAGTCACTCCACAAATGAAACCAGCAGCCAAATGACACAATGGGAAAATGGCTCGGCCTCTCTTAATCTAATAAAGAAAGCAGTGGTGGTCTTGACCAGACTGCCTGATTATAAGATCAGCGCCCTGCGACCGCCGACGCCTCTACAGTTCTACAGTGAAGATGAATTCTCCAGCAGCTCCGATTCTGATATGCAGTGGCAACCAGAGGATGATTCCAGTGATTCCGATTTTTCGGTTTCGAACAATAATCAGAAATCTGACAAGAACACCAGCGGTGACACAAGGAAACCCTCCAACAGCAGTGGTAAGGCCACAAACATTACCACTTGAATCCTGCTACCAGTAGCCGTTACAACTCTCAAATAACTTTAAAATTCAACTTCTTACTTTTGCCTTCAAAGAAATAAACCCTTCTGTTGGGATATCACCAGCTTCATGAAACTACGAACATCCGTCCTAACTTACCGCAGGATGAAGTGAAAGTGGACATGATGGTCTTGGCCAGGAAGAAACACATGAAGTGGCAGCGCGGGAAAATAGTGGAGATAATTACAAAGGGTAAGAGAAAATACTGCAGGTTCACTGCAGGTTTTCCAGGAATTATGATTTTCTTTGTTTGTTTATTATCCTTTAAACTTGTTAGTCATTTTCAGATGAGAGCATTTGGACCTTTTTCATTGTTTTTTTTTGTATATTTGTATAAAAATATCTTTTAATTTAATTCAGTTTTATTTATACAGCCCCAAATCACAACACCAGACACCTCAATGCGCTTTATATTGTAAGGTAGACCCTACAACAATACATACAGAGAAAAACCCAACAATCATATGATAATAACAATAATGGATTGCATTTATATAGCGCTTTTCGAGACCCTCAAAGCGCTTTACAATTCCACTATTCAATCACTCTCACATTCACACTGGTGTAGCCACAGCTGTCCTGGGGCAGACTGAAAGAAGCAGGGCTGCCATATCGCACCTCTGGCCATCACCAGTAGGCGGTAGGTGAAGTGTCTTGCCCAAGGACACAATGACCAAGACAGAGCTGGGGATCGAACCGGCAACCTTCCGGTTACAAGATGAGCTTCCCAACCCCCTGAACCACGGTCAGGGGTTGACCCCCCATGACCCCCTATGAGCAAGCATTTTGGTGACAGTGGAAAGGAAAAAACTCCCTTTTAACAGGAAGAAGACTCTGGCAGAACCAGGCACTTAAAGAAAATATCTTTAAGCGATGGATTCTTGTGCACCAAAATATACACATTTAAGGATGTGACCTCAGTGTGGTTAAGATTTTCAGCTTTTTTCTCATATTTAGCTGGCAGTGGGCGAGAGGATTGTACACTCTGGACATCAGTCAATTTCAGGGCGCACTGCTTCCATTGGACATATTTAGGATAGTGATAGAGTGATGGTGCAGGCAGAAAAACTGTTGCACTTGTGGGCATGAGCTAATGAAGTGTAACCACAGCTAAAAACAGACAGAGAAGTTCCTCTTTTCACCCTCCAGATGGTCCCTGTTGACTTACAATTTTCTGAACCACCATTATTCAAAAAGGAAACAGCATTTAAATGGTAGGAACTACATTTTTTTCTTCTTCCTCTTTACCAGAAGATGGACGGTTAAAGTACAAAGTTAGCTTTGAAGAAAAGGGGAAGATTCTAGTATCCGGTCGCCACATTGCCTTTGACACCACACCGAAGGTAGAGCACCTTTTTGTCGGCACGCGGGTTGTCGTTCAGTGCCAGGATAACAAGTTCCGGTTCCGGTCTGGTGTTTTAGCCGAGCTCCCCAGCAGAAAGAACCACTTCAGGTGTTCATACCTCTATGAACAAACATAATCACGGGCTTTTTGTCAGAAGAAATGAGTGTCTCACACATCGCTGTTTAATTTTCCAGGTTCTTGGTCTTTATGGATGATCACACGCCGGTCTATGTCGGCTTACCTTTTTTTCACCTGGCTTGCAGACCGTGTAAGTTGAGCTCCGTTTACTCACAGTCACAGCAAGCAGCAGACAAGAAAGTGTTTATTTGAAGCACGCTTACTTATTTAATTAATTATTTCAACAGTGGAAAACATGTTAGATGACATTCCCGGCGGCCTTCATAAGCATTTCATGGAACAGTACATGAAGGACTGGCCGTACCCTCATTTGACCAAATACAGCGTTGGACAGAGCCTCAATGCAGAATACCTTGGAGAGCAGCAGAGGTGTGAGGTGCAGGTGATCGACTGCAGCTTGATACAGGTTGTCTTTCAGGTGGGTGTCTTTTTAAAAAAAATCTTTACATTTTATTTAGTTTTAAACAAATCAGAAATTGTTCCCCAAACCAGTCAACAGCAGATCTAATGCTTATACATACTTTTGTAAATATATTTAACAGAGGTGCTTCTCAGGTTGTGGCACAGGATTTCAGGAAGGTTTGAAATTATAAGGTACTGACTCATATGTTTAACCTAAAAACATATCTCCACTGTAAGTCTGCCTTGGCTACGTTTAAATAATCCAAAACTAAGAAAAACAAAACAAAAAAAACAACGCTCCTGTTTCTTTTCCTAATCACCTTTCCTTGACGGTGTGCCTTTTTTATGTCTCGCTCAGGCTGACCATCACAGAGAGTGGATCTACAGAGGCTCCACACGCCTGGAACACGCACAAGCTAGGTTTTTGGAACTGAGCGTGAGGACAGAGGCCATGAATGAGTCTGACTCTGACTAAATATCCACAGAGAGTGGATGCTGTGAAAATACTGGGAATAGCATTCACAACCCCCAGGAATGTGCCATTGCATCTCTTTGGAAGAAGATTGGCTTGTGAGCGTGCAAATAAATGACTCGAGGATATAAGGAGGAGATTTAACCTGTTTGAACGGGGTGTTAATTTTGTCATCTTTAATTTCCTGCACAGCTGTGCAAAGTGACTGAGCGGACCATCGCATTGCCAAATGAAACAAGACAATTTTTCCTAGAAAACATGTGAACGGTGATTTTCTTTTTCAATTTCTAAAGAAATGCACTTTATCTTTGCACAACTTTTAACAGCAAGGTTAAGCAGCTGTATTTTTTTTCAACTTTTTTTTTGAACAGTTATATGTGAAAATGTTCATACCCTCATTTATTAACTTGGCCATGAATAGAAATTTGTCTGATTTGTGTTCATTCACTTTTTTCAGTGTTGTTTTTTATGAATTGGGAACAATTCATATAAACCTTTTTTCATATTTACAGATTGATATGCAGTTATGTCTTTCATTTATTTTGCCTTTGGTGTCTGTTATGTTGCATCCTTTGTCGTTCAATAATAAAAACATTGCATTGTATATAAGCTTGTCATAGGAAAGCAAATACCCTCTGCCTCACCCATTTTCATTTTTTTCTTTTTTTGTTATGTGGTTTCCTTTACTGAAGTGCATAATTGTTATTTAAAGATAAATCTGAGCACTCACCTGCTAAATTTACTGATATAAAAAAGACTGACATAGAAGTTTAGCTATTTAATATCTTTTCTACACTTTGACCTGGTTACACTAGTTAAATAAATACCTTTTAATTCATATCAGGAATGTAGCAGAGAGGAAAGTTAAGGGAAACGGATATATGCAAGGTAGTGTTTCATTGTTGCTCCTCTAAGTGCAAATTTTAGACCAGTATGAATTATCTGAGAAGTAAAGCGCCAAACAATTAATTTGCCGTATTTTTTTAAAAAAAGTAACTGACGAAGACTCAAAAAAGACCAAAACAATCAGTCTTAAACAGACATATTTATGTGCAACAAAATATACTCATTTTAAAATTACTGATACAAATCCAATGCTTTAGTTTTTATTTATTCGAGGGAGCCTTGTATAGCTCAACACTGTTCAATTTAAATTTACTTTGACGTTTACTCAGAGAATGGTTTGAAAAATAGAAAACATCAAGTAGGCCACAGTTCTCTTCCTTGTTCATGCCAGAGATTAAAAGAGAATGACCAGCTGATAGGAAAAGCAACCTCAACTCAAATAACGTTACAATCAAAGTATGCAGAACAGCATCTCTGAATGCACAGATGAGCAGCACGCCAGTCACCACCCCTGTCAGCTAAGAACAGGAAACTGAGGCTCCATGAATCACAGCAGATTGGTCAGACCATGCAACGTTTTTCAATCTTGATTTCTGATGCAACATTTTGGATGGCAGGCCCAGACTTTTGTGTAATCATACATGTATCAAACCACCCTGCCTTGTATCAACAGTTCAGACAGGTGGTGGTGTAATGGTGTGGGGGATATTTTCCTGGCACACGTCAGGCTCTTTGGAGCCAACTAAACATCATTTAAACAACACGGCCTCCTTGAGTATTTTTGCTGGCCACGTCCAATCCTTTATCTGTATCGATCCCTAATGGCTGCTTCCAGCAGAAACACGCATCATGTCACAAAGTCACATCACATTACATTACATCTGGAAGACTAATAAAAATAAAGTAAAACTAATAAGAAAATGCAAAACTATAATAACTCTGCACCCTTCCATACATGGCAATCGGTTTAAAAAGAAGTGGAAGAGTGTCGGTCGTATTTCCGGACGCAGGGGGCGGTAGTGAGTCTCACAGGTCTACCCCGCAACATGAAGAGAAGAAGACCAAAGAACAAAGCTACTTAAAGGTATGACTTGTTTCTTATTTGACATTTTAAATTAAAATTAATCTAATTAATTAATCTAGCTCAAATTAAAAGAATGTTTATCAGGTTGGATACACTTTGTGCGATAAAGAGGCGCAGAGTCAGAATGAAACGGCTTCCACGGCTAACTGGTTGAAGTCCATGCTAGCTTCGACCAATAAGTCTCAAGACAATGTCAGATGTTGGTGTTTTGGTTTGCATGTATTTATTTATTTATTTTTAGTAAAATTCTTAACACCTTATCCTGGGTGGACGTCTTTTTTAAAATATACGAGTGTTTCGATTTACTTTAATCCGCCCTCTTTTAGCCCGTACACCCAGATGCAGAGGAACCATATGTTCGCCAGTTTTAAAATGTTGTCTGAATTGTTTTAAGCCAATAACAGTTTATAGCTAGTATATAAGTCTCACTGCCAAATTTTGATATTACTGTATTGCATGTACTGTATTTGTTTGCACTAGTTCAATGGATCTGTATCGTGGCATGATTACTTCTGTTAACAGACCAACATTACCCAAGATCTTCTACATAGCAACATTATTAATGTTTTATGGCGGTAACACATTATGAAGACATGATTACATGTAATAGATGGTTGGTTTGCATAATTTAACAAACGTGAATTTTAGATTTTCCAAGAATCTGAGAAAATACCTCAGGTTTTATGAGGGAGCATTCCCTGTAGTAGGAATGCTCCCTTTAGGGGCCAGTAGAGCAGATTATTTGCCTCCATCTCACTCTATCCTTTCCATCCTCCAGTATCCCTCCTCTGCACTGTCTCTAACCACATCTATTCAGCTGTCTCCAAATTGTTTAACCCGAGCTATCCCTCTGATATAATCATTTCTAATCCTTTTCCTTTTGGTCACCCCAGTGAAAATCTGAGCATCTTCAACTCTGACACCACCAGATCAGTCAACTGTCTTTTTATCAGTGCCACTGTTTCCAAACCATGTATCATAGCCAGTCTCACTACCATGTTGTGAACCTTTGGTTTTACTCTTGCTGCTATCCTTCTGTCACTAATCACCCCCAGGACTCTTCGTCACCTCTCTTGTGCACTGTCTGTTGCTTTCCTGACTATTTAAACTCATCCCTCTTCACTATATCTGGTTCCTGCATCGTCATTTTTACACCTGTCTCCCTGTCATTCAAACAATTGTTCTGTCTTTCTTCTACTGAATGCAATTCCTTTTCTGTCCAGTGCACCTCCACCTCTCCAGGGTTTCTTTCACCTGCTCCCTATTCTCACTAGAATGCACCATGTTGTCCAGAAACACTGTAGCTCAATAAATTAGTGATTCATTTCAGCTGTAAGTTAGCTAAACCACAGCACAATGTAACCATTTTCTATTAATATGTGCTTTATTTATGCAGGTAAACATTCAAAGGCTCTTGACCTTCCCCTAAGAGATGTGATGTCAATCTTTTCTAGTGTGTTAGGAGCCCCAAGTGTAAGTCTTTGAGATGTTTGGACTTTGCATTGTTCATTTCTTTTCTGTATCATGAGAAAATCGATGCTTTTTTGGAATAACATTAGTAATAATTCATCTCTGACATGTGAAACCTTTGTGTGTTGCAGTAACTATGGATGGAGATCAGACTGAGATGAGCAGAGAGGAGTGCTGGATAATAGAAGAGGCTAAGAAGACCCAACGGGTCTCCCCGGATTTACTGGAGAAATGCAATCGGCTGCAGTCTCTGCTGAAAAGGAGAGAGGAACAGGCCGCGGGCCTCCTGAGACTTTGCGAGTGAGTGTTGTCATTGTAAACGAATATGAAAACATTAAGTGTGGCAATCTTTAAAAAAACTAACAAACAACTCTTTTAATATGCTTAACTACTCACACAAAAAACTGGTTTTGGGTTAAAAATGTAAAATGTAATAAAAATGAGCAACAGTCAAGAGCTGTTATATACGGAGCACTTATTCTTGCAAGGAAGCAAAAGCATCAAAATTTCATGCAAGTGCTTGAATGGGCAGGGCTTGCAAAATTTCAAAATCCCTGGTAGCCCTTCGGGCAGGGACTCTTCAGTTTTTGGTAGCCCAAAATAAATTTAAGTAGCCCGAATAAAAAAGAGAGCAAATTTTTGATTGATGTTTTGTTTCCTGTTTTGTGTCCTTTACAATATTATACATTAAAGTATAATATTGTAACGGAAACAAAACAATCAAAAAATTGTTGAAACACAAATTATAACATTGTATAAAAATTACAATCATCAACTCAAATACTTGGTTCTAATTGAACAGAAATTTCTATGAACTTGTAAGAACTGTGTAGAACATGAATCAGTCTGTGTCAGATCCTGAATTTGAAATTTCCACTGAAGTCACGGGTAAGAGATAAGTGGAACCAAGATCGAGGCCATTTGCTTTTTGAAGTTTGCAAAGACTGCTAAATTTTGCCAATGGTAGTTCACTCTTTGCAACATAGTACGCTGCTCTAAACAGATTTTTCAGGTTTATTTTTGGTATGTTCTTTGCAATTGGTGTTTGTTCTGGGAAAGATATTGCAAACTGAGCAATACTGTATTTCTTGCATTTCTCATGGGTTCTAATGGGGGTCTTTCTTAAAATTACTGGTCCCAGTAACAAAGGCGCTTGTCGACTCAGAAATCAAGGGAAAACCAACAACACACCCGGCAGAACATTATGTTATTTACAGGGGTGCACATAAGTGGTTCGCAGGTGCGCATTTGCTGTCAAAATAAAAGACGCGCACCAGATAAGAAGTCGTGTTTGCGTACATATAAAAGGCACTGTTTTTGTCCGCTAGAGTGGGATTTTCACGGCATATTCTGCATCACATCTCTGTGCGTTCATCATTTGTTTGAAGCCAGCTCACCTCCTGCAACCACTTTTCTGAGAATACGTGCTTCTTTTGCAGTTCGGACTCTGACATTTCTTTGGAGGTGGAGGAACACAAAAGTAATTGCTTAAAGGAGCTTGCTTCTTCGACATCTTTAAGAGTTCTAAACAAATGTCTGTCCTCCTCCAGAAAATCTTATGTACGCAAACGCGCGTTGCAACTTCTTATCTGGTGCGTGTCTTTTATTTTGACAGCGAATGCGCACCTGCGGACCACTTATGTGCACCCCTGGGTATTTAGCTTGTCATATTCCAGCCACAGAAATTCTTTTGTCCATGAAACCATAAAGCTGCACTTTCTTTTTGCCTCATAGTCTGATTTGTCATAACTTTTCTGTTTTGTGGTAGGCTTTTCTTTGGCTGTCACTTCTTCACCCTGACCTGTCTTATTTGGCTCAGCAGAACTAAAATATATATCCTGCTGCTTTTACACACGCACTCACATAACGGTCAGCGATTCTCTGCGCAATCAACCTCTCACATGTTTAAGCTTGCTGTGGGAGATTTCACTTGTCAGGTTTGAATAGTAAGCTAATGAGTGATAAGACGATGTCAGAGGAATTGGTGCACAATTAATCGTCACTCACCAATCAGTGCTGCCGCTCTCTATACACAGTTTGCGCGATCGCAAAGTGAAACCAAAAAACAAGCGCAAATTCAAACGCGATTTCAGTATGTCACATATTGATAGTGGCTCACCGATGCCAATGACATAATTACTCAGCTACATTTCCAAAAGAATGCAAAAGCACTGACATATATTTTTTCTTCCTATGATAGCCCGACGGGCAGGGCTGAGATAGATTTTGGTAGTCCAACTGGAAAAATCGCTAGCCCCGGGACGTCGGGCTAGCGATTTTGCGAGCCCTGATGGGGCAGTCCCCGCTGAGCTTTTAATGACATTTAGTTAATCCCACCTACTTTGCCTTAAAACTGTCCTACAATAACACATCCTTCTACAGGCTTCTAATACTGAGTGTTGTGTTTTGTGATGAGCAGATAACTTGAGGTTACTTTATTCCGTAACCCCCGTTCTCTGATAACATGAGTGAGGTGTCTCACTATGGGGAACGCTCTCAGCGTTGTCCTCAGAAGCCTCTATATCATTACTCCAGCCAGTATTGGCTGGCAGTCGTGACGCCTGCGCCAGGGAGGCCACCCTCCTCCCTATAAAAGGTTGTGACGCAGCCGCAGCGTCACCGTCATTCAAGATAAGCTCACCTCTTCCTCGCCTCGTGCAAGGAGGGTGATCTGGTGAGACACCTCACTCATGTTATCAGAGAACGGGGGTTACGGAATAAAGTAACCTCAAGTTCTCTTTCAAACATTCGTTTCGGTGTCTCACTATGGGGATATGCAGACTCCCGTATTGCCAGATAAGCCCATCTGAACGACTGACTGCCAACTTAGGAGGTCTCGTGGGGACCCACACTCAACACAGTGTGGGCTAGAGATGGTGCAGTGACATCCAACCTGTAAAACCTTGCAAAGGTCGAAGGTGAAGCCCAGCTCGCCGCTGCACATATCTCCTCTACAGAGACACCCTAAAAAGGGCCCAAGAGGTTGCCATCCCTCTGGTAGAATGAGCACGGAGTCTCCCTGTGGGGGACAGGCCCGTGCTTGAATAAGCCAATTGGATTGCCTCAACAATCCAGTGGGAAATGCGTTGTTTGCTAATGGGCTTGCCAAGCTGTGGTTTAGCCCAGGAAACAAACAGCTGATCCGACCTCCTGAAAGCCTTTGTTCTCTCCATATAGATACACAAAGCCCTAACTGGACAGAGAGCATGTAGGCGCTCCTGTCCAGGGAGGAGAAAGGAGGAGGGCAAAAAGCGTCCAGCTCCAATGGGGTGCATTGGAGATAAGGATTTTGGGCACAAAGGCGGATTTGGCCTGAGTGTGACTCTAGAGTTATCCCGCGTGAACCGGATGCACTCTTTGTGTACTGACAGCGCATGAATATCACTGACACGCGCCGCAGACGCGAGGGCCAGGAGCAATGCAGTCTTCAAAGACAGGATTTTTACTTCCACCTGGCTTAGTGGTTCAAATGGTGGCTGTGAAACTGCCTCCAACACCAGAGATAAATCCCACGTGGGAACGAGAGGTTTAGACACTGGGTGGAGCCGTCGTGCCCCTTTCATGAAACGGCAGACCAGTGGGTGGTGGCTCACTGGGCCATCCACGAAGCCCACATGGCAAGCTGAAATAGCTGCTAGATATACTTTAATTGTGGAAAAGGCCTTTCCTTTATCTAACAGTTCTTGGAGAAAGGAGAGAATTGTTGTCACAGAGCACTGAAAGGAGAGAGTGTGAGACTTTCCACACCACTCCTCAAATACCCTCCACTTGTTCTCATACAATGATCTTGTGGAGGGGGCTCTAGCATTCTGAATAGTGGCTATAACTCCCTGGGGGAGTCCTGCCGTACTCAGATACAGCCTCTCACGGGCCAAGCCCACAGGGCGAGGCGCCGGGATGAGGGTGAAAAATCTCCCCTGGCTTGGGAGACTAGGTCTCGTCGGAGAGGGAGAGGCCACGGTTCGTCCCACAAGAGGGGCATAATTTCCGCCAACCAATGGGACCTCGTCCACCTTGGGCGATCAATATCACTGTTAGCCCTTTTTCTCTCACTCTGGTTAGAGTGGGAGAAATTAAGGCCAGCGGAGGGAACGCATAAAGCAGAGCATGTGGCCAGTTGTGAGCTAATGCGTCTACCCCCAGCGGAGCTTCCTGGTCCCTCAGGGAGAAATACAGTGGACACTGAGCGTTCTCCCTCGAGGCAAACAGATCGACCTGTGGCTGGCCAAAGCGGGTCCAGATTTCGGTCACCACATGTGGGTGCAGGGTCCAGTCCCGTGATTGCGGGTTTCCCTGGACATTAAGTCCGCTCCCAAGTTCAGAGCTCCTGGAATGTGAGTAGCTCTCAGTGACAACAGATTGATGCTGCTCCACATGATCAGTCTGCGAGCCAGCATGTGCAACGGACGGGAACGTAACCCGCCCTGTCTGTTGATGTACGCCACAACAGTGGTGTTGTCTGTTCTGATCAGAACATGGTGGTTCCTCAACAGGGAAGGAAGTGTCTCAGTGCTAGAAATGCTGCTAGCAATTCTAGCCAATTTATGTGAGCACCCTCTGTTGTGAGTCCCAGCTGCCGCTCACTGCTCTGCCCTCGTGAGTGGCGCCCAGCCCCGTGAGACTCGCGTCCGTGGTTACCACCTTTCTGGCTGTGACAGCCCCCAGTGACACCCCTGAGTGAGAAATGTGGGATTTCTCCAACAGCGGAGTGCTGCAGCACAGTCTGCTGTCACTCTGATATGGCGGTGGGTATGGCGCTTTTGATTCAGTCTCAGTGATGCGACCCATCGCTGAAATTCCCTCATATGCAGTCTGCCCAGTGGAATGACCGCCAGTGAGGACGCCATCAATCCCAGCATCTGCAGGCATTTCCTGAATGGGAGATATCTTCCCAACTGAAAAATGCCGGCATGTGATAGCATTTTCTGTGCTCTGTCCACAGAGAGACACGCTCTGTACGTTTGGGAGTTGAGGGCTATTCCTATGAAAGAGATGGCCTGAGCTGGCTGCAGGACACTCTTTTCGTAGTTTATGGTGAAACCCAGAGCCATCAGATGATCCACTGTCAACCTGGTGTGCTCTCTTCCCATTATTTCTGACTCTGATAGCAGCAGCCAATCGTCTATGTATGATGCTATGCGGATGCCCGCCTCTTCAGTGGGGCTATGGCTGCCTCTGTGCATTTCACAAATACCCGAGGGCTCAGTGAGAGACCAAACGGCAGGACCTGGTACTCGTACATTCTGCCCTGAAACGCAAAGCGCAGGAATTTCCTGTGAGGCGGGTAAATAGGAATGTGAAAATATGCGTCCTTCAGGTCTATTGATGTAAACCAATCGCCTGGGCGCACTACATGCAGCAGAGTGGTGGGCGTCAGCATCCTGAATTTGTATGACCTCAGATGCTGATTCAGAGCCCGTAGGTCCAGTATCGGACGCAGTCCCCCTCCTTTCTTGGGCACGAGAAAATACTTTGAGTAAAAGCCGCACTGGCTCTGCTCCTGGGGTATTTCTCGTACTGCTCCCTTTGACAGCAAAGTAGTTATTTCTTCTTGCAGGATCCTGGCTGATTCGCCCTTTGCAAGAGAGAAAATCACTCTGTGAAATCTGGGAGGGGTGTTTGCGAATTGCAAACGATAGCCTCGTTCTAATGTCCTCACAACCCATTCTGGTGCAGCGAGAGCTCGCCATCGCTCTATTCTCGCCGACAGCGGTCCCAATGACAGGCACTCCACAGTAGACGGAGCTCTGGCTCCCTCTTGTGGCGGAAACTGGTCCTTCGGGCCAGATCCGACTGCGCATGCGCGGGCGGCTCGCGCCTGACCAGCGCTCATGGGTCCGGACACCACTGAGGAAATCAACCCCGGTGGTGCCTGGGTGCGTGGGGGCATTATGTTTTTCAACATACTTTCTGTGTTTTTCACACATTTTTCCCGTGCCCTTGGCAACATGCCTGGATGCAACGGGTGAGTTTTTAATAAACAGAATGTTTTTATGAGACTGTGACTCGCTTGACTGCGCTGAACAGTGTCTCGTCGTCTCTTTGTTGAAATGCGCTCTGTGGGATCCAACTCGAGTCCCAGGCGCTGAAAGGAGGAGGCAGAACACACTTCTCCGAACGGGCTCCGGAACTGAGCCCTGGAGTGAACTTGGAGCTCGGGCTGGTCCGGCTCCGATCTCCCCGTGGGGGATGTTAGGCAGTCCGCTTCTTCTTGCGGTCGGACTGCTTCGCTGGTGGTGGGGCACCCTGAGCGGCAGCAGGCGGGACATGCTTCCTGGGCCAGTGGGTCTTAGGGTTTTGCGATCCTAGGGGACCCTGGGCCGCGACCTGCGGGGCTGGGCGGCGAGGGATTTTAAACGTCGGCACGCCGGCTGGACGGCTGGTGACCTGAGCGAACGTGCGGCGACCGGGTGGAGGCGGGGGCGCAGCCTGGGCCTTCCTAGGGAGACACAGCTGCAGGGCCTCTCCCTCTTTCTTTTTCTCCTCGCACCGTCTTTGCATGGTGGCAACAGCGGTCCCGAAAAGGCCAGCGGGGTCGATGCTTTCATCCAGAATGTCACGTTTCTCTCTGTCCGAAAGCCCCGACAGGTTCAGCCATCTGGCCCTCTCCTGTAGGACGATGATGCTGAGAGCCCTGCCCGCCGCTTGTACTGCCGCTCTAGTGAGGTGGAGACACTGGTCCGTAACGACGCCCAGCTCATCCCATAGCTCACTAGCATCCGGGTTCGCGGCAGCCTGGTCCTGGAGCTCCGCCGAGTAAGCTAGCAGGAGCGATGAGGCGTTCAATGCCCTCGCGGTGGTGGCAACCGATTTATACGCCTTGTCAGCCAGGGAGGACTGCAGGCGTTCGGCCTTGGAGGGCAGGGACGGACCAGATGACATGGAGAGTTTCTGGTTCGGGTGGAGATGGGAAGCCACCAGATTTTCCACTGTAGGAATTTGGTAGATGCCCTTCTCCTTCATTCCAGCGCAGTCAAACGCCGCCGCTCCCTGCACGGGGTTGGGTGACGAAAATGGCTTTGCCCAGCAGCGTGTGACCTCGTCCACGCATTCGGGGAAAAGCGGCAGTACCTGCTTAGTAGTGCGCTTTGCTTTGGGGAGCCTTTTACCCTCGTATCGTGAGGTGGAGGTCTCCGTTGTCACCGCGGGCCATGGGATTGCTAGCTTGTCAGCCGCCCGTTTTGCAACGTCGAATAGCTCCATGCCGCGGGACTGTGTGCCGGGGTTGTCACAATCGGCCCCTTGTGTCGCAGAATTCCGACCAGAGGGGGCAAAGAAAACGTCGTCATCCTCGTCCGAGACGAGATGTTCCGACGCTCCCTCAGAGGATTCGCTGAGTAGCTCGTCATTAGCCTCGAGGGAATCAGACAACATAGCTTCGCAGCTGACCTCGGCATCATCCACCAGCGGAGGGCGATATCCATCTCGCCGCCCAGCCGGTGCCTGGTATTGCAGACTCAGTGTGCTCCATCGGTGGGTCGATTGGAGACAGCATTGGGTCCTTCTTTGACAGGCTAGCCTGGCGGGCTAGCCTTCGGCGAAGGCTTTTTAGGGTGAAGCGAGCGCAGTGTTCGCATATACCCGGTGTGGAAATAGCCGCCTGGGCGTGTTGCAGCCCGAGGCACATCACACACGCATCATGCGTATCTGAGCCTGAGATTTTGCAACCGCAGGGGCAAAGTTTGGGCAGCGGTTTGCAGTCTGCCATGTTAAGGAAGCTTGGTGTAGCTAGCCTAGAATGGCTGGACGGCTAATGCTGATTTTTATTTTCTTCTCGGTCGAGTAGCTATGGTGAGCTCGTATGACCTAGCTAGTGTGGTGGCTAGCGCTTGTGCTACTTGGCTTGGTGACCGTGTGTAGCAAGAACAGTTAGCTTGGTCAGCTAGCTGTTGTGTTAGGTGCGTGGTGGCAGCTAACACACTCTCCGACCTGGCTCCGTGGTGAAGAGCAGGCGACTCGAAACGCGAACCGTGCAGCGCCCGGTGACCAAGGTGTTAGCTTGCTCGCGTGGACAGTTAAGCTAGCACTCACGTTCACAGTCAGGAGAGATGAGGTTTCTAAGAAGCGAGAAGAGGAAATTGAATGACGGGTGACGCTGCGTCACAACCTTTTATAGGGAGGAGGGTGGCCCCTCCCTGACGCAGGCGTCACGACTGCCAGCCAATACTGGCTGGAGTAATGATATAGAGGCTTCTGAGGACAACGCTGAGAGAGCGTTCCCCATAGTGAGACACCGAAACGAATGTTTGAAAGAGAACCTTTTTTTTTTTTTTTTTTTTTTTTTTTTTTTTTTTTTTTTTTTTTTTTGCGACCTGGGCATACTTCCAGGCACTAAGTATACTGAGTGTATCCTTTACTTTTTATACAACTCACACTAATTAGAACATTGCATAACATATTAAGATATAAGATAAAAAATTTAAGATAAAAAAGTAAAAAAGTTGTATTGGCTTTCTTTAAAGGATGTGATTTTGTTCTAAATGTGATGATTCTTTATGTATTTTTGATGGCATGGATTCCATCCATACATACATTTTCTTATCCGAGGCTGGGTTGCGGGGGCAGCAGCCTAAGCAGAAAAGCCCAGACCACCCTCTCCCCGGCCACCTCCTCCAGCTTGTATAGGGGAACACCAAGGCATTCCCAGGCCAGCCGAGAGATATCATCTTTCCAGCGCACCTGGGTCTGCCCTGGGGCCTCTTCCCGGTGGGACATGCCGGAACAGCTCACCAAGGAGGCATCCTTGTCAGATGCCCAAACCACCTCAACTGGCTGCTTTTGATGTGGAGGAGTAGTGGCTCTACTCTGAGCCCCTCCCAGATGGCCAACTCCTCACCCTATCTCTAAGGGAGAGGTCAGCCACCCTTCGGAGAAAGCTAATTTCTCCTGCTTGTATCTGCGATCTTGTTCTTTTGGTCACTGCACTTGTGAACAAAACCCAGAGATACTTAAGTACCTCCACTTGGGAAAGTTACTTGTCTCTGACCCGGAGTGGCAACTCAACCGTTTTTCCGGCTGAGGACCGTGGTCCCCCTTTTCCCCAGACCCCAGACCCCAGACCGCTTCCTCTACGAAAGATGTGTCAGTGGGATTAAGAAGTATTCCTTCCACCGCACGACAGTATTCTTAGTAGAAGTCAGCAGTGCTCCACCTGCACTATACACAGTGCAGTTAGAGCACGACTTTCCCCTCCTGAGTCGCCTGATGATTTGCCAGAATCTCTCCCGAGGCATGGATGTGCTATGTTAAATATCAGAGCCTGTATACTGGTTACTTTCTCTGTGTTTTCTATCTTCTCTTCATTCATTTCTCTTTGTTGTTGTCATTCAGGTCTGTGGCTGCATGTGAGGAAACTGTCAAGAACCTTTACTCATTGTTGGAGTGGGAGTACAGTGACACAGATTTGGACGATGACAATAACCAAACAAGCTGTGGTAAAGCAAAATTGAATTAAAAAAGGTTCACTTGGTAGGTTTGTTTGAAAGCTACAATTTAACCTGTGATTTTTACTGTTTTTAGGACAAGCATCACCGCTGTCATGCGAATCTGTTCCCTCAGAAACTCAAGTCCACAGACCTCTGGCTTCTGATGGCTCGGTTTCTTTTTCATCTAAGCCAAAAGACAGCGAAAAACAAGAAAGAGTTCTGAGAAAAAAACACCCTCTCACTTTGAAGAGCCCAGTAGTGGTCCTGACCAGAATGACTGGATCTCAAATGACCAGCTCTCTATCTCCTCCATCGCCTCAGAGTCACCTGAGTGAAGATGAGTCTTTAGGCACTGATGGGTCTGACATGCAGTGGGAACCCAGCGGAGACTCGAGTGATACTGACTTTTCTTTTTCAAGTACACGTTCAAACAAGAGGAAAAAAATGACCAAAACGAATGGAAAACACACTAAGAATGGCACAACACATCAGGAGAGAAGAAACCCCATCGCTAACAGAAGCAGAGCAAAGACATCGACTCTGACAACAAACGCAGAAAGCAGCGCCAAAAGCAGCCCAGTGAAAACATTGACGCAGCAAGCGGGTACAGTTACTGATGCAAAAGGCAAAACGGCAAAGTCACCACAAGCCGGCACAAACACGAGTGCTGAGAGCAAGGCAACGAAAACATCGACAAAACCAGCAAGCACTTCAGGTAATGACCACAAAATATACATTATGCAAAAACATAAACTCCATGTAAGACCTTTTTTTTTTTTTTTTTTTTTTGTTTGCACCAGATCTTAGGTTTATGTGTTTTTAAGCTGATTTAAAGCTGTAGTAGAGTTCTTTTACTAATTATATTGTTGAAGAGTAGAAAATATTGGCAAATTTAAAGATCTTGCTTTGTACACTGAGGAACAGATCACTACCAGATTTCCAAACACAGAATACACAAAATCTATCCAATCGTCAGTGTTCAAATGACATTTTGCTCCTTTTACGCTGACAGAAGTAACTCCTGTAACCACTGTATCAGCTGCTTCCCAGTCCTCAGCCACAAAGACCCCTGCTGCGGTGCCACAAAGGGAGATCAGTGTGAACATGAAGGTCCTGGCCAGAAAGAGGGCTTTGAGCTGGCATCCAGGGACAATTGTTGAAATAATAACAAAGGGTAAGAATAATAAAGAAAAGGCTCTATTGGTAAGCACAAAGCAGATTGTAAAGTTTCACATTTGTCTTTAGCTTGACAGCTACTCGTCGATTAAAGAGGTCTCGTTTTGTGTAGTTGGGAATGTTGGATGACATTTATTGTGAAATGGCTTTGAAGTAGTTAGTAAGTTAAGCAATGAATTAAGCAATTTATTTATTTGGAGACATTCTGTAGCTCTGTTGACACTGAGTGTCATCAGGATGTCACGGCAAGCAGAGCTCGACACACTGTTGCTCTGCTAGTAAGATAACAAAAATTTTAAACTTCAAAGTAAACAAAAGAAATTATGTGATGCTAAAGGAAGTTATGTTTTTTACATATCCGTGTCCCATAGTTGAGGCTAGACTAGCAACGTTTAGATTTTTTTTCTTTTTTTACTCTTTTTTTTTTCTTCTTTATTTTGTTGAGTGGTTGTGGTTGTGCTTGTTGTTATTACACACACCATGCATGAGATATGAGATATGAGTGACATTACCACTGCTGCAGTTCAAAGTTTGTTGGTGTTTGGGCCTCCCCCCTGCCTTCAGTGTTTCCTTGTACTTATTTTTGTGCCCATTTGTGATAAGTGTTTAAAATCCTCAAACAAATTAATAAATAACTTCTCATTTTTAGATTCATCATGATACAAATAGACTGTTCAGTTTCAAATGCACCTGGAAGCAAATTGGGACCGAGCCAAAAAGCATATTTATACATACATACACTGACTGAATTCCTCTGACAAGACATCTTGACACAGATTGTGATGCTCTAACTCAACGCCTGGTGTTTCTTGTTTAAATGCATTACTTCAGCAGATAATCAGTATGTCACACTTGGAGCAGAGTGTAATTAAAAGGATTAGTTAAAATATGGTGCTTTTAGGCGATTTTAAAATTAAACTCTAACCACGTGCTCTCAGCTCTGTAACCTGATCTGAACCAGGTTATGTGTTAATATGTTTAGCGAGTTACCATGGTAATCTAGTCAATTTAAAAGAAAGCCGCTTTTGTGAAAGTGAAAACTCTGACTTTAATTGAATTTACCTTCGTAACCCATTAATCCAGTTTTATAGTACACCCCCTGGTCTCTGTATTCGCTTAAGCGCTTTTGATTACGCTCTCAAAGAAAATAGATAAATTTGATATGAGAAAAAAACGTTTAATTTAACACATGCACGTCTTGATGCATTCTCAATCATCCAGGAAAGTAAATCTCCAAAAGTTGATTCTGTTCATCTGGACGTAGCGTTTTGTGGGAGAAATGTTTCGTCACTCATCCAAGTGACTTCTTCAGTCTCAGCTGACTGCAGGTTTCCCCAAGTACATTTGCATAATGACTGAAACCAGCCCACTGAAGGAACAATGGGCTGGGAGGTCAGTTCCTTAATCATAATTATGCAAATTCTCATGACCATTGATCAACAACCACTGACCAAAACCCACTGATCAAAGACCACTGATCAATGGCCATGAGTACCATTCACAGAGAGTTGGGGAATGGCTGCAATCACAGCATTGTAAGATGGCGAAAGATGTACCCTTAGGCCCCCTCCTCGATTCAGAGATGGTCTTTCCCTTTTCACGTAAATGGCCTCCTTCACTCCGCGCTCAAACCAGCATTCTTCCCTGTCCAGGATGTGTACATCCTCATCATTGAAAGAGTGTCCACTGGCCTGTAGGTGTAAATAGACTGCAGAGTCCTGGCCTGATGAGGTAGCTCTTCTGTGTTGTGCCATCCGCTTCGCCAGAGGTTGTTTGGTTTCCCCGATGTATAAATCCTGGCAATCCTCCTGGCACTTAACAGTGTACACTATGTTACTCTGTTTGTGTCGGGGCCCCCGATCCTTGGGGACAAAGGAAGTTGGCAACAAAGGAAGTTTGACTTACTTGTTGTACGTCGGAAACCACCACAAAATACGGAGAGTGTCCTCAGCGGCCAGAAGAGAGAAGGATGTGACACGGAGGATGTGGACAAGTGGGTGAAGAATTTGTCTGACAGACAGCTCACCCAAACAGAGAAAAACATCCTTGCTAAAGGGTTGAATTTTGCTGTCACACCGAGACAAATCCCGCTAGTGGAGCTGATCACAGCCACAGAAACAGCAATTCGTAACAACAATATTGCAGAAGTGGAAGCAGAGCAACTACGGACGAAAGTTTCGGCCTGTCTCAGCAATGCAAAGCCCTCAGCATCCAACATCCCCATGGAGGAGAGGAAGGCACTCACATCACTTAGTGATGACAACAACATTATCATCCTTCCGGCAGACAAGGGTAGGTGCACAGTATTGCTAAACCAGAAAGACTATCATGAGAAGATTTTGTCACTACTCAGTGATGAAAATACTTATGAGCCCCTGAAACGAGAACCAGGAAGTGGCTACAGGAAGAGGGTGATAGACTGTCTGAAACAGTTGGAACAAGACAAGGCTATTGACCGGACCTCATACCACAGGCTATACCCAGGGGAGTCTACACCAAGTCTGTATGGTTTACCGAAAATACATAAACAGGGTGCACCTTTAAGACCAATTGTCTGCATGATCAACTCTGTCACCTATAACATCTCCAAGTTTCTGGCTTCGATCCTCAACCCGCTGGTGGGCAGCTCTGAACACCACATCCAGAACACTCTGGATTTTGTTGAGAAGGTGAGAGATGTCATAATGGAGGCAGATGAAACCATGGTCTCGTACGACGTTACATCTCTCTTCACTTGCATCCCAGTCACGGAAGCGTTGGAGGTAGTCCGTAAGAGATTACAGGATGACACCAACCTCAGCAACAGGATCACTCTCAGCATCGACCAAGTGTGTTTGCTTTTGGAACTGTGTCTTCATTCCACCTACTTCACATACAAGGGTCAGTTCTACAGGCAGAAACATGGGTGTGCCATGGGCTCCCCAGTTTCACCCATCGTGGCCAATTTGTACATGGAAGAAGTGGAAAAGAGGGCTTTGCTATCCTACCCTGGGACACCACTGACAGGGGATTTCTTTAAATCACCCTGCCGTTCTTCAGCTGAGACATTGAGTTAGAAAACACAAACACTGCAGAAGTTTTTCACTCGCGAAGGGCAGTCATGGACGCATGACCTGCGTCTCATCACTCTCTGGGTTCTTTATTTATACAGTTCTGTGTGTGTGTGTGTGTGTGTGTGTGTGTGTATATGTGTGTGTGTACAAAAGTAACAACGTCACTCAGAGCAGCGGGTTTTTCCCTTTACATCTAAATGTTCTCTGAAAACAGGAAGCAGTTAGTAGCTGCACACAAGTTACTAGGTGAAAAGTCACATAGACATTTGCTCAGTGATCCTAAAAGAGCACACTTCATGTAGCTGATAACCAGTGTTGGGACTAACGCGTTATTAAGTAACGCGTTACAGTAACTACGTTATTATTGTGGTAACGAGCACGGTAACTAGTTATTATGCCAAAACCAGGAACGCGTTACTCGTTACTGGGATTTAGATAGGCTCGTTACTCGTTACTTCGTGTGGTGGATATCGCGGAGCTTCCACAGATTCAGTAACATTAGCAAGTGGTGGAAGCCAGCAGGTGGATGAAGGAAAAGGGAGGCAAGAGGAGAGACCCGAGCGGCCGTCCGGTCCGCGTGTCAGGTGAACTGAACTTAAGGTAAGAAGTTATGACCTGCAGTCTATCAGTCAGATATAAACCAAGTTTAGGTGGAGTTTATTTTCCTTATGCTGACATTTTCGTACTGCGTGCTAGCTAGCATGACGGAGTTTCTATACAGCTGGGTGGGTGCTATGTTACTGATGTTGAACTTTATTTTGTTCATACGGTTAATTATTAGAGTTGCCAACCGTCCCGTAAAAAACAATCGTCTCGTATTCAGAGAAAATATTACGCGTTTCGTACTGAGGTGAAAAGGAACACAGTTTGTCCCGGACTTCAGCTACAATGAAAAAGACACAAAGCTGAAGTTGCACAGCTGCCTCTTCTTCTCTCATTCTCTCCGGTTTCTACTTCAATCACGAAACTGATCAATGATCAGCTGATCGGCTTTTCTCTCTTGTTTATTTATCGCCCACTTTGCGCCAGAAAGAGGAAACCAGCGGATGTCGCGTTAAACAACAGCAGCACATTTAAGCTTGATCAGCTGTTGTTAGAATTTATTTAATATTAATTTCTAGTATCAGCTGATGTTTGCTGGAGCCACAGCTGTAAAGCTGCTGGTCATGATATCGGTTTGGTTATCTGGTGAGAGGGAAACATGAAGATGAAACCAGGAGATGTCCTTACTGAATCATCAGAGCTGAACAGGTGATGGAGAAACAGGTTTACCTTTTAGGTGACATGAATGAGTTGAAGGAAGGTATGAACTGTTTCTGAGAGACAAATAACACCAGGATCCTTTTCTATGTAGCTGACAGCTGGTAACTGTGCAGGGGCGGGTCTAGCAAAGTTTTGCCAGGGGCCAGGTAGGGCATTAACAGGAAAGGGGGCACAAAGAAATACTTTTCTTTATTATTCTCATTTAAAATGTCTCGCTTTTAAAAAAAAATAATTATCTGAGTCTTACAACAAACAATTGATAGATTGATACATATATACCATCAGAACAGTGTACATCACTGTCAAAGGCTTTATGATTTTTCCTATAATGGTGGGCGGTCTCTAGTCAAAATGCCGGGACGATTTTTTTTGTCCCAGTCCAGCTCTGTATGCAGCTCATCTGCAGTCTGGTGTTACCTACATCTTCCTATTCAGAAGGCAGAATCTCCAAGTTCTGAGTACAATCAAAAGCACCACGACTGCAGTTTTTGTGTTAGATGTAAAAAGCAGGCTAGAATCATGGCGGCGGTCAACGTCGGTCCAGGCGTGGGATTTCTCTCGTGGAAATGTGCACATTATTTTTTCCTTTCTGTTGGTAGGTGGCACAGTGCACTTGTGGCAAGTAAGCAAGCTAGAAGACTGGCAGTCTGGCTGGATATCCAGTTACAGAAGCAACACCTTAACAAGAGAATTCTGAGTAAAACCAAAGTTACTTTCCCTAGTAACTAGTTACTTTCCCTAGTAACTAGTTACTTTGAAAGTAACGAGTAACTTGAAGTAACTGAGTTACTTTTTTAGAGAAGTAACTAGTAATGTAACTAAGTTACTAATTTAAAGTAACTTACCCAACACTGCTGATAACATATACACAATTTTCCTTTGACAACCACCAAGCCATTGGTTCAGATATGTGGATGACACCTGGGTGAAAATCAAATCTCAGGACGTACTACATTTCACGGATCACATTAACTCGGTGGACCGAAACATCAAATTCACCAGGGAGGATATGAAAAGTGGCAGGTTAGCCTTCTTAGACTGTGAGATTTCCATCAGTAATGGGGGACATCTAAAAGCTGACGTGTACCGTAAACCTACACATACGGATCAGTATCTAAGGTTTGACTCTCATCATCCACTGGAGCACAAACTGGGTGTCATCAGGACGCTACAACACAGAGCGAACACCATCCCCACTGACACAGCGGCCAGGGAGGCAGAAGAACAGCACATCAAGAAGGCCCTAAGTAAATGTGGTTATCCCAGCTGGACTTTTGTCAAAGCTGGAAAGGCACCTAAAGAAAGCTCCAGCCGATCCAGGAGAGAAGGACAACCGCTGCCCAAGCGAAAACCTGTAGTGATCCCATATGTGTCAGGAGTATCGGAACAGTTGAGATGCATTTTTTCTAAACACCGGGTCTCTGTGGCTTTTAAACCCCAAAACACGCTGCGCCAAAAATTGGTCCACCCCAAGGCGCGGAGTGAAGGAGGCCATTTACGTGAAAAGGGAAAGACCATCTCTGAATCGAGGAGGGGGCCTAAGGGTACATCTTTCGCCATCTTACAATGCTGTGATTGCAGCCATTCCCCAACTCTCTGTGAATGGTACTCATGGCCATTGATCAGTGGTCTTTGATCAGTGGGTTTTGGTCAGTGGTTGTTGATCAATGGTCATGAGAATTTGCATAATTATGATTAAGGAACTGACCTCCCAGCCCATTGTTCCTTCAGTGGGCTGGTTTCAGTCATTATGCAAATGTACTGTTTATAAGATTTGGGTAAACCTGCAGTCAGCTGAGACTGAAGAAGTCACTTGGATGAGTGACGAAACGTTTCTCCCACAAAACGCTACGTCCAGATGAACAGAATCAACTTTTGGAGATTAACACATGCACCTGTATTTGACATTTCTTATTTCAAGAAAACGCAGATAGAAGCAAATTTGGTATAATCTAAAGTTTTTCCAATGTTTCTTTAATCATTTCAGAAGATGGTAGGGTGAAATACAAGGTCAACTTTAAGGAGAAGGGGAGGAGCCTAGTGTCTGGTCACCACATTGCCTTTGAACACATGCCAAAGGTGAATGAGTTGTTTGTCGGTGCGCGTGTGGTGGTCCAGAGCAAAGACGACCAGTTCGTGCCTGGTTTCATGGCAGAGGTCCCCTGCAGAAAAAACCGCATGAGGTTAGTGTGCTTTACTCTGGTGATAAATTCAGATTGTGAAGGTGGGAAAAGTGTAAAATCACTTTTAATTTTTATATTCCAGGTTCCTGATTTTTACTGATGATCACACTCCAGTGTATGCTGGCTTACGTGCAATGCACATGGTTTGCAAACCGCGTAAGTTCAGGTTATTTATGGTTGTCTGTCTCTGTGTTAGTCCTGTGACAGACTAGCGATCTGTCCAGGTGTACCCCGCCTGTCGTCTTATGACAGCTGGAACACCAGCTGTCATAAGACTGTCGTCAAGTCCATAATATCTAATTTTATAAAATCCAGAATCCCAATTCTTCTATACTCGCTGTCCACAGCAGCTGCTATTATAATACTGCTACTAAGATTTTCCATTTTCTATGACAGTGGAGAACCCTTTGGATGATATCCTAGATGAAAAGCACAAGCTTTTCATGCAGAATTATATAAAGAAGTGGCCTTATCCACCCATGACGCAGTACCACGTCGGACAGACTGTAAACGTGGAACGTAACGGATTCCTGCAGAGGAGTAAAGTACTGGAGATTGACTGCAGTTTGATGGAAGTTGTTTTTTTGGTCTGTTCCACCTTAAGTTGTTCCTCCTTTTTTAAATCCTGTTACATTTATTTCAATTTTGTGACTTACTGTAGTGTTCATTTCATGTTTAGGATGATGATCTTAAGGAGTGGATCCACCGAGGCTCCAATCGCTTGGAACAAATGATTACTGTGAATGAGAATTTAAATAAGACTTAAAAGGAGGACGGGAGGAAGAGTAATACTACCTCAGTCAATGGTAAACTACTTTCGTATGTGGAGAAAAATGATGTTATCCTGGTTATCCCTACTGGCTTACTAGTCTCTCTGTTTCCTTGTTTTGTGTGCTTTAGAGTCATCACCAACATCAAACTGATGGACTGTGAGGATGCTTTAAGTTTGACCTACTGTGCCTTTTTCTTACTCCTGGGGAGAATGCCATCAGATCATGCAGATGCTACTGATACAAATGTATTCATTTTATATTAGTTTTTGTACAGCTGAACGAAAATAACATTTTCTAAGTATGTTCAAACTTATTACAACGTGTTAAGGTGAAAAAGTGAAAAGGAGGGCATCTCTTATATATGTGTGTGTGTGTGTGGTTGTAAAGTTTGCAGCTCATTTTGAAGTTGTTTTACCAATAAAATAAATCAAAATGTTTGTAATAAAACTACAAGGAATTAAAATCAAAATGTGTGACTTAACATGTAAAAGCTTTTAAAAGCAAGAATGCCGCCATCTGCCTCCATCTCACCTCCATCTCACCTCCAGTATATCCACTATCCTTCCTCTACACATGTCCAAACCATCTCAGCCTTTCCTCCTAAATTTGTCTGAGTCCCTCAGATATACTGACACTAGTTCACTACCCTTTCTCCATAGACATCTGTATACCACCACAGGTATGTCATTTTAAATCAAAGGTTTAAAACAGCAAGTCAAATATTTGGACATGGAGAAAACAAAAGTTAAAAGGTAGCTGATAAAAATCAGCGGTCCATAATTTAATAAGGACTTGTAACGGTTGTAGGTTGGGGTGGTAATTCCTCACTAGTTCCTTGTGGATGTCTACCTTCGAACAGGAGTAGCCACATTTGAGCGCAGGAGGGCGGTACGAGTGCCGAATTGAACCAGAACTAGCTGTACTAAGCAGACAGAAAAAAAACTGGCTAGGTGATAGCAAAAGAGCTTTGAACATCGAGCTGGCGAGAAGGTAGAGGAGAAAAGTGGAACGCCACCACGGATTTTTTGTGGGATAAACGCACAGGGCTCGCTGCTAAAACGGTAAACACCGTGTTTATTTAAATAAGCTACATAGCGATTCTGCAGTTAGCGCGGCTGCTAGCGTAAGTAGCAAGTTAGCTTGACGAACGTAGCTAAGCTAAGATGGCGGTCAAATTATTTACATTAGCTAGTGGCTAGCAGTGCATGCTAATAGATACTACGTCGCTTGTTGATTAGTTACTTCTCTCCAGGCTTTGAAATGTTGGTGCTGTTAGTAAATGTGCTGGACTGTTATAGAAGCTTAATTTTACTAATCCATGCAGAGATTAACGAGCTTAACGGTAATTTTGCTTTACGTTTAACGAGTGTTGCATCGTCTTGGAATGAGTGTAAACAGCATAGGCAACGCTTAATGAGTAGCCACGATCAATTTATTAACTTGGCATTTACTTGTGCTTTCACTCTGCGTTGGATAAAGCTTAACTGAACTCATTTGCCCTAATAATTACTTCTGACTACAGTGCTAATGGCTTTGCAATGGTTTGATGCGCCGCTGTGTCTATTGGGGGTTGTCAAGTTTATTATGGTCATGCAACAGGGTTATTATAGCTATATCATCTCATTTGAACGCTGATCTTTTTTTTTTCAGTATTTTCAGACCCGTTGCAATAGTTTTGCACATAGTTTTAGGTCCGTTGGAAAATTTTGTTGCCTTTTTAGGTATGAAGGAAAGTTGAACTGTTGTTCTGAGGGTGGCCTCCTATATAACCACGTTTACAGAAATGTCTAGTTCTCGGTTAAGGGTAGTTTAATTAAACAGTAAAAATAATATTTACACTTGTCATGCAGTTGAAGGTATGATGCTAAAAGTGTCTGTTTCCAAGTTGACAATAAAGTTTGTTATGAAATTGTCTTTTTACTTTCAATTTAAATTCTTAAAACGTAACGACAGTTAAACCAGGGAACTTGCAGACTCGCGAGACTTTTGGGTTGTGCGGAGTTCAAATTACTTAAGGTTGAATACGTTTTTATTGGCGAAAGGTCAAAAAATAAAAAGGAAAAGGAGTATTGTTCAGTAAGGTAACACAGATTTTTGCTTTGTGAAATCATATGTGGAAAAGCTGTGCTGATGTACATAGTCCTGATTTGAGCCTTTGGGGTAAAACTCTGAACTTTACAGTATTGTTGGGGGGTCTGTAACTACACACTAGAAACGTGCAGGTATTTAGTCCCTCAAATCCCATGAGTTTGGCAGTGATCAGCTGCTCCAATAATTTGAATGTAAGGAATGACTTTCCTTAAACATATTTTGGTACTCTGTGCTAATTTGTTTCCTTTTTACACCAGATGCCTCATACAAGACGATACTCGTCCTCGGAAAGAGACAGTCGAGCCAGCTACCAGGATCGTTACAGAGACCGAGACAGAGGGCGACGACATCGACACAGAAGAACGCCGTCTTACTCCTCCAGCAGTGACAGAGAGAGAGACCGAGACAGGAGGGGACGTGGACACAGACAGGAAGGAAGCTATGTACGGTCACGGAGGTGCGTTATGGTCAAATTAGCTTGTGCTTTTACTCTTTCATGTTATATTTACCCCACTTTACTTTATTATTGGTTGCCAGTCCTAAGGTTTCCGTATATTTCTCTGCTCACTTATTCAGTCGCAGCTATGACAATCGCTCAGTGGAACAACGACCGTTTGACAGAAGATACTGCGAGGGATACAGACGGTTTGATCAGAGCAGAGAACGCGACAGAGACAGGGAGCCACACGGAGCAGCCGAGAGTTACTATCCACGTGACTTCTCGCCGAACATGTACGACTACAGACGGGGCCGCGAGAGGGAGCGTGAACGAGAAGAGTCGTACCGGCGGAAAGGCAGCAGGCGTAAGCACAAACGAAGGCGGCGTAGAACCAGGTCCTATAGCGCATCCTCCTCGGTGAGTACAGCCAGACCTGAGTTTGTGCTTTAAGTCCTCATCCTCTACCTCCACCTCCTGTTTCTTTCGCTCAGCTCTCTCTGCCTCTGTCCTGTCCTAACCTTTTCTTTACAGCCCCTAGATTTGGTAAGTAGTAAAACCTTTATGATTTATTTTTGTTCTGTCACAGGGGTTTTATTATATTTGTGAATAGGTGGGTTTGGCTCTAATTGGCTCTTTTTTCAAAAATTCTTTCTCCTTTTTATGGTAGAGCATTTTCATTTTTATACAGATACCTTTTAGTACTTCAGCCACTATTTTGTCACAGATAATTGTTACTGTAATTTAGTTATTTTACTTTAATTTTTTTTTTATTTATAAGAGGGCAGAAAGCCTTGTGATTTTTGTTTTGGCTCTTGCAATTATTATTATTATTTTTTTTAATGATGAAAAAGTGAAAATGTTCTGCCAAGCATAGTGCATTAGATTTTTATTAAAATGAGTTAGCTCTGATTATTTCTTTCTGTGTGGGGTGTGGTTAATCACACCTGTTAAGTATTATTATGAACGTAAATGAGGAAAAGGTTTGAATTTGATGTAGTATAACTGTTGGGATTATCTTTAAAGAAGTCCTGCTTGAATGTTTATGGTGTTGTCATTTTATCTTTCATCTTGTTGCAAAGTTTTGAAGTAGTTATGTATATTATTGTTTAATTGGTTGTTGCGTTGATGAATGGATGTGCCAGTTGCTTCCTTGTTTGTAAGCAGCTGTGGTTTAAAGGTAGGGGGGCGGGAGAGGAGCAGAGGACAACATGTGATCTTTGACTTGTTCCCTTGCACTATATCCCTATCGTTATATATTTCCTTCACGTGGTGTCATGCGTGAATCGCCCAATGACCATGAAACCCACCTACAACCACAACTACATCAACTACCACCCTCCTCCTCCCTCCTCATCCACCTGTGCCACCTGACGCCGTGGCTGCGGCTGCCCCTGAAACCCCCCCTGTCCCCTTCGGTCGTGTTGTGACCTGCTGATGGCCGTTTGGGTGTGAATACAGCGGAGCAACAGCCGGACGCGTGCACTGAGTGTGAGGGACGACGAGGAAGGGCACCTGATCTGTCGGAGTGGGGACGTCCTGCAAGAGAGATGTACTCACTGCCACTACTCTATCGTAACCCTTCTCCATATGAGTATTAAAGCATAGAGCATTTACATGACATGGGGAGTGCCTGATGATCATGATGATGATGATGCCTTGCTAGAATGCTCTTCGCTCTAGCTGAAATAGCAGGGTGGATTGCAAGAATGTTGAAGATTTTAGGAGGGACTTTAGATACAATCTGCTTTTTTTTTTCTTTTTTCTTTTTTTTTCTAGGATTTTTAAACTGTGGAGCATTTCCTTTATGTTTCACAGGTTATTTGACTTTCCTAAACTTAGAAATCCAATTTGCAGCTGTTTGTTTATGTTGCGCTTTAGCTTACAACTCAGTTACAGTTTTAAATCTGTAACTTAAGCTAGATGTTTTTCACTCGGATGGTTTCAGGGTCACATCACTTATTTAGCAAATTTCACTAAGGTTAGAACAACCAGTGCACATTTTAAGACTTTCTTTACATTAAACGCTTCATTTGAGAATAATTACAATACATATTATTTTTAATGTTTGAAGTTTATTCAGCATTTGTATCATTTTGGGCAAAGACAAAAGGATGCGCTCTAATAGCTTCAATGACTGCAAATTGGTCATCAAAGGAAGGGAGTGCTTTATGTTTGCCCCCTTTGTTTTACATCATAGCACCATTTAGTTACCATAGCTTTATGCGCAACGTTTTAAGCCTGCCAGACTCAGTAGGCAGCAATTCGGAAAGGGGATGGGCGCTAGTACTGATTCGCCTGTCTACACTTTTGCATTGTGTATTCCTGCACCAGTCCAGATTTCTAATGCTTCTTTTTTTTTTCCCCCCCGCTCTCCCTCTCTTGTTTTTTTTCTCTTTGTACTGTGTTGCAGATGAGATTGTCAGCACTTTGGGGGAAGGCACCTTTGGCAGGGTGATGCAGTGCATTGACCATCGCAGGTGTGTGAGCTCTCAGTCTCTGAGTGTCTTAGTAGTTCATTAGGGAATTGTTGTTTCCTCAGCAACAAGAAACAAGAGCTTCTGTGTGCATGTATTGGGCTGGGATATTAGGATACATCAGAGGTGTTTAACCCATTTTTAGTACATGGGCAACATACAGCCTGTATTGAGCAGGGTGGACCAGTGCAAGTATTGCATAAAACCCTCTGTAGGAGAAAGAAACTACCTCTCTAAATTTCTTCTTTTATTTATGGTTACAGCCACATGTATTTTGGCAAAAATAGTTTTTTCTATGCATTTTGCCTTGACCTTTGAAAAACTCATGCCAGGGTGAAGCTTTTTGAGAAGTTCGTTTCTACTTTTAGATGTGAATAAGGAAAAGAGATTTCCAGGCTGTGCACCTTTATTTTCTTTTTTGATGTCTCACTGTGTTATTGTTTGTAGGCTTTTGATTGGCCAGAATTTCTTCAGAGATAGTGATGATGAACAGCCTGAAATCTTATAAGAAAAATAATTAGTCTTAAATTATCGTTATGTCTGTTGTCTGTACCTGTGCAATACAATTTATGGACCACTGTGAATCAATGACAGCACAAAGTATTTACATGTAGAGTTTTTTTTTTTATTAAGGTAAACAGTGTTTTATGTTTCAAGTAACTTGTTGAGCTTGTTCATTATCAGTAATTTTAGAGTCACATTATCACACCAGACATGGCAGAAACACATTTCTGATTTTAATTCTGGTTCTGTTCACCACATCGTGATGTATACTGAAAATCAGCTCAACAGTATTTTAGTCCCCTGTGACTGTGAGCCCCTCATGTGAACAGGGGCTATTTGTGCTTCTCTCCCTGCGGAAGATTTATTTTCTTGTGACAGAGTTAGAAATGTACATCAGTTCATGTTCATGCCCAGGGCCTTAAGATCATGATGTGCCGTCGTTATGGGTTAACGTCTTCCAACCAGCTGGAGCTGCTGCAGTGACTTCTCATATATTTATATTTTCCCCGTCCTATAAATAACTTGATAATTGGAGCCTTTGCTCTCATAGCCAGGCAGTTAACTACTCTGTCTTGAATCTATAAATAAACAAGTGCTAGTGTTTAGCAATCAGGGCTGCACACAGGGATTACATAAAAAATAAGGCATGTTTTGTGTTTCATAACGTTAGTGTTTGTATTCATAATCGCTTGTGTTTTACAGGGGAGGAGCCCACGTTGCTCTGAAAATTATCAAGAATGTGGAGAAATACAAGGAAGCAGCTCGCTTGGAGATCAATGTACTGGAGAAGATCAATGAAAAGGATCCCGATAACAAATTGTGAGTTCTGACTCAGTCATGCGGCACTGTGGTTAAACCAGTATTACTTAGTGTCTTGTGTTCACTCCGAGGTTGAAGCTGGTTTACGTGATTGAAGTGAATTTGTCAGCTCACTCCCTGAACCTCCCATGCTTTGTCTGTCTTGCAGTTTATGTGTACAGATGTATGACTGGTTTGACTACCACGGTCACATGTGCATCTCCTTTGAGCTGCTAGCTCTGAGCACCTTTGACTTTCTGAAGGAAAACAACTACCTGCCCTACTCAATTGGTCAGGTCAGACACATGGCCTACCAAATCTGTCTTGCTGTGAAATGTAAGTTGTATCTTTATGGTCTGTGAAATTTACAGATAAATTGGATGGGAATTAGGAATACCTTGAAATGGGACAACATTGATACTTATAACTTGAGCTGTAATTTAGCTTTTGACTTGATTATTATACTTGTTCAAATCATCTGGTGTTTGTGGTAGACATTTACCACAGGAGGGCATCATAGCAAAAAGGGTGTTGGCCCCACTGACTTATCAAGTTTCTCTTTAGTAAATAAAAGCTATATATCCTCACCAAGCCCTTTAACTTGTTTACTGTTGTTAATGTTCTCATGTTGGTTTTACTGAGATATTCTAGTAGTGCTTTTCTGATGCTTTTCTATTAGTATTATGATGCTTATATGTTGTAATAAATGGTGAGTAGACAGTTTGTATAAAGTGATGCAAGGTAACTGACAATTCTGAATAACTTAAACAGTGAGGGTTGCTTTTTACCTCCATAGTTCTCCATGACAATAAGCTGACACATACAGACCTCAAGCCTGAGAACATCCTGTTTGTCAACTCAGACTTCACCATGTCCTACAACGTAGAGAAGGTAAGAGTCAAGGAAAACAGTTTAAAAAACAAAACAAAAACCCAACAATCAGATTTGTTTATAGGCAGGTTGGTTCCAAAACTCAAGAGCTACTTTTTCGTTCATTTCACATATGAAGAAAAAAAAAGTTCTTTATAAAAAGTTATCACCTTTCTTGTAGGTGGAGGAAAGTTTTCCTGTTACTTATTGCTGGCAGATAGGGTGAATAGATATGAAAACACGTGTTGCTATATTTTAGGGGGGAAAAAGCTAAGCTTCTCTACTGCAGATTTACTCCTGAGAGAAAGCTGGGCATTTCTGAAAAACATGCGTGTCATCTTCCAGAAACGAGAGGAGCGGACTGTTAAGAGCACGGCAGTACGCGTGGTGGACTTTGGCAGTGCCACATTTGACCACGAGCACCACAGCACCATTGTGTCCACGCGGCATTACCGTGCCCCTGAGGTCATATTAGGTGAGAACTGCTATAGATGTACAGGAGATGGGTGTGTGATTATATCCACAAATCTTTGGCCCAGTCACATGAGCAGCTGTGCCTTTTTCAGTTGACACGATATGCTTTACTTGGAAGACCAAAAGTTTATCTTGAAGTTCTTTTAAAAAACAAACAAACAAACAAAAAAAACAGGTTCAAACAGGCACGGCTCAGCTCCCCGCCCTGATTGCTCTGTTAGGGGAAAAAAAAAAAAAAAAGGGATATGTGATATTCAAGTATGTGAAATATTCACTTCTACACAAGTGTATCATCAGTGGTACAATAAGTATCTGCTGAAAGCAGTTTATGCTGAGATAAATTGGGGCTGGTTGATGTGAGGAGTGCAAAATGACTCGCGTCAAAAACAAATTGGATCATTTGAATGTTTTTTGTGTGACTTCAGCAAGCATGCGAATCCTTTCCAGCGTGCATGTTGCTTTAAACTCAACGATGTACTGATAAGTAATTGATGATAAAAGATCAACTCACTGTAACATAATGTTGTTCAAAAACACTTTCCCAGGCATTATAAGTGGGAGAATAGAAACAGAGATTGTGCTGATATATCATTTCTGGTCTGTTAATGACCAAATGACCAAAAACACACTTTGGTGACAGTGGAAAAGAAAAATTCCCTTTAACCAGGAAGAAACCTCTGGCAGAACCAGGCTTGATACTCAATATTTACGGTCACCTGGTCCAGCCCTAAGTTGTATGCTTTGTCAAAAAGGAAAGTTTTAAGCCTAAACTTAGAAGTAGAGAGTGTGTCTGTCTTTCCTGTTAAATTCATTCCCAGTCTTCACTGCAAACACTGAGTGAATCTGGCCAGAAATGGATGAAAATTAAAACGTGGCTGGTTGTGGGAAGATTACAACCACAAGGTGGTAGTCCTGTCCTCTTGTAATCCTGTGGTGGTTTAGTGTACTTACACTTTTGTGTTTCAGAGCTGGGCTGGAGTCATCCCTGCGATGTGTGGAGCATTGGCTGTATCCTGTTTGAGTACTACTTGGGCTTCACTTTGTTTCAGGTACACGGCAGCACACAGTTCGTTTCAGCAGAATACGCCTTTTATTTACTTTTTGTAAACTGATTTATTTGTTGAAATCTCAACTATTAGTTAAAGCTCTAATGTAAATGGGTCCTTGTAAATGCAAGCGTACAAGTATTCAGTGCTGGTAAGAATGAACCCTTGCCACTGGTGAGCTCTCTAAAACCGAAGACACCATATGCAGCAGCAGAACCTGAAGTAGTTAAATCCTGATTATCTACTGAATCACTCTCTTCCTTTCTGTGTGAGTCTTTTCCCCTCTCATTCTTGCTTATCTTATATTTTTTGCAGACTCATGACAACAGGGAACATTTGGCTATGATGGAAAGAATCCTGGGACCAGTGCCCTCCAGGATGATTCGTAAGACTCGGTAAGAGAACATAAAAACACAAGTAAAGGATTAAAAATGTGGCTGATGCAAACATATTTTTTTTAAAGCAACATTTTAAAACTCATCTTACTCTCTCAGGAAGCAGAAATACTTCTATCGTGGTCGTCTTGATTGGGATGAGAGCTCCTCAGCGGGAAAATATGTTAGAGAAAACTGCAAACCCTTACGGGTAAGTGAAGTGAGTGGGAAGGGCATGAATATGATGATTAGCGGGGATGAAAAGTTCACTGTATGATGCAACAGATGTTTCATGTTGGAGTTTTTTTATTGCCACTAATTCCCACTTTTATTTTTTTTTTCCCCCTTTTCTTTCAGCGGTATCTGCTGTCCGAGGCGGAAGAGCACCACCAGCTGTTTGACCTCATCGAAAGCATGTTGGAGTATGAGCCCTCCAAGAGGCTTGCACTGGCTGACTCTCTAAAGCACCCTTTCTTTGAGAACTTAGGGATCAGTGAGGCTGCAGGCACCAAGACCTGGGAGGGCAACCGCGACATCAGCCGGTGACCCACAACCCTCCAAAGACTGAATGATGAAGGGTTTACAGTCCTTTCTGTGTGGAGCAGTGGGAACTGTTGAATAAATTGGGGCCTCATCTGTCATTAAAGCATGGACACCTTAACTTCTCGCTCCTCTGGCGTCCATCTCTGTAGCCACAAGAGGCATGTTTTTGCAGCAGAGACTAAAAATGAGCCACAGAAGATGTGGGGGAAAGAGTGAAGTCTTTTCTAGTTCTCACAGCCTCGGTAGAGGCAAAAAAAAAATCTTTAAATGGAAGATTGTTTGTATCCAAAGTAGCCCACTATGCAGCTCCTGTCTTCCTTTAGACTTCTGAACCACCTTCCACCCTTCTTTCTGTTTACCTGTTATTTTAACCAGCATGTAAAGAAAATTAGGAAATGCTACCAGAGTCTGTTATCAAAAAAAAGAATCAGCTTTGGAGATGAAAAAGTCTTCCGATTCTGAAGTGAAAGGAAAGGGTAAAAAAAGGAGACATGGGGAAGAGATTCTGTTATACAAACATCAAACATCTGATCATTCAAATTGGAAAGTATTGCAAACATCTGTGGCAGAGGCAAGTGTCTCAACTTCTTGTTTACGTTGTTAATTAAAGACCTGCGCATAGACTTCTTGTTTTATAAAAGAAATGTCCCCTATATGGAGAATCTGCCATAAATTTGTGGGTTTATTACTATTCACCAGTAACGTGAGAAGATAATAATGACGGGACACTCCGCTTACATGGGGCTTTGCTGCCTCTCTTATATGATAAATATGTTGTCATGCAATGATTTCTGGGTGTGAGAGTGTGTGTCTGTTGGATGGAGTGGGCGACGCGTTTATGTTTTGCTCAGTGGTTTACGTAAGCATTAGTTGTGGGAACAATCCCACTCATTCAAACTCCAATAACTGCCTTTTCCATGTTTGACATTTTCAGACCTGACTTCTCTCTATCGAGGTTAAGCACACAGCCCCTTTTGATGGTATTTATTATGAGTTCTTCTAGGTCATAGTCCCCACCGCCCACCTGTACATGACTTGTTTGTTTGTTTTTTTAATGAAATTAAAGCGTATAAAACTGTATATATGTATTATTGTGTAGAATTAAAGTCCTCCTTGCCAAAGGCTTCTGGTTTCCGCTGTGTCCGTTTGGGCCTGTGATAAAATTAAAGGTGGTTACCATTTCTGTTTCTTACCTCAGCGATGCCTCTGCTGGATGACCTGCGTAGCTGTCACACAGGTCTTTGGATGCTTGAGTGAACAAAAGGAAAATGGTGAGTATTATTTTCTAATTTTAAGTCATTTCTTTAAATCTTTCACATTTTTACAGCAAACTGTCTCTTGGATTCCACTGGCACTAAAAGCTTTTTTTTTTTTTTTTTTTTAAATCATTTGGACATTTTATCACCTGCATTTTCAGATTACTAAAGTCTGATTTTATAGCAAATTATTCTGGGGCACTCTTCTCTGGATCATCAGCCACACTTTAGACTATCACTAGACTCACTCTTTTTAAGTGTTTTCTTTTTTTTTTAAATGGGATAGTTTTCATGCTGTTTTCCAAGTATCTTAACTTAATTGTTTAATAGTTTTAGGCATTTTGCATACACTGATAAAATAAAATAAAAAAATTCCCACCCTAATGACAGGGTTTTCTGGCAGCGACTGTCGGATGTTTTTCCTCTACCAGTCCTATCTTGTTAACTAATCTCTCTGTCATTACCCTTCAAAGTCTACGCTCAGCTGTCACCTCCTGAGGAGCAGAAGAGAGCTGAGCACAAGATCTGTTGCAACAGGTGTATAGATGGATCGTCATGTAGACTTCCCCACCTGTCAGTACTTTTATTAGTACCTTTATTAACCTCGCTGTCCCCATTCTTTCTCAAACAACAGCAGACCGAATAGAAACCCTGCTGCGCATTAACCTTAAAAGAAAATGATAAAACTGAATCTGTTTGATTGAAACTGTGCTTGACTGACATACAAAGATGTGGGATGTAGGTTTTCTGGTCATTTTCTCACGTTTTCTAACAACCTGAGGATTGTCCAATTCTTTGTGTTAAATGTAAAAACCTTCATATGCAGAATTGAAATAATCTGTATGGTAGAAATGCACTGTTGTAGCATCAAACACAGGTGATTCATAGTGGTGTGGGCAGGCTGAGACTGTGTCTGAAATTCCACACTAATATAGTATTTAGTATGCTTCAGTAATGAGAGTCTTACCCTTAGTATGTATATAATTGCAGTGTGTAGCAGTACTTTAAATGCATACTATTTCCAGGTAAATATTAGAGTATGTGGCCCCAGATACTACACTGGCGTATAAATCTATAAAAGCAGTGCAGCAGTAACAGGATTTAAGAGGCACAGCTCAATCTTTATGGTAAATCTTTATAGTGTTTAAAAATAAGGTGCCAGTTTGTTAATGATTGCTTGGTCTCGCACAGGTTGTTGGATTACCATTAACACGTGTTGCTCTGTAAGTGACATGGACAGTAGTAAAAATATTGAGTATATAGTGCATGGTTTGGGATTTCAGACACTGTGAATGCTGTTTCTCTCTAGGCCTGAATTTGTCTGAGTTCACTGTGAATGAAGCGAATCTGTGAATGAAATTGAGCCTTCCAGTCAATGAAACTGTCTCGTCTTTGGGTAGAAGTCGTCCTCTGTGCGTCATAAAAGCGTCATCCTCCGCCTTCCACTTTATCAGCTCCCATCTGTCAGGCTTCCTCTGACCCTGTTGCCAAATAATTTCATCAGCTGCTAAAATTGACAATGAAAAAACTAAGTGGAGCCTAGTCGTCGTCAGTCCCCTGGATGTAAATTTCTGAACTATTTCAGCAGCCAAAATCTAAATAAGCATCTGTTTGCATGTGCAGATTTGTTTGCAGCTACTCTGCTGTTAATGAGATAAGCGACTGTTGCGTCCTCAGCTAATCCAATTTGTAGACCTGCAAGGTCATCAGTCAAATCCGCATAAGAGCAGAGCGCTGCGGAGCGGAGGTGTCTACAGGTACACAAGCTGAAGTGCTGGCAGCAGAGCATTAAATGGATCCTTTGCTTTACAGCTTTGACAAATGATACCATCAGCCCATTGTGTCTACAGGAGAACGCACAAAGGTCAGTCATTGTTTCTTTAAGCCATGTGCAACATGTTGTGTAAAATTGTGACTTTAGGGTGTCTCTTTTTTTATGGACACAGACAAAGAGTTTCCCAAATAAAGGAAACTTTTTTTAATTTCAATATAGAGGTATTAAAGTTTTCTCTGCTTGTACTTTTTATTTGCAGATTACAGTCTCCAATAAAAGCCTCACTTCTTCTGCTGAAGATTTATCCCAAATAGTCAAAGAGTCGCACCTTCATGCTGATATTGCCTTAAATAGTTGGAAAAGTCTACCTGATAAATCAAGCGACATCTACAAACGGCGCAAATGGATTCCTTAATGTCACTGGGCGCTCCCCTGAAGCAGTTCACCAGCTGCGTGTCGGGGAAAAGCACCACCAAGAGGGGCGCCGGGAGGAGCCAGTCTGTCCGGAGAAGCAGCTTCACCCGCAGGAGGAGCGTCAGCAGGAGGAGAAGCGTTCCCTGCAACAGCCAAAAAGTGCCAGACTCCTGGCTCAGAGCTTACCAGGATGAACTGAAGAGGGAAAGGTAAAAAAAAAAAGAAAATTAAACAGAAGCATTCATGTGATTGATTGATTGAATTTCAGTTTTTAATGTGGTTTTTCCAGGCTGTGTGGAGTTTTTCACGATCACTTTTAGCTTTTTTTGCAATACAATACAGAGTTAGAGTTGCTGTTGTATTTTAGGAAAACAATGATTTTCAGTTACTATCTTGTCATCAAGCTAAGACTCTTGGCCAGACAGACCTGGCTTAGTGAGGATAAGACTCTTCCTCACATGAATAAGCTCCTCGACCATGTGCCACGCTAAATGTTGCTCTTTGCTGTTTGCCAAAGGAAACGTCAGCAAGCCATGCTGGCCAAGAAGAATGCTGAAAGGACTGTCAGGAAAACTCACTTCAGGAGCCATCACTGCCTCCCACGGGTAAGTGAGCAGCTACATTCAAATGCAACTGACTTATCAGCGTGTCATTATCTAACCTGAACACATGTGCCTGCAGCAGAGCAACGCTTCCAGGAGGAAACCGACCCCGGCCAAGGACGACTCCTTCTTTGGAGCCTTTCAGGGCCTCAGTCTGGATGGATTGATGGGGGGTACTAATGCATCCGCTGCTGTGACGGCGCCTGGTGCAGGTGCAGGAGATCAGTGCACAGTCATGTGAGATGGGATGCATAAGGACGTTTAGATTTTTTTCAATGAGCCACATGCTTTTGCAGATTTTTCTGCAAATGAGACTGGATGGAGAAAATGAGACTGACACCATGTAACCCAGGAGGACGGGAAACATTTGTATTACTGTATTTTCTGAAGTATTCTTTTTCCTTTGGCAGACAATGCTGCTTCTTGTTTTGATGTTTGTTTTACAAATTATACACTGTAGCCATCTCCATTGTTTCATAGTGTTTGCTGAGCACAACTGCAAAGAAAAAAAGTTTTAAAACTGAATTATTAAACTGGTATTTTATTTTCCCACTGTTCATTTTCCGAGTTCTTTTTTTCCTTTTGTGCTTAAAAAAAGCCAAAACAGAAACTAAGCAGTTTTTTAAAATTTATTTTCTCCAAAACAACATAACTAGGGAGTAAAACGGTGAGCTGCTTAAATTTATATTATGAATACACAGAAGACATGCACAGAGACGTAGGTTCTTAACAAGAATGCCTGTTCCAACAACACATTTGTAAATTTGTATCCAGTTGATATTCTACTTATAAAAGGAATCAATGACAGCCAGATAATAAGAAGCATAGATGCCACATAGCTTATAAATATTCGTATCCCATGACCTAGTTATTTCACTTTTTTCTGCAAGTTTTAACAGTTTTGGAGACCACAGTGAAGTAGGCTTGTTAAGAAAAAGATTTATTTAAAAAAAACAAAACAAGGAGAACAAGAAAGCAAATGACAGCAAACCATGCTTCCACCCTCTGTCACACAAATGGAAGATGCATCATTTCTTTATTACATGGGGCAGGTATGATCTCTAGCTCCAGATCACAAATATGTACATTAGAAAAGCCAAGTACAAAACTACAGCTGTCGGGGTCGGGATGTTGTCCTACGACACAATGCTGATGGCTGTGATGATGATTACACAGATGACCGCAGACAACAAGGAGAGGATACACAGAAGTGTTTCTTTCATTTAAACAGTGGATTTTAAATGAGTGAAGTCCAGTTTTACATCATTCCCTCTGTTCCATTTTGACTTTAGGGGGCTTTAGGAAGGACCTGTTCTTCTTCTCTTTGCTTTTTCCTTTGGCCTGGAAGTTCCTCCAGCTGTCCACACGTCCATCTCTTGTTTCCTGAAGCAAATAAAAATATTATTTTTCAATTAAGAAATCCAAATGGCACAGTCATCGTGTTTCTATTTACAGATGCGTAACAACTGGCACACAAGAACGCACCTCGAAGTTTTTCTGCCACTCTCGCTGTCGCTTAGCGTTCTCTGCCGCCTCGATTTCTTCTTCTCTCGCCCTTTTCCTGGTAAATTGAGAGAAATCCAGGATGTTATGAATGAAAACATTCTCTGTTTCTAAAACAAACTACCAAGTGGTAAAGACGGGTAAATGTTTTAGTCATACAGAGCAGCAACCAAGTTCTTAAAAATCCCGCCCATTACCTTTCATGCATTTCCTTTGCTTCCCTCTCCTTCCTCTTGATTTCCAGCTCTGCGAACAGCTTCATGGTCTGTTTGTACACTGCTTGCTTGAACTGGAGAGAGAGAAAAATAAAAAATACATGTATGATATGAAGTACAGTAGTTAGCTCTGTTTCCTCAGAGCAAGAAGGTCCCAAGTACTAAACCAGGGCTGACACATGTTTGCATGTTAGGTTAACTGGCAATTCTGAACTGACTGTGAATTCAGCTGTTCCCTTTAGCAATCACCACAGTGGATCATTTACCTGTATTCCTATTATCCTCTCTCACACAAAGCCTTGACTACTTCCACAAATCTTTTCTGTGCTCATCCCCCTTTCCTCTTGTCTGGCAACTCCATCTTCAATCCAGTATATTTACTATCCCTCCCCTGCACATGTCCAAACCAACTGAGCCTTGCCTCTCTAATTTTGTCTCCAAACTGCTCAACCCGAGCCGTCCCTCTGATCTACTTGTTTCTAATCCTGTCTATTCTGGTCCTCTGGACGTCTTTTGTCAGTGCTTTTTCATACATCATAGGAGATCTCATTACTATCTTGAAAGCCTTCCTTTTCATTCTTGTTGCTATCCTTCTGTCACAAATCACCCACTCCACTCTGCTCTTCAACACTCTGTTACTTTAGATAGTTGATCCCAGGTATTTAAACTCATTCGCCTTCACTGCTGGGCATTTATTCAAAATACTTTAATTTCAGTGGTGTCTGCCACATAAAAACTACATGTATCAGTCAAATCAGATTTAAAAAATAAAGGTTTACCTGGTTTGCCCCAAAATAATGTTTTTAAAAGCCTCTCACCCCTATGAAGTTACACTTACTTCAATGTCTTTCCTGGTGCAAAATTCTGCTATTGGTTTGCAGTGATAGCACTATCCCTCTTTTTTACATCTTGCTAATCCAGTAGTTTGTGATAAAGACAGAACTATTCTTTACTTGCCTTCCCTTTAAAACGTGGTTCTGAAATTACAATAAAAGTCTCAGTACCTCAGTAGAACTTACCATTTCCGGATCATCTTCCTCCACATCCAGTGGTTTCCCTTCTTTCTTCAACTGTTTCCTTTTCTCTTTTACCTTTAAAATATAAAGAAACATCGCATTAAAAAAGTCCGGATAATGAAAGCTGAGTAACATGGAAGGGGGGAAAAAAGCATTAGAGTTTTTTTTTTTTTTTAAAGTCAGTGTGGAAAATACTCACCATATGCTCCACATATTCCTTTCCTGCATGAATCACATCTAAGGCTCTCTTCTTCTGCTCTGGATCCAGTAAGAGTTTGTATGCCTTGTCCACAGCTGGACATAGTACGACATTAAGGCTCGATTAAAGAGTAGTTTAATGTAAGATTAGCAGATAACTGTATCACAGAGGCTCTAACAAAGTCAAATTGTTGTTTTCGTACTTTTATGTATTTTAATTTGTACAAAAACAACAATGAGACAAACTGTTTTTGAGGTTTTGTCTTTTTCCTCCAGTTTATATTGAGTGTCCAAATAGCCAATAAAACCCATTTTAATTAACTTGGAGCTGTACAAAAATACAAGCCATAAGAGATGTACGTGAGAGAATTGTTACCTTCGAAAGCTTTCTGCGATCTGTCTGGATCATCCTGATTTTTGTCTGGATGGACCAAAATGGACAACTGCCAAGTAGAGGAGATTTAAAATGAAAAACAAAAACAGCATTGCAAAAAACACGCCATGTCTGTAAAAATTAGGTCACTGAAAAGCCTCTCCTCCATAAGACTTCCTTACCGCCCGAAACCTTTTCTTCAGTTCATCATCGGTTGCCTCTGGATCAATTTGCAGAACCTGATTTGAAATCGACAATTGTTAATAGTGTTGGATCTCATAACGTTGATACATCATAAGCAGTTAGTGCTTTGAATAATATTATATAACTCTTGGGTTCTGGTATTAGGCTTTGGAAAAGTTTGTCCCTGACAGGTGACTTTGGCCAATCACAGATCCTTTCAGATTGGTTGTGTGAGTCGTATGAGGAGTCAAAATTATTGCACAGAATGAAGGAAGACTGTCACTTTAAAAAACATGATTTGATTCCTAAGATCAGTGTTCACAACTTTTAAAAGGGTACATTTTAAAACTGTTTTCTCTTCTTTGATTTAGGTCTAATAAGATACAGATATGGAAATAATAAGTAAGCATCAAGTATAAATATTAATTACATAAGCTCCTAAAAGCTATATACATTATTGCAGTTGCTTTGTTAATTAGAAGTGAAGTGTGAATGATTTATTAAAAATGCTACATACATACATTGATAGGTAGGTAGATAGGTAGCATATTTAACAATGATAATAATAATTGAAATAATCCACACCATTAGTGCACTAGGTTACCTCAAAAGGGTTGAGATTGAAGTATGATGCGCCAGGTCTGAGCAGTCTGTCAATCTGCTGCTTGGAGGTTAACACAGAGTCTCGCTTCTCAATCTGCTTCACCTGTAAAAAAATAAATAAAATAAATATCTAGATATTCAAGTAAAAAAAAACAAAAAACAAAAAAAAACAACAGCAGCAAAACAAAACAGTGAAAAACAGCACAATGCAAAGCTCCTGGCAAACAAGGCTGTCGGAATACATTTTTATTTTCTTCTGAATTATGTCAGCCAGCTCCGAAGAATGAAATACGAAGAACGAGAAGGATGCTCTTAATCTTTTCAGGAAGCTATCCTCATTAAATAAATACAGGTCAACATGTACACTGACCCAGCAGCAGCTCCATAAAAGGCCCGCCAACGCAGTAACTCCTACTAAGCAAGTCACAGTTTAGGTAACATGGCTTGTAGTACCAGCTTCTGATAATAATAAATAAAATAAGCCCAAATAACGGTGTTTCTTTCGTACTAACAGAAGACTGAAGCTGCTCACAAACATCTCGTTTAACGTTAGCTTCTCGTTAGCTGATGTCAGCAGGCCTCGTAGGTGATAAACGGGGTAACCGCTCAATAACCGGCTTCAGGCGGTGCAAAGACAGCAACCGATACTTTAAAGTGAATAATCTAACTTTAAATCTGCTTTACCTCAGTATAAAAATTTTGAAATAATTCATCCGACACATTATGCATAGAAGACTCTCCCTCGGCGGTCGCCATCTTCGCTCGGGTTTACGTGTGACGTAGTGACATCACGTGACTACAAATTAAAAATAAACCTACGTAACGTAAGCACACGTTTTATAACAATTTTAAATATTGAAAAAATATGAAAGTGAATGAATGTGCTGGGTTAGAAAGGTTTAAAGTTTTTCAAATTAAAAACATTGCATTGGCATAGTTTGACATGACAGGAACTAGAAGACTTTACTTCCGCTTCGACGTTTTTTTTTTTAACCTGTTTAACATTTAGCGACGAAGGATTACAAACAGCAGTCGCGCCTTCAGAACGCTTTGCTGAAATCTTTAAGCTGGTGCAGGACTCTGTTGTAACATGTCTTCAGCCTTTTTTCCCCCAAACCAGGCCCCACTGTCGTACTACACATCTGCGTCTGCCTGTGTATTCACTGTACTACACTTGACTGAACATCTAAGAATATATATTTATAAGTGCAATGGTGCAGACACCCTGTGTGACTAATGCAATATTTATTTGAACGTTTAAGGTATTAAATTCCCTTTGCTTAGGTCAACTCTGTGCTTCCTGTATTTATTTGTATTGAGTGATGTGAGTCAGTGAGCTGAGTACAGTCACCTTGATTGGCTGAGGTCTAACAGTGAGCCACATATGCCCACTCCCCTATTGCCACTGGTTTGACTGGAAATGTGCTATGAGACTATGAGACAGGAAATGTGCTATGAGACAGTCAGCTATAGTTTAACTGCACTCCATCATTTCCAATGAGATCTCAGAAATGCTGTAGTTGTATAATATTGTGTTTATACAAAAGAAAAAAAAATATGCACACACAAAGCTGCAAATTTATTTGTGCAATAACATGTATCAAACAGTCCGATACATAGATCGTTCCCTCTCCCAGCAGTAAATCTTTGAGCTGGATGAATGAGCAGTGGCCGCCTACTAGGTGGAGCCAAAGGCCTCTGATGGAGCTGTGGGTCACGTGTCCATCTTTTTCTTCGATTTCTGTCCAAAGACAAAAAAAGGACACGTTTTTATTTATTTAAAAATCAAGCGCTATAAAATCTTCACATCTCTGATGCATAACATTGCTCTAGCTGAGAAGGGGATCATTTATACGATTACTATGATGCAAAACTTTCTGACCTCTGACTTCTGTTGAGCCTAATGTGGCTGATGTGCCCCCTGGGTTCTGGACCTCTGCACCTTCCTCATCTTGTGGTATGTGGTTTATCATCAGGGATAGCAGTCCCTAGAAAACATACACACAAAGCTTGCTAAAAAAATCCTGGTTGATCAATTTTTAAACATTAACCATCAAACCCTGCACATGACCATAAAGAGTCATATGATGCTCATTTATAAAATCCACAAGATTAATAACTTTATATATTTTTATTCTGAAAACCTTATAAGACTTACTTGCTCTGGGAAGTTTAGAACTAGGACATCCAACATTATGTTTTAAAACAAACTAACCTAAAAAAATCATATTTAGTCTTTCTGAGTGTTACTTGATAATGAACAATCTTACCAATCAGTCCTTTCCATTTCTGTGAACCCATTCACATGGATGGGGGCAGCTCCTTTACTGCCTGGTGACAAGAGGCAACATATAAAGACACAGTTCTGATATGAGAGGCTGTTATGGAAACTCCAGCATTTGCAGGCACTTTAATCAAAATGTGTGTGTGTCAGTAACTAGCTCTACATCCCCGGCTTACCTGTGAAACACAAATAATGTAGCCCTCCTACTGCCATCTTGTGGCGGTAAAGGGTAAAGACATCAGTTTAGAGGTGCAGCCTTTGTTTAAACACAGGCCAGTTTCACAGAGGTTTAAGTTAGCAGCTCAAAATCTGATTGAATAAATATGGAAAGTAGCTTCTCTAGTAAATATGGACCCCCTAATTAACACCTATTCAGCTCTGAAAATAGCCAATAAGTGCAGCATCGGCTAAGGAAACAATGCACCACTGGTAGTGCTGGTGCAGAGCTGCTACCTCTAGTGGCACAGAAGGGGAAAAATGTCCATTCCGCACCCACCGCCCAAATTAAAGAACGCGTGCAGACAACTGAGATGATTTTGGTGCAGTAAGCTGAGACAGGCAGCAGGTGTTTTGCATAGTTTTAGGTTTACAAGTGCTTACCAAATTCCTTGGCTGGCTGCCCTTCTGGCTGTTTAATCAGTCTAAATTTGTGCACGACTCCCATTGACCTTTAGATGAAAAATTGGCATTATAATTGTGAATGAAGTACCCATCATTCCCATGTTCTCTAAACCCCAGAAATCTGCCGGTTTGAATTATTTCCAATGATTCTTCAATCAATTTTTGTTTCTTCTTGATAGCCTGGAAAAGAGGAGAGAAAAAAAAAATCAACCCCCCACCCCCCAAAAAAACCCTAAGGAAAAAAAAGTTGATTCACAGCAGAGTATATTAGCAAGGAGATGATAAAAGCATAGTGTATAATTAGGGCTAATGTTTCTCCAGTGATTACAATTAGCTAGAGAAGAGGAGACAGTACTCTGTGCAAGGCTAGCTCACCCTTGAGTACCGTTCAGGTGAGTTCCTCATTCTAGCGGTGCCGCTCTCAATGCTTCTCCACCTAGGCAGGTTGGAATAAGAGGACAGACACATGAAACAAAATACAATGACACCATGGCACCAAAACGCAATGGCTAAAAGAAACAAAACAAAACCAAAAAGTTTTCTAAAGAGATCCTGACAGGTGATCGCTTGCTATAGCTGGAGGTGCGTTTTAGGAAATTTGGATGGTCAGATCCTTGGGGTCTTCAAAAGGAGAGAAAAAGACGATGAGATGATGTGCAGATTTTGGAAATTAGCTGCAGAAAATCCATTCCAAGTCAAATGTGTTGCTCTAAATGTTGTAAGGAGGTCAGTATCAGGACCACAGACATGTGAATAAATTTTTTTTACTATTATCCAAAACTGTCCTTGTCTTGAAAGTTTGTGGATACAGAGCTTAAGTTTCATAAGATGTCAGCCCTAAAGAAGAGGGAAAAAAACAAAACACTGGAGTTGGGAGGCGCTGGAAATTTACACCTGTGAAAATCCTGTGTTAGCTACCCACTGTTCCCCAATTATCAAATGTAATACCGGTCAATAAAAAGCTCAATAAGCACTTGCATTATTTTCACAAGAGTAAATTGCTTTCCATCTTCTCGTCATAAACGACAGCATTAAGTGACGGTAGGCTGGTTGTTCACCGTTTGACAGACAGGAACAATCTTGGGTAATTGCAAGGAGTCCAATTTACAGTGCGGTCCCTTTAATTGTTGCTGCAACATTCACAACATGAATTCAGTGTGCAGGATATTACTGCAGTCTGAAGAATAAGGAATACAAAAAAATAAATCCTGCTTTTGTATCATCCAGACACCTTTCGAATTCTCGTCCCGTTGTCTGACTGCGCAATTTCAGTCGTTTGTGATTAACCTTTGAGAGAGAAAGAATTTGACTTGGAAAAGAAGATATTCATCCAAATGTGAGAATTGAGATTAAAAATCAAATCAAATACTGAATGACAACACGGAATTTGAGTATCTGACAATTGACTGATGCTCAGCTGAGTTTTATTGAAACGGAACAAACGTAAAAGTTATAAATACAAAGAACATCAGAGAACAAACTGCTATGGCTCTTAAGGTAAGCCAAACCAAATTCTACTGGGCAAGTTTAAAGAAAACATAGGAAGTTATGGTATCAGTTTAAAAAACAAAAAAAAAACAAAAACACAATTTGTCTATATCTAGAAATGCTAGGCATACACTTTAAACATTACAAAACTTTGATTTTTCTTCCTTCCTGTGGATTCTTTTCTCCACCGTTGCAAAAAGAAAAAGAAAAAAAATGACGTAAGAAAGCTCTACCATATGCATTTATTTACAAGCAAGTCCCTAAAGCAACTATGAGAAACCACAAATAAAGGGAGTACAAGAAGGAGAAGGGAGGAAAGGGGCATGGACAGAAACTTCCTGCAAGGCAATATTCATTATTTAATGTTGTCTCAGACTTTTTGAGAAGGAAATGTCCACTTTTTTTCTTTTTTTGTGTGTAAATGTTCATTGTTGGCTTTAAAAAGAACCAGGAACAAAAAGTAACAATAAAAGCGTTTTTTGAGTGTTTTTCTTTTTTTAAAGACACGTGTCCCAATGTAACCGTAGGAGTAGGAAATGATTCACCACAACGGCTACGTTCATTTCTTCAGCCAAAAGGCTTTCCTGCCAATCATCTTGAGCCAATTCTGGGGTCTGTCCGTTTATTTTTATTTTTTCTGAGATATATACAGATTTTTTTTCACGAAGGATGAAGAATAAAAAGTCAATCAAAAACATTGTGGCCAATCTCCTGTTTGTTTGTTTTTTTATTGTTGTTTTTCTTTTTTTTTTTCTCTTTTCTTTTTTTTTTGTTGCCAAATACCTTTTGGTGCATCTACTTCCACTGCTGCCCATAAGAATCCTGTGAAAACTCCATGGTGTCATTACTGTAACCATAGTTACCGGAATAGTCGGCCCCTTGCTGCAGGGGCTGCTGGGCGATGGGCTGGGACCCCCAGTTCTGTTGGTTGTTGGTCTGGCGGCGCTTGGAGTCAGGCTGGTTAAACACGTCTGCCTTCCTCTTTCCGCCGACGTTTCCGCCGCGATTGCCCCTGGCCCCGCGAGGACCGCGGCCCCTCTGAGGCTGGAAAGGGGCACCCCGCCCTCCTCGGCCACCCCTCGGACCACCGAGGGGTGGCCCTCTTTGGGCGTAGCCACCCCGGCCTCGTGTCGGTGGAGCTCCACGAGCCCTGGGAGGAGGTGGACCTCCCCTGCTGGGACGAGTACCACGGCCCCTCATGGTGTACACGTCTTCATAGCCGTAGTAAGGGTCTTCATAGCCACCACGGTAGTCATGATAGTCGTAGCCATAGTAGTCATCGTAGTAGTCGTCATAGCCATAGTAATCTGGTGGATAGGCATAGCCCCCTCGGCCACCACGGCCCCTGCCTCGGCCTGGCGGAGGCATGCGTGGAGGTGGGTAGTAGTAGTAGTCATCATACCTGGAAAGAAGAAGATATCACTTCAAGCAATTGATTCCTTAAATGAGAAGACGTCAGCTGACCAGTCAGATGTCTCTGACTCACCCCGCATTTCTGGTAGTCTGCCGAGCTGCTTGGCGCTCTTTCCTCTTCTTGTCTGGGGGCTTTGCCAAGACAATCTCAATTTCTTCTCCTCCCAGTTCCTTCCCATTCATCTCCTCCATTGCCTAATCAAACAAAACAATCAGTTACTCATAAAAGAAACACACAGAATCATCACACAAGCAAAAAGGTTTGGCCAAAGCATGAGAAACTCACCTTTACGGCAGCATCCCTCTCTTCAAAATGGACAAAAGCGTAGTCTTTCAATTTCTTCACTCGTTCCAGCTTTCCAAACTGGGAAAAGGTCTTTTCAAGAAGCTCTTCAGTCACTGCTGTTGCCAGCTTCCTCACAAAGAGCACCTTTACCTATAATAATAACAGAGGAAACAGTATGTTTGTCACACTGGAATGCAGAGCGTGCCTGATGTGTATTAAACAATGAGACACTAAAATCGCTAACCTTAGCCATGACCTCTGGGTCTGGTTCAGCTACAGGGTCAGCCCACTCAACAGTGACCGGGTTCCCCCACACTTTGACCTTGCCGCTCATCAGGCGACGGCGAGCCTGTGCCGCGGACTTGTGGTCCTCATACTCGAGGAAACAGAAACCACGGTTCTTTTTCTTGTCATCCGGCTGATGATACAATATCACCTCTTGGAGACCCTCTGTGAGGCAAACAATAACATCTGACTATCACAACCGTTGTGTGTGTTTATCAATCATTTTTAAGCACTGATAATTTGTTTAAATGAGTCTCTAAGAAACAAAAACCTGCATGTTAGAAACAAACCTGTCACTTTGCCAAAGTCTTCCAATATACTTTCTCTTGTTTTGTTCTTTGGAATCGATCCGACAAACAGCCGATTGTTTGCAACAGATATACAAACTCCCAAGTACTTTCCAGGGCGGATTTCATGGTTATCACACTGTAAAAAACAAGAAAAACAAAAAACAGACAAGTTAACAAATGAGTGAAAGGAGCTGAAAATACTGTGAAGCACAAGTTATTTCACTTTCCAATAAGTAAACCTTTAAGTCTATTTCCCCTCAAGCTGTTAAAAATATGGACTGATATTTCCCGCGACATTACTTACAAGCTTCACAGCCTTCTGTGCATCATCCTTATTGCAGTATGTGATGAAGGCATAACCTCTGTTCTGACCAGATAAAGGGTCCATCATTAACCTGAGGTCCCAGATGGGACCAGCAGACTCAAAGAGCGGCACCAGCTCATCTTCATACAAATCCCTGGGGATTTTTCCAACAAAAACCTGAGGAGTGAACAGAGGGGAAAGAAATGTGAGCGAGCGTAATGATTTGCAAAACATTACGCTTTTAGTCTTTATGAATGACACTGTAGCTCATATTTTCTTAGTCTTACTCAAATAACAAAACCCAGCCTTGGAAATCATGACAGACAATTTTATCCCATATTTTATCTTTTAATTGCTTCTCTACCTCAGTTCCACTGCCTGGATGAGTGCCTTTGAACACATCCTCAGGTGGAGGACCCCCATATTTTCTCTGGCCTGTAGTGACATCCAGGGTGTATCCTGTGCGCTCCAACAGGGCCTGAAACACACAAACACACACACACACACACACACACACACAAAACAAACATTAACTGAGCTGTGGCTGCAGAGGCGTGTTTATATGACATTCAATCTGACCCGCTACACAAAAAAAACTTAGCCAAATGACTTTGTTTACCTTTATTTTTGCCTCATCTGGGCCCTTGGTGGACTCTTGTACCTTACTTCCTTGTTTTTCTCTCTGTCTGTAGGTCTTCATAACTCCACAAAGGAAAGCACTTTTATTCTGCAATAAAAAACAAAAACAAACGAGATAATTAATTTCCAACAATTTGTGTCAAGTTAAAACTCCTGTCAAGGGCAAAGAGACATGGGTTCTATTCATTTTCGCCTATGTGGATACCTGTACATGGGACAGGTCGCTCTCTTTGAACTGCTGCAGCACAGTAAGCGCTCCCTCCTCGTTGAACTCCCGCAGTGCATCGATAGCCCTTTCGTCCAGGTCAACGTATGCCACTAGGCCTACGGGTACAATGGATGTTCAGCATGAGGCTTAGCTACAGAAAAGCAGGTATACATTATTCTTTTAGTGGAAATAAACATACAGCCGCTCACCTGTCTGGAAGATATTATCTAGACTTTCAGCTACTTTCTGGGGCAGCCCAGCATCAAGGAGGGTCTGGTAGTTCTCTGTGTGTGTTGTGGTCACATCCATGGGCTCTTCCTCCTCCTTTGCCGGGGCAGAACTACCGTTTACCTCAGCAGCAGCCATTCTCCTTCAGCAGCAAAGCAAAGAAATACATTTTACTTAATTTTAATGTTTTAATGGTTCTTCTTAACAGGTTATTTTACTTAAAATCAGACCAATAAATAGAAAGATCCACAATCCTAAACTACACTTCAATCTTTATGTATGTCATCAACTCAAGTGCAGTAAATCAAGTTGATTTACAAGCTTTATGGTTTCTATTTAATTTTAAAAAATAGGACTCACTGGAACTGTAGTTCTTATAAATGTAATTTAAGAACTATAATCGGCGTCGACACGTTATAATGTACTGCACAACAACAACCTGGTCACTTCAAGAAAACACGTACAGCCTCAGTCCCGCCCCCCTTCACATGCAGCTTGCAAGCCAGCGAGATGAATGCTTTTCTTTTTATGCATTTACGTCCATATGTTTTTGACCCCACAACACCCTCTTCTACAAGCAGACAACGCTGGATAGATTTTACAGCATTTTTGGTCACGCGGGATCCCCGAATACGTTATCTTGCCCTTGCGAAAAAAACAAAACAATGATGATGGTTAGCTTTCTAGCTGGCTAACGAGCTTACATACGAAGGCCTCGCCGTGCAGAAAGACACCTTTCGCAAATCAAGTACACGCGCGCCCCGTACACGGGCAAACACACAGTTAGCGAAACTCACCAGAGCGATTCAGAAAACTAACTCCGACGGGTGTTAAAACGTGAAACGACTAGCCTATCGGACATACAAATAGTGTCTAAATGCGCGGAATATGTTTGAGTCTAACCCACGAGACAAATTTCCAGACAGATACGGTCTCGTCGTCGGCTCGCCCGAACAACGCCACTGCTTCGCAACCATCGCGAGATGTGGACGAAAACTCGCCGAGTGAGGGCGGGTATGTTCGTTTTGACAGGCCAGGCCGGGCGTGCTCGTATCGGACAACCTGACGCTTATACAAAGTTTAAGACGTATGCTTACTGCTTATAAGGTATGAAGTGAGCTGGGCTTAACGCCAACAAAACCAGGCGATAACCGGGCCAAGCTCAAAAGGGCTTTACACCCAAACTGACCGAGTAGCGCTGGGATGAAAAACGAGCGCTTCATCAGCTATCCAACCACGGAGAATGAATACAACTGGCACCGCTTTAACCCAATAGGAGCCACATTTCTACATAGAGGATCAGCCTCCTTATTCTAATAAACAATTCAAAGCTCAAAGTAAAAAAAGGTTTGGCAATAAAGTAGAGGCAATGAATTCTGGATACATGTGAAAATTAATCATTTTATTTCATTGTTTTTGAAGTTATAGTGTTAGCATGACCCCCTGCTTTACATAAGCAGGAAAAAAAATCAATGCCTAATGACCATTAACCTTTTGATAAGTCTGGACTCCTAAGGAGAAATAACAAGGTTCAGTCGTCATGTTTGAGCTTTCTGATTTTGCCCTTGTGGCGATCGATCTCTTTCTGTAGACGCTCAATCTCCTTTTTGTGGTGCTCAATCTCCTCCGTATGATGCTTCCGCAGCGCTTCCATCTGCTCCTTCTCCTTCTGCCTACAAGTGGAAAAAATAAAAATAAAAGTTAATGGGTGAAAGTGTTGTGGGGAAAAAACTAAAATCCAAGGGAGTATTTACCTGAAGTATCGCTCCTCTTCCGCTACTTCTCTCTTTCCAAATGCACCTCCGGCCTCTCTCACAGAGCCTCCTCCACCACCACCTTTCCCAGCTCCCTTGCCCAACTCACCAAGCTAGAAGAAAAAACAAAACACATCACAAAGTGCAAGCGCATGTTAGGACCAGCATTTTTGTAAATCAAGACAAGTGCATTTATTTTCATCTGACCCACAAGTATACGCTCATCCATCACAAGTTAAAATCTTGGTCACACAGATCCATTTTAATCCCATTGTTATCCTGATGGGGACTCCCAATTTGTGTTCTAGACCCATATGTGCAAATGGCTCTACAACACAAGTAGATACAGACATAATTTAAAAAACAAAAAGCACAACCTGTGTAGCCTCAGCCTATTTAGATTGGTGTTAAGAATTCCAGATGATAGAAGAACTAGAGTTCTTAAACTGGTTCGGTTTGTAATGTTTTGTGACAGAAGGATAGCAGCAAGAGTGAAAGGGTAGATTTAGAAGACAAGACCTGTTATGATGTATGGTTTGGAGATGGTGGCACTGACAAAATGACAGGAGGCTCAGCTGAAGATGTAAAGATCTTTACTGGGATGACCAGATCGGACAAGTTTAGAAATGAGTACATCAGACATGAGACAGCTCAGGTCGAGCAGTTTGGAGATAAAAGTTTGGGAAGCAAAGCTGAGATGGTTTGTACATGTGTAAAAGGAGGGATAGTGGATATACTGGATAAAGGCTGTTTAAGATGGAGCTGGCAGGCAGGGGGAAAAGAGGAAGATGTCAGAGGAGGGTCATGAATAGTAAAGAAGAAGATGCAGAGAGGAGGATCTTTAGGGATGGGGTGAGATGGAGACAATCGATCTGCTGTGACAACCTCTAAAGGAGGCAGCTGGATGTAGTAGTAGAAGAAGAAAGTGTGCAGCAGCTCAGACTGAGTGTTTAGAATGTGGAATAGACTACAGTGATCTTTTTGACCTTTGACCATTTTCACTGGAGTCTGAATAAGGTGTGCCAACCTTCAACTGAAATGACACATTAAGGTTAGATTTTTCACTTCTTTCACGGACTCCTTTCAGCAACAATGTATGTTTGAAACAATGAATAAAGCTTAATTTAATTAATTTTTCCTTCCAAGATAAAGAGCTTGCCGCATTTCCGCAGTTTTGCACATAAATGCAGGTTATTTCAGGTATTTACACAACTAAAACGGGGATAACAATATTTATCCTGTTCATAAGAACAACATTACAATTAATGTCACAAACTTAGTCTATATAGCCATAAACCAACTGACATGTCGCAAAAAAGTGAGTCAGTAAAGTGTTTAGGGGTAAATAAAACTGCACATACATCATTTTGCGTGTTTTTCATTGCAGCCATGGGGGATCTTCTGCCGCCACCTCTATTTGCAAACATCACTGTTTGCTTTTTCCACCAATTAAGTCGCATTTTTTTTACCACCTGGCTTCCTCGCCAGCCTTTTACAGATATGGAAGACATTAGCGAGCTAGCTGCTAACGTCCAAAACTGTCACCAAACCCACCAAAGTTTACCTGATCAGATGCCATTCTGATCTGAGAGGCGACGCATCTCCTCAGGTTTGCCCCCAGAAGAAGTCTGGCCATTGCCACTCAAATAACAGCGAAAACAACTGCACCACAGCAGAGAAAAGTTTAGTGCGACTACTTGTCCTTTTAGCCCAAAATGCGGAAATTTGAAGTAAACGCCTTGTATGGGCGTGGAGAATACCGTTTGTGGCACATGCGCGCTTGCTGCTGCCACCACCCGGCGAGGGGGCAGAAGTGCAGCAGTTACGTCTATATGGCTCCATCTTAAATTTCGTATTTCAGCTTGTTTCAGCACTTTCAGGTGATTTTTTTTTTTTTAGCTCTACAGTCAAGAAGTCATGTGCATAAGATCTAAGAAACAAATCGCGTGCATACACATTAAATGTAATTTCAAGTGGATCAGTCCAGTTTCTCAAATGCCTCACACCACAACATTTCAGATTTGTCTGGACATAATCCCAGGTGATAGGAATTGCAGAAAATAGAAAAGTTCTAAATTTCAAATCCTTACTGTCATTAATTTTCTAAAAATAAATGAATATAAAAAGAATAAAAAGTGACATTTAAAATTCCAATATGTAGAAATCTAGATGACCTTGAGCCCGATCCTTCATATTTTTAAGGATATATATCTCTTATCTATATATATATCTATTGTTCTTTGGATATGGACTTATGGAGTGTAGCTGAAGTTAACCCAGAATGATGGATGCTTAAATTTCCTAAAATATCTGGATGTTTGCTATCTGACAGTAGATTTGGAGGGCTGTAGAAAACACCATCTTGCAGGTAGGGGACTGATATTCTATTTACAGCTGAGATGACCAAATCCCAACAACTTAATGTGGGACAAACACAGTGGTGCACGTCACCAGTGCTGAGACTTTTTGGTAACTTGTAACGTCTGAATGAAAATAAAAAGTTTTTCCTTTTAGACACACTGAGTAAGAGCCAGGCTTTAGAATAGTGTCCTGTGCAGCAAGTGAAAATGTGGGATGTGATCTGAAGATGTGGGACAGCAGAGGAAGGAGTGCCAACGCTGTGCAGTCCCACTTAAAGAGGGACCGCTGAACGCCTTATTTACAGCTTCTCATAAACAAAGCACATAACACTCAACAATCCAAGTCAACTGGATTGTTTCGCAGATATTAATGGGATTAATTATCATGGCATCATGCACAAAAATCCAAAGCTAGTATTTTCTGTATATTTATATATTAAATTTTGTGATGGTCTCCTTTCTCATTTCCTTGATATTTATCTATATCAGCCAAAGATTATTTTGAAAACAGAACAAAGTCTTTTAATTCAGTTCAAGTCTTTTTCTGGCAAAGAAGAGAGGATGTGTGCTGGATGCCTCAGCACAACATAACTGCAAAAACAAGCAGATAAGCTGAGATAAGCAGAACCTAATTAAAAGATGAGAGAAAAAAACCTGATAAATTAGACTTTATTTATTGAGGAACGTGATCTGCTAGGGATTTGATAGGGAACTGTCACTTTTTAGGTGAATCTTATGGGCTCACAGTGGGTGTTAGTGAGCATCTTGTCAGGTTTCATCCTCACATTTGAAAGGAGAAAGTTGCCTTTTTCCAAAAAGAATACGACTGAACATACATGGCCAAGCCAGAAAACTCTTGGAAAAATTATTTTTTGGGTGACACTGGAGAGTTAGTTGAAATGAAAAGCATTTTTGGCAGAAAGATGAATTCTGCTTTCCAAGATAAGAACCTTACTCCAACTGTGAAACGTGGTGGTGTATATATACATAACTTGGACCTGTTTTGCTATTACTGACAAACCAGTGACGTCCAAATTATACCAGCAAATTCTAAAGGAAATATTCCAGGCCACAGTTTTAAGAGAAAGTGGGTCATGCAGCAAGACAAAGACTGTCTGCACATGAATTTGCCTACAAGAGAATGATCAGAGAAGAATGAACTCAATGTTCTGATTATTATCCAACAGATACAGTAGGAGGCAGTGGGTACACATCTTAGCAGAAAAGCATATGTAACCCAAGCCAAGATTAATTGCTGTAATAAAAATATACTGGAGATATGCAGTTAATGCACAAAGGGTAGAGGAAAACTGTTTCATTGAACTTGGCAGAAAGATTAAAACAATTTGGGAAGAGATTAGAGGGTAAAAAAGAGATTTAAAATGAAATTCAACAAGGCCTAAAGCTATGCATAATTGATTTGTATTCAGAAGGACACAATTATAGTAAAAATGAACAATTATTAATAAGTGTCAGTTTTTTTTTTATAACAGTCAAAATGCTAGCAGCTATTCTGGAAAACGAAACATAACAAAAACCCCACAGACTAAATTTGCATACTGAATAGAACAAATGATGTCAAACCTTTTAATAGAAAGAACATGTTGAAGACAAAAGGTTTGGGACCTTTTTAAAAAAAATAAAAAATAAAAAATTGGGGGGTAATGTTGGTTTGTTTTTGTTGCATTTTATGAATTCCTTGCTGAGTTAGCTTTTTTTCCTGGCAAATATTTAGACGCACTTACTGCTGCACAAAACCAGGTAGTGTCAGATTTACTGATTTCTCTCTTCACAGAATGGTGAATTCTTTCGAAGTTTATTTTCTAAGAATTAATCATAAGCATTGATATGAGAAGGCAGAACAGTGACTGCTGGGTGCAGGAGGTGATGACTGTCGGAGATTACGGTCAAACAGAAGTCAGGCTGGCTTCATTTGATGTTTGGCATACTTTCATGTGTTATAGGAGAGCTTGTGAAAAGAAATACATTACCAGTTACACAGAAAACTGAACTTTGAACTTTGTTGCTTGCCTGTGGATAAATTTCCCTGTTCTTGTAAAAGCTGACCTCACAGGAGGTCAGCTTTGAGGGGTGGCTGCGATTTAGCGGGCAGAGCAGGTCATCTACTAATCAGAGGTTTGGTGGTTTGATCCTTGGCTGCTCCAGTTTGCATGTCGAAGTGTCCTTGGGGCAAGATACTGAATCCCTGGCTGCTCCCGGTGCATTCATGGGAGTGTGAATATGTGTGTGAATGGGTGAATGAGACGTGTTGTATAAACTGCTTTAAGTGCTCAAGCTGAGCAGAAAAGTGCTTCATAAGAACCAGTCCATTTACTCTATGTTACAATTTTTTGGACAATTTTCAGAGTGCATTTATTTGCAGGAGGGACAGTTCTTATGAAACTGAATAATACAGCCTAAGCAAGTTTTCAAGTTTTCTATTTATCCAACACAGTTTGAATTTTCTATACAATGACGTGAACTGTTTATGCTTGTAATTGTAGTTACACTGAACTGAGGCTGCAGTCGGTTTGTGCCACAGAAAAGCTGAGGACTGTTTTTCACCGGAAATTCATTCCCCCTATTCAACAAAGAATTCCGATTCAGTTTCACTCAGTCTATTTACGCAAACATAATAAATTCTTTCCTGGGCTCAAGTCTAACACACATAAGTGGGAAAACATATCATAAATTGTGAAAGACTGAATTTACTGTCTGATGCAGTTATGTGTTTTGCAACAATATAAAATATAGACAGCGAGTCCTCATCTCTCAAGTGCTGGATGAGACACACACGGCAGGACAAAGGGAAGCTTTGCACAGCAAGGATAGGTTGTGGGTGTTCAGTACAGATGAGTCATAATGGAGTCCCATTGATGAAGAGGCCCCGCTCACCACCTCACCCCACCTGACAATGCTCATCGCAGCACTGAGTAGTGTAAGCTCAGCATCCCTGACACTTTCATCATCTGAATCCAGCAGAGTTGAGGGTCAATGAGCAAGTGTTGGCGTGGTGCTTTTGCAATGACGTGCTGCTTCCTGTGAAACTGTTAAGTTCAGTGATGACCGTGAGGATGTGGAAGTGCTTGAGAAAAGAGAAAAACATGCAGACCTGTTGAGACGCTTTATTCTGTGAAACAGCCTTGGTCTGCAAATATGGAGGACGAGGCAAAGGGGACCGTTTTGCTTTTCCAGGTTAGATCCGACAATTCAGAGAAATACTTTTCAATATTAATACGCTTCAGAATCAGTAACAAGAATGTGCACGGCTGAGGTAGTAATGCCCTTCAGACGAATGGTGGCAGTATGCACTCATACAGATGGAGAGGATCTGCTGTCTGTTGCAATGAATATACAATAAGCTACTGTTCATATATTTAGTTAGTTAGTTAATTAGTTATTGATGCTTTAAATTTTAGGGCACAACACCACAATGAAATTCATTTACTCAAACAACAATGCACACACACACACACACACACACACACACACACACACACACACACACACACACACACACACACACACGCACGCACACTACCAACTAATTAAAACATGACTATATAAATATGGTAATGCTTTCAAGTCTCTCAGAGGAATGAGTGTCTCAAACTTTAGGTTGTGCTGCAGCTCCTTCCATTATTAAGGTTCATATACTGAGCACACAACACTCACACAAACAATCTCATCTACTCTTGCAGTCGACCACGATAAGTGTTACTTTCATTTTATTCAAGTGAGGATAGAAACTGAGGGAATATTTCTGTGCAGCAGTGATCATCATTGCACACAAGGCAAAAAGAATTGACTAATTCTGCTAGACATAACATGTATCACATCCATAACCACATAATTTTCAATATATTAGACATAAATAACTTTAATATGCATAACGGATTAATGTAAAATTGCCAAAATTGTGTCTGATTTCATTTTATGTGCAGGAGAAAAATGTCAGCCGCTGTGCTGAATCAAATTGAACTTTGAGGGCTGCTTATGTGTGCGGATGTGCATATATGTCTATGTATGGGCTTCCGGTCCACAGGATGCAAAGCAGCTGGTTACCTGAATCCTTTCACTGCTGTTCACCTCCTCGGCTCAAGTGTTGCCATAGGAAATTGTATCCTGGCAACAGCACTAACCCGAGCAAAGACAAAGTAAGGTCATGCAGAAGACAAGATGTGGCACAATGTTCCTGCATGATCAGTCTCTTTTCATACCCTCTGCACGCATGGACATTTATTTCAATTTTGTCATGATATCCGTTTAGCATGTTTGCAGTTTTTTAATTTTGCATAACATTTCATGGGAATTCACATCACCTTTGAATTTAACAGCCTTTCTGGTGCAGGGCTTATTACAAAATCTCATGTTTGGATATCATATATGTCCTGTTTAGCAGTGCATCAATAATTTCACCAAACAGCACTTCCATTAGAAATTCATTCACACCTCTGGGGAAAAGCGTGTTGATACACCTCTGTAATGAACCTTTTTGTTCAGGGTATCAACACGTTTTGTTGAGATAATAGGGCTTCTTTGGGATGCTTCTGAACTACAAGACCCACGAGTACCCTACATTTCCCTTAAATGCCCACTGACCTTGGCAGATTTAATTTAAAGTTTTATTTACCTTTAAAATGTAGATTCATTATCTGACATCATGTGAAACTGATTTTGTCGAAGTATTCTTGAGGTTATCTGAATTAGCTGTAGTGTGCCTGTATCAATATTAGTGTATCCAGTTAGGCTTTGCTAAATGACTATTATATTGCTGCATAATCATAACTCTATTCCGAGGAACTGTAAGCTTTGATATTCTGTAAAAATAATCCCCAATGAATTCTGCACAAGAACTGAGACTTATTAGTTTCCTTCGAGTGCATTGAGCTTAGCTATTGCACAGGGGCTACTGATGCAGAGACCCCTTGTTTCTAATAGCCCTCATGAACTGCCTGGATGCGGACACTGTTGCCATGGTGACCACGAGGACTGATAAAGGGGTCGAGGTTTTTTGTGTGATGTACATTCAAGGTCTTTTGGCAAAGCAGAGTTGCAGACACTAACTACCAGAATTAGCGTTGAATTAGCGGCACGAACTCTCTCCAACCACTGTTGCACCATTAACAAACAATTGAGGGGTTTGTAGTCTCCATTTACACATTCAGTCTTGAATAAAAGGCAGAAACAGCATTAGGTCTCTCTAAAACATACAACATTGCACCATTAAAAAGCTCTTCAAGGCATTGCTTAGGGGACCTTTTACGCTTTTTAAAAAATTGTCATGTCTCTATATGTTTGCACTTTATATTGCAGAAGAGTATATTCTAATCAGAATATATTATGAAGGTAATAATATGTAAATAGCAAGTTATTACCACTTAATTGCAAAAGTAATGCCTTAGTATTATCTTGTTTCAGCAGTAGTTTTAGCTGGGTTATATTACACTGACATTCATGTAATTGGGTAATGAGAAACTGGAGCTGGTATTGTGGAAACATTTTATTACAGAGATTAGAACACATTGTATTAAAGGAAACACGGTGCAGTGGTTGGAAATGTATCCATCTGATATATTCCGATTTGTTCATGTAAATGGGGAGCCCTCTTCACATGTGAAATTTAGTCATGGAGTCCCACAAGGCTCTATCCTGGGATCGATACTATTTTCATTATACATGCTCCCTTTAGGCAACATTAATAGAAAATATTTGGGTGCATTTTTATTGCTATGTAGATGACAGCCAGCTTTATAAATCTATGAAGCTAGATGACACAAGTCAATTTGTTTAGCATGCGTTAAGGCCTGGATGTCCCATAATTTTCTTCTCCTAAATTCAGACAAACAAATATTATTATATTTGGCCCTCAAAATCTTGAAAACATGGTGTTACCAATAAGATTGTGAGAAAACTTGGAGTCATTTTTTACCAGTATATTTCCTTCAACATGGCAATTAAACAAATATGCAGCACTGCCTTCTTATATCTGGGAAATATTTCTAAAATTAGAAACAGAATGATGTTGAAAAACTAGTTGAAGCATTCATTATTTCTAGGTTGGACTACTGTAATTTATTTGATCCAGAATGCAGTGAGAGTACTAATAGGGACTAGAAAGACAGCCATACTTCTCCAATATTAGCTTTTCCTCATTGACCCCTTTTAACTTCAGTGTTGAATTTAAACATTTTTTTTGAATGATCAAACTCCATCTTATCTGAAAGACCATATCGCCCCAATAGAGCACTTCGTCTAGGACTGCTGGCTTACTTGTGGTTCTTAAAAGTAAAATATCAAGCAGAGCCTTCAGCTTTCACCCCTTAGATCAGGCTTAAATGTTTCCTTTGTAATTAAGTGCATATTTAGGGCTTAATCAGGTGACCCAAAATCCTCCCATAGTTGACCTGGTGTATGCTCAGACTACTGCAGGACTTCAATTCATACAGTACTGAACACAGTAATGCACAATTAAAATTATTCTTTTGATAACAGCCTTGATCAAAACTAGTTACTTATGGCAATTCATTCAATAGTCACATTATGATCTTCCTCAAATTTAAATATTCCTTATATATATTTTGTATTTCACAAGAAAAGAAATGGGGATATCCTGTTTGTGACACACCAAAATCACCAAGATTCCTTTTAATATCAGTCATTACCTGTAGGTGCAATGAGCATGACTAAAATATATATCTTCTCTTCACAAAGGACTACTAGTGCCTTTCCACAGTCTAGCTGATTAGCCTGAACAATATTCACTATAATATTTAAGCTCTCTTTCCACCAGTACCAAAGACATTCATTAGCCTCATTAGTTGGCCCTGGGGTTGGCACACCATCTGAAAGTAGCAATAGCCCACCATGAAGCCACTCTCAAGAGAATGGTGGCATTTAGCTATGACGCACGAGCCAGCTGTAATCCACCACACCTGGATTTTTGCCATTAAGCAGTAAAGGAACCACATGGGAGGTAGGCATATTTTAATGCACAGTGATCCTTTATCAACCCTAATCAGAATGGAAAGTGCAAGAAAGAGAGAAAGTGTGTGTATGTGTGTGAGAGAGAGAGATGCAGATGTGTGCATGTGTTTGTATGGGCAGGTTGAAGTGCTTATTTGAGGTCAGTGGGAGACCATAATAATATCAACCTCTACAGCACTTCTCCTCATGCTGGCTCTCTTTGCTGATTTCCTGAGTGGTATGGCATTGCTTCAAATATGCATTCATATTCAAGAGAAATTCTGCTATCAGAAGCAGAAAAACCCAACAGTTTAAGCGTCTCAGAGTCAAGCTTTTGGATCAGTTACGCTCTGGATAACACGAGTGTCATTTGAGCTGAAGGACATGCTGTGCCACAGCTGAAAACAATGGATGTAGCTAATCTTCTGAGCAGAGTTTTTGTTCCCCACTAATGACTTAAAGCTGGCACAGATTTTGTAACAAACAGCATGACACAGTGCGTTTAAACTAACAGAATCACTGCTGAAATCTGATTTCTTCTATCTATCAGTTTATATTGTAAATACTGAGATACATAATACATATTTAGACAATGAATTATGGAAATATAAAGCCCATATTCTAAATTAAAGATACACATTAACAAAGGAACTCAATATACAAACGTCCAACAAAACTGAACATTCAGTATTTTCTGCAGAAATGTAGAAAGCAGATCCAACACGGTGTCTATTATAATAACAGTTTCTGCTCATATGACATGATTTTATTGCTAGGCAGAGTTTGCTTAATTTTGCCAGATCTCAAATTATAATTTGGAATACCACAATACAGCTAACAATGTTGTTTTGCTTGCAATTTACTGTGGAGGATGCAGGTGTTTCCACACCTGCAGAAATTACATTACATTACATAACCTTACACAGACGTGAAGCTAATGTTCTTCTCAGGGTGAATGAGCAGGTGCAATTTGACTGTCTTGCTATACAATATGTTGACAGGTTGAGGAAGCACTAATTGAAAGACACTGACTGGCTCCAGGGATTTAATCCAACTGTTCAATGAGTCCAACTGTGAAGTGGTTTCTGTAATTACTGTTTCTGTACAGTGTCTCAGATAAAATGTCACCTTTTAGGGTCATGCAAATGACAGTTATGCCAATAGTGGCATCAATAATGGGCACAGGTATTAAAGCCTTTCTTTAGTTTTGGTGTTGCCATAGTGTTTGTTATGCAGGGTATTGATTATCCACTTGTTATTGGTGTAATCTTACCCTGGCAGGAGTGTGCAAAACTATTTATTTAGAATTTTCTAATGGAAATTGAAAATGGGTTCAGTGATTTATTGAAACATTCCTGAAAATAAAGTACAACCCCAATTCCAATGACGTCGGGACGTTGTGTAAATAAAAACAGGATACAATTATTTGCAAACCTTTTCAACCTATATTCAATTCAATACACTACAAAGACAAGATATCTAATGTTCAAACTGATAAACATTATTGTTGTTTTGCAAATCTTCACTCATTTTGAATTTGAAGCCTGCAACATGTTCCAAAAAAGCTGGGACGGGGGAGGCAAAAGACTGGGAAATTTGAGGAATGTTGGAAAAACATTTGTTTTGAACGTTCCACAGGTGAACATGTTAATTGGAAACAGGTGTTTGTCATGATTGGGTATTAAAGGAACATCTCCAAAAGGCTCAGTCATCCACAAGCAAGGATGGGCTGAGGTTCACCACTTTGTGAACAACTGGGTGGGCAAATAGTCCAGCACTTTAAGAACAATGTTTCTAAACGTACAATTGCAAGGAATCTAGGGATTTCATCTTCTACTGTCCATAATATCATCAAAAGATTCAGAGAATCTGGAGAAATCTCTGGACATAAGCAGCAAGGCCAAATACCAACACCAGATGCCTGTGACCTTCAATCTCTCATTGGGTACTGCAGTAAAAACCAACATTATTCTGTAAAGGATAACAGTTAACATAGTTCGGCTCTACATCTGTAGTGCAAGTTAAAACTCTACCATACAAAGCAAAAGCCATATATCAACAACACCCAGAAACGTCACCAGCTTCTCTGGGCCCAAGCTCATCTGAGATTGGCTGATGTAAAGTGGAAAAGTGTGCTGTGGTCTGACAAGTCCATATTTCAAATTGGAAATCATCTTGGAAATCATGGACGTCGTGTCCTGCGGGCCAAAGAGGAAAAGGACCATCCGGATTGTTATCAGCGCAAGTTCAAAAGGCAGCATCTGTGATGGTATGGGGGTGTGTTAGTGCCCATGGCATGGGTAACTTGCACATCTGTGAAGGCACCATTAATGCTGAAAGGTACGTACAGGTTTTGGAGCAACATATGCTGCCATCCAAGCGACGTCTTTTTCAGGGACCTTATGTCAACAGGACAATGCGAAGCCACATTCTGCAAGTGCTACAACAGCCTGGCTTTGTAGTAAAAGAGTGCGGGTACTAGAGTGCCCTGCCTCCAGTCCAGACCTGTCTCCCATTGAAAATGTGTGACGCATTATGAAGCGCAAAATACGACAACGGAGACCCCGGACTGTTGAGCAACTGAAGTTGTACATCAAGCAGGAATGGGAAAGAATTCCACCTACACAGCTTCATTGAGTTGTTCCTGTGAAACTGGAAATGCTTATTGAGTGTTGTTAAAAGAAAAGGTGATATGACACAGTGGTAAACTTGCCCCTGTCCCAGCTTTTTTGGAAGGTGTTGCAGGCATCAAATTCAAAATGAGTGAAGATTTACAAAACAACAAAGTTTATCAGTTTGAACATTAGATATCTTGTCTTTGTAATGTCTTCACTTGAATATAGGTTGAAAAGGATTTGCAAATCATTGTATTCTGTTTTGATTTACATTTTACACAACGTCCCAACATCATTGGAATTGGGGTTGTATAATATGGCCTATAAAAGGCAACAACAGAATTTGTACTATTCTAACAAGCTTGAAATAGCTGCTAATAGTTGGTATAGCCAGTTTTATTCTTCAACGCAGCCTGAACTCTCTTAGGCAAGCTCTGTTATAATTTATTTAAGTAATCTTCAGGATTGTTCTCCAGGCTTTTTGAAGGATATTCAAAGCTCTTTTTTGGATATTGGCTGCCTTTTGTTTTGTTCTCTGTCAAAATGATCCCACACTGAGATTTGGGCTCTGGCGAGGCCAATCCTTGAGTGATAGTTTTACATTGTGTGCTTTTCTATCCATGCATGCTTTTACTGCATTGGCGGTGTGTTTGGAATCATTGTTATACTGAAAAATGAAGAATGAAGAGAATTAGACACTTTACAGATGGCATTGCAGGGTTATCATGATGGTAATTTTGTAAAGCTGTTCAACTGTGTTTTGGCTGTAGACACTATTTTACCTCTCTCCTCTGTACACAGTGACAACAACTTGAACCAAAGAAGATCCCCGCCCCCACTCCCCCCAGATATGCTGAGACTTCAGCTAATAGCTCTTTGAGTATCACCTTGTTGATGCCAAAATGTTATGCCTGTGTTATCTTTTTTTTTTGCAGATTTAGCTAAAAACATATACTTGTGGTGGGGATCATTGCATGAGGATGCTTGCTAGTATAGCTGTCTATTAAGTCTATGTAAACAGACCTATTTTATGGCAGCAGAAAAAAACAAAAACAAACATAAGCATAATAATAATAATGGCTGAGCTCCATTAAGTAGCACAGTAAACGTTCACAGAGAACCAGCACACATAAAAGCAGCGGAGTGCAGCTATTGTTAATATACCTGCTTTAACTCTGGTGATGAGTCAAAATATCTGTTTGTGACTAACGTATGCGCACAGATAATAATTAAAAACTTCTTTTAAATTAACTTTCAAACTGAATTACAGGGAAAAGACAAGGAAAAGATAATCAAGCTCATAGATCTTTTATTTCCTGAAGCTTAATAAAGATATTAACTGGAAAAGACTGAAACATTTTACTGTTAACTTTTCTGCTGCTTCACACTTTGTAATTCTAATAATTTAATGTACTGCTGTCAGCTAATGAGAAGATGTTACTGACTGTTGAAAAGATGTTCAGTTCTCTTGGGAGGCCTAAAGACCCTCTCTTCTTTCTCCATCTTGAGGATTAGCATCCTCTGTTTCTATAGTAACCCTCTTCAATTAAGAGACAGCCAGGATCTCGCTGTTAGCCAGCAAGGTGCTAATTGATACTGGATTTCATGTCAGGTGGGGGTTGAAATGAGAATTAGGGAAAGAATTTGTGTGTGTATGAGAAGCCACTGACAGCTTTTGGATGTTATTAGCATTGGGAGAGACATTGCATCTGCATATAATTATTGTGACTTTGATTGGATTGGCTTCTTTTTTAAATGGCTGATTAGGAGAAAGAGGCTGTGTCCTATACAGAGGGTATTAGGAAATGTGCAATCATCTAATCTTTATAGCTGCATTAAAATTGCTTGTGTGAGTGTATAACTTGTGTCCCTGGAAAGCCCTAATTCAGACAGCGACCGATTGAAATGGAGCAGCAAACCCTTTCCCCCCTTTGTTCTCCTTGTTTTCCCAATCCATCGCTTTTGTTTCTATAGCTCTCTATAGTACTTTCTGTTTTCTTCTGCAACCTCCTAACACTCATGACATGAATATTTATATGCATATATATGTATATATACATAAACACCAATAGGTCACAGTGCACAGCAGCTGCAAAACAGTCTTTATATCAGCAGTGTGAATCATCATTAGCACACTGCACATACGCTATGCAGATGACTTTTGGCGAGATAATAAATTAGCACAAAGTGTTCCACAAAGCAAAAATGATCCATAAGCAACGATGTAATGGTGCACATCATATGATGTGGTAACACACATTAAAATGCAGCGAAAATTGCACCTACAGTAAAGTACCATTTGCTCATAATCCAGTCTGCTCTCCAGGTGACCTCACAAAATGAGCAGTGCTCTACAAATGGATGATATAAATCTCATTTTGCTTATGCCTTGCAGCAGAATTACAGCGCACTGGCTCAATTAAAGCAAAGGACTGATTACGGGCAGGAGAGAAATCAGAGTGGGAATACTGCGGAGAAAAGTAGACAAAACTATATTTAAACTGCCGAGCACATTTCCTATTTTTAAAGGGGTCAGAATCATATTCTAGCGCCTGTCAAATTTGTTTGTTTTCTCATTACTCAACTTCAGAAATATTTTTTTTCCTGGTAATAATTTGCCTTCCTGCAAAGCATGAAAATAGAACAGGGGAAAATTGCACTTCTATCATCTTAAGAGATTGCTGTTTTATGTTTCTGCAAATCACATCTCAAGTGAGAGAGAGAGTGAAATGTTTGCCAGAGGCTTTAATGTGGCAGGAGTTCAAAATTTACTTGTCTGTATTCCATCTTTCTTTGTAGTATTGCAGCATTTTTCCTTTCTTAGTTACAATTTCTCACTTTTGAACTTCTATTTTTAGCTTCCTTGCGTTTTGTTCTGGGTTTTAGGAACTGCTACGTGACAGCATGCACACAAGACTCTGTAGAAGTTGTTGTGAATGTGATTAATAGAAATCTTAAGAGGATAAAACTGTATTTCAACATTACACTGTTGTTACCAGTAAAAATGAAAACAATAACAAAAAAACTTAATTAAAGGCCACATTCTTTCATGTATTGTAATATAAGATATTTTTTATTAGAAATAAGTCACATTCATTTTGTGCTGTGAAAACTGTACATTTACAGGAGGTAAAACAGAACATTAAAAACATTGTGACGAGAAAGTACAATCGGGTTTTCGATACAAGTAACTCGAGGTATGAATTGGGCTTTGGGTGGGGCAGAAAATTTTGACGGGGCAGGGGAATTGACTGGTAGTACATACTGTTGAGTTACCAACACTGTTACAGAAGACATGAGGTTCAATTACCCATCGCTACACAGCTGAGAGTAATAACAAACATCCTGGAACACAGTTATGTGATATTCATAGGCTATCATTCATTCTATATAATGCTCATTTTTTCTCAGTACTATCATCTACCTGTCACAGAGAGCTCCAAATATGGAGCCTTGTGCTAACAGATCTCTAGTGAATAAATTCTTTGAATTACTAATACAGATTTGTTATACAGTATTCTCATAAAGCATCTATATGCTCAGTAAATATGAGGAAGATGGTATAAAAATTTTGAAACATTAGTAAAAAAAAATCTCGGCCTAAATTATATTATCAGTCTTGCTTGAGCATCAAGCGCCCATCATATTGCACTATATCACACTGATGGCTGAAAACACAAATGTGTTGAAGTTTTGAGGACCTGACGCTGAACTTGGAAGTCATTCCAGAGCCAGGAGCCTCCTGTTCTGTCCAAAAGTCCTGCAAGGCTGAGAAACAAAAGGGCGATGATGAAAGGCCTTTCTGAACCCTTGAATCCACATGTTCAACATGGAAGAGCCTGCATCTTGTGCTAGCTGTGAGGGGAGGGTGGTGTCCCCAGCCACCTCCTCACATCTCTATCCAGCATTTTCCAGAGTGCACTGCTCTTCCCGCTTGAGAGTCTGTGTTCCTTCTGGTGCTGGTGTTTTGGTATCGAAGCAGAATACTGGAGGAAACCAGCAAATGGTAACTAACCACCACCTCCATCACCACTCAGCATTGTTTGTCCCGATGCAGTCCATATGGGCTCCGAACACATTATGGTCGCATTTAATCCTTCTTTTTTTTTGAATAATGTCATAGGTCACAATACAACAATAAATCGTGTGCCTGACACTTCATGAGGAAGGAATAAAAAATCAAAATATGATATTAACTCAATAATGACAGAAACAATGCTAATCATAACACCAGCAATAATAATTGGAATTATAATAGCCATGGTGATAGCAAGAGTAAGAAGCTCTATCAGCGTGATTAAGCTCTCCAATAGAGGAGTGTGTTTTCTTCTCAGCACAGAGAGTCATTTTCAGCTCTGGAGTTGCAGTTCCAGATGTAAAGCAGTACAAACAAACACACAAGCTGAATAAATAAAAGAAAAAGATTAATAAAAACAATAAAGTAACCCACTTCACAAAAGCAAAATGTATGCGCCCATCAGAGTATTGGAGCATGAAACTGGTCCCATATGCTCTCTTTGCCTTGTCCTGTTTTTTGGAAGTTTTTTTTTTTTTTGGCTGGAAGAAAATCAGCCAGGAGTTCCGGCTGTTACTCCCAAGAAGCAGGGAGAACGTGCCGTTTCAAAATTGTTCACTTTTTCTCCAAAGTTGAGTTGAAGGAAAAAGAAGCACAGACCTGTCGACCACAGCTCTGAAACTCAGGCTGTGGCGCTCAAGAAACTCCCAGTGAAGCATTAATGGAACCACAGACAGTCCTGGTCCGTGGACTCCACTGATCACTCCACTACCCCTATGACCTTTACAGCACTCTAATAAGAGATGCTGATAAGTCCACTCTGAAGCTACATTAAACATCCCCTCCACCATCACTTCCACTCCTCCATCCCTCCTTCTCTCCCTTCTTTCCTGCTCTGGCTGAGGGTTTGAAGACATTGATTCTGGGACCTACTTTCTCACTTCCTCTCTTTCTTGGCTTCCCCTACACTATCCATGCAGGATCCCATTCCCAAACCAAAAAAGGTGACCGAGGTGAAATTAGGCGGCTTCGCTAGCCCCCTTCCTCCCCCTCAGACCTCTGTCTGCAGGTCGATGATGTCCTGCCCCACCAGAGGGATGGTGGTGCTTGTCTTCTCCCACTCCACAGAGTGCAGCTCCAGAGGCGAGGCAGCTAAGGGCTCCAGGTCTTTGCGCACCCATGCAGGGGGTGATGACGGTATTCCCCGGACTCCCTCCCATGGCCTCTCCAGAGGACCTTGCTGCTTGTCCTGTAGGAGGACAAAGAGAGGTCAATTTAGTGTTGCTGTCACTCGTTAGCGCCGGGCAATTCCTGATCTAATCGAAATGAAATGGGCTTCATCAGAGGTGATTTTCTGATAATGAAAGTCATTTTTGTCATTTGGGGAAAATTACTCCTCTTTGAGGCATGTGCGCTCTATGATAGTGTGTCTTGACTATAGGTTGTAAATTTTGAGAGTGTGAGGTTGTATATAAACACTCACGCTGTGGTTCGTTTTGTCACTTCCTCCTGAAGACACACTCCATCTCACAGACTGTAAGAAGGAAGGAAGAAAATACATCCTTATTCAAATGACCTCAAGGCTCTTACATCCATAGTACAATACACTATGTTGTACAGTGTTTTAAAAGGTCATTTTCACACCACGTAATCTTTTTTTTTTTTTTTTTTTTAGCAATAACATTGCCTCTGTATTTCCCATTTATCTGTGTTTTTTCAATTCCTGAAACATAATGTGCATGGAGATGGGTTACAACAATTACATCATGATTTCTTACCTTGCTGTCAGAAGCAGGAGACTCTCTGTCTTTCTCAGCATGATGTAGCTTCCTATTAAGGTCCTGGAACATGTTCTGGTGGCGTTTCTTGGTGTGCATTATTTTCTAGAGTACATGTAAAAAAATTAGATTAGTGTATTGTTGCATTGGATTTATTATACAAGTCATTTTGTTAATGTTTTCAGAGACAATATCCAAACAATATTTACCTCAAAGTCCAACTCAGCATAACGAGATTTCTGTCTCTGTGAGAATAAGAGTGAGAGGAAGAAGGCCAGGTCAGTTTTGGAAACTTATTAGAAATCTGTAAAAGGAGACTAAAGCAACTATTCCATCTTCTCTTACCTCCAAGGAGCTCATGGAAAGGGTGGAGATGGTCTCACTCTTGGACATCATTGAGTTCATGGACTCGAAGGTGTTCTCCAGGCTGCTGTGGGTGATGTGAGACTCACTGGACATGTTGTGGATGTTCTGGATGGGGGAGTCTCTCTCTGAATATGACACGCTGACTTGATCAGGGGGGATCGACTTCATTCCAAAGGCAGCCTGAGGCTCTGCAAACGGCCCGCCGAGGTGCATGAGTCTGGCTTGCGGCAGCTGCTCCACGCTGATGTTGTACTTTGTCGTGTCATCTTTGGGCTTAGCCCTCAGGGTGGAGGTAGTGTTGGGCATGAGGACGTAACCGCTGCCATCAGAGACACCACCCTCTGCCTGAGCGAGATCGGCGTCCAGCTGCTTGAAGAGCTCTCCCTCGCAGACATACACAGGTTTTCCGCAGGATGGGTCGACTCCTCCCGCCAGGCGGCTTTTCTCTCTCTTCAGGGTAAGGGTGTGGCTGGAGTATTCAGGAACCGCCTGCATGTGACCTTTACTGGGGTTGGATGGCAGGGTGTGGTAGCTTGAGCCCATGGGAAGGGGCATCTGAGGAGGAGGCATCTTCTCTTCGGAGGAGCTCTTCATTCCTTTTAAGCAGAATTGCAAGAGAGAGAGTTAAAAATAATGCACGTCTAAGAAATTTGGTCCAATATAAATGCTCTCTTTTTATGCAAGTGCAAGGCTCACTTATATTGAAATGCAAATGGAAAAATGGTTAAGGGCAAGAAAGGAAAAAGTTGATGTAAAAAGGGGCTCACCTTGTCTGCTTGAATCTCCATCCTTTTCACTATCAGACGGCTGATAAAAGAACAAAAACATTCTATCAGTGTTTAATGTATGCATATATTCATTTAAGGGTAAATTCAAGAGGCACTCAAGACATTAAAAAGGCAATAAGCCAAGAAATTTACCATATGCTGGGTGTGGCCATTGTGCAGGGAACTGCCAGAGTCTCCATTTCCATCGTCCTTGCGGTCGACTACTCTGCACTTTACAGCCTCTTGAACCTAATACATGGAAGGGTGGAAAAATTGAGAAAATTGTCAATGTTCTACGTTAGGTAACCTGATCAAAAAAACAACCAAATCAAACCAATTCCTTTTTATTTTTTTTTTACCTTGTCTTATTGATTTGTTTTCTTACCTCTCTGCGCAGAATGCAGTGCACCATGACAATGATGAAACCCTCCAGTGAGTCGAAGACGGCAAAGAGGATCTGAAAGAGGGCTGAGCGGCGGTCTGTGATGGCCAAGACGGCAGACATCCAGGTGAGGGCCAAGAGAGGCAGAACCACGCAGGAGCTCCACAGTGATGCCCTGCAGCGGGAGAGAACAACAGATTAGTAACAACTTCAGTTGTTTGATTGTGCGGCGTGATATCAAAGCACATCATCAATAAACCTGTAATGGCACTGATAAGGGCGATAAGCACAATACTCGAGTGTGTTGAGAAGATCAATAAGACCTACCCGGCTCTCTCCTTCAGTTTCACGTCGGTGATGCCGTCCTTGGATACCAGCTTGTTGAAGACCAGAATACCAATGAACATATTCACCTGCATGCAGGAAAAAAATACATGGATGAAACAGTGTGATAATAGGTGATGCATTTACAAACAGCTATGTATGGTGATGGATTGGGATGTCAAAGTCAGAATACGAACCAGAACGACAGCTGCAGCAGGGCCTACAAATGCGTAGAGGAGTCCACCCTCAAGAGAGAGCCAGCAGCTAGAAATGAAAAGGAAGAAGGATGTTAATTCTTTAGCTAAGATAAGAGTTTTCTTCTCCCTCAAAAAAAATTCTAGAGTAAAGAGAAGTGACAAAAACTGAAGGCTTAGAGTAGACTTACTAGTTGACAGTGCCATATCCCTTAGCTTTTGTAAAACCCACAGACACAGCCACCACCAGTGCAGGAAGGCCTGCAAGACAGAAAAAGGGGAGAAAAGTTAGATCATCAAAGATAAAAAGCTATGGAGAAAACAAATGATGCAACACAGATTTTTTTTAAAAAGAGAGAGAGATGAGCGTGAAGACGCTTACCCCAGCCTAAGCACAAGAAGCGCTTGCGGATGATGCGGTTGCGCAGACGACCAGTGACAGCCATATAGGACTGCCAAGCTTCTGTCAGCACCCAGCAGAAAGAAGAGAGGAAGAAGAAATGCAGGAATGCAGCGATGAGAGTGCACACCACCTGTGGGAGCCCGGAAGGAAGGGAGAGATAGAAAGATGAGAAATCTGTGTCAATCCCCTAAGCAGTAAATTGTAAAAAGAGAGGATAGGATTGCTTAGAAAAGTGCCTTACCTTGTTGCGAGCCTGAGTTTGTCCAACAAGAATGAGGGCATTGGAGCATATAATGGAAAGGCAGAAGTTGATAAGGATAACGGAGCGCTCTGAGCGGATGTACCTAGAGTTTGGGAAAGGTGGAAGGAAAAAAGAGTTGAGTTTGGCAATGCGAGGGCAGAAGGAAGGGAAAAACACAGAACACGGCATAAAATATTAGAGGCTAGCATGGCTGATCGTTGCTCGGAGGGATACTTACTTCCACACGGAGACGTAGATGATGATGAGGAGCAGCAGGGTGAGAGAGGAGACCCCACAGCCAACGATGAGAGTCACGGACGGGAGCAGTGCCTTGTCCATGATCTACAGAGAGGAGACAAGACCAAGCATGCCTCTTAGAGCTGATTATGAACACACATGCACATTTATGCAGAGAAGAAACCAGCAATAAAAGCCACACACACACACACATACACACTCAGGATACTAAGCTTCTGGGTATGCGCTATCTGGAATAGCAGACAGCTCCCCACAGGCAAACAGTTGAATGGCACAATCAGGCCACGGCTGAGGCAAGGTGACATGTCAGAAAGATGGAGCAGCGAGCTAGACAAATGGTCAGGGTCACTGCATTTCTCCACTGAGCATTTGAGTCAGCAAATGAGGTGAAAATGATACACACATATCTCTCTCCATTAGGCAAGAACGGGGTTGCTCAAATCCCAGGGGCAGTTCAGGTAGGGTTGCCGTAATCAGTCCTTAGTCTGAGCTGCTACAGCGACAGTCTAATCACTGACAGACATCCTGCGCTCGTCTTTTCTCTCCCTTGTTAGCTGTGCCTCCGAATTTTGGTTCATATTTGTGCCAACCAGCAGCTCCTCATCCATCCCCGGAGGGGTGAACAGGTGGACCATTATCACCTGTGCATTAATCTGCCACCACCTGCCCTTCTGATCTCTGACAGCAGCTTGGTGCCTGCCGCTGCCAGCGGCGGTGACCATCCCATGTTTCAAACAGCCCTGTCACCGAACCTCTGGTGGGGGAAACAGAGGAGGGATTGTTTTTTGTCTGTCGTCCCTGCTGCTCAATCACCTAGAGGGCCAATGGGTCACTGCTGTGCACACAAATCTCATCTCCTTGAGACTTCAAAACACCCTTGCTGCTTGGCTAACGCACCTGCAAAGCCCCCAGAAGATAATTGTGCAGTTTCGCACAATTTGTGTGCCCATAATCTCTGTCTAACACCTACCCTCGTGGCTTTAATAAGGGTTTAAGTTAATCTAACACCTCTGATCAAGTTGTCATCACCACAGAGAGTGTGATTACTGGTAAAAAAATCTCTCATTGACAAATGCTGCGATTGTATTTTTAATAATGTGTTGACAGGGAAAAGACAGATAACAGCTGCAAAGGGTGAGTGAGAAAACTGCCCTGAAATGAAATAAATCTGCAGGTATCAAATTAGCCCTGATAGAGGAGAGCGAGATAGACTCTGCTTTGGCCTTCATTTGATTTATGATGGTGATAAATTCTTGTATTGCGGGGCATATGAGAAGCACAGCTTCTAATACGTTTACCACTGTGTCTCCAAATTTAAATGGTACAACACGGAGCCTTGAGGGATTGTTCCTCTTCATCTCAGTATTTGCCCCACATAGGGTTTTTCTCCCCCCCTGATATTAAAGCACTACAATGAAGTCCAGCCTGTGGCAGCCAAAGACTAATTTAGTGTGGCAAATTTGTTTCAAAATCTATCCAGCTACATCAGAAGGGGCCCAAAAACAGATGGCAGATAGAAGTGCATTGTATTTTTTGCCCAGACTTTACTAAATCAGGCAAAGAGAACAAAAGGGTTGATACAGTTTGTCCTGACCCCTTTCTTTCTCATTCTCTATATCTGGGTTGAATCTTTACCATGGGCCACTGACTAGAATTTAGAAAGCCAGCTTGACCTACATATGAGGCATGTCTTCTGCCTGCCCTTCACCACATCGCATCAGCTACTTGTGAAGAAATCTAAATGTGGAACATCTTAACTCGTGCACATTTTTAAGGTGTTACTTACTAGCACTAAGTAGTGGTTGAGGGAATCGGCCGTTCAGGCTGTGGGCTGTTCCCACAGGACCATGGTGTTTCAAACACCTGCCTCAGAACTCGTGAAACGATACCATTGAATGAGAGCTAACATACTGCAGTGTCTGGCTGTTTTTCCGCTCCTCTCTATTTCTGCCTTGTGCGTTTGGCTTGTGTTCTTTATACAGTTTGTAGGAAGATGTTATTGAAAATGTCCACAGCGCACATCAAAGGATGGATGAAGGGGGGGGGGGGCATCAGTGCATGACCAGACGTCTGTCTCTCATTGGTCGCCTCTCTGGCATTTCAGACTTGGTGCTGTGGCCATAGAAGAAGAAGGAGGAGGAGGAGGGGAATGGATGTAATCGAGAATTCAGAGATATTGGCAGACGGATGATTGGCGCAGCTGCCTTTTTAGTGGTGCGGGGGGATGAGGGGAGGGCCGTGTGTGTGTGTGTGTGTGTGTGTGTGTAGCCTGTTACAAATATTGGAGGGACTATTTAGACTGGCAACAACAAGGCAAATCAAATCTAGGATGTAAACAACAGGTTGGGGAGGAAAAATGACAATCCTCAGTGGGGATTGAGCAGCAGAAAAACACTGCATACCAAATTCACTGGTTGTTTGTCTTACTCCTGCCTGCACACTTAAGGAAATAAGCAAAATTTGCGCATTTAAACTATACATTTCCTCAGACTAATGGACATCTGTTGATTGTTTATCAGATCGGAGATGGACAGACCATTTCCTCTGTCCTGAGGGGTATAGGAGAGAGGAGGAGGGGATGTGACTGTGTGTGTGTTTTTCCCCCCTTCAGCATCTCAGTTATCAAAAATCACACAGGCCGAGTTTGCGCTGCAGAAGCCGTTACCAAGGCAACTGGAGAGGAAGATGCTCTAGAGGCAACACAGTCTAAAGGGGGAAAATTACACATTGTCTTTGCGCATGAAATAAAGCGATGCACAAGGGCACATTTTGGTAATCAGCGCATCGGGCATGCAAGCTGCACTAACTCCGTATAGTTTGGACAAACGTGCATTATTCATAACCATAATCGGACAATAAATGCAATCCGAAGGGCAGAAAGTCATTTTTATGGTGTTGAATTAATCATTCGCAGGCGATCTTTCTTCTAATACAAGCAGCTAGGCATGAACGTATTTCCTACTGCAGATAAAACATATATCTTTTTTTTTTTGTTTTTATATAATTTATGTAGCTGCAACAAACAAATCATCATCAAATTAACACGCACGAGCAAAATAGAAATAAAAATGTGCACGCCCGAAACGCAACTCGCAAGGTTTTAATTTCAAAATCTAAACGTAATCCCCGCACATCAACATGTTGCTCCGCTAAATATACATAACCCAGAAAAAAAGCTGCAATTCTCCGATCAGCGGCACCTGCACGGAGACAAAGGAGCGCTGGCAGGCAGCGCTACAGCAAACCGCTCGAAAAACAAGCACTGTACGTTCACACTGCACCGCATTCACAAGCACACTGCACTAAACACTTAACATGTACATCGGAGGGAATAAAGAAGCTTATTTTACGATCAGATGGATAACTTACCGAGTCGAAGTTGACGTGCGATAAAATGGCGAAGGTGGAGAGGCTGTCACACACGCATTTGGTTCTGAATGAATGAACGGGCACCGCTCTGCAGCTCCGAGCAGACCAAGACCCAAGCAGAGAGGAACTGCACAGAGGAGAGGGAAGGCAACAACGGGTTAGGAGAGGAGAGATCAGAGAAATCTCTTGTGTGAATGTCTCTTGATGGATTATTATTATTATTATTATGGTTTTTGTTATATAAGTGGTGGGAAAATATGTATATATAAAACATATCTATGTATTCAAATCCCGTTTATGTGAATAAATGTTTTTTTCTATAACATACTAAGACTGAACTGTTTTATTTTAGAACTTATTTGCAGGTTATTTTCTTTTTGATGGGTCCATCTGTGACATAATTAGTGATAAAAGACCTTCATAAAAGTCTTAATCTCCAACAGTTCTTGCTACATACTATCTTTCTTCAGCAGACATGAGATAAAAGGCAAACAGATGTCCAGCTTATGGAGGACAAGAAGACAAAGGACAAGATGTTCCCTCTTTAGAAATAGAAGGACAGGAACATGGTGGCGATGTGAATTGTGATCATTTCTCAATTTTGAGGAAGCCTACGCCTCAGTGCCACATGTCAGATGCCAGAGAGCACAGAGGACTTGAAGGCAATGACCAGCACCCTCAGGCTCTGACTGGCTGGTAAACAGAGAAGGGTATTATAGCCAGGAGGTCCAGTCTGGTATAGATTGTCATGGGAGGACAGCTGCAGGGTAAAACTATTATGACTGTCTACATCTAAGTAGGCTGGGCTGCACTTTTTAATGTGCACTCTGTTTGAGCTGTGATAGGCTAAAGGTTGCATGTTGAATTTGATGAAAGGCAGGTCTTAAAAAGCATGTGTGACCCTATTAATGTCACAAAAAAGCTGCAGATCATTTTATCTGTAGACCAGTGCTGGAGAAGCTAATGGACCATGTCCTGCGATGAGAGCACTCTCAGACATATGCAGCTCTGTAAGCAAACAGCGACCCCCCCTCAACTCTGCCATCATCCCGAGCTCCATCTTCTGCCATTTCCATCGTCTCTATCCTGCCATTAATCACATCCGCTGTCAAAAAAGAATCTAATTTGACTACAGGCACATGCCTTCTCTCTGAAAGTATACGAGTTAATTACATTTTCTCAGTCTCTGGTTATTATGTGAGGTGCAGGTGTATTTTCTTATCAGTCTTTCTGAAGTATACAAGTCTATCTATATGCAAATTGTCCACCTGTGTATTGCTCAAGAGTGGCATAGTGGGTGTGGAGGCTGACTGATCCAGGGCAAGTCATTCAAATGGATGTAAGCATCTTTAAAAAACTAAACTTCCAAATGCCACAGACATTAACCTCAGCGGTGGCGTATGAGCATAACTGAGAGGAGAGAGAGGGACAGTGTCCATCGTCTTTACACTGACACTCTGCAGTTGGCCTAAAGGTACAGCAGTGAGCTCACTGTGATGCCAATAATGAGGTTAGAGGTGTCGCCTTTGTATTTCTCCCTCTTCAGGATGTGGTTAGTTTAAAGTGACGAAGGAGACTGTTAGATCAAAGTGAAGTGTCACTCAGCTGGAACCAGTGTGGCTCATTAGGGCTGTCATTTCTCGCATCTGTGTGCTTTGCAGTAAATGTGTCAGACAGCTGATTGAGGCCTGAAGCTCCAGGCATGGGGCTCAAAAAAAAATGAACATGTTGTGGCATTCCTCTGTGTTGCTGTCAAAGTGATTGACATGCAAAATGGATGAGAAATTATTGCTCTCTCTGCGGTGAGAGTAAGATTAACAGAGGGTAGTGCGGGGGGAGTGGAGGGGGCTGAATAGCTATTGTGTGGACGTCAGCTCTACGTGAGGAGATAAACAGCAGCTAGCACCAGATCAGGTGACGAGACCATGCAGGACTTAAAAAAAAAAGATGTGAGTGATGGTTAGATGCACATATAAGAAGAAAAACAACTTTAGTCACCACTTACGTTTCGCTTTCGTCCCATGAGAGGCATGTCTCGTTTATGGTGCCCTGCAAGAAGAGGCAGATGGAGAAGAAAGTGTGAGGAATGGCTACAGAAAAGGCAAACGCGTGGGTTGGGACACCTTACTATAAATGTGTGAGATGCAACAGCTTGCTGTCAGCCACCTGCCCACATTTCTTACACTCTCTTATAAAAGCATGCATGAAACTAAAAACAGCTCCTTATCAGCTGCAGAGGCTAATTATTACGCATGATTTGTCATCATCATCATTCACCATCATCATCAGCAGCCGGCCATTTGGCTGTGCTGTGATCTTCCCTGAATTTCAACTGACACAAGTAAAGTAAAAGTCACAGTGTCACTGAAAATGTCAGTAAAATGTCAGGCCTTGTGCGCTGTAGTGAGCAAACAGCCAGAGGGGGGTGATATTTATTCGTGAGGCTCCATTAGTTTGGAGAACCATTAGGGACTCACATTATGAAGGTGGGGGAATTCGATCTCAACGGGGGATGACAGGAGAGTTGGGTTGGGCTTGACGATTACTGTCACCACCTTAGAATTGAGGAGGGTGGTGTTGCTGTGGAGAAAGAGGACATTGCAATGAGACATTACAGCAGAACGAACGCGGGTATGGTCTGATGTAAGGCTTAGCAGTAAAAATGACTCATAAATGGAAGAAAATACAGGAGGATACAGTCAAAGGGGCGCCATCTAGTGGCTATAAAATGTATTTCATGGAAGGCCAGTTTTATACACATAAAAGCAGAGAGATTGTATTACCTCTGGAAGGACAGAATGGAAGCAAGGTTTCTGTAGAGGACCATGCCAGTCACAATCGCATCGCTGTCATCTAGAAAAACACAAACAAAAAAAAACATGTTCACAAGGCTGCATGTTGGCTGATCTCCCCCATAAAATAAATTATGTAAAAATGATATAGATACACATGTTTGTTAATTCTCACCTGACTGCTCAATGGACAGAGCATCACGGGACACTGTGATCTTCTCCTCAGAGGTCCTGACCCAGTCAGACGTGTCTCTCCAGCCCTTCAAAGTGAAGGTGAAGTTGGAGCTTGTAGCTGGAGAGCGTTTGTGAATGCTCAGCACTGAGAGGAACAGAAATTTAGACATTATGGCTTTTTGTTAGTAAACAGCACTCAGAGGTCATCTATTTCAACTCTGTGTTTTTTATACTGCAACAGCTGAAAAACTGTCTGAATGAATTGATGCAAACTGCGCCAAGGACACTGTAGTTTCGTGTGTAGTGCTAGCTGACCATAGTAGTCACTTCCCACTAAATTCTGTGAGAATGTCACCTTCACTGAGCCAAAACAGCCATGCAAATTGCAGAAAGTGATTCAGCGTGTGACGTTTGTATTTCACGCTATAGCGCTAATTGAAAGTTTGTGCAAAAGCCACCACATGCATGTTATGCCAAAAATACCGGCGCAGCATTTTGGAGATGGCACAAATTCTCTGCTATAGCTGATGAAGATGACAACCTGCTGCCGTTTGTATGTTCAGATACACAGCGGCGAGATTAAGATTGATGGACTCTCCGGGTGGAGAAAGGACAAATCACTCTGAGCAGACATGAGAGGGACAGAGAGAGGCTGGCAGAGGAAATTGGGGCTCACCTAAATTCTCAGTGGTTTCATAAATTTCCTGAAAGCCACTCATTTGCATCCCAATCATGCTCACAAACTCTTCAACGAGGCGGAGGAATTCCTTAATAGTGGCACCCATCTGGTTAAGAAAAAGACAAAAGAGAGAAGGATAGGAGTCAATAACAGGTGAATTCAGTTGATTGAGTTTCATTGTATAAAAAGCGTGCAAATTGATTTAATTGTGTAGAAAGGCACAGTCGCAGTTCCTTAATTACATGTTCATATCTAGATTTCCTGTCCCTCTGACTGTTAGGGTTGTGATTATTCTTTCAGAGTGCTCTGCAGTGGACTGAAAAAAGAAGAAGAAAAAATGTTTCTTGCTGCTATGCAACCTCGGAACTTCCTTAAGGCCATAAATGGGCAGGCTGTTGATTCATACTGAGGTTTTTTCGTCCACTCTCTACCGCTCAGTGGAAGGGAGGGCTGCCCGACTTGCGTGTTTCTGACGCAGAACTGCAGCGATGTGGGCGCAAGGTGTGTGCTTGCATGAGATGTACAGCTTGTGTCTCCCTACAACAGCCATCAGTATGTAGGATGGCATGGAGGCTCACAGATTGCCGAGTGGGAGTAGTGATTTTCCCTGATTCAGTTTCTCTCTCTCCCTTGCTGTCACCTTGACGTGCTTTTCTCTATGTCGCAAGTGGCCTTAGTAATCCACCCTCCTGTTTTTCAGTTTGTACATAAACACGTGTTTACAAGATGCGGTGGGAGTTTTCTGCTTTTCAAACTTTTTTATCTAAAACGTCTTGTCTCTCTTTGGGAACTCAATTAGTAGGAGTTGTTTCATCACTCGCTTTAGCAGGAACACTGACAGAGCATCATGTAAGTGGGAGGGGGGAATATGTCGACAGGTGGTCAAACAAAACAAAGTTCTGCTCGGCCTGTTGTAAGAACAACTTAAGAACATATTTAAACGAACTGGGAAATGCTAGATGTTAGAGCCATGATTCTAATTATTTTCTTGTACATAATCCCATCTGGAGAATGTCATGAAAATAGACTCTTTTTCTCCAGCTTGCTCGCATCTACTGTGAATCACTTGTGTATGCACCCCCTTATCACCTACCAGCTGTGCTTCATCCCATTTGTCACGATGTTCCTCCTTCAGTAAGTTGCTGATGGTCTGGACGTAGTTCTGCAGATCATTAAATAGAGGCAGAGGTGTAAGAAGGTGCCAACACCGGTGCTTTTTGAATAGCCCGCTAACAAGTCTTAAGACCTCACCTCTATATCGGCGTTGCCCATTCTCAGCCTAGTTTCTTTGTAGAGTTCGGTGGTGTTCTTCAAGATCTCCATGATGGCCAAGATGTCGCCGCTGTACCTCGCCCCTTTATCAGAGGAAGTTCTCAGGCGTGAAATCACCTCAGCGACCCCGTCCACGCTTTGTCCCATCTGTGCTTTGGCATTGTAGTCCCTCGACTACAACAGAGAGTCAAGAGGTTACTCTGAGCCTTTGTGCTCCCCAAAAACAGATGAGGCACTTAGGATTGTAATTAACTGGGTCATGTTTTTCAGGGCTTACCAGCATCTGAATGTTTTCATAGTTCTTGGAGACACACTTGATGTAAGTTGGGTTCTCCCAGGAGGCGAGGCCAATAGCATCAAGAGTGCAGCGGCGCAGAATCAGACCTGTTGTAAAGAGAAAGCACATTCTTGTTTTTGGCATAGTGGGGGGTTATATAGTTTAAGCATCCAAGGGGCGGAAATAAAAACTACAAATCACATCAAACATCAGTGTTACTGTACCTGAGGCATCAGCAGGGCAGCCAGTGGCAGCCAGGTCTCCAGCGGGGGTTTTCTTCCACACAACATCGCCAGTGTTTTGCTCGGGGCAGATCTCATGGGGTTCTGACAGGTAAATGAATCAAGTGAGATAAGATAGGAAATGTATTTTCTTTTGTATTTGGGGTGCGCTGTACTGAGACTGTGTTTATTTGTTGTATCAAGACCACTAACCAGGGCATCTCTTTTCATTGCAGCGCTTATGCTCTCTAGAATCACCAGGGCAAGGTTCTCCTCCAAAGAAAGGCCCTTCACAGACCCTCTGTCTCTGCTGGTTGCCTCCACCGCAAGTCTTGCTGCAGCTGCCCCATGAGCTCCATTCATGCCAGCGTCCATCAACTACGCACAAAATATTTTACAGCATTAACTCTGTACTGTGATATGCCTGATTCACATCTTTTTTTTGTTTAAGTGAATTAGATATATAGATATAAATATATATATATATATACATATATTTACCAGGGCACTCTTTCAGGAAGCAGTTGGCTGTCTCTTTCCAGCTGCCGTGGCACTCTGAACCCCCGTAAGATGGCCCGTTGCACTCCCTGGTTCTCTGCATGGTGCCATTGGAGCAGGTGGTAGAGCATGGAGTCCAGGCAGACCACTCATTCCAGAATCCGTCCACTAGAGGGAAGCAGAAGAGCATGCACGCAGGAAAGTTATAACTTTGTGAAGACATGACAGGCCCTCAGGCCAGAGGCATCATAGCACAGTCACCAGTACATTAACATTTCACATGACCTACTTTTTTGAGTTTAAATGAAACAGAAAATTGGAGCTCAGTAATCTGCCCTTCAAGCATGACTGCATGTACCTTTCAACCTCTAAAATCCACTCTCCTTAAATAGAATACACGCAATTACACTGACCAGGGAAGCCATCTTTCTTCTAATGTATTTTTAAATAAATTACTCAGAAATGCAACTAAGATTGAAGATTGACTGACAACAGAAACCAATTTTCATATCCTATTTTTATATTCAAGAGCATAATAACCCTGAAAAAAGAAAAAGAATCAAAATTGTTATTAAATGCTGTCCTGAAATTATAAAATAGATGTAATAATCTTCATGGTCTTTAGAAAATTTGGTCAAAATAAAGAATTCAATTACAGCAAATAGGCGGCTAAGGATGACTTAATTTCCTAAACATTTCAGTTTCAAATTGAATTTATAATCCTCTCAGTAAATGACTTTGCCAACTCTCTGTTTCAAACACTAGCAGTGATTTAGCTGTGGAAGACAGAGACATCTGCTGATAGTAAAATGCAACTGCAATAAGATTTTATTCTGATTTAAAAAATAGAAGGAAAAACACAGACTAAACCAGATGTGAACAAAGTAGGGAAAAACTAACAAACTGCTGCTGTGACTTCAAAATGAGTTAAATCTTTTCAGTACATGTGTAGGTGGCTGAATGACCGTGAGCACATTATGAGTCACTGGCAGTTGTTATAAAGCTACTGACTAATGCCCACAGAGGATTTTATTCTGATGCGTCAGATGTAATATCAACCTGCCACTGCAGTCGCTGTTTGTGATGGTGGTGATGCCAATAAGTGGCTTAATTAGCTCTCGTCTATGAATCACTTCGCCAAGGGGGGTTAAATATCATATTCAGGGTCAGTTGTCATAGATTTTTAAGGACGGTAGTAAAAGAACATGAGTCCAGTAGAACTCATTTGATGAGGATTACGTATGTCTTTTTTATACTTACACTTAAATAAACACTTACAGGTTCATGACTCACCTGGGCAAACAGCAATGTTGCAGAACTTTGTTTGCTTTGAGGGGCCACGGCAAGGCTCTCCGCCATTCTGGGGCTGCTTGCATGTGCGGGTACGATCACGATAGCCGCGGCCACATGTGGATGAGCACAGGCTCCAGGGGGTCCACTCATCCCAAGCACCATCCACTGCACACAGGTAACACAAAGGGGTATTTTGATGAAGGATATTATAGAACACAGAATGAAAATGTAAGCTTTTAATGTCCTGGAACATTTTGTAAACTCTCCACTAGGTGGGGCAGTCAGCTATGTGGAAGATAGTGAAGTTTCCTTGATGATGATGACAGTCAGCCCTTTTTCTCAGGCTCTTAATCTCAGTTTGTGAAAGCTCAGAGATGTCTTTATAACTTGTCTGCATCTCGTTATCTACTTTACTTTTGTGATTGATGTTGCATAAAGGAAACTAATTAAGAGATAATGGCTTCTACTTGTATTATGCACTTCAAAGACGCCAGGTGTCTCTGTAATTTTCTACATCTCACTCTCTCGTTTTTCTCTTTTCTCCTTCTGCAACATTAAAGAGGATCAACCAGGGACTCACCAGGGCAGACAACTGTGTTATTACATGGCCGGTTCTCACGCAGGGGTCCGGTGCACTGGGTGGTGAATGAGGAAGTAGCACAGACACGGGTTCGGCTCTGCCAGCCCTCCCCGCAGGTAACTGAGCATGCACTCCAGGGGGTCCACTCATCTGTAGTAGCATCTATGAACATGATATATTAGAGGGTCATCACAGCCCCTTAACACTCAGAAATGTTAGGATGATAATTGGATGCCCTGAGTAACACCTTTGGGTTGGATCACAGTGCGCAAAAGTGTTAAGAAGTGCTTGCTTTCTCACCTGTTTGGGTGGCAACAACTCCATGGTTAGAATCATCAGCATTGTCCCTTCTCAACCCAATTATGGCCCGCAGACCCTGGCTCCTGTTGCGCTCCTTGCCTGAAAGAGTTAGAAAATTACGCCATTATACTACTTAATCTGCATCATCTGCACCATTGTTCTCAGTTGCATGACTAAATTAGAGCTGGGCTTACCAATGCATGCCTGAGAGTTGCAAGCCCGCCCTTCCTCCACTGTTCCCTCGCACGCGGTATCATCAGGCTGGCAGGTTCGGCTGCGCACCTGGACTCCGCCACCGCATTCCTGACTGCATACGGACCAGCGGCCCCAACCAGACCAGCCCTCTGCAGGAAGAGATAAGAGGGAGAGAGATATTGAGCAAAAGTTGGAAACTTAAATTTTTGTCATGTAGCTGATTTTTATCACATTTCCAATAAAAGAACAGGAAGTGAGTAATATATGTTTTCTGTACAGAGAATGAGCAAGGAAGATTCTTTATAAGCAATACAAGTTGCATTTGAAATGATGAATGTTTGCTTTTAACCACATGGTGTGAACCACAGCAGAGCAGTGTGTGTGTGTTAGGCTGACTGGTGCGTTGCTATGACAACCTCAAGTGCAGCACTTCGATTTCTGGTGCCAGCTGGCTGCGAGATCTTTGTGTTCTTCTCTGCCCTGGGCTAACAGACAAACATGCCCTCTATCTCCCCCTAAGACTAAGCCTCCTTGTCAAGCATCTAGATAAAATGAAGCGCTGACTGTGTGTGCAGTTCAGGAGGTCCTGCCACTTAGGTGTGAACATGCACTGGTGAATTTCTCTAACACCTTTGATTTACTCCTCATTACTCTGCAATGGTTAAGTACACAACCTCTGCCTATGGCCCCGCTCTGCAGACGAGGATCATTACCTTAGCTCCTCTTCAGACACACACGCTAACAGACGAGTTGCAGAAAGCATGCAGAGCTGTGGGGTCCTGCACAACATTATCTAACCACCCTCAAAACAGTCTGACCTATTTGATTATTGCTAAGCAAATAATAAGCAAGGCAGAACATACTTGGGGAAAAAGGGGGGATTGAGTACAAGTCAAAACACTCAAGTTACAAACTTACTGATAATCTCAGCATCACGTCCATTGTCTTTGGGAACGGGAAGGCATTTCTCAACATAGACACCGCCTCTGTAGCAGCTTCCTGGCTTCCTCTTTGGGACCTCCCAGCACTGGCAGGGGGTGTTCATGATGCCACAGGGGTAATCATGGGTGCTACTGGACAGGCACTTCTCCAGCCACTGGCACAGCATCTGGCAGGCAGGCATACTTGGGTTCCTCTTCCCCACGACCAGAAACTCAGCCTTGAACTCGCTGACATCATTCTCACCGTTCACAATCTGCAGGCCGTTTCGTGGAGCAACCTTGCGCATCTGCAGGAACTGCTTGCTTGACTCCAGATAGGTGACAGTGGTTGTACCATCGCACAGCCTGACAACCTCATCGAAGCTCTCCATGCCCAGGTAGGTGCGGGAGGTCTCAATGAAGGAGTCGAACTGGAAGGTCCGGATCTGGCGGGGCACGCAGGACTCAGTGGGCTTGGTGATTTTCATGTAGACGGTGTAACGGCGAGGATCAGGATTCTGCAGGGTCCAGGAGCATGGTGTGGAGGGCAGGGTGGTCGTGGAAGTGAAAACACCAAAGAAGCGGCTCTGTTCCAGGGTGGCACAGGTGGGAGAGGCAGGTCCAGAAGGAGTGCAGGAGGTCAAACCGAAGAAGAGCAGGACGAGGGCCACACAGGGGCCGGTAAGAGCTGACCACGCCATTGGGTCGGCTTAGATAGAGGATGTTGGTGATATATCTGTGATTTCTGGTTTAACCAGGTCGTTTCTTTGACTTCTTTGTTGCAAGTTACTGCACTCAGATCTCTTACTTATCTTCACAACCCCTCTCAAGAATTGTTGGATGCTTAAGTTTTAGCAAATCAGACAATGTGCCATGTCTGTATCAAAGAGGAAGCTGCAGAAAAACAGAGAAATAAAGAAGAGGAAAAAAATTGTCAGTATGCACTAACATCTAACTAATCAAAACAAAACACCACATATTAGTATGCATGAGAGGCGCTTTCTTCAAATACAATGCATTTCTTCCACTTCCATGATATGCATTTTAATTGGCCCTATTGTCAGACTAATATTTATGCATCAGGAATCTGCCTTTGATCTGTATCACAGCGTTTCGGGGTATGTTCAGTGATCTAAAATGCCCTGTTCTTCGGGACATAATTACTCAGGCAGTGCAATTACAGTCCTTCACAGCAAGCTGGTATCTCCAAGCTTTTGCTCTTTCCTCCCACACACTGAACTGTACTGCGAATCGTGTGCGTCAGTCTGACGTTCATACAAGCATTGCCACTGGCAACCACAGACGCCTATTAGTTCCATCATTTGTGCAATGCGCCCCTGCTATTGAGTGGTAAACAAGTGAAATGGTTAGTCTGTGTCCATGGTGAAGTGTGATTTCATATCCTGCTATGGCATTTCTAAAATTGCTTTTGCATTACATACCATTGCAGTGAGTGAAATGATCTATGCAGCTATGGTGACTAATGCTTGTCTTCTGTGCATAATTAGGGAAAAAACATACATTTTAGGTGAGGTGCATGCACATATCATACCTGTGAATCACTGAAACCCACTCTAGTGAAGCATTTAATTCTCCTCTACTGAAAGGCTATATGCATGCACATTAGACATCTGCTGCATTCTTTACTTTTCTTTATTTTGCCTTACTAATCTTGCAGGCATGCTTTGTCCAGAACTCGCTTTATCTTGTAGAGACTCCAACCTTTGCCACTATATGACTAATCCTGCCTGGAGAAGCAGTGCACAGTCACTACAAAGTCTGTGTAGTTCACTGGACTCACAGAAGAAATGGCCAAGATGCTCCCTGAGCTCAGACGGGAGGACAAAACACTGTTGCTCAGCAACACCTTTCAGGGTTATTCTTTTTCATGTTCAGCTATACTTGACTGATTATTGTCAGTGCAGCCCACTGAAGATATCATCCACTGCGACATTTAATACATAAGCTGTGATCAGGAATTGTAAGATTTGTGTATGCAGGATGCTAAACATGTTATTTCAGTAAAAGCCTGTATTGGCTATATGTTGCCGTAGGGTTAATCATAAAGGTGGGGCAGTGACACAGCCACACAATTGATGCCTATAGTGGCAGTCACTTTGAGAGGCACCTGCACTTTTCAGGCAGAGAACTCATAATTACTTTCCTCACATCTCGTTTCACCTCCCTCCATCCCTCCTTGCCTCTCGCTAACCCTCCCTCTCCTCTTTTGAGCAGCGCAGCAAAGACCTCTGCTTTGTGTAGGTGGGTGTCTCTCTCCCGCCTCCCAACAACCGGAAGCTCCATGAATGGGCATCGGATGAGACGCAGAGTGAAAAGAAAGGTCCAGCTGTCTTTGAAAAAGTCTGTGTTGCTCTTTTTCAACATGCCCCCCCCCGCTCACCCTCCCCATCCACCCCACACCCAATCTTTGTGCCCCTTTCGTCTTGCTTTTTCCATTTGCTGTCGTCAACAATATTTTTGCATAGCGGGCAGCCTAAAAAGCAGGCAGATTGTCGTTATGGAGACGGGGTTATTTTTTGCAGATCAGTGTGAAACACACAAAAAGTGCAAAATAACAATCATGCAGCATGCTGTCTGTTTTTGCTGGCATACACAGTTCCTCTATGGCACATACAGCAAGTTTTACATTACTCATGTCAGGTGCAAAGAAACAATTATACTTATTAATGCAAAAAGCAAAAAAGCAACCATTTGATGAAATGTGACATATTCACTGGCTTTTAAGAAACACATGCAGATGTTTAATACATCTGCATGAGCATCTTGGCCAGGTCTCTCTTGTAAAAGAGAGTTTTGATCTTAAAGAGACTTTTACCTGAATAAATAAAGAACTATATTACTGTGTAAATCAGAAAGTTATGATAACTTCCATGGGTTGTAGTAAGCACTGAGTTCTGATTTGGTTAAGATGTGACAAAGAGGATAGTGGTGAAATTAGTCAGAATACTATCTCCCAGAAGATATGTTTAATATTAAAATCCATTAAGACAAGCCAATTACTTTTAATCTGATGTAACACTTTGAAAGCAGATACGTTTAGTTATCTAGATTTGTATCAACTGAAATGTGAAACTTAAGCTTTTCTGTCTGAATGCTGTTTGAGATGGAATCTGTCTCCTTCTTCACTGGTAGATTTGTCTGTGTATGTATGTTTGAGTGCAGTAGAGGAAGGATAACAAACAGATAATCAGTATTTCTCGACCTCTGTCTTTTCTTTGCAAGCTGCTCTCTTTTGCTGAACCGAACCAAAGAAAAGCAATTTCTGAAGCCATTACCGATTGTGCTTCATCCACAAATTGCTCGCTTTTTTGTTTGCTGCACCCATTGCAAGTAGTTGCACACGTGTGCAGGAAACTAGACCACTGGAGATGGCTTTGCTGCAAATCTGCGTGACAGTAAAAATATCAAACAGCGAAACTCAACCGATTGCTCACATGGACTCTGGGCACCTCGAGGCACATTTTGAAGAGTGCATGTGTGTTAAATAAACTCCGTCTGTAGGTTTTTTTCAGGGATGCAGACATTTCTTTTTGCTGTGCAAAGTCTCTGTCTTAGTTATGTTTGAAATCCTGCTATATGGAGTAGTCAGACGATGTAAGCTGTTGAGGGCATCACTTAAAAAGCATCTGCAATAGTTAACTGTTCTGCTTTATACAGTTCAGAAGATTCTAACATCTTTCACAGCCACACCCAAATCCTCCGTGTAGTCTAAAAGATACAGCTATACCAGAAACTTCTGTCAAACAACCTGTTGCCAAAATCAGAGCGGCATGACAAAGTACTATCGCTACCCTTCCAGGATTGTTCAGCTAGAACTTTCTAACAGTTCAGAGGAGCTGTGTGGATCAGCTGTAGGGGCTGTTAAAGGAACAAACACGGGTTACAAACAAGAGCTGAAGAACTACAAAGAGCAACAACAAAACGATTCGACAGAAACGCTTTGCACGAACAGATCAGAGCAGATCACTGACAGGCGAGAGTTTCAGCACCACAGACAGCGACTTACAAGTGAGAACAAACTCCGCTGCCGGAGGACAACACGCGTACACAATCACTTTGTAACTTTCAGTGTTCAGTGTCTTAACAGCATGTTAAGATATGAAACATAGAAAAAACAACCCCGCACTCACATATGGCACGTTTAAGAGATGAAGCAACGAAAGAACGAAAAAACTTGTGCTCTTTTCTTACCTTGAAAACGTTTTCTTTGAAGTCTGGTCAGTGGCTCTCTAACCGATCGCCCAGGTATCTGGAATCTGGACACGGATAGCAGCTGCTGAGGATATCTCAAAGTCTGACCCGACTCAAAGTCTTGAGATCTGCGCTCTGGCCAAAACTTTCGCAGTGTTTGACGCCGCGAAAAGGATGCGCCAGGTCCAGCCCGACCCAGGAGGGTCGATCCCAAGTTTCAGTGCAGTCCACTCTCACAAGCAAAGAAATATAAAGCGACTCTAACCAAACTCCAAAGAGTTTACTACCAACTTTGTTTAGTTGCTATATCCAGAGAAACTGGTGTATAGCGGAGTGACAAATTGGTTGTATCGGAGCTCCAGCAGACAGTCCGCAGAACCAAACGCCGTGGTCTCGCTTGTCTTTTCGCTCTAAGCTCCAGGATAAATGTTGGTACTTCTACTCCCGGCTTCGGAGTCTTCTTGCTTGTGGTCTTTGCACTGCAAGTGGGTCCAGTCTGAGTGTAGCTTGTGGCCTCCTCTTGGTCGTATATATCCAACCCCGCCCCCCCTGCTTCAAGTTGGAGTTTGTGCGTGGATGGAGTACTGAAGTGAATGAGACAGCACCAAGACGGGGGGGGAGTGTGCGGGGGAGACGTGTTTGTGTGCGTGCGCGCGTGTGTGCGAAAGTGTGAGAGTGACTATGTCAGCGCACGGAGGAGGGAGGGAGCCTGAAGAGAGGGGAGGGATTTGTGCAGGGAGACAGAGACAAACGATTATGAACACCAAACTACGCAGATATCAACGCAGAGCCAAAGGTACCGGAAAGAGGATCAACGAAATAGGTGTGCAGCCACGGGGACGACATAAAGAGATGAATTGTCCTCACATAAACACGAACGCAACACAAGACTTTGTGTACGCGAACGCTGCACGTTGAAAGATACATTTTTGAAAAACGTGGCTTTACAATAATTAATATGACATTAATTATATGACATTTAAGATCATATAGCGAACATGATTATGTTTTTTAATGTCAGACACATTTGATTTGTGGCTGAAGCTCATCCAGCCGTTCATTAAACACATCGAGGGACGATCCCTTACTTTCGATAAGGGAAAAGTAAAAGTTGTTAAACGGTCATGTGGGGGTATTTTGCAAGCTCACATGTGCATCGAACATGATGTATGCAAACACGGCGGCGGTATCTCCTCGACCAATTGAAAGTCGAGGTGTGGTGCAGACGGTGTGGTAATGCAGGAGGAAATACGGGCGCGCACATTCTTTCCGTCTGTCTGTCTCGCTAAAACATACACACACACTCTCACACACGCACACAGGAATAGGTGCCCCCCCTCGCCTCCCTCCCTCTCTCCCTTACTCTCTCTCTCTCTCTGGGGATGTGGGTGGATCTGGGTAGTTCTCGAAGTGTGAAAGGGATAACCTAATGTGGGTGTCTGCCTGTTGGTGTAATGTTGGCTTGATTCCTCTCCTAGCAGAACTACATGACAGAAAAAAAGAGATCGGAATAAATAAATGACTGCCCAAACAGCATGATTCAGGAAGTGTAAAGCAGAGGAGCTACAACAACTGATCATCAGTCATTGTCCTTTTTTGTATTTTTTAAATTCTGTCCCGCAGTTTCATCGCGGCTAGTAGGAGTGAGGAGTCATGCGGAGTTGTGTTGTGATGGCATGGGAATCTTCTTTAAGTGGGGAGTCACCACAGACTTACAAAGTAATACATTTAAAGGGGTGTGTTGGCGCATATTCAAGTCAGGAAGGGACCAACTTGACCCCGTAGCTTTGTGGTTAAGGTGACCTTCAGAGCTGAATGTGTTTTTTGTATGACTAATCTGGAAATGTGGTCTGTTTTGCACATTTTCAGAATGCAATTAAAAAGCCAGACATGGCACCTCTATCAAGATGCAACTAATATCCTACATACTGAATTCTGAATGAGACTAAAACTGACTAGAGTGATCATAAACAGTGTAACCCCCCCCCCCCCCCCAAACAACACGTTTTTTTGAATAAACTTTATAACTCTTTCATATAACTGGGACAAAGTTGCATTTTGCCACTGTTTGACTCACTTGAGCTTTATTTATTCTTTTTTTTAAGTTTTTGAGGAGAAAATTTGACATTTCAATTAATCATTTGCAGATTATTCACCACTCACAAATGTCTAACATTCTCTGGTTTCAGCTTTTACTATGAATAATTTTAATATTTGTTCCATGTAAGTAAACTAAATGTATGTATTTTAGAGCATTGGAAATAAAAACAAAATTCAAGGCATCTAACAACAATAAATAAAACCCAAGCTGACTTTAGTTGGTTCGTAAAGTACTTTTGCTCTTTGTGCAATGTCACATATTTAATTGTAAGAGTTTTGAAACTCTACATTTGAAGGTAGCGTCTTTTCTTTTCACGGAAACTGTCTGAACTGTCTCTTTTGCGTGTGCCAAATCCCTTCAGCGACTTACACTTAATGACATTTCACAGAGTTATGAGAACAGCTGTAGCAAAATTGTATTTGTTTTTTGGACTGAAGTCAGCACACAGGCTTGTGACGCTGGCGTTATGAGTAGGAACAACAGCGTTTGTATTTCTTTACACATGGGTGACACAAACTGTCACTGCAAAACAACATCCTGTGCATCATATTACAAGCCATGTTCGACATTTATAAAGCCACTTGTCACACAACACAAGTCGGGCTCCCTTTTACTGTAGATTATCCATTAAAAATCCATTATCATCATATCATACTGTCTACAGTAATTGCAGTTCTTTTGAGTTCACTGTAACCCTGTCATTAACCTGCATTTACTTGATGTTAGTCATAAAGCTACATGTTGTCTGCTCTCCTGTTGCTGTGGATGCTGTATCCCATAGCAAGCATCCTCTATAATCTTTCATACAGTGTCCCATAACTTTTCACCCCTTCAGTAATACATTTATGTCACGTTTATTCAGATAGATTATACTTTCTTTTCTTCTGCTGTCTGAGCAGAGTGCCTTTGAGTGGAAATACCAAATATATGTCCAGCTGTGTGATCAAATGAGCCATTAGACGTCCCAGCATGTGAGAAGCCGGGGACAAGTTTGACCCATTGTTCAACAACTACCCTCCCTCATTAAGCTTGCCTACTGGGGATGGCAGACTTAAAGGGCCAGGATATTTTTGTGAATTTTGATGAGGAGTGGATGCGGGTTGTGAATAAAAGGGTAAACAGTGGTAGGAATTCTGACTGGAAGACTCCAGACAGTCTGGGCAAATAAATGTAGAGCGTGTTTGTTCACTGTCTACTGCTTACCAGACCTTTCCTCACCTCCAGCTACTAAAGTAGAGCTGCTCAAAGGCCATAACCGCAGCTGTGCAAACGAGTGCATGCCTGCAGCGAATGTGAGAGTAATTAACAAGCATGCACCATGGCTAATAAACAGTGATCTAGCTCAAAACAACTCGTGACCCAAACCGCTGCATTTAGTTATTTGAACCTGTGAATGCTTTCTGCTTTGCCGGCGCTCATTTGCGAGGGAGGCGTGGGCTGCTGCAGGCACAGTTATATAAACAAATGCCCATATATGCCATTGTAACAGAGGAAAAAAAAAGTTTTGAGGAAACACCACTGCACCTTTCTACCTTTCGCCTCCGCACTCTGTTCCACATGAGCCAGGACAGCCCTCTTACTACACAAGTATTTCGGAGGCGAGAGGACCGCATGGGCCCAGAAAAAGCATCACGCCCAAACGGAGGCAAATCCCCACATACAGGTGACTCACAGGATGTAGTTTTCTCAAGGAACCAGGTGATTTAAAAAAAAATTGGTGGTTTGATTGTACTTTAAGACCTACAACAGGGTACATTTACGACTCTTTCAAAGATCACAGCAGTGTCAGAAAGGTATTTATTTTTACCCAATTTCAGCCATTTCAGCTTTGCACCTGTGCTGACTAAGCCCAGCTTTAGTTACACCAAAATGACTGACGTTATTTCCCATGCTCAGCTCCTGGTTTGCCTTCATAGACCAGCAGCTATGAAGGTATCTGAACTCTAGATGGTGCTGTTTTTAGATGAAGCTGCAGCATGTTGTGCTGGCCTCCTGTTCATGTCTAAACCAGCAGAACACAGAGCTGGGCTTCTGCATTAGCAAAGCTCAAATTATATAAACAAATACTAAAAAATGAGTAAATATGGAAATAAAGGAAAGATTTGGAAAACCGGTTACTACTTGACATCCATGTACATTACATACACTGCAAAAATCTGGATGAAACTGGAGGGACAGACATTAAAGAGGCTTTAGACTTTTTGTCCCTGTTACTCTTTGGCAGCTGAAGTCTCAGTGCTTACATTGATAGTTCAGTCTGAAATGTGCTCAACTGCAGTCTGCTTGAAAGAAACACATCTCATGTATCCTACAGGTACTTGCATAACAAGACAGCTGTGCCTGTGTGCTGAAGCTTTTTGTCTCGTACAATTAGCGTATTTGCTGAGACTCTAACTAAATAAGATGCTGCACAAATGATCTGTTTCATGCTGCACACTTGCTGTAGCTTTAATACTCCTGACAGCTTGAAAGAAAGGCAATGAACAACACAGAACAGGAGATACGGATGTTTTTATTTGCTTTTCCTTTTTCACAGTGGAGAGCAAAAGTAGGACACAGACACAGTAGAGGGTGAAAAAAGGATACGGTGGATTGGTCCTCGTCCAAAACCAATTACCATGACCTGGGCTTGCAAATCACCCCTCACAAAGCAGACAGCACACCACTCTGTTAAAGAGGTCTACATCCTGTGGACGCTACAACACAGATGAACTACTGCAGTTCATCTTTTCTCAAACTCACCCGAATCACCTGGAAAAGTTGTGGAAAGAGTGCATTTACAGAACAGAACAAAACAAAACAAAAAGCCCACAATGCTTAGTGCCTGAGAGTAAACAGTTCAGCAAATGCTGTAGTTCCTATTGTAAAAGAAAAATAAAATAAAACACAACTATAGCAGAAACAAATCCAAAACTACATGTACAGATGTAGCTGGTAATCTGCTATACGATACAGATAAATAAGTCATAGAACACTTTCCTAACCAGGGTGTTTAATCTTAATCTGGAGGTTTTATAAATAAATATTTTCATATTTTCATCCGGTAAAACAAAGTTGATCCCATTAATCTGGCACATGTGTAAACTAACTTTTAAATTGATTTTGTGTATTTTTTGGCCTTTATTCTGAACAGAATGGTAGAGTAAAGAGAGAGAGAGCAAAGGGAAATAGCCCATGGCAGATCTGAACCAACCCCTGGAGAAGCCTTTTTAGCCTTCTCCGGCACCCAGTGTGAATTCACTTTTAAAAGTCAGCCAGATATGCAGTTCTTAGTTCTTTCTTTTTGCGTATGTGTGGTTTTGGCCAAAGTAGCTTGAAACAAAAGGCAAAAACAGAAATCCTGGTGGGTGTCTGCTGGCATGAGCAAGGCAGGCCTCCAACAGCTATGCCTGGCGTGGATTTGAAATTCTGCTAAAGTAGCTTTAATGATATTTTTGATGCTCAACTTGCTCTTAAAATCACTGGAAGATAGCTTTTATTTCAGATCTTGGTTAAAAGTTGCACACACATACATGTATAAAACCTAAAAATGAGCAGTTTTGCTGTAAAAAACACGTCTTTACACTTGCAGTGTGGCATAATTTCCATCTAAATGACCACCTACTTGCCTACATGCCCGTCATTGTTTATCTACTGCCACTTCATGTGTACTGATAGTTAAAGTAATGGTTTCAATTACTTGTTATTAGTGGGAGTACTGATAAGAGCTGCCTTGAAAGTGAAAGCAAAATGTGAGGAAAACTCACTTCTCAATTCAAGAATTTGGCTTACATCTACAAATAAAATAGATCGTACTCGATATAATACCTGGGAATTTGCATTTAAACATGAAAACTGATTTTTTTTCCACACAATGACCTACTTTCAGTGACAAAAGGAGACCCTTCACAACTAAACCTGAGAAAAAGTGCGAAAAGAATATCTTCAGAGGTGTCTTTCATGTCACACTTTCACTCTTATCACCATGTGCCAGTCAGACTTTTGCTGCTCATCATTTTTCTCACCTTCTTCTTTGTCTCCATCCTTCAAACACTGATTGACAAGAGAGCAACAACTGCCGCTGTCAGTCAGTGGACACATCCATACTTTTTCTACCACTTATCCAATTTAGGGTTGCAGGGGGGTGCTGGAGCCTGGCTCAGCAATCACAGGGCAAGAGGCGGGGTGCACCCCTGATAGGTCAGTGAGTGGACATGTTTCAAAGCTAATCTTGTGTTTGATGGCAGGGTGTTAACCTCACATCCCTTTCTCTAAAGCGCATCACAAACTCACTGAACCTCTATAAAACACAGCTTTAAAATGTCAAAAGCTGCTACACTCACACATAAACCATAACTCACCTTTAGAGTGGGGAAAAAACTGTACGATGTACAAGGACATACTGTACCGCACGGACAATAAGTGGCAGCATGAAAACAAACACAAGCTGGCTGTTGTTGTTTGGGTGATCTACCTTATATAACATCATATTATTGTTATTTTGATTTGGTTAGCCCCCCCACTGGTAGCTCTGTAGTCGTAAGAGCATAATCTCATTAGATATTGCATTACACACACACACACACACACACACACACACACACACACACACACACACACACACACACACACACACACACACACACACACACACACACACACACACACACACAGAGGTCATAGAGGAAGATTGAAGTTCAGGAAAGATTATGTACTAGAAAAACTAAATACGCACTGTTTATTTAACCAAGACAACAATCTTCCTGCAACCTTAACCAAATAAACTAATTAAAGTTTCCACACAGTTCTAGTAACATATCCTGGATGGCAGGATGGTAGATAAATACTTTTTTAAGAGAGAGGTTGAGAGGAAGGAAGATTATTAAGGAACGTTTTAAAGGTCTCAAGGTACTTACAGTTCACACTCAACCACACTAAGATGGTCTCACTCCTCACAATCAATATCCCTCAGGGCTCATCAACTGGTCATTAACTCCCCCATTGTGTCCACTTCCCGTTTTTCACTGCAACGGCTGAGCGTACTGGGTGGCAGTAGAACCGTTTTAGAGATCAATTTGGAGACAGAGAATAAAAAATTGACTTGAGACAGAAAATTGATTTTTTCCCCCCCTTTAACATTTAGCGCATGCTGAATTGAACCCCCTAGATTTTTCTCAAGAACAGAAGCGAAATCACCCTGCCTGTCCCCATGTTAAACCAAGGTGGACGGGCAGGGCGTGCACCCAAGAAAACTATGTGTTTGTGTGGGTTCATACCAACAAAATGAATGATATGCATGGAACATAATGTTCACTTTGATCCAGTGGAAGCTTTCCCACTGTTCATGACTTCTCAGCGACAACAATTACAGCGAGCTAACAGCACGCACCGAACTGTTCTTTGTCATCGCCACGTCTGTGAAAGAGCCAAGATTCATTATGCACTGATAGGGCAGGTGGTGTGAATTTAATAAACACCAGGGAGAGAGAGCGAAAGAGATGTAGGCATGCAGGAGAATGACTCACAGGAGTTTCGTTACACTGAGTGCCAGAGGAAGGCCTCTTCACAACAGGTCCCCTCAGAGGAAACAGATTTGGCCGCAGGAAAGACATACATGGTGTTACCTGTGGATGAGTAGTGCGGTGAATCCCAAACAAGTAGAGAGAGGATGAAAAACCTGGATAATACAAAAGCCAGGCTGGCCTTGAGGGTCTGACTCATTTCTTGCTTAGCTGCTGAAAAGAATGACATAAATGTAGAGGAATCAAAGCGACACTGACATAACATTTTTCATTTACCTTGTAAATCTGTAACTAACACATCAGAAAAAGTCAAGAATGTACAGAAACTAAAGAAACTATGAGTAGGTTTAAAGGGATGGTTTTAGGAGAGATGCAACCTTGCTATCCTATGACGAATAATATGAGAAGCTCATGCCGATCCAATAAACATAAGACGACAGTCATCGGACAGTTTGCTGAGCTTTGCATGAAGAGACAGACTCATGTGGCATATACTCATCAGCCACTATTAGGTACACGTGTCTTAATTCTTTGTGGCATAAACTCAACAGGATCAGGTCACATGAGTGCAGTGAGCTCCCTGAAACATGTTTGACATAATTTGAGTTTTGTGACATGGTACATGTTCCTTCTGGAAGCAGCCATCAGAAGATGGGTACACTGTGGTCATAAAGGGATGGACACGGTCAACAACAATACTCAGCCAGGCTGTGGTCTATAAATGGTGCTCGATCGGTACTAAAGGGCTCAAAGTGTGCCAAGAAAATATTCCCCACACCATTACACCACCAGCATCACCAGCCTGAACATCGATGTAAGACAGAAGGGACCCATGCTTTCATGTTGTTTACACCAAATTCTGACCCTCATTAGACCAGGCAACATTTTCACAATCTTCCACTTTTGGTGAGCCCGTGCAAATTACAGCCTCAGTGTCCTGTTCCTAAATGAAAGGAGTGATACGGGGTGTGGTCTTCTGCTGCTGTAGCCAGTTTGATTTAAGCTTCATGTTGTGTGTTCAGAGATGCTTTTCTGCATACTGTAGTTGTCCACTGTTGCTATCCTGTCAGGTGAATCAAATTCAAATGAATTCTATTTATATAGCACCAAATCAGGACACTATAAAGCACCTCGAGGGGACTGTTGTTTCCTAATCCCATATAATTGAAATGAAATGAATTCAGCTGACTTGAAAAGTCTAATCATTTTCCTCTGACCTCTGGTATCAACAGAACATTTTTATCCAGAGAACTGCCGCTCACTGGATGTTTTCTCTTTTTTAGATCATTCTCTGTAAACCCCAGAGATGGTTGTGTGGGAAAATCCCAGCAGATCAGCATTTTCTGAAATACTCAGACCAGCCTGTCTGGCATCAACAACCATGCCATGTTCAAAGTCACTAAAATCACCTTTCCTCCCTATTCTGATGCTCATTTTGAATTTCAGTCTACATGCCTAAGTGCATTGAGTTGCCGCCATGTAATTGGTTGACTAGATTTTCACATTAACGCGCATTAGTGAAGTGACTGGTCAGTGTAATGTTTACATGATTTAAAATTAGTATGATCCTTTTACATGACACACATTTATGCCTCTGTGAAACATATTTTGAGAAGTTCAAGTTCTATCAGGAAAACAAGAGAAAATCTGAGAATGTGTTTTATCTTAAAATGTCAAATCTTTCCTTTGTAGATCATTTTCTCGAGTTAAAACAGTTCAAGAGTCTTATGCAAACCCGAAAAGAGAGTTTTACGTAACGTGAACATCGCACTTCGCATTTGGCATTTCATAAGATTATTTCCATCTTATTAACTCTCGCCAGTTTACAGTTTGTTCTCAAGAAAGTAAAAATACTCAACGGAAGGCGCAATGGCAGCCTAAAAATATTACAGACATATCAAGATTCAAATGTGGTAAGAATGCCATTAATGAGTTTTCCCACACAGCTCCATGTCTCTATGGGTGGCTACCTGCAGATCAAACATTAAAACGGCCCCCCTGTGCTGCTTGGCTTTCATTCAGTGAAAAAACACATATCACACCTTTTTCACTGTCTTCAAAGTGCATCTCCTGTTCAAATGAATATAACTGGATTACAGTTGGAACACAATGTCATGGACTAATGAGTGCATAATCTGTCCCTGTCACAGCCGTGTAATTTTCCTGCTTCTTATATAGTTAACATTTGTTACTGCTAACATTTCGGTAAAATCCTGTCTCCTCACACAGAGACAGCAGAGAGATAAACAGCTCTGTCTTAAAGGGGATTATATTCCTTCTCTCCCAAATGAGGGGTCCACAGACTTGAATTATGTGACTCTAAGCTGTGTAAAAAGTGTTGCAACAGTTTTAATTGTGCAACACTTACTCACAGTATTTGTTTACTTTATACATTTACTTCATTTTTCTCCCTACTCCCTATCACAGAGGCATACATTTAGTCTAACCTGGATGTTTCCATTAACCTTTCTGTCTGTAGCATGGCTGTTAGCATGATAAAACAAAAGGTTAGTCATGGACCAGAGTGGGTATCTTGATTGCTTTGTTTGAAAGTATCAGAAACTTCTAGATGAATTGGCATAAAATTTGGTGCAGATAATCTTTGTTTATTTGCTAACTGCAACCTCTGGGGTGGAAAAATGAAGCAAAAATGTGAGTGGTGGTGTTTGATTCTTGCTTAGCATGTGATTGTACAAAAAACACTCTTTGGAGTCAGCTTTTCAGTTTCTCCAGGAAATGCATTTTATTTATTGTAGAAGACTCAATTGTAATATCACTGTGAACAACATATTCACAGGGCCTCTAGGATGACATAAGGTTAGTATATTGCAGTGTGTGCATTTGAAAGATGTCTGTTGCATGTATAATGCAGTAAAAGTAAAAATAAATATCAAAAAATGTAAAATTTGCTTTTTAATTTCAAACCCTGTGTGTAGAACTTGCAGAATACATTTTAATGCACATTTTTTAATGCATTTTTCAATGCATGACACATGAAACATACAGGTGTGAGGAGGCTGCAGTGCTTTGTTGAGGACTGTGGGTAGAGCATTGCGTGGATTTGGAGAGAGGAAACTGGCTCATATTGCAGAGTGCAGAGACTAATGTTTGCACAGTCACTGCTTTTCTTCTCTGGCCGTGTAACTTCCTCAGTGGGAATGTGCGGTTGTCGTAATGTGAACACCATTACTTGTTTTAAACGTCTGCTCTTACACAGTTTTTGCAGTGCTTTTATTTCTTTAGTCGCTTGCTGTCTCACTCTGCTTTCTCTCCCTTGCACACATGCAAGGCTAGGGAGTGTGGGAGTCTGAGGGATGACTCATCTGTTGCACACCTCATCGTTGCCTGGCCATATTTGGGCTTCCCGGAAATCCATTTTTCTGGTGTAGCAGAGAGAAGCAGGCAATGCAGAGACAACATGATGAGCTCTTTTCTACTTTCTTTTTTCTTCTGTACTGTTTTTCAAAGCATGGTCCTCTAATTCAAGTGCCTCGGTTTGTTCATCATCACATGAACAAAAGTGGGGCTAATTTTACATGTGGTCCTCACGGGTTTCATTATTCACATTTTTAGATTTCATGAACAATTAATCAGTCATGGATATGCGTATCTTCCCTCTCTCAGAGATATGAACACTCTCAGTCTATCCCCCACCCCACCCGACACACACACTTACACACCATATGAACCTAATACCACATAATACCCGTATTACTGTATTCATTAGGCCAGATTAACTTGACAAAACAACAGGTTTCCTACTTGTCAGTGTTTCCTTTTCTCACATTTCATAGATTTGCACTTTGTCGGCCTGGCATTAATCTATGTTCAGCTCTTGCAGACAAAAGTGATGCGCCATATTTCAGTGATTTTCACAGAAAAATGAAATGCAGCTTTTTTTGTGCTGATATATGTTGGTGTGCACACACAGTAGAGACAACAAAGAAAGGAAGGTGGAAAATATGCAAGTCAATAGATTTCTTTCAGTAACAGGGGACACACACACAGAAAAGATTTTTGGGACTTGACACAGGGACAAAAAAGCATTTCAGCACCAAAGTCATATTGATCTGTTCACTTTTACTTTTCTGTCCACAGATAATGGAGTCTGCTTCTGTTGCGCGTGCAAATGCTCGCACTCACAAAAACACAGTTGCATTCCCATCACTTCAGAGGACATGCCATCAACTTACATTAAGAACGAACTAACTGAGAACTAACGCTCATAATAAATATGATTTTTTACTTAATGGGGGCTTGATTGTCACCAAAATGGTGGCGGATCCTCATAAAGTGATTGTGTAAATTGATTTTCTTTGGTGTCCCCAGAATATATGTGGTAGACTGCAATATCCACACAGATACACAAAAATTGGGTTTTTATTCCATCTAAGACATTCTCTCCCAGCAGTCTTCCCTCTTCGAAAGTAAAGGCACCATTACACCTTTGGGCTATTACTATTTGTGCATATTTGCATTCATTGCGCCCACCATAGAGGACATTTGTGTCAGAATGACAGCTTGATCAGATACTTCCATCTGCATCGTGTCTCGGTAGGTTTGCCCTAGTTTCTGCAGGTCAGCAGCTCGCAGTGTTTTCAAAAACCCACAACATACATCCTGCAGAAACAAGCTGCTGCTGTGACAACCCGCTGTGGAACAAACAGAAGCAGCTTCCGTGTGTGTGGCAGAGACACTGTTGGGTATCGAAACAATGCGGAAAGAAAATGGAGGTAGAATCGGATGAAACATTTCATCAACAATGCCCTGCGAGGCAGTGTCTTTGGTAAGTTTTTCGAGTTAAATGGGATTGTTAAAGATCAAATAAGTCGTGAATAACATAATTTAATTCAAGCCAGCATGATGGCTGCACTGCCTGGTGTGAAAATACTTGATCTGTGCCAGGTCTTTTGTTTACCTGTCTTGTATTTCATCATTTTTTGCCCACTTACCTGCAGCATAAAGACTGCTGGGGCAGCAAAAGCTCTAAATGGCCAGTGTGTTTGCCTTCTTATTCTGGCATATGCCAGCACACTGGTGCAGACTCCATCTTCCCTACCACATTGCACATGAATAAGCAGAAGTAGGCAGTGACTTGCTTGGTTAAATTTTGGCTTCCTCTCAAATAGTTTGGGCAAGTTTCCAAGACAAGAATTATGTCTGTTAAGGATTAAAGTGGCCTGTTAAACCAGATTAACTCAGAAAAAGAAAAAGGTTTGACAGGCTTTGAGGGAGTCCTGGATTCAACCTCATCTTTAATTAACAAAACTGAATACCTGAAGAATTATTACAGTTTCTTCACAATTTATAGAGGCTTAAGTTAAATCTCCAAGGTGGCAAATTACTGCTGTCTTGGATTATTAGTGAAGCCCAAGGACACAAAGTAAGACAAGTACTTATTAAGGAGAAAAACCCACTCAATTTATGACTTTATGATATTAAATTTCAGTTTACAAGCCCATTATTACAATATATATAATATCACTAATGAAGCCTAGATCTAATGTTATTATGGGAAACACTTTCTTTTGTCTATCCTGGTCCCAGAACAAGACAGCGCATACTAGCTTATCAACATGACATTAGCACAGACTGTTTATGTCACAGTTTCACACAAGATGTCTTTCCTGATTGGAATCGACCCAGCAACCTTTCACTTGCTGCCACTACACTATGAAGCACATCTTTTTTCAGTAAGAAGAAAAGGGGAAATTATTAGTATGCTCACTAGGATGCTCACTAATATCACTAACAGGTGTCTTTGGAGCATGTCTGAAACAACATTAGTTATTTGGCCTGCTTTTGTCATTTTTGCAACTTAGTATTTGTCTTCTCCCTCCATGCAGGAAAGCCTGCGTACCTCAGGTACTGTCTTGCTCACTACCTTCAGGAGAACTGGAAACAGGAAGCTGGCCTTGTGGAGTAAAGATGAGTTAAGAATTTACCGGAAGCGGTGACTTGTCTGAGTTTGTCTGGTTCGTGTCTTGGATTTGATAGCTGGAAGATTTTCTTTCAGCTATCTCCTTTTCATGAAACCTGTGAACTCTTCCTTGCTGTTTATCTGCTATTGTTTTTTTTGTTGGTGATGTGATGGCTTTGCTGTGTATCTGGCAAACTAGACCAGAATGTTTTCTGAGTGAATGAAAACAGGAAACACCACACCAAGCAATTATTTCATGTACTTAAAAAATACGTGGAACATGTTGAACAAACAGCATTTACATTTTAAAGAGTCTCTGTGGCAAAAGTGTGCAAACATTTGCTGATTTACGGTTTATTTGTCTGTCCGTCTGATAAATTGAAGTTCAGAGCAGCGGGGTGTTGGAGCTTGAAAGCAGCTGCCTGTTGCTACTTAAATGTAGAAGATGAAAGCAGGGAGGGTGGAGGGAGAAACCAACACAAAAAGTTTAAAGAACAAATTCTTTCTAGAGCTGTGGGAATCCTCAGAGTTTGGTGATGATTTCCACTTTGTCACTATGAGCAACCACAGTCACGACTTGCACGTTTATACGATCCACTGATGATTAAAAAATACTGATCAGTGCAGCTTTAAGCAGACGTATTGTATCCACGTGTTCCCGTGTTGCGACAGTATCCCCGTGATACTTTGGTTCATGCCAGTTTCTGTTATCTTGAAGCCCACTAACACCCACTTTCACTCATAATTTTCCTCACTGTGATTATATCACATTTAGTCATCTGATTATTTTACGTCTGTGAGGTAAAAATATAATCGGTCTGGCACGCTCTCCCTTGCTAAACCCACTCACAGATACTGGTGTGAAGTGGGTGAAGAAGAAACGATTGAAGAATAAGCCAGACTGTTTATTTCCCAGTTGTGTACCTATCTGGTCTTTCTCGGTGCCTCCACAGCAACTGCTGGGTTTTTGCAGTCATTACTTGTATTGTTAAGCTGGCTTTATTGCCATCGTGACCTTTCTGTGTGTTTGCTGGCGTGATTTAATATTAGATGTTTTTACCAACTTGTTCTGTCTTATCTGTCTTAAAGACATTCAAAGCTCTTCATTGGACACTGGCTTCCTTTTGTTCTGCTCTCTGTCAAGATGATATCACATTGCTTCAATAGTGTTGAGGTCCAATCCATGCCTGGTTGTGTCCCATCATGTGTTTTCTGTTCAGGTATGCTTTTACAGGACTGGAAGTGTGTCTGGGGTCATTGTTATGCTAAAAATCAAGCAGCTGACAATCAGATGCTTTCCAGGTGACTCTGATAAATATGGTAGTGCTTTTCTAAACTCATAATTTTATCATTTTGTATGAATCTCCAACTCCACTGTTGCATCTCTCTCCCGACCTCCAATGTATATATTGTTGACACTGGACTCAAACATTTCAAATTTAGATTCATTAATCAGTAAGACCTGTTGCTGCTGATTTTCAGTCCTCTGAGATCATTTTTGACCAGGCCAGATTCTGTCCTCTTTCTTAAGGGCATGACTTTCAGATACTGCTAGTTTGATAGTTTTATAGCTGTAACATTTCTTTTTTTTTTTGTCCCCCATTTGTCCAATTTCCTTGAAAATTTCTAAAGGAAACCCCGCACACCCACCTGATATATGTCAACTTTTCAAATAATAGCTCTTTGTTAACTTGTCTGTTATGTGTAGACACAACACTAGTTAATGTTTTCAGTTAGGTTCATTGTTTATGCTTGAGATCAGCATTGACTCTCTTAAAAAAACAAATGAAAAAATGTTCCTATGAACATGTTCAGTTACACGAACCGGACTGAAAATGAATGAAAAAGCAGCCAATGTCCAAAGAAAAGCCTTTCAGACAGCCTGGAGAACTTTTGCTCAAGACCACAAGAAAGTCTCGACCTTGGAAGCAAAAAATTAATAAATGAGAGGTGACTCCATACTTTTGCACAGCACTGCATCCACACATATAAATGTACTGACATTTTTTAAAATTTGCTATTGTTAAGAGAATTACATAATTCCATAACAGCAAAAAACCCCCAAAACAATTAAAATAAACTGCAGTTGGCTTCCAGAGTGTATCACTAAACCAGACAGGGGTTAAAATCAATTGTTTAGGGCTGCACACTAATAATTAGGCTCGTTGCCAGATGTGGAGACTGCTGCTTGGCTTCACACACGGACTGTGGCGCTTTATAATCTCTCGCCATGTGGCTGAAAATGAAACAGTGATTGCTCTTGTAACCCAAACCTGTGGTTCTTTTTAATCATTTATTATGTTTTTTATTGTGTTTTTATTATTTGCATACTGTCAGTATGCACACGCACCGAGTGACCATTTATTTCATTGTATTTAGAAGAATGAAAAGAGATTGATAACTGTTAAATGATATACATGAAAAATGACAAATTTGCATTGTTTTAGGTTTATTTTATAAGATATAGTCTTTATTTCTGTTTTGTTGCTTGACCAGATTTAAATAAATAAGATGTTAAATTCAGTGTTGGGTGACTTTTTTTTTTTTAGCTGTTTACCCCTGAATGGCTAAACCAAAGTCAGCCAACACTGAATTTAACTTCATCACCTGGAGTCAACAACTCTCAGTAATGTCCTGTAGTCGCTTAAAATGGCCATTTCCAGAAGCAAAAAACAAACAGTACTCCTGATAACACAAAGCGGCAGCAATTCAGTTATTATATGTACTTATTTTTCAGAGACAGGCATAGAATCCTTGAAACCGGTACTTAAGATAGCATGTTTTTAGTTTACAAAAAACGATGCAAAACTAAAACAAAAACAACCTGTCAAGACATCAACACAGCATTTGTGTTTCAAAAAAAGGACCAAAAAATCAGAAGAAAACAAACACCAGGGGGGCGTCAGACTGAAAAACAAGGCTTATATCAGCCAGCAGTAGATGTAAAAATGTTGATGGGCAGTGGGTTTATCTAACTTTTACAAAACATTCTTTTGTCCCTTATTCATCTCTGTTTAATCGTCTCTCTCACGATGATTTCTTTTTACTAAGAAATCCCCTCTTGCAGTGTAACACTGCTGTGCAAAGACAAACGCCTCTCTTTCTGCAACATCACATGTTCAACTAAATGAAATGTGTATTTATAAGCTTTCTGAAGTCTTGGTGCAAACGCTTTTGTAAAAAAAAACAAAAAAACATGGTCACGTCACAATGTGATTGAAATATACCGTTCTGACATGCTTCTATCTGTGATGCACTTATTACCACACAGCTTTTCATCATTCAGCCATGTCTGGCTGCATGGAGACACAATGTGAATGAAATTTAGTCACATCCTAAATCTGGATGAGGAGGGGAAAAAAAATAAAGGGAGAGTAGGAGAAGATGCTTTAAATAGCAGACATGGTTAATAAACGCAGACATGTGCTTGCTGTTTTTAACCCAAAGCATGGGCAATGTAATCTAATAAAAGATCCTCAGTACTGACTGTTTAAATCCTTGATCGGATAAAGGAGTAAATGGGTGCAAGGGCAAAGAGTTTCAACTGAATACAGGGAAAGGTGTTGGAAAGCATCCGGTTTGCACTATTAAATCATACAGTCAACACTGCGTTACATATTGTTCTATGTGCAGAAGAATAAAGTTTCAAGTAATGAAGACAGTATATCAGTTTATGCACAGTACAACCAGCCTGCTCTAAACACTCCGTTTCAGGCAATAGATTCTACTCTTGGCTCTGTATGATGTCAGATAGATTGGATATCATTAATAAGCTTAAACACTTGTCGTGGAGAACACATAAGCCCCGCCCACCTACTGCAAACCTGTTTGCAAGTGGTAGCCAATCAGAAGAAAACTGGGTGAAAGTGGGCCTCAATGGAGCTGCTTGTTGTTGTAAGATAAACAACTCAAGTCAAGACAGCTTATTCATATAGGACAGTTAACCACAACAGTAGCAATATAAAAGCACCAATACAAATACTTTAAGAACAATAACAATAAATAAATAAATAAATAAATAATAAAAATTATAATAGCAAATAATAATAAAAAAGGAGAGTAAAACTAGTAAAAGAGATGTTCTGGGGAAAATGACATAAGCTGAAGTAAGTTGAAACTAATAAAAAAGCTAATGACAAAAGGTATGTTTTCAGGTGGAATTTTAAGGCTGTTGGGATTGGGTTTAGGTGGGATTTGACCTAATCTGAAAAAGGAGACAATTCCAGAGCTTTGGAGCTGCAATTAAGAATGCCTGCTGTATCCGCCAATCAGAAATTTGGAATTGCCAGGAGATGCAAATCATTGGTCCAATGGTATGGTATATAGGAGCACATCCATGCAAGCACTTATATGTAAGATGCAATATTCTGACACTGATCCGGTACTTCACAGAAAACCAGTGCAGCAACTCAGGAATGGGCAAAATGTGATCATGTTGCAATCTCGATATTAATGTGTTGCTCAGTCCAACATGTAATGAATTGCAGTCATTCAGTAATAAAATAATAATAATAATAGTAATAATAATAATCTAATAATGTAATAAAAGCATGCATGACTTTCTCTACTGTAGGTTGTTGGTCTGACTTCAGTTAAAAGTCTGCTGTAAATGAAATGAAAATATGCTTCACTTGTTGTTTTGCTGTAATAGCGTGCAAACTGTCATCTAAGGCCCAGTCAAGCATGCTGGTCAGTGATGTCCTTGCAACCCAAAATTCTGGTGGTCGACTTTGGGGAACATACTTTTTTCCCTAGCAACTAGTGGTTGCCAGGGTGTTACTGATCAGTCTGGAGGCCCAGGGCTTTACTGTCATGTATTTGGAAAAACAGGAATTCTTCCACAATGTAAAAATAAAACTTTGAACATCTTCATAATCAGTCCTTCCTCTGTGAAGCTTGTGCTCAGGTTTGAACGCTTTCTTTTTATTATTGTAGGGTCTTTACCTTAAAATATAAAGCACCTCGAGGCAACTATTTTTGTGATTGGGCGCTATATAAATAAAAATTGAATAAATGAAGCAGGATCAGGGAGGTTTTCATTTAATTCGACAGTAATTTCCGTGACAGTAGGTGCTGGTGGCTATTATACTCAAAAGTGTTACCAAAATATCTTTTCCACCCTCATTTACATACAAACTGGGACTAAATCCTTTTAATATAATGTCAGCAAATGTGCTTCCTACCTGAATGGCTCTCCTGGTCTTTCCTGAGTCATTCAGTTGCTCCTATGCTCATAGACTCATGCAGGGGAATGGGAATTGTTTTGGCCATTAAAGCCTCTTTATTGAGGCAGGAGCAGTAAATGTATGACAGCATCTTTAAACGAGCCAAGAAGGGGGGTTTACTTCTGTGGCCAGATGCAGATCACCGTGACTTTCTGTGTTAAAATGTGTCATCGGGTTTTGCCAACGTGCGTCAGAGACTCCGTCACATCCCATAAAGTGCAAATTTCTTTGCTTATAATTGAAGGGGGGGAAAAACAAGTGCTCTTGTTGGTGCTTAATTTCAGGGTTTCTGCAATCACTTGTATAGTAATTTGCAATTAGAGAAAATCTTAGATCTATAAAATATTTTAGAGTCTCTAGGGTTGTGAAGGATCCTTTTGTCACTGATATATGATGGTTTTAATTAGATTAATAGAAAATGAAGCTTTTCTATTAATTAATTTAACCGAATCCACTTATTTCTTTATGCCTTGTTGGAGAATAGAGTGTTAAGAGATTATATCAAAGATCAACTCCAGTCTGACTTGATTAAGAGTTCTTGAAAGGCCAACTGGCAGCTGAAGTCATGTTGCCCCGTCCTCAAGGGGCTTTTTATGCTTTCTAAGTACAAGTCCATTTATTTACCATTTTTGGAAATCTGGGAAAACCTACCTGCCTGTGGAAAACTGAAATCAAAAGACACTGGGAAAGAGAAACAAAAGCCAAAGTTCACTGATTACTTCTTTAATAGCAAACTGCAAAACCTTGATGACACCTGATGACCTCGGTGACAGAAGAGTTTATTTAAAATATTAAAGTATGTTTACATATTTTGCAGAACAATGCTAATACCCCCCCCGCCCCCCAAAAAACTTTACATGAAATTTCATTTATCATACATGTATACATACACAATATACAACATACAGTATGTGCCCTGTGTTGCAGCAGCACATGTTGTTTAGTCAGACATATCAAAGGTCATGAAAGTCTGGCCAACATGGCTATAAAAGTACTTTTATCCTCTCAAACAAAAGGTCCACAGGACTGACCACTATTCTCGCCGCATGTTGGTCAATATCAGACACATTTACCATCCAAATATCTATTTCAAAGGGAGACTTTTTGTGACTCTTTTTATAAAATCTCAACAGCTTACCAGTGTATTGCTAGAAATGCTGTACTAAAACTATTAGTTTACTGTTTGGCTTCGACCCAAAAGATATAAAGATGACAAAAATACCCTACCATAGGACTTATGTAGGAAAAATAAATAAAGGTTCAAAATCCCAAGAAAAGTGAAATATGATAGACTATCCATGGATCAACACTAGTACATCTGCTGCCAGTGGACAACCACTTCACTGTTACTCATTTATTTTTAAAGCTGTTTTTATGTCATACCTGTAATGTCAAATTCATTAAATCAGAACATCTTATTCTCCTCACACTTGGAAAAGAAAGATCCTGGTCCATCCCCTCCCCCTTCTATCTTTTGGCATAATCTCTCAAGTGTTTCACAGTCAGCAAAAGCTGTCATCTGCTCTCTGCCAGGTACCAGGAAAAAAAATTACTCACAGCTCTGTCAGGTGTGCAGTATTTTTGGGTTTACTTTTGTAGTTCGTGGCACACGTCAAATGCTGATCACAGACCATTCTGTTTGTACATTATGGAAATGTGTTTTAGCGGCGTCTCTGCAGATTGTTAGTGACCGTCGACGGCGGGGCACAAAAACACAGGAGAAATGTTGACATGCACAGAATGACTGCTCAAAGCTGAAAAAGACAAGCAGTTGGGCTCTTTCTGTGAGGCTGGCGATTCTAAATTGTGCATGGGTATGTATGAGAGCCTGTTTTGTTTCTCTGTGTTAGATGGATGATGGATGTGATGGATGGATGGCCTGTGTGAATGTGCCCTGCCTTGCCCTGCGGCACCTGGGAAAGGTTAAGACGATGGGTGTACTGACTGCTAAATGGAAAGCCAGAAACAGCGGATGACCTCATTAAATATTCACATTTTTATCCCACTATGCAAGATGATGAGGTTGTTAACAAACAAAGAGAAAAAGCTGGTAAAAATACATAAGACTTTCTACTGATATATATTCCACATGAGTAGCTCCGTCTCAGACATCTACTTGTCCGAAACGCAGCATTAAAAAAAAAACGTTCCAAGCACTGATATATTGATCCAATTTCTTATGAGGGCCTCTTTATAAAGGGCTTCAGTAACAGTTAATGCCTTCCTACACATTCTCATTTCCAACTCATAAATTATTGGTTAGGACCCTGCTTTAATTTTTCTATGAACAGGACAGTGCTCCAGAACAGCTTATGGCCAGATGAAGAGCTTAAAATCCACAATGAGGCATGAGGGAAATAAACTGCAGGACTTACAACAGAAGAACTTCACATCTAACATTGGACTGCTCTTCTCTCTTCTTTGGTTCCAGCTGCTGTTTTGGGAAGGATCAGCGCTTTGGTTAAAATATACTGTCTCACATGGTTAATGACATGCTTCAAAGTAAATATCTCCAATCTGCGACAAGCTCCCCCCCATTTTCTGTGTTATTACATTGAAATGTTCTGTGACGGTGGCGACACAAGCAGAGAACATCTGTCCGAACAGCTGGCGCTCATTCAGTCATTTTTTTTCAGTCCATTGAAGAGAGTGTGTTTAAAAACTATGCTTGTGTCTTTAGCCAGTGTGATGCTAACAGGTCCTGCACAGTGACAAGTGAAAATGAGCCAAAGCTGGACAAGACCAAATTGTTTTGGATTTGCTGAATGATTGATCAAAGATGCACTCAGCCACTTCATTAGGTATACGGGTTAAACTGCACATTATCATACTGCTTTGAACTGATAGCATCTCTGAATGCACAGTATGTCGAAGCTTAAAGCAGATGGGTTACAGAAGAGCACACTGGGTGCCACTCCTATCAGCCCAGATCAGGAAAATGAAGCTGCAGTTTGGATAAGCTCACCACAATTGTAAAACGATTACTAAAAAAAAGACCCTACCATCAACATGATAACATGGATCCATCCTGCCTTGTATCAACAGTTCAGGCTGCACATGGTGTAATGATGTGGGGAATACTGTCTACCAACAGTTTGTCCCTATTAGCACCAACTGATCCTCATTTAAGCACCACAGCCTTAAGTATTGTTGCTTACCATGCTCATACCTTTATGACCACAGTGTACCAAAGCTCAGATCATCTCAAACTGGTGTCTTGAACATGACAGTGAGTTCACTGTATTCAGTCACCAGATCTCAACCCAGTAGAGGACCCTTTGGGATGTGGTTGAATGGGAAATTTGCAGCATGTGTCAAGACTGCTAGGCTGGCAAAACTAGTGAGCCGACATCCGGAAACAATGCAGATAGTTCTAGACAACAAAAGGGCTTTCATGGAGCTCTGGGATAATGCACAAGTGACGGACATGAGTTGATTAGGGAAGAGGAAACGGGTATAAAATGGGGTCAGTTAATTCCAAAACTGTCCACGGAGAAAAATCCACAAAGAGTAGAAGTGGCTGATTCAGATTGCTTACTTGATTTATTAGAAGGCAACATCCAGGAGGGGTTTGGGTCCGCAGCATGGAACTGTTGGAAGATGGACAGACAAGTGAAGTGGTGAGCAAACAGTGAAGGGTCGAGGTTATAATATCCAGCCTGATGGAAACAGGTGAGTATGAGTGTCCACTCCAGCAGCCAGGAGGGAAATACTGGAAATGTAATGCTAGAACACCAAAGGTTAAATCTAAAAAAAACTACTTGGTTTACCCTGTTTACCTATCAAAATTGGCACATAATCCGGTAAAAACTGGGAGGAAAGGGTGGCCCTCCTTTACTGTTTGATGAGGCACAGGTGGCCTTGGCTGAGGAGTGGAAAATCCAGAGGGGTGGCGCCTGCCTGCCCAACCCAACGTGGACCTGCAGAGAGTTAGCACACGAACCAACGGACAGACCATGACAGCATGGACATACAGCACACAAATCTGCAGCAACTGTGTGATGCATGTGCCCCCGCCCTCCCCCAGGCTATCTATCTATAGAGATATTTACATCAGTGAGCTATTAACGTAGCTCATAATAAAGCATTTGCCAAGTTAATTTCTCATTTACTGATTCAGAATGTTTACAAAAACGTTCCAAGTCAATAATCTATGTTTATAACCTGATTCAGTAGTATGAACTGTAAACTATAGTTTTCAAATCCATCAAAGTAAGGCCCCAGAATTGTCTCTCTACCCTATTTGTGTTAATGTCCTACCTGTTTACTTCTCTCCCCTTTGCTCTTGTTTTTGTTTGTGCAGTATGTAAATGGAATATCCCATCACTGCCTAAAATAACAGCATGCCCATGCTGAGACGTGTTTTTCACAAACCTGTGACGACGACGTCTGCCTCAAGAGTCTGTGTGCTGATGAAACACCACAGCGGGGAGTTAATGATGATTTCGTTTACACCTCTTCCCACACTGCCCAAGGCTTGGGCCTAACTGTCACTGTCCATCTCAGCCAGAAAACCACTTGTATGACACATTGCACGGCACCCATCATTCATTACATGTGGTTTATGACTGATAACTGGGCCAAACGCCCAGAACAGGCTGCTGACGACTGGTAGGTCCCCGATACGAGGCACAGGACTCAACTTAGTCTTCCTTCTATCTGCAGAAAGTGGCATGAGGTTTGAATCATCAGTGGGTTTGGCACACAATAGCAGGGTCTCCCACCCACACGATCACTATGAGTGGCTACAATATGGACTCATCTGAGCAGACAGGATGCCACTGGGAGCCACCTACTGTTTTTCATTTGGTTTACCGTCATGTTATTTGTATTCATCACGTATCAGGAGAGGGAATGACGAAACATACAGACATGAGCTTGTCTCCATTTACCACTCACTGCTTTGCCCATTGGGCAGGAAAATGATGCGAAACTTTCACTGACTGATAACATGACGGAAGTATTGCTAACATAAATGTGTAATGAAAAAGAAAAAAAAACATTTCCTCACACATGATTTAAAAATTATGTTAATGCATACGGGAGTAGAACTGACAAATTAAAGGATCAGTTGGACACTTTGTTGTAAAATCGCCCTCTTGCTAAGAGTTAAAACATTAGTATCACACTCATGTCTGTGAAGTAAAGTGAAGCTCAAGCCTCTGGTCGTTTAGCAAACTACTATAAAGACTGATAGAGAGCAATTTTTAGCCACTACCTTCCCAATTTTATAGACTACAAACACAAACAATTCTGATCTCTGTGACCATGTGAGATACTCTGCTACACAATACCTAAAAAAGATGAATTTTCTTATTTCTTTCCAGATGCATTTAGATCTCTTTAGGCCTTTTTGTAATTCTTCAAAGTACGCTGACAAGCCGCTGGCTCCTGCTTCATGAATACTACAGAGTTGTGAGGTTAGTACGCTTTATCTCTTTTACTATCTGCTCTTTAAAATCAGTTTGAGAGTCCAAGGAAGCCAAAAACCCACTTGTTATAATTTAAGTGCACCGCCCCTATATATCTTTTGCTTTTGTTCTTAAAGGAAAAGACAGTTGGTGCATGCAAATGTGCCCACCTGCACACCCACACCTTTGCACACCTCCATAACTACATTTGTATTTACACGATTCACCTACACCCACTTATGCAACCAGCCACACACACAGAGTACAAAGTAAACTCAAACACATACTGGAGCGGAGACTCAAAGGGCATCGCAGCAGAGACTTTGCTTTGATTCAGTTGTTTTTTGCTGGGAAAAGAACCAGTTGGAAGCAGCTTAGCAGTATAATCTAGCTAATCCTGGTGGCTTCTTCCACAGCTGGGTACTCTCATTTGCTTGGTCTTGTATTGCTCCGTCTCACACTCACCAAAGCCCTCTCTCTCCAATATCATAATTGAAATGTGAATGTTTCTCTAACTGTCCTTCTAAACAACAGGCTATCACTTATGATGGAGCCCTACCAGTTACAGTTGGAAGGATTAAGAAATGTCGAGAAGCTTTCTGTAATAATGCACAACGGTTTCGTTTGTGTGCTTGAAAAATAAACCTGTTTCAAATATGTAACATCTTACAAAACTGTGCCTGAAATTAGACCTTTTTTTCTGTGAGTTTTCAAAAGAACAAGTCAATTGTTATGCCGAATAACCTCAGGACAAATGATTCCAAATAATTACAGCTATTTACGCTGGAGATAAGATGTATAAAGCAGCAGATTTAGGACTTTTGCGCGGGCGGCTGCCTTTGCTTTGCACTGAGATTACTTGTAATGATTTTGCTATTGTGTATTCGAATTACAGATCATAGCGCTGAAATCAAAACCTCTAATGACATGAAGACCAGGTACATACTCCAACCCAGACTCGTGACTTCTACTTGTTTGTAATGCCCCCACACAGCTTTGGTAATGGCCTTGTTTATTTCCGAATGCGAATCACGATCCTCGTTGCTTTTGGAAGCTGATTTTTGACAGTAATTTGTTCTTAATAGAGCTTAGTGATTGATTTTATTTATTTATTTTTGGCTTTTTAGTGAGAAGTTCTTGTACTGATGATTTTTCTGCTTGAAGGTATGCAATAAATCAACAATAAGATACTGCGCCCTGATCTTAGGAGCCATTCTTCTGATAAACAAACAATTTATGGTGCACATGGTGACAGTTCTGCTTACAGCATTGCTGGTGATTGCTTCCTTCCGCAGCTTTTGTATTTTTCCATAGTTGCCATCAGCGCTCCACCAAACCAACCACTAAGCCTTAATAATATGTGACGTACTTTGCTAACATTGTGCTGTGATGCGATCTGTTCAATCAACAGAGTAGTCTGTTGTAACAAGAGCTAATGAGGAGGTCAGATGCTGCAGCAGCACACATGATATTATAGTATTGACCGGTGCCTGAGTCATTCACATCTCCTGCAACCTAGACTCAATTTAATGGTGACTCCAGTTCTGATTTAGAGATAATAAAGCTGCCACCGTACGATCAGACGTGCTCAAATTTAATCAAAGGAGTAAAATTCAGTCTCATGGGGACCTTTTTCCCCTCCAGTTTTGATAAATGTCATGAAACACTTCAGTATGCCTTAGTAATATTCCATCCACATAAATGTGTTCTCCAACTTCATTATTCTGTTGTTATAGACAGAAATCCAACACTTCTCTCTGTTAAAGAATATGTATATAGCATTCATTTGTTTTGTATCCTTCTTTTGTATCTATTGGTTATCAACTCCAACTCAAATTAATTTTCAAAAGGTTTGTAATCTGCTGAAAAATCTTTTCTGAAGAACTAAGAAACCATCTTAGGCCACTTTTATCCCTTTACAAAGCTGCTCCACAGCTGTATCTGTAGTTTGAGTTTCAGAGCTTTACAAAATTTCACAATTACTTTTCCCATCTGTAAACTGCAGACTGTGGCATTATGGGAACATGATGTGTCATTCCGGTAATGAGTGTTTGGAGCTCAGATTCGTTTGTGCTGGCCAAATTAACATCTGATGCATCCTTGATTGGCAAATTACTCACAGTGGATCTGACTGCATCGAATGCAGCATGAAAATCTGGAAATGAACAATAAAGATGCGTGTTGAAAAGATATTATGAGTTGTTTTAAAGGCATTGTATATCGTGTTTCACCTCCACGTTTCCAACTTAGTGTGCGCTACTATGTTTTTGAAATGGAGACATTTTCTGCAACAGGTTTGAGCTTTTTATGAAGAAGATGCAAACTTTCTCTCTGTTACACATTGTGTCCTTTTTATATAAATGCTATATCAATTACCACGTGTAGCCATTTTAGCTATCTGTTCTTCCTTCACAAGCACAGGTGCAGGAAATTAAGGTCCCGGCTAAGTGCTGAGAATCTGGTGGAAATCCTTGGTGCAGAGCGGTGATGTGAATAATCTGCCAAAGAATTCACTAGAGTAAGTTGGGTTTTGTAGCCTTCCACTGAAGAGATGGGCCACAGGAAAAAAAACAAGTTCCTTTTGGATGTTTGTAGAGCTTCGTATTGAGAACTGTGTTTAATTTTTACGAGAAGGACCCATTTTTCATTCCTGTCAGAAGCTCAGACACAGTCTCTTCTTCTGGCGTTATCTAATGCTGAGACAGGTATTTTAATGGAGTTTTGTAAAGTAGCAGGGATAGTCCCTCCAAGCTACCCTCTGTTTCTTTAATCATTAAATATACTTAAATCTTTAGATTTCCAGGCCGAACTGCACCTTTACCCACGTGGCTCCAAGGCTGCACATCTGCTGTGTGATATTTAAAATGGTTTTAATTAGTCTTTTCTGCAAGATAAAGATTCTAAATTCACTGTTTGTTTTTAGTAATTATGCGGAGAACCATAATTTCAGACAAGGTTAGAGTGGCCTAACCTTGTTTTTTCCTTTGTCCCAGTTAGAGGAAATGTTGTGCTGAGTTTGTTTGGTTTTCTCATTGTTCCTTGTGTGTAATGTGGTGGGCCTGAAATCTGGTAGTGACTTGAGACTTGACAGATTTTCCCCCTTTTGTGCTGCAGTGTAGGTTAATGTGAGGACAGCCTTTATTTATTTATTTTTAAATACTCCCTGCAATAAGTACTCTGTCTATTTTAATTGCTTAGGTTGGTCACTGATGTCTGGCACCAGCTGTTTTAGCTTGGCATTTAAGTGTTCCAATAAAAAGCCTATTGTTCATATTCATGGCTTTTTAAAATTGGTACTGGTTCAAATTGGTTCCATTAATAGTAAAAGTCAGTTGTTGATTTGGATGTATGTCAACGGCTCTTCCTTGTGTATGTAATGTAAATTGTCACTGCTACATTAACTGTAGCTATCACATGTATATGATAAGTAAATAAAAATATCTTAAGCCGATGCTCCACTCCCCCTCCTCAGCTGATTTTTATTCTCAAAGGGAAAATCTTTTTGTCATTAAAAACATCCAAATGTACCATTAACATTTCCTTCATGTTGTCCCACTTACTGTAGGTCGGCAGTTCATTTACATAACATTCTCCAGCTTGTATTTTTCTTCAAACTTCATGCACGGCACTTAGTGATTAATCTGAGCCACAATCTCAAAATAGTCACAGGAATCCCTCCCCACAATCAGACAAATGCGAGTCATTCAGTGTATTTTTTTTTAAAGCAGATTGTGTGTAGGAGCTCTAACCATACAAAGAAATATCCGGCTCACACATTTTCTTATCAATTCCAGGGTGATACATCTTTTTTTTTTCCTCTCACCCTCCTCCATTCATGCATTTATCATGAGGTGTCCTTAGTCTTGTTGTGGGATTCGTCATAGACGTGTGCTAGCTATATCTGGGCTCATGTGTGGGCTTCCTTCATGTGATACCCACTCTGCATTGCAAGCATGCAGGGCTTACCAGGTTGAAGTGAATGGTAGGCGGAGGAGAGGAGGAAAGAAAGCAGGTGATGGGGTCAGCTGGCATAAACTGGGAGCTCAGGAAGTGCAACCTGTTTTCCATGAATGAGGCAGATATTACAGTGTCTTGTTTTAAAAATACATTATTTTCCTTGATTTTCTTTTTAATTACACGCTAACAAACAAACAGAGAGAGGGTTGTTTGATGTAAGGGTGTGGGTCACCTGGTGATTAATTTCTCATATGGCCAGTAGTGTGGCACTGCCTGAATCAGAGACAGACTGAGGGAGAGCAAGACAACCTGCTGCAGTCTCTCATGGGTTTGCCCAGTGATGTCATCTTCCTTAATGACCTCATAGAGCTATCCCCACAGCTATTGGCCATTACAGCCAATGGCAGAATAGAAGCTTCCTGGTGATTCATTCGTGATAGCCCCATTTGCAGTCCTCTGATGTCTGTTATCAAAGTTCAGTTTGGAACATTTAAATGTTAAAGGTTGCCATATCTAATACTTTATAGATTTTTTTTTTCTTTAAGCGGATGTTGCCATATCAAATTCCTGATTTTGTTTATGCCAGGATTTAAAAGAACTGGCAAGTTTGCTGTATGAATAACTGATTGCTCCAGCAGCTTGTTGTGGGAAAAAGCCAGAAGGCAGAAAAGGAAAGACTCATATTTTTCCAAAGAGGAGCATGTGTAAATCATGACGTTCCTACAAAAACCATGAAAGAAGGGACCAATAAGAATTGTATTCAAAACGGTGTCTGAAAGCCTAAAAGGTTCTTATTCACATCTTTTATGCTTTTATTTTAATTTGGAAGTAATCCATGCTCGTATGTTTGAAAATAAAAATCCTCCTGATGGAAACAGTTTGCTGTGCAGAATCTCTAAAACAATAGTTAAGAAATGGACTATAAAACTAAAATGTTTACAGAGAGAAGCAAGGAAGCACTGCATGACAGTGCACTGATTAGCACTGTTGCCTCACAGTGAGAGGGTAATGAATTTGAATCCTGGTCGCCTGAGGCCTCTCTGGGTTGAGTTTGCATTATTTGCCTTCCTCCTGCAGTCCAAAGACAGGCATGTTGGGTTATTATGTGATTCTAAACTGGTTGTAGTTGCAAATACGGGCATGGACAGCAGTCTGTCTCAGCGTTAGCCCTGAGACAGACTGTGACCGTGCACCCTCCCTTGCACCCCATGACAGCTGCTGTCACCCTGAACTGGAAAAGTGAAACAATACGGATGGATGCCACTTTAACTTTTTTCTGTGCAGACTGTAACCTCAGAGCACAAATGGCTGGCCTCAGACACTCAGAATAGCTTACAGTAGGTCACAGTAAGCCTCAGCACAATTTACCCATTGCCCCATCAGGCCGACAACAGCACTGAGCAGCTTTTAGAATATTTTTGCTCATTATAATAAAGCGATGCATTTAAATTTAGATTTTACGTAAACAGAGGTAATGGATTGAAAAGGGAGGCCCATCAATGCTCTTTAACCAAAGGTTTTCCCATTCACAGAGCTGGTAGACACAAAAGGTTTATCAATTGAAAAGTTGAGACTCTTAAGAGTCCCCATCTGGTGAGCGAAAATGATTCGCTGGCCCTTTTATGAATCTCTCACTAGGCAACATAATAATACCACTGGGGTAAGTCCATTAAAACAACTGCAAGGATGTTATTCATGATCCTGTTGCTAAGCCAACCAGGACAAAAATAATGTAAAAATAAAACTTGATGACGAGGTAAATCAGCAGGAGAACTTCCTGGAACAGGAAAGCTAAGTTTGTAATGTTGAGTGCTCTGAATAGATTTAATTTTAAAAATAAAAAATAGTGGTTGTAGTGTCCGGTCAAAATAACACTGGATATGCGCATCTTCCGTTTTGGTGCAATGGGCAGCAGCCATTCAGAGCAAACAAAATAATATGTCTAGTCTGCAAAACAAAAAATAGACACCAAACAACAAAAACCGAACAGAAATGGCAAAGAACTGCTGGGAACATTATCTGGTAAAATTAGATGTCCCAGTAGGAGAGAGTCACTCTGTACTACTTTAAAACAGCAGGTATCACTCAGGAGTTAGTAAAGTGATATGCAGCTAACACATGGAGATTATGCAAAATCACTTCCAAAGTTGCCATGGTAAAGCTTGGACCTGCAGTACATATCGTCCAATTGATGGAGTTTAATATGACCACTGTAGGAAGGCGTTCTCCATTCACATGCACAGGTGCGGGAAATTAGGGCGTCTTTGTTAAAAGCCCGAGCATTTGATGGAAATCAGAGTGGTGGTGTGACTGATCTTCCCAACACAGTGTCCTGGGCTTCGTGGCCCCCAGCTGAAGAGGCAGGTCACAGAAAATGTAGATGCTAATTTGTTTATTTGTAGGTTGTTTTAGTGATGTAATATTTGTTCCTTTAATATAAGTCAGTTTGTGAACTGGATGTACATCTCCCACTTGTCCTCAAACCTGGAAATTATGTCATCAAGAATGAAATTTCCATACTGGATCAGTTGAGGCTTGGGTTAACGATGACAACCGCCGATGCTGTTGGCTTGTAGGGTGGTGGTGTAAACTGTGCTACCCTTGGCTGAAGACACAGGAAGAGAAATGGAGAAAGGTGTGTTTAGGGAAGCAAAAGCATGAGTGTGGAGGTGATCATGCGTAAGCTGCACCACAGGTTGGATTTTCTGAAAAGGACAGAAATGGCTGTGGTGAATACATATTTCAAGAAGAGGGAGGAACATAGGGTGACAGAGTGGAAGAACCTATACACATGTGGACTGTATCTTATGCAGAAGCTGCAAACAAAGCTAAAAGAAACGGGACATGGAAGACTGTAGCTAGTCGGAATGGGTTGGTAGTCTGTAGAAAGGCTTTGTAAATCAAGACGAGGAATCAAGGCAGAAGGATTAAATGGTGAAAGTTGAAGAAGGAAGAACGTTGCCCAGGGTTCAGGGAGAAGTTGAGGCAGGCTTTAGGTAAAAGTACAGCTAAAGTGGTGAGAAAAACTGCTAAGAAGGTGTTTGGTATATCCTCTGGACAGAGGAAAGGCGATAAGGAGAATTGGTGATCTAATGAGAAAGTACAGGAGTACTGGAAGGCTCCATGTTCAGCAAAGAGAGTCAGAGGAAGAGGCTTTAAAGTGAAGTGAAGTGAGACCTGTCACTAAGAAGGGTGAAAGGATTTCTATTGAATTGCTAGAGAGTGACAGAGCTGGAAGTGATGTGCAGCAGGTAAGGGTGATAAAGGACCGAGATGGAAATGTAGTAATGAATGAAGAGAGTGCGCTTAGACAATAAAAGCACTACTCTGAGGAACTGATGATTGAAAAAAATGAATGGGAAAGGCGAATGGATGGAAGGCAGTTGGGGAATTGGGAAATGAGTAGGATTAGTAACAAGGAAGTGGCTGAAGAGTGGAAAGGCGGCTGGTGGCAGCGGTAATGAGATTCTAGTAGGGGTATGGAGATGTCGAGGAGAGAGAGCAGTGAACTCTTTGACCAGATTAAGCAACAACAGAGGAATAAAGATGATGAACAATACCATGAAGATATGGAAGATAATGGTTGAAGCCAGATTAAGGAAGGTAAACAAAAGCACTGAGCTAAAACCAGCAGAAGGAAACTGCAGTGTTGGCTTCTTTCCGAGAAGTAATCCCTGTAACTGTCCCTAAGACAGTCAAAATAAAGTTGTTTATTTCATATGTTTCTGTGATAGATTCATGCTTAATTTAGTTCATGTATTTGTTGGAAAGAATTAAAAGTTTATTGGATAAGATGATAAAAGTGTAGCATTGATTAAAAAACTTATCTAAAATATGTGGTTAGAAAATAATGGCTTGTTAAAGATGTAAAGTGCTGTAAGGTTTGTATTAGGTAGAGTTTGTAATGGTCACATGACCAGAGTTTGACTGAGAGCACAAGCATGGCATTGTGGGTCAGAGCTAGCATAGATACAGAGCTACAGATGCGGCTACAGCCACAACATTAATGTTATTCTGCATGTCGTCCAAGAAGCGCACACGGTATGGTTTCATGTATATTTGTTTATATAATGTTGCATATATGTTCTACATTGGTAAAAAGAGGACATTTTCAGTAATATCCATTATTTTGCATTTTTCCTGTTCTGCTTGCTCAAGAATGTTTATGGACAATAACATGAGAGACTTTGATAAGATAAAAGACATTTATGTTGTAAACTTTGTGTTTCTTCAGTTTTCACGGTGTCTGAGGACAATAAGAGAGAGAGAGAAATAAATTTCCAAAGACATCAGTATGATGCGTGGCCATTCTTTGTTGGACCCCTGTAGTTACAATCCCTTTTAAATGAAAGAAGCCATGCAATCCAGCAATGAAGACATGTTTATCTTCACCAAACAAAGGGAAAAGTTACCATGGCGAAGTATTTAATTTATGTCATGCAAATAAGGTTACAATTCTTTGTTAACCTAAATTAAAGCAAGCTCTTTCTGCTTGGATAGTAAATTTTCTTTTTATTTGTTGTGGTTTTGTGATGCTGGTTATGATATTCAGACTCAGCGCATCATCACAAAGGTAATGGACATGGCACAGATCTATTAACTGCATTAAAGGCAAAGTTTGAAGGATGCACTTAAAGATTAGAGCTGCAGCACGGGGCAAGTTTCCTTGCCCAGTGCACCTTTACCGAATGGGCCTCATTATGAGTGCTACCCTTGGTAAAATGTAATTTTTTGAAACTACACGTAACATTTTGAAAGCATCCTGACTTTAAGTTCCTAAATTTATCCATTTCAGCTATGATAGGGCAGGAGGCTGGGTACTAACCTGAACAGGTTGCCAGTCTTCTGCAGGAGAAACACCCTTTTTTGTGTGTGTAACAAAACCCAAACCAAGAAGCTGACTCCCTCGTGCAATCACCTAAATGTGTGTTTAATTTGCAAGGCACTATGATACTGAGGTGATTTATTGAGGGAATAAAGAGAGATAAGCACAAAAGGGAGATAAAGAGAGAAAAGCTGAGGCAAAGTGAGCAGGGCTTTAATGAGAACACCGGGTACAAAGACACATCTAGCCTCTGACAAGTCATTAGTTGCTCCTGTAGCATAAATTGTCTGTTTTTGCCTTAGAGGTTGCAGACAAGTGTATTTGGTATCACTGTCTGGTTTTCAGCAACTCTGATGTTCTGGCACCAGACATCCTGCTGACAACTACATCTCAACAGGCAACAGGCAAGTCAACATCTTTGATAAACTTCACAACGCCCCCTCCCTGGTCTTTCACCATGTTTATGTAATGCTGCCAAATGTCGCAAGATGTCTTTTCCTCTCAGTCAAATGTTATTCCACCGAAATGAGGACAGCAGGGGTAAATTTGGGACCGCACATTTAGGAATGATAATTGTAAGAACCGGGCACCAAATGTGACATGGACCAACAGATGGATTTGAATACTGAACGTTGCATTTCTAATTTGAGGATTTGCATACGAACATTGTATTTCCAATCACAGAAAATTCTCAAAGGCCTCTTTCTTTGCAGTCATGCAAAGAAAGAGGCCTCAGGAATGAGTGAATGAAATAATCTAGCAAAGGCCTGACATTTGTGTCATCCAGCTGTATAACTCACTTCCTGTTACTTTCGCTTCATGACGGTAGTGTAATGATTACAATAAGTGGTTCTCAGAAAAGAGGTTCAGCTCTCATAATGACGTACTTACAATTATAATAGGTTTGAGTTTTGAAAGGTCTCGGTTTCTTAATCCTGAAATAATATGAAACTTGCTGACTGACACCTTAATTGACTTGTCAGAACGATCACTTATTCTTCTTACGTTGAGGACACGGGGGGAACAAGTTCTCCGATTCTTTTAAGCACTAAAAGTAACAAAGAAAAGTTTTGCAATCACATGTGAGGTCTTGCAAGTCTAAATTGGTAGAAGCATATCTACTGGTTGGTTATTAAAATCTATTGTAGCTAGCTGCAGAAGATAAAACCATTTATGATGTCCTTAAGAAATAGGAAAAAATAAAATCCTGTAAAGACCCGACACAGCACCTGAGAGATAGATCTGACCCTTCAGATGATCTGTCTACCGTTCACTAAAGCTTCATCAGAAATGGTCTATGTGGTGGAAGTGTTGAAGAATTAAGGCGGTCATACCAAATGTAGACTTTCAACACTTGCTTGAATTGTAAAAACTCTGTTTTTGCCTTAATTACTGCATTTCCATGCATGTTTGTGTATGTTTCAATAAACTGCTCCATGTATTTTCCATTTTCCTGGCAAAACTAAAAAAAACGAGGGGTGAATTAAAACATTTACACAGCACTTTATACTTTGCTTTCCACGATTGGCCTTGGCTGGTGATTTTGTAAAATGTGTTTACATGCACCACTTTCTCTACATTTTAAGTGGACCACGTCTTTTTGTCTTTGCAATTGCAATGATGTCACCGCAGAGAGTGTTTACAACGGAGTGGTGCACCACTAAAATGTTTTTCATCAGAAATGAGTAAAGCCAACAACTAATTATTAAATTGGTTACTTTTGGCCTTCCAAGCAGACTGCAGTGGGAGGCGAGGTGATGCACTCGTGAAAAAACAGTGTTTGTCGTGTGTAGCATTACATCATGGAAACGGGACAGTCCATGTAATGAAGTGCTCTTTTTTTCTGCACGAGAACGTGGGACGAGATTTTTGGGGGGATCACCTGTGGAGGATGTGGAGGGCTCAGTTGGTAATATGTGCTGTGCTCTTAGTGCTGAACAGGAAATCCCTTTTATTGCCATGACAACGCCTTGTACCTACGTTGTAATGGCGTCAACCAAGTCCCTGAGCCGCACAGCAATACTTTCCCCAGTAAATCAAAGAAAAGATTTCCTTTTAGCTTGAGTCATGTCATGATCTTATGTCAGGAACAGGATATGACGGGAACAGACTTGTCTGTGCCCTGATTAGAGCACTTATCACCAGATGTGAAAACTGTAGGTCTGGTATTTTATACTTGCAGTCATTTTCAGCTGCAAATAACTCCATAAAATTCAGGTCAGCTGTTAAAATCTGATTTCCAAAGTTGCTTTCTTCACAAATAACGTGAAGTACACAGAGGTATGTAAGAAAATACCTTCCATACATACATACATCCATTTTCTTTCCAGTTCACGTGACTCCTGGAAGTGGCTACAGTTTTTCTGATTCTTTATTAGTTTATTTAAAAACTGGTCTATGGCAGGGAGAAAGAGGGGAAATTAAAATGCAGCTCATGGAGATTTTTTTCATTGTAACAGTGATTTTTGATCACCACAATTTTTCTATTTGTCTGACGGGCAACTTCATTGTCTTTTCAACCTGCCATTCCCTGCTTGCTCACTTTGTATACAGATTGCATTGTTAGTTATGGGGTGCAAGTGATGGAGATTTCATCAAACATTTCATTTTGATGCCACACTTCCGCTCCCCTTTTAAAATTCATTAAATTCTTATTAGTACATGAGGATCTGCCCGGCCTTCCCCATACCACAGCCTCAATTCATGATTCTCCATCTGCCGTTGTCCAGTCTTAATGAAAATGTGGTCTCAGCAAGTAAATTACTGATAAAATTTGAGCGGTGTAAGTGTGAATTTTTGTGCAAGAATCACTGCTTTAAGGACACAAGCAAGAGCTGTGCTAATATACCCCGGGTGTTTTTCCATTATCGCTTACCGTAATGTTGGCCATTAGAATAAGCAGTCATGCTAAGCTGGTTATGAATTCAATATTTTAACCCAGTTTCCTGAGTGTTCGCATGAAAAAAGTGGTGCTGGGATCACATGACCAATCATAATCAGGATAAGAGCAGAGGGGCTAATTTTTACAGAGGAAGATCAAACCATCTGAAAGTAACACACATTCTGCAGACAAATCAGCCGTGAGTGTGTGAGAGGTAAAGCTCTGTGTCGTAGTTTAGTAGTATTAGTGCTGTATGAATATGTGAGACTGAGAGGGATACACTGTAACAATAATTCAGTGTATTTAAAACCTGGAAAGAAAGGCATCAAATATGTAGACTGTATGAGTTAGCAGACTTATCCTTGTCACAGCTGTATCATTATGACAGAAAAGAATCTGATGGATTACAATAGAGTATTTCATTTGATTAATGTTTTAAAGACATTTTTATTTTTTTTCAGCTGCTGTCTTGGTGGTTTTTAATTATCTCAGAGCAAGTAGAGCAAGTCTCAGAGCTTAGATTATGTATAAATTTGATATAAGGTCCAGGTGCTTTGTTTTAGGATCATATATTAGTGTCATGGTCCTTCGGTCCATCTTCTTCTGTCTCTCTCCTCATTTTTTGCTCTCCTCTCCCCTGTCTGTTTGTGTTTCTCTGTTTTTGAGAACTTTAGACCTTCCTACTACCCGTACACGGAGGTCTCAGGGATTCCAGGAATGGCAGCGTTATTTTTCAGAGAACTGATTCGGTGAATTTTTTTATTCCGATCTCAAACATAACCTGCTCCCAAGCAGGTTTGTCCTACAGCACAAGTACAGAAAACCCAGGCTTAACCCTGAAATTATGTGGATGACCTGCAGGTCGCTGAGCAGGAAATAAACCAAAATAAAATTTAAGATCGACAAATAAAATACACTGTAAAAAAAAAAAAAAAATCCTAAAAAAACAGTAATATTTCGGCAGCCGGGGCACCAAAATAATAACAGAAAATAACAGAAAATAACTTTCTCATAAAAATACGGTTATTTTTAGTAATGACAATACAGTTTGTTGCCCTAATTTTACATGGGATTTTGCCTTTTTCAAGTGCTTTTAAACATTAAATTAGGAACATGTTAATGTGATTGAACAATGAAATTACCTATAAACAAGGCCAATGAATGCGGCAATATGAATAATAATACTTAAATGTACAGAAATATACAGTTAACAGTTGGTTTAAATAATAATAATGGATTGCATTTATATAGCGCTTTTCGAGACCCTCAAAGCGCTTTACAATTCCACTATTCATTCACACACTGGTGGAGGTAAGCTACAGTTGTAGCCACAGCTGCCCTGGGGCAGACTGACAGAAGCGAGGCTGCCTTATTGCGCCATCGGCCCCTCACCAGTAGGTGAAGTGTCTTACCCAAGGACACAACGACCGAGACGGTCCGAGCCGGGGCTCGAACCGGCAACCTTCTGATTACAAGACGAACTGCCAACTCTTGAGCCACGATTGCCCTAAATAATGTTATTTGATGTAAAAAAAAGTTTATAAGAACCATTTTATATATTTTTCCATAGCACTACATTTGAATTTAACAGTTCAATCTTTCAAATAACAGACAAATATTTGTGAAATTATGATACATTTGTGAATGTATTTTAACAATCTAAATATGCATATGTGCAGACAAATATATTTAACAAACAAGAAAATTGTTTTATTACATTTACAGTGATTTTACGTTATTTTACATTTGAAATGTAAAATCAGTCTATTTATGTAAATTTAATGATATTCTAGAAAAACAGTACACAACTGTAAAATACACAGTAAAATACTTTTATATTACAATTTTTTTTACAGTGTAAATTATTACGAAAAACAGGAACACAAAGGATCCCTAACGAAACAAGAGATGAATGGAAAAATGGAAAAATAGATCTGTCCAGTCATCCAGCCACTCATTCTCTTATTCATTTGTTTTCAGGACTAGGCCAGCCAATCCAAGGTAACATTGAGGCTTTCCTAGGCCAGCAAAAGAAATGTAATTTCTGGGTTCACCCTGGGGCCTCTCTCCAACAGGACATGCCCGGAACACCTCTTTTTGGCGTGGAGGAGTAGCAGCTCTATGAGTCCCTCCTGAAGAACTGAAATTTTCTCATCCAATCTCCAAGGCTGATCCCAGCCATGATTATTTCTTCCACTTGTATCTGCAGTCTCATTCTTTCAGCCACTACCTTGAGCTTGTGATCATAGGCCAGGGTAGGGATGTATTGTGACTGCAATCACCTTCTCTTTTACACTCAACTCTCTTTTCATCACAATGGAGCGTTACAGCATCCACATCATTGAAAACAAAACATGGATGAAAAGACAAAAAACAAGACGAGACATCCAAATGGGTTTAAAGAGGGATTATTATCACACTACAGTTTTATTTTCCATTGTTTAAATGCAAATAGGCAAATATCGTTTTATTTTTCTTTGAGGAGTGCTTGTTGGAGCTTTGAATGTCAAGACTCTAGAAAATGTCAGCACAAGAGGGAGGTGGCTCGAGTCTCTCACAGTAACATCTGGACACTCCCACGAGACCTTCACACTCTGCCTGGTGACTAGAGCCTTACTGTATGTTCAGTATACTCACCCTTCTCACTTCAACACCCTCAGAATGACACCCTAAACTCACAGGTCAGGTCCCCCTCATTCTGAACTGTTGATGATTGCAAATTTGATCATCTACACTGCAAACTGTCTCAGTCCGCTCATTTCTAAACCACACGTCTGATTCACCTGACCTCAGTTTCAGTGTTTTCTGTCAAACATCAACGCATAACTACATGCACTCACACTGCAGAACACAAGTTTCCAGTGTGCACACACGAGGCCTGTTTACTTTTTAACCTATGCTAATCACCGAAGCTTATCACGAAGCCTACTCAGACTGTCATGGTTTGGTAGAAATGAACAGAAAGCAGATGGCTCCAGAAGAAGATGAGAATTTCTCAGAGAGAACGGTATATGAGGCAGTAAACAAGCTGAGTGGCAGTACAGTACTGGCGAGGCTGAAAAATCACCTGCAAAGTGCAGTAAATCTAAAAAGAAACTACTGAAAGTAAAAGTTGTTTAACTGAGATAATGAAATAATAAATAAGGCTTCTATTTGGTTGAAAAGATCCTGTTTTCAAGCTGCATTTCTTTTAATCATATAAAACAACCATTTTGCCCCCTCACAGTAACATTTTTATCACCAAACCTACAAGAATTTTTACAAGCTCTTCTCAGGCACTTTACATTATTTTGAATATTTTATATATTGTAGCATTCTTGCTGCAAAGAAGCCCAATGCAGGGTTTTTGCATGCAGGAAGTCCATTTATTCATTACCTATATCAAGTTATTCTTCTGCAGGATTTGAGTGATTTACAGATACTTTGAATTTAATGTTACTGACTAAACTATCCTTCACACTCTATGATAGAGGAAAATGTAAAAACTCCAAACAGTAGGGTTAAGTTTAAAATCTTAGATCTGTGGAGAAGAAGTAGATACCGGATGGCAAAAATTGCACATGCTCACAGTTCAGGGTCTTCTTCTTTGAACTGTAGACCCGCAGACTCGAGTATTTTTAATGAAGTATTAAAACATAATATGCAAATTAACAAGGTCTACTTAATACGCCTAATCCTTGACTTCTTAATATTCTCTTTTTTGTTTTTTTCTTTAGGGACGATTCTGTTAAAGTTCAGGCTTCAAGCCACAGGAATAAACAGTCAGCTGAGACACTGAAGGTCAGAGGTCAAATAAACAGATCTACAGTTAGCTGAAGGAATGCACTCAGATGAAACAAACAACTCCAATAGCCACTGGGCAAGAAGGTCGGACCTCGGCAACAGGAAATCCAACTGGAGGCAGGGAATGGACACTGTGAGGTCATCTCAAGGGGAGCAAAACTTGCGGGCCTTATTGGCAAAACTGTAGCAGCTTAGTTTCGCCATCCACTACGTATGTTCAAATAATTGCTTCAGAAAACTGTGCTGGTATCCCTACAGCCTAATGTAAATCAATGCAAGAATCAGCTATAAATTCTACTTATGAAGCGTATAATTTTCAGCTTTTGTTGAACCTGAAAACTGAATTACTTTTTGTTTAGACATTTAGACGACACTAACATGGTCACAGATTCATTAAGGATATTGTTGGGCAATAGACAAAAAGCAAGAAGCACTTTCCATTATTTGCCAAGGTATAGAACAAATATCAGGCGAATCATGAGATTTGACTGCATGTGTAAGGGGGATAAAAAGGAGTGTGTAGAACCAAACTCTAAATGCTGTGAAAGTAAAATTGGTGCAAAATTTGTGTTTAAGCATATTGTCATCCATCCACACATTCAGACTGCAGAGGAGGGCATATTAGATGGCATTAAAATGGAGGACTTTGTTTGAAAGCTCCATGATTTCGGGCACTCACATAACACCTGGATCAAAAAGACGAGGCTCTTCAGTGTCCACCTCCTACACCCTACACATACTCACTGGCCTGACAAAACAAAACACCGAACCACTACCTTTGTTTTCTTGCCATTATTGCTCGAGAGTCTGGTTAGCATAGGCAGTGTGTGGGATAGATGTCCTGCCTTAATATATTCTCCTGTAATTTATATTCATTATGCCATTTGCCTGCCTAATTATGATTGTGGCAGAGAGGGAACGGGCTGACTAACACTCTCTTTCCTGTCCTCTCAATTCTTATATGAGCTCTCCTTTTTAGCCATGTTTGAGAAATTGGTTTTCAGTCCAACTCTGTTGTGCTGGTCTTTGTCATTATCAATTCATCTCCAGCCTGGTGTAACTCAGCCTCTCATATATTTATGATATCGCTGCCCAAGGGTCACCAAGACACTAAACCTATTAACAAAGATTTGGTAGCTGTGTAGACTTTCCTGATCCTTGTCTTTGCTCGTGTTTAATATGCATACTCTCGACTCACACACTGGGCCATGTGATGAGTCAGAAGCGGGGGAAACACACAGTGCTCTCAATGTGGGTGAAGCACACAGAGCAGAAGATTGAAGGGGAGGGCTGCAAGATCAACCACACAGCTCTGTGTGCAGGGATCAAAAGAGGATAATGTGAATGGTTGATCAAGAAGGTCGGGTGCTATTACCTCATTACCATTAGGACATGCACCCAGGTGATGTAATAAACCAAAAAATCTGTGAGAGCCACGTGCCTCACTTGGGTTTACTGGTCACTTGAAGGGCTTGCAGATTTCTTCGTGCTACTTTCAGTGGCTTCAAGTTACAGGACGGCTTCTGAAAATCAAGGCAGGAGAAACAGTCCCACACCTAATCAGTTTTTATTTGATTTATTTATTTGTTGGTTTGTTTAAATAATGAGTTTAAGATCTGGAATTGTTTTGTAACCTTCAGATAAAGCAGGGTGAGCTCATTTCTCTTTTTTCCACTTGTTTTCCACTAAACTAACCATTTCCTGTCTGTTGCTTCATGTGAAAGAAATGAGAGTGGCATTGGTATTCATGTGCACCTTAACCTTCGACAAATGAGAAGAGGTGAATCTGAAATCTCAGGTTCATCAGTACCTCAAATTAACAAATCAGATACATTTTGCATCAACACTTTTTAGTCATTTAAAGCTATTGCCTTGTTCCAACCTCATCACTCAGCATCAAGATAGAGTTGTATTAAGAGGGTAGCTGTAAATAAACAAACTGCATGTTGTGCTTATTTTTCTTTCTTCTTCTAACTTTTCCAGATGGTATTGCATGGTGTATGAAAATCAGATGATGTTTTCCTGCATAACTCCATCCATTTTGGCATGATCCCCAACAGCAGTGTCTGAAATACAGCCCCAAATCATGACAGGATCTCCACTATGTTTTACAGATGGTTGTAGTTGGATGGATGGATGGATGATGGATGATATTCTCTTCATTAAGAATGGAAGGGACAGCCAGTCTTCTACTGAGGCAACAGGGCCACATGGATTTTTCAGGTTCTTTATCAGGTCTTTGTTGGACTTGTTCCCTATTTCTTAAAAGCATGATTGCTAAGTCCTAGTTATCTGCCACAGATGACACAAGTTTTTAGGCCTGCCACTTATTTTGTCCTCCACTTGTCCAGTTTCCTCAAAATCTTTAAAGACACACTGCACATCATGCTGAGATTGTCATGGTCTGCAGTGGGTGGCTGGAATTTCCATAAGGCTCCTGAACTTACCTGGGATCCGCCCTTGGGCAGGGCCAACTCCTCCAGCTCCTGCACACCTGGAGCCTATTGCAGGCAATCAAGCCAGAGGGATTTAAGCCACACGTTGATGTTCGTTCACTGCCAGTTCGTCATCAACTCATGTTGGTAACAGGCCTGATGCGTCAAGTTCTCGCTGTGATTTACCTTACTAACAATACTTTCTTGTGCTGCAGTTGCTGTTTTCACCTTGCCTCATGCTCCACCTCTGGACTCAGGATACCAAGCAAACATTTTGAAAATCACTCTGTGCCTCACCTGCCTGCCCTCCTGCCATCACACTGAAGACCCCGGATCTCAGGTCAGCCTTGTCACACCACTCAGCCCCCCCGGATTTTCATCACCCCCCTCTCAACACTCTATGTCCCCAACTGCAAGTAAGAGTAGCTACTCTTATAACTTACCACTTCAGAGCTACCTCCACTACCTCCTTAACTCCACTGTCTTCTCTCTCCAGTGTGACTGTTCCCTGCTCAGCTCCACTCTGCATCTCAGGCCCCGTTCCCTCGCCCTAGCCACGCCACGCCAAACTCCACGTCTTATTGTTTTTTGTCCTTGCTACGTTTCTTGCACTCCAGCCTAATAAATTATTGTTACATCATCTGCTGTCTCAGCTCTGGGTTTCTGCACCTGAGTCCTGTTCTGTATAGACCACTCGGTCCCCTGACAGAGATATACCGAGTTTCTCGTTTGATTCTTTGTATCTTCTTTTGATTTAGCTAGCTTTGTTATGCTAAAATCATTCAGGTCAGTATTAGGTGGCTTAACAAACAAAAAAAACCATTCATCTGAAATTTGTCAGGTAAAAGGACTGGATTAAAAATTAGTCAAAAACCAGTCAATCTCCCAAAAAACATTAAAAGATCTTCAGAAAGCCTGGAGAACTATTACTCAAGACCACTTTTAAAGAAAGTCTGGCTCCTTGGAAGCAAATTTAAATAAATGAGAGGTGGCTCAAGATTTACCATATGAAACCACACATTGATGGAGCTACATTTCATTCAAAGTAGATGTTAAACTGAACACTTAATAATCTTTTACTAAAGTAAAAATTACATATTATTAAGTGTACAAATGTTATATTTCAATACTGTGAGGAAAGCAACATTTGAATTTGTTACATCTGCTTTTCTTTTTCTTTTTTTAGCAAAAAATGGAAATTTTTCATTCATAAAAAGTAGAGATTGTCACATTAGCTGGCACACTTTTGCCTCTTCATCCAAATGAGATGCCAACAATAGCCAGTGATAGCTGCCTGGAGAGCTATTCTCTTAAGAAGAAGACAAATAAAGTACTGCATGCTTTATACAATTTGCGGTTAATGAGTTTGAACAGAGGTTTCCTAAATTAAAGACAGTTAAACAACAGGCTGAGTACATAAAAGCTGCAATGTGCTCAAATTCTCAAATCAAAAGCTGTTGGAGTGAATTTGTGTTTTGATTGCACTGATTTGGTTGCCATTTATGACAACTTGACTGTAGGCGCTCTACAGCTTTGGATTCCCATAGTAATGCTTCCCAACGTTTTTCAAAGTAATTAATAATAGACATTAAGTCATTGATATTCTTGATATTGATGTGTGCATGAGTTTAAACACTACAAGGCCACATCATAAACACATCAACTAGTTTTCTGATTTTCTTCGATGTAAATTTACCACAATTTTCTGTCTGTCATTGAAGTTTCTCCCACAAAGTGCAAACTGTTCCAGTTAAGAGACTGGTAAAAATTGATATATCTGACAGCAAGCTCAGTATGTAATTTTGTGCTTCATCTGCCACCCTCATAAACCATCCTGTTTACTATTTAGTGTCTCTTTCGATTACCAGCCAAGAGGATATTGGCCTCAGCCAGGAACAGCACATAATATTGTAGCCCACATTTTTACATCATCGTCCTTAAATTTCAACACATACGCACTTTGTTTGAGTTGGTAACTGGGAAAAAGCTTGTGTTAAATTTAAATTTCAGACTACGACTTCCATCCTGGGAACCATCAGTCTGCGCCTACCTCCTGGTGCTCTATGGAGCTCATGTGCGTCATTACAAGTGCTGGCATCAGTCTGACGAATACAAGTCCAATGGGAACGACAAACGGGGCCATAAAGACTCATTAATTTAAATAAGATTTTCTTCAATAACATTTGTATAGCGGCGTCTTTATCAGTATCATGGATATTACACTCAACTATTTATGATTAATAACATAAATTGTTTAGAAACTTCCAATAAAATATTTGCAAAGCGTATAAGATCTTGGTTTGTTAGCCCAGTATCTGGTCCACAGCTTTCCTCAAACCCCCTTTATGTGAATATAATGCTATTTATGCATTTAAAAAGCTCCACAAACTTTCTTTCCACCCAAACTTTTGGTAATAAGCTGTTGAATGTCAGGCAAGTCTTTTTGTTTCTCAAAGTTATTCAGATGTTGCTGTAAAAGTGAACAAATAGCTAAAATCAGTGTGACAAACCCTTATGAGATGTAACTATGGTGGTGCAGAACATACTTATTTGCCATATAGCAAATCATTTTTCTGTTACTTCTGACTGACATGGATGACTGTCATAAAGAAACTATTAATACTGGTTTCACCAGTAAATCAAAGATGAGGCCTTTGAAAAGGACTGAGTTCTAGTCATTGTCTCTGGACATGTAACTGAGAACTAACTCATCATCCAGCAATAGCACACTATTGTTTTTTTAATCTGATCCATTAACATTCTGCGTGATGAGTGTGCTAAGTGTCATTTTCAAGCCTGAAACCTTCGCTTGTATTCACTCAGAGAAGGCATAAAGGTTGCATATTTTGAAAAGTGGCTTTTTAATGTTGATACATTCAAAATAGTCCTCAGTGGAGACATGCCGCCATGTTTAATGGGATTACTCCTTCATAAATATGCATAAATATGCATGAATCACTTAGTAAGTAGGACATGGTAGATTTTTCCATTGTCATGGTTTCTAAAATAACATAGGAAGGAACTGGATGTATCAGACACTATGAAATGCTAGCAATGCAGCAGCCAAAACACTTACTACAGTACAACTTATAAACTAAGTCTTCCTTAAACGTGTGCTCCATGTTCTCATTTCATGAGCGAGCAAAACTGCAAAAAGCAAAAGAAGCAAAATATTTGTTTAAACTGACGGCTTGTGCAGACTTTGAACTGCTGTGCAGGATTGAGTGTTCTGGTGAGGTTAAGGCCACTTGTGTCAACAGAGAATTGGCGGTGGATCCAGACATGCTCTTTGGCGTGTTTGTCAGTGCAGTCGGGGAGTTGATAGGGAGATTACCTCTCCTAAAGCCATCTGGATCTGAAAACCCACCATGTGATGCTGCAATTTTGAAGATGATAGTTAGAGATGATGTGCAGCCTATTAGAGTACAATCTGTCCTTGGGGTAGTTTTCAAGGCATATTTATTCACAGATATTAATTGTAAGGCAATCAAAAGAAACCTGTTTCTCATTTTTTTGCCAATAACCTTAGTAATTGCTGCCAAGTTCTTCTGTACCTTTATAAATAATAAGTGCATGTTTATCAGAAAAGCATTAAATGTGGTGTGTGGACCTCTGTTATTAGCCGTTAATTATGCTCACTCTACTGCTACATCTTAATCTCGTGAGCACCACACAGATTCTATTATCCCTTCACATTACATGGAAGATACCACACAATCCCATATAAAATCAGCTATATATAAAAGTTCATTAGATTATTCATTAGTTAGAAACTGCAACTAAATTGCAATCCAAAATCTTGTTTTTGTTTATCACAATTTCTCTCCTTAAGCAACTTTCTGCATCAGTATCGTCACCATAGCTGCACCAGTTTAATCTTAAATCTTTGAAGTAGGGAAATAGATAAAAGTTGAGAAAACTTGAAAAAGTACATTTCGGGTAAACTTTTAAGAGTCATGTCACTATGTGGATAGATGGCAGCTCAAAAAAACGTATAACATCTGAGATGTCTCATTTCTACATTTTAACATCAGGCTTTTATTCTAGCTGTGTGTCAAAAGCATTTTCTATCATAGTCATATTTTGAAACTTGTGAAATGTAGCCTACGACTTTTAAAGGGAGAAAAATTTGTGTTGTTTACATGTTTTATTATATCATAGTTTGGAGACACTCCATTGATCAAACATCTTTAGGTCTTCAAAAACTTTTTTATAAATCCTCATAATGTGAGCACACAAAAGGGCCTGGATCACAGATGGTCTCAGGATCAATGGATGAGCTCTTCATATTTTGCTGCCTTAAGGTGACACGCCTCTTTACCCATTTCACTAATCTTTTGCAGAGTGCATCCACTTGCTGTGGCTCTTGTGTTCAGTGTCCTTATCTGCTCGGGCACACTCGGGTCAAACGTTCTGTGCTTATGAAGTTACATAGTCTCGATAATATTGGAATAAAAATACTACAAATTATAAAGTGCAACAACCTTTTGCACTTTGAGGGTTTGTAACTTCGAAAATAGTCTTAGTATTAAGTTAAAAATATAGTAAATGTAGTACTGTTAGTGTATAAACAACAAAATCAGCTTATTCTGAGGGCGTCGGGTGGGAGGCAGTAATTGATTTTTCATGGAATTGTTTGAAAACACGGATTTAACCTGAATACACGAAGAAGAAAATGTTAATGTTTGCACAAGAAAATTAAATTAAGGGCTAACTTTTTTAAAAAACTACACAACCGAACAAACAACTGCAGCATCACTGCAGTTGAAGCAAATCTCTGTAAATTTTACAGGGATTACTTAAAAGCCGGTGCGGCTTGATTCTGAATGCACCCCGAGGCTAAGGTACTACCAGCAGTTTTTCCTGTAAATGGTTAAGAATTTTAAAGGCTTCATTCGGTGGATTCCCAATCTTTCACCCGGTAGGGTGTTCTTGTAAACAAACAAAATTATGTTTATATTCAGTGCTTCGTACTGACTGTTCTGGCTTGCCTTTGCAGTCACACATCTCTTACTGTTGTGGTCTGTGGTTTTTGTTGTTTGGCGGCCTTAGTTTAAAGCTTTTTCAGGTTCAGCTCTCAGTTGGGTTTTGCTTTACTTTTGTAATTATAAGTAAGACTCTTATGGTTAAAGGATTATGTTATTGTGTTTCTTTGTGCCACAGACTCAGCCATTTTATTCTTGTTCCTAGTTTCTGTTTAATTCCACATAATTTAAAAATCATCTCAGGGTTTTGAGTTCCTTTTAAGTTTTGTATCATCATCTTCCTTGTTATTAGTAATTTTTGGACTATGTTCTCTCAGTTTAGTCTTCAAGGATCCTTAATCTCTAGTTTTGCTACTTTTAGATCTTAGGTTTTATTAGTTTGTTTTTTTATATAAACTTCCTTGTGTTTTGGGTAATCCCCCATCCAAATATTACTCTGTATCAAATTTCTGTATCGGTTGTTGTCTTACTTCTGTGTTTAATTAGTTACTTCTGTTACTTGGTCTGTTTCCCTCTGATTTGCTTTATTGCCTTATGTGTATAAATAGTCCCGGTGTTCCTCACAGCCTTTGTTAGATTATCTGCCGTTGCTCATAGTAAGTTTCCTAGTTAGATTTTTGTATTAGACATCCTTTGATTGTCTGTTTATTAAATTAGCACTAAAATCTATCTCGTTTTTAAAAAAAATTGTTTTCTTCAGGTATTGTCTTAATTCACACAAACATTTGCCTCCGACATTCACTACTGATACATTTAAAATCAAATTTCTGAGCTGTGCCAAACTGTCCCATTTCAAATATGGCTGTTTAGCCTAAAACAACAACACTGACCTCGTTATCATGTTAGGCTTCGAGGAGCTCAAACTTTTCCATTATGAGACCTGACACTTGGAATACACATGTGGTCAGGTGCACAATCAGATTATGTAAAGACAGCTTCAGTGGCACCAGAGTTAAGATTTGTTATGTCAGAGTGCCATATCCATCTTTAAGAACATCCACTCTCACTCACGTGGCACATGTATCACTGACATATGTCTCTGTGAGATGGTGGTAGTGTGAAGGACAGTGTTCACAAGGAGATGGAGTGATGGAAGTGGGACAGTGTAATTTGGAGAATACTCAGAATGTGTGTGTGTGTGTGTGTGTGTGAGTGTGTGTGAGTGTGTGTGTGTGTGTGAGAGAGAGCGATACACTACAACCCTGCATGTTAGGGGGTAAAATATGGTTTGTGGTTTGTGACATTATGATGGCGTGTGGGAGAGAAAGTGAGATTTTCGGCTGAAAAACTTTGTGTGAACATGCATGTGTGCAGATCATCACGTACACATGCACACATAAAAACACGCTACCCTCTGACCCAATCTGCTCCCAGTGAGTAACTCTTTGCAGTTCCCAGGCTGTACTCTACACCCCCCCATCTGTAAAAGTTCAAATGGATCATATGTGAAAATCTTCACATCTTTTTTACACCTCCTGGTCTAAAAATCATTGGTGTGATTTAGCAAATGAATATTTCATGGAAGTGGGGGGAAAAAGTACATAGAGCATTACAAGATGAGACGTGTAAGTCCTCATAAACAAACAGAACATTGTACAGTGCCACTAACTTCTGACACGCAGGACAAGAAAGCTTCGCATTACACTACATCACTAAGGTCAAAACATCTGCTTGTTTATCAGCTGATTAGTCATCCTTAGCAACAACCTCGTCATCAGAGGTGGATTTAATCAGACCGTCAGCTTTTGCTACTCGTGGGTGTGAGACAGAGTCGAAAAGATCTTTGACATTTGAATAACAAAACCCTCAGTCTCAGCTACCCTCCAGTTCCACATCACAGTGACATTATTTACATAATCTACGTGACCGTATTCACAGACAGATTTGTAGCAATGATGCATCCTGCTCTGACACAACAAACAAGAGAACAACAAAAAAGATGAATTATTCGGGACTTGAAATGTCACCTACAAGCTGGACGACTTGTTTAGCCTTCAAGATAAATCTGTGTCATTAGCGCAGCTTTCTCTTCATGAGTTGTTATTAGTGGCACAATGACGTGGCTACTACCACTACTACTACTACTGCTCTTTTATCTAAACCCAGACTAACCAGACCACTGACCACTTCTATTTGTTGATGTTTTCTTAAGGTGCGGTGCATTTGAACCTTCAAGGCTTTAAGCCACATATTGATCTGCCACTCCAGCACCTTCAAATAATGAGTTATAAAATCCGACAGGCAGTTTAATATTTAATATCAAGTGAGTTTATGTTTGTGTGCTTCTTTTCCTTCTCATTCCTGGCATCCTGACATCAATAAAGCTACGGTCACATTAATTCAACATCTAGCCAACAGCTTCTTTGTTTTTTGGTCTAACACTTCAAATGGCTAAACAAAATTAGACAACGGATCTAAACGTGTGTTGCAGACCTTATTTAAATGTTTTTGTATGGAGAAAACTACAAAAAAATACTACAAATCACAAATAAACAAATAAATGAATAATTACTGGTTAGTTTAGTAGAGATTAGTGCAGGCTAACCTGGGTTGTTTGCAGTACTTGCAGGGTGTGTTGTATGTAGTCGGGTCAGGTCAAAGGCAGCATTCATCCGTTTGTTAAAACAGCAAATAGACTGGTACTTACACAGCACTGCACCCTAACTCTGCACTCAAAGCACTTTTAAATTTAGGTTAATCATGCTACTTATTTTCATTAGCCAAATTCTGCTTGTTCTCCCCCGGGTGGCTTTATATTGGTTAGGTGTTAAAAAGCTGTTGTTATGGCTCATATATAATCTGCTTCTGTCTTGTTGAATTCATTTGTTTCCACAAAGATTAGTACATCTTAAACCCAGCAGCAGCAGCACCACAGGTCAGCTGATCGTAGCCCATTGTCAAATGAAAATCTACTGGAGCTCCCAGTGCAAATTATTATGTGACTCATTTCTAAGTGATTCTTTTCCCAGCACTGCACGGCTTCACCAGATCTTTAAAGGGTTCCCCCACCTGCCAAATTCCACTTCAACCCCTGCAGAGAACCTAGGCATGAGCCGTCAGCAGGACAAAAATAAAACTGGTGGCACACAGAGAGGTGTCACTTTTTATACAGCAAACAGCGCCACAGCTGGTGGGAATAAATCTGTTTGTTAAGAACATATGTTCCATGTTCAGTGGAATTTCCTCAAAATTATATGCTCATGAGCGCATGTTGTTGGCAGGCTTTAAAAAGGAATAGAAATAATGGATTACATGTATATTATAGAGGAAAAAAGGATAAAACACAACACAATGCTTTTTCACTGTCCAGCAGGGCAAGGACATCTGATGAAACTTAGACATTTTGTTGATGTTTGCCAGAAGGACACCAAAGTGACATACATAGAAAAAGTTTCTTAAAACCAAAACTTAAAAAACACAAAACAAAGTAATCACTGGTGAATTGTACTGGAATCCACAGCTCCAAGAGATTCTTCAAATCAAAGCTAAGTGCACATTTCAACTAAGCTCAAAAACAAGGGGTTTTCAGCAGTCCATAAAGAGTAACAGTTGCATAGGGGGCTGAGACGGGATGGATCACTGAGACTGGAGCAAACTGTGATTAAGGTGGACAAGGTAAAATTAGAAAAGCATGACGGGTTAGACCGAGCAAGCAAAACACCCACAAAAAACTGTGTGCAAGACTGTGCCTGAGAGACTGTACTACACAAGGAGCGACGACAAACTGGTTACAAGTGGAGATCAGGATTGGAGCTTTATTCTGCATGTGAGTGGCAATGAAAAACAGGCACCCCAACTAAGGAAGTGCAAGGACTTTCCCAAGGCACACTCTCCCTGAAAGAGTTTCTAATAGCTACATAAAAAAACCTCCCTGTTTTTAGTGGCAATGTAAAATCTCATAAATATCAATGATTCATGATGAAAAGAAACTAAACAAATTCAGTCAGTCCCAACTTAGCAAACCATATGCCAGATATGAATGAAGTCCAAAACAAACCACACTGTAAATCAATACACTTAGTGTATTTAGAACATTTCCATCTTGATTTCATCTGCCTCCTACTCAAACCTGTGATCAAATCTCATTAATAAGATTAATACAAATGATACACAGCATATATCACCAACCTCTGTGAGTGGACAATGTGCTTTTGATTAGATATTTAGATACATTTTGGTGTAATTTGGGTCATCCATAATGATCATGATGAGGAAGAAAATGATACTAAAAACACTGTTATATTGTTTAAAGCTATCACACCAGCACTTCCTGTGATATGCAGATTACTATTAATGGAAATCACACTGTGTTCTGAACGTGAAGAGGCCCTGGAAAAACACTTTATCACTAGTTTCGGAAGCTATTTTAAAATTATGTCTTATTTTAAAAGCAATAGGTAATTATAGTCAGTGCTGTAAAAAATTAGAGGAGTGAAATAGTTGTGGGTGTAAAATTGTGTTTCAATCCTTTGTATTAGCATCTCAGCTCAGTTATAGCTCCTTTCAGTTTTAGCTTTTTTTCACATCCAAAGGTAATAACAGGAAACGCTTTTACACTGTGAGAGGGTGTGAAGTGCTTTGTGTTAGAATGAAAATAGACAAAACTTTGTTGTTAACACTATTTATGTGGATTGTAACATATTCATTTGACTCGCCAATCATCGTCAGTAAATTTAGTAAAATCCTGTATGGCCACATTACTTTTTAATTAAAAACTGTCAAAAATTGTGTTGTCAGTTTTTTGTTGTTTTAGGTTTTTTAAGCTTTTCAAATAAGTCTTATTGCTTCTGTCACTTTTGGGGAGCTTATTTGAGGCTTTACCACAAATCCAAGTCACTGGTCAATCCTTCCTATATTCCTATTATTACATCTATATCGTTCCACTTAAACATACCCAGCTCTTGACTGCTAGCAGGACATAATAGGCTCTTCTTTTGTATGACTCTCTGTTGATGACATATTTTCACACAAGTTAAATCATGTCACAGAAAGACAGGGTAAATAGGTGGGCTTCATTATTAGCATATGATGTCAGGAATGCCGGGACATTTTAAGAGATAATTGATGGCTGCTTTTATTACAGTAACTGTCAACATTGTCAAACATTAAAACTACAATCATAACATTTCATACTACAATTAGGCTTTGTCCATACTTTCATTATCTGTCACACCAGCCTGCTATATGGGTTACTGCATGTAAGAAAAGAGCTGCCACTAAAGCTGCTTAAAACTACACTTTTTTTTTACATATTAAACAATCAATTCTAATGTTATGCTACAGTTTTTATTGTCTATTCTGTCAGTTAAAGCTATGATAAAAGTTGAATATTGATATTCAGGACTGTCACTGTGAAAGTCACTACTAATTTGTTTCCTTCCAAGGAGTCTTAGAGTTTTTTAAAGTGGTTTTTGGCCGTAGTTCTTCTTTGGATTTACCTGCGTTTTCACGTATTTTCACTTCAGTCCTTGTAAGGTTTAAGAGATCACTTTCTCTGAACCACTGAACCGAAAATAGCGCGTAATTGATAAACTAGTGTTGTGTCTAGACATAACAGGTGGCTGAGGTATGCTACTTACATAAGAACTGGGCTGAAAATCAGTGGTAACAGGTCTTATGGAGTGGTGAATTTAAAGTTTTTGGTTCAGATCTTTCTATGGATGAAGCTGCAGTCATCTGTAAAACACAGTAGAGCCTCTGCCATGGTTTCGGGCAGGATTTCAGCTGGTGATGTTCTTGTCAAAATTGATGGAATTATGAACACAGAAAAGTGCTGTCAGATTTTGATCCAGCATGCAATACCATCTGGAAATGCAGCCCTAAACCAGACAGAGCCTCCACTGTGTGACTGACAGCAGCTTCATTTCATGACAATGATCCCAAACACACTGCCAGGGCAGTTGTTGCATCTTTTTCCCGTTTTCCTAGTAAAATATAAAGAAATGTGGGGTGGCTTAAGACTTTTGCACAGCACTGTAATGCCGTATTTGTTCACTTTAACAATTGTATTTATGCCAAAAAGAAGTTCCACAATTTTTATTTCAGTATAAGTTTATAAAAGCAAAGAATTTGGAGTCTTGCAAGTATCTATATGCATCATTAATGTCCGGCTGCAGGCTGCAGAACTTTGTAGCAGGAGTCTTCAGCTCTGCTATACTACTACATTCACCATCACTCCAGGCTGGAGTAAATCTATCCCGGAACAACACACACACCCACTTATGTGAGCGGATACCAGCAGGGCAACTTTCTCAGTGTCACACTGTGTTGTGACAACAGCCACACCAGCGGGTCAGCCGCACCATCAGGTCAGCTCATTTGTACCACAGTGATACGCAGTTTCACACTTTGTTGCACTTGTATTGAATTACACTTATTATGTATCATGCTTTGGTAATGGAGTGACACATCACCAAAATTGTCCAGCTTCACAGAAAAAAAGAAATTACACATTACTTTATCAGTGTAATAATTAGACGTTTGGCTAGCTGGACAGAAATAGAGGTGTAAGTCTTACTGACGTCAGTGGCACGCAGTTTTCTACTCGTGAACGCTCACAGAAACAGAATGAGTGTTTTGTTCTGGAAAAAGGGGAGCAGCAGAGAAAACATGTACAGTATCCAACTATCAAGAGGTTGTACTCAGACCTGAGTCATCCTCAGATGCTTTCAGGAAACAGGTATTTATTCCAGCCCTTGCCCCACTACCAGCACCACACCCCCTCATTACTCACAAAGAAGGCTATAAATACATAAAGAAATATGGTGTCATTCATTCACCCTCCTCTCCTACATATCATCCTGTTCATACTGTACTGTTGCTATTCATAGCTAAAACACCTTTTTGTGAACTTAAGTGAACTCTTTTTGTCTACCTTTCCCCCATTTAGCAACCCTGAAAAGTGGCTTGGAAAGTGCAACAATGTGTACACACACACACACACACACACACACACACACACACACACACACACACACACACACACACACACACACACACACACACACACACACACCTACCTTGTTGAGATCCATTAGAACACTAAAATATGCCACTTCTGAAAATAGTTCAGAGCAGAGATGCACGGGAGTGGCCATGCAGGTAGATGTATGTGAGTAAAAAGTGTGAGACTGAAGGGACTGAAAGCACATGTGAGCCAATTTCGGTTGTTTTGAGTTTTGCTCTGGCTTTTTGTCTTATTTCAATATTCATACAGGCATAAATCCATAAAGTGTCTGACAGAATTAAATCAGTAGAGTTCTAGCTTTTCTTATTTCCTGGTGTGAATAAATGAGTGAAAATGGGAATATTTGCACTCTGAAGTGTAAAATGCAAAAGCCACATTATAAGGATTTTCCATGTACACCTATAGATCCACTATATGGACGCCTCCTAATCTTTGAGTTCTGGTGTTTTCACCCATTTTGCCACATGTGTATAAAATCAAGCACCTAGCCATGCAGTCTACCTTTAGAAACAATTGTGAAAGAATGGATCGTGCTAAAGTGGTCACTGAACGGCAGAGTAGTATTGTAACAGTATTTACCCGTTGTAACAAGTCAGTTTTTAAAATTTCTTTTTTCCTAGATATTTTGCTGTTTGCATTTACACAGTGGAGGCATTTTGGGAACCACAGCAACTCGGCCACGTGAAGTTACAGAGTGCTAAAGCGTGTAGTGCGTAAAATTCACTAACACTCTGCTGACTAAATTAGCTTGAGGTGTTCCAGACCTCTACTGGCATTAACATTAGCAGAAAACTGTGCGCTGTGAGCTCTATGGTATGGGTTTGCATGGGTAGACAGCTCCTGTAATCATAATGTGTAGGTGTCCCAGTGCTTTTGTCTACATAGTCTATATTTTTAAGGCCATTATGGTTTTTTTTAATGGACACTTTGAATGAATTGAGTGCTGACTGGCCATTACTTTAATATTTTTCAGACACTGCGCTCCACTGTGTTGAAATGTGCACTTAGCAATCCTCCATCACAACAATAGACCATTTAGACATGTAATGACAACAGTTAACCTAAAATGCATGCCTGTGTGAGGTACCTGGAGCACCTTGAGAAAATCCATGCAGGCAGTACTCTTTGCTCACCCTAAAGAGTAACATTACTCTTTAGTGGAGTGGTTGTGGATCTAGGAGGTAGGTGGTTCAATCCCTGGCTACACCAGTCTGCATGCCAAAGCAAGATACTGAACCCCAACTTGCTCATGGAAGTGTAAATGTTAGATAGAAAGCACTTAAGCATAGAAAAAAGTGCTTGATTGAGTGTGTGTATAAAGGTGAATGAGAAAAGCGGTACATTAGAACTATTACATTTACCAGTCGCCACCTTTAGGAGAAACTTGGGTAAATCCAGATGCACAGGAAAAATTGCGCGATGCTAATACATCAGATGAAAATACACGTGAGGAGTTACAAATACATATAAAGGGGGGGCAGTTTAACTTCAAGGGCCCATTGGTCAGGATACACCTATAAAGTTTCACAAACACATCTTTGGCAGTGGAAATGCTGTGTTGACAGAAGTCTAGACAGTCCAGACAGATAGATCACACATAAAAGTAGCCATAGGTACAGTCTTTCTGGCATTTTCTGCTACAGTAGGTCTCCAGAGCCACATTTGGCTACGATGACGCACACACGCAGAGGCAGAAACATAAAATACCAGGCACACTGTTGCAGCTATTAATCACCTGCTGCACAGGATTGCATCAAAATAACCTTCCTTTAAACACATAGTGTGATATTGAATTGCATAAATATGCTTTCTACTTGGCTTCAAATTATATTTATTGATAAGCAATTTAAATATTTTTAGATTAACACATCCTACACTCTAGTATTTGTTCGCATGTCCCAGCTCACACCTGCTCAGGTTTCCTGATTTGTTAGATGTAGATCAATTGCAACTTGCAAATGAGGAACAAAGTTTAATTCTGAGATTATACTTAAAGATGAGGTTCACTAACACAGAAACTCATCAATGCAAATTTGTAGCACATAAGGACATAATGTAAATTATTATTTTTCTCTCTGTTTAGTTGAATGCAGTACATGCTGATAGCCTGAATATAGCTTTCCAATCACTCTGGCCGGAGGGACGATGTTTTCTCAGGGAGCAAGTATACAGATGCCAATCGAGTGACCATCAGAGAGACAGAGATTGCAGAAGAAAACCAACTGACCCCGAGGCTGAGAGGCAAACCATTATGTGAGAGAGAAAGGGAGAAATGGACAAGCAGAAAGAAACCGCTTTCAGCAGTGGGCAGAAACACAACAGCCTCACATTATTGCTGACGTTAACCTGGCTGTGAGACAACAGCCAAAGGAAAAAAGAGAGAGATACAGGGAGGAGATACAGGGAGCAAGCGAGCAAGAAGCGAGAGCGAGCGGAAGTGGTGGGCGAGGCTGAGGCAGACAGTACGTTGAATTTGTGCAAGACTGATAGAAAAGCACTGATAAGAGAGATCGAGAGCTGCTGCAGGGGAGGAAGGAGAGACATGCGAAGAGAGAAAAGTATGTAGTGAGTGTTGATGAGAAATTGGTCTCGGGGGATCAAAACAAAGAGCTAATCAAGGACAAGAGAGCAGCACACTGGTAAAGAGCCCATTCTCAATAACAGATGCATTATGCACTGGCATCAATTGAATAAAGAAGAGACTGAGCAGGCATGTAATGTTTTGCAGGCATGAAAGTTGAAGTCTGTAACCAAACCCAGAGGGAAATGAGAAAATTATAATTTATGATTTTGATGTTTTCAAATTACACAATGTGTGGCTTAAAGGAATTTTATGATAGGATCAATTTGTAGAGATCACATTGTTTTTCTACCTGCTAGAGTAGAAACAATGAATATTACGTCAGACAACAAAACAGTCTAGTAGCCTGATGACAAGACTTATAAAAAAGGGGAGAGGTTATTTCATCCATGTTAGTGCCTTTGTGTTTTTATTATATGAACCACTGCACTCACCATCCTTGACAGACCTAATGTATCATACCTGTCTATATTAAATCAGCAGTTTCAGCTCTTTCTTTTAAGCTTTAGATCAAATTAGAGTTACAGGCTAAATGAAGCCCACTACACCAACTTAGCACAGCTAGCTACATTGTTGCCAAGTCAGAATTACTCGAACACTTGTTGGCATCATTCCAACAAACATGGAAACATGTGATTGGCTGATGATCCACCACATCGTCAGCACGCTAAAAAAAAGTTGAGGCCAGCTCAACTTTGACTTGTTGTTCATCACACCCGTCATTCAGCAACAAGTGTCAGGCTTCAAGCCGCCACCTTCCACTGACACTGGCTTGTACCCGTTTGACTTTCCACCTGCAGTCTGAAGAAACCATTAGAGAAATGATTCTCTAAATACATCTTAACCTTTGAAACAAACTTCACCATCTCCCTCAAATTGTGGAGATGAAGTGAAGTTAGTTTCATAACACAGCCATTGATGTGTGACTTCTTATTAGTGGTGCAACTATTCTCCAAAGGGTTTGAGCCATGCCTTCAATAGGCTGTCTTTATATGACAGGCCTGAACAGCTGATCGTGATCAGATTGTGAATAAATATTAACCTATTATTCTGCTATATTTTCTTTCAACTCATTATCTGAAAAATCTTTAAACATTACAGCTCTCACTGATGTTGCATCCTTTAAGTAGTCATCAGCACCTCCACATGGGGTATCACGTTATGGGAAGATGGAACCACGATAACATATTATGGATACTTGGCTATTGCATCCTTACATCGTCCTTTTTGAAATAAACATCCAACTAAACTTGTTTCACTGCCTGGCTTACTGATAAATGAAGTAAAGGGATGTTAAGTAAGAACAATGATTCAGGTCTTGCACCCCAGAAACACCTTCACCATTCTCTCTTTCCTTCCGTCTCCCTCCCATCCTCTTCTCCTCACACCCTGTCTGTACCCATCACTCTTTCTCTCAGCTGATTAGGTTTCCATGGGGACAGAAATCATTCTGCAGGCAGGTGGTGAATTCTCAAGGACTTGTATTAGTAATGGATTTTCCACTTCCGACATGTTAATAATTTCTCACAGGAAATAAAAATGAAAAAAAAAAAGAACGAGAAATTCAAGGAATGATCCAGCTGAAGGCAGCAGGACTTGTCAACTACATATTTAATATGTGTTCTGGCTGTATGACATTGCCTTCTATTAATGCTAATAACTTAAATGTGCAGCCCTGTCTCTGCTTTCTCCATGGTATGTGTGAAGTACTGTTCATTATGCAAAGCAAGTCAATTAAAGGAGCAGCTTACCAGAAACCAAGACAGATGCACACATTAATTTTTGTGAGTGTTGCAAGCCTTCAACACCTGATTTTCTGCTTTTTTCCTTCCTTTTTTTGAAAGAGACTCGGTCTCTGAATACTTTTGTATTACTTTTGCAAAAAAATCCAATTATCTCACATTTACTCTTTCAATTCAAAGGTTTTATGTGTTACAACATGCTAAAAATCTGTTTTAAAAACATTTAAAATGATTAAAATTTAACCTCAAATGACCAATAACCTGAAGCCAAAATACAGAAGCAGTGTGTGAAAAACAAGAAAGTACAGCCCAAGATTAGTTATAATGCACAGTTCTATGTTTGGGAAAAAAAGAAACATGGTACTGTGCATTATGACTAAACTCCATTTTGGTCTCCTGTCTTCAATGGACTTGTTCTGGAAGTCTTGTGGTTCGTTCAGATGCACCGTTGTAAACCGAAGCCATGCTGCCAAGTTCTTTTCAGAGAAAATAGGCCTTCTCTGGGCAACCCTTCCAAACAAACCACACTTGTTCAGACAGTCAGCATGCTAACTGAGGCCTGCAGAATCTGAGATGTAGCTCTTATTTTTTTTTTCTCTGAGCATTTAACACTTTGACCTTAGGATGAACTTGCTGGGATGTCCATCTTGCGTAGACAGACTGTCGTGAATATTTCCACTTGTGAATAATCATACTCACTGTAGAGTGATGGACTTAAAATTCTTTGGAAATCAGCTTATAATCATACAAAATAGCCGTTGCTGCCCATCAGTCAGCAATGATCATTTTTCTATGATCATTGCTGATGTCGTCCATCCTTGTCATTGTGTTGATTACTTAATGGCTTGCTGATGACCAATTAATCAAGTACATTTTATTAGCAACACCTGGCTACTACTAACCCTCTTAATTTCTATGGCTGTAGTAAAGGTGTATATTGTTTTTATTCAAATTTCTCTTGTTCAATGTCTTATTACTTTTTCTTGCTGTGTAATTAAAGTGTAGTGAAGTGATGCAGTTTCTGAGATGAAAAAACAAACTCGGGGAACTAACAAACATGAGATTGAAAGCAAAAATTAGACACGAAATTAGGAGTCTGTGCAAAAAAGACTTGGCAAGAAACCCGAAGTAAATTGAACCAAAGCTTTACCGCAGTTCTTTCTGCACTCTGTATCTGCTAGTGGTTTTGAAAAGCTTGCGAAGAAAATGTTCAATACCTAACACAAAAATCCAATACCTGCTGTGAGAAAGTATTGGCCTTTCTTGACAAGCTACTGGGCTTTTTTGTGTCTCTCTGGTCCACTGAGTTACAATAGAATATTTGCAGTCGACGTGTGAAAGGAGCACTGCAGTGCTGCTGTCAATGTCTGATTCCTTAAAAATATCAGAAAGTTGCATTCAAACAGTGTTATGCGACACTCTATACAACTGCAAACAACATCAAGTTGTTGAAATTGAAAGTTACTAATAATATACTTGCATTATGGTGGTAACACACTACCAGGAAGATGGAAGAATAACTATACTGCAGCAAACTATCAGACAACAGTCAAACAAATGCACAATGAGACATTTTAAAAGTAACATGTTTTCTTAAAAGTACCTTTCCTAACAGATTCTGCAGCCCTGTTGTCCATGAATGAGGATTTAAAGTAAGTAACTAAAGGGATCCATGAAAAAAACGTATGCAAATTGAAATAAAAGGATGTACTGAGGAGCAGATTACATGGCAGCTCTGCAGAATCCGACACCAATCATCTTTCTCCATCTGCCTCTTATGCTCACTCTCTCACAGAAAAAGATGAAGATGCATTTCTTCTGAGGTTATCATTGCTCAAGAATTTAGCTTCCTCTCAAAAAAAAAAAAAAAGCAGGATGCACTCATCTGGCTATTGGGCCTCCTCTTCTGAACAATTACAATAGGCCTGACCCATCTGTACTGTAGCAGTGATCCAGGAGCAAAGTGAAGTCCCAGTGACTCATATTTGCAGCTGCTTCTTCTCTTCTAAATATGCACCAGCAAATTGCATGTTGGTCATGATTTAACTCTCAAAGCATCATAAAAACTTGTCCACTAAATACATGCAATAGTAGGTGGGTTTAGTCCAAATCCGAAGCTCTGATCATATTCCCAGGAGGAAAAAAAAGTGCTTTTTAGGTTTTTACAACCTCTTTAAAAGGAAACCACAGCGTGTCTGTACAGGAAATATTTTTATGTTTCCCCCTTGGAAGCAAACTTTCTATAATAAAAACTCTATTCTTGGATGAGATAGATGGATCTGCATGGGGACACTCATTAACTTGTAGTTCAGGTAATGTCACGGCTACAACATAGCAAAAAATAGAGTTCATTTAGCAAACCCAGTTCTGAGAGAGGGTTTTCATATTTAAGACATTCAATTATTTCTCATGTTTGAAGAAAATAGTCCGTGTATATCAGCATACTTTACTTTGAAAAACACATTGATTGAGCCACTTATAGAAGCACTAACCTGACTGTATTTGTTTTCATTTCGCATCAAACAATCTAAGCCTAGATAAATGCAACATAATTGATTGTGCACGGAAAATTGAAATACAAAGTGGTGGCCATAATTTGAGAGCTATTTTTTGCTTGACCGGCCATTTCAGTACAAATCTGGAAAAACAAGGAGGCAGGGAGTATTTGCAACAGTTTATGGTTGCAACAAATAGACCTTAAACAGCCTGTTGTGAAGTCAAATCACTTGTGTGATTTTATTTTTGTGTGTTTCTTTATGTAATATGTGAGAGACAGTACATTTCTATTAATTTGTTTTGTTTCTGCTGTACTTATATGCTTATATTCAGCTTGAGTATGCATTACAATTGGCAAAACAAACCAAAGATGTCTTAAAGGAGCAATATGGTTAACAAGTGCAGGCTTTATGGTTAACGACTGCAGAGCTTGAGCTTGAGTTAGAAATGCTTTTTAAAGCAGAATTAAATGGTGCTGGGGCACTTGGGGGCACTTGTTATACTTACAGTAATAAGCTGCAAGTACAACGTGATTAACACAGATTAATTATCTTATAAACAGAACAGCATTCATTTGGAGGAATGTTTCTGGCCACTTGATGATTCAAGCTGAAAATCCGCTGTCCATTTAGCTTTGTTTTAGCACTTTGCAGTGAAATGCTTACCTCAATTAGCTCAGCCAGGATCGGTACCTTTGTCTGCCAGGTGTTTGGTGCTTTGGAAGAGGCTATAGATAATGCAGAAGCAGCTTCCTGGGCTGCTAGAAAGCAAGGTTGATGGAGTTTTGAGACTCAACAAGTAAGTTTCGGACTTTAGAATCATCACAATGAACAGAACAATGAAAAAGACACTCAATACAGCTGATAGAAACTGCACAGTCAAAGGATGATAACCTGTGGGTTCACTGACATTATCAATTCCCTTGATTTTTTTTAATGTGTGCCACTTCCTGGAAACAATACATTCACCATTAAAACCTCCTGATGCTTTGTGTAGCATCTAGTATGGATGGTGTAGTCCACAGTTAAAACATGTCTTGGAAGATTTGCAAATGTTCAGTCTAAAGACCGCACATGTTTACTGGCTCACCTTTACTCATTCCAACGTGCCCCTTTCTTGAGTATTTTGAATACATGCAGTCATGGAAGAGAGTTTGCACAGGATTCTTTGCAGTCCTGTGCAAACTGAGTAAATGCCACACTCAGTAACGTGTGGAACCACCATTAACAGCAATACCATGAACTAAAATTTTTCTACATGACTTTATCAGACTCTCAGATTATTGTGGAGCTATCTTGGCCTGCTCTTCTTCACAACATTGCTTCAGTTTATTGAAGTTTGTGGGAACTTGTTTATGCAAAGCTCTTGTCGTGTACCACAAAGCATTTCAGCCAGGCTGAGGTCTGGACTTGACAGTTGGTATGAGGTGTTTGTGCTGACATGATGTGTTTGGTATCAAACATGGCACATTTAAACACGTATGCTTGGTTTCACCTGTCTAATCTGTCCAAAGGACATTGTAATAGAAGTCTTGCGACGTTCACATGCAGCTTTGGTAAATCTAAACTATGCTGCCATGTTCATTTTAAGGAGAATAGGCTTTTCCCTGATAACCCTTCCGAACATGTTGAAGCTCCAGCAACACTTATGGTATGAAGAGCAACTCGATTATTTGGTCAGATGGTAAGATGTGGACCTTTTCACTGAACATTTCACAATCTGACCTTGGGGTGAGTTTGCTGGGAAGGCCACTCGTCGAAAGATTGTGTTAACGCACACCTGAATGCTCCAGACCAGCAAACTGCAAAAGCTTTTACTTTTATAGAGGTGCTCACACTTGCTGATGATCAGTTAATCAAGTGGATTTCATTAGCAGCGCCTGTCTGCTACTTACCCTCTTTTATTTCTATAGCTGTAGTAAGGATGTACATAGTTTTTCACATGACTGTTTAAAGGGCTACTGCAGGACCCCTCATGTAACACCACTCCCAAAGCTGTGTTAGAGTTCCTAGTGAAAATACAGGCGTCGCTATGCATCATGAATGGAAAGGAAAGCAGAGAAGCAAAAATTAAGCAGAAGGCTTTTTTGTTCTGTTTTCTTTTCCTTTTTAGACACATTGCTTTATTCTCTTTCCATCCATCCGACATGCATTTGTTGTCAAGACAAATCTATGTATACCTACTCCAAACATCAAATGACTCATTTTATCCTCTATTGGCAAAAAACACATAAACAAGCCTCAATGTGTTTACACAACACAACTGCATTATGGCAATTCCAATCCACTTATTTACTATATTTTATCTGGGAAAATACAAAACTGAAAAGTAAAACCCAGAAAAGTAAAACCGATGTGTTAAGGTTTACAAAAAGATTAGCTTACTTACAATGTTTTTTCAAAGTTGCATTAACTGTAAAATACTGTGTTTAAAGTAGACAATTTCTTGTGCGTTTTATCCACCGTCATTTCAGAAAAGAAATTTCAACTGGAACAGTTTCTTTTACGACTGCAGCGACTTCATAAAGTACTCAGTTTGTTCCTCAACCTCATCGGCTGGCTGCAGGATTTTTAGATTTAGTTTTCATTTAACAGTTTTAATGAAGAATCATTTTTCTTTCTGTCCACAATGCTTTTTTCTTGCCAAAATGTCTTCTAAGTCTTGTCTTATTCTTTTTATAATGCCATGATGGCACTTTGTCTGTGGCAGAATAGTGACGTTCAATCAATATCTGCCTGTGTAATGTTCTACTGAGTATCACTGACAAGTAATGCTCAGTCACTACAAAACAGTGCGTCAAACACACTAGACAGTTTAGTCCCTACGCTGCCACTATTAATACAAACATTACCAATGCCACCAGCCCACTGGGATATCACCACTTCTTAGTAGGAGAATAAATGTGTAGGGGGCAGGAAAAAGGGCCCGGTTTGCAAAATAAGACAAAAGACAGAAGTCATATTTTTATTTGATTATTGATCCATGACTACAAGTTGTAGAATGAGTAACCGCTGACACACGGTCCACTCCTACGTTTGAGCGTAGGTTGTGGGATGGTCTGAAGCACGAGTTTTCTGGGCTAAAAATGATTCCAACCTGCTGCCCAAACACTGAAAACTGTCACACTCCCCCGCACAAAGAATGGATAGCCTCGCGCTCACTCCCCCTCACTGTTTCAACGAGTTAAGGCCAGTTTTGTTTATTTGCAGGAATGAAGATCATTGTTAACAATGAAGTGAAGTAAAAACTGTTACATTGTGGCGACTATATCAGGTATAATTTTATTTTAATGTTAAAGTGACTATGTTTGGTACATATTTGATAAAAACTTTAAATTCTACTGGTCAGTTTCTTCATTTTCATGGAACTGATCAGACACAAAGATAAAGAAAACAACTATATTTTTCAGTCTCAGAGCCATGAAATTAAAATCAAGGGCTCCAGCTGAGGCATCAGTGATTTGTACCTCTTTCGGGAGTGACATATGGAGCATGTCTTATTTACTACCTTGACTTCTGTCCTCATGGCTGTAGAAATGTGTGGTGGAAAGCTATGATAAGGCAAAGGCAGGTGGCCAACACAGACTCTGCAATTAACCTAAAATGAATGTGGGAGAAAACTAGAACACCTGGAAGAAACCCACACAGTGAAACGGATAACATGCAAACTCCACACAGAAAGGCCCCAGCTGATTATCACGCAAGAATCCAGACTCTTCTTGCTATGCTAACCAATGCTAACCATTGCATTTTTGTAATACTACTTCAAGACTTTCCGCTCCAACAGATTCATCCCAACACTCCTAACCCCAGAACTTGCCAAAGTGCAAACATTTAGAAACCGACAAAGACTGCACAAATCTGACCCGAAGGGGACTAATATCACGCTCTGAAGCATGATGGTGGTGAACAGGTAATTATTTGGTGGTTGCTTCATTATACCAGGGACTTGCACTGACTAATTGAACAATGAATTCTGCAGTATAGAAAAATGTTTAGTAGAGTGCTTGAAGTTGAAGTTGAACCGGAAGAAAGCTTTTGAACAAATTAATAATCATAAGCACAGCAGTAAATGTTGTGGGAGGACTTGAAATAGTTGGTATGCAAGAAAAAACTCTCAAACTGAAGGAAGTCTACAGTGGTCAAAAATTTCTGCAAGCCGGTGTCAAAGCCTGGTGAAATGCAAGACGCCTACAAGAAGCTATTTTTGCTAAGCAGCCAATACGAGTTTTTGAGAATGAGTGGGAATCAGGGCGTTATTTATTGTGTTCACAAAATAGTTTGTTGGTATTTTTGTTCAGCTAATTACTTATTTTCCTTGTGATTTTATACCTTTATGTACAAGCAAGCTTTCATTAGAGGGTCAAGTGTTCTGCCTGTCCACATGTCTTAAAGAAGGCAACAATTTTGTGTGGAATGTCCCTTTTCACTCGATCGTAGTGCCACATCTCAATCCTCTGAGAGTGATGTGACGGGCTGAAAGGTTGCTTTAATCTGGTTTTCACTTGATTAGTGAGAAGACCTTGATGTGATGAATCATTGTTGGACTGGTGTGTGACTTGTTGAAAGCGCTGATGTCATCCACAGTGTGCAGAAAGGTATGCGTCATGGGACAAGGCTTAAGACAGGAACATCTGGTGCATGAAATGTGCGTGTGTCTGCATGCACGTGTATCTTAATCAACACAGGCAATAATGTCTATATTAATTAAAGTCATTAATGCTTATGAAAGGTAAAGACAAGATACTTATATATTAACAGAAAACCTTGGATGTATAACTATAGGTTAGGGCTGTGATGCCTCATTATATGTCTCTTTAATCACAGTTTGACAGTCACCACTTTTAGAGATACCTGAGGAAACTTCTGGAATTACTATCAGAATTGCAACTCTATGACTAAACAGCTGAGCTGTCCTTTAGTAACCTGCACTTTCCTCAGGCAACTCATAGTGCTGGCTCAGAGAGGGCATCTCCAGCCCTCTTCTGCCCCTCTCAGGCTGAACCGGGAATAGCAACACTTCCGGTTGCCCTCCTCTTTTGTATTCATCCTGTAGTGCAGTCCTCCTCCCTCTCTCAATCGTCCTGTTTTTATTGAAAGGACATCAGCACACACAGAATATGGTGAAGTTGGTTAAGATGGAAAGCATATATATGATTTCTGCATAAATCTGCAATGAAAGCGAATACTAATCTAGCCAAATATATTAAATGTGTATGCAAATGTCAATTTATGCTTTGCAGTGTTCTTGTGGCCAAGATGCAGTCATATCAAAATGAAAGCTAGGGGGAAATGATGTTAGGTAACATTGTGTATACATGAAAGTGCTGCTAGGGGATCAGATTGAAATGAAATTGAAAAGCCTTTGAATCCAAAAACTGCATACAGCTTCAGTGAATGGATGAAAGTGTTACTGATGATCTGCAAAAGGAGCACAGACTAGATAGAAGTAAAACTGAAGAATCCTAATATATTAGTTTTAAAGGAAATGCAGGTTAAATAAATAAGATAAAGACTGAAGTATATTGGATTGACAGAATCATGTTAAAATGAATTCATGTTAAAATAGTAAAAGAACATCTGTACAAGCAATGCATGCAAAAATATTCCATGCAACATGTTATAGATTGCTATACAGTGTGACTCATGCATTTCCAGTTCATATACCTGCAAATGGTCTGCACATTTTTAAGCTGAGAGTGTCTGTATAGGAAGTACTGCAGTATGTAGCATCATAAATACTTAAAGCACTTCATGTTTTTTGTATTTTTTTATTGAGGAAGGTTTTTTCTAAGCTGGAGTTTGAAGTCGTTCTCATGCTCCCCTATGTGCTGTGGATGCTTCTAGACGCCTCCCTGCCTGCCTCCCTCTCATGCTCAGGCAGACCTCTGCAGAACAGACACCAGATCAAGCAAAACACCTCAATGTTATTTTGTCGAATCTAAGAGACCTGGGAGCAAGATTCAAAAGAAAAAAAGTTTCTTCTGCAGTCACTTCCTGCAGTTCCTCTGGTACAGATTTCTGCTTACGTCTGTGTATCCCCAAGTGCAGACCCAGAACCCTTTGCATCATCTCCACCTCCTCAAACGAAAGAATCAACAGCGTCCAGCGTGTTGGTTTTAATAACTCCAAGCCGCACGTGGTTTTGTGCAGCACATGCTGAAGCAATCCACGAGATTGCTTCAGCATGTGAAGTATTCCTCCTCCTCTTTTTCACTGATATTCCCTTTAATAGATAAATCTAATGCCTGATTTGTGGACACTGCACCTCAGAGGTGACAGGAGTGGGTGGATGGCGTTGCAGTCTGAGGAGAAAAAGGAGAAAGGGAATTAAAAGTAAACAGGCTGGAAGAAAGATACAGCTAGATAAAATGTGTATAAAAGAGAGATAAATAAAAGCAGCTGCCTTAAGCATTTTCGTCAAAATGAAAAGTAACTCAGCTTATTGGCAAAACTGTGAAATCCTGAAAGGAAACCCTATTATGAGCACAAACAGAGAAACTGCAACTTTGTCCCACTGTTGTTGATTACCCCTCTGGCTATAAAACAAATCTATAATGTGAGTAACAGCATGTAATTTGTTTTTATAAACACCAACTCTCCAGTCAGCTAGTAAATCTTTACCTCGTAAAGTAGGAAGATTTCCTATACATGCCATTTAACCGGAGAACAAATTCAAGCGCAGACAAGGGCTATTTCATCCGAGAGGCTTTTTCTCCTTGTTTTTAACCACAGGGAATACCTAATCACTTCACACAACACTTCACAGAAGACGCTCCTGGGGGAAAAGTGACCCTTAGAAAACTTCAGAGCTATTAACCTAAGATGACCTAAGTTTTTTTCCTATCATTTGTTACATCAGTAAGTTCAGCAATGATTTATGCACTTTATGTTTTGAGATAAAGACCCAATAGAGAGACACGATCCAATAATCAGCTTTGCACAAGCACTTGACAGTGTGTTGCTCAGAAAAAAATTAAAAAGTGAATGAGTGAATAAATTAGTGACTGGTTCTGTGGAGTAGTGGTCAAAAGATTCACAGTACATGCAATTGATTTGGTTTGAAACTAAGAGGAGACACGAACACAGTGTTGATGCCAAGCCCAGATAAATGTGAGGAGTCTGTCAGGAAGGGCATCTGGTGTAAAACATGTGCCAGACAAACATGCAGGTCCATCTGCTGCCATGACCCTCTTGGGAAATAAGGGAGCAGCTGAAAGTACCTTCTTCACCTACAAATACCTGTTAGCAGGGAAGTTTATTGTTAACAACGTACAACTTCTCAAGTTCAGCATGAACCAGGCGTTGAATAGCCATAGTCCCCCACCCACCCCTCCTGGGTGAATCAGTCTGCCATGCTGAGCACTTACAGCTACGGGGTTCAATGAGCAGTGTTTTCTCTAATATGGGATGATATTGTTGATACACAGGCTTTTATTAAAACCACCGAACGTATAATTCTGTCCTCAGAATGAGTAATGTCCGGCATCACAGCACCGTCAGTAATTATGTGTGCCCGGCTTAGCAGTACATGTGACGAAATGCGTCCGTCATTAATCTTATCATTTACGTTTGTTGATGGCAATGGCTGCTTCAGTTTAGGGGGCCTAGTTTTGTGCATGAGTAGTCACCCTTGCTCTTACTGCACTAGACTGGAGCTATTAAAACTATCATGAAATTAGCAGCCATGCCTGGGACATGTCAAAATGTCTGCTATAAAAAAGGCCTTGTACTGAGGTTGAGATGCCTGCTAAGCTAACAGGCTAAAGAACTGATTTAAGTGTAAATAATGTGATTTGCAAAGCCGTGTCGTGGAGTTGTGGTTTGTGAAACATCTGAGGTAGGTTGCTGATTATATGATTGCCTTCCTGGTGGTTCACTTCCCCCCTTTAGCTCCTTTGCCGGTTGTTTCTTTGTCACCTTTTCTTCTTGCCTCTTTTCTCATATTAGTTATTTTTTTTGTATCTTTGTTTGTTTTATGTGCTTTTGTGACTTCAGTTAGTCTGTAATTGTTTCCAGCTGTGTGTCATTTCTCAGTCAGCTTCTCTTGTGCATCCACACAGTTTGTACTCACTTTCATTCCTGCATCTTCACATCTTGTTCCGTCCCATCGGAGGAGAGGAGATATCCTGAATCTCAGATGAGCATAGCAGATGAGAACTTATATAATTAGGAATGCTATTAATTCACAGTTAACACAATATAGATCTTTTTTTCTTTTTCTTTCAAACCACACACTCACCATAGCATGCAAAAAAGTTCGGTATAGGATGTTTATCTTCCAAACTGTGTTTCCAGCCATACTCCTTTTTCTCCTGTTTCTATATGTCCTTCCTTTCCTGCTTCCTTTGATTTTCCCTATTCTTACCTTTAGTTGGATCCTTGATTAAACCACAACTAGTGTTGTTTTGTCTCTATTTTGTTTTCTAAATGCTAGTAAAATCCCTTTGTTCGTCTTAACTGCTGTCTTTCTAATGTTTTTTCCTCTAAGGGCTCGTCAAGGTTCCACACAGATGTTAGACTTTTTCCACAACAGACATTTCAACATGCCAACCTTGTCCCAGTAGCCACAGCTAAACTAAACACAATAAAGCCATCATCTTTCAGTTTAGTTACAAAACCTGGCAGCTAACACACATAGGGCTTCAGATTTATTTTGACTAAACCGCTTTTGAGGACTGTTTGGATGTGAAGACATCATGTTAGCGTAAATCTATTATTTATTCATTTATGCCTTCGTTCAACTCATAAGGCATTTTGTTTTCCCTTGACTGGCTGTTTATTGCTCAGTTCAGTGCACTCAGAGGCTTTGCTGTGACAGCTTTATTTAGTTTAGCTATTTAGTTACTTTACTTACTAATTAAAGCAACGCTGCACTCCACTGTATGGTGAAATGAGAATGATATATTTCAGTGTTTTATCACAGCGTTAAACATTAAAAGAGAAACACTCCATATGAGGAAAATTACCTCTTATTTTGACTTGGTGTGTTCATCATTTCAAGGTGTTTGTCCCGGAGCTAATCTTCTAGTAATATACAAAAGCAATCATCTTATGTGCTTTATAAAGCATAACTAGATGTAAACAGGTGGTTCCTCTTAAACTGGATGAACTGATTTCTATTATTTTTATTTTAATGTAATTTCAAGAAGTGGTTTGTGAGGTTTATTGACATGGTTGTAGTTAAATACATAATTAATTAATTAAGAATTAATTAAGAATTCTTTATATTGGCACAGTTTTACAATGACCTCTTTAAGCAGTGATTCCTGTTAAGTTGGATCACTGTACTTCGTCTCATTTCAAATCAACAGAGCTATCTATCATACAGACAAATACAAGGCCAAAAGGTGATATCAGAGCAGGAGAGCAGTGTTATAGTGAAGTTCTAGTGCAAAAAGGCTTAATGCACACTTAAAATCTCAAGTGGTGGTTGATGCAGAATGACTGTTCTAACTGCATGACAGCAGCCAGTCAAGTCAGGATGGACATCTGATATATGTGTGTATTTGGTGCAGAGCAGTTTTTATATTACCATCTAGAATACAGGCCAATGGTTTTACTGCAGAGCTGGGATGTTTTAAACTCTCTGCCCTGAAATTGAAAAGGCTCTTATGCTCTACCTGAGAGAATACTTTGCTGTTCCTGTGCGAGCAAACCTGTAATTAAAGTCAAGAGGTACAGCAATTCAACTGAAACTCTAATTCCCAGACTAATTGGGCAGCTGTAATAGTTTTTTGGCATGTTTCAAACATATTAAATTGATGGTGTTCTTTCAGGGAGCTTGATTTCGAAAAGTGGAGGCAGTGAAACAGAAGACTGAAAAAGTTGTATAAAACTTAAAACAATAATAAAAAACCTGATGTATTATGTACGAATGTACACTATGTGTACGTACATATTTAAAGATTCAGATTCAGTTTATTACTCTTTCTGATTCTGTCTTTTATTTATGGTATCTTGTATTTTGAGTTCATATTACTGGCTTTAATTACCATTCTTTCTGTGAGCCTGTCTGTCAGGTCTCTGTCTCTGTGTTCAGGTTAGTACTTCCTGTTTTATTTAGTTTCGCTTCTCTCATCGTGTCATCTTGTATTAGTTTCAGCTGTGTTTCGTTACCCTGGTGTTTCCCACATCCCTGATTACACTGTGTGTATTTAAGCTTCAGTTTGTCCTTTGTCATAGTGTTTGTGTTTCCTTAGCGTAGCATATGCTAGTCTGCGATAACTTTACTGTGTTCCCAGTTCATGTTTTCTAGACATGAGCATTGCTGTAACCTTAAATAAAGGTCTTTTAATGTTCACCTGCTGAATTTTTGCTCCAGTTACAGCATTATCCCTAATGCTATAGGGTCGTTAATGCGCATAGCATGGAACAATATATGCTGCCATTTGGACAACATATTTTTCAGGGAAGGCCTTGATTTTCCAGCAGAGCAACACCACCAGTCTGTAGAGTGGTCTGTTTTCAGTCCAGACTTATCTCTTGATGAAAACATTTGGAGTATTATGGAACATTTACACAACAAAGGAGGCATTACCAGCAGGATTTCAGCTGCTGGATTCCCAGATGAGTAGTACTGAAGAAGGGATGATGCAACAGGGTGGTAAATGTGTCCCTGTCCCAACTTCTGTAATAATTTCAATGACATCGAATTCAAAATCAACTTCTTTTTTTTTTTTTCAAAGATTAATACAGTTCTTCTGGACCAACTTTAGACTGTTTTGAAATAACCATAGGATTTAAATGATTTGTAGATAATTGGATTCTGTTTTTATTTCAATTTTTTTGCAGTAACTAGGTTCAGGGTTCTGTATAATGCATGGTATAATCACAACTGTCCTCTAAGTGTTATAGTAATCATACTACTACCGCTTATAGTACTACATTATCCACAATTTACACTAATAACAACAGCAACCTAATAGGGGGTAATTTTATTATGCTGAGCTTTTATCCAGCATAAATTTCTCAGTTGGAAGCTGTGACCAGCTGTAATCAGATTTTCTTTTCTCCTTTAGCGTTATGCATGTAGTTACAGTATCTAATTGCTCTGAACCTGCTAACATGTTCTCTGTCCAGCTTTAAAGATTTGCATAAATGTCAGATTTCCTAAGCAACAAAGTCACAGCTTATAAGTTTGGCATAAAGTTGAACCTAAGTGTGACAGTCTGTGGCATCCTGTTGCATCATGAACATAAAAAGGAACATCAACATCATCACTCTCTCCTGGGACCACGAGTCAAAGTGTTGTCCATAAAACTTAGCGAGGGAGGAGCAGTAAACATTTCAGCGACTTCAAATGTTTGGCGGAAGAAACAACAGTTACATAAATGCGTTTTGTTTTGTAATGTTTTTTGTTTTGTTTTGGTTTGCAATGTTTTGTAATGGCTTTTTTTTTTCATTGCAGCAAACATATAAATAAAGATCATGTTTTCATACTATTTTCCACGTTGCTCTCTGATAGTTTGTTTTGAGATCATGTCACAGTGAAAATAAACATACACGCGAGAGGTGGCGTGTTTGTGACATTTTTTTTTTTTACAGGAAAATGGATTAAAGTTCAGCGACCGGAGTATTTCAGCGGTCCTGAACAGCATTTTAACAGCACTCTGCTCAGCTCAAGTATCAGCTCCAATCTGTTTATATCATCAACTTTTTACTTGGATATTCCAACTGTAATGTATCCCTAAAAACAAACAAAAGTTCAACTATATTTGTCATATTTAATGCTATATTATAGACCCTAATGACAATTTTTACCTGCAAATTCAACCCACATCTATGTCTAGATTATAACGTACAGACTATTATTTACAACAAGTAGTCCATATAAGAAAATCTAAATAAATATTTTATTTATTTTACCTTTTATTTTATACCTCGGTCCCACTGACACCAAACTCTGTGAGATACCTCGCCACAGTAGCAGCAGTTAAACAATCACAATAGAGTAACATGCAACAAATGTAAAGTAACACTAAATAGAAAATTACACATCAAAAAGAACAGCGGGCTCTCAGAAACAACAACCGCATGCTTCCTTCATCACATTCTTTATGACATCTTTGAATTCATCACTATATGGATTAGTGAAATAATACAGTACATAGACAATATACTGTATGTGGAATTGCAGTTTATAAGGTTTTCTTTGTTCTGTGTATTCATCCCCAACCCGTCGTGGCAGATGGCCACCCCTCCCAGAGCTTGTTCTTCTACTTTTTTCCTGTTAAACGGGAGTTTTTCCCTCCCAGTATCAACATAATGCTTGGGGCTTTCTCTGTTTGCACCTTGAAGCACCTGTTGTTTTGATTTGGTGCTATATACATAGAATTTTTGTCATCTTGTCATCAATTTTGATTGATCATTGATCACTCACTGTACCTCTCCTGCCCTCGTCCATACATATTGGTGATGATTTGAACCAATCGATTTCAACTTTTTGAATTTAAATTAATCACTCCATAAGACTCATTGTCAGTTTCAGTCATTTTCAGTCCATTTCTTGTCTAATTTGGCATACCTCAGCCTTTTGTTGTTGTTTTCCATCTTTAAAAATGTTTTTTTGCTTCCCTTCCACTGAGACCATTTCTGAAGACCCTTCAGTGAACAGTAGATGGATCGCCTGAAGGGCCTCTCAAGTCCTGTGTCAACCAAACAAATTATGTGTTATTGAAGCAGGCTGCCAGCAAAGTGCCTTAAGATACTACTGATAGTTGGTTCTTTGAAAACTTGTCTGTTACGTGTAGTCACAACATTAGTTCATCTCGTGGGTTAGGTGCCTTTTTATGCTTAAATGATTCAAATGTCAGTGTTAAGAGGCTTAAAAACAACAAGCATCCTCATGTACAAGGGCTGGACTGAAAATGAGTTAAAAAGCAATAAATCTCCCGAGACTTTGGTTCAAGACTTTTGTATAATAATGTAAGCGTTTCTAAAGATTTGCAAAAGACTACATGTTCAAGATGTATGGGAGAAAAAAAAAGTATGTTAAAGAAGAACCATTTGGAGAAGTATAGCTGGTGACTTACCCAGCTGAGACAGAGAGAGAAGTTTTACCTGCTTTCACATTATGGATAAAAACATACTAATCATGTTCTCTGTGAGCTGTCAGTGTTCACCGAAAACAAATCATGAAGAATGAAACGGTGAGCTGAAGACTTTGAATTTTTAATGAAACGCAGAGACGCAAAGTACAAAAGCGCGGTTAAGTAGGATTACACGTGCTTATCGCCAAAATAAATCACAGTCAAAAATTAGCTTCCACAAGTTGAAAAGACCAACTTAATTCATGCCAAAAGTCTTCTTTGTTGTTGTTCTTTGAGATTATTTGGAATCATCAAGTATGATAAACAGATTTTATTAATATTCCATCACCACCTACAATCCCCATTTTTGTCATCTTCATGTTTACTGCTGTCATCATGTCAGTCACAGAAACGGTGACACAATCCGAAATGTCTTCATTGAATGAACCATGATTCACAGAGAGGCTATTTAAAGATTGTGGAGGACGAAATGCTCCCTAAGATGCTTTTCTGTGGGAAGAAGATCTTTCTAGATATGAGATATTTTAATATGGTTTTACTTATTAAAGCGTACGATGTCACAGTGATTCACAGCAGAGAAGAAGGGGAAGGACTCTCATTTCAAAACTTTGTGTGCGTTATATATCTATATAAGTTCTCAAATGTAAATGTACAGCTGGATGACTGAGACAAAATTGCCCTCGTAATGCATGTGCGCTTTTATCTTGACCTAATAAATGGATCATATGAGTTTTTATGAGCAACTGCTAGAACTTAATACAAATTAAGTTACTTTGTGCTGAAGCCCTATATATGAACAACATCCAGTGTGTAGTAACACAATGACCTACTTTATAAATCAGAACAGCTTCAACCTCCTGGGACCTGAGCTCCTATTTAGGATGCAATATTTTTAAGACAATATGAAAGAAGAGCAATAAAACCTGAAGAGATGAAGATGCAGGGATTCGGGAGGTTAGTGTCATTTGAACCTCGCTAAATTTTACATGGAAAAACAAGATCATCTTTCATTTACAGGCATCAGATATGAAGGTCCAGCAGACACAAATTCTTTGATAACAGGGCTTAATTAAGTCTGATTTACTGCTGACTACTGGTGCAAGCTGTAATGGTTAGATTGGTCGCGAGCCGTCATATTTTAAATAAAAAAGTCAGCTCAGCTCTCGGTCTGAGAGTGCACTAAGATTTTTCTTTACATGTGAAAAACTGCAGTTATTCATTTTCAGCAAATCAGATATTTGATTTTGTTTTAAATAATAATTACTTACCAGTGCCGCTTTGGCTCACAGGTCAAGCATTTAGCATTTAGCCGTGTATGCCAGCAGGCTAAATGCATCAGCCTGGATTCAACTCCAACCGGAGGCCCTTTGTCTTTCCTCCCTCTCTCTCTCCCTCTCTCTGTTTTCCTACCTCCTCTTCACTGCACTAATTAAGGCAAAAAGCCTTTATTAGATAAAAAAAGATAATTACTTGTCAGAATCCTTAGGGTTAGCATGCAAAGTAGTTTTTTTGGGATAAATTTATTATAGCTGTATAATCAGACTTCTTTACTTGTGCCTCAGGCGGTAGAGCGGGTGGTCTATGAATCAGAAAATGAATCATTTGATCCCTGGCTCCTCCAATTTATGGCTCCTAGGGCTAGTTACTGAACCCCTAGTTTCCCTTGAAGCACCTGTCAGAGTGTGAGTGCGTGGATGAATGCTAGACATAGCACTTAAAAGGAATAAAAGTTGTGACAATGAGGCTTGTAGCATTAAGAGCTTTGAGTGCTCAGTTTGAGTAGAAAAGCACTATATAAGTACCAGCCTATGATACTGTTAAAACGTTTAAGGAGATCCAAAACAGTACTTACCACAAACTGTATGTAGCTAGACATCTCCCACTGGCTGATGGAATACCATTTTAAAGGCATGAGCACAGCATTTATCCTATACCACCTTTTTTTGCCATAAATATTAACAAGTGTAAATGAGGGGATGCTTTGATTTCATATCCTGGTATTTTAATAGTTTTAGCTCCTTTCAGTTTAGCTCCTGCTTTGTTGTTACTGTAATCCTCTGTAATGTTGCTGGCACCCTCAGTATTTCCTTCTCTGATTTGTTTCAGCGTTAGTCCCTTTACCCTTCTGTGCTCTCTGTTTCTCTGTCATTTTGTTTAATTTGAATCTCCAGTCTGTGTTTTGTATTTAATCTTGTGGTTAAATCCTGTTTTGTGTAACAGTTTTCTGTTGTTACTGGTTCCACTTTTACTCTGTTTTTCCACCTGAAGCGTTTCACCTGCATCAATTATCTCTCATTCCCTCCCCTTCTCTTCTTGTTTGATAAGCCCTCTTTGTATACTGTATCTCTCTTTCTGTCTTCATCATTTTGTGTGTGGTCCTGTTATTCTTTTGGCTATAGCCATTCCTCTTATGTTTGTGCCGATTTTGGAATTGATCGACTGTTAAAGCTTGCTTTTTATTGAATCGCGCCTCCTGTATCCTGGCACCGGTTTCTCTAAAATAGCTCGGACAGCTGCACATACTCAATTTCTACAAGTTTTTATTTTTATTTTTACTTTTGAGTCTCTAAAACGTCAAAGAGCGTGAGAGGATATTCCTAATATACATCACATAAGTAAAACACAAACACCTGAAATTAAAACATGCTTATGATGGGCAGCCATTTAGAAGAAAGTTAGCTTAAAATTAGGATGATCTTAAAGAAGAGAGTAGCTAAAGTGACTTGTTTCAGACAGAGATGAACAGAAGATGCATTTTTGTTCAGCCACATTGTTCCTGTTAGAATCATCATGTTCTGATGCTTTAAAAGTTCATTTCAGTGATTGTAAAGCAAATTCCCACACATCTGAAGTATGTACTGATATACCTGATCTAGCAGATGATCCCAGCATGAGGGAGATGGTAATCTGAACACTATTTTTCTAAAGTCAGTACAGACCTGTGGGACAGACAGAGGTTTTAGGGCCAGAGACAACACTGTCTTCCAGTTTTTTGATGTAAGTAAGATGGGAACAAAGCAAATCTAAACATAAATAAGAATTTAGACTAAAGTGTATATAAGCATTCTGGACATGCATGCATATAAGAACATCACCATAACCAAGCAATGTCATGCTGCAGTTCTATGGTATAAAAGTAGAAACAATAAGTCTTTCACTTGCCTGAAGCGTTGGAGACGCGTTGGAGACGACCCAGTTTCAAATAAAGGTTTAATTTCTTTAACACCAGTTGCTGCGTGCTGCAAAAAAGAAAGTTATAAATGACAGTATTTTTACTGATTTACTACCTCAGTAGCAGAGCCCTGATCTTCAGTGAGGGATATAGTGAAAGGTTGAGTGGTTTCGATTTGGATTTCAGAAGATAATCAATTTAGTTTTCTCTGCATCTAAGACAAGTCTTAATTCACACAAGTTATGCTGTGTTGCATTAAAAACTGACTGTAGCTCACAGGGAGCCTGGCTGGGAGTAGACATATACATATCAATCATATCATCAGAATAATAATGACAGTTTGCAATTATAATTTAACAAAAAATGAAGCAGTCCCACAACTGATACCTTTAGTTGCAAACTCCTAATGATTCCTTCTTCCTGCACACAGTGAATAAATATAAGATCCATTGTATGTACGGTCGACAAGGTACCTATCTTAGTTGCCCCTCAGGGATAAATAAAGTCTCTCTGACTCTGACTGACATCCAATATTTTCTTGTGACAAGCATGAATGAACAAGTATTTGCTTTGAAATTATATGATCCACTGGGTGAAGTGCCTCAGCTAGATCAATAAAAGCAACGTTTCCTGTTTTCCTTTGAATTCACTACAGAATGTCCGCCTAATGTATGGGTGGTTACACTGCTTTTGTATTCATCAGATCCATGTGTTCAGCTTGATCGGTGCTGTTATTCCCTTTGTGTTAATTGATTTTCAGGTCAAAACTTGACCATTCTAGAATAAAATGGTCTTTACCGGAATAATCATGTGGTGGATCAATAGCCTGTGCTTACTGTCACGGCTGCTGAGGCGAGCCGTGTGGTGTTGGAGGAAGGAGGACCCAAGATGCAAGCAGTGGATGAAAATGCTGGTGAAGTTTATTTACAGGGTGGAGTGGTGGCCAACAAGCAGTGGAGTATGACAAATAACTGATGACACCTAAACTGGGAGTACATACATAACAGACCTGGGAACATACGAAAAAGGGATGAGAGGCAGAGAGATGCAGGCGACGAACAGGAACCATGGAACACGGAGCAACGCAGACTGACGCAGAGTAACACAGACGAACCGGCAACAGGCAGGAGAACACACAGGGCTTAAATACACACACCAGTAATCAGGGAATGGGCAACAGGAGGGAGACACAGCTGGGAGAAATGAGGCTAACGAGACAGGGGAGAGGTAAAACTGAACACACTGACATGAGACATGAACTTTCAGATTAAAACAGGAAACACAGACACAGAACCAGACAGGACACTGAACTAGACAGGCAGACTCACGAGCGGACACAGTGACACCATAGACAGACGGAGGGAACACAGAAGTGGGAGCAGACAGGCACAGAACAAAACCTTAACAAATGGCAAACCTCAACCAAAGATAACAGGATAAACAAGCACAGGAAATAATATAAAGAAACACAAAACACTGAGTAGACAGACTCAGGACCATGACAGTACCCCCCCTCAAGGGCTGGCTCCAGACAGCCCAACAGAAACACAAACTGCCCAAAAAAAACCCCAAAACCCCAAAAAAACAGAAAGCGACCCAACCAGGGCGGGCGGTGGGGGTCCAGGACGGAGGGACAGAGTCCAAAAAGGCCCAGATGGCCAAGTTCAGGGGGCCGACCCGGAGGCCGACAGCACAGGAGGCCAAAACAGTTCAGTTCCGGAGGCCGACCATGCGAAAGGCAGCGGCAGTGGGGCAGGTCCGGAGACCGGCCACGCAGTAGGCAATGGCGTGGAAACAGTTCTGGGGGCCGACCGTGTGGACAGCAACGGTGTAGAAACAGTTCTGGAGGCCGACCGTGCTGGCGGCAACGGCGGCGAGGCAAACGAAGGCCGGCCACGCGGGAGGCAGTGGCGGCGATGCCCAATCATCGGCCCGGAAGGGGGCCGTCCACGACGGCAAGGACGTCCAGTCATTGGCCTGGAAAGCGGCCGGACCGGACGAGCAGGACGGACAGGACGAGCAGGACGGACAGGAGACGTTGAAGCTCAAGCGGAGGCTGGACCAGGCGAGGACGAAGCCGTAGCTGAAGCTGGTGCTGGTGCTGGCGACGCTGGAGCTGATGCTGAATCTGGGCCAGGCGAAGCTGGAGGCTCGGAGGCTGGACCAGACGAGAATGGCGGCGCTGCAGGCGACGGCGTGGAAGCCGGAGATGGTGGCGCTGCAGGCGACGGCGTGGAAGCCGGAGATGGTGGCGCTGCAGGCGGTGATGTGGATGCTGCAGTTGAAGTGAAGGCTGATGAGAAGACTGCTGCAGGCGAGGCTGAAGCGGAGGCGGAGGCTGAAGCCGAGGCTGAAGCTGGACCAGGCGAAGACAAAGCTAATGCAGAGGCTGGGTCAAACGAAGCTGATGACGCTGAAGAGGAGGCTGGACCAGGCGACGGCGAGGGCGGAGCTGAAGCAGAGGCCGGGCGAGGGCGGAGCTGAAGCAGAGGCCGGGCGAGGGCGGAGCTGAGGCAGAGGCCGGGCGAGGGCGGAGCTGAGGCAGAGGCCGGGCGAGGGCGGAGCTGAGGCAGAGGCCGGGCCAGGCGGAGCTGAGGCAGAGGCCGGGCCAGGCGGAGCTGAGGCAGAGGCCGGGCCAGGCAACGCTGCAGCTGGCGAGGATGAAGGGGCTGCTGCAGCTGGCGAGGATGAAGGGGCTGCTGCAGCTGGCGAGGATGAAGGGGCTGCTGCAGCTGGCGAGGATGAAGGGGCTGCAGACGGCTGGACGGGCTCCTCGGGCCCTCCAGCTGACGGTGCAGGAGGCTGGACGGGCTCCTCGGGCCCTCCAGCTGACGGTGCAGGAGGCTGGACGGGCTCCTCGGGCCCTCCAGCTGACGGTGCAGGAGGCTGGACCGGCTCCTCGGGCCCTCCAGCTGACGGTGCAGGAGGCTGGACCGGCTCCTCGGGCCCCCCAGCTGACGAGGCAGGTGGCTGGACCGGCTCCTCGGGCCCCCCAGCTGACGAGGCAGGTGGCTGGACCGGCTCCTCGGGCCCCCCAGCTGACGAGGCAGGTGGCTGGGACGGGCCTCGGGCCCCCAGCTGACGAGGCAGGTGGCTGGACGGGCTCCTCGGGCCCCCCAGCTGACGAGGCAGGAGGCTGGACGGGCTGCTCGGGCCCCCCAGCTGACGAGGCAGGAGGCTGGACGGGCTGCTCGGGCCCCCCAGCTGACGAGGCAGGAGGCTGGACGGGCTGCTCGGGCCCTCCAGCGGAGACAGTCACAGAACCAGCGGGCACAGGGGCCCCTGGCAGGAACAAAACAGAACCAGCAGGCACACGGGCCTCTGGCAAGGACGGAACAGAACCAGCAGGCTCACGGGCCTCTGGCAAACACACAGCAGACTGCAGCTGCACGGAGCATTGATTCTGCTCAGGCAGTGACCGCCGCTTGCAGTCCTCAGCTGGCTTCTTAACCTCCAGGGGTCCAGAGTCTGCTGGGGGCTGAAACCCAGCCTCTGGGGAGGCCCTGGAGTGTATCTCAGTCTCAGAACTGGCCAGCTCTTGAGGAATGTCTACAGGATTGTTTGGTTTTTCTCTCTGCCTGGAACGAATGGGTGAACAACGGTTTCTCTCAGGTTGAATCAACCTAGCTTGCTGTACGGGAGGAGTCAGTGAAGATGATGGCTGAACAGGTGGCTGAGCTGAGGGCGACTGAAGCAAAGGTTGAGACAATAATGGTGGAGAAGTTGGGGACTGAAGGGATGATAAGGCTAATGATTCTTCTGCCAACCGGGCTACTGACTGGGCTAGGGATTGTAACATGGTTTGTAATACGTCTGGCTGTGGCTGTAATTGAGCCATGGATTGTGAGGCCGAATGTGGTGGAGGTGGCGACTGGACTTTTGGCCGGGCGACTAACTGAGCTTGAGGTTGCGGCTTGAAAGAATAAACAGTCTTGGTATGATCAGAGCTGGTGTTAATTGTCTCTGGGGTGTATGCCACAGTTTTAGCAGACTCTGGGTTAACTGGCATGGGTTTAACAGGCTCCGAAGAAACAGAAGAACAACAGCCCTTTGCTTTCACTGAAGTCTTAAAAATGCCCACCTGAGAGAGATCAGTTACCACGAAGGTAGGTAAGCTTCATGAATTAGCTCCCACTGACACACCCGAACAACCCCAGAAGAAAAAGTCTCAAAGTTCAAATCAGAGCTGTTATCCTTGTTACTCACCACAGTCGGCCGCTCCGATATCCCGGGTCCGACTGTGGCGGCGTCGACGGCGTGAGCGGCGTTTCCCATTTGAAGGCTGGACCGGCGGCCGGGCTGAACGCTCTCCGTTGGGACAGGCGGTGAAGCATGAGTTGCAAGGTGGGTGGTAGCAACCGGGGGGAGAAGACGAAGCTCGTTCAGGACGAAATTCTGTGCGAGCGGGTGAAGTGAGCTGAGCAACCAGGGGAGACCAGAAACTAAGCGCTGTAGCCGAACAGCTATGGCTTGGCGGAACTCTCTCCCCTCATGCTCCAGCCATAAGTTAATTAGTTTGTCTACCGAGTAAATAATGTCCTCCCGGAGCTCCTCGGGCGGGTTGACTGCTGCTGGGTCCATTGTGGCCGGTTCGTACTGTCACGGCTGCTGAGGCGAGCCGTGTGGTGTTGGAGGAAGGAGGACCCAAGATGCAAGCAGTGGATGAAAATGCTGGTGAAGTTTATTTACAGGGTGGAGTGGTGGCCAACAAGCAGTGGAGTATGACAAATAACTGATGACACCTAAACTGGGAGAACTAACATAACAGACCTGGGAACATACGAAAAAGGGATGAGAGGCAGAGAGAGGCAGAGAGAGGCAGAGAGAGGCAGAGAGAGGCAGAGAGAGGCAGAGAGAGGCAGAGAGAGGCAGAGAGAGGCAGAGAGAGGCAGAGAGAGGCAGAGAGAGGCAGAGAGAGGCAGAGAGAGGCAGAGAGAGGCAGGCGACGAACAGGAACCATGGAACACGGAGCAACGCAGAGTAACACAGACAAACCGGCAACAGGCAGGAGAACACACAGGGCTTAAATACACACACCAGTAATCAGGGAATGGGCAACAGGAGGGAGACACAGCTGGGAGAAATGAGGCTAACGAGACAGGGGAGAGGTAAAACTGAACACACTGACATGAGACATGAACTTTCAGAATAAAACAGGAAACACAGACACAGAACCAGACAGGACACTGAACTAGACAGGCAGACTCACGAGCGGACACAGTGACACCATAGACAGACGGAGGGAACACAGAAGTGGGAGCAGACAGGCACAGAACAAAACCTTAACAAATGGCAAACCTCAACCAAAGATAACAGGATAAACAAGCACAGGAAATAATATAAAGAAACACAAAACACTGAGTAGACAGACTCAGGACCATGACACTTACATTGAGAATGATACTTTTCACCAGGTGTAGCTGATTGTTGTGGGGCGACAAGAATCAACTACACCAGATTGTGTAACAGTCTTAGTCTGCAGCTATAGTAGTTGTGCATCAGTTGCACAATTTCTTCCTCATTTTCTTCAGGCATTTCTGCCGTTGTTCAATATGTGGTCCAGAGTTTTTAATTCAAAATTTTCAAATACCCACCTTAGGACCAATTTTATCTGAATTATGCACTAATTAGCTATTACAGATTGTTAAGGATGTTTGTTTGCACCGTAAATTGCGTCAAGCATCCTGGTTTGTTGAGTTTTATTTCATAATTACGCATCTTATAAACCTAAGACTAAGTGATTATCAGTTCTTCATCATCACTCTTACTCACCCCGAATTCATCTACTAAAGGAAGTGACACGTCGAATAACCTGAAAACACCCCCAGATTCCTTCATAACCTCAATTGCTTTGTGAATGAACTAGCTTTCATTTTGTCTGTGTTCCTTCTCTAAACCTGCTTTATGTCTCTGAGACTCTATTATTGTGGAAACGAATTTTCCACCCGGTACAGTTCTTTCGTAAAATTATCCCCACAAGGGTTTGTACTATCTAGTTTTATCGTTTTTACAGCACTGCTTTGTATAGAATGCAGTGATGTTGCAGTGTTTAAAAGTGTAGTTTTCTTAAAGTTGATAAAGAGAAAATTAAGGTTTTAACATCAATAAAAAATGTGTTGAGTACACTTCTGTCTTACTGCAGTCAAGTCTATATTACAGATAAACAAAGCCTGCCTTGTTTTAGAATATAAAACACAACCAAAGGCACAGAAGACAAATTTTAATGCTGCAAATCGTTCTAATCACCCAAGCAGAACAAGCAATAACAGCAGCAATGTACTGCTAGAGATTGGGCAATATAAGCGATTATAAACATTGCTCTATTTAGATTACGTGGGAGGAGCAATTCATTCCAGAAACACTTGGCTTGGCACTATGTTTTTGCTTACGTACACAATGATGCAAATGCATTCATACAGTACTGCTAAAACTATACCGAATATAACTGAGTCATGTGCCACATGGAGGAGACACCCACATATTTGCACTGAGGACTGAGATTATAAGAGGATCCCTTTCACTACATCTACCTTGCACAAACACAGAGACACACAATTAAAACACTATTTGATAAACGATGCATTAACACCTGCTTGCAAAGGCAGACAGGCACACAACGAGTTTTGCACACACTGATGTCAACACATTTCCCAACCTACGCCAGCATGAAATCAGCGTTGTACTGCAGGGTTCAGTTTCTCAGTGTGTGACGCGTTCCCTGACTGCTTTACCGGAGGCCAGTGGCATGGGAGTGCTCCCCTGTTAAAGAATGAGCTACAGAGTGACCATGAATCACTGCCTTCCTCAGTGGTTTGTTATTGTTGGTTTGGGTTTCCAAAGGCAGGTGGGAAGTGGGTAATTGCTTTTCATTTCTCAATAACCATGAGCATTTTGTTTTTTTGTGTGAAAAAAACAAACAAATCTGTAACATCCCTCTCAATTTGCTACAGACAGCAATTTCCTGAGTATGACAAATAGACTGTATGCTAATGACTGTTAGTATTTGTTTTTATTAAATCTTAAACTGATGTCATAGTCATTAACAGAAAGGGAGCAGATTAAGTGCAATGTATGTATGTATAGCAGATAAAAATACACCCACTAATTTAAGAATGTGGTTGCAGATAGTTGTTATTAGCTCAGCAGGTCTACTCACACAGATGTGTAGCTTCACCCTACAGCACATAATCGCTGTCTTAATGTGAGTATTTAATGAGCATTATTTTCAGTGTGTGTTAAACCTAGCATTGCTAAGTTTAATGCACATTACGTCTTTTACAACACTTAGGTTAATTACGTTGTATTTTTAGATACTATAATATTGTAAATCACTGTCTCTGAGGTTAAAGAAAGTCTATTTTTATATTTAATACACTTGAGGAGTAATTAAACTTATTTCTATCAGGTTAAAGATAGAAGATGAAATTACACCTGGTAATGGAAAATGACTGTATGGATTCTCATGAGAAAACTATTTCACTGAAGTTCAGTGTTGCACTCAAAGATGTTACAGTCTGACCCCTGGATGCCATAGAAAAAACAATGTGGCTGTCTTCGTGGTTTATTACAGCATTTTCATTTTTTGTTTGATCGATAAACTGTAGTAAAATATAATTATGTCACTGAGCCTGAATACTATGAGTCTGTCATGCTTCAGGAGAGAGCGTGGACCCAAATACAGGATGCCAAAAAATAAAGCTGCCAACAAATTTCATTATGAGCAAAATGTTAACAAAAGGAGCTGCCCAAAGACTAGCAGAGGACCAAGCCAAGAACAAGATAAATGCTAACGATCCTGAGGAAATTAAGCAGAGGCAGAAGTGACAAGCAAAGAGAAACACAGAACACAAGAAAACCAGTGGGTGAACGACCAGATGGTAAAGGGGCAGAACAGGGCTATGTTTGCACTAAAGGATGATTAGACACAGGAGGGGAATGACAGACAAGTGCAGATAATCAACACAGTTCTTGAAAAGCACGACACGAGAACAACAAAACAACTAATCAGTACTGAAAAGAAGAGACGCTGAAGCATGAAAGACAAATACTAAACATGAATGAGCAAATTCAGGGGGAAGCACTGAAAGACAAGACAAAAAGAGTAGCGGACAAACATGCAAATTAAAAAGTCAAAGTAGGAACTGAAGCTAAACACAAAGAATTCAGAACTAACACTACAAACATGTAGGACAATCTAAGCTGGCATCCAAAACCCTGTAGAAACTAAACAGGAGCCAGAACTCAAAAAATGCGATTACAATGAGGCTTAGCATTACTAAAACCATCCTATAGCTAATATTTTCTCTAAAATAATGGGTGATTAAACACACGTGCTCCGTTAAGAAAATTTCACTATCAGTTCTGTTGCCAAACACTTCCATGAAAATAAGGCTTACTTAAAATATAAGGCATGGAGGTTAAGTGACTCCATAAAAGAAATGAAAACGAATAAAAAATGGGGGCTATTTTTCCTAAAACACCTGGAAACTGCTGTCTACTTAAAATAACTCACTTCTTTCCTGTGTAATATCTTAAGTTACCTAAAATCACTTAGAATCTGATCCTTCTCTCCTGTAAAAGTTTAATTATCCTTGTTCTAGTGCACCTTCTGGTAAGTATAAATAAATACAAATACACCCTAATTTCAGAACAAATCCACTGAAATGCCATCTTCAAGTACCTGTATTTTAAAGTGCTACAATTTGATGTCATAAGTCTCTTTCCAACTTCAAGGAAAATATACTGCCATGATGTTGGAAATGTTGGCACATCTGTGCCAGTAATTAATGGTCAGATTTGCTAAAATTGAGACGTGGATTATATTAGAACTACATGAACAGACCGGGACCTTCATGTCATTATAGTGAAGTTTCAGCCAGAGCTTTGTATGAAAACCAGAAAACTGCTAGCGCAACTTAATTCAATGCTATTCTCCAACACTTTGTCTGGTCTTAATAATGTAGGAATATGCTTTGGTGAAAAATCAGATTTTAAACGAATACTCCAGATAATCACGGCGCATGGAAAGGTCAAAGCCTAAAAGATAAATATCAGAATGTACTCTGTAGTCACTTTAATAAAGCGTTCCATGTGAGCCGCCAAGCTGAATTATTGTCAGTGAAAATAAATGTGTGGCTACAGCAACACTTCTGAAGTAATAAAAACAACAAAAACTTTGGATAAATTACTGTGACTAGTCCATCTAGTATTTTTGAGATACGCTTCATGTCCTTATGAATTGATAAAAATGATAAAAACTCAATGTATTTCCATACAAACCATATTTTGTAATATTGTAACTTACTAGAGTTCAAAACAGAGCGTTTACCTTTAACCCTATTTTGATTGCAGAGCTTCTACACAACTCGTCATTAGACTCCAACATTTGAGTGACATTTACTGTGATTAATGAGTGCTTGTTAGATATACACAGAATTTATATTAAGAAATTAGATTAATAACAAGAGGATGCCATTTACTTTTGATCAACATTTCTGAAAAGTGAAATAAGGAAGCAATTAACTCGATTGCAAAGTGCCACCTGCCATGATAAATGGCTCAGTTTTAGTTCTGCGCCGCAGGTACAGTTTAAGAGTAAAGTTTGAGAATCTAAACAAGGGAAGCCACAATCACAGATTTAAAACATATAATTAGCACCTGCATGAATCCTTTCCAATGTCACCAATCAAAGAGTTAATATAAAAAAATGTTTGCATTATACAAGGGGGAGAATTAAAGTAGCTTTTACATTGTTGGGGAAGCTATTAGTAAGGGAAACTTGACTGTAAACATGGGGGGAGTATGAGTATGATGAAAGATGCTGTGGCAGCTACACTGAAACAAAACAGCAAAGTTTTGAATTTACAGTCAGAAGAGCACATTTGGACATAATGAACATATTAGAAACCACAGAAAATTATGTTTCTGAAAACATAATTTTCAACTGATGTTCAACTGGGGTTGAACATCAGTTGATGTTCAACCCCAGTTCCCCCCATACTCCCAATAGAATATAGAAAACATTAAATATTTAAACTGAGACATTTTACCTTTTCATGAAAGCTATAAGCTCATGTTGTGTCTCCAAAAAGTTGAGATGTGGCAACAAAGGCTGGAAAAACTAATTTAGTTAACTGGGAACATGACCGTGTATAAAAAGGGCATCTTAGAGAGGCAGAGTTTAAACAATCTGTAAAAATCTGTATCTACAAATTGAACCCCAGTCTTAGAATTTTGTTCCCTTAGTGTAGGATTGCAAATATTTCACATATCTCATTATCTACAGCGCATAATATCATCAAAAGATTCAGAAAATATGGAGAAATTCCTGTGTGCAAGAGGCAAGGCCTGAAAATCAATAAAAGATGCCCGTGATCTTCAGGCCCTCAGGCATAACTGCATTGAGAATTTGAAAGAATTTTCTGTGAATACAGTTATTGTGGCTCCACCAATGTAGGTTAAAGTTCTAACATGCAAAGAAAAAGCCACATGCAAACGTGATCTAGAGACACATCCATCTCCTCTGGGCCAAAGCTCATATAAAATAAACTCTTTTTGGAAATCATGCACCCTGCATCCTCTCTACAAAAGAGGAGAGGGACCATCTGGCTTGTTATCAGCACTCACTAAAAACGTGTGCATCTTTGACGGTAAAGGAGTGTTTCAGTGGCTATGGAACTGGCAGTTTGCACATCTGGAAAGGCAACAAATGCTTACACACTCTTATTAAAAGAAGATGGGATGCTACACAATTGTATCAATTTTTTAAAATATTTTTATAACTGTGCACTTGTTTCATTAAATCTGTCCTTTCCTTTTTGTTAAGTGGATTTGACAAACCAAGCAAAGTCACAGCTGATCTGCATTTGAACTGCAGCTAAACTGATTTATACGTCTCACTGAGTTAATAAGGCAAATGGAAATAAATCATTACGTTTAATAATAACTTCAGCCTAAAATAAAAACTCCAGATGGTTAAAACGCATCCCATATAACTGCAACCAAAGTTCAGTTTCACCTGGGGTTGTGTTTTGATTTGACCTTTTCTTGGAATGGATAAAAGGTCATCGCATTAGGATTCATGCTCTGTTGGATTGCCGTTCCATTGGAAATTTTAGTATGAATCATTTATGCAAAACATTTGTAATTTTTGCATGAATGATTTATTTATAATTCCAAAATGCACTGGAAACCTATTTAAAGAGGATCTATTTTTGCTCATTTCCTCCTCCCTCTTTGTATTCTTGGAATGAGCCAGAGTAGATGGGCATCATTCATACTTGGAAATTGTAATCTTGGTACTCTTTATTTGTGTTACACTGGGCCTTGGAGCAGCTCCTTAGTTCAAACACTTTCTCAAGTCATTTGAGCTCTTCCTTTAAACCAGCTTTCTTATAAATAGGTGCCCCTTGAAAATAAAAGCAAAAAAATTGAACAGCAGCTAAGTATGGTGTCTCTTCTAAGAGCCAGACTTACAGTGGTGTGAAAAAGTATCTGTCCCCTTTCTGACTTCCTTTTTTTTGTTTGTTTGTTTCTTGCACTTAAGTTTTAGGATCATTAAACAATGTAAATGTTAGACAAAGATGACATAAGTAAACACAATATGCCATTTCTAAATGAAGGTGTTTGGCCCCTAAACCTAAAAACTAAACCCTGGGCTTCCCTTAGCAGTAACAACTGCAATCAAGTGTTTGCAATAACTGGAAATGAGTCTTTTACAGCACTGTGGAGGAATTTTGGCCCACTCATCTTTGCAGAATTGTTTTAAATCAGCCACATTGGAGGGTTTTCAATCACCAATTGCCTTTTTAAGGTCATGCCACAGCATCTCAATTGGAATGACCTAGTCAGGTCAGGACTTTGACTAGGCCACTCCAAAGTTATTTTGTTTTTCTTCAGCCAGTTGTTCTGCTGCACTCCTCTCTGCTCTGCTTTCACTGATGTCATACAGAGCCAAATGCAATTACTGGAATGAGCCGGCTGAAGCCTGAGCTTTTGGCTCACTAGTACATGCTCACTTGTACATCTTTTACTGTTAGTTTAACTGTTTAGTTTACTTTATCGGTTTATGTTACGTAAGTTGGGCAATATCGACCGAATTTCTTAACCCTTTGTCCATTTCAAGATCATTGGGTGGTGGAAGCCTATGCCAGGGCCAGAGGCAGGATACACTCTAAGTCACCAGTCTTTCACAGAGCTACCAGTATTAAGTTGTTATATGTGTTATAATGTGCATCTGTTAGGATGCCTGGGTCGTTGACCCAGGGTTTTTGGGTTTATTATATTATTTATAATTTCTAGTCTTTGGGTTTTTGTTAGAGTCATGTCTGATGGTTTGTCTCTGTGTAATCCTTAGTTGCTGTCTCCCCTGTCGGCTATATCCCCGTGTCCAGTCTGTGTCTGCCCTGTTCCCACCTCTCTGTTCCCTCTGTAGTGCTTGCCTGTGAGTCTGTGTCTGTAAGTTCAGTCTGTGTTACTTCCTGTTTTACTTTGAAGGTCCGGGTCTTATGTGAATGTGTCCTGCTTTGCTTCCTTGTCTCGTTAGTTCTGATTTCTCCCAGCTGTGCCCTCCTTCTGTGTCTCATTCCCCTCGTTACTTCCCAGTGTACTTAAACCCTGTGTTTCTTTGAGTCAGTGTCGCGTCGTCCCTAATGCTGTGTGGATCTCCCTGTGTCTCACTGTGAGTTTAGGTTATGAGTTTCCAGTTTAGTTTGCTTTTTGTATGACTTTCCCCTGCTAGCAAATAAAGCTGAGTTCTTTGTGTTTAAACCTCATGCCTGAGTGCCTGCATTTTGGGTCCACCACTCCTCCTTGCCAGCCTGCCACACAGCCAACCTTAACAGCATCATTTTGTTATTTTAGGCATAAAGGTTAAGTTACTTATTACAACCTCTTGTAGCAGTTGATTTTTGTTCCCTTTGGAGTTCATAGTGGAATTAGTGTTAGTTAAAGGACATATCATTACCAATAATGACTTCATAGTTCCTCACAGTAGTACTGCAGGCCCATGTAATCCCATCCTGCATACAAATCTGGTTACATACAGTGTTTCTGGGATATTTATGGCCAAATACAATAATGTCAACATTGTGTTAATGTAGGAAATCACACATCATCCAGGCCTTTATGTTGTCAGGTTTCATATGTAAACATAACTGGGTATCATCTGCATAAGCATATTTTCACTACTTTTTGTGCTCCTGTTTCAGGTTGACTGAGTACATTCATTATCTCGTTGTGACCTCCTCCTCTGCAATAGCTTAATGGCACTTGAGTGGAGAATTCACACCACCAGCTGTTTACCTAGATGTACAAAGTACTAATATTCGTGCAATGATAGTAGCTCAAAATGCACAAATATGACCAATTGACATTGCCATCCTTCAGCGTGGCTCTAAAAATGCATAGCCATATTATGGTACATCATTAGTTTTTTCTCTATATCCAGTACTCTCTCAAATGCTAAATTCCAGAAGAATCTGGATAAATTGGTTTCATAGTTGGTGGCTGATGTATTATCAAATGGTTATTTCTCACGCAATCTATTTCTTACATAATCTATTATGAACAAAGTCATTACAGGATTCAATTATGGTGACACATAGGTTTTATTACTCACTGTGGAACAGGGTTGCAAAAGAGAGTATTTGTTTACGCCTTTATTTACGCAATGCTACATTATAAAATAGTTTCTTTTGATCTTTTCATTTGAAAATGTATGTTATCCATTATCGGAGCCTGGTGTTTAACAAATACGACTAATTGTTCAGCAGATTAGTCTGTTTGCACCTTTGAAGGGCATCCCATTTAATGGGCAATTAAGAAATGGCTTCTGCAGTCATCCCTGGACACGGCACGCTAAAAGCACTTCCATAACGACCAAAGTAATTAATATCGGGATTTCATGCACAAAAGCCACTTTCTGTCTTTTAGTAATGCGGACCTTTCATTTGTGTTTATAAAGCCTGTTTTCATTTAACACCCATGACATTAAGGCACTTCAAACATTAGACAGACAGGTTGAACTTCAGGAATACTGGCTGTACAATGGGAATTCCATTAACCTGTACTACCTGACTGCTAATAGGAAGAACTGGATGTCAGACAGGCACTGCACTTCAATTCAAGTTAACACTAATTAATAAGTGAAAGCAACTTTATTAAGAGAATTCCACTGGTGTTTGAGGATGTGGTGGATGTTATGCTCTATGCTAATCACCCGGGCAGATCCTTATGTAAGTAACTACCACTTACCCTGTTTTTGAAGTCAGCAGCAGAGTTGCTGGGAAGACTGCAAATGCCATTAATCAAATGTCCGAATGTTGAAATTATCAAATTACAGAACGTTAATGTGTGCTATAATATGTCAATTCGTGTTTTCTTCTGCAGCAGCAAACTATGGTGTAAGTTTGCATACATTCCTCAGTTAAAAATGCATTTAAAATGCATTTAAAATAATAACACTAATGTCTGCATACTGACCAATAGGCTAATTCTTTTTAAACATAAACTTTATGAAAGCAAAGCAGTCAAATATATGTCAGTCTCAAATATAAAATGATGTGAGCTGATATTATACTTTCTGTGTTAATAGTATGTTAGTACTATTATACTTTAGAGGTAAATATAACAGTTAATATGTCTTTAACTTATAATATTCAGCATTCAGAAAATAATCCTGGGTTAAATAGTTGGCTCGGTAAGTCATTTACTGGAACTTGTGGCTGGCAGTAAGTACTTCATTAGCATAGACAAGGGAGAGAGCATCCAGAAGTGCACCTTAGGTGAAGACAACAGAATCAGCACATAGAGCCCCACAGCAAGCAGTCACGTCGACACAATCAAATCAGGCTGAAGACACATACAGAGCTTTCCCCAGTCTGGATGTGTTCCCTCTTATTTGTCTGGATGTGAAGTTACTCAGAACAAAGCATTGAAAGACTGAATAACCATGACTAGTCTTAGTGTTATTGTCTTCACTTACTATTGCTAAAGAAAAAACCTTTAGGCCTCTGTCTGTTTTTGTAAATAAGTAACGTGGGATTTCCATTTACCTTTATCTCATTGTTTCCATTCATATAAACACACTCTGTCCAAATGTAAGTTAATAACACGTCATGACTTTCTAGAATTAGATATGGTTATAAAATCTGCTGTTACGACAATTTTAACCTAAGCTCTGCCTGGAGTAAAAAACTAGAAAATAATAATTCATATGATTCAGGAATAGCAGCAACCAGTAAAATAGCAGCAACAATACTGCATCATAATCATTTGCATTCTTTCACAGCTTGTAATAAACGACAGTGACATAGTTGCCTTTTTAAATGAGTGTATTCTTGATCTTGAACCTTAAAATGACTCAATATTGCCTGATTTGTGTGTATTTGTCATTGCATTTACGTGTAAATGTGCGTGTAGGACGTTATTGTAGAGCCATCAGGTGGGCGCCTGTGTCAGGGATCCAATGTGTACACTGCAAGCAGTTGCAGCCTCACAGGTCTTCAATCTAACCCAAACAAACCGAGGAAGATAAATGACGCACAGGCCTTCCCAAACACCATCTCCTCCATATTCATCATGAAATCTAGCAATCCATAATTACAGGTTTTAATGGATGTATGCAAGGAGATGGAAATGTTCATATTACCATGCTAATATACAGCAAACAAGCATGTATTACCAGTTTTCCCAAGAAAAAAGCAAAAATTAGGTGAGAAGAGTTTGTTCCAAAAACCTGCCGTTCCACAAGCATCTACTCTACATTATTTTTTTGCACATTATTGTGTTTTCCTTTCATTTAATCCTCAGGAAAGTCCAAGCATTATACTGTTGTTTATGATTTAAGCCTTAGATTACTTTGTGAGTGGGGGGTTTTTGTGTGTGTGTGTTTTTAGTTTTCCTTTCTTGCTTTCAGAGAGTCTGTGCACTTGTTTCTATTTCACAGGAAGTGAGGTCACACAGGGAGCAGATAGGGACAAATATCACTGCACTGAAACTCAAAAAGAAATCTAATAAGCTCGTTGACGTCAATGTCCAGGTTCAGAAGGCACAATGTGATCGAATCAGTGCGGTCGTTGTAAACTGAACCAGCATAGAGTCTGTGTTTAGCTGCACACGCTTTGTTGTGATAATCACTCGCTTCAGGCTCCAACTTTGATGTCAAGTTACTGGAATGAGATTTTAAGCTGAGAGCCGAGTGGGGAGTACAACTTCAAATTTCCCAGGAGAATCTTTATAATAAGCTGTCATTTTGCATTCTGGGAATATCCGTCTTTTTAGTAAAAGTGTTGGCATTTATTACTGGTCGGCATCATTTAGAATCAGCCGTAAAGCTCCACCTAATGAATAACTGGGCTTTATTGCGGTGTGACTCACTTTTCATTCTGAAACGATTTACACTATATGTAAATCTTAAGGTGGCATTTTAGCCCAGCTTTATGTTTTCTCTATTTGCTTCCAGACAGATTCCACAATGCACAACCCAGAATTATTATATTAGATATGTTGCTGCTTGATCTTCCACTTTGCCACACTCAGACACGTCTTACTAATTTCCCTTGTTGCTGTCCTGTGTTGATTACTTGATCTTGATTTTCTTGTCCTTGGAAGTAGTTGGCAAACAATGACGACTCTTGTAAATTTAAGTATGCATTGATTATTTGGCTTTGATTGCATTCTGCAAATCTTTAACACACTATTATGTGAATCTTTGCTCATCTCCTTTTATGCAAATCACTGATGGGATTGTCTTTTTTGATCATTAGAGACATTGTTTTCTTAAATTATGAGTTGAGTGCTTGAGAAGTGTTTCTGCATGAATTTAATTTTTACACAATTCAAGTGCTGCTAGGGTGAAGGACTCTTATATCTTATGGGTTAAATTTTTTCTTCCATTTATACCATGAGGGTGAAATTTTCTTTCATGAAAAAGGCCATTGTGAGTCAGCTAAGTGCAGGTGTGCTCCACAGATATATCTTCGTTTTTTAAATTCAGTTCAAGCACCCATATGTTTGCCATGTGTTCTGTTTTAATGAATGGCAAATGCACTGCTAATGTTGCAGTAAATCTTAATTGACTTCTGAGAAAGTGCTTAACAATACAGAAAAAAAGATGAAGAGATGAAAACAGCAATGTGTCTTTGAGGTTTCAAAGAAACAGAGAGCCTTGCAGAGGAAGAATAAAAGCATTCAGGTTCAGATAGCTTAAGCATTAAATGTACACAGTGGGTGAACTGCTCAGGGCCAAACTATCACACAATCTGGCAACTTATTTCTTTCAGGTCTTGCTCTTTTGCTTTGAAATATTTAGCGATCCATTCAGGTCGCCTACACTCATCTGAACAAAAATTGATCTGCATTCACCTGCCTGTTTGTATAACCCACAGGAAGGGGCTGAGTTGTTAAACAGCTCTCATGACTGAGCAGTTCTTTCGAGCCTCTAATGGTCACTTCCGCTGCAGAAAGCCTTCGTGTGACAATCTCTAACACATTTCTCCTCAGAGAATTCCTGTGACATATTTGTGTGAAATCTATTAACCTAACGTTTAAAGGTTAAGACATCGAGGTAATCGTACAAGCAGGTGATACAAAGCTCTCCGCTGGAATTTGTGTTTGCTGTGTGTTGAGCGATATACAGAAGGATGAGCTTCTACACAGCTTTTATTTCCAATACAGCCCAAGGCTGTTGCTTTTTTAGCTTTACTGTATGTCATAGTTACAATACCTAAACCGGAACTGCTCAGTGATGACACATTTAAGGAGATAAATTCAATACAGAGAAAAGGTTTGCTGGTGTATGAACTTTTCAAACGCATATATTTTGCCTTACTTTTTAATGTTCTATTATGTACAATCAAGGCATGATTATAAGTACTGGGTCTTGGCTCTTCTAATCTATAGACTCAGGAGTATTTAGTCGTATTGCCACAGGTGTATAAAATCACCTGCCTAGGCATGCAGTCTTCCTTTACGAACATATGTAAATAAATGAATTGTTCTAAAGAGTTTACTGAATTTGAGTGTGGTGCTGTAACCACCGCTGCAAAAAAGTCTCTCTACCCTCCTAGATATCCCCCAATCAACTGTAACTGATATTGCAAACTACTGCAGCTCAGCCATAAAGCGGCAGACCAGATACAGCTACAGACCGAGGCTGCTGAGTGCTGAGGCACATAGTGCGTAAAAGTCGCCAACGCTCTGCTGACTCAATAAGTGCAGAGCTCCAAACCTCCTGTGGCATTAACATCAGCACAAAAACTGGTGCACTTCATGTCATGAGTTTACCGTAGGTGTAGGTGGCGCAGTGCTTTCCAGGGCAGTCCACATAGTGTATCAAAATGAACGTTTCCCATTGAGGGATGCTTTGACAGTCTAAACTCCTTTACCTTCACACCTCAGTTCTCTTTGCTTAGGATTTTGTCACGAGTCTGTCTTTTTCTCACAGCTGTTGAGATGAATTTTCTAAAAGAACAAGCAGCACCATAAAAGTATGGAAAAACAAAACTGTTTATCTTACTGCTATGATGCTAAAATGATGCTAGCAGTTTATCTGTGGCATCATTTCTGTATTTGGCAGGGTAGAACAAAAAGAATCAGCCTAAATGAGGTGGTTAATGCAGTGCGGTAGGTGACAGGCTGCAGACTTGGTGCCTAATGCGAAAGCTATCTCAGTCAGTTTGACTTGCCTGCAGGCTTTGTACAGTTTATGTGTGTGTGTGTGTGTGTGTAGCAATGAAACTCTAGTTTTCTTCCAAGACAGATTCACGTGCAGTTTTCTACTAAATTTGTTTGACCTGAGCAAGTGTGGGTAAACATGCTCATTTCAAAACAGTTTATAGCAGAGCTCCAGCCTGCAGTGAGGAAAACCTTTAACAAAGAGAAAGTCATCAAAGGTTCCGGAAAAGCCTTGTGACTATCAGGTGGTGTTAAAAAGAATGCATTTTTTTTTCTAGGGGTCTGTTCTAAGCTCCAACACTTCATGTTAATTGCCTTGGTGAGCTGGTACTTCCAAGTAAGTGATTGCTGTAGGTGTTAATTTTCTGTAGTTGCTGCTTCCCTTAAAATGTCATTGACGTCAGTGGAGTTTGAAAAAAAAAAAAAAAAAAGCTAGCCCCAACAATTTCTCCCAAACCTTTTTCATTTCTATTCAGACACACATTAACCATGCACAGATTCACAGCCACACACAGATACACCGCACTGAGACAGAACGAGTGGGCTGATTGCAGTTATTGAACACAATGACAACATGAATGACAGCACTTCAAAAGCCTGAGCTGAAACAGACGTCATTGAACGCTGATGGGTGAAAAGACTAAGAGAATGAAAGACAAAGGCAGTGGAACTTACTGAAAGCGAAACATTTCATGAAAGCGCACATGGGGATCCAACATTACAACATGAAATTGACACCAAGAGGTAATCAATGAAACATTGGCTTCAATAAGGTGTCAAAGTATGCAAACCCTTTCATATATGTATAGTACAATGCCTCTGCACAATAAATGAGTTACTGAAAGTGTTAGTGCAAGTTGCATTTATTTATTTCTTTTTTAATTTAATTTAATTTTGCAAAGCATCTCCCTTTGATTGTGGAAAATACCTGTAAATACCTTGTGTTTGCTGCTGCACCATTATTTGCAAAGTACTTCTGCTGGATCATAATGACTTTAAAAAATTGGAAGTAACAGCCAGCGAAAATGTTGTTTACACAGACTGTATCTGTCCAAATTGAAAAAGTCTCCAGGGGGCAAGGATGTGCCTGATGCTCTGCCAGGTTGTGTAATGTTCATTTGCTTGAAGCAACACATGGATTTCCAGTTTTCAGTTAAAAACACGGCACCTTTCCACAGGACAACAAGTGACATGTAGATAAGGAGCTTTGTCCTTTCCATCTAATGACAGTTATCACTGCCAGTGGTTTTGGTTCAAAGCAAGTATTGTGGCATTCAGTTTAATTGCATTTATTGCTGTTTGTCCATAACACGGGCAAAAAAAGATTAAGGTAAATTTTGTGCCATGGCAAAAGTAAAAATTTAACAATAACTATTTAAATTTATAGCCCACTTCTTCTAAAAAAAAAATCATGATAAATAATGATCATTTAAAAAATAATTTAACCAGATTTGATTTTTTTCCCCCTCTTTTTTGAAGCTGTAAAGGCGTAGTCGTTCCTACACCTTGAAATTAAACCAAGTCAAGAAATCACACACAACTTTTAGTATCGTGCTAGCTAAAAACTTACTTTAGGATTGACTTTAGGCTTTAACTGATTCATTGTAAGGTTTTATTTTATGGCTATATGCACATTTCAGAGTTGTTCTACCCCCTAGCATTAAGCAGTAAAGAAGTAGATAGATAAACCCACTCGGGAGTGGAACAAAAAAACATTGTTTTTATGACTATGCAGGTCAAATGCACTTTATTGCTTTGCAAATCAGGTCATGTTGTAGTACACTGCCGTGCACTACGTGATTGCACGATTTAAACATGCCAAATTAAAGCAGCTTGTAACACAAAACAACCAATTAGGCTGATTTTTTCTTTACTTTTGCACTCCAGCTGTTGCGAATTTGTTTAAATCAGTAAATAATCAATATCAGTACCAGTTTCATGTCAGTCTGTCTTCGCATTGAGATGCAGCAAGTATTTGACTTAGTCATAAGTACCCAATGACCTGATAGAGGAGAAGATGGTACTGCAGAGAGATTAGTCTCACACAGATCCAATGACGCACATCAACCTCAAAAAAACGTCTGCTTGGTGAGGCAGAAAGTCAGGTGAACAGCAGGAATGTGAAATGCATGCTATGCGGGATTAGTTACGGTTTCTTCACCTTTCCTCAATGAGAGAAGATATAAGCATGGTCTGCATGCAAAATAATGTGGAAATTTTTTCAAGATATTTCGTGCAATGCTCTTAGATGTGATTAATGGATTTGTGTGCTTTTTAAAACAAATAATGTTTAAAAAATCTGGTTTGTTTATATCTAATAAATGCTTCATTTGCACAATGACACAAATCCTGTTTGCTTTTGGCCAGATCACAGATAAACACAACCTGCAAAAGAGCTTCTGCGTCACTGAGTGAGCACTAGCAATAATAATATTCTCTGCACACTGCATATGCATACAAACACGCAGTCTGATCAAAGCATCCATCAGCACATGCATGATCTTTTTGACACAAAGTGCTGCCGGAAGGAAACACCGAATATGGAATAGTGTTTGTCAAACCTAAAGCAATTGCTCTTTTCTCTCTCCAATATAATTATTTCACATCGAGATGCAGGGAGCTCCTCTGTGCTGGAACTTCACTGCAAAACATGTTGTCAGGGTAACGAAGCCTGACATATGGGAGAACCCTCAGCTTGTCATTGCCATGTTGCTGTGGTGACGCCTTTCCTCCGAATAAATTAAATGAATCTGACATGACGAGTGTGAACTGTGAAGGCAGCAGGGTGTTCACATAAAAATCTATTAACATTAGGTAGAAAATCTGAGCAACGCCAATGAACAGGCACAAAATGTCAGTGCAAGTAGGCTTATGATGCTATTACATGATAAAATGCACATGCATGTTGTAAATGTGCAAACCATTTAATTGATTATCTTACCTTATCTACATATATATTATATATATAAGATCTGCAACTGCATCTGATTTCATACTGCAGAAAATGCCGTTATTCACTGCTGCACGCTCACACTGTGACTGATAACTGACTTTCTTCTTTGTTGACAGCATTTTTTAAAATATTGATATCTGGAAACATTTTTTGACTGACAAGACCAGCAGTAGTTCATGCCTCAAAAGGTGCAATTTTTGCATAAATGTGCTCTAGAGAGGGACATAGGGAATAGACAAGGTGCACAACTTTAAGTCAAAGGTTTAACTAAAAAACTTTTAAAGCAAATCGAACAGAGTCAGAACGGAAGCTGCTTGGGTTTTCGAAACTCAGATGTGGAGCAGGGAGGGTCTCTGCGGTGTTGTAATTACAAAGGCTTGCACTGGCCATCGGTGTCTGCTGGAGCCTCAGCTTCCGGCAGGAGCTCAATGCAGAATACTAATGCTGCAATTAGTGTAACCCAGCAACAGGAAGTTGGCTGCCCTTGAGGGGAGGCAAGAGAATGGAGCTGAATACATCGCTCTGATACTGACAAGCTCTAGTGGCTGCTGTCAGGTGGCTTATGCTCTTTGCTTAGACCTGGGAGGAAGTCTAGAACAGTAGTTCACTGCAGACGAGTGCTCGAGCTGACATGGCTGCAATGAGGGAGAGGTTTAAGGGTCATGTCAAGGTCAAGTACTACAGGTTCAATACAGTTAAGCCTTCATGACAACTGAGAAAAAGCCATTTCCAAATGTTCCTGCTTCTGTTGAAAGGCTGTCCTAATAGGTCATGATCCTGTCTTTGAGTTTAGAATATGTAATCTGACAAGAAGAAAAGTTAAAAAAAAAAAAAAAAAACTAGAGTGAGCAATTTTATTTTGCAGATACAGAAAAGTATTGTTGCAGCTACCACAGAGTCTGACTTCAGGAAAAACAAACCAACTGTTGCTTCCTGTCATGGATCTGCAGATGATGTGTGATTTTTATTTGTAGACACAATAATTACTCCCGTATAATAAAAGTCTCAGTGGAACACCAGTTAGATTCAATAATATGGCTCATTTTATAATTAAACAGAATTTATGGCCACAGTGGAATTTTATGATGTCCTTTATAGAGCTAACTGAGCAAAACACAAAACCATTGAAATATTTTAAGCAATCCAAAGTACAGGTCTACCATACAGGTTATTCTTGTCATCCTTTTTTTTTAGCTGTTACTCATACTAACGGAAATGGTGTTTTTGTGACTCATATGTTAAAAAAATGAGGTGGACTCAAGAAATATTTTGTACATTTGAACCTGACTGTCTTTCTGTGTGGATTTTGCATAGATTGTTCTCCCAGGGTCTTTTTGATTTGTCCATGAAAATGGATGGACGTACACCTAAAACCACATGAAATTAAATTTTTGCAAATGGGACTGGATTTTAATGAGATTTCTGCATACGCAAAACAATTTGCGAAAGGGCAAGCATAACAAAAAAAAAAAATGGCATGGGATAAACAATATATCATCTACTGTGAACGTTTGACATATTTCAACCAATCAGATTAACAAACACTCAAACAAATAAGAATTTGAATAAACATAAGGAAATCATAGAAAAGATTTTCATGTGATTAAATTGCTTTATTTTAGCACTATGCAATTCTGTTATTCCAACTTAATGTACTCGAATTGGACCGACTTAATTAATTCGTAATGAATCAACTTATTTACTGCAGTTGAGTCCAACTTAATTTAATTGAGTTAATCTAACCCATGCAAATTACGTTAGTCCAGCAGAAGTACTTAATGTTAATAGAAGGACATTAATTATCGTAGAAATCCTGTCCATGATTATTTTAAGTTCATTTAACGAGTTAATTTTTTTGGAGTGTTCAAGTCTAGAGCCTGGTTAACATAAAACATGTCATGCACATCTTTTTCATTTAATGGATTTCTAACAAATTTCACATAGCTGTCACTCCATACATCCTCTTCCACTTGTCCTTATCAGGGTCACGGAAGTGACCCAGCTGACATAGAGAGAGGCAGGGTACACCCTGGACAGACTGCCAATCTATCGCTGGGCTAACACAAAGAGACAGACAGCCATTTGCACATCCATCCATCCATCCATTCGCTTCCGCTTATCCTTTTCAGGGTCGCGGGGGGCGCTGGAGCCTATCCCAGCTGTCATAGGGCGAGAGGCGGGGTACACCCTGGACAGACTGCCAATCTATCGCTGGGCTAACACAAAGAGACAGACAGCCATTTGCACATACATTAACTATTTTAACCTAACCCCACTAACTATGGAGGACCACAAGAGCCACGCGCATCGAAATAAAAATTTCTGTGCTTTAATAATGAATTGTAGAATAAATTCTGCAATTGTAAATTCATTTTTGAATTCCAATTTAATAAACTGCATTTCAAAATCCTTTTTCCACTTGCATTTCAAAAAACTTTTTCCAATTGCACTTTAATAAACTACATTTTAAAATCCTTTTTTCAGTTGCAATTTAATAAACTGCAGTTCAAAATCCTTTTTCCACCTGCAATTTAATAAACTGCAGTTCAAAATCCCTTTTCCACTTGCAATTTAATAAACTGCAGTTCAAAATCCCTTTTCCACCTGCAATTTAATAAACTGCAGGTCAAAATCCTTTTTCCACTTGCAATTTAATAAACTGCAGTTCAAAATCCTTTTTCCACTTGCAATTTAATAAACTGCAGGTCAAAATCCTTTTTTCCACTTGCAATTTAATAAACTGCAGTTCAAAATCCTTTTTCCACTTGCAATTTAATAAACTGCAGGTCAAAATCCTTTTTCCACCTGCAATTTAATAAACTGCAGTTGAAAATCCATTTCCCTTTCCTGTTCGCTCCTGGATTAGCTGCTGGATTAGCTCTTCGATTAACAACTTGCTGGAGGCTATTCAAATTAGCCACACCGTGGGATGTAAGGAGCTCTCTGATTGGTTGGTCAGACACAGGCTGTCTGCCAGCCTGGATTTTTCTAGCTCATAGTTTCGCCCTGCTACGAAGCGTGTGTGCTTGTACAAAGGCCGTTCAGCGTCGGGATTTACACTCGGCTCAACACAATGAAGGGACCCTGCAGCGAAACGGAGAGCCAACCTCTGACTGAGTGCCCGTCTACACAGTCTGACCACCTGTTGAAGGTAAGGTGCTAACGTGGCTAACGCTAGCATCACCGCACGTAGCCCCGTTATTTTAAGGTCATCTTAGCTAATGAAAGTTTTACGTCGCAGCTGTACGAGCTCGCTACGTGTTTTGTAAGCTGCTGTGCTCTTCACAAATAAAGCTGGAAGCAGCTCAGACTGTTAGAACCAGCACTGAGCCCTGTTACATTTATACAGTGTTAGAGCAATGGCTGCAACCTACAGCCTTTAAACTAGCGATTAAAATGCTGACAGTAAACTCGTCAGTCCAGATGTTACCACATTACTCTGTGGTACTTAGAGTTAAAACAACTGAGACAGGCTGATTAAAATAACAGCTGTCATTTCTCTCATTCCTTATATCAAGACTGGAGATCACACTACTGATTTCAGTTCATTTAATATGTGAGTGCACAGATTCATTCTCAACTGGACATAAATGATGATCAAAGGTTGTATATATGATGAATTCATCAAATCCCAGCCTCTAACACAGTGCGCTGAATCTTAGCTTTGAATGTCCAGTATATTCTAATCAGTGCAATGTAAGCATTCACTGAACCTACAGTATCTACACCTGTGTGGTAAAGATACAGATAATGAAATTTAATTATTAATACAATATACATCATGGAAAATGAAAGCTGAAATTGATTCAGTTTAGTACTTTTCTCTGTATGCTCTGTGATTATAAAGGCCTTAAATTCTGTGATATATACTGTGAATGATTTTCACAGAGGTCTTAAAGTACTTAAATCACTGCTGATAGTCTGGTTGTTTATATTTTCACATGTTTTTGTGTCTGTAGGGCTGTTTGATGACGATTTGGACTCCTCTGGGAGATGAGGACACACCCACATCTGTTCTATACTGCAGCCATGGATGGTGTTACAGCTCTCAGTCAGCTTTGGGCCATCAGACGCACACACTGGAAAACCAGCACCTGGACTTCATGCAGGAGAGACGGCCTCGGTGTTGGACTCTGCATCCTCTACTTTACCTCCTAATCTCTTTCTCTTTAACACACAATTAAAATCAATCCAAAAGAGTGTAAACTTACTGAGGAAGTCTCTAACTTGTACACATTTGTACTTTTACTTGTTTTATGAGTTATTTTTAAGAAGAGTAAAGTTATTCACATAAAGTTGTTATTGTTCTGTATTTATTCTTTTGTATCATGTACCACAGTCATACTGAACTTTACAGACATGGTGAATTGGAGAAAAAAAAGATCACACACACACACATACATACACACATATATATATATATATATATATATATCATTCAGCTTCAGCAGTATTTCTATTCATCTTATGAATTCCAGTCTAATGTCAATTCACTGAGTTCAGTTTTGGTCTTAAACTCCAGAGAATACCACCTGGTTCAACAATGTTTTTTATCTGATTATTGGCAAAAATGTTTTCTTCTTTCAGAAGAAAACATTCTTCTGAAAGAAGAAATTGGGCTCAATTTTGCCTGAGGCTGAAATTGAGCCCAAAGAAACAACAACAAAGTTTAGTTCCTCTGGATTTTCCATGGAAAATTGTTTTATCACTCATCCAGGTGACTTCTCCAGTGTCACGGATGAGTGATGAATGTATCTCCACTGGAAACCATTGTGTCCAGTTAAAGTCAATTGACTTTTTTTTTTAAGGAGAGTTGTTAGATGCTGCGCTCATGAGGACAATGGGTTTTAACTTGCAGCACAACACAAAGCTGCCATACTGGATCAACGATCAAAACACTTAATTGAGCAGAATTAAGGCAAAATGTAATATCCTCATATGATGACACATCACACATGATCCAGCATTGCTCTAAGAATGCAAACTTTCTTATTGGAAGTTTCCACAGCTGCCAGAAAGGGACAGATTTCTGTATGGTCTTAATGAGTGGTCGTTGCTCTCTCGTTGTCTCTGGAATTGCTGCACAGAGGATGTAACACCCATGATAAGCACTGAGGTTTGTGTCCTTGTCAGAAATCAGCAATACTCAGCTTCCAGGTAAGGAAAAGTGGAACCAGAAGATATTCAAATGCATCTCTCCACAGCTGCTGATGAATTCTACGAAAAACAAAGTTAGTTAAAAACATTTGCAGGTGAATCACCACTGATTTATCAGTGACATCCATTTACTCAAAAATTACTGACAAGTGGATAACTAGGAGATAGAGAGATTATATATATCTCTATATCTCTATATATATCTCTATATCTATATATATATCTATATCTCTATATATATATATATCTCTCTCTCTATATATATATCTCTCTATATATCTCTATCTATATCTCTATCTATATCTCTATCTCTATCTATATCTCTATCTCTATATCTCTATATATATATCTCTATATCTCTATATATATATCTATATCTCTCTATATATATCTCTCTATATATATATATCTCTATATATATATCTCTCTATATATATATCTCTATATATCTCTATATATATATATCTCTATATATATATATATATCTCTATATATATATCTCTATATATATCTCTATATATATATATATATCTCTCTATATATATCTCTCTATATATATCTCTATATATATATCTCTATATATATATATATATATATATATATCTCTATATATATATATATCTCTATATATATATATATCTCTCTATATATATCTCTCTATATATATCTCTATATATATATATATATATATATCTCTATATATATCTCTCTATATATATATCTCTCTCCATATATATCTCTCATATATATATATATATATATATATATATATACACACACACACACACACACACACACACATACACACATAATTTCAAAAATGTCCTGTACAAAATGGAACTGTATATGACAAATGTGGTGTGGTGCTTGTGGAATTTTAACAAGGACCCTACAAAACTTTACAGTACTCATGCTGCCAAACTTTTGACAGCTAGGTGTGCAGTAAGGCTGGGTATCGTCACTTATTTCTAGAATCGATTCATTTCCGATTCACAAGGTCCCGATTCAATTCAATTCGATTCAATTCGATTTGAATCTGGGAAATTTTGACAGTCAGAAATATAATTAAGATCAGTACATTGACATATTTTTGTATCTATAAAAGGAAGCTGACACACGCAAGACTATCAAAGGTGTGAGCGTCACAGCAGATTTCTTTGTGTCAAAGTAGCTGAAGATAAAACAGAAAAACATGAAGGTGGTTTTCCTGGCCTGAGATTTTATAAAAATATGTATCTGCAGTACATCAAAAACGAAAGAAAACCATTAATCAACATATGAACGTTACCTCTGACGTTACAGCGGTTTTATTAGAGACACGGCTAAGCGTTTTGCATTTCGCATAACTTTAAAAAGTTTAAATATGTTCAGTATTGAACGGCAGAAATTAGGTTTCTTTTCGGAAGTATGTAAAGAAAAAAAAAAAAAAAAAACAGCGGCCGACAGCGCTGTAAACAACAGTAGAGTTGCGCATAACAAGCAAGCAAATAATGCAGAAAACAGTACAGAGAGAGAGAGAGCTGTGCATGAAGTTTGATTTTATCGTGGGTGAAGCAAAACAGTAAAAGTCAGAGGGAATTCATGACGATGTTTACGTGAAGCGTAGTTTGGATCTTCTTTGCTGCTGGTTCGGTCAATATTTTTGAGAGAGATAAAACTAACAGCTTTAGAATCAGCGCAAAAGGGCGTGAACACAAAGTGCTACCCGCGAAACATCAGAATCAGCGAGCTGTCGGCTTTCAGCCCGACCGTGTCCGTGCAGTTGTTGTGCCAGAAAGTGATTGCCGTCGGCGCAGACGCTTAAAGCTGCAGCGCCCGTGCCGGGTGAGAAAGGCGACATCTCACTGATTCTGATCCGCGGGTCGCGCTGTGTGTTTACGCCCTTGTGCAGAATCCGTGTACCTGCTCTCATTTACTGTCTTAGCTGTTTGGTGGTTGTTGAAATTTTGTGAGGTTTCACCTGAGATTCTGGCGTTTCGGGCAAAATAAATTTATATTAAAAATCGATTCAGGATTTTAATGAATCGATTTCACGTTATCAAGCCAGAATCGATTTTAATCGAGGAATCGATTATTAAAACCCACCCCTAGTGTGCAGTTCCTGCTTTAAATGCATTCAAAATCTAAGTGATAAGAGGCCAGAAATGTTTGAACTCGCTTATGAACCTACATCACTGAGGCCGTCTCTCCTGCATGAAGTATAGGCGCTGGTTTTCCAGTGTGTGCGTCTGATGGCCCAAAGCTGACTCAGAGCTGTAACACCATCCATGGCTGCAGTATGGAACAGATGTGGGTGTGTCCTCATCTCCCAGAGGAGTCCAAATCGTCATCAAACAGCCCTACAGACACAAAAACATGTGAAAATATAAACAACCAGACTATCAGCAGTGATTTAAGTACTTTAAGACCTCTGTGAACATCATTTACAGTATATATCACAGAATTTAAGGCCTTTATAATCACAGAGCATACAGAGAAAAGTACTAAACTGAATCAATTTCAGCTTTCATTTTTCATGATGTATATTGTATTAATAATTAAATTTCATTATCTGTATCTTTACCACACAGGTGTAGATACTGTAGGTTCAGTGAATGCTTACATTGCACTGATTAGAATATACTGGACATTCAAAGCTAAGATTCAGCGCACTGTGTTAGAGGCTGGGATTTGATGAATTCATCATGTATACAACCTTTGATCATCATTTATGTCCAGTTGAGAATGAATCTGTGCACTCACATATTAAATGAACTGAAATCAGTAGTGTGATCTCCAGTCTTGATATAAGGAATGAGAGAAATGACAGCTGTTATTTTAATCAGCCTGTCTCAGTTGTTTTAACTCTAAGTACCACAGAGTAATGTGGTAACATCTGGACTGACGAGTTTACTGTCAGCATTTTAATCGCTAGTTTAAAGGCTGTAGGTTGCAGCCATTGCTCTAACACTGTATAAATGTAACAGGCCTCAGTGCTGGTTCTAACAGTCTGAGCTGCTTCCAGCTTTATCTGTGAAGAGCACAGCAGCTTACAAAACACGTAGCGAGCTCGTACAGCTGCGACGTAAAACTTTCATTAGCTAAGATGATCTTAAAATAACGGGGCTACGTGCGGTGATGCTAGCGTTAGCCACGTTAGCACCTTACCTTCAACAGGTGGTCAGACTGTGTTGACAGGCACTCAGTCAGAGGTTGGCTCTCCGTTTCGCTGCAGGGTCCCTTCATTCTTCACATATCCGTGTCGAGCCGAGTGTAAATCCCGACGCTGAACGGCCTTTGTACAAGAACACACGCTTCCTAGCAGGGCGAAGCTATGAGCTAGAAAAATCCAGGCTGGCAGACAGCCTGTGTCTGACCAACCAATCAGAGAGCTCCTTACATCCCACGGTGTGGCTAATTTGAATAGCCTCCAGCAAGTTGTTAATCGAAGAGCTAATCCAGCAGCTAATCCAGGAGCTAATCCAGCAGCTAATCCCGGGCGAACAGGAAAGGAAATGGATTTTCAACTGCAGTTTATTAAATTGCAGGTGGAAAAAGGATTTTGAACTGCAGTTTATTAAATTGCAGGTGGAAAAAGGATTTTGACCTGCAGTTTATTAAATTGCAAGTGGAAAAAGGATTTTGACCTGCAGTTTATTAAATTGCAAGTGGAAAAAGGATTTTGAACTGCAGTTTATTAAATTGCAAGTGGAAAAAGGATTTTGAACTGCAGTTTATTAAATTGCAGGTGGAAAAAGGATTTTGACCTGCAGTTTATTAAATTGCAGGTGGAAAAAGGATTTTGAACTGCAGTTTATTAAATTGCAAGTGGAAAAAGGATTTTGAACTGCAGTTTATTAAAGTGCAATTGGAAAAAGGATTTTGAAATGCAACTGAAAAAAGGATTTTAAAATGCAGTTTATTAAAGTGCAATTGGAAAAAGGATTTTGAAATGCAATTGGAAAAAGGATTTTGAAATGCAGTTTATTAAATTGGAATTCAAAAATGAATTTACAATTGCAGAATTTATTCTACAATTCATTATTAAAGCACAGAGATTTTTATTTCGATGCGCGTGGCTCTTGTGGTCCTCCATAACTAACTGCAAGTCATGGGCCTGTAGCCAGAATAGCCAGATAGAAACACAGGGAGAACATGCAAAATGTAGAATGAGTCTTAAAAGCTAGAAAGTAGCTAGTATAACTAATTGTGTTGTTATCATGAAAAATGTGCACAAAAATATTGTCAAACGTAAATAAAAAATATATTTGCAGCTTTGACCTTACTGGTCCAAAGTAGCTGTGGCTCTCCTATAAGTCTGAAGCCTGCCAAACTAGATTCTCTCATGATAATGCCCTCTTAATTCTCTCAAGAATCCAGCTGCATCAGAAAGTAACCCTAGGTTGGCGTGTAATAAACTCTTTTTTAAACTTGAATCATTGAAACCCATTATGCCCAGTGTGATTAAGAGGTCTACAACCAGCACCAATTTATTGAAGTCACATGCGTGTCACTTGTATAACATGTCAGATGAACAAAGTCATATAGTGGTCTCCTGTGGCAGAAAGACCATTAGAAGTAACTCTCCAGACCACAGAGAAGTTACTGGATGGATGCCTGCTAATGCAACTTAATGGTACCATTTGTGACTCTGCAGAGTGCATCAATTTAAGCCGCTTGTCCCCTTTCTCACATCTCAAGTGTTGTTAGACTATACGTGTTCTGCGTTCTGATGAACCTGTAGCTATGGAAACTCATTCTGGAGTGCTAACTTGTTCAATAAAACACACTTTGAGCGCTACACGGCACTTTCACTTAAGTGCAGTTTTCCGCTTGATAGCTTATTGCAGAGGCCTTGCACCCATTATCCCAATGTTGATCGACAACAAAATGATAGACAGTCTTTCTTTTTTTCCCTTCTTGGATACACAGCAGGGCTTTTTTTCTGAATGAGTAGTCAGACCCATTGACAGTGCTGACATGTTGCAGTCTCCATTCATGTTTTTGTTTCTTGGCTTGTGGAAAGGAGGAGCACAAAGAAAGAAAGAAAAAGAGGGAGGTTTACTAGTTGTCATGCTTTTCTCTGCCAACGCACTTGTTGCTTATTTTATTTTTGCCTTTCCGTGGGATGGCTGTAAACACTTTTTCTCAGTTTATTGTTATTCATTAAATTTAGCTAAAGGAGGAGGATAACAAGAAGGGGGATGGGATCTGGGACAGGATGGTTATTTGAGAACCACAGTTCATGACAACCCTCAAATAAACTTGACAACTTTTTAAAAATGTATATGTTTATGTAATCTATCACTAATTACAGAATCCTTCTATTAAAAAGGTGTAAATGCACTTTATATCAAGAGTCGAACTGTCTGTTTATGATTTTTGCTTCCCATATGGGGGACCACAGGCGCCTGAGGAACTGCTGATATTGGCTTCATGCTGATGACTGATGAGGGCTGATAACGAAAAATACTAACTGAACAGCAGTCTAGCATTCATGATTACAGTCAGGGATTTGCCACGATTTCACTGCAGTAGTAGGTAGTTCAGACAAATTGCTCCTCAACTGGAAGACTGAGTTGTATTCAGAAGGCATTCATACACATAATCAGGAAACATCACACCCCAAATGACTTCCAACTCTCTGTTGAAAAAGGGTTTTTTTAATGAAAAAATGTGGCATGCCATCAGGGCAAGCAAAACAAGCAGTGCTTCTCTAATGAAATCTAAAGTATTTAAGATGAGCCCATCCTTAAACATGACTGTATAGGTTCTCAGTCATCCAAGGCATGGTAACCTAAGGAGCTTGGAAAGAAAAGCGACTTGACTTCTTTAAGTTTCTTGAAGACGTTTCACCTCTCATCCGAGAAGCTTCTTCATCTCTAAGACAAAATAATGGAGAGTCCCAGCTATTCAAGACCTAGTGGGAGTAATATTGGTCCAATAACACTCATTGAGAACATTTTTCTGCAGAATAATTACTTGTACTTTTAATAATTTATGCACGGTTTTATGTGTAGATTGTTTTTTTTTTTTACAGTGCTTTATGGCTACATTTGCAAAAGGAATGGTCCCCAAAAAATCTCCTCCACCACTCATCATTTCAGCTAAATATTTAACAGATTGCTAAATAAGTAATAATATTTTATTAATTCTTCAGCCAGGAAGGAGTGTAGAAAATGAAGAAGTCCAGGACGAGAGCAATATTAGGCTGTCAGCATATACAGATGAATAAAGGGCAGGACTAAACAGTATCTTTTAATTCAGTCCAGTTTGTCTTGTGATGGAAAAGGGGGGTAGACTGTTTTGGTGATGGTGGTGGGGTGTCATTGTCTCTACTTACTTCTCTGTGAAAGTCACAGCACAACACTGGCTTTGATATGCTGTTTTAGTGAGTCTGTGATGGCATATTTATGTTAGCCAAAAAAGTTTATTTTATGATTTGCTCTCAAAATTAATATCTAAGCTATAATTGAGCTTGTCAAAACTGGGGCTTTGTTGCTGGTTAAGGATTTAAAGGTGGGTGGTAAAACAAATACTGGCAGATATCAAGTAGAACAGAACATTTATTGTATTTTAGTGGGCTGAGCTGTCAAATTTCCTCCCCGCTTATGTCTTTAAAAGTAAGCCAACCCATTACTGAAACTTTTATAAATACTTAAATAAACACAACTTTTATTCTCAGACAATGTTCAAACTCAGGGTTACAGAAAGTAGCCAATTTTTAAAAAGGAAAAGGAAAAGATGATGTGATCCGCTGCCAGAGGATCTTGGATTTGAATCCAATGTTTGTCTGAGGGCTTTCCCTGTGGAGTTTTCTACGTTTTCTCTGTGCCTGCAGTGGTTCTCTCTGGGGACTCCAGCCTTACAAAAGCATGTAAGTTAGGTTAACTGGCTGTGTGAGCATGAATGAATGTCTGTGTTAAAGTCATGCGATAGACTGGCCCCCTGTACAGTTTGTAAGCCACCTTTCAACCTAAGACAGCTGGGACAGGAAATGGATGGAGTCTTTGTCAAATTTGCTTTATCTATTCCTGAAGTCCCAAGGAAGTTGTTTGGAGAAGTCAACTAAACTTGTTTTCTTTAAAAACCTAATAAAGTTAACAATGTCCCCAGCATCCCAGTGTCACAGCTGTCCAGTATGTATATGAGTATGTCAGTGCAAGAAATCAATAGAATCAAGTTTGGATATGATTATTTAGCTGTACTTCTTAGGTTAACGTTGGACTTTTTTGTGAATTGACATGCCTGTTTTGTAGTCTGCTTCATGTAGTAATTCCAATGATGATAAATATGCATGTTTCAACTCTGCAATCAAGGCAACGTAGTGAAGTGTCAGTAACATCCATCCATTCACTCTCAGGCAAGACATGTAAAGCGCTTTGCAAGACATCTATCTTGCTGTTCCACTCTTGTATTATTGACGTGACTTTGAACAAACGTAAGACATCTAATTAACCTGTATATGATTTATGATTCGGAGATTGTATAAGGCCTCAAAAAATTATTTAACATTGACCTCAGCCTTAGGTTTGATAAGAAGTCCTCTGGGTTTTAGTGAGCAACTTAGTAACCATGACATAGCTTTTTGAACTTGAGCTGTTCAAGCTTGAAAAGCAGAGCTGTATTTTCCTCATATTGAGTAAAAAAATTTAGCAGAGTAACCTCTACTTTAATCCAGTGTATCTTTGCTTCATATCAGATCATATAATATTATGCTATATATTAAAGAAGTCAATATTTCATTTTATTTTGTTTTATGTTTGCTGAATTTGAATATGACATGAACTGTACCATTTTGGGTTGGGTTTTTTTTTTTTTTAATTATTACTTTACAAATAATCTTGTGATGCAAATGGTTCTTTTTTTAACCTGCTAATTTCCAAAAGTACTATTTTCTGCTTTCCAAAGCTCCATTTTAGGTCACAGTGCCCTGTAAATACATGTCTTGAAAACGAGCCATTAGCTGCACACTACTAGTTATCTGTAATGCCCGGGATTGAATTTCAGGAACTATTTGTAGTTGCTGCAACTGATAATTTACCCGAGCGGGGAACTATTTTTGAACACAATGCTTCTGTCAAGATGTTCTGAGGGCTGCACACCCAGTGTCTGCTAAGTATGCTATTCATGGTTTGCATAGGGCTATTAGGAGCCCACCAGAAATAAATCGACCACAAGTCAGCATTACAGAAACCCACAGGTGGCACATGCATCATTGGCAGGCCTATTGCAGAGACATGGCACAGGGTCAACCTGATGATGCAACCTAATGACCTACGACAAATTGATTTGATAGACAAATACCACTAAGCTTTTATGGGCAATTTACGCCCCCCCCTCCAGTCTTCTTCAGTCATCATGTCCATTTTCACCACTAGTGGGAGGGATTTCTTCAACAAAATACCAGACAATTGATCTTTCTTAATTTGCACGTCTTTCCTTCCTGCAGGCAGAAAGCACTTACATACAGTAAAATGCCTGCTCACTCTAATTACGGGTGCTTTTATCCACAATTGCTGGTTCCTGCTGGTACACAAAGAAAACTTAAGAGTAATGCTAAAAGCACCATCAGAAAATACCTGAGTTGCGTCAAGTTGGCAGATGAGTCATAAGAATACGTAACCACGTGAAGCCGGTAGAAAAGGCATGACCTCTCAATATGATACACTCAGTGTGTGCAGATGTTTATGCATCAGTGTTGCAGAACTCATAAACCGAGCCCTCTCTATCATTTCTCTCTCTCCATCCTTCTTTTGAATGTATTTTTTATTTATTTATTTATTTTATTATCAGGAAATCTCTTTATGGAGCTCCTGCAGATAGGAAACCTGTTTCCATGGGGACTGCTGTCTTTCAGACTGGCTGGATGTGTGTGCGTAAGACAGCCATGCAGCTTGAAAAGAAAAGTTTTCAGTTTGATATTTAATGTTATACTTAGCCACTGACGTAAAATAAAATTGCTGGAAGCAGTCTTAAAATTTCTCTCCAGTTAATCAATTACTCAATACGGTGTAATAGGTGCAGCACACAGAGTGTGCACAGCAGATCATAGTGCACAAGGTTAAGTATCTGTTGCATCAGATATACAGCACAGGCTTTCATGGTTAACAGTGACACTGGTTCAAGAGTAAATGATGCTCTTCTTTAAAATCAGGAGTGGATGCATCCACTCTTTAAAGCCTGTGATGTTAGATTAGGGTTTGCATATTCACGTATACGCGTGCATTTTGCATGACCAATGTGGACTCAAGTGACCGTTGCTTTTTCATCTTTAAAAGTCCAGAAGCATTGTTTTCTGCAAAGGTTACAGCATTTTTTTCGTACTCTGCTTACACTCTTGTGCACAGATGACTATAACAATCAATGCAAAGTTGCATAATTCAAACCCTGCGATTATGAAAGTAATTATTTGTAAATATTACTGTCATCACATAGGTGCAGGGAATATAGCAGTACTCATGCATGCTATTGAGGTTGTTTGGATTTAGTATAAAAGTGATTGCATACTGCCACCCAGTGTAGGCAGCAAGTTTGTGTAAAAGTGACAAAAGTATGACTCAGAAATGAAAGTTTTATGTTTATTAAAAACAAACAAACAAAAAACACAACACATGGAATCAGAAATTCTCCGTCCTCCATGTTTGAAATGTCTGGCATCATTGTGAGGATATATAAATCGGACTGCAGCTGTTTGCTGTCAAATATATCCAGATACAATGTGTTTATTTAAGTTGACATTCCTCTAAGCAAACAACACACATAATTACACCGTGTGCATGTCAAGGCAAAGTTAAATAACACTGAGTCATTCAGGCTGGAGGATATCATGTTAACAGCCACAAACAGAGAAGAAGCACTACTCATTAGTATGGCATAATTAAAGGTTATGCCATACTAATAAGTGGTGATTCTTCACAATGCTGATGTAATTTTTAAACTAGTCAACATCAGTTAAAACTGGAGTCAAATGCCCCGCGTTTCTTCAGCGTTTGACTTTTCCCACACTGGTGAGTCACTAATTGTAGGCACCGTCATGAGTAACACAGAGGGGGCACAAGCGCTTCAGTCTTTTCAGCTCAATAGAAAAGGAAACACAGTCTGACAGCACTGACCGAAAGATAATTGATTTTCATTATTTGTGCAAAGGGCAAAGAAGACAAGAACATAACAAAGCTGCAACATTTGATAAACATAAGCATTTTTTTGGCTTAGTTTCATTAAAGGTCACAAATAGATAAAGATAAACTGGATAAAATCTAATTACTTCATTCAGTCGTCAGTAGTAGAGAAGAATTAATCTCAGTCTGACGTTGTCCATTCACAGAATACAGAGCTATAGTCAAACTTCGATGACTAACTTTTTGAATTTTCCCTTCATTCCTACGCCAGAGATGAGCTGCATAAGTCTGAGACTGGCAGACCTTGACAAGCGATGAACTCTTGTGAAAGTGACGTCTGAGTGAGTTCCTCTGAGTCCACGTTTAGGGCAATGAACTAATACATGAATATCAACGGCTATCTTACATACTATCTGTCTACTCTCCAATGATGACTACAATGTTTAAATTTTTATGCTCATACTGCTGGTAGAAATTTAACGAATGCTTCTGCGTAAGTAAAGGATACTTGTTTAAAGTTTTATGGGATGCACCGAGGGCGCTGAGGTGCAGGTAGAATACCTAGAGTGTAGAAAGTAGGAAAGCTGTGAAACAAGTGGCAAATATTTTATTGGCCAGATTTCTGGCATTTTCTTAATTTGTAATACACCAAGAACATTAAATACCTAACTATCACCATTCACTGTACAAAACGAAGATACTTTTGTACTCAAATGTACCAAACCTCGTTTTAATTTGTTATTTTTACAAGCAAATTATATCAGCCTTCCTGGAGGAGCATCACCTCAAAGTATTTTTGATTCTGAATTTTCCTAGTTGCAACAAAAACAAAATTTTGTGTCATTTGGAGAACTTATTATTTAAAGACTGTAAGAACCGAAATAGCTGTGTTCATATTTCTCCATATAGTAATGTGCTAAAAATCTTGTGTCACCCCTCATTTCATCATATTTTGCTGGGAAAATGGGAAATAGGAGCAGAGATTTACTGAAGCATGCAAATATACATTAAAACACAATATATAATACAAAACTAGATTTTGAGCGAGCTTGAGAGTCAATATTTGGTATGACCACTTTTATTCTTAAACACAGCCTGAACAAGCTTTCTTGTAATTTCCTTAAGTAGCCATCAGGAATAGTTCTCCAGGCTTCTTGAAGGACATTTAAAGCTCTTCTTTGGATGTCGGCGCCCTTCAGTTCTGTTCTCTGTCAAGTTGATCCCACAATTTCCATCAATTCTGACAAGATCCAACCACCTCTGGCTTAAATGAAGCCAAAAACCATGACCGTGTTGGCTGTAGACATTCAGTGTACCTCTCTCCTGAATTCCTCCAGACATACTGACGATGATTTAAACCAAACATTTCTGGGATTCATCAGTTCATAAGACCTTTTTCTCTCTGATTTTTCAGTCAAGTTCTTGTGTAATTTGGCGTACCTCAGCCTTTTTCACTACATTGCATAATGGCTTCTTGACAGCCACCCTTCCACTGGAAACGTTTCTCAATGGTAGATGGATCCAGATTCATCTCTCAGGTGCTGTGTCAGATTTTTTTCTTCTGTTTTTTGAGGACATGACTTATTCATCTGTTGTAGATGTTTTTAGGCCTCCCACTTCTACTTTTGTTTTGGTATTTTTTGGGTTAAAATATGCCTTTTTGCAACATTAACCCTGCATTTGAGAAGCTTTAATCATTAAAAACAGCATCTATTTTTAGTTTGTGCTGAGAATCTAATGTAGAGTATTGTATTAGAACATTCAGTAAGTTTTACTTTTTTGTAAAGTCACTTCAGGTTATTAAATATAGAAAATGCAGTGGGAATGATATTACTCAGCGTCAAAACTATCTGTCTTATGAGTTTTTAAAATATTAAAAATAAAACACAGCATAATCAAAATGCACTGAAAACAGGTTATAGAGAATTTCATGCTGTTGACTAATTGGGAAAAAAGATACTTGGGCTACAACCCTGACTCTCAGTGGAGTCAACATCCATATTGCTGTGCGGATTAAAAGATTTGTTCTATAATGGATTTACTAGATTTAATATCTGTCACTTACACATCTTTTCACTGAGTAAATGATTCATTTTTCTGACCTCCCAAAACAACAGCGAGAGAGAGAGAGCTCTGTAATGTAAAAGCAATGTGACACACAAAGAAAGCTAAATAACACTGACCTCAAAATCAAACTGCGTCACACCTTTACTTGTTCCTGCATAATTAAAACCTCCTCCAGTCGCTGCCCTTTTCACACTTTTGAATCACTAATGTAGTTGCTCATTATGAAAAAAGGGGGCGGGGGTACCCCCTCTGTTTATAAAGAATCTGTTTATTTCAATAGAAAATGAAAAAAAATTGCATTGTTGAGTAAATAACAGCTTCTCAGTTGTTAGATTTGTGGGATTTGTCAGAGGGCAAGAATGAGCGGACAATATTGTATTAAACTGTCAGTGTTTGTGATGGTGCGTTTTTGTTTTTCCATTTTATTTATTTCATGCAAAACATCATGTGAATATGAATAAAGGAAAGATGTTTCAGAGTGTTCCAGCGGACTTCAAACTCCAATGTGCAGATTCACATTAAAGAAGAAGTAGTCATAAAAAAGTAGACATATCTCGCAAAATAAAGATGAAACGTGAGTTACAACCAAAAACGAAAAACTTTATTTCCAATAACTTAACTCAGCTGAATTCGCAATATATGTAAAGAAGCACACCTTGAGGTTTCCCGTGTGAGTATTACAAACACTGTTGCTAAGAAAAAAATGTGTACAGCATTCCCCAATTGGCTGGCAGTAGTTATAAGTGGCTGCTGGCTGTTACTGGGTGAAATCAGTTGCAAAGAAGGCGATGCAAAAATACAGTTTTTTCTGCAAATAGTTGCTAACTGCTCACAAAATGATAGTAAAACTTGAAAAAAGTGTGATGCAAACCACAAATTTAGGTCACAGTAGCCAACGTGTTTCTAAATGTGCAACCGTCACTTTAAGAGGAAAATGGCCTCCATTTGTGGTTTCTGTCATACTTTTACAAGTGTGCATTTTCCCTAGATGTAGGTACGTCGCTTGAGTAAAATGGGGTTCAGTGGCCGTTCTCTAAGCCTGTGTGACCCCTCATGACCAGTGGTTGCCAGATGGTCACTGACTAGTCTCAAAGCCTGTTTGACTGGGACCAGGCTTTGAAAAAGGTATCTGCAAAACCTCTATTATAGAAATCTGGCAACACCACAGCCAAGTACTCACTCAAGTTTCTTTGAAATCCACTACCTGGAATACATCTATCGTTCATCCAATGGAGTGTAAAATCCTCAGATGAGTCCACTCAATTACAAAGAAATTGCCAGACACACAAATTTCCACACAGATCCTCATGTCTGCCAGTCTGAAGATAAAAATTTAAGAGGTGCTGTTTAAAAAGCACAATGCAGCACAATGCAAAGCACACCATTTACTCTCTTCACACGACCAAGGTTGACCCACTGAGAGCATGAGCAGCTTTTATAGCAGTGTTGATTGTTGCCCACTGGCTCCACAGGAGAAAGAGGCAGTGCCAATCTGCGCCATTATTCCTTAACCCTATAGACTATATTTTCTCATGTGCAGGTCCATTAGCCTGTTTAACCCTTTTATGCCTGAACCATGAAATAACTGCCAGAAAATTGTTTTGTGAAACTTCTGACAAAATGTTAAAAACATATTAATTTACATATGTGAGTGTACCTTTTTTCTATCATATTTGCTACATCAGACGTTTTTGGGGGTCAATTTATTGATAAAAAATGTACCATGCAGTTTATTTTAGTTTTTCACACCATAGTTGTCATGTTTCTAAGGACATGTTTGTTAGGCTGATTAATCTGATATTGTAAATTGACCTTAGGTGTGAAAATGAATGTGAATAGCCCTGTGATAGACCTGTCACTAGTTACTTGTCCCTAAGATCTTTTCAATTTCTTTTTCTTTTTATTGCATTTTCCACTTTGCAAAAGGAATCCCGATATTAAGAGTAACATGACATTAGGGGTAACCTCCATTAAGTAGCATCCTCCGGCACCAGAAATAGGACACAGGAAGCTCTTTGAGACTTCTGAGTGCAGGTTGACATTTTCTGGGATGAACAAAATGGAAAAATAAATGCAAAGAGGGCATTTTTGGCTGACTCAAGAAAACAGGGTCTGCTCATCTCTTGACATGTCAGGACAGTTTAAAATGCAGACGGTGTTGTCAAAAAAGCAGAAAAAGAATATCTGTCATAGGTGAATACATTTATTAAATTGTAGTGATTACTTAGTGGTTTACTACTTTTTTTTTTATCCTTTTCCATTTTTGGTATTTTTACTATTATTAATATGAATTCTCTTGCATAATTTCTGTTCACGAAACTGCAGAAACATCAGTTTCTACTGACTCACTACTACAAAACTTTCATAGCAGCATACATTCAACAGACAACAAAGCACATAAAATGAGGTGTAGAAATAGAAATAGGCAAATAGAGTTCAGAGGGAGATAAATAGAAATGTAATATTCATGTATATGTGGTATTTAGCAGTTTTTTACAATGAATCTTAAATAATGTTCTCAACACTTTGTCATTTGCGAAATGAAATGAATAAACAAGCTTCGTTTCTACAAGGTGTAACCTTTAGTTTCTAAATGGAAGAAATCAGTGTAATGAGGGATCAGTAATGTTCCATCAGCTCCCTTTCTTATGCAAACACCCAATCAAATTGTTACTCGAGCATAAAATTCAGCTTGGCTAAATTTATTCCAATGAGGATTTTGTTTCTGCAGCAAAAACACCCACTGAACAGACAGAGTGTAAACACAATGGCAACAGCAGTGCAGGTACAAAATCAATAAAGAACGAGGGAAATATCTTCAAAGCTGTTGATGCACACTAGTGTATCAAATGACGCATGTCACCTAATTAGAAAATGTAAAATATTATTTTCTAATGGGATGGAAAATTAGAATTTAGGTTAAAGCAGACGTAATTTCAATCCCTTCCACTTTTGAAATCACACAAACAGTGGGAACAGGTTGGTGTCCCATATTATCACCCACTGCTAAATTGAGGCATGGTGTGAAAAACAGTCCTTTGTGATAGCACTAATAGATGGACACACACACAGGAAGAGGAAGAGGGGAATGTAGTGCCCTTAAAAAAGAAATTGGATATGCATCTAATGTGAAGACAAACATGTGCCCTTCAAAAAGGAGACCGCTGTAACGCTGACTGCTACTTTTTATACTGAACACCACCTTGTCAACATGTTGCATCCACTGAGAGTGAATTAAAACGTGAAGACAAACATGATGGACGTCACAAAAAGTGCTTCACCTGCCCCGATGAGGTATGTGTTAATTCTCAGAAGTGTCTGGTTGCGTAACTCAGAGTAAGTAAATGAACAGTTGCTGAAATAATCATTCATTAAATTATTGTTTTGCAAAATTATTATTTTTCCTTAACCTCCTAGGACCTGGCGTCCACATATGTGGACATCACATTTTTGGTTATTTAGACCAAAATACTCAATTTTGCTCTACAAGGGCTTGATATCCATTTTTACTCATGCAAATAAAATGGAGAAACTTGAGGTAATATTGGCCATGCAGGGGTTTACTACTCAAAGATTTCGCCTTGATGCATGGGGCAATTAAAAAGTGCATTGCAGTTTGCTTTTTATGTGACTGCAACTGATACAAAGATAATAATGTATTTTTATCCCATACAAAAGAAACCAATAAGCTGGGACATTAGCACAGGATGAAAAATGTGATGTTCTCTGCTACTCGTAAAAGTAATAGCATGAGACTTGTTCTCGTCAGGGGACTGGAAGGGTCTCTTGAGATGGCTGAGTCAATCGGAAGTAGGCTGACCCATTTCCAGAGCAAGTTTATTTTCAGGTTTTCAGTGAAGGTCAAAATCACCCAACGTAGTTTCTGTTATTATATGCAGCACTGCATGCTATAATAGGGGTCTGATCATTTTATTTGTTTGTGTACCAAACGTGTTAAGGTGATTACTTACTGTAGGTGACAAATCTGCATGTAGTAACTATGAGGAAAATGTGCTGTATTTTTCCATTCTGTATTTTTCCAGTCCCTGCCTCTGAGTGCACTTCCCAAAGAACAATAATCTGCAACATTAAGTAGAATATTCATCTTTACATTACCTGGTCAGTCAACTATAATCTCATTGCACAACAACAAAAATGACCTGACAGTAACTCACTAAGCTTCGGTAAGTTTTGTTTTATTTTACATATTTAATTTCCATTCAATTATTTATTTATTGCTGTGTTTGAATATGCATAAATTCTGTCTTGGCTATCTTAAGCTCTCCCGTCACTGCTGCACCCAACTTAACAGACCACTATGAATTCAGTTCTTGCACATCCATCATTTTTCTTCATACTAATCTCACTGTTGCATAGTCCCAGCCTTGATTCCACAACTGTGCTGAATATAATTTAGATAAAAGCTGTCCAAGGACACCAAACACAATGACCATTTGATGTAATGAGAAAGAGACAAGGCTGTTTCATCATGCTACCAGTAGATGGCAGTGAGAAGGCTTTCAACTGTATTAGACCCAACTCTGATAAATGTATTAATGTTTGGGCTTCTGTTTCTTTTTCTGTTAGTTATCAATCAGTCAATTGTTTTAATTACTGATAGTGAAAAAATAGTTAAAGAAAAATACAACAGTTATTTCTGACTGTCTGTTGTCATGTGGGCAGAAGGCATGAAAACAGGTAAATCATCAGCAGCATATTCATCAAAATATAATAATTGTCAATATGTATATACTGTATTGAATGTAAGCTTTTTTGGTAAGTCTAGTGGATTTACCCCAAAAAGTTGATTCTGTTCATCTGGTCGGAGCGTTTTCAGCGAAACATTTCGTCACACATCTAAGTGACTTCTTCAGGCTCAGCTGACTGCAGGTTTCCTCAGCCTTATAAACAGTACCTTTGATCACAATGACTGAAACTAGCCCACTGAATAAACAACGGGCTGTGAGCTCAGTTCCTTCATCATTAATATGCAAATTGTCCTGACCTAATAGATTTAATGCAGGTAACATGCTGTGCAATAAATGGTTGTGCTTATCAAATGGTCTTTATAGGCAAGTGTAGTGTAGGCAAATAATTTTTCCATTTTCTTTACCATTTCTTTCTTGCACAATAATGTAGTTTTCTATAGTATTTTTATTATGAAGTCCACATCTATTAGAAATTTACATTAACTCCAGTGGAAAAGAGCATTTCTGTGGAAAAACTAAGTACACCCTTACTGCTTCCATTATTCCAGTATTAAGAGGGTAAGTAGCAGTTGCGTGCTGCTAATTAAATGAGTTAATTTGCATTTGATTGGACATCCCTGCAAAGTACAAAATGACCAAAAAATCCAAGAGTTTCATGTCTGAATCTACAGGCTTCAGTTCGCAAGCTAAAGGCAACAGTTCATGACAGTGCAGTTACAAAAGACTGAACAAGTATGGCTGGTTTGGAAAGGTTGCCAGAAAAGAATATAAACTTTAAAATGAACATTGTAGCATGGCTTATTGTCGCAAATTTCCTTAACAGTTCCTTAACAAATCACAAGCTTTCTAGAACAGTGTCCTTTGAACAGATGAGACCAAAGAGGCATCTGGGCTTATAGCACAGCAACCAAACACAGCATATCACCACAAACACCTCATATCAACAACATGGAGGAGGATTGATGATTTGGGGTTGTTTTGCAGCCACAAGACCTGGGCAGTCATTGGGTTAACCATGAACTCCTATGTATACCAAAGTATTTTAGAGTCAAAGTGAGGCCATGTCGCAGGATCTTAAGACCAATGCTTGCAAACTTCAGTGAGCTCAAGAAAATTTGTAAAGAAGAGAGGGCCAAAATTCCTCTTCAGCAATATCAGAGACTGATAAAGTCATACAGAAAATACTACTTGAAGAATTGCTGCTCAAGGGGTTCTACAAGCTGTTTCAAAGGACTGCAGAGACTCCTTTGAAATGTATATTAAACGTACATCTTCACAGTCTTTTTTTAGCGTGTCTTTGTTGTAATGCATACTAAAGTCCGACAGGTGGCAGTAATAAGCATAACGTCGAATGTTGACAACCTTCCGAAATCCATCAAAGAAGTACGACAACCGGGTTCACTCCGTTCAGCCAACTAGACAACATTTTGCTGTCCGGGGTTAAACCAGGTACGTTAACCAGGTACGTCATAGCTTAGTTTTACAAGAACACCGTTCTACAACTAGATCATTGTAATTTGGGCGGGTAGTTATCCAAGGCGACAACTTTTTTAGCTTGACTTGACTGCTGTTAGTAGCAGAGAACCTACTAAAGCTAACGTTAGCTTAGCCATCCATTAATTACCCCTGACAAAACGTAGCGTTAGTTTTCTGTTAGAGCATATCACTTTGTCCTTAGCGCTATTGTTTACTTTGGGAGCTTGTTACAGTGTTGCCGCGGGTGTTGTAGCTGTAATTAAATAAATGTCTGGTTCAATGTGTGTCAGGGCGAATACAGGATAAAAACGAGTAACTCTTCTTTCTCTGTCGGAAAATATTGAACTGTTTTTTCCCGTGCTGTTATTATTTGCTTCATTTTACTACGTGATATGTCACTATGCCACCTGTGCAACCCTAAACTCATGTTGTCATTTCTGTTTCTTCAAGGTGTGAGATTTTTTTCCCCTCGATGGTGCCAGGAACCTATTTGAAAACTAACAGAGCTGGAACAAGGACACACACTTCGTAGTCCAGATCTCCTTTCTCTCTTGTTTTCCACTGAAGACAAATGAGTCATGGATCAAGCTGTTGTGGACAATCCTGTCACCCTTGTGATCAGGGCTCCCAACCAGAAATATGATGATCAGACAATCAACTGCTACCAGAACTGGACTGTGGAGAAACTCAAAGCTCACCTGTCTGATGTGTATCCGAGTAAACCCGTGAGTATCTCACACTTATTTAATCAAAGCTGTTGATGTAAGAGGTTGACTTGCGTGTTAATTCCCTCTGATCATGTTCACACTTTCCTACTTTGTTTTTGTTATCCAAACCAGCTGATCACTGTTATTGAAGTAGAAGCAGCAGCTCCTGCTACTTCAGCAGCAGCTGAAGTAGCATTTGTTTTGATAGCATTATGCTATCAAAACAAATGCTACTATTTGTTTTTAATAGCATACAGTAATGCAGTAGTTCTCAAACTTTTTTTTTCTTTGGTACGCCTCACTTCAGAGGCTAACAGAATTTTATTTCTGGCTATTTTAATAAAAAATTTACAATTTAAAAAGAAAGATGAAAAATTGAATTTTAATTAAATGGAAACTATTGCATAAGCAAACTCTTGTTTTTTTTTTTTGTTCTTCCCTTGTAATGATTTAAAAAAAAGTCATTATACTCATTCAACTTCATATTTTTCTTCTGGTTGTTCATGCCCCACAGTTTGAGAAACACTGCAGTGTTGGTAGATGGTTATGTGGTTAGAAAGATACTCATAACATAAATATGTAACAAGTGTTTCCTTGCCTTTTTAAATTCAGACCTCAGTTACTTGGTTTAGAAAGTCAGCTAGGTCGTCAGGATGTCATCAGACTAGATTTATTTATTTATTTATTCTGATTTATTAATCAGCTGAAATATCCAATATCAGTTCAACAGCTAATAGTACATATTTAAGAATGACACACGCAATATGTTAGAGTTACAAAATCAGCTAACACACTGATACATAATGGTGCTGTGACATGTATTCTGCTCCATATGCTGCAGACAGTGACAGTATTGCAAACACTGCAGTGAAAGATGGTCTGCTGGACAAACTGTGTATTGATATCATTACCAGACTATTTTCTGCATTGTGTTACACATATCAGGCAGGAAATGCCTGCATACCCCTATGTGTACATGTTGTTACATATGAGCTTCACAGTTACACACAGTTCTGAGAATGAATTGCATTTTTTGTTGTTTCTGTAGCCTTTAACTGTGTTTGGATTTTTAGCTCTCACACAGTCTCAACCCTCATTTTCCTTAAACTTACTTTTGCTTTTTGAGTTCTGTTGAGTTCCCTCGTGAGTCATAGTACTGTTGAATAATCACTGAGTGACATAGATCATTAACCTTGATGTTTTTTCTGAAGGGAAAGAAATTAGGTTCTTAGAGTCTTTGTAGCTGAAAGAGCCTTGGAGGCTGTAGATTTGACGTCACAATGAAGGGAAGGCGTTTGTATTCCATCTTTATTGTGCTGCTAATCTGACTTTGCTCTGCTTCCTCTGTGCTCTCGGCTTGTTCTGATGCAATCAAATTAAATACATGGGAGCAAACTGCATTCTGATAAAGCTGTAGAGCGTTCATCCAAATGCCTGTGCATTTTTGTGTAACTCGGGGGAAGTTATTCTTGGAAATCTCAAAAAATAAGAAAATAGTTCCACTTCCAGTTGTAAGTTGGCCAGGATCTAAAAGGGAAAATGTGTTTTTAACAACTGTAGATTGAATGCAAGCTGTAAGAGGATCACACTCTGACCTTGTTGTAGTCAGGAGAGCTAAATCCACTCTTAAGACCCACTTATCCCAATTGAGGTGACTACAAACCCATCCTTATTACTCATTCACAGAAAGTTTCTGCCTTTTAATGCTGTGGTCATGTACATTTAACAGTTAACTCTGTTTTCTTTCAATGTATGATTGTATTTCTGGCATCTTTACCCTTTTAAAAATGTAAAACAAAACTGAGTACCCTAGATTTTTGGTGCTGTTCATAATACTTAGGCTTCCTTCTTTGACCCAGTTATCGTTGTCCTTTTTTTATTTTTAGAGCTCCAAAGACCAGAGGCTGGTGTATTCTGGAAAGCTGCTGTTGGATCATTTTACCTTAAAAGATGTGCTCAGAAAGGTAAGTTTGTGTAGTTATAGGCATTGGATTTATTAAAGTCCATGTAGTTTAGTAAGTCTAGAGCTCACAAGATTTTAACTGCCTGATTTACAAAAATGTATCAGACAGTTGTTGCTTACTGTGTTTACAATTTCAACAAAGGAGTCTCTCTGCGCTCAAAGTGGAATGGAGTAAGGTGTGGAAGAACTTATCTAGCCTACACAGAAACACCTTCCCACACATCTGAGATAAACTGGAATTGCACTCAAAGGACACTTTATTAGGTACACCTTGCTAATACTGGGTTGGACGCGCTTTGGCATTCAGAACTTGCATAACTCTTTGCAGCGTAGATTCAACAAGGTACTGGAAACATTCTTCAGAGATTTTTTTGGCCATGTTGACATGATGGCATCAAACGGGTGCTGCAGAATTGTCGGCTTTACATCCATGATGTGAACCTCCCATTCTACCACTACCACCCTCTATTGAACTGAGATCCAATGACTGTGGAGGCCATTTGAGTACAGTGTCACTGTGCTGTCCTGTTTAAGAAACCAATTTAAGATGATTTGGGCTTTGTGACATGGCACATTAATCCTGGTGGAAAAAGCCATCAGAGTATGGGTACACTGTGATAATGGACATGATCAGTACTAATACTCAGGTAGGCTGTGGTGTTTAAATGATGCTCAGTTGGTACTAAGGTTCCCAAAGTGTCACCCACACCACTACACTACCACCACCATTAGCCTGAACTGCTGATTAAAAAGCGGGATTGAGCTAGGCTGCTGGAACGAGTGATTATTTAAGTTAATGTTACCTTCGTATCAGCTTGAAGCTCCCTGGCACTAACAACCATGCCACGTTCAAAGTCACTTCAGTCACCTTTCTTTCCCATTCTGATGCTCAGTTTGAACTAAAGCATGATTACATGCCTAAATGCACAGATTTGCTGCCATGTGATTGGTTGGTCAGATATTTGCATTAACAAAGATCTGTACCTAATAAAGTGTCCAGTGAATGTAGTTCGTCATGCTTATGTAATTTTTATTTATTTCACTGGAACATTCGGTGCTTGTGCAAACAAAGCAACCTTATACACAATTACTGGATGTCAATGAGTCTTCATGTTGATTGCTGCAAAATTAGGCAACTCTGATCCATTTTTCTGCTATCGGCACGGAGTGACTTCACTTTTGTATTTGTTGCTGTGTAACTGTGTGACTTTTCCTCCTGGTTTTCTTTGTGTAACTTGCAACAACGATTATGTAACCATAGGTGGCACAGCAATGACAAAGTCTTGAGGGAAAACAGTTTTAATGTTCATGTTGATCTTTTTTAGGTAAATTCAAGTCTAGTGAATTGATTTTTGAAAACGAAAAACTGGCCGACATATCACCACTAAAAAGAGAGTAGAGTGGAGGAGGGGGCAAAGCAAGACAGTGTGTACAGGTATATTGCAGCTCTAATGAGAGTTTATTGTGTTCCTTCTTTTTATGTTGTTCTCTTTTAATTGATTTTTTAAATATGTTTTATTACCCAGTGTTCCACTTTTTTTTTCTCTTCTTCGTCTCTAGGCCACTATTAAAGTAATGCATTTTATAATGGGCTTTCTTATAATTGCATGCTGTTTTGTAAAGAAACTCAATATGTTCAAATATTATGTAGGTATTATTAATATGTTTGTGTTTAAGCAGGAACATTGAAAATCTTAAATGTCCTGTCTCTTTTGTGAAGTTGTCCTTAGCCAAAATAGGCAGAAGCTCAGTTGGCAATAGTTATGCAGCTGTAAATAAACAGCATGCAAAACATGCATACATACAGTATGTACATAAATGGGCAATGACATACAAAAAAAGGAGGAATCGTGTATTTGTTTCAATCATCACAGGTTAAGCAGGGATGCTGAGTTACTGCTGATTTGTTTAGAAAGAGTCTCTTCCCTTGTGTTAATTTTGTCTTGTTTAAAGCTGGAAGCAACATTTTAAAAGTTTTTCAGCACCTGATTAAGGTATATCCAGATAAGTAATTAACAAAGACAGTAACTTGGAAAACTCTTTTGAAGGATTTTGATCTGTAGCCTTATATAAAGCTAGAAAATGTATAGTATTCTTGTCTTTGCATTAATCTAATAAAGAAAATGTCCACAAAATAGATTTAAACCTCAAGAACACTTCAAAGCACTTCTAAAAATAACAAGTCCAAAGAACATGCTGCACTTAAGCTGTGTTTAATAATGAGCTCTTATTGGCTTCTACAGCAGGACGAGTACCATATGCTCCATCTGGTGTGTGCCTCACGAACCCCTCCCAGCTCCCCAAAGCCCACCCGGAGCTGCAGTAACAAGCCCCAGGAGAGCACAGCCCGTCCCACGGTGGGTCAGCCGTGTACTTCTTAGACCTTGCATTTCATTTCATCATCGCCATATTTTCTTTCATCAGCTACCTAACTGCTGTAATTTGCAAATCTCTGGAGATTTAAAAACGTCACTTGCCTTTGTTTTAAGGCGAGCAAGAAGCTAGAACTTGTTTTCCCCCTCTCTGGTTACAGGCCCCTCAGAACTCTAATGGAGTTAGTCAGGATAGCCACTCCTCTACAGGAGGGAGCAGTGATGGACTCAGACACCGAGCTGGATCCTTCCCCTACCACCAGATGTATCCACAATTTATGTACAGGTAAACTACTGAACTGCAGAGCAAAGGCAAAGGGTAGTTCAGGAAACTGTTTCACTAGACCAACTAATGATCAAAATAGAAAAACGATGCAAATACAGCTGCTTATAAACTTCATTATTAAGTAGTTTTAACATGTTACTCAAGACACCTCCATTGCAATGTTTACATAGCAATCTTACGGGTTTGGACTTGGCAACTTTCAACACATTGCATCTTAAATAACTGTAGTTTTAGCGTGTGCTACAGCAGCAGAAGCTAACATATAATGACAAAGAGCTATTTACCTCTACTTAACAACCGTAAAATCAGACTATTTAATGGTGATAAACTGAGAATGAGCTGAAACAAACAAACAAAAAAAAACACAATTAAAGAGATTGTTTTACTTAAATCCAAATAAGACAAAAGCATCAACAACTTGCTATGTGTTATGTGAAGGTTGATGGTTTCATTCCTGGCTGCTCCAGATTCCAGTTTACTGATTCTAGTTGGGTATTTTCCTGAGCATTCCAACCAGTCTCTCCTGAAGCTGACAGTTTGGATCTTTTTCCAGACCGTGGAAAAGTGGCAAAACATCTCAATAACTTGTTCTTACATATATTTGTTTGACCTTATGATTTTGGCATCTGCAATCGTTTATAAATATTCCAAGAGACCGTCCAAGCTTGTGTAAATATATAATTCATCTTTTCAGATCTTCACTGAGTTCCTTGGACTTTCCAAATGTGCATATTTGTCAATCAAATTAGTGGTCGCATCCTAATCCTTTTTATGCTGGCAAAAAGAAACTACCAGCTGTACTCATTTATGATGACTAATCAGACCCCGCCAAAGTAAAAGACACTGTAGAACCTTCAGCACCACTTATAAAAAGGCTTATTGAGTGTGTGTATATATTTGAGCCTGTATAGATGAGAAAAAATCCAAAATAAATTAAAACTTATGCAGAAATCAGTAAAAACCCAAATTTACTGATATATATTGTTGTCATGGTGAGTGTGTGTAAACTTCTCCCAACAATCCTAGAGAGATTGTTTACACATGGATGAGTTGTTCTGGTTCAGTGAGGGTGTGTTTTCCTGTTATGTCTGGCCATGTGATAAACAAAAGTATTGGTTATATTTGACTGAATAAACAGTATTAACAGTAATGATTTTATTACAATGCTGATGTTTTTCCTTTGGCTCTGACTAAAACCTCTTCTCCAAAAATGGAGAATGTCACTGTTTTCATATTGCACCCTCTTTTTCCAGCTGGAACCAACACTCTGCTCAGTCGACGCCTCCCGCAAATATGCCCGCTTATTACAACCCCATGACACTCATGTGGTGGCAGCAGCTGTATGCCAGGCAGTACTACATGCATTAGTAAGTCCATTTGTGTTTTAGTCTCTCCATTTAAAAACAAAAACGTTTTTAGGGCCGTGTTCAAACAGTGTTACCACCATCTGTCTCTCGTCCTCTAGTCAGTTACTTGCCGCCTCCTCTCAGCACCTCAGGCCCGACCAGCCCTCGACCCAGTCTAACCAGTCCCATCCCCAGAGTCAACGACCCCAAGTGGGTCGGCACGGCAACCCAGAAGTCCAGATGAATGCCCAAGGAGGGGAGATCCTGAACGAGGAAGAGCTCAATCGGGACTGGCTGGATTGGGTGTACACATTTTCACGCGCTGCCATCTTACTCAGTATAGTCTACTTCTACTCGTCCTTCAGCCGCTTTGTCATGGTGATGATGGCCATGCTGGTGCTTTACCTGTGAGTTTACTTTACGCGTGTGTTTTAAATGCCCGTCATTACAATACAGTGATCAGAACTACACTAAAACATCCTGTAAAACATTTTTTGTTTGTTTTGATTTCAAGCAAAAGTGCTGTTTGACTATTTGACCATTCGTCAACACACACATACACACACTCTTCAAACTCGGAAACTGAAATGATGCGTATTTGCAGCAGGCTTGTGACACAGTAGCTTTAACTGGGAGAGTTTACATCTTGTTGGATTCTGGTATTGTTTAAAACAGTGGCTGGCAAATGACTCAAAGGTGCTTTTATCACTACTTTCTTGTACCAGAATGTTACATCGTTCCAGGCGTAGGGAAAAACAAGAAAATGGATATTTTAAGAAACAGTCACGTAAAATATTGAATTTTTTTTATATATACTCTAACAAATGCTCGAAAATCCTGCCTGTCTGTACTTACAGTAGTGTTTGTTCTGTTATTGCATTGTTGGGTCTCATGATTTTGTAAGTGCCTTTTCGGATTTGTGCTTTAACAAAAGGCACCGATAGTGGGTGATACTCGGTCTCATCTCACATCGAAATTCACAACAATAGATAAATGCTTTTCTCCGGAAACATTTATCTTTAAAAAAAAATGGTTGCCTTTATAACGAAGGCCACAATGCTTGAATGCTCTCTGATTAGAGCGATTTCCTGTGTCTTCACACGGCGCTGCTTTGAAGATTCCCTGTTGTATTTGCCCTAATGTAACCAGAAAGAAGTACTTGAATTTTAAAGTTGTGAAGACTCAACAGAAGTTTAGATTTTTACAATGCATTACTTTTATATCATTTGCCTTTATCTTAATATTAAAGGCTCTTAGAATTTTTATAAAACATATTTTGTAGACACAACAGGGATTTGTCATTTTCATACCACACAATAAGTACCTCAAAGATTACTCAAGAGTATAATTAATAATAAGTTGATATGACCAACACTGTGAAACATTTGTAATTTTTTTTCTTGTTGTTTCTGCCTTCAGGCATCAGGCCGGCTGGTTTCCGTTCAACCTGGAAAACGAACTTCAGCTTCCCGGAGACGGAGGCAATCAAGACGATGCCGAGGGAGAGCCACAAAACCAAGACTTACAAGAAATGGTAACTGCCTCTCTCATCCACTGGTGCTTTACTCAGAACTGATTGGATTGTTATCAGTACCATTTCTTTTTTTATCTGCAGTACAAGCTGTGAAATGAAGTACCAGTTTCCAGATAGCTGTAGGATATAGTCCACCACTTGTCTTTAATAACTCATAACAGTGGTATTGTATTGTAGATTGCCCAATTTAAGAAAACAACAAAGATCATGAAAAATGAGGTCAAGTGGGTTATGAGAAGTTAGGTGGGGCTTTTCACAGTTTTCTGACATTTACTTGATTTCAAATGGTCTGTTAATTATGTTGTTGTTTTAATTAGGTTAGAAAAAATGTAATTTGCCGGTCTAGTGTCAGGGAAAGACGAGCTAAAAACACTAAAATGGCGTTTTGATTTCATCGGGGAATGAAGAAATGTATTTGTAAGTATGCAGATAAAGTGTGGGGCGTTATGCCTGAAGCTAATTTAGTGGATATCTCATTTCACAGTCAAATATGACTCATATATTCTAATCTTGTGCACTGAGCATCAGGGAGAACTGTAATCTCACTTGATTCTTGTAATTTGACTTCCCCCGTATAGGAAGGAGTGTTGGATGATGGTTCTGATGATGAGGATGGGGAAAGCGGAGAGGAAGGAGCGGAAGATCCTAACAGCGCCCCCCACACAGGCTTCTTGTCCTCCACGTGGTCATTCATCATAACCTTTTTCATGTCACTCATCCCAGAGGGGCCACCAAACGGCGCTAACTGAACCACAAGCACTATGTGCTGCCACAGTTCCCCACAGAAGCATTTTCTTTAAGAGGAGGGTGAATATCTCTCCAGGTTAGGGAAACTCTTTCTTTTACAATGCAGTGTTACAGTTTCCCAATAGTCTACATGAAACTTTAAGCAGAACCACAGCAGGCCGATTTTAAAAAGAAAAAAAAAGGCAATTTTACGTGAAGTTGTTTTGTTTGTCAGCACAAAGACATTTTAAACTAACCAACGAGAAGTTTGTTCACCGTGTACGAATCAATTGCTATCGACGGCATGTAAACATAGGGATGACAAGTAACTGCTGCATTTTTGGCACCTAAATCTTTATTTTTTCTTTGTGAGAAGCCATTGTTAAAATAGTTGTTTTGCTCGAATTGTAATGAATTATTTGTAATTGTCGTTATATTACAATAAGACATTTTAAAAGAGCCACATTAGTGTAAAAGCTGAATTTCAGTAATTAATAGTGAATCATGTAGCGCCTGTAATACATGAGTTATTTTGGCCCAAGACTTTATGAAACACATTTGTACTGTGTTTAAGTGAAACCCAGTGATGCTGGCTAGTAACGTGTGATTTTCTTGTTTGTTTTTTAAGGAGAAACTATGTAAAACCGATGCTTTCAGACAGTCTCTGATTATTGAATGACAGAAGAAATTATTATTTTGACTAAAGGTCTGACTGTTGAGAAGACAATAAAAAAATCTCAACTGTTTTTTGTTTTTGTTTGTTTGTTTTTAAAGGCAGTGCCACTGTGCATCTTCTGAAAATGACTACTTGTAATGTTTATTAAAATCCTGTCCATTGTAATTTAATCGTGTGGTTATTAGTTTCTACCAGGTTAACACAGGAACACAAATAATGACTGAATTGTTCGCACTGAGCAGGATTTCTGCTTTAATTCTTTTATGAGAAGCATATCCTGAATTTATTTTTCAGTGGGCTACAAATTGCAATATACTTTGTAGCCGGAAGATCCTTTTTTTTTTTTTTTTTTTTAAATAAAGAGAAAACTTGAGGTGAATACTTACTGGAATTATTTATTCTAGCGTCTGCTGTGCAAGCTCTGGTCCGGATGCATGGGCCTGAAGCAGTGCTGGGCACATGCTGCTCAAATGTAATGCTCAATCAGGGGAATTAAAATTACTGTAACCATTAATTTAATAACCCGAATAAACTGCTGGGACTGTGATTTCATTTCTGGCAGTACTTCAAAGTGAAGTATCCTAAATCTTTCCATGACATGGTTTCTTGCGTAGGACATTAAAGCTGAAGTACACTCATGAAAGAACATGATTAAAAATAAAGTCCTGAACTAAAAATACACATTTGCCCTTCCCTCGTCAAACATATTGTCAAACCGTGTCCTTTGCTTAGTTCTTGTGCTGTTCAATGACAAATCTTCAAGAGGTTTAACCTCTTTCCTCCATGTCTCTTTTCTTTCTTTGTAACATTAAAAACAGGCTTATTGCGCGTCCTCCTTCATTCAGTGGCCACATATGCATATAGAGTGAATTCATGTTGACTTGTACTTTATCATGAAGGAGAACGTGCATAGCTGAAGTGCTTTATTGTCACATAAGGCCAAGTTTTATTCAAACCAAATTATTAAGCCATAATAAATATGCATATCCACATATCTCCACCTATTCTGGATTGGACCTTTCTTATTGCTGACCTTGCACATGAATTTATAATGTAAGTGCAAGAAAACAAAAATGTGTTTTATTTCTATTCTAATGGGCTCGAAACTAAGTGGAGAAAAAAAAGAGCTTATTAGTCCCCAGAAGAGGTTTAATTGACCAATTAAGTGAACCCACTGCTGTGTGAACTACAAAACTGAAAGAGTGCCTGCTGTTTTTGTCCGCAGTGGTTTCTAACAGATCTCTGCTGCCACCTTTTGTCTTCAGAATGAAAAACATCCAGTTGTCTTCAAAAACTAAAAAAAAAAGGACAAACTATTGTGTTGATGATCGAGAAAGCAGTTTGAGATCGTTTGAGCCCTGTGACGCCTTTTTAATGCTCAGTTGGTACAAAAGAGATCCAAAGTGTGCGAAACAATATCCACTACACCATTACACCAGCAGCAGCAGCTTAAACCATTAATACAAAGCATTATGCATCCATGCTTTGATGTTGTTTGTGCCAAATTTTGATCCTACTAACCGAGTGTGGCAGCAGAAATCGAGACACATCAGACAAGTAACTATTTGGTGAGCCTCTGAAATGTGTCAGTTTACGGTTTTCAGCTGACAGGAGTGACACTCGTTGTGGTCCTTCATCTACTATGGCCTCTGTTTCAAGGTTTGACCTGCTGTTCATTCAAAGATTCTGTATACCCTGGCTGTAACGAGGAGTTGCTTTTTGCCTTCTTGTCACCTTGAAGCAGTCTGCCTATACTCTGACCTCACGCATCAACTGAACATTGTCACTCAATATTTTGTCTTTATCAGATTATTCTCTGTAAATCTCAGAGATGGTTGTGTGGAAAATTCACCGTTTTTCCTTCACTTTAAACTTGTCCATGGCCACATGAGCTGACACTGAGCCATCTATGGTTTAAATGAGAAATAAGTGACTGCTAACAGATGTACCTAACATAGTGCCTAGTGAGTGCACTTCACAGTTCTGGGTTTTAAATCATGTTGACTGAAAGCTTAGGTTATTTATCAATAAAACATAAGGTAAAATCCTAAAATAATGAAAAAATCTGTATTTTTTAAATGAAGACAGAAGAAAAATCACCTTGTATTCATTTTTATTGCTTTTCAACAATCAGCCATGACAGAAGAGTCATCGTTCAAGTTAACAACTGGACGCCGTGTGCTTCACTGATGTCTGTACAAAACAAATGCATTTTCTACTCTGTGTTGTTGGTGTGACAATAGAGGCCAGAAACTCCTTCATGTTATTGATCGTTTATCCAGATTCATGCATCTTAAATCGAACTTCACAATGTGGGAAAAAAAGATAAACAACAGGAATCGTAAATTCTTCGCTGGTTGGTGGACGTTAACCGTCTCTGATGATTCTAACGACAACATTTTACATTTCATTTTAACGTCCACATATGTAGTTAAATAACCACACATGAATCATTTTTCCCCTCTAATCAAATATATAAATTAATATAGATGTCACTTCGTTCTGGATGTTGACGGCACAACACTTTGACACACACTAATCACTTAGAAAAGAAACAGTACCTCAAAATTGATTACAGAGCTTTTATGTTGTGAGCAAACACTAGCTGTGATAGTAGAACACACACACACACACAGACAAACAGTATTTAGAGTTACATTTTTAAATGGAAGAATAAATTGAACTACACTGTTTTGAGTCAATGGCTCAGGCTACAACCTTCACACAGACATGATCTACGATCCGTCTTTGGCATTATGGTGCCACAGCCTGTACCACTCTTCTGAACACTTAAACTATCAGTACTAGACTTGTACACAAAGAGCTTCAACAAGGCACATAAGCTATTGTCCGTATAGTCACTGTAGCTACACACAGACAGAGCAGATTAAACACACACAGAAGTCGTTTGATGAATAATTCTTTGCCTGAATATTAGCCAAGTTCAGGAGTCCGTCCATTGCACAGTATGGAATACTTATTGCTAAAACAGGACTGCTGTCAGCAAAATAAGAATTCCTAGAATATAATATATTCTTTTACATATACAGTAGAAATATTTTGCATAAAATGATTTATGATTTGCAACGCTAAACAAATTATCTTTATACCACACGCTCGCTCATACTCACACACCCGCACCCACATATACAGTAATAATAATACAATACAGACAGTATAAAAACAGGTGCTGCTATCTGGGGGTCACAAATATTCTCATTTTTTCGCACCTTTGTATATGTCATGATTTACAGCGTTAGGTAAAATAGTCGTGATGACAGCGATGAGAGGAACACAGTGGACAGACGGTTAAAATATCAAATGGCGACAGTCAGAAATCACTCAAGATTCCTGAGTTGTATAATTAACATTTGAATGACTGATGTATAAATACAGAGGGAGGAGGAGTAACCTTTTTATTAACACACCATAATTCATCTTAGGTAGGAAACTATACTGGCAAAGTGCTTACTATACAGTACAGACTTCGTATGGCATCTGAAGTAGATTTCTACAATATTACAAACTAAAAGAACACAGTACACATACGCGTGATATTTCAATAAGATCACATACACTATGAACAGTGAGGCTTTACAGTAAAAACTAATTTTGAGCAGCAGTATCAATACTGAGTGTTCCCCTAGAGACAGGAGAGATTATTCATGAGCAAATCTGACAAGGATGTACGCAGTAGTATTAGTGTGGTGCAGTAGTAGTATCTGAATGTACCTCTGTCTGTTTTGGTTTGTGTCATTTATTGTGCCAGACCAAATATAAAATAGAATTATCTGGTGCCGACAGTACCTGAATGGCTTTAATCAAAAAGGTTTCAAAGCTGGTGTACTTTAGTGAAAGGTCTCAGTTCCACCTCAAATGTAAAGAAATGGAGAATGCTAACAAGAAAGAAAAAGAGTAAAATGAACAGCTAAAATAATGAAAGTAAAATAAAAATATAAATATAAAAAGTTTTGATGGTTAAAAGTAAAATTCACACAGTTGAACACCCCCACCAGTGAAGCCCCTTCCTTTGGTGTCTGTGCTTCAAATGAGTAATAAATGGCTGCTAGACAGAGAGAATTTCTGAACAGTGAACATCGGTGGGCAGTTAAAGCAGAATTCCTTTGTTTCTTGGAGTTTTATCCTTTATAGTACATCTTGGCAACCATTCGTACGCATTCTGTACATGAAGGACTTCAAGACGTGTGTTGAAGAAGGACTCGCATCCTTAAGGGAGCTCATCTGCTGCCCTGAAGGAGCTCTGCAGAGAGGTTGCGCTGCTCCAGTTCAGTGTGTCCCCTTTCCTTCCAAGATTGCATCCATCAGTGTGGTAAAAGTGTTGTGAAGGAGAAGGTATTGAGGACAAAAGGAGGTCTGCACAATTTATTACAGGAACGTCTCGGTAGTGGAGTCTCTTCCAGGTGTGTCTGGGCTGACGTCGACTCTAACGCAGGCCACCTTTTCCTGGCTGTTCAGGGATTAACAAATAGAGAGAAAATGAGTGCGTAGGCAGATTTATGGAGGTGTTAAGGGTTGTGAGCAACTACAAATGTGTGATTTCTATCAGGTAGAGGAGTGATAGTTCTTAATTACAAACACTAACAAGTCTTTACCAGCTTTAGTACAACTTGGTAAGGATGGGACTTAATGAGAGAACTGTGGCAAAAGATCTGTCAACACAAAGCACTGTGCAAAGGTTTTGGAGACTGAACTTAACCTCCTAAGACCCGAACTCTTCCACAGCATGCATTTTTAATTTCTCTTTGATATTTGGGCATACTGGGGCCCGATGAATGTAAAAACAAAGAATTACCAGATTTTTATTTTTTACCAAATTTTCGTTTCTATGAAAAATGAGAGCCACAAATGAGGATATTTGTTTAAAATTTCAATAGAACAGTAGCAGTATAATGTCCTCGTAAGTGGATATCAGGCCCTTGTAGAGCAAAATTGAGTATTTTGGTCTAAATAACCCAAAATGTGATGTCCACATATGTGGACGCCAGGTCCTAGGAGGTTAAAGTTTTGATTTTTGAAAACAGATCCTAACTAAACAACACAAAACAACACAAAAAAAAAGGAAGTGGCCCACAGGGTAAGGAATTATATTCAAGGCAAGAAGACAGCAGACATAGTGGATCAATCTTGGAAGGCTACCTGTCTTTATTCTGTGTCTGATTGTCTTTGTACCTAGATGTTTGAAACTTAGATTTGTGCCTAAATCTACAGACATGGATGGATGGATGGATGGATGGATGGATGGATGGATGGATGGATGGATGGGTGGGTGGGTGAGTGGACTTTGTTCTGTCCACCATTACACTATTTTATCCCAAATAAATCTAGTGAAATTAATATGCATGTAACTCAAAAGGGCTGTTTACAGTGCGGTGCAAAAGTCTTCACCACCACATATTTGGTCATATTTTGGTAGTAAGATGGGAAATAGATGTAGAGAAGCATTTGGAAACCAACAAACGGATGTCAAACTGTGATAATCTTTGGGTTCTTTTTCAAAATGAACTAAATAAATTAATGAATGAAAGCAAATTATGTGTTTATGTAAGAGACTGCTGGTGACAAAGAACCTAACTATAAAGTTCAAAATTGATTCACATTAACACAACACTGGTTCATCCCTTCTGTTAAGAACCTTTCTTATGCTTCGGTGATTCATAGATCAGTGATAAAGGATAAAAAAACAAAAACAAAAAAGAAACATTCTTCTGGAAAGAATACAGATACGAGGACTGGACTGAAAGCAGCAAAAAATACAAACATTGCAGTCTTTCCAAAGGTATTTCAAAGCTCAATTCCACTTCAAAAAATAACAAGGAAGTCTGTCTCCTTGAAATAAGGAAATGAGGGGTAGCATAAGACCTTTGCACAGTACTGTGTTTTTCCTCTTTGCATCAACACACCTACTCACATTTTCAAGATACCTAAAACAAATTGTAAAAATCTTTGTGACTTTAGGAGATACACATCATGACAGCAAGTATGTTTAGGATAAATGAAACACGGTGCAGTCTGAATGTGGGACCAATCAGAATCCAGTCCGATGGAACCAGGTGATAAATAGTAATCATTTCTAAGTGTTTCCTACCCTTTGATTTGGTTTCCTTGGAAAGGCAGAGTTTGACATGTATTTCTGTGCAAACTATTTCAAACTGTTATTGAGGAATTCCATTTTACTGCAAATATATTCCTGTCAAGTCAAGTCAGGTTAACAGCTATAGCTAAAAGGAACAGGAACTATTATCTTTGCTTTTACAGAATTAAACTGATTCCCGATACTCAAAACTGCAGTCGCTGTGGACTTCCAGGCAGGAACTAGCTTCAGCTTTTGACCACAGCGTACATTAAGATAGCACTATCAAGCAGTCCCTCTTGTTTTTAGCATAATATCATATTGAAGTAACAGAGTTGGGTGCAGGGGCTCTGGAAAACTCCAGGAGATGGCATAGCTACCTTCCGCTAAGCTTCACAGGTTGGACACAAGACTCTGCACTCGAGTTCACTGCTTTCCACACTGCGGTTTTGGCCATTTCATCAGAGATATTTACAACCAAGGGGTCAGTGTCAGAACTACATGCCAAAATGCAAACACACACACACACACACACACACACACACACACACACACACACACACACACACACACACACACACACACACACAAACAGAAACAAAAAGAGAAGACAGGAATGTAGACATCAAGACAGCGGGACAGGATCAGTGCAGGAGAGGCAGACGCAAACATGCATATATTAGAGATTAAACCAAGTTAAATACACAGTATGGCTGACCAGACAGAGCACAAACAAACATCTGTGTTAACATGTATTAAGAGCTGTTTGCATTTTAGGCAAAAGGGTATACTGAGAGTTGACTTTATGCATATTATTAGTTAGATAAGACAATCATTCTAGCATAGACCTTTTCACCTTAAAACAAATAACAATAATAAAAACAAAAAAGACATGAATACACAAAGCAGTGTGTTTAAAACCATCTGTTTTGAAAATCTGTCTGCAAATTTCACCCATGCACAAACTATCAGCAGGGTTAATATGCAGCAATGTGGGTCAGAGATTTTTTATTATTATTATTATTACTATTATTATTATTATCATCATCATTATTATACACACAGCCATGCTACCTCTTCTTACAATGGGACGCTGTGGGTCACTACTTCTATTCTGTATGATCTGTTAAGATGGACATAATAACACACAGCTGATGACCAGTCTTTAAATTGTCATTTCAAGCTGTAGATAAAAACATATTTTTTTGTTAAAGTTTAGAGACGGGAGAAGTCAAGACATACAAAAGTAGTGAAATCTTTATTTATCTGGGTCAAAAAATGTAAATATATTTAGCCATGAGGCCATAAGATAAAAATATTATAGTAGTATGTGAGATTTACGGTGACTAACACGAATACGCTTCACTCCCAAGTGAAAATTTACAATAAGATTCAGCTCTCCATCCCACAATCTGACATTTAAAGGATGCTTTATGGAGTGCATTACTCACCTCCCTGAGAGTTCCTTCACTGGGATCTTGAGCCGGTTTGAGTCTTCATAAGTGTCCTTAATCCCCATCTCTTCTTCTTCCTCCAGTCCGGACTCTTCATCCTAGATTCAAATGCATCTATAGTTTAAAAACTAGTTATTACTGCAGTGAGGTTCATCCTCCAACAATTGAGTCTCACAGTTTTATTCATATTTAAATCACCCTTAACATCTGACTTATGGGCCTGGGCTTATATTATATTGGTTTTTGGTCTCCTGTGGCTGTGTAGCACTCAGCCACAGGAGTATTTGATTCAAAATCTCTCTTCTTCCATAACAGCCGTGCTTGCAAGACCAATATAACCATTTGATTTTGCCTAGTTGCCACAATTAAATAGCAATTTAATTTGCAATTTGATTCGATCCACTGTTAAGGCACCCACTCGAATTGTAGTATAATTAAACTGTCTTCCAATCTGAGCTTCAGAAGGATTTACACAATCTGGAAAGCTGTCGTTTACAACAAAGACAGATGGAGCATTTGGAGAGATTTTGCAGTATTAATGTTTAAATGCAAATTAGGAAGAAAAACAAAGGATAACTACATTTTTGTCATTTCAGTGCATGTCTTGAAGTACAGTAGGGAGTAAAATATCTCATCTAGTAAATTTTTGTAACTGAGGAGCAGTTTTAATTTTGTATCATTTGGAAGCAGAAGTGGTGTGACCTTCAAGTAGATAATGAAAATTCCAAAATTTATATTTTTATTTATTAGTTCTGTATACTAGTTACTATCATTGGAAAAGGCTTGTGATTGGATACATTTCCTGTGATGGTTTAGATCTTAGAAAATGCCAGGGCAGAGGGACAGCAGTTTTGCTTCCTATCATAAACATGCTGAAAGGTTAATATGACTTTTTTTTCTGTCCAGTGATCCCAGTAAAATGCTGCCTTCCCCATTTTTGACACAAAATCTGCTACAGCCAACTTTCTGTTAATGCGGAGAAAAGCAAAACTTCTTTCAAATTCAAATTACAAATAAACTTGTGATGTTCACTTATGGAAAACGGATGAGTTTTACCAGCTTTTCGCGTGCTTTCTTTTTCTTATCATCCTCCGTCTTCTTTTTGCTTTCTGGCATCAAGTCATCGAGCCAGCTCAGCTCTCTATTGGTAAAGAAAAAGTCTAGAAGCTTTCGGATAAAGACCAGTGCCAGAACCTAGAATTACAGATGAAACCAAACATAAAGTAAAGGAATGACACAATAAAATCATATCTATTAATAAAAGAAATCCTCTGCTATACTGTTATTTGGCACAAAATATAGATGAATGATCAATAACAGTGATATTACAACACTTGATTTCTATAACTCTTCTCCAGTAAAAACGAAGTGATAAAATAAGTAAGGCTGAGTCATTACCATCATGGGGAATACAACAGCTGCTGCAGACACCTTGATTACCCAGAGCAGCACCAAACAGCTGAGCTGTATCAGGGTGAAGATATGGACCTTCCACAGTGGCACATAGCGCAGGTAGATCAGGTCAGGCTGGTGCTTTGCAGGCATGCCAAAAAGTCTGATTCTGTCAAAGAACTATAGAGTAAAGAGAGTCAGTGAAACAGTTAAGAAATACAAATGCATGAAAGTACCACTTAATAGATTATTCAGAGGAGGAAACACATTTAAGAGAAGCTCCTAAGGACTCTGAATTACCAGGTTTGCAACTGCAGGGGGCAAACTTATCTTTACTAACAGCTCCAGAGTCCTGCTCTGTTCTGAATAGAAGGGCAGCACTATCTTCAAAGACAGCAGGGCAGAGACTTACTTGAATGCCTTTGAGGGAAGAGACACCCATGTAGAGAAAGACTCCGTACAGAACCGGCATTGGAATAAACTGTCGAAAGCACAAATGAAACAACATATTAGAAAATATTTAACTTACGGTACATGAAAGAAAAAGCTGAAAACATCTATGACACACTTGTGCCAGGCGACAACACATTTCAGTTAGTTTACATGGAATTAATGCAACTTGTGTTAGATAATCAAAAGACATTATTATATACAGTGATTTACAGGGGGAAGCAAATCCTCATGAAGAAGCACATATTATTTCACTGACAACCCCATTGCACCTTGAGCACTGATGTCATGAAGACAGAACAACCCATCAGGACAAAGATCATAAATCCCGTGACTCGCTGTTCCCGGATCCCCAAAAACTTGGGCTGTTCTCCCGGTGCGGAGCAGCCAGACTCCACCTTCAGGCTGTTAACGTGGGAAATGGAGAGGACGGTTGCAGCCACAAACCACGGCAAGCCCATAATGGAGCACACGCCCAGCATTATTGCCACAATGAGCAAGTCCAAGTGATAGCCACATCCTTTCTGTAAGATATGAGAAGAGACATGGACATACAAACTTTCAAGACTGAAGAGAATAGTCTTTGTGACAGATTCATTCACTGTGATCAATCAGTTATTTGCTTTTTTTCATTAAAAAATTTAATAAATTGTGTGCAACTTTTTATACTTCCTCCAGCTGCTCCTTTTACGAGTGACCACACTGAATCATCTGTCTCAACCTTTCTCTACCGTCCTCTTCCGTCCCTCTGCATGTCCTCCTTCTCTACATCCATAAACCCTCTCACTGCTCTTCCTCTATCTTGTAAACCTTCCATTTCACTCTTGCTGCTGTCCTTCTGTCACAAATCACCCTTGACACTTGTGTTCACGCTCTTCTTCACCTCTTTTTTGCACTGTGCATTCCTTTGGATGCTGACCCCAGGTATTTAAACTCATCCACTTTCACTAACTCTACTCCTTACATCTTTACCTTTCCACCTGCTCCCCACGGAGACTCCTGCCTGGCCTCATCAGTCAACCTGTCCATCACCACTGCAAACAAGAAGGGGTTCAGAGCCAATCCCTGATGTAATCCCACTCCCACCTTGAATCAATCTGTCACTTCTACAGCAAAACCTCATCACTGTCTCGCTGTCCTCATACATATGCTGCAGTACCCTAGCATACTTCTCTACCACTCCTGACATTTTCATACAGTACCACAGTTCCTCCCTCGGCACCCTATCACAAGCTTTCTCAAGATCCTTTTAGATGAAAGTCAGACCTTCAGCTTGTGCTCTTTGCGGTTGATGATGACTGCTGTGATCTGCTGATCCATAAAAATGAGGATGGTGCAGAGCATGGCAGGAAGTACTGCCACCAGCAGTGTCCACCAAGGGTTTTCTCCTAACGGATCCATTAGCCAGCCTCTGTTCTTTGAAGTTGGCTGAGGGGAAAAGTGCAAGCCACATTAAGTATATAAGGTATGAACTAACTGAGAATATTTAAGAATATTTATCTTACACATTACTTGTAATGTGTTGGTCAGAAACTAGACTATTCCAGCAAGAGCTTTTGTATATGAAACAGGCTTAAGCACACACAACCTGTACTTTTACATCTCTGAGAAGAGACTGCTAACACTGTAAAGAAACTCTTGAGTAAAATACAATAGAATTACCACAAAACCTTTACTTTAACTACAGATTATATACTTTATTTAAATCTTACAGAAGATAATAGCTATAATCCGTAAAAATGTACTCAATAGTAATAAATGGAGCAATGCAGATGAACAATATGTCTACCTCAAAGCGGTCAGGAACATTCAGTTTAGGAGACGGGATCCCCATTAGGTAGTCCACTAGCACCATAATCATGATGGTTATAAACACAGCAAAGTCACTAATAGTGGATCGCACCTATGTAACACACACATATACAAAATAGATTAATTTATTTAGGGATTTGACATGTGCCTTCAGCCACCCTTTATAAATGTATTCTTAATACAAAGAGAAGAGGATACAGGCAGAAGCTGCTTAACTTCAAGATCATTTCCTTCTGTAGGTAACAGCTCCATCAATGTAATTGTTACACATTTTACAGTTTACACAATACCAACACCGGCCTACACCGAGTGATAACACAGTAGATGGTACTATGTGGGAGGATGCAGGAAGATCTCTTTCTGCACACGAGTCTGCTCCTGTACTAATGACTCAATGCAAACATTTACATAGTGTCAGAACCTTTTAGTTTAATCTGCCCACACTTGCATGCACCAGGTGTACAAAACATATAATGACATGTGATGCTGATGCTTCATATTTCAAATAGTACTATTTAAACATCATTTTACATGATTAGAGATTAAACCGTGCTTTCTTTTGTCTTTTTAAAGCTTATTTTTGCTGCGTTTTACAAAAGAAATAACATACATAAACAAATTAAGCCCAACATCTCACCCTGGTGGGGAAGTATCTTTCTGTTTTAAACTGCTTGAGGAATGATGACAAAAAGAAGGTTGTGAAGAAGAGGATAACAGACCAAAAGAGAACATCTGGGATGTACGGCCCATGGTGACCACAGGCAGGACCCACAAAGTCTCCATGGAGCAATTTGCATGTCTGTAAAGAAAAAAAAAAAAAATGGATAAAAATTGTTAATTTCATGAATCATCTGTATTACAGAGGTAAATGTATTACTGGTGGTTGTGCTTATGACTAAAACTATGAATTATAGTAATAAACCTAAATGTCTGTACAATGTAGACTATTGGTCTATAGTGGAATTGACCTTCTGTGTTAAATCTACGCTGTAGGTATGTAATGGCAAACCTTTCTGAAACCTTATGCAGTAACTTACACCGTAACCTGACACACAGCTAGTGATGTAACTTCACAGTACCACAGCACCACCTTTTCCTTCCATGCATTCTGGCTACTTCTTTTGGTGCCATTTTTGAAATCAGCTAGAAGACAATGGAGCAACTCGAAGAGAGAAACTCCACTGCTAGCAAGTGTTTAGGTGGGAAAATTGTAGTGCAATGGAGACACACCACACGCACACACGGGTATAAATGCTGGCAACGGCATCAGCCACTTGGGGAAGCTATGGCGTATGCTCTATATAGATTCGATGCAGAAGTCAACGTTAAGCTTCAGTGTTTGCTCTCCAATTTTACAAACTGTGTTTGTAATTTCTGCTTTTTACACTAGAGGTCACTGTGCGCTAGTCTTACTGAAACACTGAGGCTGCTCCATTCGATAGAGTCTGGACTGTATCCGGACTGGTTCCACTTCTGCATGACCTCATCTGTAGCATTTGCTGGTGGAGAGCACTGACACCTGGGTACAGAGGATCCAGTATTAAGCAAAGTCTGTACCTTGAGCCTTCTGTGAGAAATAATGTTTAGGGTTCAATTAAAGCAAACTTTAAGTACATGCTACAGTTTATCTGCCAGGTAAAATTACATTTTCCTTAAAAGGAAACTACTTTATGTAATCCTTTGGAATTTAATCTAAAGACTGTAATAGAAAATGTGGAAAGTCCCTAGTTTGAGACCAGGAGGAGACAAGTCCCTCTGAGGTTGTGTCAAAGCCCTTTACAAATCAGAAATTAAATGAAGATTTAATAAAACTTTAGGGTTTTCCCAGTAAACCAGTCAGCTGAAGTAGTTGTACAAGAAGATAATATAAATTTTAACCTCTCTCATTATCAGTTAACACACTCTTGTAGAGACAGCAATTTGAAGAACTAAATTTAATGCAACCTGTGCAAACAATTCCAAAAATATAATACTGAGCAAACAACAATAAACAAATGGACCTTTAATCATACATGTAACTTGAATCTCAATACTTACGAATAAAGAGTAAGGTTCTCCAAGCTGTTATGCATGTTGACAGGGTACAATTCTCCCAGATGAAAGAGCTTCTCTAGAGCTTCGTAGATGAAGATGATGCAGATCAATGCTGCAAAGGCCTCCTCTGTGAAGCGGGTAATGTAGCAAACCAGAGAGCTTGCATCTGTGGCCACGAGGATGATACACAGGAAGGCAGTCCACAGACCAATGCTGGTCCGTAGAGACAGGTAGGACAAGCTGTAGTCCCTGGGAAAGACGAAGACAAAGAATTTCTATTAGACAACATAAAACACTGTTGAGCATTTTTACTCCAATGCAAACCTGCTCAAACTCACTTGCAGAACTTAAAGAGGATCTTCTCAAATACTAAAACAGGCCCCGTGCTGCCAAGAATAGTGAGGGGCTGGCCTGCAAAGAGGGAGTATGCTACTCCTGTCAGTGATGCCCCAAATAGAGACTCGATGGCGCTCTGTAGAGACAGAGGAGAGGAGTGGAGTGAGGGAATAAGAAAGGAGGGATTGGGGAGGTGAAATTGCACAAAGGAGGATACAGAGGGAAAGGCTGATGGAGAAAAGCGACAGATGAGGAGGAGACCACAGACCAGAACATAGAGCTTTGATTAAACGGACATTACGGGCTGCGTCTGAGAGGCTAGATAAACCGTTCAAATGTTCCCACACTGCTGCTGACTTGTCCGAAGTCATATCTCTGTGCAGTGCGTGAGTTTATTTAGACACATTACACACACCAGCACACAGACTCTGTCTGTGCCAACAGTCCCTGGCCTAGTACAGACATCTGGATGAAAGAGAAGCAGACAGTGAGAGAGAACAGAGAGAACCACAAAAAGAGACACTATACTAAACAGTTTGTATGGTAACAAAAAGAAAGAAGTGAAATATATTAATAGTTTGATTTTATGTAACATTTTTTTATTTTGATTTCTCATACACGTATTTTAAAGAGGTCAGAAACATGTTGTGTGTAACATGTGTGCATTTGATCCCATCTTATTGTATAGTGTAAGAGTGTTGCATTATTTAGCTAAAACTGTTCAACCCATGCAATGGATTTCTTATTAGAAAACACTGACAACACTATTATGGTAGAAAGAACAGATTTTTGCACTTTACAACTCTAGGATTCTGTGGAACTGGGGTATTTGCTTGCAGTCATTCAGAATACCCTCACAGAGCCCATCTGAAGTGCCAGTACAAAAAAAATCACAATATGTAGTAGCAATAGTCCCAAACGTTCTTCAATAACACGACTAAGGGATTAGGGCTTTTATGCCCACTGGAACCCATGAAGCAATCAAATACTGACTTTTAAGTGCCAAGCTTTATGACTCACTATGTTGCCTTTTGTCGCCTCCCCAAGCAGACCCCCGAATGTGATGACAGGAGACATGCAGGCGCAGTAAAGGAAAAGGACAGAAGCGAGACACTGTAGACTGAGCGCGTCCCTGATGTCGCTCCAGTAAAAGGGCACTTTCCGCTTGACATCCAGGACCAGACCTCCGAAAATTCTAGAAGATTACCAGAGCAGATTTTAGTGCTCGAAATGTTCAAATTGAATGTAATGTAATTACAATTACAGTAAGAAAAAAAAGGGAACTTCAACATATTTTCAATCAGGAAATGTGAAGAGTGGAAGCTTCAAGAGTATTACTGTCTGAAAAACTCAATTAATATGAAGCTAAGTATCTAAGTGTCTGTGCTGGATCATGTGACCATCTGGTTCAGAGCTTATTAACACTAAAGAAAAGACTCTTACTGTAACAGTGTCAGCTGTGAACCGATGTTCTTAAAATGTACTAATTTAATGTTTCTGGCTTCACTGAGATGCTGTCTGATGTTACTTACTGACCACTCAGCCTCTTTCTGCCTGTTTTTCCTTTGCCTTTCTATTTCTCAAATCCATTTCTCGCCTTGTGTATCGCCTTGTGTATCGTCTCCTCTCTTTTCTCTAACACCAATCCAAAGCCTTCCTGTGAGGTCTTTTTTTTTTTTTTTTTAACTTTCCGTCACACCTCTGGAATAACCTCTCTTGCTGTCCTCCACAACCCCTGCTGATTCTTTCACAGAGCCCGTGTTTTTCATCGTTTTTCCTTAACATCAGCTTCTTGTACTTTCTTACGCTCAGCTTTCCCTGAGTAGCTCGCTCATAGCACAAGCCTTTTATAGTTGCAGTGAAAGGGTGCGTGACTCTGTAAATAATACAGTGCCTTCCAACAGACATGAGTGTGTGTCAGTCTGAGGTTGCCAATAAACACATTGTCCTCAGTGTGTGGCCCGTGGATACGTGGTATCAGCTATCCATAAATGTCGGCATTTTAGTTTAACAGAGTAATGTATCTGCTCAAACAAACTAATGTCATGCTTCTAAAATTTCACATTTCATACAATTTCAAATTTTAATAAAAACTCTGTTAGCTGAGGAAAAATGATTTGGATGATAGTTTTGAATTCACAGAAATTTCATTTTAGAGCATCCTATAACCATAAATAAACCCCTGCAACTCAAGAGGATAAACAGAACAAGTCATTTCCATACAGGGAACAGCAGCTGACTGGATAGATGTTTAATAATGTCACCATAACATACTCACCTCCCCGTCCTCTGCAGCTCGGGCCCTGCATGATGGTCCTCCTCCTTTTCCAGTTCTCCAGCTGGAGGTGCACTGCCATTGGGCTGCGGTGGTCTTTTCCTCTTTATCTGCAGGTAGGACAGTTTAAAATAATATGTTCCATATGTTTTAATTATTTTAAGGGCTCTCTCTTCGTTTAAGGTGCCTCTCTTACTGTGATTATAATGATATAAAGCTAAATGGGACATATAAACAATAGGTTACTGTTTATAAGACTTGTATGTATTGAAGTACAGTATGAAAGATGTTGTATTCTTAATGAGTTATCCAACTGTTTACCCAAGCTGAACTCTAGACAGGCTGCCAGTCTATCACAAGACTAACAAAGAGAGGGAGCCATTCATGCTCACATCTACACCTATGGCCAGTTTTAGAATCACTAATGCATCAGTGTATCCCAGGCAATTCTCTCTATATTTGTTGTTACAGTCATGTCATTTTTGGCTAGGTTTAAAATGAAAATAGACACTTAAATGTATATTCAGTAGATACACCTGATATAAAATGTGGTAGAGATCCTAACTTACCTGAGATGGGACATTCTTGGGTGGCTCAATGCGAATTGTGGGATCCCACTCTCCAGGAGGAAGGACAGTCACCTGATCAAGGAACTCATCTATCCCAGAGAGTAGATCAGTTCGGTCTTTGGCCTTGTATGCAACGTCATGGAAAATCTAGAAAATGAAATATATTTGGAGAACGGTTGCAAAATTCAATTAAAATTTGAAAAAGGTAAAATAAGATAAAATTCAAATAAATGGCAGCGTCCTTCTCACCTCGTCTGTCATTAGTGTGGCCATGGACCTGCCAATTTCATGGTACTGTGGTCCTTTACCATGAGGACCCAAAAGCAGGAAAAGAAACCTTTCAACAAGAAACAGATTAATTAAATACACTTAAACTGATGACAGTGATACAAACAGCATTCAGTCTTTCTTAAATTTTTGAGGAGCTGGTTTGTAGCTCTGATATTAAAAAAAAGAAAAAAGGTGTCATCTCATGCTATGTATTTATGCTCCCTAGAGGGCACAACAACAGCACAAGCCCAGACATATCTGAGAGCAAGAGCAGAACCTCAGCTAACCTCACCTAAGGCAGCTACTTTACTATTATGGAAGTACTTTGGCTATCACACCACCAACAAAGCGCAACACTTTGAAAAATGTGCAAGAAAAATAATTAAAGGTGGAAGCAAATTTGTTTCATCACTTGAGGTAAAAATACCCTGTTGATTGCATCCAAGCTAAGAAGCCACATGAGGATGAGATACCGACAGCTGGTGAGGTGCGACCCAAACATAAACAAATGACTCAACCGAGCAATGCTGGAGCTCTGGCTATTTGCCCTCCATATGACAGAGAGAGCAGACAGTGGATAGAAATGACTGATGTGGTTAACTTTTGTTTGCAGTCCACACCAGCGGATGAGCACGGCTTTAAGAAACTGGTTAAAAAGACTGACCAAAGTTATAGCCAAAGTTTTTTCAGTTTTTTTTTTATTTAACCAGGAAAAAAATATGGCTCTTGAGATTAAACTAGTGTGTCCTAGTAAAGAATCGCAGTAGTTTTATCATAAGTTGAATAAATTAAATCCACACAGCAGTTAAGTACGAGTAATAAAAATAAAAATAACAGAAACAGAACACAACGAAAACACCTAAAAAACCTAGGGTAGGTTTTTTATTTGCATTTGACTTATGTTGCATCACTACAATGGCACTGCAAGTGCCTTGCAGCAATAGATTCACACATCAAATTAGACAGTCTGACACCAGTGACAAAAACAAGGGTGGAAAATGCCCTTCATTTTGTCTGCACTAGCTGCTACTTACATACTGCAATCTCCCATAAAACATTCAGTATGTTTTTCTACATCATCATTAACGTCTTTATTGCAAAGTATGATATCATTTCAGGGCTATATAGCCCATCCCTAGTAGTTCATCTTTTCACATTTGCATTGTTTATGTTTATGTTTGTTAAGCCATCAGCCTTGTTGTTTCTGCTTTTGATTGCTTTACTTCTTCCCATGTTGATTAGAAAAAACAAAAAAAAAAACAAAAAAAAGTGTTGCCCACATTTTTGTACACCATGCTGAGGCCACATGTACTAATTTTTTGCCCAATTATATGTTTCAAGATTTGTATCCAGGCATTTTCAATGGTATGGTCCTCATCTGTGGAACAGCCTGCCGGAGGAGCTCAGGGCCGCAGAGAACGTACATGTTTTTAAGAACAGGCTCAAGACCCACCTTTTTAATTTAGCTTTCACCTAACGTTTATTTATTTTATGCTTATTTATTCTATCCTGTTATTCTATTTATATTATTAATTTAGGTTTTACCTAATATTTATTGATTTTATTCGTATTCATTTTTTATCTTCTTACTCTATTTATATTTATATTTATATTGTATCCCGTTCTTATTTATTTTATCTTTTTACCCTGTATATATCCTTATTGGGTCATATCTCCAGTGTTTCCTCGGATGGGGTTCTCTGCACTGGGGCTGTGATTGACCGTGGCTGCTGGGGCTCTGTGGGTCCTCTCAGCCTGGCTGGGGGGCTTCTTTGCCTCCCTCCTGCTGTGTGCGGCTGCGGTCTGTGACCGGCTCCCGGTGCAGACGGCTCCCTGTGACAGCGTTTCCACACTTGGCTAATGCGTACCCAGCCCAGGGCGGGGTGGGGTGGGCTGCTTTTAACCATGTAAAGCACTTTGTGCTACATTTTTTGTATGAAAAGTGCTTTATAAATAAAGATTGATTGATTGATTGATTGATTGATTGTAAAGGGTTGTGTATGATCACAGCCATGGTAAATCCTCAGGTTATAGTAGGTCGATGTTATAACAGCATTAACAAATTATTTTAAAAAGTCTGCTTTAAAAAAAACTAACTTGTCATATTTGGTGTTTTTTTAATGACAAAAAAATGGCAAAAATGGCACAAAAAAAAAAAAAAGGACCTTATTTGATAAAATTCTTAATAACTTACCTTGTGGGCACAGGCACCTCAGTAAGGCCTGTGATAAGGACTGCAGGTGACAGTCGAACAAATGCAATTATGGGCTTCTCCAGGAAGTCCACTTCTCCCACTAGCACATTGGAAGCCTCAGCACCCGGGGGAATCTTTTTCATGAAATTCATGTCCACCTGAAGTCAGTGAAATAGTAAAATCATACATACGGATGTACACACACGAAAGAGCTTTCAAAAAGGTATAATAGACTTGGAGCCAGTGGAAGTACACACATGCGAAAAGAGATGAAGATATGGGAATGAAAGGAATGGCAGCAGGTCAGTTGGATGCTATGATAATAATGAATTATAAGGGGATTTGAGAGCAGCCTATAGAACTACATAGTACTGAGCAAAGATTGTCCATTGATTTTATCCATTTCTTATCATGTTCCTCAGATAAATGGCTTTTATTGCTACGCTAAATAAAAATAGACCCGAGCATGGCAACATTTTGTTCATCTCTGTGTAAAAGGGTCTGTGCCTTCATCTCCTATGACTCATGCAAACACAGCACCTTATTTTTTGGCAGTCATGGATGCTTTCATATTGACAAGTGCTTATGGCGACCTGCCATTTTACTTAATGGATGCAGACCTAGAAAATGGTAGGATGAATGGGAGCCATGCTACGGAGGCGGATTTCCAAAACTAAACAGTTATGTAACTTTTACTTTGATGCTTATTCTGCATCCATTACAGGAGGAGAAATGATTAATGCCTTTTAGTGAGCCCAGAAGAAAAAGGCTGACAGGTATGTGATGTTGACGCTCATAGAGGCTGTTTTAATGGAGGCCACTGAAATGACTGTGAACATCCAGAAACTGAAGAAAAAACACTGATGGACTCAGTCATGGGTCCCTCCACCACGACGGACTGTTTCTGTGCTCAGTACTGGGGTTAGGTTACCTTGCTGAAGTCGACACTGCTGCTTTCTCTACTGACCCCTACTTTGGATGGCCGCCTCTCCATTGCCTTGTTGCTATCCAGATTGTTTGGGACAGAGTTCTGAGACACCAGTGGTCCTGGGATGGAAAGGAGGAGAGAAAAAGACAAAGCAGTGGTAGAAAACGTGTAAGTACAAGGCAGGAAATGACGGCAGGAGACCAGCTGTGAGGTCTGCCATGAAAGCTATCTGTCATGTGATTAGTAATAAGAATAACAATGATAATAACAAATTTTAATAATTAAAGTAAGTGCCATTAATTTGCCTGTCTAATTATGAAGAAGATTATATGATGATATGAGTACTTCTCCTACTTTATAGCATGGGCACAACAAACGTGAGGCAATTATGGAATTTAATCACTCTAGGCAAACACACCTGATACAAAGTGAATCACACATTTTTTTTAAATTTAGTATTACAGTTTAAATAGGTGTTTCAACTTCATATTTATATATTCTGTTTTAAAGGGAAAATTAAACACTGCACTTCGTAGTATGTGGTCTTAGCTAAGTGGCCTAAGGAAATTTGCTTTAAATGTTCAACCGGTTCAATTCTGCAGTTTTTTGGCTCCAACATATTGCACCAAATTAAAAACTTTAGATTACATTTAAACTTTAAATGAATGCGCATGTAATATAAATTGTTTAAATAAAAAAACATATGCTGGAGCTGATTAAAGCTTAGTTGAATCTATTTTATTATGTTACTTTTCTGGCAAGTGAAATGATTTCTTCCACTAAATCCATTACTTGCTAAATGTGATGTGATACAGAGCGGCAACGATGTGACAACTCTTCAGAGGGAAGATGATACATTTGACACTACAGTATTCCTGAATGCTCCCAGTCTGTTGAGCTCATGCTCTGGCACTGAAGTTACTCCTGCTTGGCTTGAATTCATGTCGGCTTTGCTCTAAAGGTGAATGGAAGTGTTTGATGTCCTGGCAGATCAAATGTTAAAACTGTGTCATTTCTGTGGACGACTGGTTGCACACTTTATGCGATCTGAGCCATACCAGATACAGGAACCGCTAGCACTTTATGCGACATGAGAGAGGGAGATGAAATGAGGGAGTACTGCATATAAAGCGAAGGACTACATATGCATACTGTCCTCTGAAATTCTTTTACCAGGTTTTTCCTCATAAACCACTTCCACAAAAAAAATAAAAGTCATCAAGAAATAATTAAGCAAACATAAAAAACGAAATACACTTGTAATATGCCACACTCAAAATGAACCCCAAGTCAAAGTGAAAACATGTCATTTCAGCCAGCGATTTCTGGCCACTGATTCATACCCTTGAACTGTACCCTGGAGTAACCCCAGTGAATGCTGGGTAGCTGGGACTGCTGAACAGAAGCGTGATTGCTCACATACCTGACAAAGCCTCTTGAAATATGGGAGGGATTAGTTTAGGTTGTGTCTGCCAGCACACTTCATTCAGGAAGGCTAAGCCCTGGAATGCTCCACCACACCAGCCTTTTAAACAGTGGTGTCACAGCACTACCTCATTCATATGCAAAAAAAAAGTAGCATAGATATCTGAAATTACCGACTGGCGGAAATTCCAATAAAAGCTAAAAAGAAGATTAGAGGGTACCTTTATAGCAGCTGTAGGAATACATGTACTGATCTAAAATAATATAATTTGTTATATGCATAAAGGAGTTTTAAATGCAACTACTGTAATAATAACTAGCACTTTTAACATGTAACAAGTGGAGTGCAGTGAGTCCCTGAATGGCCTGTGTAAAGGTATTTTACATATGACACGAGCACACTCAATGGGTGCATGACATTTGCACATAAACAGCCTCTTAACTCAATATCTACAGTACCTTCACTGTATGTATTTGTAACATGTAAGCTAGACTTCAAATAGCCTCCAGACATGGCATATACACTTATCATACAGCTGTTAGAGTGTTAGCCATTTAGCTCAACGGTACAGTTTCTACAAGCTCCAGCCAACACCAGATGACATTATTAAATTTAATGATTTGAAAGGGGAAAGGTCTGAAAGCCTCCTCTGAAGCCTGCTCTTAATTCTATGTATTTCCCCAGGAGGGGGTACAATTACAGAAGCTTGTCAGCTATAATAAGACCTCCCTAACCTTTCAGATTCAGCTCCCATCAACTGAATGCGGATTCTAACAGCCCATACTTTGAAATGGAGCCATTCCCAGAACGAAACAAACACAGACATACGTACACACATGCACACAGAGTCTAATAATAAATTAAAACGGCTTGGTTCAGGAAGAACAAAAAGTCACAGTAGGTGCCAGTGTGATGGTACATACAGTACCAACACACCAGCTCTAATCACAGGCTTATTTTTGGCCATGCTGCTGGCACACATTGCTCTCTCTACACTCTTACACGGGTAAAAGAATGTTTATCTTTGGAATTGATGCCAAATGATGAGAATGGGTGCCAAATGATGCAATGGGAAAAGCACAAGTTGAATGACATTTCGGTGAAATCAAAGGAGGGCGAATGCTCATAGCTAAAAGGATTTAAGATGTATTGTTAGTTTTGTTAGTTACAAAACACCACTGCAAAAGCATAAAGAAATGTCCCAAGGCTTCTGCAAGATTTGCGTCAAACAACAATCAATAAGTGCTGCTCTAACTGTGCAAAAGTCCCCAATATATCCTAATTAATTGATTGGAATGTATTCTTTCCACAGTGCTGTGAGTCACTGACAACAGCAGGACAGCACAAAAAATAAAGGGCCAGCAGCTCCAGTTAATGATGCCCACACAAAGAATGGCTAAAGTGGGTTACAAAAACTAGGCAGCATTTTTCAGCTGTACCACCACAGAAATCATACAGGACACGCTATCAAAAGATTAATGTGACACCAGTGATAAGAGTTATACTTTCCCTGTTAACACATTTCCTTTTTTTTTTTTTTTAGCATATCTAGCCTACGTAATTCATGCTGTGCAACTCTGAACTGCAGAAAACGAAGACGGACTGAATGACCTATTGGGCTGATAAACTACTCATTAATAAGGTGAAATAAACCCAATAACAAAACCCCTTCAAACAGGTTTTTAAAGTAATAAATGTGAGTCATGGTGAGCAGAATGTGCAAACAAAACATGAAAGGACAGATGATGAAGTATCGGCACAAGATTTTGGGGGTAGGCATGCAAACACAACAGGGGGAGGTGTGAAGACGGACTCAGCCAAGCAAGGCGTAGATGCTTAGAAAATGTGTGGAGCAAAGTTTAAAAGGGCAAAACAGGAGGGACGAGAGATAGTAGAAAGGAACAGGTTGGTGGAAGAAACAAACAGAGAAGGGAAACAAGCAGAGGTTTCATCAGTGAGTAATGTCAAAACATCTGTTGATATTTATACAGTATTCAGTGAGTGAGCCTTGCTGTGGATTAATTATGAGATGGACGCAAGGTTGGAAGTTAACATTGAGCAGAGCTTTCATGCTAGTGCTAGTGTTCTCTGTTCAAGCTGTGACTCACACTGGCAGGCTACACAGATATTTGCCTTCTAAGGGCAGCAGCTCAACGCTCTGGGATGCTGAGGATGCTCGCCGGCTGAGGTGTGGTGATACCGCCTCTTCTTCTGGTGGGTCCTCATCCTCTGGAGGAGATACCACAACCTCAGGGATGCCTTGTGGGCCGAGGACTACGCCCTGTTTGTGTGATGGGCTCTGAGAACGGCGTAAAGCCTGAGGGGTGGTAAAGGGAGAAGGACCTGGGAAAAGCCCAGTGTTGGAAGAAGAAGAGGGCAGCAGGTGGTTGAGCAGAACGGAGACTCTGGACTCTCGTCTCTGGGACAGGTTGGATACAGAGGATGCTGTCCCTGGCTTGTGGAGAGAAAGACGTGAAGAGGACAGGCCCTCTCCTAACAGAGGAGACAATGGCAAAAAAAAAAAAAAAAAAAAAAAAGGGAGGGGGAGGAGGAGAGGGAAAGCAAATAGGGGAAAGAGGGGATTGAGGGAGGGATGGGACAAGGAATAAGGAACGGAACAGAAGAAAAACATATGAAGTTGCAGTACATCACAGAAATGGTATCTGAAGGAGACACAGCAAGAAAGGGTGGGCAGCGATAGGGTGACAGAGGTGTAGTTAGAGATTCGTGCTTGCATAAACGTGAGCTAAAAGCATGGTTGTGTGCAGAAGAAGCCAAGAATGATTCAGTGAGGCATGTGGGAGGCTCTACAAGGGACAATGTGTTATACTCAACTCCAAATAAGCCAATCACACACTATGAGTGAGGCAAAGCTCCGAGTTCAGAGAGGCTTGCATGCAGGCGAGGATGAGTTAGCGCGATGTCGGTGCACTGCGAGGAAATGTGCTCTGTCACACACAACCAGTCATAAATCCTACACAACACATATTCATATAAACATACATCTTTCAGACTGCAGCTGTTACCATCACAAACCTACGACGTGAGAGAATTTTGACCTTTCACATTTGCATTTCAGTTTTAATGATGTGAAAATGCAAGCCCAACAAAAACCACAGGCAGAGAAGTGGAGAATGGGATATTTCATTCATTATTAAAACCTCAGGCTTCTAACCCAAGATCTTAAAATGTGCAACACCACTGTGGCCATGCCTAGTCAAAAAAACAAAACAAAAAATGCACACAATGCTGAGTCCAGTTGCAGGTAAAGCGTTATTTCCTGAATGTCACACCCTGAGGAGTGAAAACAATTAATTCAAACCCCAAAGCCAGGCCAGCCATACGGGTTAGCACATAAATTAGCACCCAAATTTCTTTTTCACTAAGGGGACTGAGTACTTCAACAATTTTACTCACTTTAAACCATCCACCTTCTACGCTGGCATTGAGGGATTTGAACAGTGGATTTTTAAGAACAGTTCCCCAGTGGTGGAAAACATCGGAGAAAAAGAAATGTGAGTGCGCCGTAGGATCTCACCGTTCTTTTCAAGCAAGAGTGGGTCAGAATGTTTCTTGCCTATGTCAGCAATAGAGCGCACAAGTGGGATGCGATTGCTGAGCTTTCTCTCATTCTGATGGTGGTGTTTCTTCAGCATTGCTTCCCGCACCTTGTCGCGCAAATCCTCCTTCAGCTGCCCTGATGCCACCATGCTGTCTATCACCATGTCTGAGTCACACAGTGGCAGCGGCAAAAACACAAACACACAGGAACACACAAAGAAGGTTATATATAGACCATTAAACATGTAATTATAGTAATAAATTCAATGCATTTCATAGTAATCACAATGCTACCTAAAAAATATAACACAGTGATATGAAAAAGTTTTAAATTTACCTGCGATTTCCTCGATACTACTGGCCCTCATATCCAGCAAAACTGTGCCGTTAAGTATGCAGCTACGCAGTTCAAATAAGCTGTGTAAGGACAATGTGGCCACATAAGGCTTACTCCACCTCTCCCCACCATCTTCCACATCCTCTTCGAACTTCAGCCATCTGTAGGTGAGCGCCAAAAAAACATACATGTACAGAAAGACGACAATGTTTTATTTGTACCCAAATACAAGCTGTATTACAATTCAGTAAGAGTCTGTACTGGCTTGCAAAGCCAAGATGCTATCCATCCATCCATCCATCCATCCATCCATCCATCCATCCATCCATCCATCCATCCATCCATCCATCCATCCATCCATCCATCCATCCATCCATCCATCCATCCATCCATCCATCCATGTTCTTCCGCTTATCCGGGACAGAGTTGCGGGGGAGCAGCCTGAGGCAAGGATGCCCAGACCTCCCTCTTCCCAGCCACCTCCTCCAGCTTATACAGGGGAAGACGTTCCCAGGCCAACCAAGAGATGTAGTCTTTCCAGTGTGTCCTGGAAAACACCTCATCCACGAGGTGCCCAGGAGGCATCTTTGTCAGATGCCCTAACCACCTCATTGGCTCCTTTCAATGTGGAGGACTAGCGGGTATACTCTGAGTCTCTCTCAGATGACTGAACTCCTTACCCCATCTCTAAGAGAGAGCCAGCCACCCTTCAGGGAAAGCTCATTTCCACTGCTTGTATCAGTGATCTCATTCTTTTGGTCACTATCAAGAGCTTTGCCTTTCTTCTGATCCCTTTCCTTACAACAATGAACCAATGCAGCATCAGGATTACTGCCTCAGGCCCAATCTGTCTTCGAATCTCCCACTCTCTTCTCCCTTCACTTATGAACAGGAGCCCAAGGTACTTAAACTCCTCCACTTAGAACAGCAACTTGTCAGTCAAGATGCATTTTTTTTCTAAAGCACTGCAAATTAAGTTTTAGTTCAAATTATGTCAGTCTTGGAGATGCCAGGGAAGCTAGGTCGTCATTAGTAAACTTAGCACAAAAGTTTGTATTTGGTTGATTATTTCTTTGTTGTAAAAATGCTTTTTGTCAATGAATCTGCTCAACCAACAATCTAGGTTGAGAGTTGGGTATGTGGGTTGCACACATAAGAAATTTGCCAAATGCCAAACAGTTTATTCTCTGCCCAAGACAACCACATTGACTTGCGACAAATGCTGGTTGAAGAATGTGATGCCATCCCACAGCAGTGTGTGACTAAGCTGGTGACCAGCATGAGGAGATGTCAGGCTATTGTGGCACTGTATGGTTCTTCCACATGCTACTGAGGCCCCTGTTTGTTCAATGAATTGTTAAATTGCCAATATGTCTTGTTTCTTCAGACGTCAATCATTCAATCCAATAAATAATCCAGGCAAGAGTTAAAAGCAGAATAAGGCGTTTGGCATTGGCAGAGAAGATTCGGCAAGTTTTTCATGGGCACAATCCACATACTCAACTCTGCGGCTCAACCGATAAATAAATTTTCCTCACAAATGTGGGACCATTTATAATAAACAAGCTTTTAAACAGTTGCCAAGAAGCATTGTAACAACAAAGAAATCATCGACCAAATTTATTTACTTTTTTTTGCCAAGTTTATTTCAAACCACAGCAAACAACCCTGCAAATGTTTATGTATGATATTAGTTTAGTTTTCTTTTAATATCAAATTAAAATTGAGATTGTATTGTGAAAGAAATGTTTCAGGATTGCTGCAGATTCTGAGGGCATTAAAAATGCTCTGAAGGCATTATGAAATTATTCAATTGTCATTTAAAGTACTTCACAGTAGAAAAATTCTAAAGTTCACAATGATTTTTACTGAAAAATAAGCCACTTAAGCTGATAGCTGTGATTATTTGTCAAAAAGACCTTAGGTAGGACCTTCCCTTTTAAATCTAACTGAAAACTAATGTTTGTTTGTTTTTTTCCTTTAAAAAGCCAATAGATCTGTGCTGTGGGCTTCTGTTTTGTTTTTTTAACTTCATATGGTTGTTATGCTGCTCACACTTTCATCTGCCTCCTAACCTGGCAGTCTCTCTCCACTCAGTGGCAGTGCCATCTCTAAAGGACAGCTCATCCATTTCGGTGAAGAGGTCGTGAGGGACATGCTCCAGGTCGTCATCCTCCGTACCCAAGATGAACTGTACCCTCTGGGATGGAGTGTCTAAACAGAGTGTGGAAAAAAAGGCCAAGGTTCATTTTTGTTATAATTATAACAATAACAATAAAATTAAAGAAACTGAACAATCTGTCAGGAAATGCAGGGAAGAGAGAAGTTTCCAAAATAAAGTATAAACTCTGAGTATTTTGGTTAGTGGCCCAATATAAACAACTTTTCTTTCTTCACAAGAAAATTGCACAGGGCAGATGTCTTATTCTGAAATGTTTATTTTAACTCTAAAGGATGATATGGGAAAATGTTCTGTGAAAGCAGAGATTAAATCTACAATTATAAAGGCGGATGGATTGCGTCTATGTGTGGCTGCTCACGACAACCATCTATGTAATTGCTTTTCTTTGAGGAAGAATACATCTGCATGGTCGCTACCAAGAAGTGTGCTAAAGAGAATAATAAAACTCGGACGCTTTCAGCAACTTCCTTTTCATGTCTGATTGAATTAAGAGATCCAGTATTAGGATATCTGAAACCACAGAGAAGAAGGAAATAGATAAAGTAGATTAGAAGACTAAACTCCACAGGGAGGCAGAAATTAAATAGTTGGAAGTGAAAACGGGAGAGTTATTTTCTGTTAACACATGTGTGGTGATTTGGTGTCTATTACGCACTCAATATTAACACTTCAGTTCCAACTGAAAAACATTTATTTGCTGGAGCAAAAGCAAATACTGAAACATTTTTTAAACTTCCTGAACACACTGAAGTGTTTTAGTTTGACATCTCTGTATCACTGTGATAAACTGTTTTTATAAAATGCATTTTTAGTCCTATCCCAAAAAGTCTACCTCAGAGTATTGACACTATAAATGATAAAACCGTGCTTTAAAAATAAAAGTATCTTTTGTTGGTTGCACTGTTACAAGGCTCGATTCAGTCTTTCATCGAGTTCAAAGTACTGCTTGGTTGCTTACGAGTCTTACAGCTGCAATGACGCAGCAACTTCAATCACAAATGCGTACGCACATCACTTAAAATGCCAGAGCCTTCAGTCTGTCAGAGGCCGTTCACAGCGGCCTTTAATGCCTTTTAGAGCTGAACTGTTTGAAGTATGGAGAAAATCAGAGGGTTAAACAAAAGTAATTATCTAATTGCCCACAGTGGCTACATTTTTTCGATTAACTTAAGCTTTTTGTGGATGCTTTACTTAAAGATTTGATGTGGAGTTTTTCTTGCATTCATTATATTACCAGATTCTACCTATTCTAGATTATAGGAGATTCTATTTAATATGTGAAGGAAGCCCATTAGTGTGTGGTTATAGATACATTTTAAGGTTCAAAGGTACACACTAGCTGCAAGCTACAATACTGTGGGATGGGATATAAGAAAACAGAGCAGACTAGAGAAAGAGAAGTTTTAAAAAAATGGTGTGGGATCTGGATGAAATTGCAATTATAAGTTCAAAACAGTAGCCAACCATAAGTAGGAGAATCCCTGCCGTCTTCCTTCCCCTCCTCGGAATCTCTATTCTTCTTCTTTCTTTGCTTGTGTCCTCTGTGGCGATGCCTCCGCTTGCTCTCCCTCCCAAGAGGAACATGGACACCCACATACACTGCTCTGTGGCCTAGGAAAAGTAAAGATGCAGTATCTATTGACACAGCTTCTAATCTGCAAACATTAACACCAATAATTGGATGTGAAAAAGGAGATTCATTGAAATTTTATTAATTAATTATTGCCTGCTTGTATAGGAAATAAAAGAGGGGAGAAATGCCATTCAACCTCCTTATGCATGTTAACATAATCATTTGTCTGCCAGAGGACACGGTGCAACGTACCTGTTCACAACACACCTGTTTGGAAGCCACAAACACAAAAACCAGCTGATCCAGAGTCAGCCAGAACAAAATGAGTGAATAAATAACTACACATAATTATAGAATACAGTTTATATTTTGTGTATCTGAAAGGAAAGAAAAGATTGTTCAATATATGAGGATTTGATTTTTAAATCAACAAATCCTAGCTCAAGTTTAAATGACCATAACTGCTATATATCTTGTTATAATGGATCTACATAAAATTTGCACTTTTTTTCCTCTTCGGATAAAGAAGTAAAAGTTCTATATCTAGCAAACCTGACAGATTCCAGGTATAACTCCTCGGGTATAACAACAGCATACAGCTCACAAGGCAGATGTGCAGCAACATTATTTCGTGTATTTTTTCGTGGACATTCCTGACACTGCAACTGTGCAGAGTGGAAATGCTATAGTCATTTCCTGCATATTGGTAGCTTAAATTTTTAACTTGTAGAAAAAAAATAATTAGATTGTGGAGCAGATCTCACGGCACACATACCAATCTAGTTCCGACTTTGAAAAGGTCATCCATGCTCTCATTTCAGACTTCACTAGAATAATGCACTTTACACTGGCCATCAGCCACTGTAAAACGTACAGGCTAGAGTTAATTAAAAATGTAGCTGCCAAGCTTTAAAAACATAGCAAAAGGAGTGATTTTCTTGCATCAGCCAAGTGATTTTAAGATTTTATTGTTGGCTTTTAAAGCTCTACGCTCCTATCAGGCTCCTGCTTCACATCTGCAAGCTGCCGAGCCTATATAGGGATATAAGTGGAATTAAACACTAATATTAAAAAATAGTAAACTATGTTGAAAAAGGTTTACACCGTGAAAGCTGTATCATATTTCCAGTGACACACGCATTCAAGAAAGAAGACAATTAATTTCTTTTCTATTCTTTTGAGAGCTTCAGATAACAAATATGGAGGAAAACCATAAACGAGATAGTTTTATCTTCTCCTCATTATTGTTACTGCGACAAAGGAGCCATATTGCGAAAAGACAGCACCCCATTTTCACCCTGCATTTGCTACCAATACCCTTTTTTTTGTAGATGAGTCATCGTTCTTTGATTTGAATGGGAACCCAGGAGGATTAAAATCAAGAGAAGAGGATAGAGCGTAGGGGACACAAGCACAAGTCTAACAGATGGAGACAAACACCGAGAGCAAAGACGACAGAAAAAAGGCACAGGAGATGAAAGAGCACGAAGAGAAGAGAAAAAAAATGGACAGCTTAGCTGGACAGAAAGCAGAGGGCTCCAGCAGTGTCTTAAAACTGAGATAATACTGAAAGGAAGTTATAGTTGTGGATCCACTTGAAGAAAGAGGCTTTTACTTGAATCTTCAAAGTGTTTCCACCTGATGAGTGCTGACTTAAACCTACATTTCCATTACTCAGTAAAGCACAAGAAATATCAATAATTGCAAGAAAAATACTTGTGGTCTGGCAGTTTTAAACTTACTTTCAAAATCGTCTTTCTCATAGTTTGAGAGAGTGGCGAAGCTCGTCTTTCCATGGTCAACAATCGCCTCCTCATCTAGACCCTGAGAAAAAAAAAGAAGAGATAAGAAGTTAAAAGAGACATTACATAAGAAAAATTTGTATTTTCATTTCAGTTTTCACATTAGTTATGCATTTGAGTTTTATTTTTACAGTTTTTATTATTATTTTTTTTAGAAAACTGGACCCTAAAAGCTTTTATGCTTCATTAGATGATCAAGGGATGCCTTGTTCACTCTGCGGGGTTTTAAAGCAGAAATAACAATGTCAGAAAATCACCTGTGAGGTGGGTGAACAAGTTGCTTTTGGATTTTTATGTATACCCCATAGTCAATGATGCTGCAGCTTTGCATTTAAGCTCATAAGTACAACAAGCCTTTTGGTTTTACACACGGCTAATAGCCCATTTCCAGACCACTTAACATGGCAGTCAAGAGAATTAACTTAGCCTATGATCTGCACAAAAGTGCAATTAAGGGCACTTAATGAGAAGTAGACAGATAACACATCTCATTTTCCCTCAATGAAATAACATAGTCAAACAGGTTAAATTTAGACTAAGTCTGTAACAACCCTGTCCACTGTATAATGCAGGACGGTATCACTTGCTGTTTTATTATCTATGTGCCATTTTCCTCAAACTAATTAGTCTGTATTGGACAATACATTAATCGTTATAGTCCATGCAATAAAGGTCATGTTTCACAGCAACATCAAGAGGCTGGCTGGAGTCATTTAAAAAAAGGAGAACATGACCTTAGTGAACATAATTAGCTTGATATCACTGGCATGGACACATCTAGAGATAAGGAGTTTGCAACAGTGAGGACATAAAGCTGTCAGGACACATAACAACCAAGCCACATATCATTAACATTTCTTTATCAAATAATAGCACCCATAAAATCAGGATTATAGCACAGCAGCACACATTATCACACGTGTGCTATACTGGTGAGGACACAACTGCCCCATTGATCGCCCAGAGCATTAATCATTTACCAGTATAGGCATAACCTGAACTTTCAACGTGAAGGCGGCCCAATCTTTAAACTAACTTTAAACCAAACCGCACCCCAAAAAAATGTGAAATGCTCGCACAAATGCACAGATGTAACAACACGAATTCGCACGTGAATAGACAAAAACCACAGATTTCCTTGAGAGCTGCTTTGCTGGAAAAAGTCTGGGTGTGTCTAACACTAGAAAATACGAGGTGACACACAGTGTACTGAGGCAACAACCACAACAACAAGGGGAAAAAACCAACAATTCGTCAGTTGATTCTCAAATCAAACCCCCAGTGTCACTGAGAATTTATTTGGCAAATCAAACTAGGCAGATCAAATTACTTTAACCGTTACACCTCTGAGACACTGCATTTGTGAGGGGGCACCTCCGACAATTTCAATAACTTCAGCTTATTTGCAAGGGAGAAAATCAACAGAAGATGGAGTTGTCCCATCATAACAGGAAAATATTACCTCAACATTTAAGGCTATTAAAAAGCTGATTTAAATTTAACAACAGATATAAAAAGACTTCAACATCACAATGTGGTACAGGTTCCTGAGTGCTGTTGTATGTGTCAACTCACTGAGTGAGAGGTGAAAGTAAGAAAGAGCAGCTTCTGTCAGTGGTTTGACACTACGTAAAGCAAATATTGAAACAGTTTCAAACACTTGCAATCAATTTCACTTTTGACAAAACTAACATTAACTATAAAAAGGTATCGTGATCAGGAAGGAACAGCTTTTTTTAGCCAGACATGCTTATAGACTCAAAGAGTAAGCTAATCCTAGCTCTGACTGTCAGGCTGATACAAACCAGAGATACCCAGTATTAGGTCTGAGATAAACCAATCCTTGTAGCTAGGATATTTTCTTTCAGGTTTTTTATACAAATAAGGTTGAGCAAAGGATGCAGACTATAGCAACCAAAACTCTTAAGTTAATCTAATTCCTTATTATATTTGTAATACAATTATTTTTCCGCGACTTCACAAATATGTGACCTTCAGTATCTTATGTAAGTCACGCATAACAAGAAAACATTTCAACAAATACAAATCATCTGCTCTCATGCCTTAAGGACAAACACTTTGACGCAATACAATTCCCAATTGGAGGAGCCTTTCAACCCCTTCAGCCAATCACAAAGAGGCACAGCTGCCATGCAGGAGTGAGTGGAAACAAAAGGTGATGCTAGACATATGCTGGAAAGATACACGACACCTGAATGATATCACGGCCTTGTGTGCCACAGCATCTCAGTCATCTCTGCTATTCACACTTAGTTTCATTTTGATGGAAAGCACATACTCTTCTGCTCTCCCTCGGCCGTTATTGGCCTACTTGTATGAATGTGCCTTTAATGGCGTTCAGATATCGACACACATTTCCACCTACAATGAATGATGCCATCTGTGACTGAGCTTGTGTGAGCACTTATAAGTTTGGGAGCTTGCGTGTTTCTCAGTTGTTGGTGAATATATATGATAATGAGGCACACTGCTCTCTGGCAGTGCCTTGATGGGGAGCAGTAATGATTCAGCGTAGGGAGAAGCACAGCAAGAAATTAATCTGTGTCTCTCTAGTAACTGCTGTTCTTTCCAAACAGCACAGCATGAAGGTTCAGTAAAAGTGACCAACAGTGACTAAACTGGAACGGGTTTCTCCTTGTCATTCGTGATCAAAAAGTGCCACGATATATAACTAAGCGGGTGCCACAGATCCAAGCCGGAAGTTTGGCATTTAGTTGTTGACATCCTGTTATTTTTTTTTATTTGTTTTGTTTTATTCAGATGTGACTCTATTTGGAGGAAAAGGTACAGCTAAGGAGATTAGCTAATGCTAGCTGGCCTAGACAATTTGCATCTATAATTCATTGTTATATTAAATGGAAGGCTGATTTTAGATAGCAAAAAGCAGGCTAAATATATGTACCCAATACCTCCTGGAGAAATTGAATAGCTAACTGTTTTTTGCCAGTTGCAGAAAACCCCCAACTGGGAGCCGCGGGTGAGGCACTTTGGTTGCCATGGTAAAGAATATCAACCGAACTAAGGTGTTGCAAATATCTCATCAGCCAGGAGCAAAGACAATGATCCTCCAAGCATTATTTTTCTTATCAGTATTATCTTGTCTGCGGATGTCATTTGTTACAGGTATGGACACTAGAGAGTAGCAGTATCCAATTCTCCCATATTGTTCTTCAGCAATTTTACAGGTAGATATGACAGCTGATCTGTGTGCTGTTTGTTTGTTTGGGTCAAAAACTTTATAGCTGTTAATTACCTGAAAAAGAAAAAAAACCAAAGCCGACTTTTGACAAAGCTGACATTACTGTTGTACAACCAGCTATGTTCCAAAGGTCAATATGTTTATAACAGCTAACATTTTAAAAATGCTTATAATGTTATATGCTACACCTCATGGAAATTATGGAAGAGTATTAAGAAACCAGTCTTTCAACAAAATATCTTTAGATATACATTAACAAACAGTCTTCCACTGCTATGTCAGTGATTTAATATGACCTTTTAATAATTATATGTAAAATTTAGAATTTCTGTACAATGGCGTCCCTATCGCAGACTTCCCCACAGAGCCTTTACTTTACTCTGCACCTATACATGAGCCCTTCAGGCAGACTTCAAACGGATGTCAGAGAACTATTACTGGGCAGACTACCCATGCATGGGTCTGCAGCTGTTCGTGTCTACAACCAAGTGTAATAACTGCCTAAAGGGATGCCAATTAGTCTCTTGTGGCCATTTGAGGCCACTAGAGACCATTTGTGGAACCTTACATGCTCAGTACATATGTGTGATGGCTTAATTTTTCATCCCCAGAGGCTTATGCTTAGCAAAGGAAAGATGGGTAACATTTTGGTGTAACAACCAAACTAGATGATAAATCCAAAGTGTAAGAGACTTTACACCTTTTAAAGGTCAAGAGCTACAGTGCAATTCATTACAACAGTGAGCTTCATTTAAAAATCCAAATCTTGTAATACAATAATAAAAGGCACTCCACTCCAGGTTATAGTATTACTGTAAATTTTCAAAGCAAAATAATTAAAAGGTATTTTTCAGATTGAATATGAAATCTAACTAGCATAAAATGTGAGATATTAATTTATAAAGAACTGTCTCAAAAATTCTATTAAACAATTATGGTAGCAGTCTAGTTAACACTATGGATGCCGCTGTCTTCAGGAATCACATGAACCAATGTTTGCAAGCAAGGTATGTGAAGCTATTCGGCTCACACATTATAATAAAATCTGTTATTTGGACTGCATACACTACAGTTTGTATACAAAACCCCTTTGTCATGCATTCAGAGTATGTTGTTTACTGTTACATGCATGTTAGTGTGTTAAACGTGTCTTTGGTGCCCTCGACCTTGCGTTGCTTGGTACAATTTAAGAACGCATGATGCAACATGTCACATTGCTTTCTCGAAAATAAACCCCACACTGTCAATCACAATCCTCAGGCTTGGGGGCGAGGGGGTTTATTACTCCTCTAGCTCAACCACAGCTGTGCTTTGTAGCCATAATGACCAGTGTCATTGAGGAGGACTCAGAGACCAGAAGAGTGGACAGCTGAGTGAAAAAAGCCACTATATAATGTCATCAGTGTAGGGGTGTTAACAGAAGACAGATGTGTTTATGGCTGCATCTGGCCACCATATGTACCTATAGCGTAAAGTTTTTGATGATACTGGTCATCATCCAGCTCAATAATTAACAAAGCCGCTAGTAAAGAATTGATGATTTATCACTTATGAATATCTATCCATCCATCTATCGCATTTTACCTTGTCTAACTCATAAGAATAAAAGGCTGGTACAGTGTGTTGTGTGTTTACATGGTAATATCACCAATGTGCAGTCAGTTTTATGGACGAGTGGAGATTTACAGCTCACATGATGCTTTAAGAGTAAACAAAAGCCGTTTGTGTCCATTCTATGAGCTAGGCACACAATCTGTATGAACTCACCATTTAGAAGGAGATTTATCAAAAGGTAAAATAAAGGCGATATGAACCAGCAAATATTCATTTATTGTTCAAGATTTTCTTTTAGGAAATTAGGTTGAGTTACACACACACACACACACACACACACACACACACACACACACACACACACACACACACACACACACGATCAAGATATGAATACAATGCAACAGCATTTGCTAAACACTGGTTATTTGTGCTCTATATTAATATTTTACTGTAATGTTTGCCTTAAATTGCACTTCCAGCCTCAGTTGAATTAGAATATTGGACATGGTGTTTGAACTAACACACTGCATTTGTTTTGTGTAAATGTTACTAATGTGACTAATGACAAAAAATATTTTTTTAATCCTTGAAACTTATTAAAAATAGCATGAGTTTAAAAACTAAACTCCTCAGCAACAAAACAGCAAAGCAAATGGCAAACAAATGAATCTAATTAACAGACTACTAAAAAAGAAGTCTTCTCATTCTATTAGATTCATTGCTTCACTTTAAGCCGTCAACAAATTTAAACTAATTTCATCATTAACAACGTGTAGGCTGACCTCATTTCTTTTACTGTGTTTGTGAGGGAGTAAAATAACGGCTCAGCTGCCAAACACCTCTTCAGCAAAACAGACAGTGAATGAAACAACCACCCAACAACACAACAGACCTTGTTCCGTCTAATCTTAGTTCTTTGCCAACCCTGCTGTACTGGGATCTGATCCAAAGAAGAGGAAATGACGCAAGAGTACATAGTGAGAAACCTGTCCTCGGAATACTATCTGTCTTACAAATGCAGCTTATAGATGACAATGTATACTGCCGATTTGTCTCAAATTATAACACCATAGCACAAATATTAAATATAAATAAATATATTCTGATTCTGATAATAAAATTATAGATGCATCAAACTGAGACAGATGGCTGCTTAAAAAAGTGGACTCCATGATACAGTATGCCAATGATGAGGCACAACATTATGACCCTGTCTGCCTAATAGGTTTTTAATAGTGTAAGCATTTAAGTTGATATATCTCTAACAGTAGTTATGTTATTTTGGCCAGTACCTCCTGTATTTATACACACTAATATTGTGCTTTTATATTATTTTTTAAAAGTACTTTATTCTTGTACTTTGTTTCTTTCTTTAACAAAAAGGGTCCTGAATTTCCATTTGCCCCCAAAATGTTTTGATGAAAATTAATGTAACCATAGACCACTACCTAATACATTGTTCTCTTTTCTCTTTGCGAGAGTAGAGATAAGGGAGGATAAGGGACCCTCTAGTGGTATTTTCAGTGAGTGCATGCATGAAGTCCGATCACAAAGTTCAGTGACCATTAAAAAAAAAGAAAAGAAAAAAAGAATACACGATTTACATTTGGCCAGTATCTACTTCAAGGTCACCTCCTTGTTCACCTCTTGGTTCCTTCCAGTGATGCTGCCATCTTCAGACATCTCCTTTAAAGTCCCATTCTGATTACTCTCACTTATACATCTGCTATGTGTACTGGATCTTCTGTGCTATGTAAAAATCGTAACCATTCAACTAACTTAAACACAAAGCAAGAGCGCAAGTTGACACAAAGTCATATCCGGCATGTGACAGGTGAAGATTGCGCTGGCAGCCAAAAATTGCCACCTTTTCAATGCGCAATGAAGAGTGACATGGGCCACAGTCCAAGTAGTTTGAAATGAATGACCTCTAGAATTATACCATGATCATCTTACCCTGAGGGACAAATTCATAGTAACCCTGTAAATAGTACGAAATAGACAATTTTGGACTTTAACACTGTGGACCTGTCTACCTAAAACTGGTATTTGGGTGGTAGTTAGAGCTCTCATCACAAGGTGCACAAAGAAACAACCAGAGAATCTTGTAAAGTGGCAGTCATTTCAGAAATGTTTATATGAAGAGTTTTATAGAGTAGGAACAAATATGACTGATTAACTGTAAGACTTGGTGGTTTTGCATAGCGCCAAGACATCAACAGCAAATCCTTAGATCCATTAAGTTGGCCGCTCCAGAGATCTGTGTTGCTTGTACTTGGCATGTTCCTCAATGAACCACTATCTGCAGGTAGCTCCATTCTTGATTAGGATCATCTCACAAACTTTGTTATTTCAAAGATTATTTGACTCGGTCACTGGAGATTAATAATTTTCCTTTTTAAACCTTAAAAGGTCTTGTTTCCACTTCCCAATTTGTCAACATTCACTGAATATGAATATTTAAAAGGATATTCCATACCTTAACATCCATTAATCTTTATTAATAGACACCTAATATTTCCTAACACCTCTAGTTAAATCATGTTATTTGAAGACCTGGATGGATGGTTAATTGAAAAATGAGATAACAGCTTTTATGGATGGAACAAACACCCCCATTTATGCAGAGCCTGCAAACACAGACAAATTTTAAAAAAATAAAATAAAAATGTAAATATAGTCTCTCTCTGTATCATAAATGCTTTCCTCCCTCTGTACATCCAACCCAGTTTAACGGCCCCCTTTTTACTAATTGCTCAGAGTATCATTTTTTGCAATATATGCTTTTATCCAGATTGCAGAAAACGAGCATTTCAATTAATTTCCCTTCAGTCAATAAACATTATCTCTATTGACAGCGTGCTCCTTGTTTGGATCCTGCTACCTCCTCCTTTCTCTGACGGTACTTTTCCTCTCTCCTCTCTTGCTTCCTATTCTCCTTGTCCCGCTCCTTAAAGCAGCCATGACTGTCTGTCTTTCTCTCATTCGTGCTGCTTTAGGCCATTAAAACAGTAGAAAGGAAATCATTCCATTTCAAGAGGCACATCCTATGAGATAACAGCCGCTTGCCCCCTCAGACACCTTATCCCTGTCATCCTCACACCTCTGCCTTTCTCATTCTGGTCAAATGTACGGACCACCTGCCCCATTCATTTGCACAGACCACTACACCGCTGCACCGCAGAAGAACACAAGCAGAAAAACCAACATCAATACAAACACACAGCATAAATGCAGCAAATTCAGAGCTGCTGGATCAAGAGCAAACCGTGACAGTAAGGCACGCTAACACAAATACACACAGGATCAGACGTACCGTGAGCACATGTTCCCCTTCGTTCTGTTCATCCATTTAGACTAAAACATCCACAAAGCAAAGGCACCAGGGATGTTAACCAGTTCCTTCTGTCTGACGTTATCTATGCTATAGAAGGAGCTACGCGCGGCGGTGTCGCACTCGTCTGTTCCCTCTTCCTCGGCTCATCTCTTTATACAGAGGGAGGAAGGGAGAGGGAGCGAGCTGCTTCAGAACACACAGTGCTCTGCTCTACCCTGTCAGCCCGCTCTTTGCACAGCAGCCAATCCCACCATGCCTCTATGAATATTTTATTCGCCCAGCCAAGAGCTTAAAAACACACTCACACACCATCACACAGAGGACACATACACACATTTGGAGGACATACAAATGATTACCCGCTGAGGTATTCAGGTCACAAATTAGGAGACACCACCAACACAGATAAATAGAAACAAGCACACGTGTGGGCTCGGCATTCCTCACAGGGTGCAACGGACTGAAAAAGGACAAACTGCTGTGTATTCAAATCATCGAGATTCCAAATGCCTTTGACATTCAAAATCCTTATCATAGCTTCAAGGTTGGTCAGGTTTTTCAACAACCTGTAATTTAGCAAGGAACTGTGACCCATTTGTTCCTTGTATATAACAATCGTGCTTATGATCAGGGCAAAAGACCATAATTCTGAAACCTGAGCAGCAATAAAAGAGTCTATTTTTTAATTCAAGGAAGGCCCCAAGACCCCTGTCCACGCCAGAGATACCCTATTAAAAGTTTAAACTAGACTAACCACAAAACCATAATGGCAAAGTGAAGCCAAACTTAAAATTAAAATATGTATCATAAAAAGGGATTTAAAGTACACATGAAAGCAAATAGAAAGAGTGACATCTAATGGCTGAACCTACACTGAGTTGGGGTTAAGGGAAATGAGAACATGTGATTTTGCAAAACTGAACTCACAGCAATATCCAGCAGTGTCACGCAGCATAATCGTTTTTAGGAGAGGCATAAGCTTAAAATCTGCCAAAAGTAACAAATATTCTTATATTAGATTGGTCACAATTATTTAACTGTTTAGCACCTGAGAAAGACGTTAAAAGAAAAAAAACAAAACAAAACAAAACAAAACAACAAAAAAAAACGCCCAGTCCCCAGTTCTTGAGGAAATATAAGCAGCACATTTATGACATTTATGTACATTCACTGCTCACTTTTTTAGGTCACCTGTTCAATATCTTGTTAAGGTAAACACCTAATTAGCCAATTATATAGCAGCAGGTCAATGCGTTTAAGAATGCAGGCATGAAGATGTGGTCTAGATGTAGAGCATCAGAATGGGGAAGAAAGATCATTTAAGTGACGTTGAACGTGGCATGGTTGTTGGTGACAGGCTGAGCTGAGCATTTTCAGAAGCTGCTAATCTGCTGGGATCTTCCTTCACAACCATTTCTAAAGGTTAACAGGTAGTGATCGTAAAAAAGAAAATATCCAGTGAGTGAGCTGACAATTATTTGTAAATGGCAGAGGTCAGACAAGAGTGGCCAGATTGCTTTGAGGTGATAGGAAGACAAAAGTAACTCAAATAACCACTCATTACAACCAAGGTATGCAGAATAGCATTTCTGTTAAACCTTGAGGCAGATGGGAAGAAGGCATCAGAAGACCACACAACTAAGAACAGGAAACTGAGGCTTCACAGTTCACATGGGCTTACAAAAACTGAACAATAGAAGATGTGAAAAACTTACTGACATCTAGATGGTAGGTCAACAGATCAGGCTGCTGCTGTTAGTGTAATGGCCTTGGTTATATTTTCTTAGCACATTTTGAGTCCCTTAAAAGGTGGTCAGTTAGTACTAAACACAACAGCCTACCTGAGTATTTTAGTTAACTATGTCCATTCCTTTTTTACCACAGTGTACTCATCATCTGATTGCTGCTTCCAGGAAGATAACTCACCATGTCACAAATCAAACGATCTTAAACTTATTTCTTGAACATAACAGTGAGTTCACTGTACTCAAATGGCCTCCACAGTCATGAGATCTCAATCCAAGAGAGCACAGAAGAGGTGGAACAGGAGATTCACATCATGGAAATTCTCTGAGGAATCTGTGTTTTCAGCATCCTATTGAATCTGTGTCACTAAGAATTAAAGGTGTACCTAATAAATTCTCCAGCTGTATTTGCCATTTCTGTGTCACATGTTAAATGTTGAACATTTCTGCCTATCATGACATTGCTTCTCTACCCCCATGTCAGCTTTACAACTGTAAGGTGCTGACTGGTCAGTCTCTTGATCAGTTATCTCACTGAATTAAAAAAAATTGCTTTTTGCTCTTTTCAAGTGTGAGAACGTGTTTTTTTCCAATTCTAAAATTCTCATACAAAACAGTTGTTATACACAAGCCTTTCCTTGCTAGAAAGTTCACGAAAAATGTCAAGGGGACATTCAAGACAGCCTGCCCAACTTTTATTTTTGTGTAACTGTTCACCCAAGATTAGATTGCCAGCCAACAGTAAATGGAGTGGTGCCTATATACTGCTCTTCTCCTGGAACTGGGGACTAAAATCACTTTTTACTACAAGCCTCATTTACCCAGTAACCTACAGTTTTCAATACTTAAAATGCTGCTTTTTTGTGTCAGTTTAAAGACACAAAATGTGAAAAAATTGGTTTTCTGCTACAAAAAAATGCAACAATTAATCCCTATGCTAAGCATACTGCTTACTAAAAGAGAAAAGTAAATAAAAAATCAAATCCCCACACTGATGAAATCAAAGGAATATTTGGGACTGTTTTTCTTGGAAATCTTCAGGTTTACTATCCATTAAAATTATTCATTTTTCTGTCGGTTTGTTATAGAATCACCTAATTTCTTTAAGCTTTTCTATGATTTCTGCTTCTAAGACAAAAAGAACCTCTGAGACACAGCATTTACTCTACCCAGGGTAGTGCTGGATCAAGAAGCTTAGCTGGATCAAGCTGATCTAAGAGCCAATTTTAGACCAGTCTACCACTCAAGACCAGTGGAACAAGTCTTTGTGATTCTGACCCAGGCAGGCAGGCAATTCTTTTTTCTTTCATTCTTCCTTCCTTCCTTCCTTCCTTCCTTTCTTTCTCAAATCCTTCTAACTATAACAAGATGGCAAACACCCCTGTCATCACAGGGTGCTTGGTCTGAAACATTATTTAGGTGGACTGCACAAGTAAAATCTACATTAATGCCAGGACCCAAGGTTTCCAAGCAGAACACTACATTACAATAGATGTAAAAGGTGGTCAATATTAATAACTTAATCTATCAGTAGTTTTAAAGTTGATCAGTGGAGTCAATAAACAAAAACAGAAATCGGGGTGGTAATAATAGCACATTTGGATTTATTAGGCCCAACATTAAAAATAGACGAGATACAAAAAAGGGAAACCCAATGGTCTAAGTTTAGTTTGTAGACAATTTGTGGTTGATGGTTTGGTTTTTGGGGGGGGTTTTTCCAACAAATATGTTTACATATTTCAAGACATTTAAACTCTTGGTATAGTATTTATAGCTCCGCTATGATACAAAGGACTTAGCACTGCTGCCTTACAGCAAGAGATCCTCTGTTTAAATCCACCAGCTGTGTAGAGTTTGCATGCTCTCTACAGGTATTCTGGCTTCTTCTCACAGTCCAAAAACATGCATGGGTTATTTTAATTGGGCAGTCCTAAATAGGCCATAGGTGTGAATGTGAGTGTGAATGATTATCTATTCTGAAATATCCTCCCTTTGATAGACTAACTGGCAACCTGTCCAGGGTGATAGGGCTGCACGATTTTGCAAAAAATGAGAATCACGATTTTTTTGCTTAGAATTGAGATCACGATTCTCTCACGATTTTCTTTTCCAATATAAATATTTATAGCACTTATTAACTGCACATCAACTTCGTAACAGTTGAAACTGAACATAAAAACAATAAATAAACATAAAAATAATAAATGCCTCACATTTTGTCGTTGCCGCAAAATGTTGTACTGCTTGAAATTCCGTCTCCACCGTTGCTCGACACTACATGTATAGAGCAGGTAGTGCAACAATAGAAAAATAGCTGCGGGACGGCACTGTGTAGCGTTTGTCTAGGGCAGGGGTCAGCAACCTTTAACATCCAAAGAGCCATTTGGACGCGATTTCCACACAAAAGAAAACTCTGGGAGCCGCAAATACTTTTTGACATCTAAAATGAACATAACACTGTATATATATTGGGGGTTTTTTACCTTTATGCTTTGTGTGAACAACTAAGGTGTGTTGCTTAAATGCATGAAGTGCTACAGAGAAAATTACATTTATGTAATTAACACATTTTGAACTTTGCAAAATTCCGCCTAAGTATGTATTTTACCTGATTAATATGTGTGGCGGGGGGTGGACTGCAGCGCCGCTGCAGGGGAGGCGGACGCACCTTAGCGGTACCGGCAATCACGCCTCGCCGCCTTAACGTCTGTGCCACCTATGCTGTTGTGTTGGTGTGTGTCGGGCTGCGAGCTTTAACACCGGCTGTATGCGTAAAGCAACCGTGTGTGAAAAGTGGTCAATAAAAAGATGCTGAAAAGCGTGTTCATGGAAACATAGTCGGGTCTGCCGTGATATGTTTACAATGGGACTTCCGCTCCTGAACCTCTGCGCACAGCGTCTGCTGTACGATCGGGGCTGTAGGAAGTCACTTTCATCTTTACGCACGACTGTAGGCTGTCGTCTGTGAGGCGTGAACGTGTTTGTTTTTGGAGAACAGCTGCTGACATAATGTGGATCCGAAGATCCATAATTGGCCTACCTGGGGTTGGCGGGCGTTTCGGCGGGTATATCGGCTTCCACAAGTGTGACGCTTATTTTGATCGATCAAAAACTAATAGAATATAATTTTATATTTATATTTCAATATCACAATAATCTTCCAATTTAGAACTACGAGTTAAAAAAAAGAACTAACATAAATAAAATAGACTTTAGCTAATTACTTACAAAAAATTATTTATTTCCCCAAACCACGCGGAGCCGTAGAAGGACTAAAGATCCGCATGCGGCTCCGGAGCCGCAGGTTGCCGACCCCTGGTCTAGGGTGTTGATCATTTTCCTAAATCCCTCGTTTTGCAGTGTTGATGGGAGCCATATCTTTGGTCAGGTGATAAGTAACAGCCTCCGTAATTTCTTTGTGCCTGCGGGAGTTCGACGTGTACAGGGAAGCGCTGTATAAGGTTCCCGTTATTGATGTTTGGGTGGTTGATCAGGACGGATTTTCTCCTGTCACTTTCTCGTCATCCCTGACGTGTTCTCCGTTGTTTCTTTCCTGCCAATTTGAGCATCACACGGCACAGCTTCTGTATCACGTGGTATAAGGCTCCGCCCTTGTCATTTGTTGAGCAGGAAGAGTGAGCGCTTGTTTTCATGCAGGTTATGTCCCGGATCAAAATGCGGTACAATCGTCGTCGTCTTTCTTTTTTTTCTTTCTTTTTTTTTTAAATCGTTGTCATTTGGAAATGAGATCGCACATAAGTATGAATCGAGATCGCGATTTTCTAACGATTAATCGTGCAGCCCTACCAGGGTGTACCACATCTTTCACCCCATGACAGGTGAAATAGACTCAAGGCTATATACTCATGATAAAGATCAAACATGCAAAATATAGCCAACCATAAAATTATTCTGCCATAAAAATAAAGACATTCTCTAGCACTGAGGCTCATCGCTTAAACATGAAGTAAAACCCATGCAAAGACCTCCCTATAAATACCACAAACATTGTCTGAGAAGAAACTAGCTTATCAGCACAATACTGTGATATTTGCATCACAATATATTGCGATATATCACCAAATATTGATATTTTATTAAATAAATTCAAATACTCTAGAAATACTCTGAACGAGAGGGCTCACCTCATGCAACCCCATCCTGAGATAACGTTAGCCTAGAAAGTATGCCTGAAGGTTCTCAGTCATCCAGGTCATTGTAGTCTAAGGAGCTTGGAAAGAAAAGTGTCTGAACTTCTTTTAAGTTTCCTTGAAGACGTTTCACCTGTCATCCGAGAAGCTTCTTCTTTGCACTGAAAAGAAGGTCAGACACCAACTAGGGAGGATCAGAAAGACAAACACAACAACACTGTCATCCCCTATGTAGCCAGTTTATCAGAGAAACTCAGGAGAGTCTTCTCCAAACACAACATCCCAGTGTACTTCAGACCCAGCCGCACACTCAGACAAAAACTGGTCCATCCCAAAGACAAAACTCCTAAACTATGGCGTTACTTTTGTGCCACTACTCTGAGCGCACGCAAAAAAAATAACACCACACTAAACATAAACTTAACAACATAGTGTATGCTGTACAGTGTAGCGAGGAGTGCTCACACATCTACATTGGAGAAAGCAAACAGCCACTTCATAAACACATGGCACACATAGAAGAGCCACCTTGACTGCTGTAAATTTGCATGTAAAGGACAAAGGTCACTCTGACAGAGAAGACAGATGGTTTGAAAGAGGAGTGAAAGAAGCCATATATGTCCACTGTGAACGACCATCTTTGAACAGAGGCGATGGCTTACGACACCAACTGCCTGCCATCTAAAATCCAGTTTTGAGATCCCTTCCCAGACACCTTAACGCCCACTCACATCCTGGGCCTTTTGACCTCAGTAAATCACATGATAGGGTGAGGCTATGTTTCACAGTGGGTTCGCCCAAAACCTTGGGTGATTGTGACCCGCACCTGTTTTCACATCTTGGCTCATGCGATTAGGTAGAGGATCAATGGGAGTTCATGACCCTTTTGGGGACACTCCCATAGGCCTTAAAATCTGGGACTCTACACTAATTGCTCTTAGAACTGAAGAAGCTTCTCAGATGAGAGGTGAAATGTCTTCAAGGAAACTTAAAGTAGAGACGCTTTTCTTTCCAAGATCCTTAGACGTTAGCCTAGCAAACATAAGTTCAATTGGTTCAACCAAAAAACCATCCAACATTGGACAAACTTAGCTCGACAAAGCTACCTCCTCATTCAGAGGAAGCTAATGGCTAAGTCACACAAGTAATAATAGGACAGCAACCTCCTTACAAAGAAACAATTTCAACTTGTGCTAACTAAAGTTTGATGGTATTACACACTCACGATCAAGCTTAATCGTTCAATGTGAATTTCAGTCTATGTAGACATGAACAGATGTGTGATTTTCAAGGATTGATCATAGTTCATTGCTGTTTTATCAGAAGTAGAATGCATGTAATTGCCAACTTGACCCTATTCAATCACACTGATGTCAGACTGGTAGCAGACTGGCAGTCTTAAGGCAACATTTATGGCAGGTTTTAGTGACAGTGTTTGTATTCTGGACAATCTCCTTTTTCAGCAAAAATAAATAAACAACTGAAGTGATACAAACTCATCCAACTGGATAATACATACTGAAAAAATCTAACTTTGAAGACATAATTTGCAGTTCTTAAAAATAAAAGCTGATCATCAGCTGATACATATACATATATATATATAATCCTCATATTGCAAAATGTTTAAAATTGCAAGAACATCGTATTGTGAGTGAAATATTGTGATAGCATCATATCGTGGGGTGCTTACGATTCCCAAGTTTAACGCATATGGCATAAAGTCAGGAGAATAATGACCGCTCTGTGCCAGTACATAGCATGCATGCATACTTTGTGGGACTCTAACAGCAAGTCGTTTTAAATGAACAAGAGCTGAGGCCAAACTAAACAATTGCTAAGTCTTCAGTCGCAGTTAAATGAGATTATCGCTGCTTAAGCACATTTCTTTAAGCCTCCCAACAATAGCAGTGGTCAAACAGCAAGCCTGATAATACCATGAGCAGCTTGTAGAAACAGATTCATGCATTTAATCATACAGATGGTAGCTGAATCAAACACACTGCCCGACTCAAAGCTCACCAATGGTATGTTCTTGGTCATGTAAATATGTAAGCACACAAAGGGGCCTAGTGTCAGAGAACATTCTGACCTCCGTTTCTAGGGAAGAAGTGCGCAGATAGCTGACAAGTCCTTGTCACTGTACGGCTAGTGTGGTTGAGCTTTCTCACTTGCATGCACACTTTCTCACGCGCACAAACATGCATGCCGCAGAAACACAGAAGTGTATAACCCTACACCAGCAATGACGTCAGTCCCCCAGCCTGCATTTTAAACTTAGCTCTTTTTTTGGGAGGGGGTCTTGTAAGCAGCACTGTGTGTTTGATGCGCTTATCATCCTCCTATCTTTAACACCAACAGATGTGCGACTTTAGCCTGTTCTCGCCCACAACTGTGTTTAAACATCAAATAGTCGAGAGGTGGTCCTGAGTCTTTTGACACTGTGCAGTTTTTTTTTTTCCTTTCACTTACGTGTTTATTTTTTCCTGTCGAGCTGCACCTTTGCAGTAAGGTTTAGCAGCATTTCCTGACACGGAAACGTCACAGCAGAAAGCGGCTTTCTATTCTGGGGGCATTTGATATGCAAACGAGGCTATATTTCTGTAGACGTACCAGCGGCAGTTGTCCTCGCTTGCGGAGCTGGGACACAGTCTAATTTTAACGGACAGGTTAACTTGTTGAACGTGAGGAGAAAAATGCACAACTCCCTGTACAGTCACCCGTCATCATTTACAAGCATGATAAAGTAGTCTCATGCTTGTCATATGTAACCATATAAATATTCTGGTTCTTAAAGTAAGTCACTTTGGCAGCAAAGTAACTGATTTAATCTTTTATTATATATATATTATTTGCGCTTAATAACGGTGATAAGTTAACCGAGCAGGCTAATTATGTCAAAGCAAACCAATTCCAGCTAAGCGAATAACAACGGGGGTGGTCAATAAATTTCTAAGAGAACTTGCAGCTACGGCATGTGACACAAACAGAAAGCCGGCTAACAATAGCAGTCGCCGGATGGTGCCTCACTGACTCCCACGCATCCCTGATACTTGTACCGCTACCCGGCAAATAAGGGGCAAATACGTACAAAAGAGCCCCACAGTTACAGCGGTAGGATAACGGACGTGTGGGTCGTGTTGTGCGGATACTCACTGCTCTCAATAGGGGCCTCATTTGTTCCGAAGGATAGTCCATTTCACCCGCCTACGGTGCCCTGCGAGCGGTTAGCGGTTTCTGCCAGCTGATGTACAGAAGTGCCCGGCCCAGCTGGTAGTTGCGGTAAAGGGCAGCCTTTGTGGTTTTCCTATGAACTAGGTGAGAAACGCCTCTGAAGTGATCGACAGTGACGTGTTTCCAATTGACTTTCAACGCCCGGCATTCTCGACCAATTAGATTCCATAACGAAACAACAAGGGTGGGGTCTACTCTGACGCGTGAAGTCCCAGACGGACCTTTTTTAATGTTTTACCTAGTCAACCCTGCTGGAGAGTGGAGGATGATTACACTCAGAATTAGACTTAGCGAGGGCACTGAAAGCCAGAAGAGAGAAACTGACACAATTATATAAGTCAAGCAGCCCGTGGTTAAAAGGTAAGATGGATCCATTTTTTAAATTTGGCATTTCACATTTGACATTTTCTTTTGTACTGGGTGTAAGTTGGACAAACAAAAAATATGTAAATGTTGTATTATATATGTGCTAATATTTAAATTATATTTCTTCCTATTTTAAAGTGTTTTTTTCCTTTTGTTATATGTTGTTATTTTTATAGGTTATGCTATACACTTTGCCGCTTTAATAATGTGAATTTCCTAATTATGAATCAGGCTTATCTTACTACTTATCTTATCTAATAGAAAAAATATACAAAAAATATTGTTTGAAGTGCACGCCAGTTTATAAAACTAAACATGCTTGGGAAAACACAAAGTCAAACAGTTTACTACTTAACTGGATAGTTACATGAATTGGTATAAAATGAGATAGGCTGGATCTTTCAGAAGTAAACCTTGAAAGAGGTTAATGTCTCTAAAAAACTGTGTGGACATTTTTTAGTACTTTTTTTTTTTTTAAAATAAAAGAGCGATATCATCACCTGCATGTTTCTGAATAGTCTAAGAGTAAAATAATAAAAAGGGACAAGAACAAGCCGATATTTTTGTGATTAAATAACATAAGCTCAGGCTTCTAAAAGCACTCATCTGTAAGATGGGTCATGTAGTAAAAACTAAGAAAAAGTTTAAATTTGTACCATCGTCTTACATATCAAAATCTGACTGTGTGTTTTTAGTGAGGGATGCAGCCTTCTCCGGGCTAGCCCGTGAATTTCACATGGAGCCAGTGAAGTTCCTGGAGGACAGAGGTGATGTGTTGGTGGTGTCAAGACACTGGATCTGTGACCCAGCATTTTGAGTTTATTTCGTATGTCTGATTTCTTGTGATGTATTAGGATAATGGTAAGTTCTAGTGTTATTATTACTGTGTCTTCATTAGGTTTTGTTTAAAGTTTCATCCATGCTCCCTTGTTTATGTATCCTTTTGTTTCCTGTGTAAGTCTCTTGTCCCCTACGTATGATTTTTAGTTATGTCTGTCCCTCGTTCCCCTTATTTGTTTCCATGTTCCTCTCCTTGTGTATCATTCCGTATCCCCAGTCTGTTTTGTGTTTCATGTCTTTGTTTTCCATGTCATATTGTCCATCTCGTGTTGTCATAGTCTTCCTCTCATTATGTTTCCTGTTTTATTTTGACAGTCTCGTGTTTCTGTGTTCAGTGTGTTTTGCTTTCTCTGTGGCACTATGTTCATTTGTGTCTGCTGTGTTCCCCATGTGTTTCCACTTCGCTCATTAACGTTCTGTGTATTTAAGTTCTCTGTCGTGCTTTGTTTGGTGTCAGGTTGTCTGACACTGCCTATTATTTTGTACCTTTTCCCAGCCACAAACAAAGCCTCGCCCTTTGTTATAGTTTTGTTCCAAGTGTCTGCATTTGGGTCCTCCTCCTCCCTCCACACGGTCTGCCCGTGCAAACCATGACAGGTGGGAGGGGGTTCTGGTAATAATGCCGGCAACTGTTTTGAACCAGTTGAAGCTTATGGAAAAGAGAGTTACAGTTGTCAATGCAGGAGGTAACAAAGCTATGAACAAGAATGGAAGCAAACTGGATTGAAAGACAAGGACATAAACGTTTAATGTTGCATAGATAGAAATAGGCAGAACGGGTGAGATCATTAATGTGAGATTTATAGGACAGTGAGCTGTCAAAGATGACACCAAGGCTCTTAACTGAGGTGAAGGGAAAACCTTGGAGTTGTCAATAGTGAGAGTGAAATGATTTGCCTTCAGTAAGTTGGATTTTAGAAGGGTTTCACTTTTATCGTCACTGAGCTTAAGAAAATTAGAGCTGAACCAGGATTTTAATTCGGATAAGCATTCTGTAAGAGAAGAAGGTGGAAGGGAGGAATCAGGCATGCAGGAGAGAGATAACTGAGTGTCATCAGCAAAACAATGAAAGTGAAGATCAAATTTACAGAAAATGGTACGAAGATAGAGAATGTATGTTATGAAGAGGAGAGCAGCTAAGACTGAACCTTGGGGTACACCAGAAGTGGCTGAGAATAGGCAAGAATAGAATTATTTAAGCTGAATAAACTGGGAATGGTCAAGGAGATATGATTGCAATCAAGCTACGGGTGTGTCGGAGATCCCAAGAAAGGAAAGTCTGTTTAGAAGGATGGAGTAAGAGATAGTGCCAAAGGCTGAACTCAGATCCAAAAAGACAAGAATGTTGAGAAGAGTCAGTTCTGAGTAGAAGATCATTAGTGACTTTAAGTAAAGTGGTTTCTGTACTGTCAGTGACATGAGTGGAAGACTGAAATCTCTCGTATATATTATTATGAACCAGGTGTAAATGAAGTTGAGCTTTTCAAGTATTTTAGAAATAAAGGGTAGATTGGAAAACAGACGAAGGTTGTTAAAATTGTTGTTAAAAGGATCTCAGGCAGGTTTTTTCAGTATAGGAGTGACTGAGGCCATCTTGAATAAAGAAGGAACAATACCGGTGATGAGTGGGAGTACGGAAGACAGGCAAGATTTCAACAGTCCTGTAGGCATAGGCTCAAGATGACACATAGAAGGCTTCGATTTACATATGAACATGGAAATATCAGATATATCAGGAACATGAAAGGTGGAAAAGGGCTCAAACTGGAGAAGAGGTTCTGAAGAGGGGGTAGACACAGCATTCGAACTGAGCTGCTGGTGAATGTTATTAATTTTCCTATAGAAGAACAGCATCAAGGAGTTACAGGTTTCAGATGAATAGAAGTGTGGTGGTAAAGTGTCAGGGGGATGAAGTGTAAGTAATGTGATTACTTAAAACCCATTGCTGTTTCTTGAAACTCTAGTTATATCTGCACCAAGGATTTGGTAAGAACTGGTTGGCTGTATCATCCAAACATTTACAGAGAGACTGTCTTTTTAAAATAATTCTTATCTTTAGCAAGTTTAGTACAAGTAGAGACAGATACAGCTTAGATAATTGTATTAATTTAAACTTTCTTTATGTTTTATAATGATTCATGCACAGGTGTAGTTCATATCCTTGCAGGTTCAGCTGAGCTGTGTCTGCTGGCCAGCTGAGTCCTTTCTTTGCAGAGCTTGCATTTTCCTCCCTGTGCCTGCATGGACTGTCTCCAGGCTCCTATAGTCCAAATACATGCATGTAAGGTAAACTAGTGATTTTAATTTGGCTCTAGGTGTGAATCTCAGCATGAAGGAGGAAAGAGGAGGTCTGAAATGCTGACTTTTTTTTTTTTTTTTTTTTGCCCTGCAGACTAATCTTAAGGTCATGTCACCTCAGCTTCAGCAGCACAGCTTGGATGAGAATGATTCCTGAAAATCATCCCTGCAAAAAAGTTAAACACAGAAATGTTTGATATATATATTGAATGTGCAGAGTGTCAGAGCTATTTGTGTGCAAGGGTTGATTAATTATTGATATGAACAGGTGACACACTAGCCTCAAAGCAGGATTTTCCCCTAAACAAAAGGCACAACAGTAGCCTGCTATCAAACACAACTGTCAGGTCATTACACTCTCATGTTCACTTCTGGAGCAATACAAACAAACGACACAAAAGGGAACAGAGGAGTAAAATATGCAGTATTGTGCAGAAGTCTTGAGCCTCACCTCATGTCTTAATATTTTGCTAAGAAAATGGTAAATATGTACAGCGACTTATTGAAACGTGCAAATATACTTGGAAATACAGTATATAAAGCAAAAACAGAGTTTCTGTAGTTCTATCAAGCTTGAAAGTCTATATCTGGTATGACCTCCTCCATTCTTTACCACAGCCTGAACTCTCTTACTCAAGTTTTCGTGTCATTTCTTTAAGTCTTCAGGAAAAGTTTTACAGGCTTCTTGAAGGACATTCAAAGCTCTTCTTTGGATGTTGGCTGCCTTTTGTTCTGTTCTTTATCAAGATGATCCCACACTGCTTCAATAATGTTGAGGTTCAGGCTCTAGGGACGCTGACTGGGTTCCATTCTATTTTTTAAAAAACCAGGTATGGTTTTACTGCACTGGTGGTGTGTTTGGGATCACTGTCGTACTGAAAAAATAGATTGTTGCTTCTCAGACATATTCTGGGTGGTACTGCATGCTGGCTCAAGCTCTAATGCTACTTTTTTGTCTCCATAATTCTATTAATTTTGAAGATAACAGTGGCTGAAATGCAGCTGCATCATGTTTTACAGATGGCTGTAAACACTCAATGTCGTAAATCTGTACTAATGACAGTTTCAACCAAAAATTTCAAACTTGGATTCATCACGCCATTAGACTTGTTGCTGCTGATTTTCAGCCCTGGCCTTGTGTTATTTGGCATCCTTCAGGCTTTTCTCCCCATTTCATTTCCTCAAGAGTGGCTTCTTGATAACCACTCTTTGGGACTATTTCTGATGAGGCTTCAATGAACGTTAGACGGATAAACTGAAGGACCAGATTCATCTCTCAGGTTCTGTTTCAGGTATTTTCTTGATTTTTTTTCCCCCCTATTTCTTAAGGACATGACATTCAGATACTGTATGGTGTCTGATATGTTTTTAAGTCAGCCACTTTTTATTATCCAATATCTTATCCAGTATCCTTAGACTTTTTAAGAACAAACACGATGCCATGATATGCCAAGTTTATGGCAAATAGTTCTTTTGTAATCACGTTATTGGTTCGAAAATACTATTTTATGCATTTTATGGCATCAAACAGTTATTTTTCAGTTGAATCTGTTGGTTCAGCTGTTAAAATTATGTATTTTGTGACAAGCTGCTAGTAGCAGTGCTGAAATATTCAATTTAAAATAGGTTCTTTGGTAAGTTATCTGCTATTTGTAGACTCAGCAGTGGTTCTTCCTTTGAGTTAGGTGTCTTCTTATACTTGAGTGATTCATAGGTCAGCGGTAAGTGGCTTAACAAAAAAAGGAGAGCTATTGTTAAAGACCACTTCAACAACGGTAATAAAAAAAGTAAGCTGTGGCTCAAGACTTTTGCACAGCACTATACCTGCAATGAATTTTAAGAATCAGCTGTGATAACATTAAAAGAGCAAAGTGGAAGATTTTTCATTAAACATATTGTTACAGCCCTAGCTGGGCCTCCTGAAACTGCCCTTGTGTGGGCGTGGTGTTTTTCTCCACCTCCTCCTCTCTTGCCACTCCTACCCCCTCTGTCTCTCTCACTCTCCTCTCTCCCCAGGACACAGCTGCTCTTGGTTAGCCTCGTTTGCCACCTGAATCCAGTCAGCAATCACCTCTGAGGCTACTTAAGCTGGGGATGAGCTGTGAGCAGGGGGGTGTTCTTGGTGTGTGGTTATCCTGCCTGAAGTGTGGAGTTGTGGAAGCAGTATAGCTGCTTTACGTGAGTAGTGTGGGCTTGTGGGCCTCAGCAGCAGTAAAGCTAGCTGCTGCTAGTGACAGGGTGAGCTTGTGGGCCCCTGGAAGTGCCTCCTCGTGGTGTGGAGTTTTTGTTTGGTTGTTGTGTTCTTTGTTGTTGCAACCTTTTCCTTTTTCTAAGTGCTATTGGTCAAACGGCGTTGCCGGCTCTTTATGTTAAGATTATTTATAATAAAGACTATTTTATTTACTAAAAGCACCTGTCTGTTCTCCTTTCATTCTGTTCTGGACTCATTTGTTACTGGTCCCCTCACTCGCACGCCTAGACCCCTTCGGGGGGAACGTAACACATATGAAGTTATATGCATCCTAAACTAACGTGGAAACATTCATGTTGTATCACCTAAACCTCAGTTGGTCATGAGCTGAGTGACCAACACTCCAATGTTCTTGTTGAGATAAAAACAGAACGGCCCTATAAGTAGAAGTTATACCACCTACAGAAAAGACTGTGTTTCTTTGTCTAGTTTTTGTGTGGCTGTGTGGCTTGTGTTAGGTATGATGCTTGATGATGCTGGCTAATCATCGAAAATATTTCCATCTAAATCTGTATACTTCTACAGAATCTTTGTAAAACTCATCCTGGGTACCACTTTTCTGTAATTATTCATTTTCACCAGCAGATGGCAATGTCGCATCAAACAATTCCTGTTCATACAGGGTAACACTGTCAGAAATAAAGCTATTTCATTCACTCTATAGATACACTGCTTTCTCTTCTGTCTGTTATTCCTCTCCCTTGTCTTATCATTTAAGGTACATATTGACCTATTTCTAGATCATGACAAATGACTGAAAATAGTGTTTGGTGGACCACAAAGAAAGCCACATTTTAAATGTTCTATGTAAAGCTACTGTGGCCACGTTATCATAATAATTTTCGCAATTGCAGCTTATCTAAATGATCCAGCCCAGGAAGCCCATCTTCAACCCTACTAAACCACCAAAACTTTTGTTATTATTCTAGTGAACACCCTCAGTCATGTGCATTATTACATAATCTCCTGGTTCTCTTTCATAGGTGTGGCACAAAATGCATTTCGAAGATAAATCAGACAGGTGCAAACAGCCAAAGAAGTCTGCTCGTTCAGAAGTGTTCAGGGGCGTTTTCCTTTAAATAGAGCCCAATCCTCACCCACCCATCAACCTCCGGCATAATCACGCGGCAGCTCAGAAATAGAACTGCGAGGTGGGAGATCAAACTATCACCTCTTAATTGTACCCTGAGTCTTAAAGATGCTGAGAGCCCATTAGCGCACAAAGAAGTGTGCTGTGTACTGCTCCTGAAACATGCATCAGTATAATGCAGCTGGGAGATGAGTCAGAAGTTAGACAAGTGGAAGAAGCGCCACACTGGCATCCACCTGTGCTGGGACTCACAGAAAAAGATGCAGATTGCAAGGTGTGGTGATGATGGGAAAGAAAGTTTTCTCCTTTCGCAGCTTCTGGAAAGAAGAAAGGGAGAAAACAATGCTAAAAACTTGTAGTGCTTGAAAAAACTGGAGACTTGATGCCATATTTGCAAAAAATAATAAATCTTTTAAAAATATCTAACTTGTTGAATCCTTACAGAGGTCACAAAGATAGTTTTCAATTGGTTGTGAGCTGCAAAAGGTGACACATTGGAGAGTGTAAAATGTTAAGTACAACCCACAAAATGAATATTGATTGTGTCATGTTTTGTCTCAGAAGCTGTAGAAATTAAGAGTCCCTTTTCCCCAGAAGGGTTGGTGGATGTTGTTTTTCTCCAGTGGTGAGGCCTTCTGAGGGTTCCAGGAGAAAAAAGGAAGAGAATGTGAAATTCCCAAATCTGCTTGAGCGCTCCATCAAAGTGCCAATGCATTGATTTTGACCACAGATCTTTTCCACCCAGCTGCATCTATGTGCCCTACCCCAAACACTGCTCTCAAGACCAGTGTCTTGCGGGAGCGTTAGTGCCCCTAAATCCTGTTCAACTCCTGTGGGACATTCGGGGGAAGGAGGAGTAGAGGCCAGTGACCAGCACGGTGTACCCAAATCGACACAGGGATGGGCAGATAGTGGGAGGGGTAGGTTGTGGAGAGGGTAAATGGTGTTGGTGATCAGAAGGAGAAGGTGGGAAGAGGGAAAAGGGTGGGGGTCTGGCCCGTCGAGGTGCGTTCCACTGCCCTCCAGAGGGAACACAGGGGTTTGAAATCAATGTGCTGTTAAGTGCAGCTTAGCTGCGGGATACTCTTTCCAGCATTATCCATGCACCAATGAGTCAAGGCCCTGCTTGTGTGCTGCATATGCAGTCTATGGGTACCAACAGGAGGCCCTTCTACGCCTCCGGTTCTTTTCACCTCCATGCTCTCTGCCAACACTCAACGCTCTTCTCCAAACAGTTGTGGCCCTGCTAACTTGAGACTCATCTCACACCAGGGTCTCACTCCAGCAGACCTGTGAGCATTACATTCATACTGTAGTCAACCTACCCTCCAACCCCACATCCACTGTTGGTGAGCCAGTCCAAAAGAAAGCAATGAACTAAATAAAGCATCATGTTGTGTACATAAAGCACCCTGGGAGAGACAAAAGCACAGTCAAATACTGTCAATGCATATGGATGTTAAACATAAAACAAATTACAGGACAGACATTGGTGCAAAAAGGTGTCACAGTATAATCTAGTACACTTTGTGTCCTTGCCTTTGTGCTCGTGGAGTAATCAGAAAGAAAACTGTGTTGCATCATTTCAGAAACAATTACAAGAAGTAGATGTGACTCCCTTAGACAAATGACATTAACCTCAAGATATTTAAACCAAAACCTTTTGTAAAATAAGAGTGATTAACTAGATCATGAGTGAAAGCATCACAAAACAACAGAGTGGCCATATGAGACTCAAAGAGTCCCCGAGGAATAATTCTGCAGTAATTCTAAGTGGCTTGATAATCATTTAACAGAGGTGACATTTATCAACACATCAAAAGAGGAAATATAGTGTGAAGAGGAATCAAAATTGCTTCTGTCTCAGCCATGACTGTTACTTTTTAAAAGGGGCGGATATAAAATCTTGACCCAGACACACGTCTGCCCGTGGCTGCATTTAGTCAGTGAGAGCAGTAATAGAGTGTGACTGAAGGTGAGGAAACAGCCTCAGGCCTTCATCTGTGTTTAGATGTCAGCCCTCCTTGGGTACAATATCTCCATAGCCTCCTTGGCCTTTCTTACATGGACTCTCAACATGGTCACCAAAGGACAGCCTGAGGGAAGGGCACAGACATGCGACTGTTCACCTACACACACAGACACAAACCCACACGCAGGAAAGGGAACACAAGTTTTACACATTCACTGCAAGACTGTGGTCCTCCTAGGCCTGTATTACTGACACTTCAACAAAACACAGTCAATTACTGAGAATGTAGCTAGCAGTGTTAACAGCTGTAGAGCAGAGCAGTCAATTGTTCAGGCCTTATCCCAATGCGCATATCTCTAAGTTAACACGAGTTGAATTTCTGCAAGCATGCTGCAGAGGTGTCTATTGATTACTGTACTTCTTGCTTGAATGGTTGAGAAAGACACAATCTATCGACTTGTTGTTCTTTAGAGTTGCAGGGAGCTCGCAAGAATCCCCTCCTATTAACTTGTGAAACAAACTGTGAGAGGATCTTTACAAAGCTTCGGCTTAAGATTATACGTGTAGTTTAGACTCGGTCAAAGTGTCTGTATATCATGCCGCTGCTGTTTATACCGCTTCATGGACAAGAGGTTTTATTTCTGAGTGACGATGTTAGAGATTGTGCAGTAACTGCTGAACATGCCGACACATCTTGACAAACGAGGCACTCACCTTTGAGATGGTGTGATAGTCACGACAATAGTTAAAATGGGTGTGGTGTAGTGCAAAAGTCTTTGAAAGGTATCAACCACCATCAGAAATGTGTCTGATCACTCCCAGGTTTATTCTGTAACATCACTCCGAGTGCACGGCCAGTGTCATGAAAAGCAATGTTCAGCAACACAAAAGGACTCTTGCATCGTCCTGACTTCCCTTTTGGCACCTAAAATATGCGTGCAATGTTTCGAGCCATCGTATTATTTTTAGTTCAAGTCAAATTCTTTCTTTTTTTACTATGAAAGCACCATTATGTCAGGCCGTGCAAATTTAAGATGCTTAATTTAATATGCTAGACTTTGCTGACATAAGAAGTTACTCTATGGCTTCTATAAGAGGGGAATGCGATGGCTGAAGTAACTGCTGTTGCCAGTGAGTTACAAATGTACTGCCTTCCTCTTCTATTGTCAGTGTATCTCGGCAACTATCCTTTCGAGAGAGTGTGGAAACTGTGGTCATACGGCTCTAATCTTGACAGCTATTCTCCACATCGCGACAACTGATGAACAGAGGTCAAGACAACATGAAAAGGAGAAGAAAAACATCATCAGATGCACTGAAATACAATTTGCTGACACTCACAAGTGCAAACATTTTTATTCTCTAGGCCCAAACCCCTCCCCCCCAAGAGCCTTTTTCTTACAGCTTTCCTGAGAGGCCGGGGCAATCAAGCACTCTACCTTGTTAGGAGGTGTTAATTGGAGTTAGTCAGACTCCTCACTTTGTCAAGGAGTCTGACAACAGAATTAATTAGAATTCAAGTATGTAAATCAATTCAAATTGGGGTCCTTATGGGGATGGATATGAAGTATTTTCACTGAAGAAAAAACAGGCGCTGAGAACATGAGCCAAGAAGTCTCGGTGTGAATATTATGACTTCTCTTTTTGCGGATTTTAGTTTCACCAATCCACTTTTGGAGAGGCCATAGATGCACAGTATAAATAGAGGTGTTAAGCTGAACGCTGCCCTTAGATGGATGGTTTATGGACTGTTTTCCATTTAGTTTTTTTCTTCTTCGTGTTTTCTAAGTATACACATGCCTCACATGCAGTTGCATTCTTAGGTAAATGATAAAATGTGTGAAAACGCCATGGCAACAACAGTGGAAATGGTAGTACTCCCTCCCCGCTTTGTGTGCTTTTCACCTAATTGAGTCTATGTTGTGAATCATGTCATGTAAAACTTGTAAACCTTATACTTAAATTGCACGTTGCTCACTTGAATTGTGAGCCGCTGTGTTACCTTGTAACACTTATTTGTGGCATGAAAAGGATGGCTCAGCGCTTTTATGCATACGCGCCGTGGATTCTGAGAATTTCAGCTTTACATTTCCATCGGTGAAGCACAAGAAAATACACTACTGTTGCCTTAAAACAACCTCTACTCTATATACCATCCCGTGTCATTAATATTTACTGTTTCCTCTGATTATTACTATTTATTGTCACAGTTGTCTGCATGTGAAATAAAAAAATAATAATTAAAATCCATATTTTTTTAAATAAATCAGACTAAATATAGTTTATTAGTGAGATGGGTCAAATTTTAATCAGCTGAAACATGAAAAGTACAGCTGGAAACGGTGTTCATTGTGTGCCTTATTCGCATGACGATATTTGGTTAAAACTTATGACCTCAATCTATACAAACACAAAATAAGGCAGAATTGTCTTTCACTGGCTTTTGCTCGGTTTGAGAGAACCGGCATGTTCAGATTCACTGTGGATTTTACACACTTTATTATTTTGTTGCAAAGTCAACGATAATTAGGCGTGCTTTATTTTGAAGGCCAGAATTTTCAGCCGTAAAAGGCAGTAGATTGTAAAAAAAATGAGAAACATGCTCTTCAATTGTACTAAAATGTCTTAAATGCAGTGTTTTTATCAAACGCGGGAGCTGTTTCGTCTTAAAATGCACATATAGATTTGTAGTTGCGGCTAGTGAACATCCAAGAGCTGTTACTGATCGCGCTTCGTATAAATAAAACATACTCAGACATTTGAACAGCGCTTCATGAAAAGCTGTTTTATTATCCATTTAATAACACCTCCATGAAGACAATTTGTACAAGATACATCACATTCTAAAGTGCACAAATACTGTACAACAAAAATGACTTAAATATGCATGGGGGACGGGAGGGGGAAAAAAATCACATCTGTCAAAAAAAGTTGCAAAAATAAAGGAATTAATTGGTACATGCTTTTAATTTTAAAAACAACAATCACTATGCATGTTTCTGCTCAGGTATGTGGGAGGGGCTGGCCTGGGAAAAAAACCTTGTGCAGCTTGCTTGGGGGGAACACTAAGCTTTGGCACCTTTAGAGAAAAGAGAAAAAAGACATTAACAAGGAATGGAGATCACTCAATAAAAACGAAAGATTTATATTTAGTTTAAATAAATAGAGTCTTAGGGGCTTGTGTAGAATGCATAATAACCCATGCCTTTTGGGTTGTCCTTGTTGTACTCCTCCGTGGTCAAGTCCTCACACTTGATGGTTGGGGAGTTCTCTGTGCTTGAGCCCCCTGGGGACATCCTGCGCCTCTTGCACACCATGGAGTACACACCAGAATCAGCAGAGTCCACTGATTTCAGTGAGTGGGACGTTTCAATCCAGGTTGAGGTGGGTGGCGCGTTCTCCTCAGGCAGCTTTTCCTTAGTTGCCCCCAGCTGGTCCTCCGGGAAGGCTGGGGGGCTTGGACGAGGGGACCAGGGAAGGCCTGTGGTCATTTTGCGCTGGTAAGAGCTTCTGGTTCCCCAGCCTGCAGCCATGGAAGCGAAGGCCGAGTCTGGGTAGTAGCTGAGAGCATGGGATGTCTGCAGGGACAGGGGCTTAATGCCGTACGACAGCAGGCTACTTGTGGAATAGTCATTCTCGTATGACAGATCCAACTTGTTGGAGCCCGGCTGCTGAACTGGGGGGACAAACCAGCGCTGGGCAGAGGCAGCTGCACTGGCATCCTCACTCTGCGGGGAGAGAAGGCTGTTGGTTTGGGGAACGGCGCGTTCGCCAGGGTAGAATCGGTTCTGAGGCAGGTTGTTGACAAACTGGTCCTGAAAGAAAGGCTGCATGGCATAGCGGGCTCCGGGCACAATCTGGGTAGAGCGCGGCGAGTCTGTAGGAGATGGAGTCAGCCTGTCACTCTCTGGAGCTGTGTACATCCTGTTTAGCAAATAAAGAAAACAAATACAAAAATGAACTGCAATTGGCTACTACTGGTTTTGAACAAACAACAAATAAGGGCACCACACAAAGAAAACCAAAAACCACATTGCTTTGAATGCAAAACACGTACGAGTCATAGTTGTCCCGGAAGCCTTTTGCAAATGGGTTGTGATCTATCTTTAGCTGTGTAATCTGAAAGAAAGACGAAAGCTTGTATTAATAATATGCATCTTTGGGTAAACAATTACATTACAAGACTGAAAAACAATATTAAAGATGGCGGTTTTTAAAACAAAATTTAGGATCAAATCATTTTAATTTGTTGTATCAGAAAGGGAAAAAAATAAAAAGACTAATCGTGTGCTTACATCTGTGTTCTGATAAGCTGTGACAGCTATAAACTGGTTTTCTGGGAAGGTGAAGGTCTGAGTTCTGGCCTCATTGCTCATGTCCTCCACTCCATCTTCTGTCACCTCCACAATGTGCAACCGCGGCTGATATTTATGAAGTGACTGCAAGACTATCATCTGAAAATGAGAAGTGGTTGATAAGTGCAACGCTATGCATGCTGATACATATGACTGCAGCTGCAAGTCTTTATGATTCAGTGGAAAGGGGAACTCGTTCACAAATATTAGTCAAAGACTGGAAATATTCTGGAAATGTAGCCAAGCATTTGCAGCTGATGATAAAAATAAATAAATAAATAAATAAATAAAGCAAAAGTATTTGAAACACTCTATTTCACAAAAAAAAGAAGAAGAAAAAGAGAAATTCAGCCATATCTAAAAACTATATCTAACCTGTGTGTTGTTGTTGTTGGCTCCTTTATTGTTGGTCAGCTTCAACTTGCTAAAAGAGATTTCTTGCCTCATCCAGTGAGCACCGGTATTTGGGGATTCAGGATGAACATACACCTTGTTACCTAAAATTAAAAAAATTAAAAAATCAATAGACTTTTAGTAACATGACTAACTGAAAGAATATAAACATGGGTCTGTGCAAAACTGCAAAAAATATTAAAAAGCACATGCAGCTATTTTGTATTTGTTTCTTTTTTCAGAAGCAATAATTCTTCTAATCATACTAGGCCTGTGTTACAGTAAAATCAAATAAATCCATAAAATGTGACTAAAATGAAAACATGCCTGTAACTGTAATTTTAAAATATTAAATAACTTTCAATAACTGACAGTAGTTCTGATGATGAGGATGATTTTATGAATCCTTCCCTATTTATTTGAACCAAAACTGACACTTGAAAAACGAATGCTTCCCTCATATTTTCTCACATCTCTATTCAACTTTTACATTTTAAAATGAAGGTGCTGTTTTTTCATGTATTTAAAAGTTTTAACTGTTAAATATAGCACTTATTTAAAAGCCACATTTATCGAGTAATTTCACACCTTACAGGCTCACGGCAAGGACGTGGCCATTTAAATTAAACTGCACCGAAGGTGATATGTTGCTGCGTTAAAACACTGGAAACTCCCTTTAAAAAATACGCTTCACAAAAATGATCGATTTTTTTTCTTGTCAGTAAAAGCTTATTTATTTATTTTTTTTAATATAAGGGTTTGTTTGTTTGTTTGTTTGTTTAAAAAAAGCCTTGTGGCTAAATAGCATCTGTTGCATCGTTTCTAAAAAGCTTTGTCATTTCTTTTTTGATTCTTTAAAGAAAATATTCACTAAAACAAAATACAATTTAAATACTCGTAAAACTTTGCATTACTCACCTTGCATATTATTGTCTGCTTTTCCACAAGTGACCCACTTTCCGCCCTGAAAGCGCCAGTGATTCGGGTCAGCCAAAACAATTTCCACAAAGACATTGTAATGCGCTGTGAGGTTGAGTCCAGTGATGTTGAAACTGAGGAATGGAAACATCCGTCTGGGGGCAAAAAAAATACAACAACAGGAAAAATTCGTTAGCTTTTAGTGCAAAAGACACAAAATTGCAAAGCAAAACTTTATCGATGAACGTCTTCACGGGTTGAATTTGCCAGAATTATTTAATCGTGCTCGTTTTTGTTTTTTTGCAGATTTAAATGTACACATTTTTTGTTAGTGCCATGATTGTCCTGATGCGTAATTGGGCAGTAAAACTCCCCCCAAACTAAAACTGAAACCCTGCCACCCCCGACGTGTTGGGTCGGGGGTGGGAGAATAATTAAAATTTTGCGCCTGCATAAAATGTTACAAAAAATGAACAGCCATTCTTGTAAATAAAATAAAATATAATAAAATACTTTATGGAGCAGATGCAAGTAAACACGACTTTAATGTTTAATTTGCTGTATTGTTAAATCCGTCCTTTTTAACCAAACGTGCTTACCTGCCCTGCTTAGTGATGATCATCTCGGTCTGGTGCCGGTGGAATTTCAACCACAGAGGTCGGTTGCACAGATAGACCTGCGCTCTGGCTCCGGCGGCAGACCCCGGCAGAGACATGGAGCCAATACCCGTCCCTGTCCCGGGATAGGAGGGATACAAACAGCCCGGACCCTGACTGAACTGATACCCTCCGCTGCTAAACTGGCTCCGACCCGTACACACGGAGGAAGAGGAGAAGCCTGTCGGCGGCAGGACGGATCCGTAATGTAGTGAAGCCGGGTACCTGGAGCTGCTTGACCCGGTGTACACCGACCCGGTCTGTCCTGCGTAAGGAAAGAGTGAACAGGGGCTTGCCATGTCTGAACTCGCCTGGGACGACGAGATGAAGTATCTGTCAGAGCCAAGTTCATCTATGTTGTACCGGCGACCGTTCGTCAAATCGTCCTCACCCAGCACCGGGGAGCCTTTCCTCCCATCGGGCCCGGCTTTAGTGAAAGTGTCCCCCTCTCCCTCGCCAAGCATCCCGTTTCCCACCCCGCTCAGATACTTCTTAGGAGCGTTGCTGGACTCTGATTCCGTCCGGTCTACGTCTTGATATTCAAGCTGCGACGATGGCCTGGGGCTGTTGTTAGCGCTGTCCGACGAGGACAGATTGTAAAAGGTCTTGGGTAAGTTGATATTAGCGCTGGGAAGGATGTTCTCTAACTGCATTGTTTTCAAATCTTGCAATAAATAAAGAATTTCAAGAGTCCAGGGTGAATCTCAGCCAAGGAGGTGCCACAGTCGCCCTGGTTGTCTCTGTCTCTGCAGCCTCCCTCCCTTACGAATGACGGGAGGTTGAACCCTCTCCGCACCTACAGATTTTCAGATGAGATTATTGCCTGGGTAGGGGATGTTCAGCGCCTCTTATAAGACGACTTATAAGAGAGCTGAACCTCTCTGTTAGGGGAGGAGCTCTTGAGAAAGCATGAGGGGGAACCAGCCCTCTCCATAGCCAATAGCCGCACTACTCTAATTCAATTAGAAAGTGTGCGGTAGGAAGAATACGAGAGAAAGAAGAGAAAGTTTATTTTATTTATTTATTTGTCTTTTATCCCTTCGCGGCAGTAGATGTGACTCATACGGAACAATGTCTTCACGCAATTTCGTGCCGTTTCACTATAAAAACAATAATAAAAATCAGTGCACGAAAACATATTGTTTGCTGTACAAACAACGCTGAAGAGGAGAAGCTTTATTTCTGCACAAACAGAAACTGACAGCGTTTGGTCGCATTTCACAAGTTTTGCATCTCCAGTCACTCGCGGAAAATCGCTTCTGATCAGCCATCACCGATCGGCACAGAGACAAAATACATATTCAGATATAAAGAGTCACGTTACGGTCATTTGTACTTATCTGTAAATACAAATCAACAGCCCGTGAAAACTACCCTACTGAGAAAAAAGAAAAAAGAAATCGCATGTGCACCATATAAACTATAATTGGACTCCTGCGCCCCTTCAACCGGTGCCTCTTCAGTTGGTTAAAAAAAACTGTCAAAACCAACTGAAAAACAAGACAGAAAAAACGTTTTTTTAAAATGTTTCGAGTATTATCAGTGAGCAGTTACTGCAAATAAGCACCTCCTTTTTATTAGATTATGCGAAAAATAAAATTATGGTGCTGTAGCTTTAGACACCTTCACAAATTTAAAATATATAAATGCAAACACATTTTTAAAAAGCATCATTTAAAACCTTTGCTATTTTTGTGCTTGTTTTTTTCATGCACTACAGCAGGTTTAAAATTATAGTTCAGTAGTTGCATAATTGCATGCATCAAACTACAATGAGGCCCATTTTATTTCATGCATTAAAGCAGTCTGCTAAATAGCAAATGAGAAAACAGGAAGGAAAAATAAGTCGGTTGCTTAATTTGATCTGCACATTAAAAAAACAAAAAATGAAATTGCTCAAATCAGGTTCTGTTGATTTTGAATATTTAAATACACATTCATAGTGACAGTGTACAGCATTTATTAAAGCAACCCAAAAACAAAAAACGTCCCTTTTTTTCTTACTTCTTGCATCTGTTGGTAGAGTTCAGAACAGATGAAGCAGTGTTTAAAATGGTGATAAATCTCTCCTAACTCCAATAACCTCCAGTTCCAGCAGGGAATGCCCAAATGGAGGACTAACACATAACACTGCAAAAAAAGAAGGAAGAAAATCTGCATGCATGCTTGCAAAATACAGGCGAAACCAACAAAATGAAAACAATAGAACCGCACTTGTTTGGTGACAAATAAAAATAAACAAGTGAAAAACGAAACTTTTTTTCGAATATAAAGTGACTGAAAATTGTGAAAGTCTCTCTCTCTCTCTCTCTCTCTCACACACACACACACACACACACACACGTACTGAAACATATGAGTGTGACACACGAAAATCTCCCGAAACCAGAAATAATCAAAGAAACGTGTCTCACAACAAACGCCGTACTGTATCCAGGCCTAATGATAAAGGGGGATCTGAGCAGTGTCACGGGGACAGCGCTCTCTAGTGACCGATCAAAACACTGGGCAACGGCTGCACGACTCCTCATATTGAAGTAAAACAACGCAGATTGGTATGCAGGCCGCTGACTCTCAGATTTTCCACTTGTTTCTCACTTTACATCAGCTCGGTGTTTGCATCTGTCTCTCTGTGTGTGTGTGTGAGTGTGTGCGTGTGTTTGTGCTCGTGTGCCGGCAGTTTGTGCATGTGTGAGTCTTAAAGAAAGCTGGAGGGGGAGTATGGGGTGAGATGAATTTGGGGAAAATGGGGATACAAATCTGTGAAAAGCTGAGGGAGAATCTCGGCTGGAGGCAGATTGGCTCGTGTCATAAATGGGACAGTAAAGCTGGCTACTGGTCCATCAGGGGACCAGAGCTACATGCATACAGCGTACAATCTGTCAATCAAGATTGAGAGTCTTTCCTGGACTGAGACAGAAACAGCAAGTAAAAAAAAAATGACAACTGAGATCAAACATTTCTCAACTGATGAATGATGCTGAAAGCGTTTTTATTATTTATTCTGACCTGTTTCCCAACAGAGAATCTCACTTATCAGCATAAGTAACTCCTGATTTTCACCTTCCTTTTTATTCTCTCTGCAACAAATAAAATACTTCTGGGAAACCTGTTTAAAAAAAAAAAAAAAAAAAAAAAAAAGATGGCAGTGAATATTTTGGGGTTTTGAGAAACGTGGTTACTGTAAGTCGTTAATTTCACGTGAACAGAAACCAGTCGTGAATGTTCAGTTATGTGTTTTTTCCACAGAGCTGAACTGAAGCCAGTTGGATGCGGCGTGAGGATCATTTATCCAGAATGAAACACTTTTAAGTCTATGTCCTTGGTCTCTGTGTTTCCTGCTGCCTTGTTGCACTGCTGCTGGAGGTTAATGCAATAGTTAGAGAGTTCTGGTTCAGAGGAAGCTGCATTTGTATTTGAAACATTGTCCAGCATTTTATAGCTGAGCTGTCAACACCTCATTGCTAAAGCCTTGCCATAGCATTTCTCAGTTACAGGGCCTAGTATAGTCAGCAAATTACTGATTACTGTTAAAGTTAAAACTGATTTAGTATGAAATTTTGTTTTCATGGCACCTGCACAAGCCCAGACTCTCGATCCTTTATAATCTGTCATTAAAATACGTGTAATCTCCTTTGTATTAATTTCTTCACAGCCAGTCATTGCACTTTACAGCTTTAATTCAGAGATGATTACAAGCCCGTTGAGAGAAAATCCTGGTAAAACAGCCACGATCTTATTGTTTTAATGGCTGTTTTTCTAAAGCATGTCGGTTTTTCCTACGTGACCCCAAAGACGTGGTTGCCATTTGAAAACTAGAAAACAAAATAAACTTGATTTATAGGCCGCCTATAAATAAACTAATGCCAAATGAGGTGGATGTGTAGATCTTACTCATAAAGGAGCTCCCACTTGTGACCTGTCAGCATGTTTCTTGACCACCTATAAAAGTCCAAGTGTGTCTGAGATGACCCTCTTTGGCCTCAGGCCAGGGCCCGCGCGACAGGGGAAGGGAAGTCCTACCATATTGTTGTCAGAGTAGATCATCAACACAGCACATGAAAGGAGTACATTCCAGGTTTTATGGGCTAAGGTGGCTGCTGAAGCCTTTGCTCGGGAGTGAATTCATGTACCCCATTGCAAGGATTAATAACGCAAGTCTCATTAGAGATCCTCGCTACCGAGACCCCTGGAGGGAGGGGTGCTGGGAAAAGAACCGACTGCAATGTGCACCATGCCAGTGCTGCGCTCCTCCGCAAATCATCATCCTCAAGAACATTTTTATTGGAAAGAATTTATTTCACAAGTTTATCAAAGATGTCCTCCAGTATATTTTCCAGCGTCCAGGGATTGTGAACATTTAATCAAAGCAGTAGTCTTTACGCAGGGACAGCTTATGTTACAGACACGCTGCTGTCTTCAAAGATGCAAAGGTGACAGCTTCATGAATTTCCATTTGGCTGCATATTGCGCTCATCAATTACTTTGTCTCTTCCTTATTTTGCTGCCTTGGCCATTTTTCTTCAACATTTAAACAGCCCTTCAGTTTGAGAAACATTTGTATGAAAAAAGAGCTTTGCATTTTTGTATGCACACAAAAGAACCTCGGAGTGAATATGTAAAATACATTCATGTTTGATGCCATTCCAGCAGAACAAATGATTGTGAAATGGAAATTTTCTCCAGCTGTAACCAGTCAGAGTGATGACCCATGGGACTCCCGTCTTTGTATACAGCATGTTTGAATTCCTCAAAATGCATTAAAATAGACTGCATATAACCATCGGATGCCACTTTGCGTCATCTCGACAGATCAGTCCCGATGTGAGCGCGCTGCTGCATGCGTGCATGCATGCGTGCATGCATGCATATATGCGTGTGCCTGTTTTGTGTGTGACCGTCCTGCTGAAGGAGCGGTGGATTACTGCACAAATGTATCTAGGGAGATGTGAGCCCGATACTTTAGTGTTGTGCAGGTTTTCAGGGGGCAATGATAATCCACTGTGTTAAGACAAATCTTAGAGAAATAATGTATACTGGTTACATTCAGTGAAATAGGATTGAAGCTGCTCTGCTACATATGATCCCCCAAGGTATGATAACATGATTTTTGGATTACTGCATTATAGGAAGTGTCGCCCAGGGCCTGTGGGGAATGCAGCAGGTACAATTATGGAGGCAGGGTGAATTTAAGACATCAGTGTGTATTTTCAAATAAATCATCTCTATCTTATTTGTAGCACTTCTAAAGCTGGCAAAAAGACTGAAAGTTGTTTTTTTTTAAAAGACATATGTTTATATTTCTTTCATGTCTGGAGTTTTTCTAATGCCACTAAAGTAATTACCACCAACACTCAGTTTACTATGAATCACTGAAGTGAATTTGACACATCCACCCTTTTCACTTTCGCTCACTGCGTCATCACGGGCAGAACATGCAGCCAACAACACCAAAAGTGGATGGCAGTCCACTGGCCCTAGTCTCACCCTCAGCCCCATTTTAGCATCAACCTTTGTTGACCCACTTCTCGGAGCCCATCCTCCTGAAACACTAGAGGAATTGACATAAGGGACCCAAAGCAAATAGCAGGTGCTAAAAGTTTGACAGCGTAGACTGGATATATGCGTTCCCTGGAACGTGAGGTGTAAGGGAGGGTGGTGGAGTTGTATCGACTCCGCGTTAAGCTTCCAAGACAACACGCCCTCTCTGACAGACATGCTCTCCCGGTCGAGGCTGGGGTGCGCTGGGGTGGGGAGGGGAAGACTGTCCCACACTTGAGCTTCATCAACCAACCGGCGAACGGCCACCAAGACGGAGCCACTCCACCCTGCTCACCCCTTGGTTCTCTGTCCCTTCCCATAGCACTATTACTGCCAAACAAGCTGGGCTTTTATCACATTGCTAACCCTGACTCAGAAACTGCATTTCAGGAGGACTCTGTATTTTTTTTCTCATCTTGATTTTTTTTTTTTGGACAGGGAACACAAACAGATTTACACCACAGGAGTATTCTGCTGCTGTTCCTGCCTCAATGTGGTTAAATCAGTGAGTCAGAAGTGAGAAGAGTTTTAACACTTCTCTCTCCCGGTATGAAAGCTTCTAGAGCGACACAGAGGAAAGCCCTAACTGACTTACTGTCTACCAACCGGAGGCATATGCTAGTGGGGGGGAGGTTATGGAGACATGAATAATGGTTTAAGGTTGACCCCCCCAGTGAAACAGGCATGTTGCCTTGGCATCTTCTATCTTCTCTTGGGGTTAGGGGCTACATTCACAGTGCTCGAGGCCCCTCAGATCCCCCTTTGTGTCAATAAAAAACAAAAACAAATAAAAAAAACATTATTCTATCCATCTTTAAAGCATATTTTTTATGAATATACGTCAGTATAATGATTTCTTTTTATTGATCTGTCTACAAAAACTAACTGATAAATTGCCAAATTATTCAGTGAAAAGCCTCCTATCTCTGCTCTGGAGAAAAGCATCCAGCAGCCATTAGATGTAATTACGGACCACAGAATGGTTTTGTATTAAAACATTTGCAGCAATTTGGCAGCTGTATAATTTAGATGTACTGGATCATGCCATGCACATACATGAAAACACACAAGCGTGCATGCTCACACACAATCATATACACTCGCCGGCGCGTATGCGCACACGCTCATATATGCACACACAGAGGGACCTCAGTGCAGCGGACACCCTCAATATTGAACCCAGACCCAGGCCCGGTCTCTGTATTTACATGTAAATGGTCTACAACAATCTGCGGCCCTGTTCGTCTGCTCTGTCCCTACAGCCGTCTGGGCCTAGGGAAGAGAGCTGCTAGTCAGATGGGGGGACCACATCAGATGGGCTCCCGTGGTTATGGAGCCAAACGCTCCAAAGAGAGAGGGAAAAGGCTGCCTGCCTGGCAGCCACTGAAACAGCAGGGACTCCCACATAGCATGGAAGTGGTCCATGGTCTGGTCTCCTTCTCTTACTGGAAAACAGGGGAGTGACATGAAGTACGAAAGCAAAAAACCCCAAAACAAAACAAAAAAAGCCCGTCCTGTTCTTGAACTAAACACCAGGGTAGGTGTCTTTTATGTTTGAGAAAGCTACTGTAGTTTCTGGGGGATAAAACCCCCAAAACGTAGCTGGGACAGTGAATACAGGTATTCTAGAAAAGGATTGAGAACCTGGTCTCTTTCTTGTGGGTAGAGGTGTCATATTTGACAAGTGTATAAGTGGATGTGGAGGGGTGGGTGTCAATGATAAGAAATTACGAACAGCAGTGTGCATGAATATCCAAGTCACATGGTGGTGGGAAGGAGCCTGCCTGTATTTGTTCCTTATGATCGTCTGTCGAGTGTTTGCGTGTCCTTCTGTGCTGGCGGGTCAGATACGGTGGAGGTCTAGACACATGGACCAAACATTCTGTCTGACGGGGAGCGCTTGTTTCGAGGTTCATCTGACTGTTGTAGACCTTGATAGAACAGACCAGCCGAGACAGGCTGGACCCATACCCAGTGTTAATGGTCCAGACTTTGTTTGAAAAATCTGGTGTCTGCTGAGCGAATGGAGCCTCAAGTAAATGCAGACTTTTAGCTCTTCTTTCTTTTATCAGTGTTCAATGAATTAGCAGTAAAGTGAATGGAGAAACACTGATCTTGCAACAGTTTAAAAAAAAGAAAAGGAAGCAGTGTTTCTGACTTAGTTTGCAAATATTTAGTGATTCAACTGAGTACCTACTCTGAGAAGGCATGCACCTACTTTCATGCCAACCCGATATCACGGCAAAAGGTGTAATAGACGCCGGTCCACCGTGTCCAAAACGTGAAATGGACTCGGTGGACCAGCGTTTTGCTGTGATACTGGGTTGTTCCTGCAGCAGAAAACACAGTGACAATGATCGACAGAAATGAATCCCATTTCATTTCACTGTCTTTGAGCATTTGATAAAGTAGTACTGAACTTTAACCTACCCAGCTGTATATACAATGGAGAGTGGGTCTACTAAATGTTAATTAGTTAGCTTTAGAAGTGCTGAAAGCTGATTTTATTACTTTCTGCCGGAGCAAAGCTTCGCTAACTTGACACAGTTTCTAACTACACTTATAATGGTTTCATCAACATCTCAGCAAGAAAGTGAATAATCAGATTTCCCCCAACTGGTGAGCTGCAACAAATTTCAAAGTAATAATTTTTCCCCGAATGTTTTTACCTACTTCATTGTCTTTGTTTTTTAATTATCAGATAATGAGATCACAAATGTAATCAAGCAGACACAAACACGCAACACTCCAGGGAAGCACATTTTTGGTTGGCAAAACCCACTAACTGTCCTAGACATCTGTGACGAGTGCACAAAGGGGATCCCCAATCAGGGCTAATGTTTGATTCAAAATGAAATGATATGGCAGAGGAGGGAACTGGACTAATACCTTCCACCCCTGGTAAAATAATGTCCCCCCACCTCCTCAGCAGTGCAACCAACGATCACACCTTTAGCGTAGAGGCAGACAAAGGGGAGCCCCAGGCTGATGTGGTCTTCATATATATATGTGTGTGAGAGTGTGTGTGTGTGGGTCTACGTGTGTTTCTGGTGTGTGTGTGTGTATATGAGAATAGCTGTGTGGGGGACAATGCAACACGTTAAACCAATGTGGGAGGTGTGAAGACAGGGGATCTGCTGCAGTCAAAATGAACAAAGAAGAGAGCTGCTTTTTTTCCTTGTTTTTGTGTTTTGTGCAGTTGCAATTAATTGTGTTTTTTGTTAGGCTTTTGGGGGTTTTGCTGTTTGCCTGTTGAGCTGTCAGAAATGTTAAGGGGCTGATCGTGGAAACTAGTCACAGTGTATCACAACCCTTTTACTAATCCTTCAACAAACCCCCTAAAAAAGAATCTCAGCCTAATAAAATACCTAACAAAAAAGAGGTGCAAGTGACAGAGGACAAATCAGTGTCTGACAACTTTGACCTTTTCAGTTATTCTTTTGAAGAGAGCAGTAAGTGTAGGTGTTGGTGGGATGGAGCTATGGTTTCTTTCACCTGTGTGGTTAGCGGTGGTTGGTAGTGACTCACACAGAGCAGGGGGAGGATTTGAGTGGGTGGGCTCGTACGATGGTAAAGCTATTTTTTTCTTTCACTTTCTCAAGTGGCTTTCACTAAATTTAATTGAACCCAACTGAGGTGGAGATGCATTTTGAAATTAAAATGTATATGAATGTATATACAATCATTTTGAGCAAGGTCTGGGGTCAACTTTCAGTACTGACTACCAAAGACAAGCAAACAGCTCTGCAAACTCGCTAAAATCCTTTTTTCTCATCCACAATCTTAAAACATGCTTTCTCTTTAAAGTACTAAACAGAAGTCATTACCCAGCCCTCATTTCTCTATTGCTTATATATATATTTCTTCCATGTCTTCCAGTCTTTCAAGCATAAAAAGCAGCCTAACTCAAGGAATGGACCAGTGTCTACATATAAAAAACAATTTAGCAAAGAACCACTTTGAAATGATATATTTAGGCGCTTTATTACTAGCAGTCTGTCGCAAAAACACAGTTTAATCTCTGAAAAACGCCAAAGATAACATAGTTTTCACTTTCATTTTCATTTTCCATAGCTGAAAACATGTCATATCTCAGTACGGTGTGCAGTGTGTTCTTAAAAAATGAGGAAACCGACTAAGTGTAGGCGTCCTAACTCTTCTGTCGATCCGTCTACTGTTTACCAAAGTCTCATCAGAAATGGTCAGTGAAAGGTTGGCTGCCAAGAAGTCATTCTTAAGGCAGGGTATGCCAAAAACACAAGAGCTGGACTGAAAGTCAATTGCAATGGGTCTGATTAATCAAAATTTGAATTGTTTGGTTCACATTGTCATCAATATCTACTGAGTAGGCCAGGAGAGTTACAACAGTGAGCGTCTATAGCCATCTGTAACACGGTGGAGGCTCTGTCTTGGTTTGGGACTACATTTCAGTCACTACTGTTGGGATATTGTCAAAATGATGGAATTATGAACACAAAAAAGTAGCATTAGATCTTGATCCAGAGTTAGGGATGGAAATTGATAGGAATTTAGCCATTCAGATTCCATTATCAATATCACTTTTCAGTTCAATTCCATATTGATACTTTTATCGATTCTCATTAGTTTCTCACCGGCTCCGCTTCGAGCATCACCACCATCGCTAAACAACATATCAAAGAGATTATATCCATGCCAATTAATTGAATGCTGTTGGTCAAATGTTTGTGCAGAATGGAGGTACTTCCCCTCTCTGCTGTGATCGTTATTGGGGTCATTACTCAAAAAGAGTCATGTATTACACAGAACACTTTTTTAAAAGTGCAGTACCTTACTTAATTACTCCCAGGAGAAAGTACTTTGTTATACTGCTCTTTACATTGCTTTTACAGTTCTCTGTGAAATGTACTAAGACGTAATATAAACCTATAAGCTACAGTCTCATGCACAAACACAAACACATATCCCTATCCTATGATCATATGTATCCCATACATATGATCTTTCTCTTAGTATTTAAGTATAAACACAAAGCCAACAGCACAAAGAAAAGATGAAAACTAACACAAAGAGACTTTAAAGTGATCGCACATTGATTCTGCTTTTGCTGCACTGTTTTTGTTACCTGATGAAGTTTAGGGTCTGGTTGCTGGGCTGGGGTTGGGATTCACTCAGCTTTAACATCACTCTGGGATCTTGGCTTGCATAGCGTTAACATGCTGTCTGTGCAGATGCCTGCAAAGAGCTTAAGTTGTGTTAGCAGCATAGCATAGCTGTTTCTGTTCTGAATGCAGTTTGCACCATTTTTTACCATCTCATCCTTTTGTGCAATAAAAATAAAAGTACTGTCCATATCCACGCCTTAGTCATAGATCAGCCTCCCCAGAGCCCGGACTTCAACATTACTATAGTGGCATCATCTTGATAGAGAATGAAACAAAAAGCAGCCATCCTCCAAAGAAGAGCTTTAAATGTCCTTGAATGTCACACAAAATATTGATATTCAAGCTCATTAAAATTCTACAAGCTCTGTTTTTGCCTCATATATTATATATGTATATTTGCACGTTTTAATAAATTGCTACACCGGAGATGAGGGGCGGTTCAAGACTTTTGCACAGCACAGTATGCTTAATTCCCCTTTTGTGTTTGGCTAGCTCCAGTAGTGTGTCAGAATGTAATGAGTTGACTGTTGCACGGTACTGCAAAACAAAGCCATAACTTTGTTACACCAGCATTTAAGGCAGTCTGATCTACTCTTAATCATAATTTTTATACAGAATTGTATTACGTAGGCAGAATCATCAGCACTGTAAGAAAAGCCACTTTTCATATAATAATTTAACAATTTCTCAGTGCTTCAGCTCAGTATGCCTTGTTCACAGCAGTCACTTTGACTTGTCACAGCAGAACATGTGTTACTAATAATATGAAAAATGTGTCAGCTGTATTCAAGTTTCCGAATTAAAGCATGAAGATAAAACAGCGAGCCAGAATTCACAATACCGGGACCCTAAAACTAAAGAAGCTGACTGAAACCTGTGATTCTTCTACTAAGGCACGCAAATACGTCAAATTGAAATAATGATTTATCGTTTGCATTCTTTTTTGTCATTTGTTGCACTGTTTATGTGAGTTAAACCTAAATTTCTCACAACTCTAGTGGATTTACATCATTGTCTGGCTTGCTAAAAGATCCCTGCTTCAGGTGCATGCTTTGAGGCTGAATTTGACGTCTCATCACTCCGTGAGAAAGACTACCGAAGCGCATTTCACAAGATTTCACACTCATTTCTGTCAAAATGCTCAGAGCTAGCAGAATGCAGTAATTTAAACAGTGTCAAGAAGGATGTAAAGCATAACAATGTATCTTTTTTTTCTCATGAGTTGGCTCTGGGACCATAGTAAATAGCAGAAACATGAAGGGGAAGAACTACAAATTAGCCGCTATATTTAACAGATGCAACAAAAACGCAACTCTTCCAAACAAGAGTGCCAGGAATACACTGTGCCAGGTAAACATAAGTAAAACCTAAATCTCAAACAGAAAAAGACCCGGGCTAGTAGTGTTTATAATGTGACTGCTGATAGAAGTAACAGAGAAGATGTGAGAATACCAGGAAAATGAGGGTTTTAATGATTACAATGAAACCCGGGAGCTTTCTTTGATTTAATCATCGGGTCCATCAAAGGTGCAAATGGGAAACCAGCAGCTACCAACCTGCATAAACTACTGCTTTAACTTTAAATAATGCAAGTTTTATTCATTTAAAGAGACAGAGTCAAGTCATGTTTGGTTATTTGTCTCCATGTAACTTCTTTGACCTTTCATTTAATATTGGGGCTATCTAAAGAATAAGGCTGTAGAAGCATCAGCTCTGAGTGTATGTTGATAGGAAACATTCTTGTGGAAGTATCACACCAGCAGTGTCATCATTGTACTCATTACTACTGTGACAGTTAGCGGCCAGTGCTCGTCGGTCACACAAAACACATCTTTGAACTTGGAGCTTACATGTCATGGTCATCACACATCTAGCCAAGTTTACAAAGCTCAAAAATAACTGAACTGTAAAGTTCTTATAAACTTTTATATGGGAGCAATTGAAAACATCTTTACTGGAAACTGGTGTAGGATGTGTGTGGCCAAAAAAGGGAAAGCTCAGCAGTAGCTGATTAAAATCACTCCGAATAATACCAGCACCTACTAAACCTGAACGTTAATGAGGCGAGGTACATTTAGGTCTATTATTTGTTGGACAATGAGCTGATTTTTGTAGTTTTGCCCCTCTACACCACTGTGTATATGTGATTAAAAACCTGGGCTAGACCCGGATAATTTCCTAAAACAAAATGAAAACGCAAGATAAAGAAATTTTATATTCTTCACTGGCCAAACCAATCACCAGATCTCATCATAGTATGCTTTTCAAATATTAAATATGAAACTGAGTGTAGACCTACAAACGTGCAGCAGCTCAAGGTGGCTACAGAAAAGTGATGTTCATGGATTCTAGACAAAAATTTTTGCAACTTCTAATGCTAATGTTTTCTTTTTTCTAAACCTCTTAAAGTCTGCACTTCAATCATAAATTGATTGTTTAATTTAAAATGCCCTGCAGTGGTTTACAAAGGCAAACCTACAACTACCGAAGTGTCAACAATGCAACATCATAAGTGAAAGAAAATATTTTACACATCCACACACAAACTCACAAGGTTAAACCAATAGCAGCTACACTTTCACAGCTGGCATAGAAGGCTGAAGGCCATCGTGCACTCGTGACATTTTACCAGTCTTGGCAGAGCTGACATGAGTGGGGGGTTCAACACAATAGGTAAACAAGCATCAAGCAACTCATGCCAGTTAACAATGTTCCACAATCTGCTCTTTGCAGCTCTCTGATTCCTTCAAAACACTGTGTCACTTGTTCCTAGGCTCTAACCCTGAACGTAACGAGCTTAATCGCAACTCCTACTGTAGGAAAAAGAGTGTGTTTTTGAGTGCATGTGTGTGTGTGGCGTACGTGTGTGTGATGCTGCAGCCTGCTGGCCTTCCTCCCTGCCGAGGCCAGAAGGCATGCTCCCCAAGTCCTGCCAGCTTCTCCACAGTCTGGGGCCACTGATGTCAGAATGGCAGGAGCTTGTAGGCGGCTGCTATTAGTGAGTCCTCTTCACGCCGGATTCTGGAGTTCCATAAGCTGGTTGTGTAACTTGTTTCTTGTGGGACAGGAGGGGGGGGGCAATGTGTGCGTTACTCTGTGCATTCAAGAGGAGGGGAGGCATGACGAGTTGGGGGCTAACTTTTGGCTCTACGCTGAGTAGTGTAAGTGGACATTTAGCCGCAGAAAAGTCACGGCTTTAAGCTAGCGTGAATGAGTCATTTAGGGAATCCTGAACTAAATATGAGTAAAATGAGCATTTTAAAATGAAAGAAAAATTTTGATTTCGATGACAACACCTCTGAACAGCCGTCCTCCCCGTGTCTGTGTTTATGGTTCAGTCCTGTCTCCTGTATAGTTCAGCAGCAGGGGCGAACCATCACATTTGGTGCCCAGCGTGGGGGCGGTTGGTGAGCTGTCGAGCTCCAACTATCCCATGGAGCTTTTCTTCTGTCTTTTCAGTACAATTTTGACTAACCTCATTTGCATCTGCTAATTAGATCCTGTTAGCATAATTCATACACATGACACCCTTTTGAAGCTAATGAATAGATACATCTCCAGACAACTCGCAAAGAGCATTTAATGAGACCCAACTTACTCAAGAATGCTTGTTACTGTGAAGAAAGTCAAGGAAGAAAATCAGAGGCATTACAATTTGTACCTGAAAGTCAAGTGAGAGTTATTAAAACTTGATAATTCAATAACATCATTTAAACTATAACAGATCCGATGACCTGCCGGAAAGTGGTCCACATGCATATTCAGTGCTGCCTCTGGACTAAATTATACGTGCGCTTCTTTTCACACTGAATAAAAAGTTTGTTTAAAAAAAAATTGTCCGGTAATTTGTAATAATATGAAAGAACACTACAGATGGTAGGATATAGATCATAACTGTGATTTTGAAGCCCTCAGCCATCCATTTCTATTTAGAAAAGCTATATGCAAAACATTACATTATGAATATTCATTAGTAAAAAAATGGTAAACATGATTCATCTTATACAGCTGGCCATTATTCACAGAGCCAATGTGTAGAATAGAGCAGAGCCTTCCTGTCGGCTTGTCAAAATGGAAAAAATCACCATGTTCTTACATATTTGAGCTGCTGATCTCTTTTAGCAGGATGTATTTGTGATAAGAGTTCAAAGCTTCTGCAGTAATCCCCTTCAAAGCTGAGTCGAATCTAACGCAGCTTGCTGAGAGGAGAGCAACACTAGCTGCCTGTCTTTTAGTGAGGATTGTTTTCCTTTGATAGTTACACTAACAACAGGAGAATAAGGAGAATCAGCTGTATGACCTATTCACTATCACACGAGTTTACAGTTAGACTTTAATTTGAAATATTTGCACATTGGGATGCTTCTGGGGTAATATGAGTGTAGATAATATGAGTACTTTTGGGATAGCACGCACCTCAATGTGTCGCCTTTGAAATAATTGTTTACTTACCCCCTGCATCTACTTTCATAGGCATTTCTTTATTTTTTCTACTTATGTATATGGCTTTATTAACCCTTTTTGTGTTTTCTATTTAGTCAAGCTCCTTCTTTTGTGTATTTTGAGCTATTTTGTTTCATGATATTTTGTTTATTTCCATGAGCTTTGCTTTTTTTTATGTTTTGGCTGCTAAAACACAGTAATTTCCCAACTTTTGGGATAAATAAAGTATTTCTTATTCTTGTTCTTATTTCCACACTTAGCGACTACGGCATGGAGTGTTGGAGTTGTGCTGCCATTCTGCTGTGGAGCTCCACCTGGCTGATTGAGTGAGGACTCAGCGGGGAGTCCTGAATCATCTCAGCTGAGGCCTCATGGCTTGGCCTGGCTGGAGCCCTCATGATGTGATACCACAGTGAGCCAGGCCTGAGTGTGTTTGTGTCAGAGTGTGGGTGCGTTTGTCTATGTGTACGCATAGAGATGCGTGCACACATGCACGTGTGTGTGTGCAGTCGAACAAGTATGTGTGCATTTGAGAGTGTGCGTATGTGTGTGTGTGTGTGTGCTTGCTTCCGTCTGCTCCCTCCAACCGGTTGATCTTTCACATTTTGCACGGGCAGGAGGGACAGGAGGCTGCCAGGCTGCGCCCGGAGCCTGGGTACAGTACAGTTAGCAATGCCCGGCATTCATTAGCACCTCCCAAGCTGTCTGCACTTTTACCAAACGCTCTAGCTAGCTAACATGCACTGGCTCCCTGCACCCTGCTCTTGTCACCCCAGCAAAGGCCTTCACCATGCTTTGGCTCAGCTCAGCCACAGCTGAGGCCTCCAGTCTTGGCTTGGGCCATTTCAACTTTGTTACAGTTCAGCACAGTGACACAATGGGAAGCCAGGCAGCTTTGTCAGAGTTCATAGAACTTTATAGAGGAGAACATAAATCTCTATTTTACTCCTTTTATTCACGTGATTCTGTGTTCAATCAAGGGACACTCACATACGCACACTCACACATACACATCTATATGTATGTCTGCATCTCTCTCCCTTATTCCCCAAGTAAGTCACAGTGTTGATTAAATCTTTACCTTCTGGATGGTCAGTAACGAGTCAATCAGTAGCAGCCTATTGACACGCATCACAAAGCTTTTAAGAAATAATCATAAATTGTGCAGCTGACAGCTACAATGTATGTATGTGCTTGTGCTATAAATATGCTATAAATAGGATGCATGGTGGGAAAAATTATCACCTATCACCAGCAAGGGTGAGGTTCACTTTCTGCTGGCGGCTTGAGGCTTTGCATGCCAAAAATCACAATTGGCAATATTTGTTGGTGCTAAGCCAGCACCGAGCCAGCGAGGGATCATCATTAGTACACTTGCAACTTCTGAGGCTAGTTTGACTTTATTATTTGTAGGAAAATAAAAAGCAAAATAAAAAACACATTACATTATTTTTACTTATACTTTCCCTGAGGTAATTTGTTACACTTCATGTTACAACATCCATTCATGTATCTCGATCTGGCATGAGGGTAGAGGTGGCGGCAGGCAAAGCTTCCACGTTACATTGTTACTGTGTTTTTCCACACCATGGCCTGACAGTGGGTATAGGCCTCACTTCTTATCACTGCTTTTGCTACCTGACTGCTTCAACATCTTCCTGGGGCATGGCTTACTTACTACTTTCTTTTAGTATGCAACTTTTCCAAAAGTGTGTTAGCAACAGTGGATAGTTTTTTCTGGCCTGGGTGGAGATTGCACTCAGGTGCCATATTCTTGACCTTTCATGCAATAACAATGAAAGTAATGTTCATATCTAAAATACTTTTCTCCTTTCACTACACAGACTGAAGCCAGATGACTGTAGCATGCATACAGGAAATTAACACATTTGATTGTTTTGTTTATCCACCAATCATACAAATAATCAAAGAACTTCTAATAATTGCTTGGTTAGTAAAATTTGTGTTACTCATTAATTTACAATACTTAATAGTATTAGGCTACAAAAACGTGATTATAGTAATGGATTAATTGTATGCTTAACAGTACATCTGCATTGTTGGTAACTTGATGGAAATATTAAGAATTTTGCACATGCATACAAGGATGAGAAAATCATTTTTTCTCTCTCTTTTCTGTTTTTTCCCTTTTTTTAAGCAGAAGAAGAGGCCTTTAACACACACTCACACACACATATGGTTGGCACTCTGCTGAGTGGGTCACTTTTACACTTTACACTATCATATGACTTAATGACAGTTCTCAGGGAAGGAGAGAAACAGCAGAGAGGGAGGAGGGAGCTAAAAATCAGACCTAAGGGCTCGGGCTGTAGCAAGCAGCATACAAGGTGTGTCTTACCTCATCACGCATCTCTTTGTTTAACACTTCCATTCCTCCCCTTTCTCTCTCTTGCCCACTCTCTCTCCCATATCATATGTTCTCTCTCTCCTCCTTTTCCTCTCGTTTGGTTCTCTCTCTTTCCCTCACAAGCTCAACAGGCTGGGAATACCTCTGAGAGCTGCGACCGGGGTGCAAAGAACACAGCAGGAGTGGTATTTGCCAGTCTTGGCACTTTCCCAGCCAACTCCATTAAAGCCTGAATATACTCATTCTGAACTGCCTCTGAAAACCCCTTTAAAACAGAGTTCTTTCATGGTCCCTGAAATGTATAAATGCAGTCCTCCTGTATGTTAGAACATTATCTTGAGTCATCGGGCATCTATACCACTAATTAGGTATACAGCCAGAGGTGGTGAAAAGACATTTATATGATATACTGATATATATGATTTGGGGTTTTTTTTCAGAGAAAAGATTAGTTTTATTTCACTGACATTAAATTTTAATCTTTGTTTGTGTTCATGGTTGAAAATAAATTGTTGGTGCAAAGTATGAATTCTTTTTTAGCATTTGAAGTGAGATAATCCAGAACAAAAGTTTAAGAAGCACCATCTGAGATAGGAAAGCTGAATTCATAATGAAAAAAGGTTACATTTTCTATTTGGAAACAAATATGTAACATTGTCATCATGCCATATGTACTGTAAACGCTGCACAATTACCTCCGAGTATGATCTCAATCGCAGACACAGCACTCATGAGCTGGTAGGATAACATCCATTTAATACCTGACCTGACAAATTCAGACATTCGTGTTCTCTCACACAGAAAAGCTCAGAGCTGCACTCAGCATGTGAAAAGGGTTTTAGTGACAATAACCTAACAGGATTTAGCACAAGATGCTCTCTGTTTTACTCAAACACTGCAGTCTCTTAAGCATGTTTTTCTTAATGAAAACTTACATTTATACTCTCATTACACTAAAGCACATCCTCCCCTGAAAACTAATCAGAGGCCTCATCCACCACCGCTGTCTAATATAGTAAACATAGCAAGATCTAGCAGGAAGTAGAAGCTTTAAATTTAAGTACTTTTTAAATAACCATATTTCCTTTTTCACTTTACAAATCTTGCTTAACGACTTTGTTCATAGGTTATCATCAAGTCACTTGGTTGTTATTTCTGTCATTGTGGTTACAAATCCATCACTGCCTAAGGCTACGGTAAAGGTTGCTCTTTTGGGGCACCATGGGACAGCAAGACTGTCCTGGTTTCAAACCCAGGTAGGGCAAACATGCACGTTCTCACTGTGCTTGACTGGCTTTTCTCTTCAAACTCCAGTTTCTCTCACTAATGAAAAGCATAGTTTAATGCAAATAAATAGATAGATAGATAGATAGATAGATAGATAGATAGATAGATAGATAGATAGATAGATAGATAGATAGATAGATAGATAGATAGATAGATAGATAGATAGATAGATAGATAGATAGATAGATAGATAAGTTCATTTTGTTCAGTGCTAACAAGCTTCTTCATGTGATTTCTAATGACCCACCAGCATGAAAAAGCTATCAAACAAGGCATTTAACACAACTGGAGGTTATCCGATCAATGTCTGCTCATCCATAACGCTTGTAATTCACTCTCGCTGCTACTCGTCACTCTCATTTCCTCTAGCTCCAGATGAGGCACCATAACGTGCGCCTTCGGGCAACCATAAATGCTGTTTTTCAAAGAGTGCCGTAATATGGACCGAGCATTCATGCCACGGCCTAAGCTCGTTTAAGGCACACTATGATCATCCCGTTCTTCCATGAGCAAATCCATCTGTTACTCACATTCGCTGCAGCATGCTAGTTACCCTGACAAACACTTTTGAAATATAGTTTCAGGCTAATCATCTCAATGGAAGACAACCCGAGAAAAGCTGTTCCACTACATCCTGCAGTAGGAGGGGGCTAATGACATGCGATAGGGAATCTATTTAACTACTGAGCCCTGTCATTCTCAATACACTCATGATGAACGTAGATGGGGAGGGAGCAGCGCATCTGAAAACTAATTAACACTTAAGTACATGACAAGGCTGTCACGTCTGTTATGTTGTGGACTTTAACAGTTTGGTTCTGACTCAATTTCTCAATTTGCATTTTCTTTGGTTCATATATATACAATATACGGTGAGTGACTTCCTGTCGTCCTTGATTTAAGTGCAGTTTATAAGTTCTGTAATAGTTTGTCAGACTTGTCACTACTTTCCTCCAATGTATTCCCTCTAAGAAAAAAAAAAACAGGAAAGAAGGCTTGCCACAAACACGAAAAGCAAGTGAGACATGGCTGTTTTTTTGGATCCGCAAACATCCGCAGTGGAAAAACTGCAAAAGGGCCACCGCTGACTTGAACTAATTTTAGGTGATGCCATGCGCACAGGACAACCTGCTGGGCCCAAAATGGGCCTTCGCCATGCCATGACAAACAAGTAGTGGGCGAAAAGAGAAAGGGAAAATTGATAAATGCAGCAGCCCACGCCAGTTTTCTTTTCCAAGTGAACAATACCAACATTGTTCAGCAGGGGCTCTGGCACAGGCTTACATGGTGGCGGCTGATTGTTTTGTAAAATCAACAACTTAGAAAATAGATTTCTGAGATTTCTGGCTCTGGTTTGCAAAGTGAGTAGGCTACATACATCTTTTTAAAACAATGTCACCTCTCCACGCAAGCTGCACAGAGGAAGCAAATAATGGCTTTAACAGAAAAAAAACCCTCAAAGGGGACTGTAATTTGCATTAATGTTTTAATTTTGTATTTACATTTCTCTTAACCACTATGTCGCTTCTGGTAGGCCTTCAGCAATCTGTGGTTATAAATCTGCAGGCCGCGTCAAGCCAGCTCCCATTTTTCTTTCAGCTCAACATGAGCTGTTTAGGCAGATGCTAAATGTGAACAGCGTACTCTGTCCTTGTTCCCCAGATCCACCCCTTACACCACATTCAGCACACTAGCCTTTGTCTGCTTTAACTGAGCCCCCCGCTTCTTTTAATGGCCTGTTTAATACTTATTGAAACAGAGCTAGTGCTGGAGGTTAAATACATCTTAATGCACTGCGTTAATCCTTTCATTAAAAGAAATGTAAGGCTGGTTGAAAGCTGCAAGATTGCCTCCATTAATTAGGGGGTCTCTCTGCCCCGTAGCGCTGCCCGCCAAGCCGTGTGTCACCGCTTTTAAATGGTGGGAGAAGGCTGCAGAAACAGGGGGCCACCGGCCGTACAAACTGCTAATACAACTGGCAGAAATGGATAAAAGAGGAGCCAGAGTTTTATTGAGCAAGGCATCAAAAGAAAGCATGCTTGTACAAGCTTCAGTGCACTCTGCTCTTTGGTAAAAAACTCATAATTCTTGGTAGGAATGGAGATGAAGACGTGATGCTTGAGAAGGAAACAGGGAAGTTTTTTTCATGAGGCAAAAAAGGAAAAAAAAGTTACTCGCTTTTGTTCTTTTTTTCATGTAAATATATATCTACTGCCTCTTGGACTTGATGCTTTTCCCACTTTTCTTCATTATTTGCCATGAGTATTATCTTTATCACGCTTACACATTAATACTTTCTCCACCTTGAGACTTCTCGCTGCAAATTGTAGTCGCAGGAATTTACCAGCTAGGATAATTTGTTTGTTTTTCACAGGGTGGAGAGTTGGCACCGCGGCATTTTGATCCCCACGCTGCTGTTCCTGACTCCTGTACAGAATGGCCCTCTCTCCATAGCGAGGCAGGCAGGCCCAGCATAGTCTTGTCTGGGCTCCAAGCCATGCTCTACGGGTGAGGGTGTGTGGTCACAACACTCCTGCGCCGCGCATCCCTACCCTCCTCCACCACACTCTATTGCCTTCACCCGAATCCAAACGCATCTCCCTTAACCTCCCATCCTCGTCGCTTCCGCTCTATTTTGGATCGAGTGCCTGTTCTTTCTGCTTTTTAATAAAAAGAGATTTTTTTTCTGTTGTTGTTGGTCTCAGCATCACGCGCTGCAAGTAAACTGTTGAGATGAAGAACATTTTTATTTTTACCCACAAACTGTACAGACAGTATGATGTCAGTAATGTAGAGCTCGGAGGCCGCAGAGGACGGCTCCTCTCTGGAGTCACATAAGCAGATTGCCGTCATCTTGAACGCTGCTCTACTACCACCCACCGACAACCAACCCCCCCCCCCCCCAACCCCACGTCCCCCGCCCTGCTGCTGCACTCCGCTTTAATTTCCCGACACTTTGAAAGCTTTTCTCACTGTATATTTTATCACTTTTTCTTAAGACTTGCGCTCAGCTACGCCTCAGCTCCTTTTAAAATACAGAGCCAAAAAACAAGACAACTCGCTTCTTGGATTCTCTCTCTCTGTCTCTCCCTCGCTCTGTCTCTCTCTCTCCTACTCTCTCTCATCCCATTGTGAACAGGCTTATTGGAAAGAGCGCACTTAACAGAAGAATTTCACACTGTATTAGAAAAATGCATCTTTTCACACCTGTAAATATCTTGTCTAATCTGCTTGGTAACCAGCCCCTCTGAAGGAGGGCCACATGCTGTACAGCAGAGGGGCGACGGGGGAATTTGCTTCTACTGCCAGAATAAGAGACAGAACACACAATTATCTTGTACATAGCAATGCTTAAATTATAACAGAGATCTTGAGCTGTATATATATGTATGTATATATGTATACGCATGCACAAAAACTGTTTTTGTTTCGTTGTCTAGCAATTGTGGCCGCGAGTGTTTTCATTCATCACTTGCTAAAAACGAAAAGTCAAATAAATAGCAGCAAACACCATCTATTAATTGCTAACATGCGGTTGGGTAATGTTATGTGATTGAAGTGTGACAAAAAGTTGTGAGGTTTATTTATTTTTTGTTGCTGTTGCGACGGAGCTGGTAGATCTGTGGGCGTGTAATCGCACCGAGGTAGAGACACTCGAAGAGAGGCACACATTACATCTCGCCGTGCCAACAAGTTCAGGAGTGAAATCCTGTGGATGTGAGCACATGTAAAGTCATCATAACATTGGAACAAGGTTATCTGAGAAATGGCAGTTTATACGGCAGTTTATGTTTTACCTTCATGAATAGAAAATATGCTGACTGATTGGGAGGATTTTGCACATGCGCGCACGCACACGCTCGCAAGTGAACAACACACACTCTTACGGATACATGCTTGCAAATACACCTTGGCACACCCCCATCGACAACCACCTGGGATCCCCCTTGAAATTAATAGAAATGTCACGCTGTTGAATTTCATTACAAACGCAAGCAACTCTGTTTTTCTCTCATTGTTCATCCGCGCAAGTCCTGACACGCAGCTATCATTTTATGGCGATCGATCGATCAGCTGGTAGGCTGTTGAAGAACAGGTGAAATTTCCAGCGGACGAGTGTCAGCATGCCCCGTACGCAACGCTCGAGCACTACCGCTAGCTCTTCGTTAACCCCCCTCCTATGGCCCTCTGATGTCTCTAATTGCCTACAGAATACACACCCCTTCCAACCCCACCCCTCCACAACCTTCCACCTTGCCCCCGGCCAGAGCAGGGCCAGGATGACGGTCGGCGGACCTTGTGAGAGAGTGGTCTCGGCTGGGGCCCCCTCACTAACACTCAGCCCAATGTGTTAATAGATCCAATGCCATCTTATTTTCGCACTTCTGCGAGACGGCAAGGGGCGGCCAGGCGGGATCAGCAATCTGCCTCTCTGAAAGAGCTCGAACAAGCGGGTGGGGAGGAGGAGGAGTGGATGGAGGGAGGGGGCAGCAGAGGGTTCACAGCACTCTAGCAAGGAGGTCAACAAGAAGGCAGGGGGGCACAAGTTCAACTGTGCAACACAGAATGATGGGATCAGGTTGGAGGGGTGGAGACGTATGAATGAATGAAATAAAGTGTGGATGGATGGATAAGGGAAAACTGCATTTGTGTGAAATTCTGGGCAATTTGTTGTAATTTTTTACTCTTTTGATGAGCATGGCTTTCCAAGACAAACAACGGTATCACCTGTTTCAGCGAATTTTCCCCTATGACACATGCTTATGCTGAAACTTAAATCAGAACGCCCTCTCTAGTAACTGTATAAATCATGTCTCACGATGCTCGAAGTCCTGTGCCTTTGTTCAACATCAGCTGAGGCTAAAGTAATGAGAGGTAGAGCTGGGTTGGTGGGTTAAGCGGATTATCACATTTCACATGGGCGTTTTTGCTGTTTATGACCAAAACTTACTGATAACCGATTGCTGATTTCTCTTAATGATGACTGCAAATCATAACTGTACCGGTGGAATCATTTCTCGCATGAATCATTTTAGAACAGTCATTTGGGTATCAGGCCTAATGATTTCAACATGAGGTTGAACGGATTTCTTTTCCGCAATAAATGATTAAAAAAAATAAGTTGCTGTGTTCTGTGCAAACAATTTCAAATCGGTAAACCTAAATTCTTAATAAAAGCGGCATAAGTGACTTTTCTGGAACTCCTCGTTCTGCTTTTTCCTGTTTCCCCCCTTTTTTTTCAAGTTTTTGATATTTTTATTTCTTGATTTATCTTGATAAACTCTCTTGTTTTGCCTTTTTAGACTCCATGTTTCCTGCCCTTGTTAGGCCTGTGTCTTACCATCAGTCCTTTTCTAGTATAGCTGCGCATCTCCCTTTCCTTCGTACCAGATTGTCTTTATACCTTTGCTTTGCAAGTGTGGCAAACAATCAGTTTTTTTTCCTGGAATACCTGACTCTTTTCACGCTCTCTGAATTTCCCCCCGGTTTTCTGTGTATTGACTTACTCTGAGTCAGGTGAATTTTTCTTTCTGAGGGGTGCTTTCAAGTATGCGATCATCCATGCCCAGTAGTTACCGTTTGGTTTTTCGCTTGTTAAATTGCAAATGAAATGAACAAGTCTAAGCAGTTGTTTTTGCTAGAAGTTACTAAAATCTGTTTGAGATAATAGGTTTTCACATCTCTTACATGGTCTGAGTAATATTTAAACAAGTCACATTAAATAGCCTCACTTCATATTGTGAATTTAAATCAGCTTTCAAAGTATGTTTTTAACAGTAAAAAACAGTCATGCCTAATGCTGTTTTGTTTTGCTAATTATTTTTTATGCTAATCAGCTTCTATGTGACTTTCATTTTCAAATGCGGTGGAGTCAATTTTTAAATTTTTAAATTTTATTCTAAAATATTCTGATGTCATAAAAAGCCATCAGCTTCGTACTTTCAGAAGAAAGTTGATCAAACAGACCACAGAAACTGGTCCACCTACAGCATTTAGATTGCCTTGCAGAAAATGTGGAATCCCTTGTTCGCATTGCAACACCCACATGGTAAAACATTAGTCATTGTCACATCTGTTAGTCCTGAGGGGTTGCTCCAGTGTCACAAGTGTTTGCTTTGTGTGTGCGCGCGTGTGTAGGGGTTGGCGTGTGTGTGAGTGTGTGTGTGTGTGTGTGTGTGTGTGTGTGTGTGTGTGTTTTCTCTCACACAGGTTTAGGTTTTCTCATCTGATTTCTGATAAGTCACATGCTACCAATAATGCTAGTTTTCATTGTGGCTTTGACACCAGACTCATTCGACACCCAGAGTAGTTTTGCCCAGAGTTAAAAATCTTCAGGGTGTTTAAAAAAATTGTTGTTTTGTTGCAATATCTTTATCATATATATATATACCAGATATTATTTAATGTAAAAAAAACAACAACAAAAACACTTTCAGTTTTCAAGGTTTCAAAAAGCACGATGAGGGCTTAGGAGAGAAACTAATCAGTCTCTCAGATCTTTGTTGCATTTAATCCTAGGATGTAAAGGTTAGAAATATCATAAAGTATAAAAGTTCACATAGACACTGTGAGGTGTCAGGAAGAAAAAAACAGGGGGAGGAGCAGAGTTTGGCTGTGAGCCAAGGGTGTCTCAAGCATTTTGGGTCCTCACCTTCCGCTGCCCCTGTCAGCCTGGTCATGGTCTCCCTCTCTAGGCGTCAGAGATGTAAAGTGACAGCCAGGGTGGCTTCCATGTCAGTGAGGTGAGACTAGCCTCTCCGGCTAGATGCCCTGACCAGGACCACCCCTTTGGGTCTGCCTCGTGTGAAAACAAAAAAAAAAAAAAAAAAAAAAAAAAATCCTCACGCCGCAGTGTCTCGGCATGATTATATTGTCAGTGCCCCCCTCCTAACCTGTAAGATATCCCCACCCCTCTGCCTCCTCCGCTCCCTCCCTTCCTTCAGCTTCTCAGTGATCCAACAGTGGCAGATTAGGATGCTGTCATCAAAGTGGCAGAGTGCTAAAACATCCATTAAGCTTTTAATTGAAGAGACAGTAGGATGGGGGAAAGGAGCATGTGATGTTGTGTGCATTGGTATGACAGAGCTGATCTTGCAGAGGTGAGAAGTGACAGAGACTTGTCAAAGGTCACAGTCGGCCAGAGGCCAGCCCCACTACGCTGTCAATCCAAGCTGCTCTTTTGTTGCAGCGTTCATTGATGCAAAACACATCAACAGACGGATATAATGCACTCATGGTTTTATTACACCTCTCTATTTTTACCACACCTTTAGTTTACACCACATCACTGATGCATGTATAAAACCTCAAATGCACTTTCAGGATACTGGTGGTTTAAATGATCACCTATGAAGTAAGAAGGTCGCAATGAAAGCAAACCTGAAATTTAGTGCTAATACCAGGAGGATTATATGAGTCTTCAGTAATATCTGATGCCACAGGAAAATAAAAAATATTAATTAAATGGATTATACCATAAATTCACTTACTAAAATGTAGTGTTTACATCACTGACATGCTGGTCAACCTGTTGTTTATTAAAATGTATTTTAAAAGGTTGCTGAGTAGCGCAACAATGTTGCAACAATGTTTGCAACATAATTTAGCTTGAAGATATGCATATCTAATAATTAAGCATATAAAATATTAGCCATTGCAAAACAATTTTGAACACAATTGCAAATTCCTACTGTCTAAAAAAATTGCAAATTGGATAACAAAACAAAATACATCCATACCTGACCCTTCCCACCTTTTTAAAGCCTTGATTATACTTTGTTGCACACTAGTCATTCCTGCTAAGCATGATTAAGACATCTGTGGAAAATCTATGCTTCATCTTACCTTATAACCAGGAAGGGTGTAACCCTATGCCCTAACCTTCCAAGTCATTCAGCCGTTGCCGGGTGCATCCACCTGACGTGTAGTCAGATCACGTGAACAGTTAAAAGGGGATGTCTGGTTATATTGTAAGGTAGTACACAGAAGTTTCCAGCAGAAGTCTAAATCAGGCATTAGTCATTCCTGTTAAACCTCAGTTGTACTTTCCGCAGCCACACATCCACCAGGGGTGACATTGTGTGTGCATGCTTGCTTCTTTTTTGTGGCTTTGGGTTCTTGTCTGCAGAGAATTTACCTTACAATGCACCAACTACACATGGGCCCAAGGCCCTACAACTGACTTCAAAGCTGTACACCAGGAATAACTACTCATTCATCGTCTGCAGCGCTGTCTGTTTCCATGTCCGCAACACTGTATAATTCATGGCATTGGCCATTTGCATAGGTTACGTCATACAAAGATTCAATTTAATTAAATTCAGTTGAATTCAGTTTTATTTATATAGCTCCAAATCATAACAACAGTTGCCTCAAAGCATTTTATATTGTAAGGTAGAGACTTTACAACAATACAGAATCGATTCTGTAGTCACAAAATCAGCACTTGAAGTACGTCACCTGGGGCGCATGAGCAGGTGGTACATAGTAAATTCTCTTCGGGGTTACAAAAGTCAGACAGGTACATGGACATCCACACGGACTCTTGCACTCCTGATCTGGTGACAAAATTCAGGCCATAATGGACAAACATATGAAGTATAATCGAAGCTTTAGTCACCGTCTTCCACTTAGTTTTTCCTGTACAGGTGGGCATTTTTCTTTTCAGCATGTAAAACAAGAACACTCGCAGGCATTTGCTTCATTTCCTGAAGTACATACACTGCCTACAATATGGTGGGTTTTCTTTTTGCTTTGTTATTTCTTTAGACAAAGTAGGCCTAACTTAGCTTTTTTTTAGAGTTTGGGTATCAAAAAGTAGTAATAGTAATCAATAGTAAGTATCAGTTCCAGAAACATCCATAGTACTCACACATACAGACAGGCAATTTCTTCTTAACTGTCAGAAATTAATTTGTTGTAAGCAGGTAATTCAATTAATTTCTGTAGGGCCAAATCACAGCAACAGTTGCCGTAAGGTAGATGTCTTTCTTTCTGTGTGCTTTGTAAAGTATCATACAGGTTCAGTTTCACCATTTTCAAATCTGGTAGTTGTAAATGAACAAAAAGCATTTGTATAAACATAAGCAGTAGCCTTATTGGCACTCTCCCACAAGCAAAACTTGAAGACATCAGGATCCTTTTTTATATGGTGTGATGGTGTCATATTTTGTACTAAGTAAAAACTTTTGTGTTCCCCTAACACCATTAAAAGAACATTTTGAGAGAGTTGTTACTTTGAATTAATTATTCCTTTGGTGAGACCACGTCTCTTCATTTGGTACACTCAGTAGATCAAAATTAAAACACTGACTAATTACATACGCACTGGCTTCATCTGTTCTCTTTTGAAAGATATTAGAGTAAAAGTAAAGTGATCATGACGAGCATTACCAGTTAAACATCATAGCTTTGTTATTTTCACACACGCATTGAGAGGCTGCTACCCTTTGAAGCGTGGTAGACCTATCACATAAAAATCAAGCTGTACACTTACCTGCAACGGCAGTCTTTGACCTCTGTGCTGGCTGTGCAGTTGTCGAGCCTCTAAACACACTTAATATTAAATTATGCTACAGTAAAAATTAAATTAAACTCTTTAACAAAAAACAAAACCGCAACAAATGGAGCAATAACACCTGAAAAAATGTCCCATTTTAGCTAGTTAGCATGCCCTCCTTAAACCAGCTAAAGGTTATCTGGTGTTTTAGCTTGGCTTTGTGCTACAAGGGTTGTGCTCTATTTCTAGCCATGAGGAGTCCACCAACAAGCTAGCAGTGCTAACAGCTTTTAACTAAATCAAAAGTTTACAGCACATTTATTGAATTTTGACTTGCTTTATTACTTTAAAACTTATTTTTTTTCTGCTGAATCCCAACAAGTTTCTTCCTTGCTTGTAAACACAATTTATATCAGCTTCAGTTCCAGGCTTGCTTTTAACCACTTAGCTACTTAAGGGTTAAAGGGAAAGTCTTAGCATTTAACAAGTTAACATAGCATGTGTTGCTGGGTCTGGTAGTGGAAATATTAGCACGCTGATGCATTTTTCAATTTCTGACGAATGCACACATGCATGACTCACATAAACCCACACTGTCCTTCAGAGTTTTGTCTCCCTGCTGGGAGGAAGTAATGTCACTGTTAGTGCTGGTCAGCAGGGTCTCTGTACACACAGTCAGTGGGGTTAGTGGCCCCACAGCAGGACCTGGACACTAGGAAAAACATAGGGAGGGGGTTCAGGTTCTGAGGGGTCCACTCAGCTTCAAATCCAAGCCAAGGTCTCAGATGCCAAGCCAGTCTGTCAGGGCCCCCCTCTTACTGCAGTTCTGGCTTCAATATCCTGCTGTTATGGAGGCACAAACTGGCATAGGCCAGCATAAGCTTCCTCGCGGCACTGCATATGATTAACTGGACCATTGGGCAACTTGGCCTAGAAGAGGCCCATAGCCTGGGCATGAGTCCACAGGGCAAGGACAGGCAAGGTTTTTCCAGGGTGGAAGCACATCTCCCCTCTCGTTTACATTTCATTGCAAAATTGTGCTGACTTTAGGCAAAAAAATCATTTTTGTTCTCAATTGCATCAGATAGAGCTTTCTGCCAACATCAGCGTCTCACACTCTCTGAGGCTTATGTATCTATGTGTAAAATGCTTCAGATGCTAGCTAGTCTGGTTTTTACAAGTAGAGAAGGTGCCGGTGAGTCAGAAGGATGGTCTTTGGTGATGGTTAAGGTGTTCCCGTGTTTAGTATATACACAACAATTAGTATTAAAAAATGTCTCTTAAGTTTCAGTGTTTGATATTTTTGTAAATAAGAATTGTAAATAATATTGCTGATTTTCAGTTTTAGTAATTACCTTCAGGCAACATGACTAACACAGATCCACACTAAAAGTTGACACATTTCTAAAGTGTGCTGTATTTTTTAATACTTCATTAGAGTTTGTTAAATATTTACACATATGAACTGTTTTAGAACAGAAAGAGTGGGTTTTAAAACAGCAGTCCAAAAAGCTGCCTTTAAAGATGATAAAGTTTGTCACACCTTCAAGTTCACAAGTGTGACTTCCGTCTGTTGCTTCTCTCTATCTCCATCTTGTCTCTCTGTCCCTCCTGCTTCTCTTCTTTTCCTTCCAGCACCGTTTTTCACTTCCATTACCGCATTGGCTATGCAAGAAAGCCATCATTCACATCATCACGGTGCCCATCAAAGAATGAGTCAGAATTCAGACCATATTCACATCAACCTAAGAAAATCAGAGAAATATTTTTTTTTATTTATTTTTATATATGAGCCCAGGAAAACAAAACGAGAAATTGCATTTCCAGATGGGATGGATTTAAATGTGCTGATCGGAGGTTGGAGTGTGAGCAACGGAACAAGGATTATTTTGCTGCTTTAAGATCGTTAGCTGTTATCTGTTATTGAGCACTTCTCCAAAGCAGCCTTAAAAAGCTGTCTGTTATCACTCCCTTGCAATCAACTTTTAATGAGTAGTATGCATGACTGTAGTTGCTATAGATGCCTACTATGGATGCATGATTAGATGAGGATATTTAACAATGCATAGCCACTTACTTGTAATTTTAAAATTTGATTTGATGCCATGTGTTGCCTAGTGAGCTGTAATAATGTCAGTAATTTCAGTTATAACACCTACACCAGCTACATAAAGACATAAAGTGTATCTACAAGGCAACAAAAAAAGAGCCTGCCTGGACATTGATATGTCATCCTTGTCACTAAGGTCAGCCCTGGGATTGAGCCTACTGCAAAAATGAGTAAAGCTATGCAGACCACTTTGAGTCATGCTCACAAGCCTACTGTTATAAAAAAAAAACAACTAATATATACCCTAATAGATTTTAAAAAATATAGCAAAAGAAAAACAACTGGTCAGTTTCAGTTTGATTCTAACTAAAGTCCAGTAGCAGATAAACCTGTAAATCAGGAAGCCTGATGGTGTAAACAAATAAAAGCTTTGAAAAATTAGCCATTCTTCATTTCTATTTTTATATTAATCTAATTTGTTTTGTTGAAGTCATAGGAAGTTGGATAAAAGAGCCACATGCTGCTTCACAGCTATAGGTTTAAGAGGCCGGGTCTAGCCACTCCAATTAATCAATAATTGTTTTTTTGTTGAGGAGGCAGCAAAGAAAACATGAAGCTACAACATTTATAAAGGTTTCTGCCTTCTGCTATTCAGGACCCAGACCACCTTAAACCCCACTGGTACCCCTTCTATACATTCCCCCTTTCCCCCAGCCTCCATAACCCCTCAAGTCCTTCACTTGTCTCGCCCTTCCTCCTCCACTCCCTCTCTTCCTTTCCCTGAGGGCGATGTGGCATTTCTTCCCTCAGTTGGCTGCCTCCCTGGTCCCGTGCTGTCACTCTGGATGGTTCCTAGCATGCTGTGCCCTGCTGTGATTGAGCATTACGAGGTGTTTCACGCCTCTGTGCATTAGGCGAGACGGCAGGGAGGGCAGCGGGTAAATGATACGTATGGATCGCAAGGGCGGCAGAGTTCATGGCTGGGTCAGGTCAGAGGGAGCAACGTGACAGTCCACGCATGCACAAAAGGATGTGCACACCTGCATGCGCCCACCTATAGTCAGTGTACACAAACCAACACACGAACAGCACTGTAACTGCATGGACATGATCATATAGACATTTGTTCATATGCATGGACCCAAAGTAGGAGGCATTGTAGATGGATTTTCTTAGCAAAACCTCACTGTGGTTTACTTTCGCGCATGCGGCTGCAGCATGGTGTTTGTAGAGTTAACGAAAAATGGCAAACACAACCAGATTGTACTCTCTTTCCAGCCCACTCATCGACAACCGTCACAAGGTCCACTGAGTTTGAACTACTTTTCACATTTTAAAATAGTGACTGCTCACTTCCAGGTGTGTGTCTCGAACAGCATTTGCACGACGTGGGGAGTAAATGCAGATTTTTAAACAACACACGCTCAGCTATGTTCTTAATCTGTCTCATGCACGAACTGGCGAGCCTAGTTTGAGCTGGTGAGAGTGTGTAATTAATGTGCTGTGACGAGGGGCTTCTGCCCAGTGACAGTGAAAGACCACCTACTGGCTTTTAATACTGCCTGTCAGTGTGGCCAAAGGACATTCAATACAGGCCTGTTCAGCTCACATTGCTGAGAAGGTGAATGCTGAGAAATAAAGAGAGAAAAAATAGTGCAAAATAGAAAACAGACTTATATGATTTTTTAATGAATTCTGATGCTGATTGTTTCTTTTTGTTTTTTAATTGTAAAGGAACAGCTGCCATTCTAATATAATTTTTGGGGGGAAATAAACTGTAATGCAGCATCACCTTCCACAGCAACCATGAAATTATAAAAATCAATTAATATATAAAAAACAATATCCTGCACTGAGCCAAATTGTTTGCTTGTGATCAGACCAACAGAATTAAAGACTTGGAGCTTAAAAGTCTTCATCTGTATTTGATTATTGTTTACAAAAGACTTTCCAATATAATTTATATGCATACTGCGTCACTGGTGTGATACAGGATATAACATCTCAGACCTTTGCAATATCCTGTGTGAATTTTACACACTGGTAGACTTCAGTGAGTATTGGAGATCTATTTGATGGTGAGACTGAACTGTCCAATCTCACTCACTTAACCCTGAAAATGAGCATCACACAGGCGTTCATGGATGCAAGTGCAAGATTAGAACCTCCTAAATTATCCTGAATACCCAAAGCCCAAAACGTACGTGCCATGGTGATATTGTCACGCGTGATATATGGCCTAATACAGTGAGCGTAAAGCAGCTAATGTCACGAGTTGCTATAAACATGAAGAGAACAAAAAAATATACCTTCCGTTATCATAAAACTATTCAGTGTTGAAGGATTGTGTAAAATAAAGCGAAGCTAGACGGGTGCCCGGTTGTTGCGTTCCCCGTATCATCGTGTGTCATTAAGTGCCTGCTGCGGTCTGTCACTGGCGTGTTTTCAATTGTTCTGCCTTTTGTTTACAGATCTCTGCATACTTCTAACATGATGATTTCAGCCTGAGCAAGCACATACCCATACGCACTGGCCCAGGGTACATTTTACCATGCCACCTGTGATACAAGCAACACAGAGTACATAAACTCTGGGTCCCTCTTGTACACATTCCTCTTGTTCAGCTCTCTGTTCTGGGAAGCAGTGTATGTACTCTTCAGATCAATATAGCCATCCAGGAGCTCTGCCTGCCAGCCTGCCTGTCAAGCAGCCTGAGAGTTTCTGGAAGATTTTAGGTCTCTGGCTCTCTTCTCTCTTTTCTCCTTGTTTCCTTCTCTTGCCACTTTAATGGTCTTTCAATGCAATCTCTTCTCCATGTTCTTTCAATTGCTGCTCCTTCTGTTCTTTTTTCATTCACTCCCTTCCTCTGTCACTCTGTCCTACTCTCCCTAGCCGCCTGCAACCCCGGGGCTTGACAAGCTGGCCAGTCCGCCGCATCTGCCAGCACATCTTTAGCGGCTTGGCAGTGAGGAGCGTCCGTCACAGGTTGTAATCAAACCTGCCTGGAAACTGAGCGGGAGGACAGAGGAGAGAAGGGGAGGAGGAGGTGGAAGAGGAGGAGGAGGGAGTGCAAGTGAGGGGGAGGGCCCCTCCTTCTGCCTGATTAATCATAATGTAATTTTAATTAAAAAGCACAGTGTCAAAGGGTTTAGCTGCCTGAGAAGTGAGCCCAGATTGCCACGCAGCAGCAGCCCCCTCAGTCTGCGGGCAGGAAATGCGTCCTGACAAATCCAGGCGCCCGGGCCAAGAAAAACAAAGGCCACCATTACCAGGATATTGTCACTGAGGGAAGAGCAGGGGTGTGGGTGAGGGTAAGGCGGGAGGAGGGGAGACACGAATGATGAGGGGATGAGGAAAAGAAGGAGAACAGATATGAGAGGGGACGAGATTTAGGTACAAGCAGAAAAAAGGTTGGGGGTCACACTGTCATGCCAATTGGTGCTCGGTGCAAACGCTAGTGTCATGCAAAGAAAGAGAAGAGGCAAAAGTGAGGTGCGAGAGAGAGTCTGGCATCGTCTTGTGTCAAGGGTGGATATTGTAAGCTTTTGTGAGCGATGCTGTAGGCTGGGGCTGTTTGATTCCTAAGTTTGTTTACATCTCAGGTGCACGTAGTGTGCACTCAGTGTCATGCCAGACTATATTCACGCTACCTGAATCAGGGTTGCTGTGTACTGTGTCGTCGGCTCCAGGCCAAACTGTGCCTGAGACGATGTAGCTGCTTGAGACAGGGCAGACGGAGCCATGGTGTCACCGAGGGGAGGCCAGAGGGCTGCAGCCAGGGTCAGGGAGAGTTTCTGAGGAGACGTAAGGTGTCAACATGGCTGAGTCAAGAGCAAAGCCAAACACTTGTGGTGACATCGCATAACCTTGGGTCATAGTGACAGATTAGGAGGATTACAGACATGGATGAATTGAGTCTTTGCAGGGGTGCCCATGAGGTGTATAGTTTTGAATATGGGGCCTGGAATTGAGTCCTCTTGTTTGTTTTTTTTGTTTTCCTGTCATATTCTCAGTCTTTATGCGAAGAGAGATTCTGGATTGTCAAAGGTCATGGTCTCCATAAATGATAGATGGGGAGTGATGGTGTAGTATACATTGCTCAAGTGCAACAACAAAGGAGATAGATACACTGCTAGAGAGGACAAGGGGCTAAAAGCTCAGTGTTCATACCCCTCATTCTGTTTCTGTCCGTGGTTTTGGGGGCACCGGTGAGGGCTGGATGACCTTTGAAAAGGGAAGAGGGAGGGTGATAGAAGAGTGGGAGGGGTGGGGGTGGTCACCAGCATCCGGGTGGGGTTGGGGGTGGTTGGTCCTGGGCTGAGGTTTTGGAGGTGAGAGACCATGAAGGGCCTTCCACCGAGCCTTAACAAGCGTTTGATTTTTCCCTCCAGGTGTTGTGTGTGTCTTACACGCCACAGAAGAGGGGTCTCGTCTGTGTTGCCTAAGCCAATGGAAACAGTTACTAAATTTACTGATATTGTGCTTATGATTTTGTTATTGTTAATATACTAAAAAAGATTGAAAAGAACTGTAAAAGAAATATTACTTTATAAAAACTTTTGCGTAGAAATTTCAAATGAAAATTAAGTATTCAGGAATCTATTTAATGACTTCCTCCAAGTTAAGAATTAGTAAAATTCTCTCTATAAAATTTGTCAAATATTATAGAGAGCATACTACATGAAAAGTAAGTGTAAAATGAAACAAAACTCAAGCATAGGCTTCTGTAGGAAACAGGCTCCTTTATCACAAACATGTGTTTACGCAGTTCAGATACAGGAGGAAAAACTGATGCACAAAATATAGATCAAACTTTACTGAACACAAAATGCTATACATTTTTTATAAAATCTGTAACAATGCTTGTTGGACTTCTGTCACAGTTGCAGTTCAAAATTGCATCACAGCTACTTTAATTACAAATTTGCATTATTGATGCAGTTTTAGTCTTTTAAGGAACACTTTGTAATTCCTATTATCTCTACTTTTTTTTTAAAGAAAAATGTTTTTGCATCTTGAATTTAAAAAGAATCCAGATACTGCTAACATTTCATTACAGTTCACTCAAAACAAAACCTGTGATCTTCTTTTAATTTGGTAATTACAAGCTCATTTACAAATGTCCTCCCCATTGGTGGTTGGATCCTATCCATGCGCCAGAACTAGCATCTCACTTTTTTGCTTTTATTTGCTAAATCAACCCCATTGAGCCCAATTGACCAGTAAAAGCTAACAACTGTTGGAGAGGCCTTGAAGTGCAAAGTGAATAATGAGGTCTCTGTATGATCTGATGTGGCCCATATTGTCCTGTGATCTAGAGAGGCATGTTCCAGCAGGGCACGCACACAAATGCAGACACACACGCCCACTCTACGACACTAACGAGGGGTCGAAGAACCTCTCCTGACACCTGGGGCTGGGGACACAAGGCATGCCACCAGCGATACTGAATGGAGAGGCAAAAAGAGACAGATGACATCTTAAACAAGCATTAACACGCAGGTACTGAACAAAGCCAGCTCAATCTCATTTACATGTCAAAGAGACGCACATGCTTCGGGGCGAGGCATATGTACCAAAAATGTACAAATCCAAAGCATGAATGCATTACATAAGCAAGAGCGCACATATGTGTGGGTGTGACACAAAAGCGCACACTGACACAGACAATTGCGCTCAGTCCTTCAGGTTGAGATCATTACGAGGAAGAGATTCTGCCAATTGGATCAACAACTGGAAAGAGGCAGAGTCACTTGTTTCCTGTCAGTCTCCTTTTCACCCAGAGCTCCTGGCATCCCGGCTCTTGGTTCCTTCTGAACAAACCACCCACTGGCTGCCTTAACCGCCCTCTAATAAACCCATCTGTTGGGTCATTATTGCATCTGCAGCCATCTGAACAGGGGAGCAACCCTGCAAAGCAAAGGCTGAGTGCATGCAGAGAGCGGGAGAGAAGGAGGATAAAATCGAGTCAGAGAGTTATTTTTGTATTCCTGCAACACAAAAGGGGAAAGATAGTTCAGAAAGGAAGATAAATTCAAAGCTAAATAAAGCAGATAATGCTATTTATCTGCATTTTTATAGTCTTCACTGTTGTATTATGAATGATAACAGAATGATTGTGGGTTTGCCCCCTCTGCTTTCCGGAGATTGTGACTGAGAGAATACAGTTTAAAAAATGTCATGGCCCCAAGTCTTGGACCCAAAGTTTTGATTTTTGTGGACTTTGTATTCTTTTTATTTATTTGATCTTTTATTTGGTTTAATCCATCTTGAGTCTTAAGTTCTTAGTTTCATTTCATTTCCATTTGAATTCTGTTGAGGGTTTATTTGTTTATGGCTGCTAGTGTTCTCTATGTTTAGGTTCTGACTTCTTATTTTATTTTGGTAGCTGTTTGTTGTTTTGTTGTACTTCCCCTTACTTAGTTTCTGCATTTTTTATTTCCCGCCTGTTTCCTCTGCCCTAGCTGTGCCTTTCATTCGTTCTTTTTCCCCATTGTGCTGTTTCCCCATGCATTTCTCTACATTGACAAGATTTTACTACTTTGCACAGTGGACGTTTGATTTCTGTTTTGGACTTCTGTTTGGCCTTTCTTCAACCAAAATAAAGTGCTCACCAAGACTTGGTTGTAGCATCCTGCCTTTCAGGTTCTCACTTTAGATGCTCACATTATGACAAACAAAATAACAAAGAAAGAATTAAAAATAAATTTACAGTTACTTGGTTGACTACCACTTCTGTTTAAACCTACTACTTGGATCAGTGTTTTTTGTCCATTATGAATATTAATAACATGTCACAGTTATTATTATTTTATATTTCAGAAGATATTTTTAAAATTATACATCAGTGTTTCGCAAATCAACACAAAGCCCATCCTGCGACCTCACATAAATGGCACACAACTCATTCCACGGCAGAATAGGTGTGCTTTGGTGTGAATGTCTGAGTGTGTGCAGGTTTGTATGCCCATATGTCCTGTGTATGTGTGTGTGTTGTTCCATTAGCTAGAGCAGCCAGGAAGGGCTGGTGAGGCTTTAACTTTGCTAAGCTTTTCCCTGCCAGGTCCCTGGGAGATCCCACTGTTCATTTATATTGAACTTTGTAGACCGGTGGCTCTGCCAGGCTCCCCTGCCTACTGCTGTAATATAGGAGCTGCTGGGGACCTGCACAGCCAGCAAGACCTAGGGAGAGAGACACAGATCACACCGGCCCTGTGGTTATTACATTTACCCGAGTGTGTGTGTGTGTGTGTGTGTGTGTGCAAGTGTGTGTTTTGCGTGTATGTGTGTGTGCGTAGAAGAGAGTGTTTTCCCATAGTTTTTACAGTCTAGGTGCGATGTCTGGCCATTAAGAAGTGTTTGCTTGTGTGAATTTTGTGTTTGTACAATATGAATAATTGCAATAAAATTCACAACAGTTTTTGTGCGCCTTGTTTTGTGTGTGTGCGTGTGCGTGTGTATGAACATGTGTGTGCGCATGGAGCTGGCAAAGCTCCACTGTGTCCTCTCCAGCTCACACAGCCTCTGTCATAAACAGCCACAGCCTCTGGCAGGTGTTGCGCTGTAGTGCACAGATATGTGTTTCCCAAAGTGACACACACACACCCACACACGCACAAACATTAATAAGAACACATACAAGCACACACTACTGGAAATCCCCACAGGTGAGGCTTAAAGGGCAGAGTCAACACCTTATTATTAAAATGCACAGACACCCACATGTGCACACACACATGCACAGTGACAGCTGTTTAGAGCGTCTCACGCACTCCCGAGCTTTCATAGGTTACTAGTCCTACGTCAAATTAAATTCCGGTTTCAAAAACTTCTGTAATGAAAACACTTTTGATCAGAATGACGCTCCTGCTAGCTTCCATTTTATGTATCTGCACATGTAGATGCATTAATTTCCTTCTGCATTTATAGATTTTGCACAAGCTGACGATCTTATTTAAAACCAGACATTTTATTCAAAACTAATAATAAAAAACAACATAAATTGATGAAAAACATGTAAGAGAGATGAACTAAAGCTGCGGCTGACCAATTTATCCTAATGATTCGACATCTGGAATAAAAACCACAGAATCAAATGATAGGCACAGGACAGCTGTCATTCTGGCTGGAAGTGCCAATTTGGAATAAGAAAAGAATAAATATGAATAAAAATGTTGAATTTACACATATTAACATTAATAATTATACTGTCGGAGCCTGTTTGTATGATAAAACCAAAACAATGGTGCATTTATTTCAGTTACCTGGTGGTTGATGGTTGCAAGTAGAAACCTGGTCTGTAGGAAATATGTGTTTTCATATCAGATTTGATTATTTAATTATTTGTTATGTGCAGTGAAACTTCACATTCAGAATTACTGTAACTTTTAGTAGTAGAGTAAATGTGAGCAAATGATAATGGCAACATTATCATTTATTAAAAAAAGAACACTGTTATTTTCTTAATTAGTTCATTTCAGATTAAATTTGAACAAAGGGCAAACAAAAAGTATTAAAATAAAACTATTAATAGGTTATAACTGACTTAAACACCTACCTCCTGTAGGACCCCATGCAGCCTAGTCCTGTGCTTTATCCTGCAGTATCTGGATAGGTGGAGAACCTGTGCAAGCATCGTGTTTGTTGACTTTAGCTTGTGGTATTACAGCTAACTCACGCTCTCTCTCAGCTGACTGTGCTTGAATCTAAGTGTCTGTGGATTGCCAACATCACTAGGCTGCACACGCTCCCCTCTGTTCTACAGTGTTTAAATAAATGAGCTCCAAAAGCTCCATAAAGCCCAGTAACAGTCTTTGAGTTGTGTACAGACGGTCAACAGAGCAGCTCACATCTCGGTGAACTTGCAGGCTGAATGAAGATAAATCTACTCAAGACAACAGACTTCAGGAGCCTTCCTGAGTTCACACTTCTCATTTAATCCACGCACTTGTCAGTGTACCAGTTTGTATTTAATCAAACTGGTACATTGTACCACACAATTTCCAACAATTTTCAGCTGAGCTTATCATTGTTGTGCTGTTATTTTTATATTTGTGAAGCATCTCTCCACTTTGTTTCTCTTTCAGTTATTACCTCACCTTGCCTTTTCCTGTGTTACATATCTGGATCAAATGCAAACACATTTGCATACTCTGAATCTTGCCTTGCCTTTATACACTGGGTCTCAGATGAAGGCGTATTGTGTAGATAAAGTTACTCTTAAATTAATCTGAAGTGTCTTTGAGCACATTATTAGAAATTCAAACATACTTGGCCTGGTTTAAACCTGAAAATATAAAAAATCACAGCTCTTCATATACTGAAGAGATAATCCCTACAAAGCAGGGTGTTTATCCCTTGTCCAGAAATAGCAATTCATCAGTGACCCTATAGTGCTATTCTCTGTCCAGGCCCAGCAAGACAGCACTAAATGTTCAAGTGGAGGTAAGTGCCGGCAAGTCCTTTGGCAATACATGCATAGTTTCAAGCTCCCGCTCAATACAGCTCCTCTCCTCTGAGGGCATAAGGAGCAGAAGCTGGGGGGAAGAAGGGGGAGTACAAGGAGCTTGGGGTGGAGGGGTCAGAGAGTGTGTGGCTAGGGATGCCTGCGTGGATGTGCACGTGTGTGTGTGTGTGTGTTCTGTCTCCTCTTTGGGGTTCTGGAGAGACACATAGTGCTCTCTGTGGAAAGGGGAGATGTCATGTCTTTGCTTCAGTGAACCCTGCAGCCCTGCAGAGCAAAGGGCTAACAGGGAGGATGACAAACCAAATCCCCTGACATCAGCTGAGACAATAAGCACCAGCTCTAAAATCAGGGAATGTAACACCACAAGCAGAAAAAAAGATGACTGTATAATGTATATAATAATGACACAAGCTACAGCAAGTCGCACATGACGCATGGACTTGCAGCGAGTTATTTTGATCTCTGCAAAGTTCAAGTTCAGACTTCATTGATATTACACACGCCCAATTTGCTTGCAGCAAGCTGGCATTTTTCCTGTTTTTCATGATAGTTGCTTAGAAATGTAGAATCCATTCTTCATTCTGACTACTGTAACCTGATTATCAATGTGTGGAGGGAGTCAGACGTTTGAAACCAGACTAGATAAAATCCAATACTAACGCATCAAACTAGCTTTTGAAACAGCTTATGGGAACTTTGCACAACCACTCACATTAAATAAATACCCATTAGTTGCAGGCACTAAAAGGATTACCATGGTAATGTGTCAAAACACGCTGCTATTGGTCTTCGATCTTGTTTGTCTGAATAATTAATAATCTGATTGGTTCCTTTCCTCTCTGCTCAGCTAAACAAAAAACAAGATTAGTAAATGTTGGACTGCAGAAGTGTCTGCAAACAAACAAACAACCAAATGCTGCCATTTGCACAGTGACAGGAAATATTAAGCTACGCTGCCTCTGTATATATGTGCAAGATGCTTTGATAAAATGCAGAAGTGAAAAAGAGAGGGTCTTCTTGAAAGGCTGGCCTTGACATGAAAAGGTCACCCTTATGACGAGTTGACCTCAACACTGCGGCCGTTAGTTGGTAAATAGTATCAGAAACTCAGAAGGATGAGTCAGGCCGTGCAAGTTTGTCATGAAGAGGTGGTGGGGATGCATCTGTGTCCTAGTGTGTCATGACACGCAACTAATTAGGACGGAGAAGTTTGTGTTAAGCTGAAATACAAACGTGGCAAAATGTGAATGTGTGTTTGATGATGGTAGTCTGACTGTGCTTCACGTAAGGCTGCAGCATTGTGAGGAAATTACACAAAGCAAGTTCAGAGCGTATAGAAAACAGATTATTGTGAGGTTAAAAAAAAGACAAAATGTCAGTAATGGTAAGGGTTTTCTTAAAGGTGCAATGATAAATTAGATTGGTTTAGCAGCAGTTAATAACAATGGCATACTGGTTAAATAGGAAAGATATATAAATTAAGCAATAACCACAATCTTTTCCTAAACCCGACCACCTGAATGTGGCATATCTTAAACTTTAATCAATGCCACTTACTTTACTCATATAATCTTTTCATTAAAAAATGTCTCTTGACACCCAAACTAATTCTCTCGTGTACTTTTTTGTCTTTGCCCCAAACCCTCTGGTGTCTAAGTAGGTCTTATAGATGTATGTATCATTTTAACATTAGCTCTGTGCAACATTTGGTGCCTTAGTAAGTATTTTCAGTGGTAGGATGTTATTCGTGGGATTAACTGTCACTGGAATATTCCCCATGTGCATGGTAATGAAAGAACATTACACTCAGTTCAGCAGTGTCGCTCATTTATGGATCGTTAAGTCACGTTGGTTTTTGAATACTGTATATAGCAGAAATAATGAAGCTACACATGCAGAACTTGGGTGAAAAGGTCATTTTATTGTTGGTCTGGTCTGTTTGTGTTCATATTTTTTTATTGTTATAAAAGTAAATAATATCACCATACTTTCATACTGTATTTTCCAAATGCATTTCATATACAAAGGCATGATTTTAGCAATGGTTTCTTCAGTGCTTGTGTGAAACTCTAAATGTGAAGTACTTCAGCCACAGGTTCTTCCAAGTGCATATAGTTACAACTCCAATGATTCAGTGAATAGATGGAACAAAGACATGTAGTTGAGCATCCTCGTCTCTGACAGAAACAGATTCTTCCACACCTCTCCCTGTTCTGCCTGAAGGCTTCTCACAGGTACGATTTCTTGCCCTCGGTTTGGGACCTGAAAATGAGAATCTCCAAATTAGAAGTCAGAGAGTCGTGTCGGAGCCTGACCCTGGATTCTCACCTCCTATCCAGTCGGACCTGTGAATACTAGATCTGATCTATGTGATTCTGCCATCCCTCTGCGGTCTCCTCTCAGCGCTTGTCTAATATTTTTTTCTCTTTTATTTGTTTATAATAACCTCTGTTATGATTCTTTTTTTTCCACTCATCTTTCTCCTCGTGTTTATGCCCCAGCTTGCTATTTTATTGGACGGCCCCACACGTTCACTTCAACCATCATTGTTCATAGTATATTTACTGTAAGTGCAATGGTATCTTATACAATCCTGTAGATGCACGTCAAATATCTGACATATAATCTTAGCCTAAATTGCAATATATTTAGCCACAAACTTGTTTAAACTATTTACATCTTGAAACTATATTGATTTTTAGGGCAGATGGTGATGATGCATATGTGAGTGCACCCTGCAGGGTTCCACAGTGACAGGTCTGGGACCTAGCAGCCCATTACCACACATGTCCTGTCAGGGGGGCTCGGGTAGCAATCGGTGAGGTATCAGCCTCGAGACCATCCATCCTGAGCAGAGAGCTGCTCTTCGGGAATCCAGCGAAACACAGCCGGACTTCTCGCCCTTAGTGCTCTGGGATGAGCTCTGTCCACAAGGGTCTGGGAGTGAGGCGGACGCTGGCTCTAGATGGGAGGGGGACAGAGGAGTGGAGATTGTGAGGGTTAGCAAAGCATTAGCTGGCTCTGCTGGAGAGCTGGCCCTTTTGAACCAGGCAGCGACTGAGTAGTATTGCCTGGGGCTAAACGCGGCACCTTTGACAGTGTCAGTGTGGCACTACAGCGGCGGGCCAGCTAGATGCTTCTGCTACATTAGACACCAAACGGTTGTTTGTGCCTATGCTCACGCTGACTTTGAATGAAGGATTATGATGCACGACAGCCACGTATGGATGGGGGAAAAGAAAGATGGCGGTAAACTGGGGGATTTATTCTCCACTTTATAATGTTGATGAAAGGAGAAACCAGTTTTGAAAACTTTTTTTTTTTAATGAAAAGTTTTTTTAGTAAACATAATGCATAAGGAATTTCCCAAGACGTGGATTAGAGTGCAACTAGCAGGTTTTTACTTCATTAATCAAAATTTAAATACATTTTTAAAAAAGAAAAATGAGCCTAAGAAATGTGTGACCAATAACCAAAGTGATAAAGAAATAAAGAAATAAAGGGCAAAAAAAATTAAGGCAAGTTCCTAACCCTAATTTTCTTTCCCCCCTTTATTATTTAAGTACCCTAAGTGAATAAAATGTTGCACAGATACACACAGAGACTGCGAATGACACACAACTGTTGATATTGAATGCATAAAAACTGGTGTGATTGTTTATTCTTAAGACTTAAACTGATCGGAGAGACTTGCAGAGATTACTTTTTATCATTAATTACCATATAAATGTATAGGAACAAGAGGTGAGCTGCTTTTTAAAGGACTCTCAAATTTAAGATAAGAGAAAATCAGAATTTCCTTACTACTTTAAATATGGAAGATTTAGCAAAAATACCTAAACAAACATATCTGAGGTTGAATTTAAAGGCATAAAAAAGTGATGAACAGGGATACTGCTGTTTTTCTTGAATGGATTTGTGTATCTGCTGTTTTTGTCATAGGTATTTGATATATTCCACTTTACATTGTATTATTTATTAGGTTTTTTGCATTTTAATATCTTGCGAGTTTGCACAGCTGCTAATTTGGCCTGGAGAGATTATGATCTAACTGGAACTTCTTGACAAATTAAAATAAATTAAAAAAAAAGCTAATTAAATATGAAAGATATTTTATTTAATCTATTTATTCTTTTATAAAACTACCTCTATAACATTATCAGCAATCCTTAGTAGCAGTGTTATCATCATCACATTTTTCTCGGGGTGCTGCCTTCACGTTTGATGCGTTGAATGAACGTGCGTCTACTTCCTATACCAGCAGCCCATTATATAGAAAGCAAACTGGCACTCTCTCACACAAACACACACGATAACCATTGACAGGCTTCTCTCATCACATTTGGAAAAAAAAAAACATGCTGCTAATGGGGGAATGAGGGACATGAAATCACTTTCAGCGGGACATAAAAGCGGCATTGTGAAGTGGCCTGGTGGTAATTACACCACACAGACCCATACTGAAGGAAGCTATTTAGCAATATGGCCCTGGCCTGGGCCTGCGCTGCTGATCTCATTTGGATGCATTAATTAGCTTGCTCTGAGCCTCGGAGCTGGGTGTTAACGCCGCAGCCCACTGCTTGGCTGGTTGGTTGGTTAGTTAGGATGACTAACATGACAATCTGTTCAGCTCTGTTGTGAATCTACAGGCCTCCTGAACTTCCTTACACCTCACCATCTACCCCCCCCCTCCTCCTCCACTACCCTATCAGTCAAAGACAGCTGGGGCTACACAGAGGCCACGACTGCTATTCACCGCATTCAGCACGGTGGAAGCCACGGCAGCACAATGCGCAGCCTGCCTCATTTGTAGATGCAAGAAACCTACCACATTTTGTTTGTTTTAAATAGGCCCGATCACAAAGATTCAATTTCTGCATTGCTGATGAGGTAATGTGAGAAATTTTAGGTCGCAATAAAACATATGTCACAGGAACCAAGCAGATCAAGAAACGTAATAATTAAATAAAACAAATTCTCTCAAGAAACTTTAGTAGTGGAAACCAATAATAAAAAAATGTCACCTTATTTTCAGTGTGAAAGTGCCACCTCTGAAAAGCACTCAAGTTCTCCTTTTAGTTAGCTTTTTTTAAATTACTCCAATTAGAAAGGCAGAACCTAGCATACAAAGTCGCATAACCTTGTTTGTTTACCTCACTGCGAGAAATAGAAACTACAAACAGAAGCTAACACAGTTTGAGGCTGTTGTGTTGTATCGTTTTACCAGATTACATCCTGCATTTCTTTCTCTCATATCAAGGTACCTTTGCAGCATGAACACACACATAACAACTGTAGTTTATGAGTAACTAAGCTTCTCACACATACTTTAATGGCAATATGTATGAAAGAAAAGGGAGGCTGTAGTCCATCCTCAGAAACACGGCTGCTTATGTCTTACAACTCAGAACTTTTTAAGTCGTCTAAAGTACCATGCTCTTTTTCACACCAGAGCTTTTTTGAAGAAGGTGTGAGTTTTTCAAATACAGGATGTCTTATTTTTAGAATCCAACTCGACATTTTCTCCTGCTTGTGAGATTGGTGTTTTTTTCGGTGGCTTAACAGTGAAAATGCACCGCAGTCACATGTTAAAACTCTGCTCTGCATGGCGATGTGAAGGCCAGCGCGCAACCTCATGTGTTGCATTAAGGAACAATTAAGGATGCTTAAGGAAACCCCCTTCAGTCTTGACAATCGACCACATCAGAGACACGCTTTGTTCTACATGCTCATGTGCCAAAAACGCGCTTACTGTTAGATTTACAGATGATATCTCAGAAACTACAAGACAACAATACTGTTGTGTGACAGTACTTCTTTTGGCTCAATAGGAGATAATAATGTTTTTGTGGTATTTAGGCCTGATGTGTAACGACTGCAGTTCACTTGACCATTTTCGTTCCTGTCGTCCTAGAATATCAAGCAGTTAAACTATGTGTTGCTAGAGAAATAGAAGAGTTGCTTCACTCAGCGCAAACCCGAGTGGAGAAGACACAGAGGCCATGGTGGCATATGCTGAAGGTGAGCCATGCGTGTCAGCTAGGTCAGGCAGCAGTAGGTCATTTCCATAAGGTGCCGATGGAGCAGGTGATGGGAAGGTGCTGGCATGAGCAGGACAGAAGTAATGGGGCAGATGGACCTGTCTTGCACTGACCATGTATTCCTGCACCCCACTGGGGCCCCAGGAGGGGGCTGAGCAGGCTCCCAGAAAGGAGGGTGTCCCACTGACACCCTGGCAATGAGCCCTGTCCAGTCTTGGCCTGTACCCATCTCTATAGCCCCCCTCCCCCCTTCACCCAGCCTCCCTCAGCACCCCACCCTGCAAAACACCCTAAACGCTGACCAAGCCCTCAGGGCTCAGGCCAGCCTCCTGGGCTAACAATGGGCCAGACAACAAGCTGCTCCCTGGGAAGATCATTCCAAGTGAGTATGCCAAGGTTTGATTTTTGCAGGAGGGCGTATCAGTACTGCACATACGCAGCTACATTTTGAACGCCATTGCAGCTCACCTTAAGGAAAAGTTACTGCACTCTACAAGCATTGCAGGGGGACGCTTCAAATTCCCCTAAATGTATTTGTTTTCGATGTGAAAGAGTAATCTGTTTATGCAGATGTAACTTCTCATCTTTTTATCTGCTTCTTTGGAGGTCCAGTCATTTTCCGTTATGTGGCAAACACACACAGCTTGAGCTGTGAATTTTCTTTGCAAGGTGACATTTCCTGGCTATGTGCAAATAAAGCACACACAGAAACTCTGTCACAGACAAAGACTGAGGTAGATCTTTGAGAAAGAGATCTCATAATTTCCTATGAAAGCAATTTCAAACAAGAAAAATGTAGTTCAAGTGTTTAAAAGTTGATGAAATGATTATAAAGTTATGATTAAAGAATGGCTTTTTTTATTTCGGCTTATCTGGTAAGGTTTAGTTGCCAGGGCAGAGCAGGTAGGGGGTCTGAAATCTCAAGTAAGCGCTTCAAACTATTATTCCCCAATAGAAACTCAATTTGCACCACACAGGATTACAAGTTGTATTTATCGACCCATAGCTGCCTCTCTGCAGCAGCCTGAAGCTTGGTTAAATCATAAGGGAGGAGGATGGTAGGGGGTTGCGGAGCAGTAGATTGGCGATAATTGGTTGAAGGACAGTATACAGTAATAAAGGGTCTAAATAGCCAGGATTGTTCCTGTCATGTTTCACCACTTCTATTTCCATACCAATTAAACCTTGTTGAAGCTGCCGTGATGAGAAAATGGAGGTGTAAAAGATTTGGAATAGCTAAACACATCAAAGCAATGCTCCACTTTTATTTATGCAACTTCTTCTTATGGAAATTTAGTCAAAGTTTAACACTTTTTGAAGCTATTTATCCAATGTGTCTTGACTGTTTTGCACTTTGGATTCAACAACACTGTGCACATTTTGGTGTACCACAACACTTGGAAAAAAAAACATAGATAACGTATGCCTTATTCAGAATGTGCGCCGGCTTTCAGGTTTCATTTGAAATCAGACTTCTGATTGAGATATGGATTATCCTATTTTATTCACTGACGGAGCTCAACCAAACACAGAAGAGAGTAAGAGATGAGTAGAGGGACGGAGAGATTGAGTGGTAGGCTGATAGGTAAATGGAGATCAGAAGGAACGGATGGAGATGGATCTCTAGAGATATTCTCTAGCTCTGCCGTCCCGTGATGAGCCACCTATAATCCACGAGGATGGCTATGTCTCATTTCAAAGTAAGATGGAGGGCTGTATTGATTCCACTCGGCTGAGAGGAGATCTGATTTAAGTTTTGAATGTGAGAGTGTGAGCTAGCCCACCCCAATTTCAGTGCAGATGAAATTGGCTTTGGTGCATTATATTCTTTTGCTGCCCAGCAGACCGTGCTGGGTGCAGTGTTTTATCACACTGTGACAGATGAGGAATATAGGGTTGGTGTCACAGGCACCTGCACAGCTACAGGGCATGCCCATACATGATGCCACAGTAAACTGTGGCCTAGTTTAAGTTTTCCCCCATAAAATTATATCTTCATCTGCAGCAGACCATCCAGGAACCACAAATCATTTACTCATTTCTGTTCATTAGACACAGTGTGTATAGTAGTATAGTATTAGTATAATATAGTATTATGCTTAGAAATATTGGACAGTTTTGCAGGCTACATCAGTGCAGGTGATTCTTTATTAAAAAGAAATATCCTGATTGAATGTGAAGGAATCAATTTGGGGAATTTTTTTACACTTTCATGCAAATGAATAAATATCAACAAAACACGATGCAGACAATTTCCAAAGCTCAACATTAGAATCGTACAACCAAACTATTGATTCATGCAAAACAGTGTGCATGGCTAGCTCTCATACCCATCGTGTTTTGCTGACATATTCAAGGAAATGCATGAAATCAGAACAACTAAACTTGAGGAGAATAGTTGGGGGCTTGAAATGGGGAAGACAGAGACTTTTTAGAATTTAACACGGTCACACTTGGAGACTTCTGACCTCCAATTTAAATAGTGCATGTCAATGATAGGAGTTCTTTTTGAAGAAAACAAAATACTTTGACAATCTCACTTGTTTTGCAAGTACTAAACGCTCATGAAATATCGCTTAAACTGTTGATCTTTCAGTTCTGGAGTAGATTTTATTTAATTTTTTTTAACTGTTTAACCTATTTTGGATCAGCTGTTTATGAAAAGCTAAACTGACCATCTGCAAGCAGCAACTTTAGCAAACATGTAGCAGAGTGGTATTGTTCCTGTCTTCTACCAAATGCCAGCATGATTTTTATGTAAGGAAAAAGAAATACCGTCAGGATTTTTCTTTTACTTGCCAAGGATATACGTGTGGTTAAAATAAAAATGGAACTACTATGGAAAAGCATCTACATAGAGTAACATTTGGATTTTGAGACTGTTTAAGGGCACATCTGCTATCATTTTTACACTGTGCATTATACTATATATCATTCAAAGATCATCTAAAAAAAACCAAAACGCAGGTGTGCACAGCTACACGCGGTGGACGAATGGTGTCTTCTGAGCGTTTGAGAGGAAGGAGACAGGTCAGAAGAAGCCAAGACGCCACATCTGAAGAGCGCAGTGCCCCCCATATTGGCGAAGCAGGAGTCCCTACTCCGGGCCTGTGTTTACGTTTCCCTTCAAGTGTTTCCCCCCACGGCACTCCATCCAATTCTGCTCAACAAGGGAACATGAGGCAGCGGACTAAAATGAGAGTGGGCTCATGAATGGAGAGGGACAAATTGACATGTGGCGTTTTGTGAGGTGAGTGCCCAACCTCTCGACCGCTGATTACCATTCGCTAATGAGCACTCCTGTTTGTGTGTGTCTCTGTGTCTCCTTCTCCCTGCTTCTCTGCAGAGGGCTCCTTTTTCCTCTCCAGCTTTGTGCAGCTCCGGAGTGGCCGATGGACCATAGGTGCTCTGTTAATAGGGAGACGCACACATCAGTAATTAAAGCAGTAGGGGGCCTTGTACTATAGCAAGTCCCTCCAATCCCCCTTTTTAAAGCTCGCCCTCCCCATATAATTCAATCCCGCCTGCCGAATTGATCATTGTGCGAGGCCAGTTTTGCCCCCGGCAGTTTTGTCACTTTCTAATGATGCTTTTCAGAGATGCAAGGCCGGGGTCCTACAAGCACCATGACCATTTGGGACGAATCGCTATCTTCACGCCAGGCTCACAACATCTGACCAAAATCCTTGCATTTACAAGAAAACTCACCGACAGGTTGCTACACACAATACAAACAAATGCACAAAATGCATCCACTGCCCGCTGCTGAAAATCACAGCGTACTGAACTGAAACTCAAGTATGTGGCTCATGCCGCTAAAGACTATGAGAAGGAAGCAATCTCCAACCCTGATAACATAGTTTTGCTCCCTAACTGGCCAGAAAAGGAAGAAATCACGGTGTATGATGGAAAACAATAACTAGTAGTAATGGACAGTTTTAGGTTACTGAACCAGTCTGATGGAGCTTATATATCCTTCAGGCTATTATATAAATAAAAAATATGAGAAGAGATATCATACATGTTTGTACAAGTCTGTTATCTTTCAGGCCCGGAAATGCTGCCACAGGTTTTGAGCCCATATCTGACAAAGTGTCCTTATATCTGTAATACACGACAGATTCCCTCTCTAGTTTCCTTGAATCATCCCTGTTTGTCTGTGTCTATATGTCCCCAAGCCTCTTTATTCTGTCCTCAGCAGGCAGCAAGAATCCACTGGGAATGTCTCTCACTTCTGGCCCAACTTATTCAAAGTGAGCTAAAGACAGCAGGGAATTACAACGACAAATGTTTCTTTTTGGAGGTACTGGAAACAGCCAGCTGACAGTTTGGTTTTTAATTTTCATATTTTTTTTTCTATTAATGGGAAAAAATTCAAGTTAATTCATAAAACAATTGCCATGATTATCGCATTTCATTACAATTTAAAATCTGCTCTGAGGTGGCATGAGTCTTTAAGAAATGCCAGCGTTATCGATCAGTCGTGTTCCTTCTCCTTCTCTCACACTGACACCACTTGTAGCTGTAGTTAATAGGGTGGCGTAGCCTATTTAATTAAAATAACCCAGCCGAGGTGTTTTAACATGGCATTCTGCTTCTCTGAGCCATGTTTGTTCTGTTTCCTGCCCTGTTCAGCTCCCCCCTTATCTCTTAGACCCCCTTGAGTATGGCGTTTTACATTTCTGTTTGTAAAACTGTCAACACATCCACTGGCTGTACTAACGTGTGATTTAGCGCCAACAGAGAGGAGGGATAGAGAGTGAGAGAGAGGCAACTGCATGAGATCTTGCACATTCTCAAAGTGGAATATTTTTTCACTGTTATCCCCCTAAACCCCAACTCCACACCCCCAAAGATGCCTTGATGTTTGCGAAGAGTGTCTTTTTACCCTTTAACAATGGCGTACCCTCTCTTACTTTTCTCATGTTCACTTTCTGTAGCATTCGTCGCCAATATTTAACACTGCCGATGCCTTTCATTTGAAATTAAATATGACGGGAGGGCCGTGAAGCACCCGTGTCGAGGTGCAAATCAAATTAACGACTGAAAAGAACGTAAATCGCCTTACGTACAAAAATTCATGCTGTTCTACTCTCATCGCAGAAAGTTCAAAATGAAATAGCAATGTTCAAAATTAATTGGTTTAATGTGTGTCGCTGAATAGTGTGAGGGAAGTTTACACCTGTCTCACTCCTGTCAAATCAGAAATCGCCTGTCATAGTTAATAGGTACCTGGGGGAAGGGGTGACATATCAGGACCAGAAAAATAAACAGCAGCTATAAATCCTGCAACAAGAATCCCTTATGGAATCGGCTTATCTGTACCTACACAGCTCTTCCCCACATGAATGCACGCTCCCTACACAAAGTTTAAAAAGAAAAGAACACTCCCAAACCAAATGAATGAAACATTTACTTCAGTCAGATTCTCATCAAGAGCAGAAATGCTAATTAAATTACTCGACACGTCTATAAAAGACAGACAGAAAATAAACAAAAACCGGTTAAACATTATTTGGCAAGGGAAGAAAAACTGCACCTGCATCTGTTTCTACCAGAAGTGGAAGAAATTCTGCTTTTAATAAACAGAAATACTCCATCCTGATTCTGCGTTTGAGATTTTCTTTTTTTTAACTTTAGTTGGCTTTAATTTACACCTCTGTTTTGCAGCTGTGAGCGGGCAATTCAGTTTTTGTCCCTTTGGAGAGGAGCACTCGCAGCAGAACATTAGCTCATTTTAACGGCCAGTGTAATAATCTGTGCACCGGAGGGCCTCCGTTGGAAGCTCTGCTTTGCACTAAAGCATCGGAGGCTCCCCTGTCAATAACAAGCCAGTCACTTCATTATAGCTTCACAAGTCACCCATTTATTATCCATTGGCCCCATCAGAGAACGGCAGAGCGCGGAGTCAGATGTTACAACATATTAATCAAAGCTGCACCATTGTGTCAAAATGTAATTTTCTACACGAGGACTGCGGCAGTAATTGTTTGATTCGATAACAGAAGTAGATAATGTGTCCAGGGACACAACGGTGCTCGAGCGTATGCAAATAGCTGAAGCCTGGACTTCAACTAATGTTTAAATTTAAGATAACTGGCTGTTCTTTATTTAAAAGAAAAGAGAAGTGAGAGTACGATTGGTGGGTTGTGCTCGAGGGGAACCTAAGAGGTGCCAAAAGACACTTCTACAATTATTACCGAATGTAGATGCAACAAAAAGTGGAAGTTTTTTGCTTAATCTAATATGTGTCATAAGAAAAATTAATAGCGGTAGTCATAAGAGCTTAATATTCTTCTGTGGTTTAAATGGGTTTCACTTAAGGGTAATATCTGCAGTGTAATCTGTTTTCACTGTTCACTGTGCATTTCGGTTCTGTTTTAAAACTTTGGGGGAAAAAATCTGTAAAAAATTTAAGGTTAAAAGAAATCAAAGCAATATTTACGTGTCTGATCTTGCTGAAGGAGGGAATTTTGCCCGTTCTCAAAATTCACATTTCCTGATCTGTCATTGAAATCTACTGACCATCCTTAACCTCCGTTGAGTTTACGCATGGTCCTCTAATTGACTTAAAAAAAAAAAAAGATAGAAAATTCGTTGCAACTTGGGAAAAAAAATTAAAAAGAGATGGCACAACACTTCTGAGAGCCTGAATGTGTGAATCCACAGACACGTCTGCATGAGCGTAGTGGCTTAGTGCCGATTATAGTTGCACCAAATGTTGAATAGGACTTTCAAAAAACACATTCACGAGAAGCTGTGAGAAATTCACTCACACCAGCAAATGCAAAAGCTGACCACAGCCAACTACAGGAGCAGAGCAGAAAAGCCACATAGCAAGCAGGCAACTGTAGCTGAAGAAGAGGAAGGGGGATGCAGAACACCCAAACACAGAGAGACAAAAATAAAGATATATGGCTCTCATCACAGTTTACAAAAATTTGTGCAGATTTAAAGGAAGGGAGCGTTTGCAGGGAAGTGTTTTTATGAATGTTTGTAATAATGACATAACTGAGTAGAACAGTCTGACATATTTCTCTACTTTTCTTTTCTCTTTTTTTTTGGAAAAAACTAAAAAGCGTCAGCAAGCTAAACAAATCTTGCACACAAGCAGAGAAGCAAAAACCTGACGCAATCCCGAGTCAAAGTTGCTCGTGACACTCACAACAAGCAGAGAAAGGCAGCGCGAGACCCCGACAAACCCCTTTCACATGTAATGATTACTCCCCTTCATTAAAACTGCTAGTAACCCTGTTAGGCTGGAATAGACTCACTACGGGTAATCGTGAAAACACTTTTAATCAACGCACAGCAACAGTAGAGACCTTGCTAGAATGCATTCACTCCAAATAAAGCAGGCTCTTTATAAACAGGCGCAGCAAAACAGCTAAGACCCTGATAAGACTCCTCACACTCTCCATGGCGAAACCTGCCTGTGAATGTCTCCTGACAGCTCCTTAGCCCTTGTTAGAGAGAATCACTTCCTAATGATTCAACCCAGCTTGGAAACATCAACAGCCACAAAGTAACACTTAGGCATGCAGTTTTACATGAAGTAACATGCAGCCGATGCAGCTGACCGGTGCGGTTGTGTCCACGAAAACTTTTCGATGAGGTTCAAAACACAAACTTGAAGCGAACAAAGAGTCGCTAAATTCTGATAATTGGTCGGCTGTGAGATATATTTTAGAAGGTCGAAGCAGAATCGCGTGACGAGTAAAAGGGAATCGTTAACCCGCTGCTGTGTTCATAACTGTCTAAAAGTTTTGTTTAATCTGTGGATTTTTTTTCTCTGAAAGATTAAATATGTATTTTCCTAATACATGTAAATATATAAAATTATTAATCTAAAAATGTGTCATTTGAAAGCATTTTTAGGATATATTCTTAACATGTAATTTTGGTTTTTTGGGTTTTTTTTCACAGTTATCAGCCAGACTGAATGTTTGACTTTTCTCCTAGTTGGCTCTTGTGTGAGACCTTTACACACGTTAAACAGTAAAAATAATTGGCCTGCATTTCTTTTACAGTTCACACCAATGAGGACAAGAAAAAAGAGAAAGAAAGAAAAAACACCTCTATGCACACTGCGGCTGACACAAATGTATGCATGTGCTTGCTCATAAGCACCCACACAAACACACGCACACACACGCGCACACACAAACAGGGCAGTTGACACATGGTATATCAGCAGGCGCAGTTCTTTTGTCCTCTTGTTAGTTTTAGCCACACCAATACTCTTGGAACACATCATGCTTTTGTCCTGAATACGTAGGACGCCAGTATAGAGAGGAAATCATAATAAAGCTTTTAGGCTACCGTTTAAAAATCAGAAATCACTTTTATTATTCTCTATCTCGTCCCTCTTTTAAACAATTCAGTGATTCTGATTTTTTTCCCTCCCAAATCTACTCCGTATTCTCCTCGTTGTATTTTCCATTGATCGCTAAACAGCGATGACAGAAATCAATGTATGACTAAGATTTTTCAAGGTCCCTTTCTGTGACTCAGAGGCGTTTATTTTTTTTGACGCCGCAGCGGCGGTATTTTGGTGATTATTTGTCGTGTGGTTTTTCATCTGTGCCTGAACTGTCAATTATGCCAGCAGTGGGTGGGGTTTGAGTCATGGATAATATGATTTTGACAGGTATGATTCACTGGCAAGGAGCAGGCATCCATGTGCACAAGCAAACACATAAACACGATGATTAAAGTTTACACATAAACATTAGGACGTATAATAACGTCTGTAGGTCGTGGAGAGAATCAATTCTTTGCCCCCTCTTTAATAAAAGAAAATATATCTATATAGAGGCCCAAAAAAACAAACTTTATCTCCTTACGTGTACTTTTTTTCTGTTCAGGTATGCTACCCACCCTTCCTTGTGCAAATTCATCTCATCCAACACAATCTTATCCCACAGATGCTGTCACTCCTTCATCCTAGGTGTGAAAAATACGGCAGGCTAAGGTGCTACTCTGTAATCAGGCTGGACTGTTGTGCAGCGTACAGTGAGGCGTGCTGATAACCGCCACAGCTTCACAAGGCTGCGGTGTGACCCCATGGCCACGGGGGCCTCAGATGCCTCTTCGTTTTTCAGACGGTTCTGCACTGTGGCAGAACGACTAGAGAAAGGCCCAACAAATAGCGGTGGAAAAAACAAAACAAAAAAGCACATGAAACACAGACATACACGCATGGAGAGCAACAAGGTCTAAACTCTCCGCCTGGCCTGGATGATGTTCGCAACGGGATTACACAAACGCTGGGATCCTGCACGGCATCGAAAATAGTGAAAAGACAGATGTGACATCGGTTCTATTTTCACTTGCATCTTTTGGCAGCGAGGACAGATTATGAAATGCAGTCTTCATCCAATGCTCTGCTCGTGAACAGCAGATTCCACGGCTTTTTCTGTCTGCCTTCCCACATGCTCTTAACAGTGCGCTTAACACCTACAATTATATATTTATATATATATATATATATATATATATATATATATATATATATATATATATATATATTTTTTTTTTTTTAAAGAAAAGAAAACAGGACTGGACCAAATTACTTACATCTTGCGTCAGTCTGAAAAAAAGCTTAACATCTTGACACTAGCTTTTAGTGTGGGCTGCATCTTCACAGGAGTGTGGCATGCTATGGCAACAGATAAGAGTAGCTTCATCATACCTCAGGATCCTTCTTTTGAGTCAGTGCTCCTTGCTGGGAGAGGATGCCGAGCAGCTTTTGGGTTCAGCACTGAAATGACAAACAGTTTGAGTGATGGATGGAGCCGTGTACTCTAGCTGTAGAGTCCGAACACAGACAAAAAACATCCATGAAGCTTTGGGATAACAGCTTTAGAAAGCAACCAAGAATTCCATCATTTAGCAGTCAAAGCAAAAGCACATGATAAAAACTGTAAGTAAAGCCAGTAATTTACAGAAAATTTTAAATCAGTTTTTTTTTTCAAGTATTGAACAGTTTACTTTAGGAAATAGGCTCTGTTACTCACAGTTTTGATCCAAAGTCTCAAAGTGCCCCCTAGTGGGTCTTTCCTGTTTCTGCTCTCAAGGAGCTCTGGAAAACATCTGACCCCATAATAAGGTCTCTGTAGTTCACTGTGCTAATTAAGAGGGCACTTTCAACATGGGATCACAGGATAACACTCAGTGCCTAACACAGTTTGAGTGCATTAGCTGCTCTCTGTACCACAACAAACTGCTAAGTGTCTGCGAGGGTAAACTGACATCACAACACCAATTTACTGCACTGATTGTAAGACACACATAACCCCAGCCTCAGCACCACGCTATGCTCCGAAACACACACATTTACACTGAAATTACGCTAAAAACGGAGGCCTCAAAAGGCTACTCGATGCTCAATTTGGATGCCACCCTGCTGCAGCCAGAGCGATACTTGCATTTCAACACTGAAATGCAAAATCAAAGCCCAAATAGCAAATGCTTAATTCTTTTCAGTCTCTCGTGCTGTGATTCAAGCCGCATGGAGCACAAAGAAAAAGCTGGACAGCTTGCATACAGCAGCCTGCAAAGCGCTGCTGACTGATAATACACTCTGTCTCTCCATCTCCTCATAACTCCTTCCCACAACACAACCTGGCACCTTGTCCCACTGGCTGGCCCTGAAGGAAAACAATTACCAGAGAGGCGGAACAACAATACCCAGAAAACATCTGCTTGTGCCGGCTGGGGCCATCGACATGCCTGACTGTGTGTCCCTGCTGGCTTAGGCAGGGGACACATGCCTGGCTGAATATGGCTGATGGGCCCAAATGTACGAGGCCCCAGTCTCCTGCTCCTTGTGGCGCCTTACCCTCCGCCTGTTTGCCCGCCGATCCACCTGCCTTTCTGACTGCCTGTCTGCCTTCTCTGGCAGCGGCAGCTCTGTCAGAACAGACGAGGGTCCGCCTGTTAGAGCAGTTGTTCGTTTGGGTAAAATCCCTCCTGCTTGGATGAAACAGAGAAACAGTATGGCAGGATGAAAGGAAGGCAATGAAGATAGCACAGTGGACCTATATTATGCATATCTCACGTTATTGTCCCATCTTTAGGGCAAACAGTGAATCTGTCTAAAATACTACACACTGTACATTGTTTACATATAATAGCACCTACTGGTTTATTATAGTTGCCTCCACCACACAGATAGACTTACACTCTTTAATACTGGCACACAGATGATAGCATATCAGACACTTATCAATTTGGCTGTGATTTGGTTACCATCTTCTTCTTCTTTTTAACCTTTCATAATTCAAGCAGCAATGCATTAAGCATGCATCCTCTTTGTCATGCTCTACTCAGAGTTTATTGATTTTATATCGCCACCTTGTGGCCATCATTGAGGCTTTCTCATTATTTGTCCACAGTAATTCTCAGGAAATGTACGTCGAAATTCGCATAACAAATTTCAAAAATACAAGATAGATCGAAAGAAAAAGAAATCTTTTATATCAAATGTATTATGGCTTATTTTTTTCAATTTTTTTCCCCACTTTTATAGATTCAATAGATTTATCAATCACTGTTTTGATTGGATTAAAGACGGTGTGTGTCCAAAATTGAAGAGTAATATTTTAAAAATAATAAATAAATAATCAATGAAAGAAGGGTGACTGTTTAACAGCTTGTATGTAAGAATTAAATGAGATTAATTTGTGTTAGGTTACAGATTACTTAAAAAAAACATACCATAACCATATCGTTTCTTTTAGTCCTACACACTTACCCTATTCAGCCAAAACCAAGATCCGACTACTGCCACCGTGACGGTGATTATTATCATTTTAAAGTATCACAGCTTTGCAGTGCACACGTTACATAATAAATCTATTTCGACCTGCACTGCCTGCTTAGGTGTTACTGGCCCGGCTTCACCTCACCCCCAGCCGTGTAGGTCGGCCCCTCCCACTGTAACAGAGCTTTTGCTGCTTTTAAAAACTGTAGGAAATTTCTGCTTAGAAGACCTAAAGAAGGAAAAACATATCAATTGTTAGTAGAACTAGTAGTTATAATTAGCAGCTTTATTGTTCTCTCATTTAGTGCAGATTAGTATGTCTGCTTTCTTTTCGCCATTTATGCGAAAAAAGTGCAACATAGAGGACACACGCTACGATTTCAAATGGCTACATTTCTTATGAAAAATAACAAAAATTTACATTAACATTTTAATCTTATTTGCTACTTTTCAGTATGAAAATCGGCTTGCTTTATAGCAACTTTTCTACAACAGCGATGTCAAACGTCAGCTCTCTCGGATATTTCGAGGTGTACCTGAAGGCAGCATTTTTGACACGGGCTCGGTGTAACCGGGAGGTGGGTTTGTTTGATGACAGCTTGCGGGGACACGCCCGCCGTGACAGCAGCAGCAGCTGAAGCGGCTTGTGTGGCTTTGACATCGTGCATTGCCTCCTGGGCTCGAGCTGAGTGTCTCAAAGCCTTGCGGCTAGCTTTTGACGGAATAACTTCTCATACAACTAAATGAAGCGGTTGCCTGTTGTTGTGCCCCAGACTGCTGTGGCTTTTCGCGTCAGAGCAACAACAGAGATGTAAAGCAAGTTGCACTACCGCATCTTCCTCTTGATATGCTTCTGACATAACGAGGAGCCAAGAAGTGACAGAGGTATTTCGGCATTCTTTTGCGACTTATTTGTGTTGGTGTGCCGCTGCCGTTACGCTGTTGAAGCCATTGTAATATCACAGGCACGGCGCTAGGAGGGACAACCCCCTCGGGAGGATGTTTGTGTCGCTTGAAGTCGGGACGACGTTAGAAAATGTTTGAGTTGCTCTGGTGTGCATTAAGTGAAACGTCCACTGTTAGCTGCAGCTTCATTTTTAGCTGTAAGCGTGAACGGAAGACCTTAGCAGCTGAAGAAGAACTTTGAACACTGAATGTTGCACTGACCTCAGGCCTCACCTGCTAGGTGCCAAACATAGAGAGACCTGCAAGAGGTTTATGCTTTGACACGCCACACGCTAAGATAATCTTTGCAGAGTTAGTCACTTCTAGTCCCACTTAGTGCTTTTGTAGCCTTTCTGCATTCTAACAATTAAATGATAATACTCGAGGAAGATCTGCATCACAAGGGTTCATTAACGGGGACCAACAGGTGAAGTTCACCTGTGTGTGTCTGTGCCAGTTTTCACTAGGCTGCAGTGTTAAAATGCTCAGTGAAAGGTCCTTCAGGACATGTATTTATGAGGCAGCTCATCTCAGTTGCGAGAACAACCAACTGACCTCATAACTTATTAATGGCCCCCAGAATGCAAAATGAAGCAACTCAGATGCTAAACATCGACCCGATGCTGATTTCAGATCTGTCCTTCAAACGAGGTCACTTGTCTTTACTTTGTTTGTCTTCTGCTTTATTGTTCGGGGACTTGAAAAAACAAGTCCTCACTACTGAGATAATGCTTCCTTGCATGTACCACACTGTTGAATGACTTTTTTTTTGTTCTAGGTTACAATTTAAAACATGTTGTTTAATCTGAATTTTTTAAAAAAAACATCTGTCATTTATCCAGTTTTTTTTAAAGTGCTCTCAGTGTGACAAACACATACAGATGAGGAGAGAATTATTAGTCCCCAAACTGAAAGTTTTTCTCAAAATCTTCCCAAATACTTTTTAACAGAGTAAGCGATTTTCAGCATCCTATTTCTAAAAATATAGAACTAAAACAGAATAAAAACAGAATAATTTCTGGGTAAAAAAAAAAAAAAAAAATGACCAGGGTTATTAGCCCCCTGAAAAACTCACCTTTTTTTGAGCCATAGCACAAACCACTGCTGTGCAATGATGTGCTTTAACGTTGCTCAAAGCTTGTAAAATCTTATCTTCCAATTTACACACAGTATAAACACTTCAGCAAAGGTTTGAGCTCACACCTGAGAAAGCCTCATGACAACAACAAAATAAATCAGTTAACTCGAGAAAAAGAGTTGTTGATGCTCACAAAGGAGGAGATGGATATGCAAAGTTATGACACTGTTTCCAAGTGTCGACAACTGGAGTGAGAAGTATCATTAAGAAACTCAAAGAGAGCCACGGTGTACAGAACAAGCCCAGCAGAGATAGGAAGAGAAAGATTTCAAAGACTCTTGAAAGAAAACTAGTGATTAATGATGTGTTTAGACTCCAGAACAACTGCCAAGATGTAAGTGAGTGACTTAACCAAGTCTGGAAGAAGAAAATCACTTGAAACCTGCACAAGAGTGGACTGCAAGGTTGCAGATCAAGATAAACTCTGCTTTTGCAGAAGAGACGCCTTCAAGACAAACTGAAGAAAGAGAAACATTATGCATGCTGGAAGCACGCTCTTCCAGCATATAAAGGAGCTCTTTAGCCACAAAGACGCTTTAGTTTGGAGAAAGATGGGAGAGGTGTAAAACCCAAAGAACATCGTTCCCAGTCCCCGCGGTGAAACACGGCGGTGGGAGTATTATGCTGTGGGATGCTTTAGTGCATCTGGAACTGGGAATTTCATCAATGTGGGAGGAATCATGAAGAACGAAGGACATGTGAAGATTCTGAAAGAAAACCTCAAGCAGCCACCACCAAAACACAATAGCAACACAATGCATACGTTAGTCCTGGTGAAGAACGACTTCTATTAGAGCAAAGTGAATGCCATTGACTGGCCTGCACTATCTTGAATCCCATTAAGAATCTGTAGGGTGAGCTGAAGAGGGAAGTCCATGCCAGAAGACCACAAATTTGGAGGAGCTTGTAAAATTTGCCAAAAAAGAATAGGCTCATGATATTTTTAAACTTTTATGCTTTGTTTAACAGCACTTGGGTAATTCTCTTTATAAAATGACATTTTCACATGGGGACTAATAATATTGTGGAAAGTCAGAGGTTAGGTTAGGATACAGTACAGTGTGATGGGAAGGATAGCAAATCATTTTGTGCTGTGATATAATCATTATTATTAAATTTTAATTATTTCATTTGTAGCTGAGAGAATGGCAACCAGAGCCTGATGGGAATTTCCTTGACAGACCTTTTACTTGTTAACTATGACTGAGTGTCCTCAAATTTCCCAGTTAGTCATGCATGAAACCCAAATCCTAAAGGCTAACTTAACTAAACAGACTCCAGCTTTAATGCCTTTTAATATTAGTGATTACACCCGTGCCTTTATTGATATGAAATGTCTAAATGTCTCCCTTGTTTATGAAAAATTTAAAGATAGGATTATATCTACCCCACAGTTGTGTTTCAGTGATATTACTTATAATGCAGAAAAGCTCGAACAACTTCTATAATAAATACTGGAAATCGATAGTGATGTCAGACTGAGATATGTCTCAGAATGCAAACACTGGTGCAGAGATTTTGTGAAAACAACCATAAATTGTAAGTCAGTCCAAGTGTTTCATTTATCCACTCTTTCCGTCATTATTTTCTGCAATCTCGTGCTACCATTAAAAGGCACTGCAGGGGAAGATGGAGGTCCAAAGTGGTGTTCAGCAGCCTGAGCCCTGCCCTCTGGGCTCTCCTCGGTCAGGGGCCGATCAGCAGAATGAAATGGATGACAGACAGATGGATGCCGGTGGCAGGCCTTCCACTGACAACCACAGTAAGGATGCACAGCCGGCAACGCAGAAAGACGACAAAAAAGTGAGTTACAGGCTCCCACTGCTGCACATCTGCAGGCGCTGGGTCTGGGTGTGTCTGTACATGTGTATGTGTGTGTTGAGTGATGAGATCCTGCCTGTCTGTTGAGCTATGTGGGAAATATCCGGTACTTTGAGATAAAGAAACAGTGTGTTTTATTTTCCAGTGCTTAAAAGCCAAGTTGCATTTTTTTGCCAATACATTTTTTTTAATGTTGTGGGGCGTTAAGAAGAGCACGATGGATACTGGCAGCAGGCAGTATTAGCCGATCCTAGCTATTTGTTGATATATTGGTATCAGCAAATAATTTCTTGCCCAATAAAATTAAAATTTCGAAAAGTAAAGAAGAGACAGGCGAAACACCCTTCAGCCATGTTGCGAGTGTTGTACATTGTATTGTTTGCCCACCAGAGGGCGCTCTGCAGCTTACCTGCTTGCAACCCACGTGTTTGGAACGCCACAAACACAATAGAGCGTTAGGCAGGGCATGAATGAATGAATGAATAATCATAACTTGTTGCAACATTATAACACGTTAATAAGTAATGGCTCATAAATAACAGCTCATAAGAAATGCTTGGGAAATCTGCTTGTTTTGTGTGCCTGAAAGAATAAATATTGGCCAATGTCTTATGTTTAAATCCCTTATTATTAGTATTGTTCTTAAAACCCCTATATCGGACAGTGTCTAGTGTTAAGCATTATCAGTCCTCAATCATGAGCTTTGACACTTATCCAGTTCTGCAAGGACAAGTTTGCAAAGCATTGTTGCCTCAAAACTGTAGTTACTTTTGCTCTAATGCCTCAGTTGTTTTAAAGTGTCCAGTCAAAGCAAAATATCAAACACCGCTGTGGTATGGACCTGTAGAACTGCCTATTACTTATCAAAACCTAAGTGGATTGTGCAGTTCCCTCATGCGAGCGCTCATTCTCAAACATATCAACCCTCTGCCATTTTGGAGCCCTCTGCACGTCCGAGAGTGACAGTAAAATCCTCACTGGCTGTGCTCCATCTCAAGGATGTCAATCATGCTTCTCTGGCAGGAGCCAGAACCTCTTTCCGTCAATCAGCCCGAGAGGCTCTGCACGCCTCAGAGCAGAGAAGAGATAGAGGCAGAATAACCACAACAAATATCAAAAACATTCACTAGATGACTGGACTGACTGCTACTGGCAGCTCTGAATGGGTTGCTTGTCATGGCTTGCTGTATCAATTTTGAGTTCTTTGAGCAGACTTTGACTGTACAGTAATTAGGGCTGCCACAAACGATTATTTTGATAGTCGACTAGTCACCGATTATTTTTGCGATTAGTCGACTAATCAGATCATGCATCGATTGGACGTAAAACTTACAGCTTGAAAATATGTTAAACGTTTATTTTGTGACCCAGAAAGAATAATAAGAGTAATATTAAAAGTAACTAGCTGCCGCCATTGTTGACAACTGCGCTGGGCCGCACTATGAATTCTGGGACACAGCTTCTTCTTCTTCGGGGTTTAACGGCAGCTGGCATCCTTTACATGCACTGCTGCCATCTTCTGTTTCAGTCCGTTATTACACTTTTAAATCCTACTACTTATTCCTGCGTCTTTTGTGATCTTACAAAGCTTCAAACGACGCGTCGACTATTAAATCAGTCGTCGACGATTTTGATAGTCGACGTAATCGTGACTAGTCGACTAATCGTGGCAGCTCTAACAGTAATAGACATCACCCTTTAGGGTTTCCAACTTAGTGAGGTGAAAGGGCGTCTGAAGCATTAAACTAACATCAAAAACTAATAATCATATAATGCAGTTATTTTAGGTTGAGTTTCAGCTTGTTGTTACAGTAGCATTTAACTCTACTTGATATTGGGTATTAACCTGAAGGAAGTCTTTGCACTTATGTCTAAAATGTCTGCACAGTTTAATGAGTTAGGGGATTTTTCTGCAGCTGTGATCAAATAAAGCAACTATTACTTCAGTAATTTTACTTTCACATTTAATGCTAGCGGCCTCATTCTTGATGATCTACATATTTGATTTGGCGAATATGCCCTTTCTGATGCATCCCTCTGGTTTGTGACTGACACTAGGACTGCACTGGCTGGTGGCCCTTTGTGAGTCTTTGTGGACTAAGAGAAAGCATATAATAAAGTGATGATAAGAACTGTACTGCATGAGGAGTCAGGAGTGGCAGAGAAGTATGTAAGGGCAAGACAGTGGTGAGGTGTGCAGTAGGATTGACAGATGGGTTCAACGTGGGGGTGGGATTACATCAGGGATCAGCTCTGAGCCCTTTCTTGTTCACACCGGTGATGGACAGGTTGACAGATGAGATCAGGCAGGAGCCTCCGTGGACTATGATGTTCACAGACGACATCGTGATCTGTAGTGAGAGTGGGGAGGAGGTGGAAGAGAGCTTGGAGAGGTGGAGGTATGCTCTGGAGAGAAGAGGAATGAAAGTCAGTGGATACGTGTGGGAATGGGAGGGAGGGCAGTGGAACAGCTCAATTTAGAAAGGCAACGCTGACATGGTTTGGACATATGCAAGAGGAGGGATGGTGAATGTATTGGACAAAGGATGTTGAAGATGGACCTGTGCAATAATTGACCTGTAGCAAAAACACCCTTTGCTCATGGAGCTAGTTGCTTTTTCCCCCCAGTTACCGCTGTGACAAATTCTTGTATAAATTGTAATAGTGCAATAGTACTGTAGGATAACAGTCTTTGTGACCATGCAAACTTAGGCGACAGTTAGATTATGCTCACTATCTGAATTCTTTCAGGTGGTTCATTAAAGTCTCTTATCACAGTCCTTTGACATACACATGAATACACACCCTCTATAAGAATGAATAGAACATCACCTCCTCCCTTTGAGGTATTCAGCACAATAAAACCATTAGAATTTCCACACATACATTGGTCTACCACCTGCAGTTGGTGTGAACCTCAACTTATGCCTTTTAAATCCAACATTGACTCATCCATGTCTGCTTTTATTGTCTACTGACAAATCAAAACCTTTGTACAAATATCTTACATTAATGGCTGTAATGATAAATGTTGCCACCTTGGAAGGCTGAGTGCAGTCTGTTAATGTTGAACAGGGGCATTTGTCAGTGTTTGGCTGTTTGTGCTGCACTGTGAAGCAATGGGGCATGAAGGCTTACATTTCAGAGAGCAGAGGTTTTCTAACAAGCTCACAGTGGCAACATTAAACATTAGTTTTTAATTTTACTGTGGGTGTTTCCACATAAGCAGACAACAAATCACAACATGCAACAAGACCACTTTCGCTGTCATTTAACCTTTTTCTAATTGAAGAAAGCAGAAAGTGGGCATTTTTTGTCCTTTTTTATTTTTTCTCCATTCTCTGTTGTTAATTAGCAGAGTAGATAATTCTAATAAGTGGTGCATTTTCACAGAAACATCGCCTGGGGATCGTGGGTCCCACCGACACTGGCCTGACCAACTGTTTGGCAAGCAGGCCACTGCGGCCGTGAATTCATCGATTCCTCTGGAGTGTTAATTCATCAAGGTGTCATCAGTGGAAATGGACCACTGCTCTGTCCTTGTTAAAGGGTGCTCGCCTCTCGCCTGCCCCGTTGTTTATTAGTGATACATCATACAGAATGAGGTGACACAGTTTGACCTGTGGGCTGAGGCTTAGAGCTGCGGTGGCATATAAGGTCATCATGAGTTCAGTCAGCTGTTGCATAAAGGTTAAGGAAGTTAGGTGGCAAAAGTATATTTGCCTGTTTGAATCCCCAGATTGACCCTGTATTCCCAGGAATAAGAAAGTAAAGGTTTAACATTTGTTTCAACCTGATGAAAAACCCTTCAGTGAGCAGTTAATCCCAAGCTTTTATTTTTAATTTTGCATACTACCTGTTCTTTTTGAGCAGGCCATTTTTCAAAAAGAGCGTTTAAAATGTCAGACTGAAAGGTAACTAACATAGCTTGCTACTTACTTCTGCAGACAGCCTTTTGTTTGGCGCTTTGTTTGGACATTTGTGCACAGAAGAGACTCCAGCTGTTGTAAGGTGTCTTTCTGCTAAAGGTCAGCTGATGACCAGACAGTCAAAAGTCACAGCATCTGATCCACCCTCGGCAGTGTGCCCAGCTGTGTATGGAGTAACTGACTAATGTAGGCAGTGTTCAGACCATAAATGGCTCTCTGAAATGGCCCGTCAGGAGGAACGAAAAATTAAAAGCGCCCATGAATAGCCTCTGACAAGAGAGAAAGAAAAGTCTCAGCTCAGCACCCACGCATTTTGTAAAAGACACACAAGTGTTGATTCATAATGTGCTGAATCTGATCGTGCACTTAACCCTAAAGTGGTCCTGCACGGATACTTGCTGTGCCCTTACCCCCACGTTGATCCGTGACACTATCTCAAGTGCAGTCTGTGACCTCTAAACGACCCTGAGGGATTCTTTCAGTTGCATCCCTCACCATGATGAATCGCCTCGTGCGTATTATTCTCCAATTAGCTCTGTTGAAATCTCAAAGCATCGGCCCACCACTGCTGATGAGCACCAGTGCTGATTTGAAATATTGCACTAATTGGTGTCATAACAGCCTACTGACCTTTAACTCATTAACTGCACTGGAAGCAAAAATAAGTCTGCAGCGCAAAGCCTATGACTGCTTGTAGGAGTTAGCTTGCTGAGCATGCAGTTTTTATAATTGTTCTCTACAGTTTTCTAAAGGGGCCGTCTACGTGAGTGTGTTAATGCCTGTACCTGTGTGCACTCTATTTTTTACGGACAGTTTATTTTATCTCTCATGAATGTAAAACAGACCGATCTATTCCTCCCTCGATGTGGTAATTTGTGTTTTCTTTCCATTAGAAATGAGTCACTGGGGAGTGAGCTTTTATGCGTGGAGTGGAATAGTCGTACCAGTGATTATTGCTGTTATATTTGATTACACAAATGACAAACATTCAGGAACAGAGGAAGCAAATTAAGTTAAATTGCTTTGACTGAATTTGTGTGCACTTTCAAATGAACGATCCGAAAATTAAAATCTGTGCAAATGTTACTGGCTCCAGATTTGAATGAATTTCATGTTTGCTAAACTGTTAAATCAACCTGAGCGAGCTCAAATCAGGTAAGTGGAACTTTCTTGACTTTGTGATGACTTGTCCAGATGCTGTTGGTGCACTTGCTTAATTACTTCTTGCTCATCGTGATTATTAAGATAACTGTAAAAAAGCAGATGGCATTGCTTGGCAATGTGGCTTCAGCTGCAGTGTGAAAGCTTGGGATGTCTTCTGTTTATATATATTATTACCTGCGGTGCCTCTTAAATATTGAAGAGTATATTTAAACAGCTTTATAAAATAATTTATTCGATTAACATTCAAGTTCAGCACAATCCAGTGAAAGGTGATATAATAGGTAATGTATCAAAATGCAAACCAATGTGAGGAAAGTAAAGTGAAAGTTTTTGTCTTCATCAGCTTTTGCTGGATTGAACTGAGTGCAGTGAGTTGAGCCAAATATGGACCGACATCCTGAGCACCACCTCCGCAACCCCCCTTCGTCCTACACTCTACAGATTACCTTGGCGGTAGCTAGCGGGGCCCAGATAATTACCTTGTGTTATTTCTCCTCCCACACTTTGCTTTTGAACTTGTAGCTGCCTGGCTGCCTCAGCTCTAATAGCATCCCGGCATGCCATCGATCCCGCACCCTTCCTCCGGATATGGAGGGGTAGTGGAGGTGGGCTGATGGTTGTGGAGGGAGGAGGGCTAGCCTGTCCCAAACCTCTGCAGGTTTCCTAAAGCGCAGGTTAATCAAAATGCCAGCGTGCCTTATCATAGAAACAGCACAATGTGCAAATAGCTGTAATATGCACATTAAACAGCACATTACAATGTGCTCTTTGCAAGTGGATAAATTGAGAACTGGCACCTTGTCAAATACTACACATTCACACATACAAATGGCTTCCAGTTTTTTTCCCCCATGCAACAAATTAAACCTGCTATAACTAAATGGCTTCCTGTGTGAAGAGTGCAGTTATGGCAGTTCAAAGACCTCATAATAGTGACCTTTAAAAAGTCTTTACTGCTTTTCTTTCTTTCTTGCTGTTTTTTTTTTTTGTTGAGAAAATTAAAATCTGCTCAGCTGTGTCAGGAAAGTAAAATAAATTGGAAGAGTGGTAGCTATAATAGTTTTAGATATGGTGTGATGTTTTAATCCTTTGACAGCACAAATATTCACTGCCACGCGCCAGAGCATTTCAAGGAAAGTGTCTTTAGAGACAGTTGCTTTGCAGAGAGGTGAGTATGATGGCAGAGCATCTCAAGCAGATGTGGTAATCTCATTACTGTAATGCATCCCTAAGTATTATAGGAAGCTGCTTTTTTAAAGCTAATTTGATATATAAAGTGTATTCAGAAAGCATTTTGTCTGTTATTCTTTGGAGAAAGAATAACATAAAAATAATGTCCAGATTGAATAATGAAATATTTGGTAATCCTGCTCTGTTCTGTTTCACGAGCAGACCTGTATCAAGATAGACAGGTTGACTTGTCAAACAAAGCTGTAACTAATAGCATCAGTAATAGCTCTATTTCATTTTGGTTTACTGTCAGGTCTTTGGGAAGGTGCCTGCTGGCTTACTGTCATATTGGCACAGGTAGATGAAGCTTTTTTTATTGTTGCTTCTCCTCACACTTGTGAGTGTGTGTGTCTCTTTTCCAAAGTATGTGAATATATAGAATATGCAGCTTCCAATTTGACTGTACGGACTTTCTAAAATAAATTATTAGACAGTAGAAAGCATAGGTGTGAATAACTTGATGCTGGCTGAATTTTGTGTTTATGCAGTTCAGTGTCACACTTGAATAGAACATAAAGGCGCACAATTAATTGAATTTTAATCTCAATCACGATTTTGACTTCCCAAAATTAAATTAAGATGATCGAGTGATATTAAAAATGTGTCTTCCACCAGTAAGAACGCAAAGAAAAAGCAAATCAAGTTCTTTGTAAATCAGCACCTGACCATGTGCCTAGAGTACATGTGCCAATCAAAGCTGTTCTCTGCAACATACAGTTTAAAGTTTTCTAGACTAGCCTGGATAGAAAAATGTAAATGTTTGGCACAGCAGGGGGAAGGGGAAGCGCTCATCCCTTGAATTGGACTGTTTGAAAGTAGCTCAGATTTAAGGCAAGTGATGTTAACCAACAACAAATCATATGCTGAGAGTTGTGTAGAATTGTGTCTGCACCCCAAAGCAACACAGCGAAGTTATTCAACTGCCTGAAAACACACCACAAAGTGCAGTAGGATGAGTGCATAAGGCCAAGAAAAACAGTGCAAAGATCTCTAATGTGGACATGTCCAATGTTCAACATTATCTCGGACATCACATAAGCTCACAAAGACAAGTGAAATCACCAGTGCATCACATTCAATTAGATCAAACACACATGTCCACTAAACACTGCAAGTAATGAAGGCTTCTGTAAAATGGTCAGCATAGTGGACACAAGTTGCATTGCCCCCCCCCCCCAAGCAATTATTTTGCTTCGGTGGCAATAATTGCGCTGTATGCAAAACAATGCAGGGGAAATGTAGAGGGATTTCACAGCTGTGGACTACTTTTGAATTTTGTTTACATCCATCATGCAGGTACAGTGAAAACTGTGTATTTTACTTCTAGAAGATGGACTCTGCAAAGATGTTTTAATTAACAGAAATGTAGGACAATGCAGGTGAAAGCTGTCCTCTGATGATTTCATTTGGTGTTAATTTTTAGTACAATTTTTGTAGTTATATGCATATTTCTTATTTTCCTTCTAAGAGATCCACCAAATTTAGGTGAATAAGAAGCCCAGATTTTATTTTTACATTAACAATTCTACATGACTAGGAATGCAGCAGCATATGACACACCAATCAAATATTTTTTTTGTCATTAAAGTCAGCGAATAATTTTGATAAATAATCTGTCTCTGCAAAGTCAGTTGTAACAATTGTTTTGTTCATAATTGTGCAGCCCTAAGAGAGCACTGATATTTAGAGTTTTACTTTTATGAACAATAACAATGTAGCCACTGAAAATGGCTTACATTTGATCATCACTGATCAAATGTAACAACGCCTCTGTCAGTGCGCTCCAGGGCGGCTGTGGCTACAATGTAGCTTGCCATCACCAGTGTGTGTGATTGTGTGTGTGAATGGGTGGATGACTGAACATGTAAAGTGCTTTGGGGTCCATAGGGACTAAGTAAAGCGCTATACAAATACAGGCCAGTTACCATTTACATATGAATTTTCTAACTCGCATTGCTCATTTCTGGCTCTTTAAGTCCAGGCCATCTCTCCTGCACCAGAGACTCGTTAGTACTGGAAATTATAAAAAGAGAAAAGGTGTAACTGACTGATATGTTCAAAACCAGAATTTAACCTCTGCAATTTATTCATCAGTACAACTCTAATGACGCACTCTTGCAACACTGCTTAAATTTCCAGCCTCAATTTAGTATGATACAGTATTCATATGAGCACCCAGTATAGAAAAACTACATCACAGAGCTCTGCACGGGCAACCATTGTGCTACAGCTGAATGATTCTAAATAAGGCAGAAAGAGATGTCACTTGAAAGAGGAACTTAAAAGAGTCTAATTAAAAAAATAAAAACTATCTGTCATGTCGTTTGCTACACTTTTTTGATTCAGGCCCCCACAGTGAAAATTAAACTCTGTGTCCCTGTCAGGTGAGTTGAAGTAAATATATCTTCTATGGAGTGCCTAGAGCATAAGGTAATTGGGTTACCTCCTGGTTTGGTGACCAAGGTCATACTTTAGCCCATGAGCTCATGTATTAGGGACGGATGATCATTAGTGGAGAGTTGGAACGGCATTGCCATTTGGTTTTTGAACTGTTTGCTCTATTTATAATGACTGTATGGATGCTTGTTAACATCAGCTGACCAGGAATAGATGGATCTGAAGAAAATAGTGATACACATTTAAATGCAAATGGAATCTCTGCATGAATAGTAATAGATTTGCTTAGATAGCTCTTTTCAGGAAACTTTATAGGATGCTGTAATAACCCCTGCAACACTATACTTTAAACAGTAGGAAAAGCTAATCAGTGTGACTGGTATGCAGTCTAATGTGTTTTATGACGGCCCCTGGCTATTTGTAGAGACTTTATTTGTGTTCCTGCTTGCTATTTTAGTCCATTGGTTCTTTAATCTGTCATACAAAAGTACAGAGGCTGATCAAGCATGTCAAATGCGTATCATGCATTCATGTATCAAGATGCAACCCTTCTTAGCAGCTCTATTTATCTCTTATTGGCGTGTTTTGCTACTTTATTCAAAGCACATACTCTCAGTATAAACATAGACAACACATGGACCTTCACGTGTTCACAGTGACAATCACACACACAGTGACACACTACCAGCAGATCACAGGCAACTTATTAGCTGCTGTCACAACACATTTGTCCCTCATCTGTTTGTGGGAGCTGTCGTGAGCAAAAGGTTGCTCTCTGCTGCAAAGTGGCAAAGTGAGGTCCTCACTGTGTTTTGCATTCTCTCCTAATGGAAAGCGATGGCATGGGCCATGGCCCCCTCTCTCTGTGGCCCTGTGCAAACCAGGGTGATTTCTGCCTGAAAATAGCTCCGCTGTCAGCTCGCCTTAGTTGCCGGGGCAGTTAAAAGAGTCAGTTAAGGGGATCAGTGCTCGCTGGAGTGTGTAGCTCAGTGGCCATGACACATGGCTTTGTTGGGATCACGAGCTGCTCCTAATCCTCTTGACACAGATGACCAAAGTGTCACCAGTCATGACTCCAGTTTTCCCTGTCTTTAACTTTGTAACCAGTTGACCTTATACCTGTACACTTGCTAACAGCACGAACAGCCGTACTATCATATTATATTTTTTTATAAGAATTTTTTAAACCATGAACTGCCTGAATAAAAACCCCGCTGCTGTTATAGATTTAGTTCATAATGAAATATTTGTTGGACGTGCAGCTTGAGTTACAGGCCGGCAATTTGGCATGCTAACATAAGCACGAGAATGCCCCATTTAGAAGGCCATCTGGAAAATCCTTCGCTGTGATTAAAAAAACCCCAAAACTGCCTCTTGCATTTTTTTTAATGAATTGTAGACCCCATGGATGTTTGCTGTGTGTCTGCCACACTGTAGCTGTGTAGAAGTATGCATGCTGTTAGTGGTTTGTGTCTGACTCAGTGTCAAGGCTGGAAACTGTTCACTCTGTGTTTGTGATGACTTGGCAGCAAAAGAAAGGTCAAGGAAGACTTGTGCAGAATTGCCAAATGTGTGAGATTAGCAGTAGTCAGTTCTGGTTTCCATAGGGTGAAATTCTCTGGAGTTTTTCTGTGTTGCTAGAAAATGTGTTTAGTATTGTCAAATGTGGCTATAAGCCAAAAAAACAAAAAACGGAGCATAGAGTGGGGTTTTGCGATCACTGCTTCAAAAATTAAAATAGGAATATTAGTTGATAGTATGTAGTTTGCTTTGTTGCTGTTTTATATCACAGATGAAGGAGGCTAACCCTTTTGCAATATCAAGATAGAAGCTTCTGATGTGCAAATCGCTTGCAGAAACCTTCCTAAAGACGGAAAGAAAAAGATCAGTGTTTGCAAATTTAGTCTTAGATGATTTGATTTTTTTATTTTTTAATGGAAAGCTAGTTACAGAGTATTCGCTCAGAATAAAAGAATAATGATATAAACCAGATGTTCGTATTAGATATATTAGTTAAACACTCTGTTTTCCGTGTTTGTGCGAAAGTGTTTTGTTTTCTGTGTGTGAATTTCTGTTGCAAGGTAAAATCTAATTAAAAGTGTCTTAGAAAGGTGTTGGACTACCATGTGCTGCCAGAACAGCTTCATTGTGTATTGGCTATCTGTCCAAAACCTTGCATAGGTCTTTAACTGATTTGAAATCTGCTGACTACAAAGTCAATAGCATACGATTCAGATTATTGTAATATTCAGTACCTAGCAGAGCTGGTCTTGGGGTTGAATCATAATTCAGAACTTAAACACAGCTGTGGATAAAATGTTAGTTATTTTTCAGAACACTGGGAATCATTTTGTAGTGTATATATTTCATTCATATTTATTTCTCTTAAAATTAGTGTCTACATGAATTTAATGCCACAAAGAACAACAAAACCCTTTTACTGTCAATGATGCAAACCATCCCCATGTGTGGATGTGTATTCTTCTCACTGTAAGCTTGAAATGTCCATACATAGACTAGTGGCATTTCAGACAATCTTCAGGATGAGAGCATTCACATGGGAAGATGACCTCAGCGCTGTTAAGTCCAGTCAAACAGATGCTGCTCTGTTTGGTAGTGACACACGTGCTAAAATATTTCCATTAGGACAATCTGTTTCTACTCAGAAATGTGTTTTGATTAATTATTATTATTATGGAGCACTTACATCAATGTTGTCCAGTGTTTAGATGAGACTTGGCTCGCAGTCTTCATAACACCCTTCTCGAACATTTGAGTGAATACATATAATCCCAACCAAATGGAAAACAGAAAAAGAAATCACAATATATAAAACGTTTTTTTTCTCCAATTTCTGTTCTGTAATATCTGCTGTGCACTGGAAAATTCCATATCTATGCTCTTTTACACATTAACAGAATTAACAGGAAGTAATGATAAGAAACGGGTGACTGTGCTTTTGCTATGAAGTATTGGTGGTTTTGGTGCAACATTAGCTTTACTGACAACAGCCAGAGCCCAAATAAATGTACATAAATAAAAGAGACACCTCAAAACAGCATTGACAATGTTTCTTCCCCTTAGGTGTGATACGAGAGATTCAGAACCACTGGATGTTGCACTAAAGTATAAACATCTCCAACCCAGACAGAAATGAACATCTGCCACATGTCTGACCACCCATAACACTTCACTAAATTGAAAAAACAACCTTGCAGTTGCTATCATTTGCTCAGCCTTGTGGAATACAACGGCTGGATGAGATATGCTTCTGTAAGTTAACTGACGTCGAGTCCACAATCATGATGAAACCATATATTTCTGTTTTGCTGCGCTCCTCTGCTCTCTGTGTCTGTTCAAACATGCACACAGGGTGATTGAGAAAACAGAGGAAAGCAGTAAAGCATGAAAATGTACTTACACAAGTGCACATACCGTATGTTAAAAAACTAAGCTCTTAAATCACACATTGGATCTTAATGAATGAAATATGTAATTCTACATGTCTTTTTATCCTTCGCTTTGGGCACTGGCTACTATCTCATTTTCACTCTCTCATCAGCAGCTGTAAAGGGAGTGACCTGACTACACTAACATGCACACAAAGTTATCAAAGCATAAAATAGAGAAGCTCAGGTTACAGCACACACAGATAGTTGTTGACCTTTATATTAAAGCTAGAGTGTGAATTATGCTCCAGAAGTTGTTCTTTTTTTTTTATTTGTTGAAAATGGTTTTACGTCTACAGTCAATAAATCAACTGTTCAGATAATAAAAATAAAACGATGTCTTCTGACCAAATGCAAAGATTGGATGGTGAGCCAGCCTGCATTGTGAATGTACAGTGATTGCATATCAGATGGAAAGCTTCCAAAATACTAGATATAGACACTGATAGTGCTAGCGAGCTAGTTGCCTGTGAATGGCAAACAAAAGTGTAGACATTAGATGTATAGTTCAGCCGATAACAGCTTTGTTGTTTAAAACCTTATGGAGCAAAAAGCAAGTGCACAGAGGAAAACTGATCACACATGTAAGATGGCCATGGTTACACTATTTTATTTTAGATAAATTATATTACTATGATGTTGCACGTGGTCTGTTAACTTGTCCTCAGTGCTAAGGCCAATGGCATGCATAGTTGTATTGGGGATTAGCAGAAAGAGTAATTTGTGCATTGCCTGGTAGTGTTTCTGTGTACATTGCAATGCTGATTCTATTGCAATAGGAGAATGTGGTATGTAATTATTCTTATAGACACATAAGCACACAAAGAGCAGTTGTTCACACTTTAAATTTTTGACTGTCGTCACTTCTGGTTATAGCTGGGTGCTTCTTTATGCTAATTTTAATCGACAGTATTTTAAAACCAATGAAAATAGTCTTTTTCTCTCACAGCATGAACGCTCATAAACCGTCAGATAGCACATGGACTCGTTTTGCTCTTTCCACAAGCCAGACAGAGCTAGAGGCTTTGCATCAAATGGAGACTATGTACAGGATGGCCTATCATGCTGCACAACTGAAAACATATATTTACTATACACAATTATTAGTGTGCGTCATTGTAGTTGATGCAGCCTATTTGATGAGCTTCTAATCGTTTGCTCAGTTTCTTTGAAATTGCATGACAATATAAAACTTGCTTGGAGTTTGTAGGTTAGTGTTGATGTTACTGAGTGCTATATTTGTTTTTACATATGTGTAAGCTTATCTAATCGTTAAGGAGATAATTGTAAAATGAATAAATGGATGTTTCATGTATATTGATCGGGTTTTAAAAGACCGTCTCAACATGATGTTCTTGATCTGTCAAGACCTGGACAGTGCAAATTCATTCATTTCTTTCAGAAGAGTGACTTTAGAGAGAGACCCAAAATGTTTAGATGGAATTATGTCAGTTGTTTGCTAAATCAAGGAGACGCCTGAAAATATTCCTCGAGGACAGGTTACAAATGATATTTTTGATATTTTGAAATCACAGATGAGTGATCTCAGGATCATGTTTGAAGACGGACAAGAAAAACTACAGCAGAAGTAGCCAGTTAGTGAGTGGGCAAATTCCCGATGACTCCATTTGAAGCAAAAAATTTATAATGGATATATGGATAGATGGATCCCGACCCCCACTACATTACTTTACTCTAATACTAGGAGTTAATGGTGCAGAGGCTTTGTTACCTAATAACAGTATCATTGTCTACCTACTATACTCAACACAACTAGGAAAAGCATCAGATAGGGGCCGAATTTGGATTTTCAGCATGGTGGGCAGTGGCTCTTCAATGTTTAAGAGGGAGTATTGTAACTTATTGACTGTTGTTATTAACCGTCATCTTAATGACTGAATTTTTTTTTTTTTTTTTTTGCTCTGTTCATAATTTGACCTAATTCGACATCATTGTTTTCTATTTCTGCTTTGCTTACTGTTTCTTTTTGAAAATCTGAATTTTTTGAGGTCCCAGGGGGCCCTGGCCTCTTGGACATTCATATCAGTTAAATGACGGTTAAAAAACCCAGATATAGCTATGAAAGTTATCCCATAGTTTCTTTTTCTTTTTAAAAGTCACATGTGAAAATCATTTTATGAATTCATCCATTTATCCGCATTTATCCGCATTTATCCGCATTTATCCATATCCTGGTGAGGCTTTTTAATGTAAAACACATGGTTTTGATATTAAATAAATGTTGCTTTCACAGCAGGGAGCCTATGTTCTGATCCCACATAGGCTCAAACAACTGTATCCAGGCAAAGCGAGGTACATCTGCTGAGGCTTAAAAAAGTGCTGACTTGATGAAGATTGTGAGGGGTGGATGGTGTGGGTGATTGTGTGGTTAGCTGTATACCTCAAAGGGGCACTGTTACAGCACCCCACCAGCTCTTTGATTAAAAAGAGCAAACACCTCCATTATGGAGGTCTGTAATACAGACGTGTGTGTGTGTGTGTGTGTGTGTGTGTGTGTGTGTGTGTGTGTGTGTGTGTATATATATATATTTATTAGTGAGAGAGAGAGATATTCACATCTCATTAGACTGTTTGACTGGCCTTCTTATTTGCAGTAGTCAGACCGCACCTGCCCACTCATTAACACTACTGATAGAGACATAACACAAGTCATTACTAGAGTGGCTAATGGTAAAATACAGTACTGGCTTTTAACTGATTGGCGAAATAAAACGATAGCCCCGTTAATGTATCATGCTGTGCCGTGCTACAGTTGTGTCATGAAGATATTACTGTTTTAAAAGCTGTTAGCAAAGCTTGGCTTGTCTGCAAGCACAAAGGTCAGCACACTGTGCCCTGTGATGGTGTGTAAATGAAATGGTAATAGAGGGTTTCATCACCATTACTAATTATTGAATGACAGTTTACTCACTAGTGTGTAACTGCGTCTGAGCATGTGTGCATGCGTGTGTGTGATAGGCCTAATTAGGTAAACTCCCATTACACTTAAAAGTGCATTACTGCTGCTCTTTTGTAAAGGCTATAATTAGAGCGCTGCGGAGAGTGAACAGTAATTAAGTTATTTCAAGTATTATTAGGCTGCTTGTTATACGAGCCAATTGTATTGAAAACGACGGAATACATATCTGACTGTGTGCCACAGCTCTGTTAACTTTATAGATATTAAACCAAATAGCTATTACACAATGTGTAATTTGAGTGTATGCTATATACATCTTGTCCTCTTCTGAAGGGATTTCTATTTGTGAAAATTGAGATATTATAAGAGATAAACTCAGCCTGTGGGAAAAAAAGACAAATGACAGCACAAATGCCATTTGATATGCTCATGCATTTCTTGTCTAAGGCTCTCAGCCTGACTTGGCATTTTTGTGCATGTGTCATCCGATGCCTGCAGTAGCAGCAGCATGAGCCGCAGATCCTCTACCTAATCCAGATTGCCTTCTAATCCCAATCACACTCTCCTCTTCCAGCCATTGACTCCATTATTTCTCTGCAGTTTTATGCAGTCTGTCTCTTTAAAATTCTTATTATCTCAAATCATTGGAATCATTGGAAAGGCCCCGGACACCCATAAATGATCGACTTCCCTCATTTTGCCTGATTATACTTTCATTCTGGCATTCTCGATTCATATCCCTCAGTCTCTTATTAGCCTCGCTGCACATATTATATCTTAAAATGTCATCAGTATTTATAATACTATTTAATCAGACAAACATTTAAGTGCTATAAACTGTATCTTTTCTATGAGCATAGTGCTGCTCTTTTCTTCCTCTCCGGCAGGAGATTTAAGTAACACTTGTAATGATGTTAATCACTGTCTTAGGAGACCTTAACAGGTCTTGAAGGGGAGAGGAGACTCGGTCATTGGCACATTTGCACGAGGTTAGCAAATCTCATCGGAAGGGTGGTGGGGTGGATTGGGAGCATGGGCTCTTTTGCCAGGAGAGCTGTAGCAGATCCTCTTTACACACTGCTCTGAATGGACCTATTTTTAGCACACAGGGTGGTTTTCTTGGACAGAAAGATATCTCTTTCTTGCGCAGTTGTGCTCCGTATACTTAATCATTCTCAGTGGAACCACTTTAAATCTTTGCGTGCACACAGATTGTGTAGATTTGTGTAGAAAGCATTTTTTGTTTTTATTGACGTGAAAGGATTTATTGAGATTGAAAGGATAGCAATGTGACATCTAATTGCATATAATTACATAAATAGGTTTAACAAAGTGTAATAGAAGATAATGGCATGCCTCCAGAAAGCATATTAAAAGAACGCGCAAAAATATATGTGGTATTAAAAAGTACACAAACTGAACAAGTAAACTGCTTGTTGGGTAATCATGTAACTACATGTTATGTTGGTCACTGTAATGGAAATGTTACCTGTTAGTTACAGGCATTGTGTGTTGAAATTACCCAACATTGATCTAAAATTTCTTTTAAATAAAGCATATTTAACCTGTGCATGAAATTGGTCAGGTATGCAGTTTCCTATATTGATCCATACAAAGAATTACTGGGTAAAATAGCTGATAACTGGGCAATTCTTAGGATTATCTTTAGCAATAAGGTAGTAGGTAGTGTAGAGAGAAATTTGACTTTAAATTAGAGGACACCCCCCTCCCCCCAATCCCTCCACAGTTACATAAGGCACCATTCCAATACGGTTCTTGCTTAAAATTAAAAATAAATGCAGGAAGTTTCCTTTGTCACCAACTTTTGTGCACTCCTCTGCATAATCTGCAAATCTGCATTACATTATACACTACAACTAAAAGCAGGAGTATGGATTGTGAATAAGAGTTGAAATCCAAATCTTTAGTCTTTAATCAGTTGAATCGAAACCTCTGTTTTTTATAAATTGATTATATGATAAATTATGACGCTAACTCAGCAAACTCTGTTGGGTATAAAATGTGATTTTAGTCCACATCTCACATCCAGTGTTGACGGCTATGTTTTGTTTTTCCTCAGCATTACACCATTTCTCTTATGCATGCATAATACGATTGATGGCCATAATTTCAGGTTTATACATAAATTTCAGGTTTATACAATAACAATTTGGAAAAAAATATTTACAAAGCCGTATAGGTTGCACCATAAACTAGACTTGTTAAGGACTGAAATTAAGTTCTCTGTTTTTGAATTTTATTATCTGGTATGGCATGCTGCATAAAGGGCCTGTAGCTTGGGTACTGCAAAAATATCTAATCTATTGGTTTCTTAACTGATGTCTGAAATTGATCAGTGAGGTAAAGTTCAGCCTCGAGGTTGTCGCAGTAGGCTGCAAAAGTGGCCAAGAAGTATTTTAAGGTAGCACCTGGCGAGTTGTGTGAATGGTAAACTACCCATGTCTATATGAGTGACAGACCAGCAAATCTTATTTGAAGTATATGGATTTCAGAAATGAAGGAAAAGGAGATACAGACATGTCTAGTTTCCCCAGACGTGGAACCCAGGATGAATGTCATGCCCAGGTTTAGCAAATCTCATTTACACATTTCACGCAGGGAAATGTCCCTCTCTCCTTGTGTTCCCTCTGTCTTCCCCTCCCATCGCAATAAAATGCTTCCTACTTAGCAGAACCATGAGCCTGGAGGCTGTGTCTCAAAAACACAACACACACACAAACACACCACACACAAGGAAAAAAAATCCTTAGTTTTACAGTTTCTTTTTCAAGGTGATATTAACTCATTCTGCATGACCTGTGTTTATAGGCTTTCTCTGTGGACTTGCATTGCTTACATAGAAGAGTGCAAACTGACAGCTTGTTTAAAATTCAGGTGCGTAACTAACTTCCATTTAACAAAGCTGCCATAGATAACAAAGGGAGTGTAATTTAAATATTGCTTAATCTAAATTAAAAAAAAAACCAGAATCAGTTTCTAAACTCTCATGGTTTGCATTACTTTGAGTGGTGGTTAGACAGCTACAAATAGCATTTGTTCAAAAACAGTCTACTGAAAAGATGTGGTTTTTATCAGTCTTGCATGCAGTCAGCAATTTCAGACTAATTTCTCTAGGTTATGAGTGCATGTAGGTGAAGAGTAGGTAAGTGTAGCTGGTTGCTTTATGTGCAGTTTAAGTGCGTGTGTGTGCATATATTATTTTCCTCTGTATATCTGTAAAAGTGCAGTTATCCACACTTTATTACTGCCTAAAACTGCCTTCGCTGGATCCCAACTGTCCTAGCTGTCTCTTATTTTGGGACATGTTTGTTACAGAATGAAAGGAGTGTTTTGAGAGATGATCACAGACATTCTCCCTAGAGAAATCTTAAGGAGGAAAGTGAGCCTATTTTCAGCGCTGTAGCAGCGGAGAGTGGGACTCATTATGACTCACTCAGAGCTGAAATGCTCTGGATGATGTCTGAGTCAGACATGAGGGCCAGTGTCCGCTGCCATGGTGATGCACAGCCAAATGTAAGTGAACTCTGAGAGCAATAGACATGGAAATGAAATGAGGGAAGCGTAAAAGGGCCCCGAGGCTGCTTCTCTATTGTCATGATAAAATATAATGTGCATAGTTTTTGTGTAGTTTTTAATTGCCTAGCGAAAAATTTAGGAAGAATTGAAAAATATGTCCAAATTTCTTTGATTAAAGATGCCAAGTCCAAATTGCAAACCTTCAACACAATACCTCAGCAAAAACATGCTGTAACCACAGAAAGCCACATCAAGCAGTATTTATTGTTTTATGTTCAATACTTGTTTTTCTTTTCTCTTAAATGCATTAAAATTGAATTACCACAGCTACTTGGATTTGGCCTCCACACCACCTTTTCTTCAGCCTTCAAGATAAAATTCTAAAAGTTAAGTCTATAATACAGCGTTACTCAATCACTTGCCTCTTTCATGCCATGATTCTCACTTTGGCACCCTGAAGCTTCTGGCTGTGATCCAGTATAGCTTGCATTAGCAGGAACTTGCACAAGCATGAGCTGCATTAAAAAGGAGCTCAATATCTCAATATGTGAGAAATCAATGGAGAATTTTTGTATTGATGAAGTCTTTATGGAGTGTGGCATTTGGCACTGATGTATTGAATTAGTAAATGGTAATTGCAAGCGAAATATGAGGAATATGAGGAATTATTCTGTCAGTAAATCCAGTGTGGCACCTCTGATACTCACCTGGCATCACAGTGTGCTTCTGTGTGCAATTTGACACGCGTCTTAAACTTCACAGCTTCACTGTCCAGTCAGCAGCAGAAGACTGTGATGTAAGGACAGAGCCACGTAACAGGCCAGCAGATATTAATCCGATGTGCCTGGCTTGGCCTGGGCAGGTTGGCCTTAAGCCAGGGTAAGATATAACGGGGTCAGATAACAGCACGTGTTCCTGCCAAATCCAGCAGGTACAGCATGGAGAGAGGCACATATACCTTGCACATCTGTCTACCTCCCTTTGTTTCTCACAGTAAGATACATTTTTCAACAAAGGTTTTTGACAGCCGTCATCTAACGGAATCTGAGAGCGGTAGTTGTATTGACAAATTAAATCAATAAAGAATAAGTAAAGTTGTAATTTTAACGCATTGATAAAGGTGTGCTGTAGTTTTTGAATAGTGAAAATTGTCAATCATGTATACCTGAGATTAAAGTAATCCCTTTTAAATGACTCCAAGTCATATTCCAGTAAACAAGATATTTGTTCTAGAAAAGAAAATTTCATCATTTTTGAAATGTGAAACAGAAAAATTTAGACTGATTTTAGTACATGTTTATTATTTTGTTCTCTCTGTCAAAGTGTGCTTAATTAGCAGCGCAGTTTCTGAAAACAGTGTTGGCAGAACATCAAAATGCAGTTTACAGTATTACAATAGAAGAGAACAATAAAATGGACAATAAAATTTCAACTCAGTTCAGTATGCAAACTAAACAACTATGCATCGTTTGTATTCACTGCCCCTCATGTTGTCGATATATGTGAGCATTTTTAATTTTCAGATGTTGCACAACTGAAGTGGTTAAAGTAAATGTTCAGAGCTTCACCGACTGGCTCACATTGCAAGAGGAAATGCATCTCTGCATCAGACTCACCTGTCAAACAGTGATCGCATGTTTTGTTTCCTTTTGGTTGGCATGACGTTTTGTGTCTTCGTGTTCTATTGCCAGTCTGTGGTCACTGAGCCAACAGTTGGTTAGAATCCGTCGCTGCTTTCTGTCTCTGACACTCACAGTTATTCTGCTCTGTTTGGGGCTAGATAACAATCTAGTCTGCCTAAGCTTTTAGTTCCTTCTTTCCTGTGTATTCAGATAGATTTCTTTGCATTTTCTCTCTCTCTCTCCCCCCCTACCTCTCTCATATAGAGATAGATAAACAGGTCGATAAAATGAGAATAGTAGTCAGGTACACACACATACTGACACATGCGGCCCTCTATATCAGTCAGGCTGCCAGAGGTCAGCTCTGTGACCTGAGAGTCAGTGACAGACAGCAGGCATGCAGACACACCGAGGTGGATGTGGAGAACTGCTACAGCCAATCTGTATCATTCACTAGTTCACTCTGAGCCCCATTTGCAACACTGTTTGGTGGAAACATCCAGAACACTTGGAACATATATTATAACCACTTTTAATCAGTTTTCTTTTGGTTTGTTTGTTTTTTGCATATGTTAAGAAATCAATGAATGTTGAGCTGAGACCTTGAGTAGTCAAACAAGTGTCTCTAACAACAGTGGCAACATTAGCATTATCAGTTGCATTGCATATGAAGTGAGCCTGTTTAACCCTTATTTAACTGGAAACAATATGGAGGGATTTAGGTTTTCCAAGATACATTCACATTGTACGTATTCATCGAAATGGCTTGTTTACTTCCATATACTTCTTAATGCTGTAGCAATAACTTTATTCTTTGTACACAGTGGGGAGCTGATGCTGCCATCTAAGAATATCTTGTCATTAAATTGTCATTATTTGATATTTAAGCTGGTGTTTGTCGTTTCACTGCTTTTGCATCTGATTGGCCGCGACGATAATGTGCTTTCATATACGAACGCAATGTTTTTTTACATTGTTTCAATTCCGACACATTTAGTGCATTGGTCTCAAACGCAGTGCAGCTTTAGTGGGGACTGTATATTTAGTGGTAATAAGAAGCACATGCATTTATCTGTATGTCTGATCTCATACTGCTTTGCACCAGAGGTTACAAATCATGGTTGAAAAAACAATAGGGCAGCCACAACAAAGATGCTTTGACAGTTGGCTAAACTTAAAACAACTGTGTGTGGTAAGTGTGTGTCATTGTTTTAGTTTTTTTTAATTGTGTTTTGCTTATTAATGTGTAGAGCAGAATAGTTGAGTATTTGTTAAATCTGTGTAAACCAGCTTTCTATTTTTAAAGCTTTTCTTCATACATAGCTCAGGATGATGATTTTTATCAGTGAATGAGGAAATCTTAAAAAAAAAAAGCTTTCAAATCCACAAGCACCTTTCTGCAATGTGGTTTCTCTTCTGTTGAGCAACATCGTTTCTCTTCTACGCTTGAATCTTGACTCTGCGAGATGGGCTGTTCCGCAGGTTTCACACTTCTCAGAACATATTCACATTTCCAAATTAGTAGATCCTTTCCTTCTGATTAATTTTATTCTGGGGAAGTCGTGTGAGTTTACAGTCGTGCGTGTGTGTGTGTACGTGTGTGTCAACAGGCTTTGGTGGCCTGTTGAACCACTTAAAGGATTCTATTTAACGGGTCAGCCGAGCAATTAATCAAGGGTTTAATTGGAATCCCGAGTGGAGTGACATGATTTATGCAAATAAGGTCATTAATATGCAGGCCTGCATTCGATGCTCAAATTAAAATGGCTCATCCGCCAGCGCCGGCTAGCACTTTCATTACGGTAAATTAGAGAGCGATAATAACTCCAAATACACATATTTATTTTCTACAGACGTTCAGAATAGGACATGCCCACAGGAAGAAAAATATGAAAAGGCAAAAAAGAAGGAAGTTCTTATATGGGAGTTGGAAAGAGGCAGCGCTAATGCTGTTAATTTTACCTCATTAGAAGCACAGTGCTATCTGCAGGGCTTCAGTTTTAATTGGATCACCAAGCAATTTAAACCACATTTGGTTCTTAATTGCTTTTTCTTTCCTCTTTATAATAAATAGTATAGCAGTAGTAGCTATTCGCCAGATTCTTTCCCTGGTCAGTGCAGTGCAGTGATTCAAGTGTCTGACCTATGCTGCTGTCCTTGGTTACTGCACCCACAAGGACAGTTTGTGGTTCTTGGTCCAGTGTCCTGTCCCCTCTTCCTCACTATCTGCTGATGCCAGGATATTAGAAAAAAGGCGGAAAGGAGCTGAGCCACAGCTGGAGTCGCATTTTCCTGCTACTTCTTTCATGACAGTAGCTGCACAGAATGCAGGCTATAAAAGCCGCTTGTATTAACAAGTAATATCCAATAATTGCCCTGTCACTGTGGAGCAGTTGCCAGCATAAGTGAAGTGTGTATGTGCTTTTAATGATGATGAGAAATAAGGTGTAGTCTGATGCTCAAGTAGCTGTTGATTGTGACTGGAAGTGAAGAGGGGTGGTTAGCAGTACCTAATAATGTCTGTGTAAATCTTAATCACATAAAGTGATTGTCATATCATGGTGTCAACAGCGGTGTTACCTGATGTATTTATGCAATGACTGTGCCGCATCGACACACTTAAAGTAGGTTTCAACAAAACAAGTTACCCACTAACTGGCAGAGAAATAGTCATTTTTATACTCATACCTTCTTGAATGTTGGTGAATAAACAGAGGCAAAATGGAGCAAATCTAACCCTCAGATCAAAATTAGTAGATTGATATATGTTTTTGCTTGTTGAATGTTTATATTCAATCAGTCCATCATTTTTTTTTAAACCAATTATCAGATTCAGGATTACCTAAGCCACCTCTCATAAGGTGAAAGGTGAGATACACCCTGAATACATCGCAAGGCTTATATGTACTTTAAATTGTTTAAATCTCAGTAAAGACCACAAAATAATCATTTTCCTCCGTATGGACAGAAACAGACGTATATAAAGCCCTTTTCTGTGCTATGTGTAGAATATTTAAGACTATACTGTCAAAATGCGGTGGTGACGCAAGTCTAGTCAGCTAATACGGTGAATAATAGATGAATCACAAAACCACTAAAATAATATCACTTTGATTCAAGCACATTTATTCCACAGCTTTATCCATAAAATAGATTTGGGCATCGCAAATGACACCCAAATGGCAGCAATATACTGTCTGGTATTGGCTACAAGAAGTAAATTCATTTCCATTCTGATTTCATTATCTGCTGTTACTGTGCACAGTTTTGAAAGCTAATACTAGCCGAGCTCAACAGGAGGCCTAATGAATCAAAGGGATGATGCTGAATCTCTCTGAAGTCTCAGTGTAATGAAAATTGTTTTTTTGTTTTGCTGAAACAGTGACATCATACAAATGTTTTTATGAATGTGTATCATGTGACATTTGTTTCAATCATGTCCCAGTTGGTAGCATACTTTTATTAATTGTGTATGTGATTTTTACTTGATGTTTTTCTGAATTGCCTTGCAAATTTAAGCATTATGTTGTCATCATTAGAATATGATGAGGGTAGAACTAGGGGTTCTGTAAGTCATTAAAAAAGCTAAAATTAAAATAGAGCAAAATACGGTATGAATGTACTATTACTGTGTGATTTATTCTTATTACTTAAGCTAACATTGCTCGGTGGCGAGTAGCCTGGTCAGGCTAACATTAGTTTTTAAAAAAGAACTTACTTCCCGATGTTTCCTTAGGTTGGCGTCTTTTGACGCTGAGAGCAGCTCGGTTGCTGGCAAACAGAGTTTGTATTGCACGGTCAGATTGCGCCCATCCCTTTCTTCTTTAAATGTGAAGTGATGTTGGAATTTCCAAGTATGAAAAATGCATTCCTGCCCGTGCACTGCTGGCTCTGTTGTGGTGGCTCTGGGTCCATTGTGTAACTGACGCTACCAACATTAACAGGACGCTTACATTATAGGCTCTTATTATGTGTTTTGTTTGGGTTTCTGAGAATAAGTGGAATTACCAGAATTAGAGAGGGGATGGCCTAACATATGAAAAAGGAAAAGACCGCTGTGTAATTCATTCATTTCAACAAGTAATTGTATTGTAATTATCACCTTTTAACTGTAATGGAATACAGTTACTCATATTTTGTATTTTAAATACGCAACGCCGGTACATGTATTCTGTTACTCCCCAACAATGTGTGTAATATTGTGATACTGTGTAGGTAATACTTAGGTATTTCAATATGTAACTAATTATAGTTTGTTCAAAAAAGTCCTAATATATGATTTCAACATTGTCTTTTCTTAAACAGCTAAATAGAACTCAAAACACACTGTCTTACTTACTGCTATTATATGTTTACATTACATCAAGACATTACAAAGTATTAATGTAATGTAAAACCTGATGTAAAAATGAGGTACAGCATATGCAGCTTTAACAAGAGGGAGCCAAATTACTGCATGAACGCCTCCAAAACCAGGCCTTCCGATTCTGTAGAGCCCAACCAGACAGGATTTTAAAGTCTAATGCTGATACCAGTGTTTGCTCATATTTCTTTCTTTATTTTTCATCCTAACATTTGTTTGCGTAGTTAATCGTTTACATCCTGCCTGACTCTGCAAAATGTGCAACGTCAGCACTCGTAACACAGTTGAAGGGTGTTTCTCTCGTCTCTTCTGTCAATAAATCTTTCAAACTATAATACTAAGTGTCTCATGAAATGTGAAACTGTTGCTGCTGGAACATAATTTTTCTGATTCAGACTTGTTTGACAAAAATCATTAAAAATGTGTCCCTCATATCATAACATTTTTACACTTTCTCCCTCCTAAACTAAGCATTTAAGCAGTTTTGCTTGTTGGTTATTGGTGCTTTTGTGTGAATACCATTAACTGAAACTTGTATCTGCTTCTTATTTGTTTGTGCCCTTCATGGTTGCCTTACCCAGTACGCTGTGTATTAGGAAACAGTTACAGTGTTTTACTAGAGCTCAATGGGGAGTTTGACAGCTGTTTTATTTGGAGCACAATGCGTAACAACAAACAAAGGAATGGCAATGAAACATGCTTTGTATACTCTACTGTGGATGGAATGGATGGGTCTATTTAAAACTCCTTTTATCTGCTCTGATCTGTTTGTTGCATTCTGTTTTACAGCAGAAGAATAACACTAGCTTGCTCACCTTACAGAGTGTTTAATAGCTTAGTTTATTTTATTTAAGCATTTTCTTCTTTTGCTTATATTTTTCAGCCCCCCCCCCATTATTGCTCGCTCGTTTTCTGTCACTCATGCGCACTCCTCATGTCCTCATGTGTGCCATGGGTTGCTGGCTGCTTGGGGTTTTCTGTAATTACAGCAGTGCGCAGGGAGCTGTCTTTTGCATGGCAGATGGTCCAGCACCATGCTGCATCAGGTATCCGTGACAACCGCCTCCCTCCTTGTGGTTAACAGCACCATCATGGCTCTTTACAGTGACCAAATGTCATTATAGAGTCTGTGGAGACAGAACAAGAGCACGAGTTGAAGGAGAGACACAGGAAGAGATATTCTGTAGTGGGATTAGCAAGCATGACACAGAAAGGAAAAGAATGAGGCTGGATTTTCTCAGGATGCTTGCTAAGCACGCAAAAAACATGTTTTTTTATGGTGAGAAACAGATTTGTTTGAATCATTATTGTGTTCAGATAATCAGACTTGTCTATAAAGCTTGAGTGTGAATTTGTGTGAACGTTAGATAGCATTGAAAAAGTGCTTGTATGAATGGGTGTGATTGGGGGAATGAGACATGTTGTATAAAGTGCTTTGAGTACTCAGGTAGAGTAGAAAAATGGTGTTTACCATTCCACCTGTTTATTATCAGTGCTACTAAATGACATATCTGTGGATTCAGTACCACATTCATTCTTGGAGCAAATGTAGTTAGCTTATTTTGGGTATCAGCATTTTAATGTAACCTCTTTTCCCTCCCTTACCTCCAATATTTGATTCGTGCAATCACATCCTCATGTCATCTAATATGTGTGCCCATTTTCTAGATATTTTGCATAAGGGAAGCAGATATACAGTCAGTTTCTCTTCAGCTTACCATGTGGCTGATATGACTGTCTCTCTTCTGGCTATCATAAAGGCTCAACAAGAGACTGAGTTTGCTAACTGTTAATTTAATACTAAATATGAAAATGCTTTGTGGTTTATTTTAGTTCACGTAACAGCTAAATGTAGTGGTATGCAGTATACGCTGGGTCCATAAAGGCAGAATTGTCTTAGGAGTTCTCTGCTTCTTAGTTAGGTCTGTGCTTCCCCACAGTACCAGAGGGAGGCAGTGACACACCTTGCTGTAGCATTAGGTGTTTGAGGCATGCTTTCAACAACACCAAGCCATTTGTTCATTCAATTAATAGCCTACTCACCTGTTCACTTGGTTAATGAACCAAACAAGTCAATCTTGTTTTATGCAAAATATCACTTTGTTTTTATGATATTAGAGCTTCTCTCCTTAGTCATTTTAAAAAATAATAGTAATAAATTGTAGCCAATTTGGAAGACCTTAATCATTATCGGCATATGGCAAAGGCTACTTCAGCCTGTGCCACATCAAATATTGAGTCCCAATAAAATGGCATTTGGAAAGCATCCATATATTTACACATTTCTTGTTGAAATGGGATGTTGGGAAGATGCATAACAGAGCGAAAACACTTATAACACTTCACAAGCATTTCACAAAGAGAAGGGAGATTGAATTTGAAGAGGAGAGTATTAATTCACGACATGTATTATATTATTAGAAATTTAATTTTTTATCAGGCATTTCAAAGCATTTGATAAAAATATGAAGTATCTAAAATGTTTTTAGAAAAGTGATTCTTTTTTCCTCCATTGTGGTTGATCTCTAATTAATTCATGGATAAATTGGGCTGAAAAGTATTTTTTTTTTGACTCTTCAAACAATAAAAGAAATGGTCACAGGTAATGCATAGTAAAATGTCAGATCTCATGTAGAAGAGAAGAATATACACAGTACATTAACGTAAAACTATTAGATTTCCATCAATAAAAAAGGACTCCCAAAAATTGACCTGTTTCATCCTAAAATTTGCATGTTTAAAAAAAAATGCTTTATGCTGTAAGGTAAAGCTCCAATAGTATTTTGGTTAAAACGCTGGCATTTAAACAATCCCCTATGAGCAAGAACTTTGAAGAATTCCCTTTTAACCAGAAGAAAAACTTGGGAGAATAAGGCTCAGGAAGCTACCTGTCATGATGGGTTAGAGGGTAAGGAAAGGAAAGGAAAGGAACTGCATAGGGAGACTGGACAAAACAAAGACTGAAAGAGAGAGAAACCAGAAACTTAATGATATGCAGCAGGGGTATATAAACACCTGGGGAATGAAAAGAGGTAAGTGGAGATGATGTGCTCAATGCATCACAGCATATCACATGAAGTCTCACAGTGGTCTGAGCCTATAGCAGCATAACTGAGGAATGGTTCAAGGTCACCAGATCCAACCTAAACTATAAACTTTATCAAAATGGAAACGTTTGAGTCTAATCTTAAAAGTAGAGAATCTGTCCCCCAAATCCAAACTGTCTGAGAGTAAGTACTCTGTTGGGACAATATAGTACTATGATGTCTTAAAGGTATGATGGGGCCTGATGCAATAATTTGTATGTGAGGAGAAGGATTTGAAATTCAATTCTAGATGTAACAGGGAGGCAGTGAAGAGAAGCTACTATGGGAGAAATATAGCCTTTTCTTTTCTATTCCCTGACATACAATCACTGCAGCATTTTTTTGGCTTAACTGAAGGGGTTTTAGAGAATTTTTAGAACAATCTGATAATAATAAATTACAATAGTCCAGCATAGAAGTAATGAATGCATGAACTAGTTTTCAGCATCAGTCCAAGACAGAATGTTTCTAATTTTAGCCATATTGCACAGATGAAAGAAAGCAGGAAGATTTGATCAAAAATGACTCCAAAATTCCTTATAGTGTTGCTGGAGGCCAAAGTAATACTATCCACAATAAGTATCTGGTTAGACACCATGTTTCCAAGATTTTTAGTAATAAAAATATTTTAAATTTCAATTTTGTCTGAATTTAGGAGATGAAAATCCAGGTTTTCATGGCTTTAAGACACGCCTGTTGTTTAACTTATTGATTTGTATGCTCTAGCTTCATAGATTGATATAGCTGGGTATCATCTGCATAGCAATGAAAATGTATGCCATGTTTTCTCATATAACCTACGGTAAGCATGTTTATTGTAAAAAGTGTTGGTCCCAGTGTAGAACCTTGTGGAACCCCATAACGAACTTATATGTGTGCAGAAAACTTCCAGTTTACATGAGCAAATTGATTGATAAGTATGATTTAAAACACTGCAGCACAGTTTCTTTCATACCAACAATGCATTCTTTCTATTGGTACTGTGATCAGTTGCTGCACTGAGGTCTAACATTCACTAGAACAGATGTGTGCCATGAGCACATATACATACGTATATATATATATGTATATATATATCTAAATCCTGACTGAAATTCTTTAAATATACCCTTCCTCTCCAGATCAGCTTTAAGGCCTGTGTTGTACCAGGGAGTCAAACCTCTTTGATTTGACACTTTCTTTTGGAAGAAAAGCCACACTATCCAACATCAGCACAGTTAGGATGTACCAATAATAACAATATAATCAACTTCTGTGGCAGTAATATTTAGGTAGCTGCGCTGCATTGTGTTTGCACATGGCATTGAAGAAGATGACAAAGAAGGAAACATTTCTTCAAATTTAGTTCATTTTTAAACTGTTTTTTGCAGTACTTTGTAGTCCATTAGTATAAAGTTAAACATTTAGAAATGGTCAGACAAAAGAGGGTTTTCAGGAAAAGACTGAAAGGTGTTGACAGTTTAATAAGAAACACAACAATATGTAAAATTAATGCTAAATGAATCATCAGGAATACAGGATTTGCTGTCAGACCAAGAGAAAACCAGCAAATACGCAATAGTTCACATAATCCAGCAAGGTTAACTTGACTGACACAAAGAGGTGTGGAAGAAACTGTATTTTCCATTTTGTTATTTTACTTACATTGTCCTTACGATTGCTCATTGTTTTTACACTATTTATTGCTTATTTCTTTCTTTAGAAGGAGGACTTTTGGTGTTATATACTCTAAAGGAATCTAAGAAAGGCTAAAGAATTAAAAATGTAACACATCGATACCCCTGTTCACTTTATAAATTCATTAAATGTATAATATGTGATACATTCCATCCTAATGGCCTTTAGGGTGTTGTACCGCTTCTACTTATCTCCTGCTGAGTGTCCTTCTGTGTTTTCCTGCATCTCTCTGTGATGTCCTAGTTAGCATGTTTACAGCTGCATGCAGATGCAGTGCTGCAGTCTTTCAGCAGGACTTTCCCCTGGGTGCCCACGGGGAGCTTACATGCACTGCAGATTTTGAGGTAAATAATTATTAGTGGTGACAGAAAATACCAAGCTCTATGAGTTGTTGTCCCTCGTGCTATATTGCAGGACATACAATAAATAGCATATATGTTGTTTTTATTTCGTTTTATGTCATTCTCTTCTCTTCACCTCTCCTGCCTCTAACATGGCACAACTGTGTGCAGAATGGTTAAGAGTTTGCACTGTTCTGTCAAATCAATAGTGGGTTTGTGCTGTGGTATAATTTCTTGCACCCTGTCTGATCATAAATGTACCTCTTGATCTGCCACTGCTGAGGGAAATCAATAGTCGTCCAGAAGGCCAGCTGTTAGGATTTTATTATTTCTTAAATCAGTCAAGTCTGCAGTTCAAAGTTACTGGAGTGGAGGCAGAAGCAACAGTAGAGCTTTTAGCTCATAGAACTAACATGCCTCTAAAACCTGTATATGAAGATATTGATCCTGAGCTTTGAAGTAGAAAGGCTTTCACCCTGTATTCCAGCATCCACAGCAGTGGTGCTATTGTGTAATGTGGTTAGCACAGTGTGACTTCCTGGTTAGACACAGGAATACGTGGGCATGAGATGTTTAAGGTTAAAACTGTTGCACCCCCTGCAAACGCAGAACTGCTTATTTAATCTTATTCTTGTTTTTAACACTATTTTGCTACCAGTGGTTCATTTTATTATTATTTTTTTCAGATAACAAATCTACTGTTTTTATGCCATTCAGTTGCTTCTGTCAGTGTAACTACAGCACATGTAGTAAGGTGAGTTTTCTATTTTAGTAGGATAAACAGATGGATGAGGCCATAAGCTGTGGTACACAAGCAAGTATTGTGATACACATTAGACATAAAAAATAATATTTGTCATCCAATTATTTCAATTCACATTGATAGTTTGGCTTTAAATATAGTAACCAGAAGTGACAGTTAACTCCGTGTAATGACCCAGAGGTGATTATTGCTTAACAGTGTGTCGATAGAACTCCATTTGATGGTAATTTAATGTGCATATGCATGTGAATCGTGAGTGCCTTTTTCTAATGGGTTTTAAATAGCAAAGCTAACTATCTAAAATATGATGGACATCTGTGTATTGTGTTCAGTGTTGTAAACTTAGGATCTAGTCATGCCATTTTAGCTGTTTTATGCTAAAATTGGATGACTGCTGTGGTCATTTTGGAGGTAGCAGTTAATGCAGTGAAACTGTATTGTGTTAGAAATGTTTCTGTTATTTTGTCCACCCTTTTTGTATCAGTGAAGGTGTGGAACATCACTGTAACAAAATGCATCACAATCTACATCAGAAATTAGTGATACTGGGTTAGTTTTTTGCTGCAGCTGGAATGGCAGCAAAAAACACGGTGTAATAATGCACAATGTAATGGCTATATAGGAATAACAGTGTGTGCATTTACACTTTTACAGCTCCACCACCAGGTAAGAAATCTTCTGGGAGTGCTTTTGTTTTCTCTGGTAGCTAACAGTAGTTGTCTCATGGCAGCTGAAACTGCGGATGGTGAAACAGTCGGCGTAACAGTGAAATCTGTACCTGCTGTTGGGGGAGATAAAGAAAGTAAAGAGTTGTAGAAACTAAGAGTAAATGGAAAGTGAAGCTTGGATGGGGATTTACTCGATGTAGTGAGGTCAGAGGACTTCAGAGCGTTTAAAAGCAGCAATAAGTTGATACATATTATACTGATATGGCTCCTTTCTGCTTTGTGGCACGGTGGAATATAGTAGGTGGTCCCAGAACACCATCCAAATCATTCAAGTAGCCTTAACATTTTGGTAGCTGTATTTAAGAAATGACCTCATGTTTGGATCTCTATGCCGATGTTTGTAATTGGGTAAGCCTATAAAGAGACTGATGCGTTAGATGTTCCTGAGTGACTCAGACCAAACCCGTGGCTTTGAACTTGAACCAAAATCCTTGGTTTCATGCCGAAGACTAAACAATCTAAGCTATTCTGAGTTGATTATCCATCCCTGGCCCAGGACCTTGGCTTTGTCTTACCCCAGCTCTTCAGGCCATGTCTCCTGAGTCTTTCTCTTAGACATCAGTCTTCAGTCTCCTGTGAGCTGCCATCTAATCCACCAGTCATCTGAGTCCAGACCCTCATCTCACCAAGGTCGGGATGAAAGAGCGTCTCACTGGAGCTGAGTTTCGTCCGTGCGTGGCAGGAGAAAAGGGAGAAGGCCTTAGTACGAAATGTCAGTGCTTTTCCTGTGAAGCTAGGCTCATCAAAGGAGGATTAGTGTCGGACCGATGGCCTCACTGGACGAGCAACCTCTGATGGGGTAATCTGATGCATCAGAGCCGATATGAGACTTGGATGAGGCACATGAACAATATGTACTCTAGCACAAGCGCATGCAGCCACACGCGCAAGAGCACACACACACACACACACACACACATAGCAAAGATTTTCAGACACATAAGGTGACAAGTTTCACATCTCCTGTCACTTTGAGAAGAATATTATTACTCAAAGGCCTTAATGCTTCCTGGATGCGACTCATTAATGTACAGTACAAGATGCAAAAGCCAACATGTCCATAATCATTACTAACGCTGTAAATAATAGTAAAGACAATTATGGTTTAATGAGCACAGACCTAAAATTTAGTTTAGGGTTTTATTTTGTTTTTGTAGTGAGGTTTTTTTTGGACTCCACACTTCTCCCTCACTGCCAACATTAGAGGGAAAAATGTGCTCTCTGTGCTGACGGTGATGCCATTAGCTCACTTAGGAGTGATGTCACATCCATTCAGTAATAGATAGTTTGCAGTTACATCATCTGGTCTGGACTATCAAAGTTTGTTTTTTTCAAATACAATTTCAAAGGCTCTGATGACCTACCACCACAGTCTGTCAGCTGGATAACATAGCTGATTGCACACAGATACTGCAGATTGGGTGATTCATGGGATCATTTCAGCAGCACCTGTGCCAGCCCCATTACAGATGCGTGGGAAAATGGCCCTCCTAATAAATTTAAAATACCAGGCTGGTAATGTCTGTTTGAATGTTTGTTGCTCTTTAAAAGTACTTCTATTTGTTTAAGAGATTTCAGTCATTCTGAAAGAGTAGTTGCCATCTTTGATAAAAAGTCAGACATGTCATGGAAAACGCAGCTTTTTCTTTGTTTCAAAAGCAGGTTTCATCCCAGTATTTACTGCTTCGGGACTAATGGGAGAAGCTGCACACCATGTGTTACTTTGAGTTAAATCAACCATTTTGCAACAAATAAACTGCAAGACAAATAGGAACATCATTCTTAATTTGGAAAGCTGACAGGGCAAGAAATGAGAACAATATGAAGGCCCTGCATTGTCCTCTTCATTAAAGTGTCTGTCCCCCACACATGACAAAGCAGATTGCGATTGTGGCACTGACAGGCTGTGGACAATTACAAGTGATGTATTTGTGGATTTACAGTGCGATCCAATCTGAAATATAGCTGCTGTCAGAGCCAAAAATATACTGTATAGAACTGCATTAGCAGAACTCGACTTGGTCTGTATTTTGATTTGAAAACCGCAGTCGATGCTCAGTAATGGAACTGAGTCAGAGGGAATTTGCTTATAGAGGGGTGATTTATTTTTATTAGCTCCTTCTGGTTTGGGGTATTGTTATAATTCCTCCTGCAGATTTATTGACATAATCTGAATATGGTATTTGTAAAAAGCAAATATTTGCCTTAGTGGTGCCGAGGCAGATATATATATGACTGAAAATGTGGAATGTGGTTTCTTTATTGCATCCTGTCCTGTAAACGGTTAAAAGAAAATTGTGGGAAAATGTTAGAGTGCACATTTTTTTTTACTTTGCTTTGGGTATAACCTAGATGGGTATTTCAGGCTGACTTTAAAGACATGTTATAAGTTTAAAAAATACATTTTACAAACAATCTGTTTGTAACAAAAGCATTAATGATGATCTAGTATCATAATGAGCCCTGCTAAGTGGCTACTTACTTATTTATTAAATGTTGCAGGTTATAAGCCATGTTTGAAGTTGATGAATGATTAGCTTCCTGCACCCTTGTCCTCGTGAAATAATCCCCCTCTTTAGGTTTTCTGCTCAGTCTGTCACTACACATACCAGCTAACTTTAATTAAACTGTCCCGTTAAACTTAAAACTTTCCTGCGATCTGCCACCCTGGGTTACTAAATCTCTTGTCATCGGCTAACATTTACTCAAACGCTCTCTTCTTAAAAGCCTTTTCTTTACATTATGTTTCACGAACAGTTGTATATAAAAAAAAATAAAACAAAAAAAAAGGTTGATGTTGTCTCGTTAAACTTTTTTTACCTGCTGGAAGGTTCGTGTGTTCCATCTTTACTGATTCCTGCAGCGTGAGCTGAAAATCCCAGAAGTATTCTGGCTTATCAAACGGTCTTTTGCACAAAGAGCTATTTTATTTTTGGCTGTGTAAATGAATTGACATGCAGTGTCTTTTGGAATGAGGCTCCAGTGTGAGTGCTCCCTCTGATAGTCGTGGAAAGTGTTGCAGAATGAGCAGGCATGCACAGAATCAGAAATGTTTACAGAGATCAGAGGAAATGAGGTAATTCTGTGGTGCTACTAATGGCAGAGCCTTGACAGAGGATATGTTTCATTTATCCTATCTGCATCAAGGTCGGTGTGGCAATTACCATGGCGGGGAGATGCTAAAAAAGAAAATCTACTGGCCCAGTGGTGAATATACAACAAATCACCTGTGCTGTTCAGGGCAGGGAATTTTTAAAATGGGTGATATAAAGTGTAGCTCAAAGGCAGAATGTTTAAGCATGTAGGAAGAGAGTGGATGGTTTATTAGCCAGCACAGAGTAGCTCTAAAAGCCCACTGCAAGCTCACACCTTTTATGTCGCTTATACTCATGCGGCTGGTTTAGGCGACGTGAAATACAGCTCATCCTGTTTCCTGAGGGAAATATTCATCAGTGGCTTTTTTAGTCCCAGATTACAATTAACAGACTTCACAGGAGTTTCCTTGCTGCAGTCACATTTCTGCATCTTCTTGTCCTACAAATTGTCGGGCTAAGCATATATAAATGTGGAATGTCTAAGAACCCTCCCTGCTTTATTAGTATGGCAGTCAAGGCAGAAATTTTCTCAGTTTGCCTAGGCTCTTGTCACCCTGGCCTTCTATCCCTCTCCTCTCACCTGAATAGCTGCTCAGTACCTCAGTGTTGTCCCTCTTGATCCCTTTACCACCCCTTTCCCACTTGCCATCATCCTTTGCCTGTCTTCCTTCCTTTCCTCCACACTTGTTACAGACTGTCAGGCTAGCAGCACAGCACACTTGCTGTGTTCACGCCGGTTGGTCAGCTCAGATTGGCATTCACAGTGTGTCTCCAGGACTGACCTGCCTGCCTGCATTGCTCTCCTATTAAAATTCCTGTGCCAGATCCCCAATGAGGAGAGTGTAGCAGGGTCAGCTTGGCTCGCTGGCCTCTTTCCCCTTGCCTGCCTAATGAAGAGGACGCCTGTAGGGTTCATTATTAAAGAACTGCTAATAACAGACGGAGAAAGAGGAGTGATGAAGAAATAGGAGGGGGTGGAGTGAGTTAGCAAAACATAGACAAGGGAATGGGTGGGATCTAAGGCAGTTGAATGACGAGAAAAACGAGGCCGCTATCTGTAGGTTTTTTGCCAGAGTTTTGAAGACTGCTTTGGACGGTTGTTTTTTGATGTTTTGGCACTTTTATAACTGGAACCATACTATTTAACAGAGCTCACTGAAACTCCAAAACACTTTTACCAACTTTCTTGAAACATCTCACCGGTTCAGTTATCTTTCACTGAACAAATGTTCTACAGAAAGACCATCCATCCATCCATCCTTCTTTCCTTCCTTCCTTCCTTCCTCTTCAATTAAAAAAAAAAGAGGCATGTATTGCCTGGACAGATTTCTTGATTTCATCACAGGGCTAACACAGAGGGCCAACTGTTCATCCTCACATGTATACCTATTGGCATTAATCTAGTCCATACATTTAAAAAAAAAAAAAAAAAAAAAACTGAGTCCTATGAGTCCGAGCATCCAGAGAGAACAAGAAAAGTCCACACAGAAGGCCCTGCTTATGGGTTCGATCCATGAACTTTCTTGCTATGAGGCAAAAGTTCTAACAAGCACAACATCATGTTTTAAATACCGTAAATAATCTTTCTTTATGGTAGCCAACAATGTATTTTATGTATTCGACTTTCATGAATGTTTGGTCTGTGTACAGTCATGAAATTCTGTCATAATTAACCTGTGTGCTTCTATAACAATCCAAATGAGCAAAAAGTGAATTTCACATCAAAATATTTGCACTCATCACCTTGTTGTGGAATGGACAAATACAGTTAACAAAAAGAGTGAAAAATAAATTCTCCATAGAGGGAGACTAGAGAGGTTTACCTACATGCAGGTTAAATGTTCCACTAAAAATTCACATGTTCTTCTGCATGAATTATCCTTTTGCCAAGAAAAACCATTAATTACACCTGAATTATCATGTAAGTATCCTGCAGACCTATACATTAGGCAGAAAAAAAATCCATTTACCTTTTTTTTTAGTGCAATAATAGAATTCCTTATAGCTGCCTGAAGCACATCCATTCTAAATGAGTCTGTCTGCTGCAGATGCTCTCGGTAAGTGATGTGGGGTATTATAGAGAGTATTACTTGAGCCCTCAGAGGCCTAACCTAGGTCCTAGAAATTGCATGTGTGTTTTGTGTTTGTATGTGCGTCCAAATTCATGTGTGGTATGTCTTTTCAAGTTTGGGATATTCATGCTTATGTGGGCAGAGCTCCCTGCCATATGTCTCTCAGGTATCCTGTCTCTCAACGTAAACCAGGCAAAGGTTTGATGCAAATTACCAACTATAAACAGCCAAGCGTAACAACATAAATATGTATCGTGGAGTAGTATGCCTTTGAAGAGACAGTGCCCATCTTATGAGTTGAGAAAGCAGAGGAGGAAAAAAAACTGTTTGATGGAATGTAAGTGTATATTTCTGTGAAACGGGCCAGGGTTGTTTATATGGTTTCCATGCAGCATGACCATGGCTATTAGTTTCTGGTTGCTTCTATGGAGCAGACCACGAGAGCTATTAAAAAGGAAGTGGGTCAATTAATTTAAGCCGGATATGGGATCCAGTTGCAGACAAAACACAATAGAAAAAACAGACTGGGGGGAAAAAGGACAAAGAAAGAAATGCATATGAAGGCATGTCTTCATTTTGGGGAGATTGAGGCATGTTTTATTCAGCTTGTTTCAGCAAGACTGTGAAAAAGAGGGTGCTTAGATTACCATAATGGAGCCTCCTATCAGATCCCACGAGTCTCTTATGTTTACAGTCAACCATGGCATGACAACAAGCAGGAATGCTGCTGTAAGGATTTTCAAGACAAGGAAATGACTGAAATTCCAAGTTATATCCCCCCCTTGTAGAGAGGATCTATTATCCTCATAATGCAGAGGATACTGTTGAAACAGTCATACGATTCAATAAAGAAATAATAAGAAGTTTGCTTTCCCACTCTGTGCATATAATCTAGGTCACGATTGAATGGCTCATCCCTGTGCAGAAAGTAAATCCACCCAACGATTGTGGAGGGCAGTATCCTGCTGTTTACAACAGGGCCGGGTCGATATCCACGGGAGGCGTTCAAATAAACAAACCATAAATGCCGAGGCTTTTGCCGGCCTCCAAGATCATGGCTGTAACAATGATTAATTTTAACAACCTGAGCTAATTGTCTCTGAAACTTTAGTTAACGGCATATATGATCTAGCCGTGGGTGCTTTTTTCTTCTGTAATGAAGAATAATGAGCAATGGAATTACTCCTGGCACCATTTTTTTTTTTTTTTTTTTCTGTCAGAGATTTGTAGAGAGCACAGAGGCCAGCAGGATGTTAGTCCGGGAATGAAGAGATAGACTTTGTCTGTCTGTGTGTCTGTCTGCAAGGAAGGAAACGAGCAAGGAAGGAATAGAGACTTGTGCTTGGCTTGAAATCAAATCTGAACCTCCTGATGAATGCGAGGGAGTTAGCCTATTGCCTGTGTGTTTTTCATCAGCCTTGTTTCTTTACCATGCCCTGCTCCTTGCTGCTCACAGGCGGTCTGTCACATCTCACCCTCTCGGGAGGCATCCCATGAAGCGGCAGCGTTTTCTATTACGCTGAATACCGATATTGTCCTCTCCACCCTCCTCCTCCTTAGACTCCTACTCCTCATCTTCTCTCTATCTTCTCTCTGTTTACTGCCAGCCCTCTTTATCTCTCTTTCTATGTCTGTCCCCCTTCCTGTGTGCCTGCGCACATAGAAATGTATAACACCGGTGCTGCTGTAGAAAGCAGCTTGGCCTCGAGCGGTGTCTGTGATTCGCCTTCAATCTTAGCTGTGTGCTGGAACACCACCTGAGGCTGGAGATGAGACCTCTCCACAAGTGGCAGAAGCTTAAACACCCTCTTTTATCTACACTATCTCTCCCCTAGTGAAGCGAGGAAGATCAGCAAGAGAGGAAGGACCGACCTGATCCCTTCTAGCTCTACTCAGAGAGATGTATAGATAAAGTGTGGCGTGTCTATGTGGAGGAGGAGACCTTCAGCACATTCAGACAGCACACAGCATACTCCGCTGTCTTTATGATTGTATACCTTGTGAAAAGATATCAAATCAGTCTAAAATGTTTGTGCTTTTTGTGTTGCTTTCAGCTGCACGCACACTGCCTTGTGTACAGAATAGAAGCTTTGTTCTTCCTACTCACTTGCTGTACTTTTTGCTCCTTTCCCGTTGTTTGTAGGTGGAATGCACAGCACTGGTAAGGCCAATGTGGACTTGTAGGAAATTTCTGTTATCACATTCCACCAAGGTGCAAAAAGATCCTGACCTTTAACATAATCACTCTAATCTATGCAGCATCCGACACACACGGCACAAGCGCATCCATATTCTCCTCTGCATGCTGTCTGCGGGCACCTTGCGAGAGTCAATAGATATACTAAAACCTTTTAAAGCATTGGATTGAATATGGACGTCACGCAAGGGATGCAGTTAAGGAAGGGTCACCAACCTAGAACTAAAATCAAATCCCACATAGGCAACTTTGCTAGTGAAATTGTTTATATTTTCCAGAGTTTCTTAAGGGAAGTTGTCAGGAGTGTTTTTCTCAGTGCCTTCCAGCATATGCAGAGGGACCAGTTCAGGTACCCCTTTTAACAGTGAAACCAAGTAAGCCACAAGCCGTGACATGGTCTGACTTTTACTCCACATTCCTGTGTGAAAGGTTTTATAATCTCTGTGAGAAGGAAAGCGGAGATTCTCAATTTTGTCATTACAGGCAGATTTACAAAACTCACACCTCTTTCCTTTATGGGCAGTTACATTTCCAAGTTAATGTGTTTTTGGCATAAACAGAGCAGTAACAGTTGTCAGCTAAATGGAGAGAATGTGAAAGCTTGAAAGGAATAAAGGATTTAATGGATCAAAAATATGTGGCTATTTTCCAAAGATTTATTCTTTCCACATACTGTACTTGTCTTTGATTGCCCTGTAGCCTTTCAGAAAACTACGTTCATCTAGTCATGTTTCCAGTGTGGGTCTTTGTGACTGGATCATTTCAACCTAAAACTTCACTGTTCCTCAAGGGAATGTTGTTGGCAATTATACACTGGTGAATCCAGCCAGTTTGTTGGCTCATAGCAGTGTGTACTTCTGCTGAACAATAGCTACACTCCAAATGACTCACGCAGTGCACTTCTCTGCTTGGCCCCGTTTGCTGCGATGTACTGGAGAGGGTCGTTGAACTTGAGGACGAACCTTGAGGAAATGAACGTTCAGAAGTGGAAGCCGCTTCACTGTACTTTAGAAAAATTGCAGAAGTTGAACTACTTGATGCGGGTCAATAGTACTTACAATAACTTGGCATTAAATAAATGATGAAGGTCTTTACTTAGCAGTTCCAATCATCAGACTATTCGCAAACAGTCTGATGCTAAAACTAATTTGGGAGCAGTTTTGACCATGTGTCAACACAAAGCCAAACATTGGGTGTCTGCTATTAAATGAGTGTTAATGAGATGTTAAATTACAATTTTCATCCATGCAGATTGGCTAATATCCCAGACATAATCAAGCAGCAAGCTCCGTCGACGAAAAATGAAATCAGTGTTGAAAAGTGCAGTGTGGGAGGACCACTTTAGCCAGACACAAAGACAGCTAATTTCCCCTTCAGATGGCGATGTCATATTGGCTGGATCTAACTTTTATGTAGAATTATAGAATAATACAATGAAATTCAACTCTTCTACCTCTTCCATGGAAACTCTAACTACCTCTATACTGTGTTCCCAAATGGTTTTAAATTGTTTGGGAAACAACCCCATAAATAGAAAAAAAACCCCATTGAAAATATTTTGTATCTATTCTCAATAAAAATTCAAGAAACTTTCAAAGAGGCTAAAGCTAAACCTACCCAGTGCTCAGAAGCCATCCACAAGCCAGCAGCCTCAGTATGAGCAAAGAATCAAAGCAGTTATATGAACAACTATGGAGTTAAAAAGAGAAAACAGTCAATGTTATGTGATGTGGTTAAGTTAGAAATTGCTGTACCTACTTTTGTTTGTTAAGGTAGAATGTGTCAGGTAAAGCTAGAGGTACGGCAGCTCATTTCTAGGTATATATTTGTACCTCTTTCTAGTAGCAGAGTAAAAAAGTATTACTATTAGTGTTATTATAATAACACTAATATATTTTAGTTCACCGTCTTGTCCAAGGACAAGACGGTGAACTATAAAGCTGCTCCACAGAGTTGCCATTGGCGTGTTTGAATGAGTGAACAAGAAACCCAGCTTGGAGGTATGCTGAGTATCACTTTGAATACAACTAAGGCGGGAAAAACCATTTACCATTTGCTTTGGATAACCCCAACACACTCCATTTGAATGAGTCAAATAGAACCATTATCTTGAAAATAAAAGAAGAGTTCTTAATTTTCACTTCATTAATGTGCCTCATTTTTTAAAGTGTGGGATATTATTAATGTGTGTTGCCATTCAACATTTAATTAATCCTGATCAACTCAGGATATTGTGCTTCCACTTCTCTTTAAAGCCATTCACTAAATGACCATTTTTAGGTAAAGTGTCTCACTCTGTTTATCTGTCTTTCTTGCCCCCTCACTCTTCCACTGACTTTAGTCATTAACATCTTTATCTTTGGAAAAACACAGAGCTTCTGCAGAATGTTTCTCTCATTTTAAACCTTTTGAGAATCCAATAAAAGCAGGACTTAACTGGATCCATTCTCAGTCTCTAGTATGGAAAAATTATGTCAGTCTGACTTTGTTGTGTCTTGTTACTTCTGCAGTTGCCTCAAGTTACTCTTTAGATTAGGTATTATTCCATTCTCACATGTTTTCTCCTGAGCTGATCACCTTAATCGCAGACTTTCATCTCTTAATGGCAGGTAATGCTGACAGTTTTTCATAACGATCATGGTCATTTACACAGATTTGTGGTCTCGTTTTTTCTATTAATCTGTTCACATTTGAGTGAAAGGTTATTCAGCAATATGCATAATTTATTTGAGTTATGCAAGTTGAATTATTTTGTCAGTCATCAATGTCTGATCTGTAAATTGCAAGTGGGACAAGAGATGTGTAATTGAAGCATTTGGATTTAAAAACTAAATTATTATAAAATCCATCTTCTTGCTCTGAAGAACAAGGAGCTACATGCAATTATGCAAATATTTGAGTAATTGGCACTTTTTACTAATTAGCCTCATAATCAGTCCTGCAGAAATGTTACATGAGGTTTATTACACAGTGCTACCTGTGTCTGTAGAAGGTCCAGTTGATTATAATGTTCCATTGCACTTATTATTAAAAGTGTAAATAATAATAATTGAAATTAATTATTAATAAGTACTGTCTTTATTTGGGTTATATAGATAAATCAAACTTTAAGTATAAAACCACACCCAGTCTGAATGTATTTATGAAGGTTGTTATTATTATTATTACCAGCTGAACTGGCTTGTATCAAACTTTGTACAGTTACAGTTCAAAATTTAAAAAAAAGAAACATTTTATTACTAACAGTGTGGAACCATTAATAAGTAGGAACATGTAACTAATAAGAAAAGACGGCCCCATTCCGTCGTCATCATCATCTATTTACGTTGATTGTTATGCATATGTTCTTTCTGTTATTTGTAACCTATTCATCTGCGTATAAATCGTATGCCTAAATAGCTTAATTACTACTTAATTACTGCTAAATATGATTTTGAGCAGTGTTTAAAACTACACTTTTGTATGGTCACTAAAACAGGAAAGGGCATGAATTTAAGCATTTTGCCACTGGGCAGATACTTTAACCCTAACATAGGGGCTTTTAATCGTAAACATAGAAATTAAGATGGAGATGACTGAAAAGACGAGGGAAAAGTGCCACGCCTGCCATTCACAGAGATTAATTGCAGACTTTTATGTCAGTTGCGGGGGTTTTTTTGGACATAGCATGCAAATGTCCAGAACGACTCCCTTCTTCTCCACCATCTGTTGTGACCATCTTTCACCCTCAGTGAATGGTGTGGAATAGTAACGAGGAAACAAAAACTTACCCATTGTTAAAGCTTGATAACCATTAAAGTGTGTGACATGCACATGAGCATACAGAGAGAAAGAGACTGTACTTTTTAGATCAATTCAATATTTTAACCAATTGCCAAAGTCATGTTTGAAGTTCATTTCAAAGTCAGGTATATTATGTTTATATGTGCAACATAACAACATAACATAACAAAAAAAAATCACTCAATATTTGTCTATTAGAACTCAGGTTAATGGGGAAAAAAAGTCGTAATTACAATATTTGCATGACAATATAGAGATAATCATTTTTGACATACTTGTTTGTCCCGAGTCTGCATTGTCGTCAACATGGGCTGTTGTCAGATTGTTTACTCCTGAAGAAATAACTGACAACCTCAATACCCCAATCTGCCTCTCAGGTCTTTAAACATGCAGCGTATTGGATGGGCCATTGAATTCAGCCAGTAGTCTTTTAGAGGCCTATGGGAGGAAACAGGAGCACATTAAAAGTGCTGATGAATCCAATCAGGCTGTTTGCAGGCATCCAACACAGATATGCCGGTGCACTAAGCAGTGGTACTCAGGGGCTTAATTAGAAGGATGCTCGTGTATTGTTTGTTTTCAGGCATTAGTAAAGTCTGTGTGTCCTGATAATGGAATTGGCTGGGAAATGGAATCGTTTGGCCCTGCCTTCATGCTGCTAGGCCTGATACTGCTTGTCAACACCATTGTTTCCTAACCCTCCTGTGGAGCCCCTATCGATGTCAGTGAAGGAAGACTGCTCTGCAGCAGCCAGCCAACCCCTCAGCTGGAGAACTCAGATTTGCCTGTTAGCTAACAAGACCCTCCATGCTGGAGAGTCTTTTATATCAGAATCTACCTCTAATTAGCAGCTACAGTTCTCCCCTACAGCCTGACACCTCAGATCATGCCTGTCATTGCATGTGTGCAGGGTGTTTTATTTAGCTCTTCAACACTGCGCTGGAGTGCATCACACTATGTCTTCATACCTCAACTTTGTGACCTTTTACTCCACCCAAAAGCTGATGTGTGAAAAGCTAAAGAACTCAGCAGGTAGTTTGACTAGTGTCTTAAATGAAGGGGTGTAAATATGAGGGTGTAAATCTGAGATGTTACATTAATGGATGTGCAAAAAAAATGTAATATGAAATATAGATTTTCATTTTGGTAATTATAATAAATATTTCATTGATATTTTATTCATGTCGCCTTTTATGTGTTTATAACTTGAGTAGGGATTTTTACATTTTTGTGGGCCATGGAAATCTTGGCGGCTGTGGCTCAAGCAGTAGTGCATGTCAACTGTTTAGAAAGTTGTTTGTTCAATTCCCAATTCCTTGAACAAGGTACTGGACCCCGAGTTGCCCCTGATGCATCCATCTAAGTATGTGTTTGTGTATGTTAGGTTAAAAGTGCATTAAAAAAAAGCCGTTTGTGTGAATGAGGCTTTTAAATAAGAAAGTGCTTTGAGTACTCAGCTAAAGTAGAAAAGCACTGTATCTCTTACAGAGATGAAAGCTTTCAATCAACCCCTCAAAATGCTAGCACTGGTTTACCAGGCTTGGTCTTTGCATCGCTTGATTATGTGGCCTGATGTAGTTTTTAGGCTCACGTGAGCATTTTTTAAATGCAAACCTAATAAGCTAATCTATGCAGAAGCACAGAAGAACGAGTGGTTCTTAAACTTCAATTGCAATTTAATGACATGATATTAGCAAACGTTAACAAATGTGGAAGGGAGTCATCATAACACACAATCGTTTGCAAATGGCCCCTTTCTGTATATACTCAGTTTAACAACACAGCACAATTTTATAATTTATAGTAGATTATTTTGAGTTGTGGTTTGTGGATTTGTGGGGATTCCTGTAACCCACTTTGAGAAACCACTATCTTCTATGTATAACTTCATCATAGATGGAGCTATACGAGGAACTTCTCAAATGGCCGATATTTGGTCTTGCCCCGTAAGTATCTATGGCTGTGTGTTAATGTTGATATTAAGTTAAAAGTTTGTTATCTGTTTGGCACATACACAGAATCTTTTTTGTTGTGTCATGCACTTTGGGATAAAAAGATATTTGTAACCATTTCCTTTTGTCTTGGGCTATTTTTCCTGTAATATCTGCTGACATGACAGTGGCTGCTCATAGTAGATTAGTTAGAACATCAACCAGCCAAGCTGCCCACTTGATTTGGGAAAAGGGAAGCTTAGGAATTCTTTCTGTGGGTGAGGCAGGAATTCAATCAGTCATACTATGGGGCTAGGAAACTGGGCATCCGATACAGTTATGCTTCAGCACTTTTCAATTTGGGCTTGGACTGCTTCAGCCTCTGGCCTGTAGCATATCGTTAATGAAAGTCACATTAGGCATCCCTGTCTGCTAGTCACTAAGCAGTAGGTTTTATAGCTGAATAGGAGGCAAATGTTTCTAGTTGTATCGAATACATCCATCCTACTCTGTTTGATGGATACCTGCTCCTTCTATCTTTAGATAATGTGCCCCAACTATTCTGGAAATCCCAACTGCCTGCTGCTTAAGAAGCACATAGGATGCTAAAAATAATCATCCACCTTGTTTTAGTGGGCTTTCAATTTGCTCTTGATCATTTATTTATCTGCCATTTCTCTAATCAAACCTTCTGCCCTTTTCTGTGTCCTTTCCCTGGCCCAACCCCTTTGCTATTCATGATTTTCAGGCTTCTGCCTTCTTGCTTAAGCACTTGCAGTGTAGAGGTCATGGGTTCCTATATTTATGCAGGGAGGATTAGATGGATGCCTTGGATTGTCTCACAGTGTGACCTCAACCTTTACCTGCGTGCCTAATACAATAATTGCCTGGTCTAATAGGGGCTCCACAAAAACGTTTGCTTTTGCTTTGACAAAGGAACTTTTTGTCATGTTTGGTTGCAGTGCAGATGCATCTCTTATGTTCTTTATCGGGTCTTTGCTGGGATTTTTTCCTGTTTCTTGAGGACATGACTTAAATCTGCTGTAGATACTTTTTAAGCTTGTCACTTCTTTTTTCCTCTACTTGTCTCGTGTCCTGTTTTTGATTCTTGGGAACCATCTTGTTAATACAAAAATATAATTCTCTTCCTGCAGAACTGTCTTTTTCATAGATTCATCTAAATAAATGGGAACAAATTGTATTTTTATGATAATCTGCTAGTAACATAGTGTCTAAACTATGTCCAGAGAGAAACTTTGAAAGACCTTCAGAAAGCCTGGAGAACTGTTGCTCAAGCTTAAAAATGACAAGAGTGGTTTAGGACTTTTGCACAGTGCTGCATAATCAAACACATTCTCTCTGTGTTCATGTAACATGGCTTTGTCTGTTCGATGTAGGTGTTTTTTTGATGTGTCATATCAGTTTCTTTTGACACGTTGACAGCAAAAGTCCTGTTTTTGGATTTCACTTTAGGGGCCCCGTGTTTTTCTGGCTCTTCGCTTGACTTTGTTGTCTATATCATGTCACTTCTCTTAACCAGTGGCTCCATTTTGAAACCCCAACTGTCAAAACGTATCATACTCATTCATCTGCCTGGAGGACAGGATGCACAAAAACAGGACTGAGTGACCACTGTGGTTAGATTTGGATGATAAGGCGAGATGGAAAAAAGCTTTGCTGCAGCACATGGAGGCCCACACATGAATGTCAACAGTATATACTGGCTAAATAAGTGTAATATGAATAGTTAAAAGTCATATTTGACCAGCAGCTTAATCCACTATTTAACAGCTTAATAAAACAGGGTGCAACGTGTGGAAATTGTGACGCTCCATCTGCATTTGCCTGCATGGCCTCGCTCAGCCCCAGAGAACACAAACTGCAGTCAAAGGATTTGTGTTGTGCAGTGCAGTGAAATGCATCTTGCCCGTGAAAACTTTGACCACGAAACATAAACCAAAACCTCAAATGATAGTTTCATTAGATCCTATGAACTGAAGGAAGACTTGTGGTGTGGATTCGGAAGCTATTGCTGTTTTTCTAACTGAATTACAGAGATTGATGGCTCCGACTAGCATAAATCATGAAGTTTCTTAAGCTGACTCAGTGGTCTTGGGCGCACCCTCCCTGCTGTTTGTGATTTATTGTTAGTTTGGCCATTTGCTGAATGTTGGTGAATACTTCAGTGTGCACCAAATCATTTGGCCCCTGAGAAATGACGACAGGAGCAGAAAGTAATGTTCATTAGTTGACAGATCATTCTTTTCCACACTGTGCATGACATGATGTTCACTTAAAGGGAAATTCCAGTATTTCTAAGCCGGATCTTACTTTATCATTTTTTGTACTTTACATTATTAATAGGGACAAAAATGTTTGATATCAGTCAACTATTGAGTGACAGTGCTAAGACTGGCAACTGTGAAACAGCTGTGAAGTAATTCCACCGGGTAACTGCCTGCGTCAAGTGCTTGTTTTTACCACTGACAGGCTAAAATTGGGGTTCTAAGTGTCTGTGATTGTTTTTGATGTTATACTGACATGCATTTGCACGTGCTGATGCTACATATCAGCAGAAGATCGGTCCTCATTTAGAACAGAATTTCTTTTCAGATAATGTTCTTGTTGTATTTTCAAAAAAAGAGTATAACTTTGTACAGAAAACAAAGTTGGAAAAAATAACCAGAAAGGTTTTTGAAGGATCCGAATGTGAGGCTTTGAAATATGTATCTGCCACCCTATGGCTAAATACAGAAGTATTGTTTGGTTAATATAAATACAGCAGCACGGCCAATCTCTTCTACAAATATGATAAGAAAAAAAGTACACTTTGAAGGTCGGTCTGCTCGGTACACCACCTGTGCCAGATCGGTGGAGACAAGTGCCTTTATACACCAGAAAATAGACACTACTCATGAATAAAATTGCAATCGTGTCTTAGATGGCACCCCTTACAACACATTCTTTTCTGAAGTGTTAATATTGGTGTCTGCTACACTGAGAGCCCAGCAGCTGTCGCATACAGCATCAGTTGTTAAAAGCTTAACTGAAAGAATAGTGTTAATAAATAGCTGCACACAGGTAGAATGGCAGCTGAGTAGAACCCCCGTCAAGAAAAGCACTGTTGCACATTTAAAAAAGATGGGATTTTCAGCTAAGGCAGTAGACCCCTCTGGAAATGGTACGTTATCCCTTAACGAGAGGGTAGCACACAACTTCATCAACGCCCTGTCGTCCACAGGTAGTCACAGTTTATTCATAGGTTAACAGCTTTCTTCAACTCTAACTTTTAAGCTGTTTTCTGAAAGAACTCACCTCCTGTGAGATTTTTAGAGCAAGATTTTGCTAGGGATCCTTTTTATTTTTTTTTAAAGGTTTGGAACTTTGGCTCATAAAGATTCAAACCTTTTAATGCCAAAAACAAACATTTTGGGTTTTTTTTTTTTTTTTTTTTTTTTTTTGATTACTGTACATTGTAGCCATTATGAGGTTGCTCGTTTGGGCGATTTCACACAATAATGGGCACATTCCAAACATTTGTTTACCCTTTTATTAATTTTGACCCATAAAGGGGGTGTGTGTGTGTGTGTGTGTGTGTGTGTGTGTGTGTGTGTGTGTGTGTGTGTGTGTGTGTGTGTGTGTGTGTGTGTGTGTGTGTGGTTCAAAAAACACTGAAATTTTCTTTTAATTAATCAATACCAAAAGGTTATATATAAAACTGAAATTGAACTGTTTACTGAATAAAATTAGTGCATAACTAAATTAGCCCCACATTTTTTTTTTAAGCAAACTTCATGGAAGGAATCATCTTTAAACTAATATGTTGGGTCTTAATAAGTATATCTGGTAAACCATGGTGCTCTGTCACTGGTGTTTGAATCAGGTTAAAAAACCGCAGCCTATACATTATTTTTGGCTGCTTTAATGTTTGTCCCTTGACTGCTTGCCTCCCATTTATCCTCTCGTGCCCTGTGATTATTGTGATGTGTCAGCATCCTGTCATTTGCTGTTCCAGAGGAGCATGTTCTCATGTGCTTGTGGCAGGACACAAGAAAACAATCAGTACAGAGGTCTGTCACTAAGCAGAACACATTCTCGTTGCACTCCACAGCTGCAGAGCGAGAACATGAGTGCTCGCAGTTTATTAACTTAATTAATTACTGAATGCACAGTTCAAGTGCCTCAGTTTTGTGTATTTTGTGCTTTTAACTGTTAACTTGGATAGACACCTTTGCGGTTTTAAAGGCTGTTTTTAACCTGAAGATCAAATTTATAGATCTTGTTTTATCAAGCTAATGAAGAAATTCCTACCAACAAGTTTAAACAGCTAATCTCATTCTTTCCTATGAAGACAGGCAGGAGGAAAAGTTTTTCTCTTGCCTACCAACGGGGTATTCCCGGAGAAAAGAAAACACATTGTCTGACAGGTAGTGGTACAATCATATCACAGCACCGACCTTTCAAAACAGTGACAGTATAGCTGTCTAGCTTTCTCAGGGGGCCAAGAGCCACTGTTCTGACATGTCCCTGAGTCAGCGGTCTAGAGAGAAGCTGGAATGTGGTCATGACTGTACATGTGTACCCTGTGATGCTTGACTGGGGTGCAGACTGGCAGGATCACTCTGTTTTTCACTGGAGTCTTCCTTAAGTTGAATGAGGGAGATAGAGAGATATTGCAGCAGTAGATGGAGCATGAGATGCAATGTGGAATTGTCCACTCTTACAGTACATGCTGTCATATATTAAAAAGGACAATCTAAACACTTCTAATTGAAAACAATGCATTATTCACCTTTATTTACTATATTTTTGGAAAATACATGAGCTCATAGGTAAAAAAGTGGCCCATCTTTTTCATTTGTTTGGGCCTTAGGATCACCCACTTTGTTCTCACCCAAGGCATATGCACAAGTGGATAAATGTGGTTCATGATGGTTCCCTTTGCTGAGAACAAACCTAGGCAAATAGGAGGAGAGTGATTATAAAAGCCTGATCCGATTCTTAACTGAAGAAGACATTTTGTCTCCTTTATGCGGCACACACAGTAATTGTCTGCTCTTCTTTAGTGGAAATCAAAACAAAGCCCAAGGTTTAATAACGATCTGTGTTCATAACAGCTTCTCACAGCAGTACATCCTCAGCGTTTCAGCAAGTCATATTGCACAAGGCGGCCTCATATGGGAAACTTTCACAAAACTGTGTGCTCGTCTCTGAACTATACAGTTTTCATCTGAGTGGGGAGGGAAGACTTTATTGAATTTAAAGAAAAATGATAACATCATGTGGAGACAGTGTGCAGAGAAAATAGACTTTTATCAAGAACTGTTGTTATTGGAGGGCTGCAGTGTTCGCTGACTTCGTTGCAACTTGGTTTGTTTTCTTGTGCTCTTGTCTTAATTCTTCATTTCCAGCCACCCTAGGGATATGACGAAAACAACAAAACAAAAATAGATTTCAAGCATGAAAGAAGAAGAGATTAACAGTACAGGGGAGAATGGTGTTTTATGTCTTTTGACCTTGACCCTTTCTGCAGGTCTGTATGACTGTGTTTTCGTTTATGTGAGAGGTTTGTGCTGTGCGCCCAGCAGCTTGTAGTCTTTTAAAGCAGAGTATGGCAAATGCTCTTTGCTTGATATACGCAAAAAATCTATGCATTTTTGCAGTTTTTCAACCCACCAAAGTCAAAAGTTTGTACCTGCACGGTACATTCTGTAATCGCTGACAGATGTGTATGTTTGAGGGTGGTATCAGGTTTCCTTGAGGTGGAAGGGGTACAGGCCTAGAAATAGCAGCAGCAGTAGGCAGCTGGGGCCCGTGTCATCATGAGAGGTGCTGCAGCAACCAAGGCCCATCTGGAGGGAACACAGAGCCAAGGACACTGCAGAAGAAGGGGGAGGAGAAGCAAAGATATGATGCAAGGCCCCTATCATTGCCCTTCTCACTGGATAATTTGGCAAAGCAAAGACTTTCTGTCTTTAGGTTTCTGTCTTCTTTCTTACTTTCTCTTTCTGTCTGTTAGTTTCTTTCTCTTTCTGACTTTTTTCTTACTTTCTCTTTCTGTTTGTCACTTTTTCTTTCTTCTTGTCTTTCTTTTTGTTTCTTTTTTCACTTTTTCTTTTCTCTTTCTAATTGAATTTTATTTATACAGCACCAAATCACAACAACAGTCAGCTCAAGGCACTTTATTGCAGGGTAAAGACCCTAAAATAACCTTTGTCTCCTTTTCTTCCTTTCTCTTTCTTTTTTCTATATATCTATCTGTCTTTCTCTCTGTCTTTCTCCCTCAGTAAGTCTTTCTTTCTGAGAGACTTAATCCCCGACAGACAGAAATGGAAGACTTTACGTCACCTCAAAGCCATGCTCAACACCTCTCATCTTACGCCCCCCCCCCTCCTCTTCCCATCTTCTCACTTTGGCCTGCTGGGACAGTGTCAGTGACAGAAGCACAGCCAAACCTAAGTGCTGCGCTGTCTCACCATGAGCAAAGCTGTGCAGACATGAGTAGTACCACCACACATTCTGTTGTCCTTTTATGTAACTTACATGTAGGAATGTACAAAAGAGATTACAGCAAGAGCTGGTAACAAATCTGTCTTTTTTATCTGTCTTGACATTTTTGTGAAATGAGCCATGTTTATACATCAATGCATTTCAGAAATTTACCACACACTTTGTTGGCTCATCTGGTATTTACTTTGGGAAATTAAAGAATGGACAAAAGCACAATAAGGCTTTTTGCTCATCCATTAGTCAATACATTGCTAAGATGTTGCTATTTATTTACTGAAAATTTCAAAAGTAGATAAGAGTTTTATATCCTCTTTATTACCCAAAGCAATATATAGTTTTATATATCTTTTGCAGCTAACAGAGCGTTTCAAAAAGAAGACTGTGTAATGAGAAGAATAGCTTTGACAGTTTCAGTAACCGTAAATCAGCTGGTAAAACAAATCCAAGTGCTTGTTATGGATTTAGTGTCAATTATATTCGTCAGCCCCTCGCCCCAGATTACTTTGACCATACAGACCTCTGCTCACTTAGTGATCATGTGTGGCTATTTCTGCTTTGTGTAGGTGTTGTTTTAATGGCGCACAGCACTATACAGAGCTGGGAATTTAGTGTGCTGGACTCACAGGCTTCAGGCAATCAGGGGCATCCATCATCCCTGCAGTTTATAGTGTGACAGAAGGAGAGAGAGAGAGAGAGAGTTGACCACGTAGAGAGAGTTAGAAATACACACAGAGGAAAAAAGAGAGGGAGAGAGACAAAAGGAGACACTGACAGAGCGACATAAACAGACAAAGTGACGGAACCAGAGAAGTGGGTGTATAAAAAGCATACATAAGAAGAGGGGTAAAATGTCAGTGTAAAAGCATTTGTCTGGAGGTGTGATTCACTCAGACACAGCTCGGCTTCCCCAGTGGGTAAACAGCTGTAATCATAGTTCAGCAGCAGACATTAACAGCCTGTCTCTATACTGCTGTTAACGTGTTGAAGTACTGTGCATTCATCCTGGATTCCTGTAATTCAGAACTCAAGTGCAGCGCCTGCTGTCACAGACATAATAGTATCAGAAACGGGCGAAGCTACAGTCAGGAGTTTTTAAAATATATATATATATATTTTATCTGATTTAATAACATCATTATGACTCCACAGAGTAGAGTGACATACCTGTGAGATCAAATCATGCATATGAGAATGTTAAATCACCATGAGAAGTTTTTGCCTTTGATTATGATGACTTGCAAAAAAAGGAGTTAAGGTTTTGCATGGCTTCACCCTGACCCCAATAATGAGACCACCCTTAGTCCAAATAGACTTAAAGGACTGCAGTGCACCCAAAACTCCAGTTTCAAGTAGATCCCATGTCATCATTTGAAAACAAAAAACAGACACACTTATTTACTTAAACAGATTTATGGCAATATGCATGGAAACGTGGGTATTGCAGCAGTGAAAATTTCCATAAATTTTGTTATGCCTGTTGTTTGTTTATTTTTTTTATGCTCTCAGTAACTCCTATAACGGTTTAACCCCAAAGAATAATAGGAAAGAGAGCACAGCAGACAAATACTAATAAATTTGTCACTGGTAGCAGCCCTTGGGAATAGCATTTCCCTAATCTGACACCCCAGGGGAGAATTTTTGAAGGTGTTAATAAATCAGTTTTGTGATGTGTAAATAATTGTTGGCTTTATACACAAAGAACAAAATTAGAGAGAGATCATTATTTCAAAAATGCAACTTACGTTGATAATGCAAAATGAAATGGTTTCCCATGGTACAGTATGTTTTGTTGACCCCCATCCATCTATCCTTCTACCCCACACATACTTTGTTGTCCTATGCAATATATACTAAATTCTTTGTACCCTTTTGTTAGTTTAACACAGATGTATATGGTTTTTGGAGCACTTGGTGAAACGGCTAATACTAAAGATTTTTTCTGGGAGTTCACCACATAATCAGTCCTGATGGTGAGTCTGCTTGGATTCACTGAAATATAAGAGAAACTGGTATAGATGCAAACCCAGTTATGATTAAAATTATTTGAAGATGAATGAGGTTACTTACAAGTACGTGAAAATCTCCACATAGATTTATACTCTGCTTCAGTCTGCAACAGTATGAAGGAGAAAAACTGCTGAAAAAGAGCAGCAAATGACTTCATTGATTATTGATTGAAAATCTGAATCAAACTGATGAATTGGCTAATGTGATGAACTGTCGAATCCATCCTTCCCCAGCCCTGTATTAGGTTTTCTACCCTCCCTGAAGTACCCCTGTGTAAATGTTTATCTCCCCTCTCCGTGGAGGGGGTGAACGCTTCTTGTAGCTGGTCCCAGAATAGTGGGAGTTCAAGGGAAGGCGGCAGGAAAAGGAGTACTGTGTACTTTGGGTATCAGTTTTCATGGTGAAGGTTTTATCAAAATCAGAATTCTTCAGTTTAGGCTAACAGTAATGTAACTTAGACTGATCAACTCCCATTTCTTTCTATTTGCTTCCCATAGGAGGTCAAGATGCAAATTTAGGGCTCTACATCCGCTTCACAGCAGCAGCTGGCTTTAAGTTCATCAGAGCAAAAACATGTGAGAGGCCAAGGAAAATATTTGGTGAGACGGGTAACAGACACAGAATGTTGTGAGGTTTACTTTGAGCTACAAGCGCAGAAAGGTCATATTATTGTTCATCAAAGATTCTTCGGTAAATAAAGACTCATTCAATAAATATCTTTGCTTCTGGCATCTATCCTCTTTTTTTTTATTTTGGGTTTTTTTGTCTGTCTCCGTGACCCCCTTTGCACCTCTGTTCCCTTCTTTCAGCCTAAGCAAAAGACTGTATTTGGTATGAAAACAGGTTAGGAGTCCACTTTGAGCTTGAATACACAAACCTGGTGTCAAACCACCCAATAGCTTGAAATAATATTGCAGCAGGAAGGATACGCTGTGAATCCAGTTCATCTCCTGAGATTAGAGCAAAGACTCTTAACAGGTAGGGTCACAGCAGTTTGTTTGGGGACTCCAGTCAATAAAGATTTTGCAGCCGCGGTGAGGTCAGTGCAGAAATTTTCCCAGTATACACCACACTCCAAAGGTTGTAATGCTTGTATAAGTGGCTGTCAGCCATCACAAGTATAATGTCACACTCTGACCCTGTTGCCTTGGTTACCACCTACCGCGTGGCCCTCCAGACTTTCATCTTAGATCGCAGAAGTGTTTTCTTAAAGCGCTGATAGAATAAGCGGAAAGAGAAAGAGAGAGTGTTTTGGTCTTGCCAGTCCTTTTTGCCCCAGTTCAAGTGATTGTGGAGGCCACAGGGGTAACTTCTCACTTGCTTTTCAACTGAGAGCAGCCTGAAACCTGTCAGACGTGTCCCACGTGCCAAAATCCACACATGCCCTGCCACTGCGTTGCCTTGGTTACGATTGAACTCGGTCCGCGAGTACTGGAGAAAGAACGATAGCGAGTGAACAGGGCTTCCATTTGTGATCTTACTAGGCGGAACTACGGGTGACCCAGAGAGCCTGTCGTATCTCTGTCTCCTGCATTTTACCAGGAGTGACACTCAAAACCTGCATGTTTGGCAGCAGGAAGCTGACTTGCGTTAAGGGGATGAGGATTGGCAAAGGAGATGGACTTGTACAGAAGAGGCCATTTCACGCAACACAGCTTCCAGGAAGTCAGTCATCAGAGATGCCAAAGGAAAGCTGCATCTCTTTCATAGCTGGCCAAACAGAGCAAGCATGCGTGGAGGACCCTCTAGAAAACAATGTCCCCTAACTGATGCCATCTGGGGTGACTTTCATTGTCACAGAGCCTCTCATTCTTAATTCATTTTCCAATTTCAAAAAATGCTTTGGCACTTGGATGTGTAGCCGTTTGTCATGTTTCGGAGATGTAATTTTTGCTCATTTAATCCCTTTTTAAGCACGTAGCAGTTTTGTGCCAGTGGTCATTCGTCATTCTGCGTGGGCCTCATGTAAAATGGCAATATGGAGGTGACATGAGGAAAACACGCCTTTTTGGCAATACTCCAGGCTTTTTCGAAAACAAGCACAGAGCCAAGATGAAGCACAGATAAAGCACAACAGGAAACGGCACATTTGAAACTGTGTTGTGGGAAATCCACATTTCTGCCTGCATTACCGAGCATTAGCAATGGGGCATAATGCCCTCTGGATGAACAGATAATGACAGTGCAGTGTTATTTAATGCGTACAGTAAGCAGAGTAGGCAATAAGACAATATTATTTCTCAAAATTTGGTATTACACCTTGAGCTAAAGGTTATGATCAAATTTAAGGAAACTCGTGAGGAAAAAAAAGCAGTGTTTTGCCTCAGGGTCTTAGATTCATCTTATAAGAAAGTCTGTACACCCCATATTTTTGTTAAACTTTCTTTACTAAAAAAAAGCCATGTGATTTCTTGGTAATAGGACACTGATTACTACCTCAACAACTTCCCCTTTATTTTTTCTTCTGTTGTGTTATAGATTTGGAAATATTTCCAGTATACAAGGAGTCGATCTGTATGACCGTCCTTATAGTCACAGATAGGGATGGGTATCGTTTAGGTTTTATCCGATACCAGTACCAAATCGGTACTTTTGAAACGGTGCCGGTGCTTAAACGGTGCTCGAACCGGTGCTTAAAGAATGAAGAACACACACTTTGTCCTAAAACCTCTCATGTTTAGCTGTTTTTTTTGTAAAAAGATAACAATGTTAGCCTTTTCTGCAGCTATGGGGCATATATGGTCTCACTCTTGGCTGCAAGCAGTGCTTAATCAATGGAAAAAAAACACCAACTTTGTCCAAAAACCTCTCATGTTTAGCTGTTTCCCACTTTTTCTTTGGTCATTTTAGCCTTTTTGGCCAGGGTGAAGAGAGTATCTGCCATCAAACAAGAAGACAGCCGCATGTAACTACGACTGTGTTTGCTAGTTCACCTTACATGCATTAATTTAATAACGTGGTTAGCGTACTCAACGTAAATTACACACGAACAACATTAAGCTACTGACCCAGAGGAGAACGGCTGCTGCTGCCATCATCATCCGTCATCATTTCTGCTACGCTGACAGGGCTAGGGGCCAGGACTCTACTCTTCGGGTTCTTGGGGGATGTTGCTAACTCCGGGTCCGATAACAGGCACCACACCCGCAGTAGATGTGCTCGGTGTGAGGTCTTGCAGCAAGCTATCAAATACGGTGCATTTCTTGGCTTTTAAAAAAATGCTATGCGTCGCCAGGTGTTTCATCAGATTCGAGGAGTTACCTCCTTTGCACAGTATCACCTTAAAGCACTTGTTGCAGGCTGCTGAGTTTGCATCTTTTGCTGTGAAGTACAGCCAGACTTTGACCGCTTCGCCTTGGGCATTTTAATCTGTAGCTCTGCTCTAAAAGAACGTACGTACCTGGGCCCGCCTACTATGCTTGCAAAGGTAAAATGATTGGCTAGAATCCAAAGTGTATGACATCTCAGGAAAAAAAAGCACTGAAATAAAGCACCGAAATGTGCGCTGCTTTTCGGTCTGGTTACTACCGTTTATGTCAGAACTGGTGCCACCGGTACCCATCCCTAATCACAGAGAGCTTGTTCCAGAGGAAACAATGTCTGTCTTTCTTCTTTTTAGTTCACGAGTTATAAAATAGGCTAAAATAAAATGCTGCAGCAAACTTCCTTCTCCAATACTTAGAGTAGCCATTACAACCAAAACCAAGTTAGATTTATGTATTTCTTATACTGGAGTGCATTTTTCAATTTAGGTACACACACTATGCATTTTAGACCTGGCAACATTTTTTTAAACTTCTATACTACAGCTTCTGTGTTGCATCAGGTTTGTATTCTAAGCTGACAGATTTGTCTCCTGGGACGGTCTTCTGCTAGGAAGAGATGCTCTTCTGCATACCTCAGTTGTAACAATTGAGTTAATTTTGCCTTCTTATCAGCTCAAAGCAGTCTGTCCATTCTCCTCTAACCTCTAGCATCAACAAGGCATTTTCATTTAGAGAACTGACGCTTGGACACTGGATGTTTTCTCTTATTTGGTTCTTTCTCCGTAAACCCTGCAGATGGTTGTGTGGAAAAATTCCAGTAGATCAGCATTTTCTGAAATAGTCAGACCAGCCTGTCTTGCATGAACAACCATGGCACATTCAAATTCACTTAAATCACCTTTCTTCTGAATTTCCGATGCTCATTTTGAATTTCGCCAGGTTGTCTTGACCAGTGTTCACATGTCTAAATACACTTGAATGCTGCCATGTGATAGACTAATTGGGTAACTGTGTTAATGAGCTGTTGAAAATAATTAAGTGGCTGGTGAGTATAATTTATTTAATGACAACTGAGCTGAGAAAGTAAAAATAGAAAATTAAAATGAAATTAATAAGAAAAGCTACTTTTTTGTGCCAACTGAGTTAAATAGCGGTTTTCCCATAACACCTTCCAGTATTGCACATTAAATAAAGAAAGACAAGAGAGAGAAGAGTTCTGTAATTCAAAAAGGTCTGTCCCCTGACGCATGTAACCATGCCCATATCACCAGGAAGAGAGAAGAGAATGGGGAAAATCACTTAACCAGAGAAACATGGACTCAGGAGAGGTGCTGCGCTCTGGTTCTTCTCTACGTTTTAATGGATCCGCAACACTCACTCACTTGTTCACGGCTGAAAGTGAAGCATTATTCTGCATTACTTGAATTTTCAGTAATAAATGGTGCTGATTATTCCCTGGCTTGCTGAAGTAGTTAATTTTTCTTTTCACTTAAATCAGGTCAGTATCTTGCATCGAAAAATAACGCACATCCCTCTATTTGTAGCATGTATTAATGTATTATGATTTAAAGCACATGCTGGATGAGACATTAATATGTGGATGTTCTGTGGGGAAGCACCAAGTTACCTCCATTAATACAGATTTTCTTTCACTCAGTTTAGGTAATTTTAGATGACCTTTTCACAAAGTATGACAAAACAGCATAAAATGTCCTAAGAAAAGCAAACATAGTTAATATTTTAATATTCTCTCCATTTGATCTTTTTCTGAAATTTCTGTATTATCACATTATACAAACAATATGTGTTTGGGGATGAGCTTTTATTGTAAAAAAGTAATATGTTTTGCCCCGTGGACCTACATAGCTATTAGGTGTTTTGCTGAAAGACTGGGTTGAATCATATGCAGCAGCTCCAACATTTTTTACTCCCTAAAACCACCCGTGTTCACATTTAGGTTAAAACTGTTCAATCACATGATAAGAATATGAATTAGAGCTAGCATTCATAAATAACTGATAAAAATCAATTAATCATATATTTTGTTTTGATGATCCAGCATTGATTACGCAAGTCCTGAGATAGATTTTTACATGACCCTTGTGGAAAGAGACTTATTAAAAGTTGCACACAAAGGCTGACAAGTGTAAATGTATTATAGATGATAGCTGGCTGGAGTAGCTGCCTTCCAGTCTTGACTCTCATGCGAGTAGTCTCTGTGTGGATCCACTGCAGCTTCCTGCATTATCCTTACTCAGGATGGTTAGATTTACAGTGAAACCGTTACAATTGAGTTTCAAAGAAATGCATAAGCTAGCACAAAGAAATGTGTAAGCCAGCAGACAGTATATACACATCTGTTTGCCAAATATGTAAAATCCTCCTCCTTAAAAGTGGAAAAGTACCTGTAACCAGATACTTTTATAAAATGCTGAAATATGGGCAGACTGTAGCTCTCTGACAAGCCGCTGAAAATCTGTGACATGAATCTCAGTCTGGGGACCGATGCTGTATTCTAGTCAAGAATCTCAGGACCCTTGGATCTCGGGCTCGTGTTAAAACACAGCCCTGCCCTATCATATAAAGAGTGAATCACCCAAATCGCCTTAAATGTATTAAACATGTTTAAAATTTGTTGAAAAAGAGTCTGTAACAGAACATCTCTGCATAGATGCTTTAGTCCTAAATGCCTCCTCATTGCCTGAATGATCCTCATTCATTAGACCAGCGGAGGTTGTTGCACGACTTGGGGCAGCACTTAAACTCTATGAACTGGCGAATACTTGTGTTAAAGTAGCGTCTATGGCCACGCAGCTTAATGTACCATACTGGGGGCCATCCTTCCCCTCTGGCTTTTACAGTAGCAGTATAACATTCTGTTAATGTCTCTATAGCACCCAATGACTTCCATCAGCGAGATCCAGCTCGAAATGCTTATTTGTTGTTGGTACACTATGTCCTGCCCACACACAGTTTCAAATTCTGACCCTGTGACTAAGCCTTTTATTTAAGCCCTGAGAGAAAAGAACATCTCGGTGCGTTTCATATGTTTGTTAAAAGGGGGAGGATGCTTTATTTATTTTTTGTTTTCCAGCTGTAGTTTCCAGTTTTACATGGGTTGAAACCTGGTGATTCAAAATTGTGCTTCGCATATTTCTGTTTTTTCCCAGCGCTTACGGTTTTATGACACCATTGGGCCTCATTTTCCACCATGTAGTGCTGTATAAATGCATCTATTCTGCTTTGAGGGGGGGAACGGATTCCTCCTGTTTTTTATTAACATGAACCCTAAACCTGTCATTGTATGTATTGTATGAATTAGGCTGAACTTTGGCTTACATTTTCCCCCTCCAGTTCTTTAGTGATGAAGAATACAGAACTGGAAAGCTTTCTAAGCACAGCTGCCATCACTCTGCTCCAGTAACCCCTGTGTGGGGTGGCCTCTGACCTCAGTGAAAATCCAACAGGGGCTAAAGGCGACTATTAATGCTCACTAGTGATGTACAGCTGTGCTTCATTCAAGGTGGTTTGCTCTGCACACAATTTGCACATGCAAATTAAATTCGTGGCAGATGGTCTTAAGATTGCATCATATTTTATATGTTTTACGTGAGGGAGTGAACTCTGAATTAGAAGAGTTTGCAGATACCTGCAGTATTTGCCCTAGGTCTTGTTAAAATGCCATGGATCGGCATGTGTGCTCTCTGTGCCCTGTGTGTCCTGTATTTCTTCTGTGCTCCACTGGCCATGACAGCCGAGGTAACCCATCTCAGAGCTGCATAAGCCAGACTGTCAGCAGATTCAGCCCTGTGTTTCCTGGACCCTGTTGATACCCAATACTTAATGGCATACTGGGAAGCTTTGTTGCGAGCCTGTAATCCAAGCATCTTATCAAACCAATCAGCGCTTTTCCAGCAAGAACACATCTCGACCGTGACAGTAGGAAGTTTCACAACATCTGGTGTTGGGTGGGGGCAAGAGGGAGTTGCGTGAAAAGAAAGTGAGAGAACAATCTTGATGTTTTGGCATGAAGTCTTTAGATCGACACCACATCCTGCTTTTCTTTTGATACAGGTCAGTGAGCGAGCAGTTGGGCAGTCACTGCTCGCTGGCATTTTTGATTGTGATGTTTTGGATGCCAATGTTCATCATTGCACTCTTAGTTTCCTTTTTCTCTCTCACTCTCTATCCAAAACTAACTTCTTTTCTTTCCCCCTGTTGTTTCTATCCAGCCGTCCTTCCAGCCCAGTGCAGCAGTGAGAGGTTTCCACAGCACTAAGTCAGCAGCCATGGGTCCAAGTCTTGGCTCCAATTGGACCACTGGTAGCAGTGGTGGTCAAGGGGCCTGGAGCGGGCCCTCTTTCACCCGTACAAGTCTGCAGCATTATATATCTCACCAACAACAACATGCGCAACACCACCCTCAGTCCACGCACACTAGCTACGCTTACTGCCCGGCGCATACGGCTGTGAGTACAGTAAATTTCCTCTGTGTCTGCACCTCTCTGTCATTTCTAGCTGCTGTGTTGCAGTCATTTCTTTGAATACCAAGAATGCTCTTCTTGTCTCTCTCTCACTTTGGAGTCCATTGGTTGCAGTTACCGTCAGGGAAGCTCTTACGCACACAGCAAATTCTTTCTCCATCTCCCCCTCCCACTCCTTTCTTTGTCTTCCGCTTTAATCTTTCCCTTCTTTTTCTCAAACCCAAGTATATCACTTCCTCTCCAACCCTCCCCCCCTTCCTGCTCTATCTCTTACTTTGACCCTCTCTCTCCTTCTCACTTCTCTGCAACTTAATTTGTTTTTCTTTCATCCATCCTCTGCATCGGCAGTGCAATGAGAGACTAATTGAGGTAGAGACACTTCTGGATGGCTTCCCTTGTCATTATCCTTGGAATTAATTGCTGTTCTGCAATCCGTCTGATTTGACTTTATTTGTGCTATCTGCCTTTCTAATGTAACGTTTGGGGTGTGACTGGAACTAAGGCACAAGCCAAATTGAGGAATTTTATTATCGTCATGTTGCTGTCACAGTCACAGAGCTGGAAACAAAGATTTGGCAGCTTTTTTTCCCTCCTCTCTGTATTTCTTCCTGTAATAAATGTATTTTACAAGGCTTCACACCAAATCTTTCTCTCATTTTCTCTTTTTTCCATTACAACACTCTGGTATTCTCTCATCTTACATATGCACCACGCGAATTCCCAGCTGCCTACTTGCCAGCATGTTGAGACTCCCCTGAAGCGCCTCCGTGTAAAGAAATTGGATTGGATTTAGATATGATAATCATCACTGTACATCAGCTGCCGGTTCCAGCATTCCTTTTATGTTATTTCTGACACACTAAAGGACACATTCATACTTTTTAGAAAGGTGGAAAATGGTTGTTCTTTAAGAGCCCTAGCTGTTGTGTGTGTGTGTGTGTGTGTGTGTGTGCGCTTCATTTCAATACAGAAGTCCTGCTTTTGCTTGCAGTACAAAATCGTCGCCATCACTAACAAACACCATCTCTACCGCTGTTGTCAATTAGACCACTTCTGCTACCTGAGGCAAATAAGAGCTCTGTTTTTGGTCTCAGCGTTTGCACAATACTGTTGAAGAACAGCAGAGAACATTCCACAACAGACATACATGCTGATACTGTTAGTGTAGATGCGGCGCCGCTCGATCAGTTGACATAAGTTTTTGGGAGCATTATGGTCCTTTCTTGTCCTGCTGCCACACCCCACCAGAGATAACAGGCACAGGCACAGTCATCAACATCCACACACAGGACCCATGAGTGTCTTGGTTCTTTTCATGCAACAAACAATTAAAAACGGAGCTATCATAAAGCCACTTTTGTCCTGCTCTGACTGAGCACGGTCATTGGTTTCCTCAGTGGAAAAATAGTGCTGATCTTCATGAAGCGTTTCAAAGCTCGATATCCACCCAGGCAACAGCCATCTGTAGGATTAGTGTCCGTATTCCCTTAAAGGGAGGAAGTTATTATCAGCACACTCCATTCTCTGCTGTGTGTAGCCCTATATGTTCTGCATTCACATACAGTGCATGTATGTTAGTGATAATTCACTTTGTGGGAGTGAGGAGACTGAAATCTGGGTTTTGCATACAGTCGGTCACCAGAAAGTATAACATTTTGGCATTGGTAGTGAAATTAACTTTAGATTGGACAGGATTTAAAAACAATAGAAATATTATGTTTTTTGGTTTTGTTGGACTTTTGTTTTAATTTGTGTGGCTGTTTATCACTTTGTAGACTGAAGAAAAAATTGCATTATTGTTTAAAACCCCAAATTTTCAAATTTCCGAAAATGCATAGTTAAAAAACTGAGAAGATGTGAAATAAATAGATTCACAACAGACCCTTTCTTATTATTTCTTCTTCTCTGTATGTGTTTTTGTGCGATGTTGCTAAGCCATACTTCTTACACTCCACGTCTAGCCTGTCTTGGTTACTGATCACCACAGGATCATCAAACTCCTGCCCTTATCTTGACCCTCTGCGATCAAACCATTGCAGGCTTAGCTGGCTTTAACTGCCCTGTTTTCATGGGACAGTGGGGATACTTGTTTGCTTTTTGGCAGTTTTCATTTTCTCCCTGCAGAAGGTAATTTCTCCCCTACTATCATGCTTTGGCCTCAACACTTGGCCTCAAGGAAGATTTACAGTGACTAGAGATGGCTAATCCAGACACTTACAGTAAACCAAAGAATGGTTCCAGCTTTTGAGTCTGCTTTGTGTTTTACAGCTTCTCATAGGCAACACATACTATATTTATATGGAATTGAAATCCAGTATATCTCAAAGACACTGAAACCGATACCCCTCTGTTTTTTTAAAGTACGTTTCCCCTGTAAATCCATCAATTTTTTATTGCCCCTCTAAATGCTGTTGTAATTTCAGGCTTATTAGATGCAAAGAATGCCCAACAGAAAGGAAAGGAAAACAGAACTGATAGCTTAGCATGTGTCTGTCCTCCCGGCTGAGAGAGGTGAGTAAATAAAGGGGGGAAAACAGAAAGGCAAGTTAGGATCCAGCAGAGATCAAGAAGCTTTGCCTCCAGTGGGTTTGTAATTACAATGGAAGGAGATATATTTCCACTTTTAATATGGTGAAGACCCCTCGGGGAACCACGGGCTGACAAAACACCAGAGAGAGTCACGTAGAAGTCAGAAGATGTGACTAAAAAGAGAGTCAAATAGATGGATTCTCCTATTTCCAGCAACTGTGCAATACTAACGCGTACAAAGTTCTTTCATAAACTGCAGATTTGCCGTGTGTGTGTGTGTGTGTGTGTGTGTGCGTGTAAAGATTGCCGTCTGGATTATATCCTCTGCCATTGTATTGTTTGACATTCTCACACTACACATAAGGAGTTATAGGGAAATTACTGAGATGGTTAGTGGTTCAAAGCAGACTTTAATAATAAACTTGGACACTGAAACACTTGATTTTGATTATACATTGGAAAGAAAAAGACAAACATTTCCTGTTTGAGGCACTCTCACAGGCAGGGTTTAGTTTTAGCCATTATAGAAGGCTATCTATGATAGTGTTGGTCAGCCTGTCCAATATTTTGGTTCCGGTTGAAATATTTCAACAACTACTGCACTGCTTGCAAACAAACACTTAAAACTCTACAATAAAACACAGTGTTAGGCTCCTAAATGTGATTTTTTTTTTCTTCCATTACTGTATGAGACTCAAAGGACATGAGGTTCTTAATGTTTTATAAAATGTATTGGCAGTGCTGACAGCCATTTCGATCAAGCCTAGAAACCTGTAGATGGAAAATTGAGATTTAAACAGTAGGGATATGGTTTGAATCTTGTTTACAGGGTTTTAACAGGCTCTGAAAGAAACATGTGTGAGTGAATTAATGTGTTCATAACATTGTTTTGCTAATTACTGTTGAATGACGGTGTTATTCCCCAACCCCTATCTACTAGCTGTCCCAGCTGAAAACACCTAACCCTTATTTTGATCAGGTTTGCTATAGAGGTGATCAGCCATATCTGCGTGATGATTGGGCAGACTGAATTGGCATGAAAGCTGGGATTGAAGTAAATGGTAAACGGACTGGTTCTTACAAAGTGCTTTATACAATATGCCTCATTCACCCCCATTATTACAAACACTTTTTTCTATGTTTTACGTAAAAACCAATCTAATGTTTTCTACAAACCTCAACATCCTTGGATTTGTAAATAGCGAGCAAGCTTTCCTTTTCATTTTTCTGTGTGTGACTGGACAAAACAGAGAAAGAGCATGTGTTTTTAGTCACCTTCTATCCTTACATAAACGCCTTTTGCTGTGTGACCCGTTAGCTGTTTCATTTCTGATGGTATGCTTCTTCTTTACATCATATTATGATCAAAGAGCCCCACATCAACATTGCTTATTGTTTATTCTGTCCAGATATTATTCATGGTTGTGATAGTGTTTCATTATTTTATATGTAAGGCATTCTTGGAATTGTGGTCTTGTATTTTCCGTTTAACTATTTAATTGTTTACAACTGGGGGGAATTGAGTTACCAACATGCTCTACTTGAGCTGACTGTGTCCATGTAATGTGCTTATAACCAAGTTAAACTGAATTCATGCAGCTATGAGTGCTTTTGTTGGAGGGAATAAAAAAACTGAGGCCCTTTGCTCCTTTGGTGTTGTGACAAGATATATGTGGAAAGACTGGGGATGCATTCTGAACTCAAGGGTCAGCCCGCATTGCGTCTATATACTGCTGCAGAGTTCATCTCTCTTCATAACATATAGATAGAGACACCTACACACGTGCTGCAGAGGACAAAACCAGCTTTCCTCCCCACAGCTTGGGAATTGTTTTAAGAACTGTTGGAACACATTTTAAAACCTTATGCCCTGCAGTACTACTGCTCTTATCAGGTATAAATAACAAGATGCATTTTTTCCCCCTCTAATGAATACATTTGGGTATGTTATCACTCCTTTATCTAAGAACTTGGATATCCCTTTGAAGCCTTCAATTTAATCCGCTGTTGTTGCCTCAGTAAACTCTGATTGTTACCTCATTAGATGTGCCGAGCACAAACTGGCAAATGATTCAGTCAATACAAACGGGCTAGCAGGGATTCCCGGCACATCTCCAGATTCACAAGGTCTAGAAATTCAGAGAAGAGACAGAAGGAGACACTGCAAGACTGTGATACAATAGGCGGTAATCAGAAAGGGTAGAATAGACGGAAAGGAAGATAAAAAGGGAACGAGAGGAATCTGCAAAATGCTGCTCCAGTGTGTCTTTTTAGCAACCATGACCAGCATTTAACTTTGATCATGAACCCCTGTGTTTGATATCCGATAACATCATCAGTGGAGATTTCAGCAGAATAATGGTTCTCTGCATTTTCACATATAAACTAGGTGCAGGTGTGCTATACATTCATCCAGCTCACCTTTTCAACTGTCTGTCTTTGTGAGGGCTGAACTCTGGCACAACTCTTTGTGTTGTGATTAGCTTAATTACCCGCAACTCACAAACATCCATTTATACTGGATGACAGATGATACTGTCATTTAGCTGAATGAATGGCCTGATTTCTGGCAGAGGGTGAGGGTGCTACTGCTGGCTCAGGGCCTGCACAAAGGCAACTGAGCTGAGATTAGTTATTTGTGGATCCACAAAGGAAGCACAGTAATCAGACCTCTGGAAGTGAAGTAACGCTGAAAAGAGTGAGTGGGGAGGTGAGGCAGGGATTCAGATCTGCTGTCATGGAGTCCAAGCTTTTTTCCTCATGGCATGTTTTTCAAAGAAATGTTCCTTCCAAGAGAAAAATAGTTAGGATTTCCTAATAGCAGAGGCAACAGATGCCAATGTGTAAGGAAGTGCATTAGCTTACATTTTACACTGCGAGCCTCTTTTATCAGCTTGTGAACGAAGCGCATTGCTCATTCCCCAAATACTGCAATGATTCATCTTTGCCATGAGCTAGAATGGGCTTTGTCTCAGTAATTAATTTAGCTCTCGGGACAGCAGTTGGAATGAGTCGTGTCTTCGAGGCCTAATTAAAAGAAGATTGTCAAACATATTCTAGGTCACACAGCTCAGAATCTCCAGCCATTAAAGGGATGTTTTTAGGCACTCCCACCTTGTCCTTGGTGGACCATTTTGCTGGCTGATAGAGCATGGGCTACACAGAGAAAAACAAATGGTTTTATTTGCCATGTTGATTTCTTCAGGCAGCACTTGAAAATTGAGACACTTGATGTTTTGTTTATTATTGGCTGCTTGAGTCAATAACTCAATCCACTTATGGGTTTGTGCCCTGCGTGGCTTCGTCTTTGCCTTCGCCTTTGTCTGCCGTTGGTTTGTTTGTAATTGTTAAGAGAACAGAATTCCTTTCGGTGGAAAATAGACACACAATTAGCTTCCTATACTCAGATAAATGAGAACGTTACTGTGCATGAGTTTTGCGGGTTTAGGATCACTGTCTCTACAATAACAGTCAAACAGTGGCTGGAAACACTTTTTTATTGGCACCACATTCATCATAATGTATCAGCTGGAATTGTCATTTTATTGAACCAGTCAGACTGACAGGCATGAAGCGTTATCTTATCTGTCCTCGTAATGAGAATCATTGACTTTAGTTACAGGCGCAGAATATCTCTAAAAGTGTACACACACTCACATATGCGCACACACACACACACACACACAGGTTCTCAACAATTAAGTGCGAGCTGCCGGGCTTAGTGCCTGTGTCCATTGTAAGCACTCTAAACCTGTTAGACTGTGACAGACCATTAAAAGGCTGCCAAGACTTCCTTAATTTGCTTCAACGGTGCACACTGAGTGACTGAGTGCCATGAGTGTGTCTCTCTGTATGAATGTGCATTTACTTCTTATGACACTCCTTAGCTCCAGCCTCCCACGACCGTATCCGCTACCGTCGCACTAACATTTACAAACAGTCGAACGTGCAGGATCAACCCTACCAAGTCGTCGCAGTATCTCCGCTTCAATTTTTAGTATGGAAATAACGCATAATGGCCGATTTGTGTGTGTTTAGGCAAATGCATTAAACCATTAAAACTGCTGTCAACATTGATGTATTTTCATGCTGAATATTTTCTGAAAATTGATACAAGCAAAACATACACAACAGTAATTATCTTTGCACTTGAGCCATTTCTACTATAAATTGAAGCTGCCGATCCCCAGCGCTTGTCAGTTCACATATTTCCGATGTATATAAATGCCTGCTGCATGCATTTAGATGTTCACATTTGAAAATGTTAATCATTAGTTTTTTGTTTTTGGGGCATTGGGATGTGGATTTGTCCTGGTAGACAGTGCCAGTAGAATCTGGTAAAAACTGTCAGGGAAGTGGAAATTAGAAATTACACACCTTACGAATTTCACATCTTTTTTTTCACACATTGAAATCAACAGGATAAGCCCAGGCGCCCACACTTTTTTTAAATGCTCTGTTTCCCGTCGTTTGTTATATTTGACTCGTATAAATAGGTTTCCACAGAAACGTCAAGTACAGTTTTGTCTGTAATGCACAAAAGTTGTTCATTTTAACTAAGGCAGAACAAGAATTTCTCTTTAAATACTTCTGCAGCTGGCTGGATTCTAACCAAATGAGCATGGTCACGATGACAAAGCACTTTGTTTACTAGTGCACCAATCCAATTTAGAGGGAAACCTTTTGCGTTTGACACTTCTGAACGAATGCTTTTTGGGTGGATGTTTCACCTAGAAGGCATTTCCTGTCGTGACCAGAGCTTGGCTTTCTGCACCATTAGGAATTAAAGGCCCGGGCCACAGGATCTTGAAAACCCAGACCACAGGAATATCCAGAATCTGAGAGCGCTTCCAAGCCTCCGTATGTTTCATTTCCTATTTCACAAGAGCGGGCGGTCCATGCAAATTCCTGGCTGTGGTATACCACCACTCTTCATTTAGCAGCGGTTCATGGTTGATATTAGATGTTGAACACAATGGGGGATGTTAGAAGGTGGATTAGGAAGGGTGCTGGCAGATCTTACAGGGATTTAAATGGGTGCCTTCTCTTGTTCATATCATGTGGACTGTCATATTTACATGCCATTGCTGGCTTAGTGTTGTTTCTTGGCCGTGTTTCTTGGCAATTCGTAGCGTCTCATCTGTGAAATCACTGTTCAGAAAATCAGTTTGCACCTGCTGCTTTCTGTTCAGGTGATTAGTCAATGACAGGTCAGAGCAAGGAACTATAAATCACACATCCTGAGCTCTAGATGTGGCCTTAATTCATCATATTTCACTCTTATCATGCCTTTGTTGCAGCTACACATGCATACTTATATGCACACACACATAACTGACATCCATGCACAGATGGGCTTTCATATATGGCTGCCTGGGGCTGTAGGGTTGGCTTTAAAAACACCCATAACATCTGTAAAGTATTATGACTGATTATACTGGTCCTTCAGTGCAATCATGCAATATGGGCATGAGCAATGGTGGAACATGAACCGTATGGGAGGAAAACGAGGCGATAAGGTCTCTGTGATTCGAAGCTGCGAGGCCCTCGGCTACATCCACACCCTTTCATATTAACTTTATTTACATACAGGCATGGGCCTCACTTTAAGTAAGTATGGAATTTGATCATGTGAATAATTAAAAACATGATCCGATATGAACTACACTGAAAGTATGAGCATGAGAAAACACAAGTTACACTAAAGTCATGATCACTAAAGCAAATGTAATATACATTTTCCCTCAATAGGAAGACAGTAAAGATGGTTATATGGCAACACCTTTGTTCAGATTAGGGTTATTAAGTTTGCTGTAGACCTGGCCACGACTATCACGGTGATGATGTCAAATATCAAATGCAAAAGTGGGCATGTGCATCAAATCGTGCCACACTGAGCCGTGTTTAATTTGTCGGTGTTTTTGAAGCAGGAAGTCAATTTAAGATGCAGTATGATGTACACAGACACTTTGCATACATCGTGGTGAAGTGCACCATACCACAAACATCAGATAACAGGAAAACCCATATACCGCACATGCATGTAAGACCTCTTACATGGTGCACTTTGTCCTGAAGCTAATGTTGTGTGCCAGAAGCTTGAAAGTTTGAGGGCTCTGTGCAGTATCTGTATCTGCAGCAGCACTGCTTTCTTGGGAAGATTACTTTTTTTTAAAATACTAAAAATGATCTCTCATGTATTCAGGAGAATTACAATTTAAGCAAGCTAGTCAGTCGCACTGGTACCTTTATCCTCTGTTTCTGTAGTCAGATGAGACAAAGTTGCAAAGTTTTAAAAGAAACTTAACCTGTTTGATATCCTCGATATCTTGTCTCCAGACAGATTTTCAGCTCCTCTCTCATTACCACCTCCTGACTATTCCTGCATATTTTTCTATAAAGCCATTCCTCACTTGTCCACCAGGTGGCTGGAGTTATTTCTTCAGTACACCCGTGGATTGTTTGTAAATCAGCCCTTTTGGGAAGTAGGAAGTCATGGCTTCCTTGATTGACATTAACAATGGCTCACGTTTATGGTGGCCCTGAGAGGCCAGACGTACTGCAACTTAAGAAAACACCAGCAATAAGAAAAACGCTGCAAAAGCACACAAAACACAACGGAAATAGGAAAAAAGAAAACGGAAATAGGAAAAACTAAAACAGAAATAGGAAAAAAGATTTCCAAAACCACAACGGAAGTGTTTCTGGGGAGGCAATAACCCGACGGACCAGTTGCAGGAACCCAAAACATGCTAGGTGTGTTTTATCATGATTCATATAATACTGATGACCAATTTTTAGTTGGTCTAGTTCTAATAGTCAGGCTAACACACTTACCTCTCATCTTTTCGTTCCTCACAAAACCGATAGATCCTCCACTTCTTTTAAATAAATAAATAAATTTTTATTTATATAGCACCTTTCAAGACAGAATCACAAAGTGCTGCACATAAGATTACAAGTCATAAAAAGATTTAAAAAGACTAAATAAAACAGGCAAAAAATTAACCAAAAGCAGTTTCAAAAAGGTGAGTTTTGAGTTGTTTTTTAAAAACACCTACTGAGTCCACAGTTCTTAATGCTTGGGGGAGAGAGTTCCACAGTCTAGGGGCCACAGTGGCAAAAGCTCTATCACCCTTAGTCCTCCTCTTAGTATTTTTTATAGCAAGTAAGCCCAGATCAGATGACCTCAAAGACCTGCTAGGGACATAGGGCTGTAGCAGATCAAAGATGTAGGCAGGTGCCAGTCCGTGCACAGCTCTGTAGGTCAAGACCAGGATCTTAAAGTGTCTTAAGTGTCTCCCAGCGCAATTCTTAGCATATTTTGGTTCCTGCAACTGGTCTGTCAGGTTATTGTCTCCCCAGAAACACTTTCCTTGTGCTTTTGGAAATCTGTTTTTTCCCATTTCTGTTTTCGTTTTTCCTATTTCCGTTGTGTTTTGCGCGCTTTTGCAGCGTTTTTCTTAATGCTGGTGTTTTCTTAAGTTGCAGTCCCTGTGGCCTCTCAAGGCCACCGTACACATTCCTGCAATTAAATAATTAATTATAACTGTAATTACTGTAATAATGTTATCCACCAAAAAAATCAAAATATAGTCAGATTTTGTTTGCATTGATAACAAACTAAATTAACTTAATTTACTTTGTCTTTTACTAGAACCCTCTGCAGCCGTAGGCCCTGATGACTGTCATGCACAGTATATAGGGGTTGCTGTAGAGCAGGTCATCCACTACTTGGTCTGTTGGTGTTTCAGTACCTGGCTGCTCCAGTCTGCATGCCAAAGTATACTAAACCCCAGGTTTCTCTCTGGTGTGTTCATTAGCATGAATGTTAGCGAGAAAGCACTTAGCCATAGAAAAAAAGTATTTGTATGAATGTGTGTGAATGGGGTGTGGTATAAAACTGATAACCAGTCCATTTACCCTATAGCTTTCTGACTGATGTAGGTAATGTGATAACCAATGCAGCATTTCAAGTTTACTATGTGGCTATATTCCCTTAGCCTCGTCTCTTAAATGATACATCACATGAATCTATTCAACAGAAAATAAAACATGAAAAGATAAAATGGCTGAATCCATGATTCAGTGGTTGTGTGAGGTTTTGCCACTGAGCTAAGCTGCTGGGGCATTTTGATTTATTTAAGGGGAGCATTGTTTTTGAATGTTCCTCTGAGTGTTGTTTTGGCAGCAAAATTGCACTGCTTGAACAAGTCTTGTTGGAAGACAAAGCTTGACGGTTCACTTCCCTGTTGGCTCTGTTAAGGCACATACAACGACAAACGCATAAAAGCCACATGCGATTGCACACCTTGTCACCGTTGTAAACTAGTGCAGTCAAAAAGCATCTAGGCCACAGTATGAAAAGTTATCAGTGAAGTTCACCTGTTCTCAAAATGTGTTTCAGTGGCGTTACTGTATCACATTCTTCAAATACTCTCAAACAGTAAAGGATTCTTGTATGAACAGTAGAAAGATAGAACCCTCCATTCATCCTCTCCCAATAGCTTTGGATGTGTGAAAAGGTGGGAGGCTTGTTGGAGCTGCTTTGCTCCATTTAGTTAGTGCACTTTGATGACTTCAGTACTTGTAATTATAGAGGCGCCACCAAGGAAGCAATCTCAAAGTGCATTGCCCTGAAAGTCTTACACTCGCTGATATCAAATGTTACCCAGTGGAGTTGCACCATAAAGGGAATGTTCTTACTCATCTACTACATGCTTTCTAGCACCTCAGTGCCATCTGCTAGTATTACACCCTACAAACCCCACGATAATGGTCGATGTGTGGGTCTGGGTGTGAATGGACATCCATCTATTTTTGCACAAGATACCTTTTCGGGGTGTACCATGCTTCTCGCCCAATGTCAGCAGGGATAGGCTTCAACATTCAATTAATAATAATTATTTGGTTAAGTGGGAGATTAAGAAAATCGATGGATAGATGTTCAGTGTGATGTACTGTATGCTGGAAATATGTGACCCATTTTACATTTTGACCATGATGTATGTCCAGCATACCAAGTGTGTTTAAACACATTACACTTTCTGAAGCTGCAGTGGTTACTTGAAGGCATATCAGGCTTACTAGAGCGCATGAATCCATTAATTGTTCAACAGTCTTTAATAATGCATTTGTTGTACCATTTAGGGGAAATTAAATAGACAAAAAGTGTCAAGTTCCTAAGACTTAATTAGCAAGAAACTGTTGTATTAACAAGAAACAAAGCCTAAAGAAAAACATGTTGTACTACGTATCAGCAGTTTATAAGTGTCAGCCACTCGGCTTGTCCTCGCTCATGTGATGAGGACAAGGCAATTGATTTAACATTGATTTGATAATGATTAATACACTAAGGGTTATTTAAACCAGCGCTAACATGTTTTTAGCCTAAGGGTAAGCAGTAATGAGCTGTAAACTAACATATTATCGCCCTGCAAGTAAATCTGGAGAATTTCATCCCTAACTGTTGCCCATTTATGCACCCAGAATACGTAGAGCAACAGCAAATTCATTTGTATTCTACTACTTTTAGCTGTGTTCTTCAACATCTCTCATGTGAAATGGTCCACTGTGTTCAAAAGCTAGCCACTAACTGTATGTCTGCCAGTGGTTGCTGGGCAGGGAGTTATAGTAGTTTTATTATGAAAAGAGCTGCTTGCTGCAGCCAAAAACAATGCTCTGAGAGTGGTTGGATGCTTACACAGTAAAATTATGTGCTGGAAAACCAAAACAATAAGCTGAAAGGCACTGTACAGCCCTGCACAACTGAGAGCAACTGAAGTGTCAGGTAATAATTTTGAGTCCGTCACTGTATCATCCCCCTTTTTTATTCACACAAGTAGCCATTTGACCTACTGTTGGTTAAAAACCCACTGCAGTAGTTGAAAGCATGCACGTTAATGCAGCACAAACATATTCCAGTGATGTTTCGTGTAGTTGCCTGTTTGGTCAGGGTCAATGACTTTCACCTCTTTTCCATTTAAACCACAATACGGAAAATATAGCAATTGTGCTATTTGGCTCTGTGTGTGTTTTTATGTTAAAACAAATGCATGAGTAAAATGACCTGTCTGTTCATGCAGTGTTATTTAGTCCTGAAGTTGTCTCTTCAGCTCTCCCTCTCTGTTTTCTTTGTCTCCTGGGCTTCATGCTTTGCATGCACAGGATGAGACACCGGGGGAGGTTAAGAGAGGAGCTGGAATGGAGTTCTGCTCCATTTACCACCCTGAAATATTCCTCTTAGAACGACACACTCTGTTTTCTATCTCTCCTTACTCTCAGCACCGTTTCTCACTCTGCTGGTCCCCTCCCTCTCACTTCTCATCTCTGTGACATGTGGTCATTTCACTTCATTCCAGGATGGCTTAGCAGTACTTTAAAAATTTGCTGCTGTCCTCCCATCCCATCCTGCTCAATTGCAGGCAGCATTGAGCTTCATAGGCAGGCCTGTTCCTGGCAGCTATAACTCTTTTCCTAATCACAAGTCTCTCTCTGTGCCAGGGGCAGAAGCTTTATCTGTTGCTGCAAAATTTTAGTTTTCTACCGGTATTACCCCAACACAGGTGCCCGTGAACACCACTTACCATATCCACCCATCAGGCACAACATTAAAACCACTGACAGGTGAAGTGTGTAATGTGGAGCGGTTTCCTCTAGCATTACGATACACATTTCTGCGCCTTACAGACCTCTTAGTTATTGTTCCAGGAACGCCTCCTAACTCCCAGTCTGACTGAGCATCTGGGAATGTGCCCAAACAAGCCACATTCACAAATGCCTGGTGCCGGGTGCCAGACACTGCAGGATAGCCCCAGACATCTCGTGTCCAGTGCCCCGAGGGGTTAGAGCCGTTTTGGCAAGCGTGAGTCAAACACATACTACATGTAGTCGGATATACTAGCACTTTCTTGTTTCATGGTTTCATCCTTTGGATAATTTTAGTGTTGTTGTTTAAAAAAAACCCAAACCTCTTAGACACTTAGAGATTCATCAGCACATTCGAAGACAGATAATGTAGCACAAAACTGATGAGAATAAATGGCTTTGCACTTGGATCTATTTTGGGAATTAACACAATGAGTAAAACAAAGTGAACATCATGCGCTGAGAGTGCTGTGATGAAGCTTTGATAGGCCTCTTTCTGCATTTGGACGCTGCGAGTTCTGAGTATATTGTTTCTGTCGGGTCTGCTGGCCCTTTTGCATTCTTCGTTTTCTAAACAGTGTTGATTTTGAACATTTTTGGCTTAACACGCTCGCATGGAAAATACCTACTGTTTAAACTCACACACTATCTTCCTGCATGGCACTTAAATCCTTATTACGCCGAGGTTTTCTTGGCATCATCTCTTCTGTATCTTAATGGACGTCGCCGTGCTGTCCCTGGCAGGTAGAGCTGTAGCTGGTTCGCATAAGGACGTTGTCACCTTCCTTTTTACAGTTTATATCATGTATTAGGCCACAGGAAACCTGATGTATGAGCTTCATTGAAGTGTTTTCACCTTGCATGTCAGTATAACCTTCACCCTTCTGTAATGTTTTGCTCACCACTGCTCATGGCAGCACACATAAAGCTGCCACAGCTGTACACCACCTGACCTTAAACGTACTTTCAGAAACACAAAAACACATTAAAATGCAGCTACATACGCTTGCACATTGAGACACACACATACACACAAAATCCACCCTTGCTCGAGGCCTCTTTTCCCAGTTTCATTTATAACAATATGATCTTTATTAGAATAACATTAATCATAAAACAAGTCGGTTGGCATGACTTGTATATACATTTCACATTTGGATTAGGGCTCCAGTGAGTGCATCCAATTAACTCTTTTGGGTCTATTGCCCTTCCCTTGTTGGGTGTGCTGTGCGTCATTTTTACTCATGCACGTCTGGTTTCATATTTCCTCCCCATTAAGCCTGCTATGCTCTCCTCTATGTTGTGATAGAAGCTAATGACTCACTGGAAATCTGCCTGGTGTTTATCAAGTGTCTCAATGCAGGGCTGGTGGTCTGGAGTCAGTCTGGCCTTTTTACATTATCACGAAGTATTAGATAAGCAGCCAAAACCAAGTGATGACACCGTCGTATATAAAGAAATAATAATAAAGTGAAGTACCCTGCAATGATATCTTGACTATATCACTCTGCTCTTTGCACTGTGGAAAATTATACTCTCAGAGGGGGAATGTGTCGAATTACCTCGGGTGTCATCCATTGGTGAACTGATAAGAATGTATTAAGTAATTGCATGTGTTGGAGTTGTAGTGAAATTGCACACATAATGCTTATAAATTTCTGCACGCAATTTCTGGAGATGGCGTTTCAGCAAGTAACTCGTTCAGAGTGTTTACTTACCTTACCGTCTTCTCAGATTTTCATTCCAGAGATTATTAGGCCGCTTGGCTAAGACTGACTAGAGACCTGTTGGTGACCTTCTGGCAACTCCCAGCTGCTTGGGAAAAGTGAGAATTTCCTGTCCAGTTGTCAGGGGTTGTGACCCGCTGGTAACTACTGATCCCAGACTGGTTGACAAGCAGTTGCTGGCTGTAGCTGGGTTAGGCACATTAATGTCTTTTCTGTGGTCTTGTGTTGGTTTTCCATTCAGTTGTAGTGAAGCTGCCAAAATCTGATTGTACTGCAGAATGTACTGAAAGATATACTGACATCTTTTAGTGTTCTTGATTTCATGTCTGTTTTACCATACCTTTGGATTTGGCTAAATGAGATAAAGATTTAGTAGAAAAACATTCACATTATTTTATGCACTTTGCATTTTATGTGACTTTGTGGAGATTGGGGAAAATTTTCTTCTGGTTTGTTTTTCCAGCAGAGTGCCTCCTTCATCAAAGTTCAGTCCTGTTCTTTAAGGATAATGGAAACAGTTTTGGGTATCTTTCCGATAATCCATGACAGAAACACTTCTTCCGACAACATGTGCACATCAACTATTTTCACTTTCACTTTATGCTGAACAGAATGCCCCACAGAAGCTGATTAGTCATGCTGCATTGTTTACACGAACGATGTCAGATGAATGCTTGCGTGTCATCCAGTAGAACCGTAGCCAAAAGCAAAGGGATTTTTCCAGGAATACTGTACCATGTCCTGCTTCCCTCCTCTCCCCTTTCCCGCCTTCATTTAAGGCTCCCCCCGCGCTCCTACCACCACCACCACCCCTTCCCTGGCACAGTGCCAGTCTTCCTTTGAATTCCATGCATCTGGTCATTTTTGGGAAACGCCCACGGCAGAGCTGTCGAGCGAACCACAGGAAACAAAGCCTCTTGGTTTCCTCAGCAGCTTGAAGAAGGCCAGTAGTGACCCTCGGGGTGGGGTCAGGCAGTAGAGTGGGAAGGTTCTGGACTTTCTAGGAATTGTTTTTCAATGGAAACATTGCGTAGGTCTTTAATGTTTTTCTGTTTCTCTTCAGAAGAATGATATCTCCATGGATTCTAATAGAATTAAACTATGTTGCATAAAAGCTTGCTTTGATATCTGTTCAGACTTGCTAAGTAGGAATTTGACTGATTCAGTTAAATGAAGGATAAAAATAACACTAAAACCTTCGAGCTGTGTCCCTAAGCCACAGTGTGATCATGCAATGGTTTTCTTTTACTAGACTAAATCCTTTGAACAGGGTTGTAACTACTTAACACCTTCAGGGGCATGATACACCCTCAGCTGTCTTCCTCTTCCTCTATTTTCGCCGTGTGAATGACTCACTTATGCTCTCAATTTAGAAAGTTAATCAACAAGAATCAAAAGAAGACCTGAAGAAAAAGAATAGCAGCAGATGGCTACTGCCTTGTTTTTTTAAAAATGCTTACAGACCTGGCTGCAGAAGTTTGTTGCATTTCTTTTTTTTTTTCCAGTGTAGTCTTTCAAGTGTCTGTCCAAGTAGAGAGCCAATTTTGGTTTCATTGTGATGAACAGCTTGTAAATCAGAGTTTTCCATCACTGTGAAGAACACTCAGTGCCACCGTGCTGCGTGGCCTACTCAAGGGTCTAATAGTTTACAAAGGAGGTTACAAAAATAGGAATGTTGGTGGAAATCTATGTATTTCTTCTCTGTTGTCCTCATGTTCTCGTTTTGAATAAAAAGCCCTTTTTCTTACAGCAGTATTATTAATAGAGGAACAGAGACAAAACACACTTGCTCTTTTTTTCCCCCTCTGCATGAAATATTTGGCTGCATATCACCTCTCTGTGACGCCAGTCTCACTGATTCAGACCAGAACACTTCCATCACCACCAAGGCAAAACGCTCTTAGAGTCTTCAAGGTCTGCTTCAATGGAATGAGACACAGTGCTGACATTTATTTACATGCAGGATGTAGTACAGCTCTCCAGTTACTTAATGTTAAATTGCCTTCATAAACTAACCTCTGCCAGTTCATGGGTAAAGGCTGAAAGTTCATGTCAGCCAGTTCTCAAGGTAGTTTCTAGTGTTGTCTGTAGGGCCACAGGTCAACTTCTTTAGTTTCAAGAGTCAAGTCTCAGTTCCCAGCTTTTAATTCTTAATGGTTGAACCAATTAATATTGATGATTTAGCTGACCAGTGTCTGTGTAATGGTAGTCTTCTGTGTTTCCATTCCCTGTTGACTAATTTCAGTAAATTTTAGAAAACGAGAAACCCTTTTTTGTCATAATAATACATAATATTACATAATATGAGCAAAAATATCGTTCTCTCCTACTAAAAGTATTAAGTACAAATGTAAAGCTAGCAGGCATTTCTGTTACAGTTTAATCAGAATAGTTTTTTTGTTTTTTTTAAACGGAACAAAATATTTTTTTCCTGCTTATATTTGATATTCCTCTCAGCCCAATGTGACGTTAAATAGGATGGATGTTGTTCTTTTTGTATTTTGTTTTACCGACAATATTTCGTTTATCATCATATATGACACAAAAAATAATAAAATATTATTGACCAATAATGGCTGATTGACAGTCACATCAAATTCTTGATAGATGATTAACCATCTATGTAATTTTTCAAATAAAATGACAAAGGTCCCACCGATGGCCTGATCAGAACACTGAGTCTGATTCACGTAGCATGTAGGATTTTCTTTTAAAGCTATTACTGAGATTTGACAATTTTAGAGAATATGATTTTCAATATATATCAGGGTTTTTTTTCCAAAGGCACAATTGTTTTTTTTGTCGTTGTTTTTTACTCTCTGCCCGACTTTGCTTGTTTGTGGCATTCCAAACACGCGTAATGCTAACAGGGAAGTTCCACAGTGCCCTCTAGTGGACAAACTATGCTGCATCAACACTCGTAGCATGGTTGAATGGTGTCTCCCGTCTCATCTTTCTTTTTTTAAATTTTCATTTATTGGTCGTTTTAAATATCGAAACTGATAGATTAGCATATAGCTAATATCAGTCTCGCGATAAACCAATCAGACTCTACTAATCATCCCAGCTTTTCTGGAGAAAATGTGGACTCTATGTGCGATAAACACACTAAATAAACATTTAACATATCTTTTTAACATATATTTTGGTCACCTGGATAAAATGTAGGACCAAAAAGACATTGTCAGTATATTTAAATGAGGCTTTTAGAGTGAAAATACAAAAACGATCCTCCTTATGTATGAAATGCAAACAAGTGGCACATTCCTGCATGAAGACAAATGAATATTTTTTGTCCTGCTTCCTCTTATTTTCCCTCGTATCCTCTCTTTAGCCACTTTCTTCGCTGGCCAATTTCCCGTCTTCCTCTGTGTTCTGTACAGTAGATCTTTCCACAGTTGCTCAGAGTTTGTGCCCAGTTGAACCAAAGACTGTTAATCTGGTAATCCACAATCAATATCAGCCTCAACTCGTTTCCTGCAGATAAAAGTGACCTATCTGATTATTGTATTTGCTTCACCATGTCTGAAAAAAGCTGCCCTTTCTCTCTGTGCTTTCCTTTGGTCCATGAGATTCTTCTGCTGGTATAGATTTAGTCTGGAGAAAGGAAAAAAAGTGACATTTACACCATATTATTTAAATATGACCTGCAAAGTGTTATCAATAATTCAATTTCCTGTGTCTGACTTACAATATGTGACATACAGATGTGGCTGAATTAATTTTTATTATACTGCATTGTGAATTCTTTTTTTTTTTTGTTTTGTTTTACAGCTGAAATCACTTATCTTGAGTGTTTTACTGCACTAGACATTTGTAATTAGGCTATTATTTTTTGAGAAGGAGACATCAGCCTCGTGGGTTTTTGTGTAACGCTCTGAAGTGGAACAGATGAAATGCAAAACTAAACTCATCAAAGTCAGGGGTCTATTTTCAGATGTGGAAATTGCCCAAATGTAATTGTTTTCAGTCCAGTAATTTCATGTTGTACTTTTTGGCTGCAGTTTTCTTCAGTTCTCATGGCAGGTAATTTAAATGAAACCCAAGCTGATTTGCTAATTGAGTGAAAAATGAGGCTCCCGAACTTGTGGCCTCAGCGTCATCGAGATACTCTCTAGAACTTTCAGTCTGTTGCTGTTCATTCTTGTGGACGTGTGTGTGACAAAAAAGACGTAGGACTTCATAAGCACTGTGTTTAATCTTGTTTGCAGATGTGATTGGAGCTGCGGTTGCTTGTGATCAGGCAAACGCTCTCCGAATTGACCGAATGCTCTTTTTGTGATGTTTTTGGTCACGGTCAATCAAAAGAGATTTAATGCTGCACAGGAAGCGGGTTTCACTGGAGTCTTTCACTTGGCATGATAATTACTCATTGTGTAGTCAGAGGGTGCGAGATGACAGACAAGTATTTCAGGATGGTGTGTAATCAATGTTAAAACGAAAAAACTAAATCAAATGTTGAATTTTGAATTTCAGCAGCTCATTAAAAAAAAGTTGAGATAAATCAGCAAAAGAAGAGCGACAAAAGAGCAAAAATAACAAAGACAAGTTGATCAATCTGACGTGTAATCACGACACTGTTAAAAAGTCAACTTTCACAGTGTTTAAATACTGCCTGAGTGTGCCTGAAATTGGTAGTTATACATCTGTGAAGGCACCATTAAAGCTGAATGAAGTATATAGCTTCAGGAGCAACATATCTTCCAATGCAACATTTTTTTTTTTTTCAGGGAAAATGCTTATTTCAGCAAGCCTACACTCTACATGTGCTACAGCAGGATGGATCTGAGATAAACAAGCATGCATTTAAACAGGTCTTCAAGTAATCCAGACCATTAGAAACAGTTTGTAAATTATACAACAAACACGTGGGACTCAGGGGAGCATATTTAGCAGAATTGGGGGAATATTTTACACTCAAAACTGTCTTCAGTCCCTAAAAACTAATGATGTGTTAAAAAGAGATTATGAAGTTACATTGCTTTGTCCCAGGATTATTTTAACTGCTGTGAAATTCCAAATAAGACCTATAGTTAAAGAAAGTAAAATATATGTATAAACACATATTTTTAAATTGGTTTCTAAAACTTTATACACTGTCCTTATCTTGTCTTTTTTTGTTTTTATTTGCATTTTCTACAACAGAAATTACCTAGTCTATAGTAAACAAATAGCTCAGATATACTTTTAGATTCTGAACAGATACACGTGTGAAGTCATTTATTGAACATAACTGGTTTTTGAATTAAATCGGCTAAATTGGGAAGCGAAAGCATCCGTGTGAAGACACAGTATTCCAGGCGGTAGCTCCTTGTGCAGCCAGTAGGGGGAATCGACTGCTCGCGCTGGCGCCATCCCCGCTCGTCTCCACTCCTATTCCCTGCGTTCTCCCAGGTTGTGGAAACGCTGCAGCCCGCTGGTCTGTGTCTGGATCGCTCTCTTGCACAGATCTGCTCAAGACCCTCCCACCAGCTGGGCTGGAGAAGGAGGAGGACAGTTTGCTCCGCTCGCAACCTCGGACGAGCCCCCTTTACCACCCTGTCAGTGTGGAGTAGAAGGAGAGCGAGATAGAGAGACAGAGAGAGAGCAAGAGAGAGAGGCTGAGAGACTGTGTAATAGAGAAAGCGCACGCGAGAGAGAGAGAGAGAGAGAGAGAGAGCAGCTGTGTGACAGAGAGAAAGAGAATGAGGCAGGGTGCTTAGAGGAGTGAGAGAGCCAAGGAAGAAATAAGGAACACATTTTACAAGAGCAGAAAGAGGGAGGATCGCAGACGAGGGACTCCTTCTCCACTGGGCACCCGGGACACTGTCACTGTGGGGGCTTTTTTCACTCATCTACTAGCTGGAACTCAGTGGATTGAATAACCAACCGGTGGATTTTTTTTTAAAAATATATGCTTGTGTCACATCATTTAGAAACTGGGATCTTTTCTGTTATCTGTCCTCCCGCTGGCTCAACCGTTACGGACTGAAATTGCTTTGCGTGTCTGTTCAGCTCTCGTGTTGTGACTCTGCTCCTTGCACAAAGTGCATCTGACGGCGCTGAGGATATCTCCCCTCTGTCAAACAGGACAGCACGCAGCCATCGTCGAATCAGACAGAGGCAAGAGAGAAAGTGTGTGTGTGCGCGTATATGTAAGAGAGGGAAAGAGAGAGCGAGAGGGGCAGCTAGAGAGAGAGTCAGATTCACAGTGTTTGAGAGAGAGAGACAGATTAAAGCCCAGGCAAAAGACTGGAGTGAAACAGCTTAAATAGAGAAGTGAACGTATACGTCCTTTCCCGTTTTCCTTACCATTCCTTTCCTCCTCCTCTCCTCCTCCTCCTCTTCTCCCATTTTCCAACATTTATTGGACTGCCAGAGCTACTGCCACCTGCACCTCCTCGCGTCTTCTCTTTCCTCTTCTTCCTCTACCTCACCCTTATTAGGCGTTAATATCCGACAGCAGCCTCTGTAAAACACGCCTGTCTTGCTTCTAGCACTTGTGGAAATATTTGCATTGATCCAAGAGTGTGAGACTGAGTGAGCATCTGCCTCGGTACTGATTCCCTGGACCGGTAAGACACAGTTCGTCAGGAGCTTCCTCATCAGAGGCAGACCTTCTCCCAGCCACTGTCCGACACGCAAACCCTGCTTTTCCCTGGAGGGATCAGCGAGTGACACAGCGGTGCGGATAGCAAAGACAGGAATTGCACAGTCCCTTCATTGCCTCTATCCTATTGCTAGCTACTTGGCAGCTCCCGCCCCCGTGTCACCATTCCCTGCCTCAGTGCTAAGGATTCCAGCTACATGGGCAAGCGATTGGAGCAGCAGCCAATGTACCCTCAGTACACCTACTACTACCCCCACTATCTCCAGACCAAGGTATGCTGCTCTTCTGCTCTTCTTTCATTTCTCAAGTCCACTCATTTACTCCTACACTCTTGTCCTGTTTCCCTCCCACTCTTCCTCATCCACAGCAATCCTCCCTCCCTTCTAAACCCCCCCCCCCCCCGTTCTCATCTCTGAGTGGAGATGGGATTTGGTGGATAGTTGGCCTTGGCTGCAATGGTTGTGATGGCAGGAACCTCACTGGAGTTCGGATGTTTATGCCGCTCCGTGTGTGTGTGTGTCCATATATATGTGTGCATATATGTCACAGAGTGAATGATCAAGGATTAGGGGTCAAGGCTGGAGGCTTTGGTCTACTCTCCTGCCTAGCAGAGCGCAACCAGGAGCTGTCCAGTAACCTCCATCTATACTTAATCTGCCTACTGCTGAGCTCCTAAAGAGATGCTGTGAAGCGTAACATGTCAAATAATATGTTTAGCAGAGTCAGAGGAATTTTGTTGCTCAACATTATGAAGCGGAATCTCTTATTGTGCCGCAAGTAAATGAAAGATTCTAAACATTTATTAATTGCCTGCAAACTAAATGTAGCTCATTTTAAATTCACTAAACAGCATAAATGTCTCATTGTAGATTTCTGCAAAGATGAGAAAATGGGTTATGAACCCTTTTATTCTGTGGCAGTGGTACGGCTGTGACACAGAGCAGGCATGAGGACGGCCGCCTGTGTTTGTTCCAGTTATAGTATGCATCAGTGCCTCTGGGATGGACGCCCAGGCTTGGGCCCTGATGCCTGCCAGGACACTGGCTGGGCAGACTACCCAGACATCATCAAGGGATTAAAATGGAAGCCTTTTGGGGATTACTCTATTTGTTTTTCTACCATATGTGTAACACTAATTTTTGTCCATTATTGTGACAGTGTGATGCACATCGGTGAAAGAGGTGCAGGTGTGCAGTTGAACTTTCAATAGAATTGCTTTGCATTTCATTTGGTTATTAAACCATGAATGTATCTGATATGATTATTATAAAGAAAACACGGATATTTTGTTATTTTTAACTATTTATTTTTTATGTGGCAATCAAATATGATTGATATGATGGATTTATTACTTTTTTAAACTACCAACCCAAATGTATCCCCCGATTCTCAGAGTACTTGAAGTTGCCAATGAAATATTTAGCATATTTAATATTTTCTTCAGCCTTGATTACTGACTTTTTAATGTTATCAAAACATGGATTACTGCTTCACAGTTGCACTACAGAGTGCAATGGCAGTTTAAATATTTGGGCAATGACACCTCTTTATAATTGTGGGTGTGTACACCGCCACAGTGGATTTTAAATCGATTCAAGGTGTGTGCGAATAGAACTGAATCAGCTGTATATAGAAATATTTTGATACATAGTCTTTTAATTTCCGAGGCGCAAAGATGATTGGACAATTTATAGATAAGAAGCTTCAAAGCCATGTGACCCCTCTTACTTTTTTATTCCATGACAAATTATACAAATAAAAGATCTGGAGTCAATTCCAAGTGTTGAACTCTGATTTAGGAGTTGTTTATTGAAACTGTCAATATGGTGTGAAAGTGAAGGAGGTCATCATTAGGCTGAAAAAGCAAAATAAGCCTATCAAAGAGAGAGAAAAAAACTTGAGGTAGCCAAAGCAACAATCTGGTCACTTTTCTTATAAAGATGCTAGAACACCAAAAAGACTGAAAGATCACAACATCTAGCCAAATCAAGAATACTCTCTAAGTGCTGGGCTTAGTTCAAGAGACATCTTCATGAAAGTAAATTTGGTAGGTCTACAAAATGGAGCAAATGGCCGGTTATACTCAAGAACAAAAAAGTCACATTAGACTTTGCCAAAAAGATCCTGTCTAAAAGATCCTGCAGAGATCTGGAAGAAAATTTCTTTGGACAGATGAAGCCAAGATGAATTTGTACCAGAATAATGGGAAGAGAAAATTGTGGAGAAAAGAAAGAAACGGCTCGTGATCGGAAGCATATCACATCATCTGTCAAATGGATTGGAGGCAGTATTATAGTATACTGCATGGCTGCCAGTGGAACCGGGCCACTAGTGTTTATTGATGATATGACGGCTGATAGAAGAAGCTGGATGAATTCTGAAGTGTAGAGAGCTATACTCTGTTCAGATTCAGTCAGATGCTGCAAAACTGATTGGACAGTGCTTGACATTGCAAGTGGATAAGCACCCAAAGCACACTGTGAAGAAACCCAAGAGTTTCTCAAGGCACAGAAATGGGATATTCTTCTTCTTGTCCAAGTCAGTCATCTGATCTCAACACAAAAGAGCACGCTTTTCAGTTATTAAATACAAAATTGAATGCAGAGAGCTCACAAACAAGCAACAGTAAAGGCCTAGCACAGCTTCTCAAGGGAGGAACCACAGCATTTTGTGATGTCCATGGGTTCCTGAATGAAATGCAAAAGATTTGTATCTGAGTATTAAAAATTGTCCTCATATTTAAAATTGTTAGTTTGTCCAATGATTGTTATCCCTCATTATTTATTTCATAAGATATTTGTGTAAAATTTAGGCGTAATTTGTGCCTGAATTCTGGATTTCTGGTCAAACAGAAATCTGGTTAGCATGTTTTGTAAGATCACAGTGACCTTTACTTTTGACCTTTTGACCTGAAAAATTCAATCTGCTCTCCGTGAGTCCCACTGGATGTTTGAGGTTAATTTAAAGTGTGGAGTAATAATTTAAGTAAATTTAAAGAAACTGCCCCAAGTGAGCTCGTGTCTGCAAGAGTGGATGGACCATAGCAGCCGCCAGTGTAAAAGCATAAAAATACATTTTATTTTTGTGGTCTTTTCAAGCGAGAGCTGTTTTTTGGCATTGTTTCAAACGCTCAGCTGGAAGAATCAATGTGCCACTTTCACCCCATTTATTTCAAGGAAATAAAAAGAGAAATAAAATGTGTTTAAGAAATATATGCAAGGAAAAGTGATAAAGTTTAAAAAGGCAAAATACCGGTGATGCTTTCAGCCTTTTCCGTGCTGAACTGCATTGTGAACCATTGCACCTCCAGCTGGGAGGACCTGACTGCGGCCCCACCTGGCAGTCCACTAGCTTTCCCCCTGATTTATAGTTTAATACATTTGTACTGCTGCCATATGGCTTCCCTCTCCCTCACGCCACCCTCCCCTACCCCTTCCATCATCCCCCTCTTCCTCCCTCCCCTTTCTCATATCTCAGAGTTGCTCATCTTGGGAGCCTCTCAATCAAAGCATGCCCCTCAATTCCCTGTCCGTTCATCCCTCCCTCCTTCCTACTTTTCTTTTCCCTTCCTTCTGTCTCCCCTGCTTTTCCTCCTCTGTTGCAACAGGGCCCCTTTGCTCCATCGCCTGTGTTGCAGTTCACTCCCAAGGTCAGCACAGATCCGATCTTGCCACTGTCAGCGCTTGATGCATCCTTGAGCGAGCCACTAGGGTTCTGTGTCGTGCAAACGAGACCAAAAGTGGAGTGTGCGGAGCAACGGAAGGGCGCATTTCCGCGTATAACTAAGCAGCTGACGTTCATATTCATTTTCACGGTTAGTTAGTGTGGCTAGTGGCCTTTAGGGCGCGTATGACAGAGCCACAGATGGGGTCAATAGGAGAAAGGAAGCCTGGGAGAGAGGCCAGAGCATTCGGCAGTGTGGCCAAGAGGGCTGTGGAGAGCTATCTCACGCTCTCATTAATGATCATTGATAGCTCGATTACAGAGAGGGGAGAAGGGCCTTGGCTGGCAAGTTCACACCACTTGACAAAATCACATGACACTCTCTTTGGCCAAGCATTTGCACGCACATAGAGTACATACAAATTCCTTGCAAGCTTCTCTTTATGGATACACAGTAGTCTTCCTTCACTCCCTAATCATACAAGTCTATGTAATCAATTAATAACCTCAGTCTCCCAAGAGACCATGCAGTTTGGGGGAGGCAGAACTCTGAGAGAAAATTGTTACCATTCTTTCTGTCACCTCTGTTATATGACTCATTTGAGTTTATGCATAGAATCTTTATAGGACATCTGTGTTCACTTGCAACTAATAGAAATATTGTGACAAAAGGAACAAACACTAGCATCACAGCACACCAGGATAAAGTGAGGCGCCTCCTAAATTTCGGGTCCCCTTGTCCCCTTTGTATGTGTGTATTATATTTTAATTTAATGGAGTTCTTTGATGCTGTCCAGCATGTGCTAGTCAGCCCAGATTAGAATGTGAAAGTCAGAGAATGAGATGAAACAATAACATTTGGCTTTCTATTGATTAGTGCAGTGGGGCGTAGCATGTGCTTCTCTTTAGCTGAATTATTGATTCCTGAAAGAGGACTTGTGTGTCTGTGTGTGCACATTAGTGTGTGTGTGTGGCTTTTATATGAGGTTATGGCTAGGGGGAGCTGGCAGGATGTAGCTTTGATGAAAGGATCCTTTAAAGGCCCTATTTCTGTCTATTCCCCAGATGATCAGTCCATGGAGTCATTTGCTGAAATTCAGCCTTTATTCAGCCTGTGTCTTTCCATGTGAGCGTGATCCTTAGTGCTGTTCACAGCTTGCTGTGCATTCAACTTTAATGATAGGTAATAGATGTGCATCACAAATGAGAAAATTACAGTAAAATGCCTCGCCCAGGACCCAGCCTGGTCCCTCCCCTCACCCACGAGAACAATTACTGCACACAGATCAATTATTGTTGTTTCATGATGGTGTTTAGGGAAGAATACGATTTTCAACCAAATGTGCGCACTAAGTGCCTGTTAGTTATATCTCATTCTCACTCAGTGACAGGCATTTTCGGTTCAGTTTCATTATTACGCACGCAACGCACAAAAGCGACTCTCAAATTAGCGATAATTTGCCTTGAATATCGGCAGTAAATTCTGGCTCTGTTGTGACATTTAGTGGACTTTTGCGTTGTTGGACTGACACGGCTGTACCTTTGTGCTGTTACACCATTGACAGGCTAGGTCATTACACGCTTACTGTCAATGATCACGCGCTGTCAGACCGTAACAGACACACGCGCTCTGAAACATACACTGTGCCGGGCAGGTCACTTTGTTACAGTACAGAATCTGAGAAGCCGAGAGGAGCAGATTGAAGTAGCAGCGGCTAATGTCTCTGGCCTTAAGTAAACACCAGTCAATGGAGCCCTTTGAGAGGATCTGTGCCTGAGTCTGCCCCTGCCATGGGCACCATTAATACTCTGTCTAATTCTTTATAAATGGAGGAAGCAGTGGAGGGAAAGGTTGTGTTTGTGTGAAAAAGACACAGTGTGGAGAAGTAGATACTGTGAGGAGGGAGGGACGGGCTTTCTATAAGCAAGGGGGAAAGGGTTAGGTTACATTATACAGGTTGATCCATTGTGCTACAGAAATAACAAGGAAGCCATTTAAATCCTTCTCTAATGCCTCAATAGAGGAAAAAGAGAAACATGTGGACAACAAGAAGGAAGGCAGGTTTCCATATAGAGAGCAAGCAAAGTCAAAGAGGGTGAAAGGAAACCTGTTTCCAAAATGTGTTATTAAATCGGCAGTCAGTGGCGTAAAATTTAGCACGTGGCTTAGTTTCTTTTGTCTTGTCAACGGGACTCTGTGCCGAAAAGTTTATCTTGCAGTTTTATGCCTGGAAAAGTGCACGTTTTAAATTACATTTATTTAAGCCGAGCTGCGTTTTAAGTCTGGGAGATGATATGTTTTTATTTGTACAAAGAAAGGGGTACGGTAACTCATTTTCCCGCTTGTAAGTCCTGATATGCACTTCATAATTGACTGTCTGAAACAAAATACCTCCCCTGCCTTGATGCAGATTAACCCGTCATGCATTCTCTTTTAGCTTATTCTGAGCTGTTATCAAGAGTTCTGCTTTGCCTTTCTTTTTATTCTTTTATGTTTTCCCGATTTTTTACTTCACAGGGTTGAGAAGCTTGTTTTTTTTAGATTATATATGATTTTTTTTGGCGGCTTTATAAGATAGGAGCAGTGTCACTGACGGGAAGTGTGAGAGAGAGTCAAGGAGTAACATTCAATAAAGGTCTGACCAGTCAGGAGTCAAATCAGGAACTAATAATTAATAAACTAACCTCCTTTGCCTTTATCTGCTTATTCTTAAAGCTTTACCCAGCTTTAAATTTCCGCTGTGTCAATTAATGAAGCAGAAAATGCTGTTTTCTCTCTCTCTGTCTCTCCGTCCTTTGTCTGCATACACACACTCAGAAACACTCTACAGTGGATGTACTCTGAGCACTTCTCATTTGTCAGATGACAGCCAAGCCCTAACTACACACCCTTACATTAAAAATGTGTTTGCTTTACTGCTTCTCACGACCCTTTTATTCAGAACACCACACTGGGCCTGGTGCTGAGTTCTGGCTCTTTGCGTGGTGCCATCCGTGTGTCATTAGAGCTGGTGCCCTCTGAAGAATGATCCACATTTTGTTAGTGGAAGGAATGGAGGAACATAAAGAGGAGAGGAAACATGTTTATAGTCTCCAGAGATGGGAAGTGGAACCTGTTCTGTATTAGCTTTGGAGCACCGAGGGGATTAGAAATGTTGGAGCAATGTTACACGAGTGCATTTACTGCATAGCATGGTTTACAAGCACAAATTGGCAGCGCCATCGGTATGTGCATACAAATCAAGTCGGCTAATAAGTTTGACACTTATGAAGTCAGGAGTTACAGACAGATATTGTCTGTAGTACAAAGTGCTTAAACGGTCTAGTGCTCAAAGTAAAGGTTCTAAAATCAGGTCATGTATTGCTTCTTCACAATAGGCTAAAATATAAAATGATGTTCTTGGCATTGGACTTCTTGCCCCCGGGAATCTCGTCTTTGAGCTCTCCTCCCCTGACCATCTGGAGATAACGGGTGACTCTAGTCTGTACTGCAAGATGGAGATACTCCTACCTGCGTGTGGTGAAATGTGGGGCATGTGGGGAGGAAGGTTGTGGTGCAGTGAAAACCTGGGTTTTCTGTTTCCCAAGGTGCTGTTGTGAAAAGAGGCAAACAAACACATAAGCTCTTACTGGTATCATTAGTGCATCAACAAAATGCGAACCACAGGTGGTCAGTGGTACGTGTGCACACTCAACGAGGATTACATTTACAAAGATTTTTCCTGTTCATCAAAATGATTTGTCTTAGGATTCGGAGCTCTTCCTTATAAGGAACTGAAATGAAACACATTTTTGTTGGAGTGGGCTTTCTGTGTTTTCTACAGAGAGACAGAGGCATACAGAGCCAACAAAAAGTGAGACGGAGAGGAGCAGAAAAGATATTCGCTTAGTTTTAGAGCCGTATGAAACAAGACACATGATGTGCCACTCAAACCCACCAGTGGGGTTTACAAATATACCTGCTTTTCTCCCTCTTGTTTCTTTACTAGTGATTCTTTCTGTAGCATGCTTTCTGCCTGGAGCTGTCTAGTCTGGCCCAGTGTTTTACTCTCTTGCTTTTCTGGCAAGGGCCTTGCCTGGCATTTTCATGCTCTGTTTTCAGTCGCTCGTTTTGCATCTGAGCATGGTGGGGTACTCTTTTTTTTCTCATTTGCTTTTTACTCTTTTCATCTTTGTTTATATATCCCCTCACTTATTCTCAAATCACTCTTTCTTGCTCCCTTTTTTATTTGCCAAGACTCCCCTCATCTTTAAATTCTCTTTCATGTTGTCTTTATAATTACTCTTTTTCCAGCCCTCGTCGCTTTTGCGTGCCTCTTACTTTATTTCCGGAAGATTCTTTTGTCTGCTCAGCCTGGTGTCCTGCCATCTGTGCAGGATGACATGAATGGCTGAAGAAACATCTTCGGCAGACCTCTTTTAATATACACAGAAGAATGAGTGAGTTATGATAAAAATTACAATTCAAGTAATTATAATTGTCCTGTGATCGCTGCAAACATAACATATATATACATATCAGTACATTCCACCCAGAAGGAATCTGTTTAGTTCGTTTTTAGCTTTTTGGTCTGGATGTTTTTCTACAGTAACATGACAGCGGCTCTACATAGAACTGGTATTGTTTTATGCTAAATGGAAATACTCAGTATATAAATCAACATTTCACAATGGGAGCTACATGTTCAGATGAAAGCAGAAGCCACATGTGAGATGTCGCAAACATTTTTATTAAAACAAACTGTGCTCAGCATAACATGCAAAGACATGATTTCCCTTCCTGTTTGGAAATACACAACAGCAAAACATCCCTCCATACACAGGAAGAACACGCAAGCTTTCCACAGAAAGGCCCCAGCTGACCAGCAGGTTTGAATCCAGAATATTCTTGCTTTAAAAGCTTTCTGTTTGACTGTTGCGAGTGGTTGCCTGCTGTACATCACCATAGTTTCTCTTCGTAAGGCACAGCGATGGTTAAATGAGGATTACGACGCATCGTTTCATGGCGGAAGATTTGTGAACTGCGAGCTGCTCGGAGCCGCAGCACAAAGTTTAACACAAACTTTAAACTGCAGTTTATGATGATGGTTAACTCGTTTCCCCCATAAAGACGACATTTGACGACCTCCCCGTGCCCATAATGATGAGTCTTGACACCTCGGGATATATAAATAAAGGTGTGATTTGATGACCGCCAGAATAGTTTCTGGGGTTTTCTGAGGGCAGTTGCACAGGCGGAGAACACCCTCACTAACTTCTGATGCAAACCCAGTCATTTTGCTGTAAAAGGAGGCCTGAAATATGACAGAAACCACTCGGTTCAGAAAAGAGCTTCAAGGGTTACTCCTAGTAGGCTGTAAAGGGGTAAAGAGTTAAGAGATAGTGTAAGGGGCCTTCCACTCGTTTATACAACCTTACAATGACATTCACAATTGATCATTACGATCTTAATTCTGGCTTTACAGAAAAAAGTATTTATCCAATGCAACATCAGACTGTTAATGTATTGATTACTGATATAAAGTATATTGCCTTGTTACATATCTCGATATCTTAAAATGTTCCGATGAACATTATCAGTACTCAGGCCCCTCTTAAAAAGTCAATATGCAGCACAGCCTTAGCAGAACAACTGATTATTCCATATATATATATTTTAGAGATGTTTCACAGCATGTTTGACCAAACTGTGAGCAACTACAGTCGGTACCCTGAAGACGAAGTGAAAATGCATCCATAGAAAAGAGAAAATAGAATCTGCTTTGCCTCCAAGTGAGGTAGAAAGCTGTTAAGACCAAAGGGGTGGAAGTGAATATTGGTCAGGCAAAGGAGAGCAAGCTGCTTGTAAAGGATGAAAAGCTGGTACTGCAAAAAAAGTGAAGCGGAGGAAGTAAAGACGTGAGAGACAGGCAGTGTTACTCGAGTGTAACTGAAGCTTCCTTTGTCTGTATCTTTTGCTGTACCGTCGGCGTGCAAGTTCACGTGACCGCCAGTCGGGTAGGTGGTGTAACGTCAAGGAGTTTGAAGGTTTGGAGAAGTTGAGGAGGTGGTTGCTTGGCATGGTCGCATTCACTGAGTGTGACTCAGGCTCTGTCAGGGTAATTGCTCACGTATTGTTAATGAGTAGTTCCTGCTCACGCTTAAGGAGCAGTGCACCAGAGGATCTCTGTATGGCCCCCTAGTGCAGCAGAACTGCTTTTTCACCTTCTTGACTGAGGGCATCTGAAGGAGGCCCATGACTGCTTTTTATGTTCATACCTAATCAGGCCTAAATGTCTCTTCATTGTCTCTTCAGACAGTAGGAGGCCCTGATCTCTCCTTTCTTAATGAGTTCATAATAAAATTGCCATGAGTGGTGGTGTTGTGAATTTAATATGTTAATCACTTGAAGCCCTCGTACATGTGATGTGCGCTAAAGACTCATGCTGATCCCAAAGTCCAGAGATACTTTTGCCAGAGGCTCGTGGTTTCAGGTTACTACTGAGCTGCAGCCTGTGGTCTCTATCAAAACCAGACATGCTTCGGTAAACTAAAAGCACCTCATCATCATGAAGTCATAACCAAAGTAGAGATTATCTTGTGACCGGTCTGTTAAACTTTATTTTGATCTCACCTACATGCCTGTAAGATGACATGACTTCATCTGACACCTACTAAGTTACTCAAAATGTCCTTTGTGGTAGTTCTTGCTTCCTTAAACATCACATTTTACAGACAAGAAAGACAAGATGACAGTCTTTATTCTATTAAGATGCAAAACGAAATCATTATTTTGCACTTTTTGTTTCTTTAGAGACAAAAACAGTGGATTTATCACCAATATATATATTTTTTTTTCAGTGTGGTATTTCATCTCTCTAATGAGGTCATTGCCTGGCAAGTAAACAAAACTATCTGCCCGTGTACATCCCATTTTAAGGAATTTGCATTTCATTTCCATTGTGGCTGCACAAACCAATGACCTGGTGTCTTCACCAAGATATTTAGATGTGGAAACTGGAGGAAACCCCAGCTACAGACATGCAAATAGTAGTGTAGCCTTTCAGCTGTGATTACAGTAGGAGGCCCTGGTTGCCCCTCTTCTAAACACACATACTGGCTGCCGGCAACATTTACTCTGCGCAGCTGCATTAGTAGTGGCAAGCTCAATGAAAATACCGTGTCACGCATAGCTTGAAAAATGGCTCCGGAAAAAGCCAATTCTGCCATGAATGAGGATAAGCAAATAGGCATGAGGGCTTGAATGGCTGCCAGTTTGAGCTCCTATACAAATAAGAATACGTGCACCAATTTAGCGCAGCAGATGAACCTTGCGAAGCCTTGTCGAGCAAGTGGGGGATTACCAAGAGCAAACAGGCCTTTCTCCCAGCTTTATTTGAGTTAAATGACTCGAGCCACCCTCTTAGATTTTGCCTGAATGGTTTCTTTGGCAGCCCCTTCCACTTCTCCAGCCGCTTCTGAGGCCACAACATGTGCACATTAGTCAGCGTATGGAAAAACACTGAGTGGGACAGGTAGGCGGCATGAATTAGATTGCAAGGACTCTCATGCAGAGAGCAAGCTGAGCCAGCAGAGTCGCAAACCAGGATAAATGGAAAGACGAGGAAGGTAGAAAGCCCTTGGCATGATAGAGTCCAATTGGAGGAGAGATTATTATTCTTCACCAGTAATTAGTAGCACATAAACAGCCATTGGCAACAGAATTAAAAAGTGTCATTATGATATGTGGTCTCCATACAAGATGCCGGTTCTTTGCCTTTTCAGCAGTTAATCATGTCGCCTTACCGACACCCCCTTTTGCACACAATAGAGGGTAAGGGTTCACATTGTAGCAGGTGAATGCCTGAAAATGACAAACCTATTGGAAGGTTTGATGCAGCACACTGGTTTCCTCCTGTACAGTCTTCACAGAGGCAAATGCTATCTCTTCTATCTCCCCTTTCCCCCTAAATTATTAAGGTCACCTACATTTCTGAGAGAAGGAGTACGACTGAGTATGTGAGAGCGAGAGAGAGAGAGTGCATGCAGGAATCAGTGCTTTTATGTGCACTTAAGACAAATCTTTCTTTGTGTCTATATTAATAGATTACTGGTGCTAGTTTGGAATAAATTCAAATGCTTGTGTACTTTAAATGCTGATGAATACTGATGTTTTTATCTTTGTGTATTTTTTGTCCTTGGGCTCTTATGAAAATGTTAGAAAACACTGGCTTTGAAAAACAGTTAGTTACTAATTCCCTGTCTGCTTTCTCTCTCTCATTAGCTGTCTTGAGTACCCCGTGGAAGACTTATATCCATTATTTATTTCTAGCCCCCAAAAACAACAGCTGCATGCTTGTGTAACTGCCATATGCTATGCTTCCCCAACATATTGGGAGGAATCATGCTGTATAGGGAGCTTTATATCAACCCATAGAGATCTGTATCAAGCCCTGTGCAGACATGCTGCACTTGTAGTGTTTCCTAAAGCCTCTTTTTTCCAACTTATCAATGCAAAATGCAGTAGAAACTTCCCCACAACTGTGAAAACTTACATTACATTGGGCAATTAACCACAGTGGCACCTTGCCGAGTATTTTCGGATGCTCCAGCACCACTGGAACCATCAGAGGGAGGGGAAGAAAGAGGGTCACATTAGGATTCAGCCGATAAAGCAATAAACCCTTGTAGGAGCTGCAGTCGGCGCCGTTCAGAGCAGTTTCTATGTCCTCAGCACTTTGGGCGTGCAATTAATCACTAAGCTGACATTACCCCACCTTCCCGCGAACGTTGGATAAACACTTCGGCAATGGTGAGCCAACATTCCCCACCACCGATCCAGTGTAGTCAGTAAGATGACTGTTGAGCTCGTGTCTCTCAGAAATGTCTAGGAACTCTGCGCCCCAGTTATTTAGACCTCCTGTAGAGAGCGGGATGATCTGCTGATCTGTTTAGTTATAGAGAGCAGCTTAACTGCTGTAACTCTCACTATAGCAGGCAGCCCCCACGCCATCGTTCCCCACTCATGGGTTATGGGGATGCTTGGCTCCCACAGCAGCTTTAACTAGCATGTTACATCTTTTTAACCCATATGTGTGGCTGTGTGTGTTTGGAGTTGTACATTTCTCTGCTGGTGCAAATGCATGGTAGTTGCCACAGTGATTTGTTAAATGGGAAGCCTCTTAGCCTGTTGAGGCTTTATTAATAGGCTTGCTGGCAGCGTGTGCTGTGTTGTTACTATAGTGATTGTTGTGTGGTTACCGTTCTCCAACAGGTCACTCAAGGTTACAAGGTTACCCTAATTTGTGGTTTTTAGTGGACATATTTGGATTTGATTCCAAGTTTGTACGATAACAGGTTGATGATATTTACTAGGAACTCTCTAAAGCTCTAGTCATGCATGCGTAGAGACAGGTCATTGACCGCCTGGAAACCACTGGTCACTAAGGAAAAATGTGTATTTCCTGACTGATGGGAAGTGGCTGAAGGAAATTGTGGAAAGTTGCTTGCAATAAGTGGAATTGCTGTACTGCTGTCTCTAGCAGATTGTCGTGGTTGCCTGTAATTTGTAGAGAAGGATTCCAGATTGTTTGTAAACACTGCTGTTGACTCGCTAAGTGGTGAAACTGAAGAGTGTGATGCAGAATGCAAAAGCTAACCGTGTGCCTTTAAAGTAAAACTAAAAATGTGGGTTTTTTAACAATAAGGTGCAACTTTTGAAGTTGAACGTTCTCTGCATTTGGTTTGTGACATATTTTTTCGCCTTTCATTCCCGCTGGGTGCTTGGTTAGCAAGTATTTGCAGACAAATCTGCATCTTCCATGCAAACTATGCACAGTGTTGGCTAGCTGCCAGCAAACAAAAGCAACCACGACAAGGGTTTTTTTGTGCAGCACTTTCTTTAACACTGATTTTACTGAGATTTTCTTCACCAACCACTTGCAAACTGGCTAGGGAATGTACATTTTTTCCTAGCAACCAGAGGTTAGGGGGGATTTTGGGGACCACTCTAGCCCTGTGCGATTGCTGCTTGAAGGGTTATGCTTCTTTACTCTCAATTGTTTTCTCTGCCTGTAATTTTTTTTCTTCAATTCTTAATTTAGAATTTTCATAAAGAAATATGTTAACATACATCTGGCTATGAAAAGATATGAAAGAGAAGGTTCATTTACATTAAAAATCCCTAAAAACTGTTGATCAACATTAATCTTTACATATAACATGCCTGTTAGAAAATATGAGAGAACATTACGTTACCACCGAGGAAGAAGGCGGGGGGGAACTGTACAACAGGAAGGGTGGGAGCCCTATTGAGTTCATAGAGTTCACTGGCGGGGACTGACACCCAGCTCACCCTCCCGAAGTGTCTCTTTCTCTCTCAACCATGGTTGATCTGAATAATTTATCGCCTATAATTTATCTCTCTACCTTTCGATCTCATTCACCCTAACACACAAACACACCCACGTACATGCAGTTATCTCCACGCAAATACACACTCATGCACACACATGCCTCAGGGGGTTGGGTCTGGGTATGGTGTGGAGCGAACAAGCTGGAATCTGCACACAGGGAAACCTGATAGGCATTCCCTGTGCCAAACACATGAGGTCACCCTGACTGACTGATCCTGCCTGCCAGCCCTCCTCTGCCGTCACAATAAAACCTTGTCTCATCTGCAGTGGTAGGAGGTTTTCTTATTGGGGCTCATGCATCTTAGTAACTATAATAAGTGTTTTATGTGCTCTCAAGGATCATAAAGCTTTTACAAATGGCCATGCAAACTTAAAAGAATAGTGGGGCTTATTACAATTCAGGTCATGTTTCCATAGTTTTGGCCATCAGTAAATATAAGTTAATACTAACATGGCTGCCTCACTAGAAGTGGCATGCAATAAGCCTTTAGACAATCTTTGACGTTTTAGACAACTCATATGTTATTTGAGAGACACAAAAAAATCTTTTGTTAACATCCATCAATGTTTACAGGCTGGCTTTTAATTCTCATTCATTTGTTGTTGTGGTACTTGGACCTAGTTTTCCTTGGTGATTCAGCTGCATTTGGGGTATATGGTACTTACATTGCTACCTATAAAACCAACGGTTACTTGTTGATGATCTGTCTGGTCATCTGACCGCTTGTGTTTGTGTTGCTATGTTTGCGATTTCATTGTATACTTCAGTGAAATGCAATTTTACCCCAGTGAAATTATAGCCTATAACTATAGTCATAAACTATGAAAATGATAAAATGCGACATTGACATCATTTTAGGAGCTTGTCAGTAAAAAGAAGCAGTTTTGTAAGGTTGGGGCAGTGCAGTGACTCAGTGGTTGGCACTGTTGCCATGTTTTTCATGGAGCCGCGGTTTCTCCTGTCATCAGAAACATACCAGGTTAATTATTCTGTCATTTCCTTCTACCAATCTACACCCACCAACTGTAGTAGTCTGCAGAACAAATTGCCTACCAGGAACTAGAGTCTCCCGTAAGTGACGGTGTGAGAACATGTAAACATTAATGGCTCCTCCTTCTTTTAAGATGTAACGTTAGCTATTGCATGTCATTTTTTGGTTAGTGGAAAGAAACTCGTTCCCAAAACATTCAAAATACTGTTTGTGGATTTTGTTTTCTGAGTAAAATAGTCATGATTTGGCTCAGCCAGGTCAAACGTCACTTTTCCTTTTTTGCATTTTGAATGCCACGAGGAAAGTGCCACTTGCTTCCTTTATATTTGAGAAAAGGAAAATATCCCGGACAACTCACACCAAAAGAATCTTGATTGAAAATCAGCACTGCAGCCCTGAGGAAAATACCTTAATTTGGATTTGGTGTGAACTGTTTCTTTAAATGCATAACTTTACTACCGCATTACACATTATTTCAGCAAATCAAAAAAATATATCTACATGTACTGTAGTCTATTGTCTAGCGTAAAAAGCAACATACCTTGCAATCTGTCAAAGTTAATGCTATAAAAGGCTGGAGTCATATAATGGAAAATGTGTAGCAACTGTAAGCTCCAGAGACTTGTCTTTTATCCCAGCAGCCCTTTGAAATACCTACCCAAACCCAAACAACACCATCAAGTCAAAGCAGTGGTCTCAAAAGAACCCCAAACATGTGTTCTTTAGATCCCAGCTCCTGTTCTCTTGTCACACAAGCATGCAACATGGACACCCAGATTCAGTAGGTCTTGCATACACACACAGACTCTCTGCACATATAGATGCATTCTTTCTCTGGTATACACAATCAAGCACACATTTACACAAATCTCACACCCCGACGACACAACAGTCACCTCTCGCTCCCACGCATCTCATGTTCTCCTCATATTATGTTAAAATGGACACGCATAATTGCGCTGGCACGGTCTGTTGTTTTTGCTGGCGGCTATCAACAGCCCCCATGTCTCTGACAGAGGTGATCACCGTTGCATGCACCACAAATCTACATCGCAGCGTTCCCAAATATGTTGTTTCTGTGAGGTCCAGCTCTCAAGACAGAGTGGTCTGGTTTTAGAGGAGGTAAAAAAGAGTAATTTGAGTAATTATACAATGACTGTAGGCTGTACGTTTTAAGATATCATTAAAATATATAACTTAAAGGCAAATGTAAACGCTGACATGATATATATTGTAAAGCGGGCAGTTGTTAGTGGGGACTTTCTTTTTAGAGCTTATTGTAACTGTTTATAGTGAACCAATTTCCCACTGACACAGACCTTGTGGTAAAGTGGGGTGAAATGAAGCGTAGAGTCGAGTCCGGGGGATATGAGACTGCTACATCTGTACCAAAGCCCGAATACAAGCACTGTCATTCTAAGACAGAATCTAAAACGCTTTAACGACCTTATGTCTGACGACACCACGGTGCTGAGGCGTTTACAGCACATCAGTGTTTAACATTCGCTTTTCTGTTTCCTACAAGTAACGAAACAGATCGGTTCGATACCAGAACCACTTGCCTAAGTCTCCTGCATCGTTCCTGCGTTCTACAAGTCATATGAGGGTGGGTCAAGTTTTAAATAAAGCTGTGGCTTGTGGCAGCTAGCTGATTCTGTACACTTTTGTATATGCAAGTTGGTTACAGTCTGGGCCAAATGGAGTCTTTTGCGATCATGTTTCCAAACAGTACAGTCTGGAGATGTAGCTACTGTGCCTAAATGTTAAAGCAGGAAGCGGGATCCAGCAGCAGCTATAAAGATTTTTGACATTATAACATGCATGTTCATTTTGCTGGAATTCTGTTTAAAAAGATTATCCTACCCTCAGTAGTATACGGTAGTTTGCGCTCATCCTTAGCCTGTAATTTTAATGCTACGATAGTTTCATTTTGTGGACAGTAATAGTATACACAATACACTTATTTGTTGTTATTCTTTTTATTCACAATGTGGGCATTTCTCTTTGGAAAGCTGTGCATTTTAATGTAATCTTTCTCTTCTACACACATCATATCAAGCATGACTCTGCAAAGATATTCTGTATTATTGTTTGTAGCTCCCTTTCTGTTCTCTTTCTCCTCTCTTTGCCTTTTTCTTCATGTTTTTTTTTCCTCTTTAGCGGCTGAGGTTTGTGTTGTGGGTTAGAGAGGGTGAGTTAATGGAGAACGTCAAACCGGCTTGTAGCGCTGCCTTGGCTCTGACCCGTGCAGATTGTGGAGTGACCCCAGCGGTGCTGCCCCGAGCCTGCAGTTGGAATCCAATCTCCTCAAAGGGATATGGTGCATGTTTTAGCGGTCCGGTTAAATAACTTTGCCCCTCAGCCTCCCCCAAAGTGTCTATCATTCGTCTAATAAAACGTTGTTTGTTTTCACCTATGATGACCCGCGTTAGGTGGGGTTTTTGGCTCACAGGTGGCCGTAGCACATTTGTTTAATCGCATTAGACCCTTCCTGCTCCTTGCTGTTCGACTGGATAGGGTTAGGAAAATTGGAAACCAGCTTGGCTCTGTCTCTGGAAAAGAGAGAATTTCCTAATGTGGAGGCAGGTAATATCAAATAGGTTGCATTTTATTAAATCAAATTTAAAGGTTAATGAAGTGATTGAAGCCTCAAACATAAAGCCACTGTTAATCAGCCGGAACGTGCTCCACTGAAATGCGGAATTACAATTAAATCAATCAGCCTGCATTATACTTAAATTATCATTTCAGATTCAGCGTTATTGAAGAGGGATGATTTTATCATCTGAAAAATGTCTGCCCTCATCTCACAGCTTCAGATTACACTTACTCTTCTTCCAATTATAAGCCGGGGAGGAAGAAATCGATGACTACAGACAAGTGACATTATTAAAGCATTTTGAGGGAAACTGAAATCACATGGGGCCTGATAGCCGAGTTGTTTAATGAATCATCCAAAGGAGTGCTTCTCCACACCTATTTGTTTCCTCTCCATTTAGAGCCCTTTGCCTTTCTCGCTGGTGCTAATTGTCTGGAATATACAGGCTATGACACAGCTACACTGGCTCACGCTGCGATGCATTAGTGCCATTTAAAATGTTGCTGTGGGTGAGACTGCAGTCTTGTAACTCAATAAACGTGGATGCAGGGAGGCATACAGTAGGAGCAGGGAAGGATGGGAAGGATGAAGCCTCACAAAGGGGGCTTCAGAGTGATTCGTCAGCATGCTTTCAAGGTGAAATGCATCAGCTGAAGGTCTCTCTTTTACTTTGTCTTCTTAAATGTATACATGTATTATCATCTTGCTACCACAATTTACCAAGTACTTTAGTGCCCAAGATAACCTCTTTAGCCCAAAACTGAGCAACGAGGCTGATGTAGTAAAGCTTCTTCTTCTGGGCTTGGGGAAAAAAAAGAAGAAAACATCTGAACTAGATCAGTTTGGTGTGGCAAAGAGAACCGAGTTTACAAATGCAACTATTTAAGTTTACTGGGGTAAGTGATAATGAAAGAAAAAAGGAAATGCTTACCTGAAAAGATAAAGATAAGAAGGAAATTCAAAGCAGAGACAAGGGAACACTTTTAGCAGCAATATATGCAATTAAAAGCAAGCTGGAGAAATCGCATTTGGATCTCAGGGAAGAGAGACACAATCAGACATCAGCAACCTGCTGAGAGTCTTCAGACTAATTCTCCTCAGAGCAGATAGTTAACTCTGTTGCTTATTCCACAATGACTGGCAACTTGAGAATTCAAAAAATAATGAGAGGCGAACTGAGGCAGAGATAAGAAGAAATGGTAAATGGATAAATGGAAATGTTTTGATGAACAAAAACGCTTTGTTGCAGCACGGAGGAAATTTAGTGCAGATGCAAGTGAAATGAAAGACAGCTGTCTGCGCATGTGTGTTCGTGTGTGCGATGTGTTTTTATTCATCCCTGGGTTAGTGCCACACGTGTAAACGCACATCGTCATTGTCACGTTGATGATTTATTGACAGAATACTTTGTCATTGTACATATGATTTAATATCGGTATTATTAATAATAGTACGGTGTTATTATCTAGCACATTTTCTAGAAAATTGGTTAAGAAACTGTTCTAACAGTAACAATATTTAATTAAATTGCCAAACAGGTTTTGTTCAGTAATTTTGCAACGATTACCACATTGGATTTAATGTAGCTAAGTATTTTAAAAGGATAGCTATCAAATGTTATTAACTTCTCACACAGATACACAGGTACATTGTATCCAATAATTTTATAATTTTTCTGTTTATATAAGTTTCTTAAAAAGTTTTTCTAAGGATATCTAATTGTTTGCTTTTGTTAAGTCTTTCCGCCTTAACTCTAAAATTAATGAGCCCAGCGATGTCATGTCAGCAGGCATCAGTGCTAAATTTTGCCCATCAGTGCTATGTAGGGCACCTGTTTTCTTTATTTTTCTTTCTTTTTATGTAGGATGCGATGCAAACCGCTGCATCTTGTTCTAATAAATAAATGTATAATGCATTTACATAATGCATACAATGCAAAACATATTCCCTAAAGCCTCAGCCGGTGATTGCTGACTGCCGAACAGACGTCAATGCATTATGCAGTGGCATCATCGTCACTGTGAATACACTTTTAAGGTGCCCTTTTTACCTCGACAACTAGCGACACCGCTTGCTGCTCTAAGAAGGAGCAGGAGGAGAGTGGGTCTGGTTTGAAGGGTAAATATATCTTGCTATCCTTCACTCTTGAAGCATGGTAGTTAGATTCGAGTGCTCATACTGCATGCTCCCACATGGATGAGCTTCTGTGCTTCAAGGTCCTCCTTAAATTTCATGGGAGAGGTCTTTTAACTCAAAGCCAAAGAAATGTATGTTAGTTTTTCTCAGTTTTACTGAGGAAAGGGGGAAAAAACCCAGAAATTGTATCTCTTTTGTTTTTGGTCCCAGCAGTGCTGAGAGTATTAAGCCTGGCCACCAATTAGGGCATGCCGATTCTAACAGCCCATGAATTATTAAGAGGACCCCATCGATGCGGAGTAGTGACGGAGGGCATTAGAAGGGGGGCCAAGCCACCTGAGCACCACAGCTGTATTTATTAAAGCATAAGCTGGCTGTGTGCTCCACCAGCTCTGTTATAATTAAAGAAAAAATAACCTCCACACTACAGAGCGCAAGTGTTCGGAGTTTTTTGAGTTGATTATTTTCAATCTACAAATTGGATAAATGCTGCATTTATTCTCAGACATGCATGTGTGAAGGGGGGGTGGGGGCGAGGAAGAGAGACAGATAGGATAATGTACGGTATTAGATTGCAACTTGCAACACCGGCTAGCCTCGAGGTCAACCAATTCATTCCTGCTGCAGAATTTATTGCCTGGTAGTAGCTAAGGCAATGAGGTGCTGTGAACCTTGAGCTTATGTCGACATAGAAGGTCTTCACAGCCATATACTGAGAGAGGGGTGGGGGGGGAAATCCTGCTTGTTAACTCTCTATTCAGGACTCCAGCCAGCTCCAGTGCCTGAAACGTGTCCCCACAATAGCGTCAGCCAAAGCCTGCTAATGTACCCGCTTTTTCAGTGGGAACAGCGAGTTAATGTTCTCGGGACCAACACCTTATCACAAATAGTGTAAGTCTTTGAGCCGGTGCCAATGGGCCATAGCATGTGAGGAAAGAGGAGGACGCTGTGAAATTAGGTGCCCGTCAAATGTGACTCCTGGCGATTGTCAGTACTTAAGATGTATTAGATGGAGAAGGGAAACTGCTTTGTGTGGGAACCCCTGCTTTACTGGATAACACAGCTATCATTATGCATGAATAATTGGTTGCATTCCTTCTACCCCTTTTCGTTTTTCTATTTTTTTAACCATTGGGCTGTTTAATGTAGCAGAGTTGTCAAATAAGTCTGTCATAAGGAAAAAGACTGATTTCTTTATGTGAATCCCCCCCGCCCCCCCTTAGTGAATTAAAATAATTTAGAGCAGCGAGGAGAAGGATATGTGTGGATATTGTGGCACAGCGGGGCTTTTAAATGTTTTGTAATTTTGTTACTTATAAGTTTTGCTGCAGGGAATAAGGCGAAAAGAAAATGCCGGGGTCTCAGATGTCTTTAAATAGAGATCCTGACTGCCTGCTTGCCTGCTCGCTTGTACTCAGAAATGACTGGGCTCTGTTTAGTAATATACATTAACCATGGTCCTGTTTGTCACCGAAATAGCTGAAGTGCCCTTTAGCTGGCATTAGATTTAGTGTTTGCTTCTTAGTTCTTCTGTTGTTTTTTTGAAAAACCACCAGGCCGAAATAGTTTAATGCTTGTGCAAGAGCACCCCTTTGTTCATTACTCAGTGCACCTCCCTGTCTGAAACACACACACAAACACACAATGACGTATAATGGCAAGCTCAGGCTTAAATTCAGAAATTCACAGAAATTGCATCCGTCTGTTTGTCTCCTTTATCTTTGTCTCTTTTACATTTTCTCCCATGAAGAAAAAAACATCAGTTTCCACAGTCTTAGCAAATATGCATGTGAGATGTTATTTGGCAAGAGAATAAGAATCTGCCCAGTAAGTCTAATGAAATAAGCCACTTCTGGGTCCTAAACTAATACAGACGCAACACTGAAAAAGCAGTCCAGACTCTCTTAACTTCAATAAAAATAGCATCCAATAGCCATTAAATAAAAACATTTACGAGGTTGCTTTAGAAGTTAGTATTAAGCTAGTTAGTTAGTTGAAGTCTAAAGATAATGTTTCGGAAATAAACAAAATACAAAAATGTGCTGCAGTGCTGCAAGTTTGGAATGAAGTTAAACTTGTTGACATATAAGGCTATAATGTTGCTAGCTACAAAAGTTATAAGCTCATATAAACTCAGAGCTCTGTAACCAGCCAGGCAAGCAAATGGCATCAACATTATAAGGCTGGCAATTAATATTCAGTTCAGTTCAATTCAAATTAGTTTTAATTATATAGTGCCAAATCGCAACAACAGTCACTTCAAGGCACTTTATATTGTAAGGTAAAGACCTTTTTGCTACCAAAATTGTGATCTTTAGCTTAATCTTCATGCTGAAGTCTTAGTTGGCCAAACACTGATTCCTCTTTTCTTAGGAGCCCGAGGGACTCTGGGAGCCCGGGAGCTGCAGTGTACACAGTGCGTTTTTTAAAAAGCTTAGCTTAAAGGTGTGTTCCACTAATAAAGTCCAAATAAAAGACTGTACAGTGGCAGAGTAACAGCTGAAGATATTTGTATGACTCATATATGTTGAAAGGGACATAGCACTGCAGTCAGTGCAGAAGAGTCTAGGAAAGAGCGTTACTGTAGGATTGATGCGTTAGCATTAAACAAACAGTATTTCATAACATATACTATACTGTGTTAATACTTAAAGAAGTATTTATTTGCTCAGTGCAAAACTGGATTATAAATATGATTAAAAATATAAACATACCTTCTTGAAGTGCAGACACACTTCAACTAGACAGGGTAATCCATCCATTTTCCCAACCCCTTATCCGAATCAGACTGAGGTGGATGGGGGAGATCTGGAGGCTATCCAGTGGTTAAAAGGGGCAAAAGTCGGGGTACACCCTGGACAGATTTCATAGCTGGATTAATTGAACAGTGAACAAAAAGAGCCACAATATCTCAAAGATACCGCACCAGCTGCAGTTTCCAATAAGGACAGAAGGCCAAATAAGATTGTGCTTTCTGCCAGCGAGAAAAGTTTTTGTCACTAATCAAATTCCATTTTATTTCTAAATTTAGCTGCGGGAAGCAAAAATAGACTCACTTAGAAGTGCTGAAGTCTCAAGATTTATACCCGTTAGTGTCAGAGACAGCTGCTTCGGTGTTTTCGTAAGGTTTTGTCTTTCTTTTTCCCCAGATTTCTGTTTGTGTTTTAGTGTAGCACCAAACAGATCAGAGAACTTCAAGATAGCTAGCAATCCACAAAGTCTGGAGTCTTGGAGCCCAGACCAGACTTAAACTGAAGTGGACTGTTGGAGCCTCTGAGTGCTGTCATGAATCATGTCTCAGCGTCATTATCTTTATTGTTTTCTACCGCTGCCATCGAGCTGTAACCCTTAGTTCAGCCTCAGCATCAAACTGACATTTGACAGTCTGTTTTTTAGGGGGGGGCTTTGTCTGTTCTTCTTTCTGTCTTAATTACCACAACCTGTACATGCAGCTCAGACATTTGCAACAACTGATGAAACAAATCACTTTAACAAAGTTCTAATTTGGTAACTTAAAGAGATCAACAGACTGATAACCATGATGGCAAGTCTTAAAATACACTGGGTCTGAAGGGGTTGTGGCAAGGATAAGTTGGGCCTCGTGTGGGAACTGAAGCAGCCTGTAACTAATTAATTATGCATTTCCAGCACAAAAATGAAGGACTGGCACTGTGGCCTTTTGCTGTGTGGTGAGCCTCAATTCCTTGGTCTGCTAGGAGTCTCATAATAAAAAGAAATGAATAAATTTAAAAAAAACCCAACAACAACATCATGAGGCTTACTGTGATGGTAATGGTCTATCCACAGCTATGCAGACCCCTTCAAGTTCAATCCCACAATGACTCTGTTGTTTTGGGTACTTAAGAGGTGGTCTGCTGCTGGCGGGCGACTGAGCTGAGGAGCTTCCTGTTCATGGTACAATGGAGCGAGCGCCCGGCCCCACACATTCACTCACAAAATGGAAGGCCATGCACCACAACAATAATAATCCACTGCTATCATGTCTCAAAAACGTCTAAAAACATCATGTATGTAATGTAATGTGCCTTACTCCTGAAACTAATACATGGTAAACAGTCTCCAGATCCAGTTTGGATGAGACTTTGTCACGTTTCACTACCACTTAGTGGTTAGTTAGTGAGTGTTTGCTGGTCACTAAAGTAATCACAAGGAGGGTTTTTTTTGGTGCAGAGCCCACTGCCAGTCAGCAACCTGCAGCAAACACTTGCCAACCAGCTTGGGAACACATATATTTCTCTAGCAGTGAGAGGCTGCATGACAGGCCTCACAGTTGATTTCACAGCAGCTGCTAGTACCCAACAATCTCAAAACCAAAAAGGGGATATTTATTTTATTGTAGTAGCTGGTGGTTACTGGTGGTTACCACAAGTGCCTTATTAGAGTAAGCAGCAACTGATTCTATTAAAGGAATTTATGTCTAACTCCATGGGATAAGCCCTTTTTTGTTTTTGACTGTGGTTTTAGATTTGGAATCAAAAATACTGGCAGTGGTACAGACTAGTACAGTATTGCGATATCCCTAATAACCAGTAGCTATTTAGGCTTTTGTTGCCATTAGCCTGCCATAAAATGGAAACATGTAATAACTTTAGTTACCTTTGAAGATACAGAAAGCATGATAGGATCAGCATTCACATCATAAAAAGAACAGAAATAGCCTCCTGAATTCGAAAAAGCAAGAGAAAATGGTGTTATTGCTATCACTCTTATGTGTGATCAGAAGGTTGTTCTAAATGTGAGCATGTCTGTGAGGAATCTTTAAAAATGCCGGAGCAATTGTTAGAGGGAAGAACCATAATCCCTGGCCTTTATTTATAAAGTGGTATGCAACAGGATTGCTGATATGGGACAATTGCACGTGTTTTCCTCAAATTTATGGCCATTCAGCTTGCAATGTGGTGCTAAATTAGACTCTCGAGAAGCCTTATGAATAGATACAGTAGTAGATAGATGTGAGAAAGATTCTTTCTTTGCTTATATAGCCTCACTAAAGCAAGACAGTGAAAATGCATGAATGCACTGTGACGCTTTTCTTTGTCAACCTACCATAAAGTGGAAAACATAATAACTTCAGTTACCTTTGAAGATACAGAAGGCATGATAGCATCACTGTTGAGTTTGTTTTAACCCAGATGGCCTGTGTTTATCTATACTGGCTGTGATCCCTTAGCGTGTCCAAGTGTTGCATGCATTAAACTCTTCCAGCAGGCTGGCAAGAACACAGCAGGCCAGACTCACCGAGGCATGCAGTCAGGCAAGGGGGAAACATTACACCATTACACTCACCTGTTCCACAGCCATGGTGACTTATCTCATGAATAAATCACACTACCAAGGTTCGGACTACTCAGACGGTGCACCTCTTCTCCTTTGGCAGACGTCTGCATCCCTATTCATCTTCCTCTGTCTCTCTTTTTTTTTTTTTTTGCCTTCTTCTTTTTTCTGCTTCCTGTCTCTCTTCCTCCCACTCTACCATCTTATTTCTTATATCTCTCAGTTCTTGCCGGCTGCCTGACTCTGCTCATTTTATTTATCATGCAGTTGTGACATTTTTGGATAAAGCCTCACGCCCACACTGATTGAACTCTGCTTGTGCGAGCTGGGAAGCACAGATCATGTGGTTTCCAGTAAGTCATGGGATCGACAGCCCAGGATGGTTTGCCCAGAGCATACTGCTTCTTTCCCTTTAAATCACTCAAAAAGGTGCTTCTGAAAGGTCCCTAACTCATACAGTTATGATTATGGCAAACTAACAGAAACACTGAAAGTACGCATTTTTGAAAATAAAAGCTGGAGGGGAGGTTACATTTGAGGCTCCTTTTTGATATGAATACCTCACTTCTCTTCATACATTTTTCTTTGTATGACATCCCCAGATGCAGTGAGGCAGAAATGCAAGCGGCGATTCCACGGATTTTACAATGCGGCATTGTTCTCACATTGACCCGAAGTAAAACAATCCCCGGCATAGCTTCGCTGTCTGCTGCTGATGGCAGCTTTGCAGTATGTGCGCTTAGGCCCGAGGAGGCGGGAGAATACAGGGGTTTTTTGTGTTGAGTAATGCTGATATTCCTTCAAGGGGGATAGTTGCTTAACACACTGTGCAGAATCTGGCACGGCATCTTCTTTGGCCTACTAAACTCTGCTCAACACTATGTAAAAACTCCCTGATGGCTCTTAGACGGGGAGGAGAAGAAGGGTGGGGAGGAAGGAGGAAAAAAGGGAGAGAGGGGAGCTGGAAGGAGAAATGGAGGACGAGCAGCCAGATGAGGATTGGGATGGATTTAGAGATAGATGAGAGCTGACTGAACGGATTGTAGAAGGTGAAGAGAGGATGGATCGAGGACTAGGTGGGGATGAATTCAGTTATGGAAGGTTAGAAAGAAGGAACGGGAGGGGGGAACATGATCCACAGAATGGGAGTTTAGCAGCGTAGACAGTTTAAGGCTTGGTGTACGGATAAAACAAGCTCTTTAGGCTTCGAGGAATCTTTTATCCTATGTCAAAGCAGAGGTCTTGGACTGAAAAGGTGCAGCGAAATGTGTTAACAAAGTGCACTACTTTAGAAAAAGATGATGATTCAGTGCATTACCATCAAATACCATCTTCAAAGGATAAACTTGCTTAATGTTGCAACAAATTTGAACTCAATTTGCTTCGGAATTTTCTTATTGATTTATTTCATGTAATTGACTGTCTGAAAGTCTGTCAGTGACTGATATGTATGTTGATGAGGAACATTAAACAGCCGATAGAACGTTAAATAGAATAATGGCTCATTATTTCTAATGCTCTAATCTGGACTCTAGTAAGCACTCTCTACGTAGTTCCTCTTTGGGTACCTATGTATTTGCGACCTTTCCTCACTTGTTCATGAAAGCCTTCAACTTCAATTTGGTCTCTAAATGCTGGACTGTTATTTTAAATTCAAAGTTTTATATACCAGAAACATGAAAAGAAAGAAAATAAATCCTGAATAAACAACTGAAAAACTGGAAAACATGCCATCAGTGATCTTTTTTTTTTCTTGGCTGTATCCATAATGTGAAATAGCATGGCATTTGTTCAGTGCTCTGGTTGGACGAGCTGGAGATGTTGATTGTGTCAGCACTCCGTATCGAACAATAAAATGTGAACGCCTGCGCATGCATAGTAGAAATATAACCTGCAAGGAGAGAAGAAGAAAAAAGGGTATTTGTATCTCAGTTTGGGGCAGCTTTTTAAAGAGTTTATCAGGTTTGACAAGCGATTCTATTCATGCCCGTAATAACTTATCATGCATTGACATTTATGTGCTATATAAAAATGTATAATGAATGAATGAATGAATGTGCTTATGATTTATTGAGGATTTGACCTTCATAGAAAGCGTCGTTCAGATTTTCAGATTTTCACTGTAAACTGTTCTACTGTTTCCTTGTTGATTTTCAGGCTTGCAACAATGCATTGATTGGGTTTTTTTGTGCTCTGTTTTTGGTTTTTTTCCTTAACATTCTTGTTGGTTTGATTGCCTGCTGTGGCGTGACCTTTTCTCAAACTCATCCAGAAGTTCACATCCATAAAAACCTCATTTATAGCTTGCCTCACAATTAGAAAGTGGCACCATTTCAAAGCCATTTTAGCTTCCACTAATGTTTCTTTCGGTTGTTATATCGACAAATAACTGGATGCTTGAGTTACTTTCTGCCACATTTAAATAATGTCAGTATATTTGCACAATAATCAAAGAGAATATGGTCCTACCATTTATTGCAAATCTGTTTTGTCTATTTAGAAGTGTTAATACATCAGCATCACCACTTTCCTCCCGCTGCTTTTTAGACACCTGATTTTCCTGGCTTGGAGAAAGAAGTAAAACAGTCTGGCTGGTTAGGATCCCTGTGCGAAATCCCTGGTTGTGTTTTTCAGATTTATGTCATAAAATAACCCTATAAACTACCACAAACCAACCATTCACCATTCCCTGCTGTAGCTGATTTGTTATGGCTGTCTCAAGCCTTCCTGCCACAACAGCGGCTGGTATTTAGTGCCAGTATTTAGTCTGGCAATTTTCAGAAACGCTTCAGTGAGTATATTCCTTGGGGGCCAAAAGTGACATTCCAGACCTGGTGCAAACACTTTGCATGTGAAAGAAACTGAATATTCAAAAGGATGAGGATATGGATTCTCTCCCCCGTTTCTATACCTATTTGTGTAGTTCTTATCTTTTTTGTCTTTGCATGATTGTTTTCATATATGTAATCAGTGGGCACAGTGCTTCCTCACTTTGTGTGTCCTTATTGGCTTATTTCTGCAGAAGGAAACCTTGGAAATCTCAGTAACCTAGCACATCATTCTTCAAATTAGGCAAACTGTGCTCTGATATCTTCATATTTTCTTATTACGTATTTAATTATATAACTGCCAGGTTACATATGCTGCTAGCACTGCACTATGTGCTTTTACAAGTCTTTGTGCAAAACATTGTCTCCTGTTTCTAAAAGCAATGTTAACATCACTCAGTTATGCAAACATTACATAGTACCTGAAACATATGGCTGTGGGCCCATAGTCAAACACACACACTGAGCTGAGGTCAGTCTCAGGCAGTAACTCATTGGTTAAGCTGCTGGGAACCTTTGAGACACGTTTCCTCTTGTGCACCAAGTATGGCCTTATTTATGAATGTGAACACAGTTAACCTTTTGCATACGGAGACCTACATTTTGTCTGGAGAACAGCATGACAAATAGTCGAGCGTCTTCTCTATCGATCTGCTCTTTCTCTCTGGCATTCTCCCTGCCGTGACGATAACTCTCACCAACTGCTCAGCTATAGATAGAAGTAGATACTCTATCTGTAGTCATTTATTACGGTAATTCATTAATAAATGGCAGTCCGTCAACAAAATAGTCTTTCGATTGCTGGAATCAGAACGACTGTAACATAGGGGCTGATGAGGTATTTTTGAGGGAAAGCGAAAAGTGCTATTGTGGATCCGTTATGCAAACTTTGAGGACATTTTAGGGCTGGACTTGATTGCTAGACATTTGTGTCAGTGAAAAACAGAAGCAATGCTCCCTCTTCCCTCTCTGCATATTCCACAATCTTGTTTGTGCTTATACTTCTTGTGAAAAACATAGCTGACTCCTGAAGAATGTGCCCAATTAGAGATGGAGAGTGAACTTGGAGGGGGGGGTCCTCAGACATTGTGGCTGCTCATTTTTTATTTATTTATTTTTATTTATTTATTTTCATCTGATATAACTTTTGTACAAAGGAACTGAGCTTTAAAATTAGGGTCCTCTGGGTCAAAAAACAGCACAATATTCGGACACATAAATTTTGCTCATTGTTGGAAAAGACACAGTAAAGTCATGGAACATAACTCTTTACTGGTTCTCGTTTTTCATCATAATAACAAATGAAATACACCCTTAAGTAACTGTTATAATAGAGGTGCCAAACTTTTTCCTTTAAGTCTGACATCATTTGAAGATGTCATTTTGGGCTTAGAGCATTCTCATTTTGTCCTCCTCGTGGTTGCCCTGTCTTTAAATGGATGCCTGTGTCTTCCTACTCCCTCCCTCCAACCATCCTGTAGTCTCCACTCCCACACTGGCTAGCTTGCAAACAGACCCAGCTGGCCATAATGATGACAAATCAGCCCAAATATTTATGTCCATTGAGTTTCACTTTGGCTCTGCCCACGGCTCGTTTTCTGCTTTCTTTTACGGATCCCTCTGCGGCGGTCACAGCACTTGCAGCCAAACCATCATAATCACGCTCCACAAACACACTTTAGCCCCAGTTATGTCACCTAAACACCAGCTGACTGTTAATGTCCACAGAGGACCAAGTTTATGGTTGCCGGAGGAGTGGTATAAACATAGAAGCTTAAGCTGTCCTTGTGTAGATTTTTGTGTGGGCTTTGTGACCAACCTGTTCTCTGAAAGTGATGTGCATTGTATCTTTTATGTGGAAAAGCGTGTTTGCCTCAGGTCACCAAAAACTAAACAACAATCTAAGGTGATGGAGGGACCTCACTGAGATGGTTGGAAGCCTTGTGTAACTCGCAGGAAACGGATATGTAAATAGTTTGAACAGATGAGGCTGTTTTGACTGGGAGGTTGAAATCAGAGCATTAAAAATGCGTTTAATGCATGACACAGCATTAAAATTTCAATCCGAGAGAAAGGGAAAAAGACATTTTTTGTATTTTAAATACATCATCTCGGCTGTTTTATTCATTAAAAATATTTTTGGAAGACTTTTTGAAGTGTCAGAGGTGCAGACATAATGCTGCTTTGTTTTTATGCAGTTAGGCGTATTTTTCATATTATGTGCGCTGCTGTTAACATCTTTGCCATGAATATAGTACATGTATTGCAAATTCTGATAAAGCTTAAAAGGCAGATTGCTTATGTAATGTTCAACCATCAGCAAGGGTCAAAGCAGAAATATTAGAGGGGGTGATTGGGAGCTTTTAATAAGCAAACTTTCATTTTCTTACACCTGAATTGCTTCAGCGTTCCCATATTTATTTGCAGTCCCCTACTCTCTAAAAAAAAAGTGTAAACACCTGATTTCGAAGTTATCAGCCCATTGAATGCCCGTTATCTGTCCCGTTATCACTCCCATACATATTGCAATAGGTGCCTTCGTTAGCAAGCTCAGTGGGTCGTTATCATTCTCTTTAATCGGTGATAAACACAGAGCGGCACAGATTAAGTAGACATCTAGTGGAGGTGTTCAAAAAAAAGTAAAATGTTAAACAAGTTTGCAAACATAGCTTATGACGTCTGCTTTATCTGGGGGGAGCCCTACAGTGACTGAGCCGATAACGACCTCCTCGTGGGTGGAGGAGGCCACCTTCTGGTGATATGTATTGGACTGATAACACCTGATAATGGCCATTCAATAAGCTAATGACATTCAAGCTTAAAGAAATGTTCTTTGAAGTCTCGCAGCAATTCCAATTCTAGGCGTGATCTATCTCTGAGTGCCGGCTTTACAATCTTTAACGACAGCCGCGGTTTTGTTTACAATCGAGCCTTAATATTAAACACTCTGACTCGCGTCTTTTAGTATGTAGTATATATTCCTTTTTGGCCTACAGTATACCTCACAGTATTTTTCTTTTTATTCCACTTGCAGCTAAACAGATGAGTCAGGGTTTTAAAACGGCGATGCATAAAGCATCCCTTGTTTACCTCTGTCGCTTTTGTCCCCTCTGTCAGATAACATACATGCATCCTATCTCTCACCCTTGTGGAAGATACGGGCCTTTATTTTAACCCCGGGGCTCTGTATCTAGATACATGCTTCCTGACACAACGCAACGCCGCTCGCTTATCTGGCCCAAAGTCAGAGCGAGAAAACAGAGTCAAAGAAACAAAAGGAGAGCAGAGAAGGAATAAGAAGGTGAGAGAGATAAAAGGATAGAAACAGGAAGAGAGAACAAGGCCCATCTTCTGCTTGAAGGATGCTGTAGATGGGCCTATCAGCATATTTAAAATTAGCCCACTGCATCCTTGTCCACAGGAGTGTCGGCTTACCAGCATCCAAGTCTTTTCTCTCACTCCCTCTTCTTTCTTTTTTTTCTTCCTGAGGATGAGGCACACAGTTTAGTAGCGCCTAGAGAGAATCAGACATTCAAAATTACCCCCCTACTTTAATCTGTCTTTTTCTAATTTGTTCTTTACATATACTTCCTTCCCCTTTTCCCTTGCCCTCTGGTTTTACACTTCTCTCAGGCTTTGGCTCCAACTCATTTGTACCTGTAACTATATCTCTCCTCCACTTCTTCTTTCTCTCATCAGCTCTCTTTCCTCGCTCGCTCTCTCCATGCCCCTGCATACAGAGCGCTCTCAGTCTTCCCTTATAGGATAGATTTTGCTATAGAATCAGCAGCATTGCATTCCCAGGTGATTCGGGAATGATTTGCTATTCACTCCTCTGGCTATGGGTTTACCTAGACAGGCACAGACAAAGAGAGAGAGCGCGAAGCACAGAAACGAGAGGAGGACAGGCAATAGCTCTTTTCCCATCAGTCTTACAGTGTGTGTCGTGCGTGCCCCCCAACCCCACCTCCTCTTCTTTCAGCATTGAGATGCAGCTGCAGTTCTCAAAACACATGTTTAAGGGCTAAAGGTTTGGAAGCAGCTATCCAGGATGGATGGGGGATTTGTGTTCCTCCCGTGCTTAGAGGCTGCTGTGAATGCAGCCGACCGCCGAGCTAGCTGTTAGTTCTGGCAGTTTGGAAGGGATGCCTCTGGGACTATGCTTGTCTTTAAGAGTCTTTGCAGAGACTTTGCCAGCATGAATTAATGAAAAATGAGCCGAGAGGCTTTTTTCTTCAATTTAAGGAGACTGCTTGTCATTTTTTGTGGCAGCTTTTTTTCTCTCTCTCTCTTTTCGGTTTCTGTGTGTGTGTGTGTGTGTGTGTGTGTGTGTGTGTGTGTGTGTGTGTGTGTGTGTGTGTGTGTGTGTGTGTGTGTGTGTGTGTGTGTGTGTGTGTGTGTGTGTGTGTGTGTGTGTGTGTGTGTGTGTGTCTCGAGTGACTTTTTGAACACAAGCAAATACAGAAACCCAAAGTATATCAAATAGACAATAACACAGGAACATACACATGTGCGAACCCTTCTGGATGGTGACGACTGATTCCCAGTAGTGGTGTCTTGGCCATGGGGGGCTTTGGGCCGGGTTAGGCTGGTTTACTGATTTTGACAGCGTGGCCTTGTCTGGCCTAGTGCCAGTGTTGAGCTAGCTCTCGCTGGCTGCTCTGGCCTCCTATAAATCAAGGCCAATTACCACGCTAGTGTGCAGCCTCCTCTCCTCCAGTCACGGCCCTGCCCTGCGGAGTGCAGGGAGGAAGGGAGAAAGACAGGGATGGCATAAGCCTGCTTTTATTCCAATTACAGCTGTGGCTGCCCTCTGCTCTGTTCTCTATGTGTGTACTCACAAAAAGTGTTTTCACACTTTTTTGATAGAAGTAAGAAGCCACTTTATCTGAGCATGTAATCACCTCTAAAATCAGGACAGCCAGCATTCCAGGTGCTATCTAAAAAGGTAGCTTGTCATAGACTTTACATCGTAATTAAAATGAAGGAAATGTTTTGTTTTAATCCGTATTCTTTAAATCTGAAGTCCATTTTTAATTTAACCTTGTACTTTATAAAGTTATTGTCTTAATTCCCTTCACTGAAAACCATTTATCTTCATTTTTTTCATTTTAGAAATTAAGTGAAAGATTAAGTGTTCCCTTATGGGTTGGTAAATTCACAAAGTGGTAAAGTTTTATAAAATATTTTAAGAAGTTGAGTAAGAATTTAAGCATTGTGTAATCTCACTGGTTTTCACCGTCTCTTACAGTGGGACGATTTTGTTATACACTACACAAACATGCATGTGACGCAATGAGCAAAGCAGGTTTAAGCCTTTTATAAGTCTATCAGTGGTTTAAAAAAAAGCATATAGCTGTGGTTTGGGGGAAAAATGCATTGTCCTTGTGTGGGTGTGTGAATATACATCACAACGCCATGCGCCTAGATTTATCATCCTCACTTAATACACTCATAAACATTCCCTGGCGTGTCACAGAGGCTGTGAACCCCCCTTCACGACTGGCTCGGTAAATTGGGCCTGTGTAAACCATTTTGCCTGTCTAAAATACAGTGCAGCAAATTGAAATCCCCAGTAAGCCTCTGTAGCGGCATGTCACAGCTGGGTAGGGAGGAGGGAGAACGGAGGTTTTTCTCATTTACCACCTGGAGGTTTTTGAAGTGTCATAACCAGCGGTTTTCTCACACCCTTCTATTTCACTCTAATTCTTTCTACCTTGCTTTATTTTTATTTTTCCCATCCTTTTTTGTTTTTCCGTGAGTCTTCTGTTCCCTCCTCTTTTTGGTAAATTACTCTTTGCCGAGTGCTATACTCAGTCCTCATCATTCTGACACATGAGGCTAGTATTTAATATATTTGAGAAGCCTGATCTGGCAGGCTGACAGACCAAGGGTAAACAGGAGTCATGAAACTGTCCGGCAAGAAAAACAAGCCTGGATATTAACCTCTAGTGCAGCGACCAGCAGAAGCCAAGAGGGAACTGGATATAAAACAAAGAGTTTGAAACATTTTGGTGCTCTGTGTGTGTGTGGGTGTCTGTGCGCCTGCTTGTGTGCTGCAGAGACAACCAGTTGTGTCCAGGATTGTCTTTCCCATGCATTTAAAAGTTCACATACTGCCCCAAGATTAAACAGAAATCTTACTTAAATTACATGTATGGATCCTGCACAGCACAGAAAGCTGATATTAGGATCGTCTTCATAGAAGAATGACGGGGTTACTTGAGTAATGATTAGATTTGAGGAGCTCTCGCGGAGCTTTTTCCATTTTGTTTTTACCCAACATATCTAAACTTTTACCACATTCTTCCAGATATAAAATAAAAGATATAAAATGCCATTAAATCCACCCTGACCCACCACCCACCGCATAGTCAACCATTCCTTTGAGGCCTTTAGCACAGACTGCGTTCTTCATCTCAGGGGATTCCCTGGGATTTTCCTTTCCTACTGGATACCTGTGCATGCTGCCTTTTAACCCATCCCTGTAAGTATTAGACTGGTTTTGACCCTCCATGCCTGACTGTGTAAGATTTCAGCTTCTGACCTTAAAAAGAAAAATGAAAGCAAATCGATAGGGCGGGACACATGAATTCCAAAGACCAGCATGTAAGCCAAGCCTGGAGCCCGAGAAGGACAGTCAGGGCTGTGTGTATCACCATGGGGGCTAACAAAGAAGTGGGGGGAGAAAAAGCCTGAGAAAGCGAGAGAGGGGCTATTAATTAACACTGAACGCTGAAAGAGGTTCTGTCTAGTGTCTCTCGTTTGTGCTGCGAATTTGTTGGAGTCACACAGTGTGGTAATTACCATGTGTGTATTTTAAACTGCAGCGGACTAAGGGAAAAATCTAACGAGTGGACGGGGGGGACCTAAGGTGAAAGCCTCAAAGTCAAGGCTTGGACTGCAGCTGTGCATTTGAGTGAGAGAAAACAAGTCCCACAGAGCACTCAAGAGATTAAGATTCTTCTATACTGCCACAGCGTGGAAACTTGAATGACCGGAGACTAGTTTGGCTTTTTTGCATTCAAGCCCGTGCAACCAAGACTACCAGAACAGTGCGAGGCAAGGTGGGGGGCGGGATGGGGGAGGTTTAGGGAAACTTGTGTCTGTGGTGATCGGACCTGTGTGCTTGAAACTTGGATTTAAATTTCAAACTTGGACCTCGACTCCCTAAATGTACAAAGTCATTCTGATGGTTATCATTCGTAGACCTGAAACAGTAGTTGTTTTCACTTTAATATTAAAGCTTTAATATTAACGCACTGTAGATGACTGTTACGAAAAAGGTTGTTTCTGTGTTACCATGTGGCGCATGTGTGTGTCTGTGAGTGTGAGCGTATGCACAGCGGCCGACATGTGTACAGTGTGGGTGAGTCCAGCACAGTGAGTGGCTGCCCATCAGTTCCACTAAGCTCAGCGTGGTAATTGGCCGTCTATTGATGGACGTGGCTCCCTCTTCACGCTCCAGGGACCCCGGCTCTTTGTCTGAGGAGTGGGAGGCGACACGCTGGCATGGCACACACGCTTAAAATAGCACATCAAATCAGCCATGCTCCGCCAGTCGCTGCTAACGTGTGGGGCAGATTGGAGGGCTAATGGTGTGTGTGTGTCTGTGTGCGTGTAGGTGTATGTGCGTGAATATGTGGGGGTTTTTACAGCATGGTATGAGGTCTTGAGCTTCTCTCTAGGGAAGATAAGGGTTAACGTGGTTAACTGGAGCTGGTGGTGGTATTTAGTCATGTCCCCCTCTTTCCCTGACCATTTTTCTCTCCTCAGTTTCATTCATCACTCACTCACTTTATTGCAGTGTGGTTTCTTTTGCTCCTCTTCCGTCTCACTTCCTTCCTCGCTCTCTTTTAGTGTTTCTTCCTCGCTTTTTGTCTCTGTTCATGCCCGCAGGGCCCCGGCTCTCTCTCTGTCACTATGTGCAGTGTCCCTGCAATAGAGATATAAATGGGCTGTGAGCGGGGGGCCCTGACTCCCTATACCATAAATCTATGCTAACAGCACAACAAGCACGTAAGGAAAGCAGGGGATGGGAAAGGCAAGGAGAAAAAAACAAATGGAGGGGTTGGGGCATCACAGTTCTAATACATTTTGTGAGATGGAGATTAAACTGAAAATTTCATTCATATTGAGATGCTTATAAAATAGGCTGTACTGGATTATTGCATCAGGATCTCACACCCTCTGAGGTGTAAATTGTTTCGCAGTGTAATGAAATTGGTTTTGAGGGTATTAGTAGAAAGCAGGAAGTTGCCATCATTTAAAACTGTTCATAAGCTGCTAGGAGCCTCGTGAACTCTAATATCAGAGAGTCACCTTGGTGAAATGTTTATTTAAGATGCAAAATGAAGAAATGTTTGTCCCCTCGACTCCAGTTGCATATGCGCAAAAAGCCCAGAAAGTTGCAAAACCAGATATAATCTATTGCTTTATTAAGCACGAAGGTAACAAAAGTTTGAAAAGAAGCGACACTTTTTCTGTCATTGTGTAGACCTTCACGTAGAGAAATAAAAAGATGTTTTCCTCGCAGTATTATTATTTGAGGCTAAGGTTGCTCTCTTGAAACTTTCACTTGCGTTCTCCTGGGTTTTCATCTCGTAGTGACCCTGCTCGCTTCTCCTCGCCGCTTCACGGCTGCCCCAAAATGTCTCGTCTCACGATTGCGGGGACATTGTGCTGGCAGTGCCTGCTGTTTCTTCAAATGAAACATTTTGAACTCTCTCTCTCACATTTTCTGCTCCTGTCTAAGAAATGTTTTCACACCTCACTTCTCATTGTCTTTTAAAGCTGCTGTAAACATCAGAACAGTAGGATTACGGCTGGATGATGTGTCAAAATTTTCCAGTCGGCCAACCTCAGTCCAACAACCAATGATCACACACACGCATTTAAAAAAAAAAAAAACAATCCCCTGTTGAAAAAAGTGAAACTTTGCTGTGTGGTTGTTTTTATTCATTGGTTTTTACTGGCAACAGCTGAACACCTTGAAATGCATTTTGCCATCTCTCTTTAATAATGACATGCAGGAGGTCACTCTCTTAGTTTCTTTATAAATTTTGGGGAGGCCAGAAGTTTCAAAGAGAGGGACTCGCACACAGTAACATGAATACGAATCCATACCAGCTGCTAAAATGAGAACCAGAGAAGCTTTGACAGAGACATTCCCCACTAAGGTTGCCATCACTTCCCCATTCTTTAAAGGAAATACGCGTTTGCTGCCATATTCTTGTTCATAATCATGCTCGGAGGATCTTTAAGCGCTTTGACTCTGCCTGCTGTCTTAAAATGAAGCCTTGTATTAACTTGCTTTCTCTTTACCTTCTCTTTTCAGCAGCCCTATGCTCCACCCCCTCATCCCATGGCTCCTCCCAGCCCCAGCACCAACAGCTGCAGCCAGGGAGGGGCGGAGCAGCTGAGTAAGACCAACCTGTACATTCGAGGCCTGCCACCTGGGACCACCGACCAGGATCTCATCAAACTCTGCCAACCGTGAGTACTGGGAACGATGGTCATTAAATACAATGGTTATACTGTAATTCTTGCCAATAGCATAAATATTTCTTTTATTTACATAATTGTGTTCCGCTCTTGGCCATGCTGTGCTTGTCAAGCATTTATCAGAACAGGTGTACATTATAGATACAAATATGTATCCTTCGATTCTTTTACCATATGTACCATTTATAAAAACAAAACATACCCCAGTACAAACTGGTGATTTTTGTCTTTTTTATTTTGATGGAGTCCTGCGAAGAAAACTAAGCACACATTTACTGCGTCCATAGGAATAAAGAGGCTTAGCAGCAGCCCTGATTAACTGATCACCAACAAGTGCGGCCACCTCTGTAAAAGCTGTAGTTTGGGCAGTTTGCTGGTCTGGAGCATCAAGAACGGTGATTGAGAAATAATGCTTTTGTGTTGTTCTGTAACTACAGGACCTGGGCACCATGAGTTGACCATGAACTCCTCTGTACACCAAAATATTCTTGATTCAAATACGAGGCCATTTGTCTGGCAGCTAAATCTTGTCCCAAATTGGATTATTCATCAGAACAATGCTCCCAAACACTGCAGCAAATCTAAAATAAAATGCTAAAAATGGCTCCGACCTTGAGGTCCAAGTCCAGACCTCAACCTGATTAAAATTTTGTGGTTGGACCTTAAGAGAGCTGTACATGAGCAACCGTGAGAGACTGATGATGTTAAACAGAAAACGATTTCTTCAAGATATTACTGCTAAAGATGATTCTACAATTTAGTGAGTCACGGTGTGCGTTTAGTTTTTTGCAGGACTGCATGTGTTAATATCCCAGTTGAAACTGTCATCTTTTAAAAAGATATAATACAACATAAACATGTATAGGTATCCTGAAAGAGAATTTATACTAGCTGCAAATCCTAGACATACACCATTAGAACTTGCACTAATGGCTAGCTACCAGTTATAGTTAACCTAGAATACAGGTAATTTTTACTGTGTTTGCTGGATAATCACTCACCTGCTTAACTAGATCAAAAAATGTCTGTTTCCTCTTTTTAATGAAAAAAATATGCATGACATCTGTGCTTTCAAGGACCTAATAAAGATTCCGTATCTATGTTTCTCTATGCATTTGAAAAAAAATATTGTGAGATATTCAAGGTAGAATGCAGGCGACAACTCGATTATTTGTCATGTAGCAATAAATCTGATTTATATTCTAAATACAGCAAACAGTATTTTTTCACAGGATGACACATGCTTAGACCCAGGCATAGCTGGTTGATAAGCATAGCTGTGCCTGTGTACACAAATGATGCAATCAAACCAAAAAAATCACCTCTAAGAAGAAAATTACAGGCTTGAAATCGGGCCCATGCACACCCCATTAAACTGCAACCAACTCGGTGTCTTTTGGTGTCACACACACATACACCCACACGCGCACACACACACACACAAAGGTACTCATAAAGCTCTGCCAAATGTTCTTGATAGAGGAAACACAGACACACACACCTGCTTGCACACAGCTCAATAAGGCCTAATAAAGCCTAGATTGGACCACCTCCCCAAGGAATCACAGACCAAGACCTCATCAAGCTGTAACACACAGCCACACGGGCTTTCTTTTTCTCTGTGTCTCACACAGTCACAGACACACACACACACACACACACACACACACACACAAGCAGCTTTGTTCAGCTTCATTAAACCCTTTTCACTTCTGAAATGGTGAAAAGGGGGTCAAGATCATTAATGGAGACAAGGCCGGCAGATTGTGAAATACAGGCCATGAGCGAGTCTGTCTGGTTGCATAACCTTTTCTTGGACATATTTTCAGAAATGTCCTGGTCAAACTTGGCCAATTATTCAATGATCCTTTGGAGAAAGGAACATGCTGTCCAGTGTGTTTGGTAATGCTCCCAGCAGCCATGTCATAAGTCATGCATTTATTCTTGAAACTGACCCATCGAGATTCCATTAGGCTGAGAGGCGGCCCGATAAGATTTGGAAAAGCACTCAGCATTTTGACATTGGATATCTCCTGCTTTAGCTCTTGCATTCACCCAGTTGTACAGAGTTGGACAGTTTCAATTTCATTTCTAATTCCATGTGATCTTGAATATTTTGAGCATAACTGTTTGGAAGGGCAAACCATGTCGGAGCTTATGTAAAATACCCAGGGAGCGTGCATGTTTGTGAATGTAGATTTGCATTCTAATATATAGCTTTTCTCCACTGTGTTATGAAAATCCACTGACGTTGTTACAGCTCGGATCTGCCGTGCTGTCCTCTAGTGGCTGTCCTCTCTTTAAATGCATTTACTCTGCTACCTTCTGCCTCTTTTCTTACATCTACCGTCTTTCCCACTTTGTGTATCGCCTGCCTAGAAGCCCCCAAGGTTGCCCGGGGTGTGCTGTGCCAGTGAAAATTCAATGCCACTGAAACTTTAATTAGCCAGACTGTGTTTCAGTGGCAGGCGGGTGGCAGCATTCTAGAAAAGGTCATGCGACTCTTCTGCAGTCTGCAGCACCCTGGGTCCCCCTCAGGTTTTATTCCCCCCCACATGCCCAGTCCCCCTTCAGCACAAAACACCTCCTTTCCTGGCTGTTGGCCCCATCAGCTCTCCCGGGGAGCCTCTGTGTTAAGTATAAGTGCTCGCTAAATTTGGCACTGTACGTTTAGGAGAGTAAACTGTGGGTGACTTTCAGTCATGTTAGCCGGCCTAATGCGTCGTGCTCTTATGCGTGTACACGGCATCCTGTATCGACCCTCGTGAGTGCTGGAAGTGAGACGGGTCAAAGATGATTTTTAGGTCGGCGTTTGTAGCGTCACACACAAAGCAGCTCTTCCCACCCTGGTTCACATCAAGCTCAGAAGCAAACATGCTGCCGCCAAAGTGATGCATTCTTGACACCGGGCCATATCGTAGCTGCTGATTGGAGGCTGCTGAATGCGCCTGACAGATGCCAGAAAAATAAATGCCTTGTGGTTTTTACCCTGTTCTTGTGAACTCTAATATTTTATTACCAAGATCCTGTCTTTGAGAGCCAGTAACCTTCATCAAGTTCTCTCTCCCAAAATTATGTTCTCATTTAAAATGCAAAAACACAGAGGGATTTAATTTTGTGATTTGCACAAATATAGAGAGTCATATAATATTCATATTTCCAAAGTGTTTAATTTACTGATTGCTGATTTAAGGGCGTATCTCTATCTTTGAAGACAACACTGTGAATTACAATATTGCAGAATGACTGTTATCTATGCAGTAAAGACCTATAGTGTGCAAAATGAGGGTTTGGGCATTGAGCAGCAGCGGCACACTTTCTCTGTATAGTGACAGCATTGCATCGTTGTTGGTGCCATTTGTAGTTCTGTTTAGGTGATACTGGCATTCAAATGGTGACTGTACTCACCAGTGTGTTTATGCAAATGACTAGAGACGGTTACAAATATTATATGATTTCCTTGTTCTCCCCTCAGCTCCACCTACTCTAAAAACCAAGACTGAAATTGCAGAGACACAAGTATACAGTTAAAAACAACTGAGGATGCGGTTATTGCAGATGCTAAAGCCAACATTTCTTTTCGTTCAGCTACCTCGTTCAACCTTTGTTGTTCCTGGGAGTAAGAATACCAAAGTTCGCACAACGGTTGGAGTTACATGCTGTTAGATTCGGGTGGGTGCTTAATCTCTGTTTTATTCAGCTGGCTCGGTGTTGGGTTCTCCACAGCCGTCAGCTTAATATATGGGTGTAGAGAAGAGGCCAAAGGAGCGGAGTGGGGATTTGTTGGCTGAACACTCTGATAGTGAGAGGCCTTCCTTTTTGCCTGGCTAGCAGAGTGGATGGATAGATGGATGAAGAAACTCAGAGAAGGAATAGCTGTTATTGTGAGAAAAATTCTTTGGCCTAACCACCAATGTTGAGGCAGTAGGCCAACCCTTAGCCCAATACCAACCAACCCAACCAGCAAAGCAAGCACATACCCCCCCAAAATCACTTTGGGGTAAACCCGTTTAACCAGCATCCACATTTTTCTTGTTTGCGCTCTCCACCCCGGGCGATGAACAGAAAGAGAAGGAGGAGGTAGCTGAAAGAAAAGCTGAAAATAAGAAAGACAGGAATTTCTTTATGAGGTTCTACACCTGGAATAACAAGTACAAAACTGGAGGTATTTTACCTGCCAGCCAAACCCTGAACTCAAACTGCTTAAAAACAGTTTTTTCTTGTTTCTTGCCCCATTTTCTTCCCCTATTTCTTATTTCGGTTCTCCTCACTCAATCTCAGTCCTGGCTGAACAGCTGTGCCCTCAGTTGCAGTGGGTTTCACATCCGTGGACTGGCCTGATCTCACAAATAGTCAGCCAAATCAAGAGCTAATCACCACGAATTGCTCAAATAACCTTTCTCGTGTGTGCTGAGGGAATGGTGGAGGGAGACCTACAGAGGGGAAATGGAGGGAGAGAGGCATGAGATATGCTAAGCACAGGAGGTGAGGGGGAGAGAAGGGAGGGGTGACCCTGGGACCACCTGTTTTTTATGGAGCAGAGACCCGGGCACTCAGTGCCACATTATCCAAAATGACTCTCTGAGGTCCAGTGTTGACATTAGCTGCTTAGCCATCAGAGCTTGCCTGTCCCATGGCTCCATTTCAAAAAACTGACAGAGGGGAGAATAAGTGTGACCAAGAGCTCTGCAGTCAGCTTCAAAGTCTCAAATTTACCATCACGTCACCCGCAGTACATCTGCATTTAAGCCAGGGAAAAACACTGGTAGATATTATCTTGCCTTTTTATGTTAGGCCAATGAGTAGCAAGAATTTGCATTACAAAAAGAAACTCAAGCATCAAACAACATGGATAGCATTTCAAGGTATGTTGCCTCCAGGTTTTATGGACTCTAAAATGTCTATATTTGTATCTTTCTCCTTAATAGTCTCAGTCTTCTTAATTCAATTTTTTCCCCTTGAATTGTAAGTGTCTCTCTTCACGTTTCCACCCATCCACCTGCCTCAACTCCTGCCCCTCTTCTGCTCTGTCTTTGCCCCCAGCACACCCTCCTCGCGTCTCTCTGCAGGGTCAGGTTGTGCGTCGCTCAGGGTACAAAGAGATAGTGATGTTTAACCTCTGAAAAGCAGTGACACAACCACAGGAATGCCTAAACTACTCCTACACCTACAGCTTCAAATTGAGTAGAGGCATCTGCTATTCTTGGAACCAGAATCCTTCACACCCACCTTTTCTGTCTCTCTTCCTCTTTCTCACTATCCTCTTTCTCTCTGTAACACTCTATTCCGCCTCTCCAACTTCTTTTCCCTTTCCTTCTCGTTCGCTTGCTAACATCTCTTTATCATGTTAAACCCTCCACTTCTCTGTTCCGGCACAAGTGACACAATCATTTTACTGGCCAAACCAAACTGGCTAAAATACTACGCCTCCTTCCTCCCTTAACATCAATTTTAGAGCGAGGGCGAGCAGAGAAGTTGATTTGGCCTTAGGCTGTATTTTTGAATTATTTATACTCCCATTACTGTATACATGACACGTAGACAGTTTGCCTATTTAGAAGCTGAAAAGATCTCCTCTTCCAGTTTTACACAACAGCTGACACTTTCGGCAGAGTTATTTTCTTAAATAGCGTTTTAGTAAGACTTTAGATTCAGATGCATTTAGGTTAACAGAAAATGCCTTCTCAAAAAACGTCTGGTTTTCTCTAGCTGCACTTCACTTCAGTTTAAGTTTACCAGCAACCACAGCAACAGTGCAGTCATTGCCCGTCTCCACACGCTGCATTGCCTCTTATCTGAATCCAGCTGTACAGGGCGAGAGAGTTTTTAAGCTCCAGCAGAAGCAGCAACAGGGTCAGTTGTACAAAAAGACTGATTGACGTAAGGGACAAAACCTGAGATCTCTGGACTCTGCTTCGTGCTACCTCTTTCTTTTCTCCTTTTCCCTCTGCTGACTTTCCTTTTGAAGCAATATCTAGAAAGCAGAAGCCGCACCAGCACAGATGAGATGTGTTCATTTGTGCGTGTCAGACAGCAGTGCACGGCATGTGGGTTTGACAGGTTGGACACTTCCAAACAAACACAGGCAATTCTGCAAGGCTGGCTCTGAAGAAGGCCAGCATACGTGTGTGTGTGAGAGAGCTGGAGAGAGGGAGAAATGGTAACTAGCAACACTCAGGTTAATGCCTCCTGCTGCTACTTACTGTTGCCCTTGTCTGTTCTTGATGCACACTGTCAGTCAACACAAACTACCTGCTTGTTTTTTGATTTTCCCAGGCTCAGATCTGGATTTGTGCATCTGGTCTCTTTGGTGCACATTCTTTCTGCTCCAGTATTTTTAACTCTCAGGCTTTGAAGAGTGCATTCAACTGAACAGGACATTAATCAAAGAGTTTAATTAGAAGTTTAATATGATAATTATGGAGGTTAAATTTACTCTTTTGCAAACACTTGCCAACCAGTTGGAGAATACATATTTTTCAATACCAGCTGGTCTTCGGTTACGTTTGCAGTAAAGTTATAAACAAGGGTAATCCAGTAGAGTAGCTCTGTCCACAGCTCCCCCCCCCCACTCAAAAGTTTGCTCATTGACCTTTTGTTTCTTTAATTTAAACAAAAAAGAGTGTACAAGAATGAAACATGAAAAAGCCTCTCAATAGCACAAACCCCTGCCAAGGCAACTCACTCTCTCAGCAGTATTTTCTTATTAGGGAATAGTCTTTTGTTTTCTTTGTTCTAAATAATAGTGTTTTAATTATGTGGCTGTAGTTTAAATGGATTTTAATGGATTGTTAATGTGACCCCGTTCAACACCCCTACAAAGTTTCATCAGAATTTATTCAAAACTTCTTTGTATAAGATCTTTGCAGACAGAAGGATGATATGCATGCACACACCCAAACACTGCCAAAAATATAACCTCCTTGGCAGAAGTAACTTGTCTTAACTAAAGTGTTTGATGTCCAGAGGTGGTTGACTGCCTTGAATTTAGCTTAACCTACATTTATGAATCCAAGATTACACTTGATGTGCTACCAGTTCATCACAATCTAGTGTTTTATAACTGTGCAACAACCCTTCAGAATACATCAAGTTATTTTTTGTTTGGCACTCTTAACCACTGGCTTTATACCAAAGTTTTGCACTGGCATACTCAACTACAGTCCTAAATATCTTTTTTTTTTTTTTTTTCCGTTTTACTAAAAGTGTGTCCCCCTGAGCAAAGACTTTCACACTTTACATGCAACTTTAAAATCGCTTATACAATATTTTTTAAAATTCAAAGAACTTATTCTTTTATTCCTCTTCCTGCCGTTATAAATCAAATCTATGTGAATTACTTTTGCAAAGAACAGCAGGTAGAATTAATAAGTATCAAAGGCTGGTAAATGAATTCCATTTATCCTGAAATATATAATTTTTTGCAAAATTTTGAATTTTATGTCAATTTAATATTAGAAAAAAGGTGGGGGGATGATTATTCATGAGAAAGTTGCACAGCAAGACATAAATGGAATGCTACTGGATTCAATTCAGCATGCTGATCCAGTCTCATCCAAAATGACACAGAGTAAATTGTGGGAACAATTTTCCCAGTGGAACCTCTACGAGCTGATCTGAATTTTAAAACATTCCTTTATTGAACATCCCTTAATGTGAAAATGAATTGTTTTAAATTTAACTCTGTAACAATGAATTCTGAACACATGCTAAAACTTTTAAATTACCTCCTTTTCCTTTATAAATTACCTCACTGGCGCCCGGCAGCTTCATTTCTGCTTGCAGCTATAATCCATTCTTATTATTGAGGGAGGCGAGTAAGTTTGAATGTTTCTAATCAACTTGTCATCCATTTTAGACTTGCCAGTTCATTAAAAATAAAATCACATCAGTTACAGAAATAGGCAAAAAAGTTAAATCAGAATGGTTGATGACAGCCAGTGACCACAGCGTGTGTGACCACAGCCAACTTCAGCAGATGGGTATGATGACATACGCTGGCCAAACACTTTAGTTGCTCAGTTCTGTAGAAATGAATGGACTTTATCATTATGTTGTTTTTCGTCTAACAAATTATGAAGCTCTATTACCTTATGATGCCTGATTGTTAGATGTTGTGTACTACTTCCAGTTTGTTATTGCCCAAAGAATGTGACATTTGTAGAAGCAGGAGAAAAAAGCAAAGAAAAGAAAAGAAAAAGCACTACAAACGGCCAAATTACCTTTCCATTCCAAGATCCTTCCCGCATTTCGAGCTGTTAAGGGTTCGATAGTAAACATTCGCCAGTTTACTGCAAACCCGCCAACAAAACTCTGGGGAATCCCAGCACCTAAAAAAAAATAAAGTAATTCTGCCAAGAAAAAGATTGACTGCTGAAGCCAGAAAAGGAATTATCCAATTTGTTGAAGCTTTTTTGATTTATCGCTTCTCATCCTTGCCAGCGCAGTGTTTTGATGTTTAAATTTTGTAGTTTTTGTTTTTCTGAATGATTTTTTTGACATTGTTTTCATTTAATAGGCGTATTGAATCAATTTTATACTGTATAGATGGAGAGGGTAAAATGCACATTGTAACTGCTTAAGGCAAAAAAAAGAAGAAGAGTGTTGAAGCTCAACATTGCACTCACTTTGCATAAATTGGTCAGGGTTTTCATGCGTTTCCATTTAGTTCAGGAATCATGAGAAGTCACTGATGTCATTTCACTAGTGGTAGGGCTTCACAGCATTATGAGTCATGAGGGGGTTACCTTTGCCCTTCTCACTGGATCTTTATTATTTTGTGTGTCCTGTCTCTAATGATCAATTCTGGGAGTCTGAATGTTTTCTTTTTACTTGTACGTGTCTTTATTTTTATGATCCTTGAATGTTTAAATGAACGATTAGCCGTCTACACGCTCTCTTAATGCTCTTTCCTCTGGAAACTTCTCTTTTCTAAGCCTACATTAAGCCTACATTCAAACTCTTTGCCACTAGACAGTCTCAGTCATTTTAATTTCTGCATCAGTACAGCAACTGTACACATGTTACAAAAGGCTTAAAGAACATGACGCCGTTTTTCACACTTAGACTGCAAAAGTTACAAATAAAATAAAATATATGTAATTACAAATTCTTACATTTGGGGTGAGTTGCACCCAGACAGAGATTGAGTAGATGTGTAGTAAATGCAAGAGCAGCAGAATTTAAGAAAAGCGTTTGCTTAAAATTTCTTCCCGAAAGATGCAGCATAAACAGGAGGCCTAACCTCTGAGCTGGAGATGTGTGAGCTGTGGGACACTTAAGCTGCTACAAGGGGACGGTCAAGGGCAGATGCTACATAGTGCTTGTATACAGCATGAGAGTTGTAGTGATTGTCAGTGACCGGGTAGGATGGATCCATGCTTTCATGTTGTTTACACCAGCTTCTGACCCTACCACCTGACTGTCCCAGCAGATCAGGGACCAAGAGATCAATTTTGTTGAGCCTAAAAGCATAGAGTTGCTGCCATGTGATTGGCTTATAAGATATTTGCATTATTGAGCAGCTGAGCAAGTGTACCTAACAAAGTGGCCGGTGAGTGTACATACTATTCTCTCTCGTCTTTTAATGACTCGTGTTCTCGAAGGCTTAAGTGCTCGCATGTGATATTTGCCCAAGATTTCCCGTTTTCATCTGTCATCCTCTTTATGTTTGGTTCTTTCTTACATCCTGTTTTTCCTTTTTATCTTTGATGTAAGACTATAAAGAAGGCACGCTTCTTTCCCATCTTTTTTCTCCCATTCTGCCCTCTCTGTGCATCTGCCGCAGTGACACCTGTCTTTTGAATTACCATCAAAGACTTAACAAAATAAAATGTGCTGTATAAAACTATATGTAATGTTGTTTTTCTCAAATAGGTGTAATTTCACTATACAGTTTGTCCATATATTCTTACTGATTACTGGAAAAAGAACAAAATAAGACGGAGAAAACAGCTTTTTTTGTAGCATCCATCCTTCTACTTGTGTTGTGTTATACTTTGCTGTTCAACTTCAAGCAGATGTTCGTCAGGCTAAATTCACAGCTGCTAAAATTTACTATGGCGGGACTCATCCTTAAAAATATGGCTGTTCAGTCAGCTGATTGTTGCCTGTTGCAGGAAATTAGTGGAGTTAATGTACTCAAATGCTGCTCTGTGCAACTCACAAGGGTACTAATATGGTATAATCATTACACATATTTAATAAGACAGTGTGCTTTTTAAGGTTAAGGAAACCCTCGGGGTAATATTTACTGCTCAGAGGAAACAGTAAATCTGGATAGTGGGTGTCTCCTGCATCTGGTTTTACATGGGAAGAACCCTCGCTGCTCATATTTTTTTCAGCTAGAGTATCTATATTCTAATTAATTGTGTAAAGGCCTGCAGAGATGATAAAATACAGTTACTATTCTCCATAGTGTGCCTTTGCACCTGCCCCAAGCCCCTACACGGGTGCTCCAAAGGTGCTGAACAAGCCTAAAAAAAGAGTGCTGGAGTTTTTATACTATTTTCAGCTGATTTTACTCCTTGCTTTTCCATTTTTTTGCTACTTTTTCTTTGTTCTTGATCAAACAGTGGCGCCCAGTATACGCAAGTACTGCATATGTTCAAGTCTTCATATGCATGCACAGATGGGCTATCATATGCCGTTATAGTAGCCTTCATTTGCACAGGGAAAGAAACGCATACTCACAACTCACCAAGCTTTGGTATAAAGACCTTCTGGGAGTGCAGATGTGAGGAGGTTGTCCCAGATCCAAGTTCAGGTTTCACCTACCTGCTATTCAAGGCACCGCTGTGTTGTGTAATCGTGCAAACACACAGTCACTTTGTAAAGTGTGTCAAGAGGCAGAGGGCAAGGTCTAAGCACAACACTTGGGTGGTCCATCCACCCGTTCCTTTCCTGTGCTTTTGTACGTACCACACTGACGTGTTGTGGTTCTGGGCAGCTCTCTGCCTGCCCACGTACAGCAAAGAGACACTTCACTTTCTCAGCTCTGATGACGGAAATGGAATACGCCTGGATCCTTTCATCCAGCAAGAGCGAGAAGAAAGAAAGAAATGCCGTTCTGGGATGTCTCATGCACATGCAGCTGCCCTCTAAAAAAAAAAAAATGTAGCTCAGCTTCAATTTTATCACATTTCCAGTGCCTAGACAGCTGTCGAACGAATGACATGTTTTACATCAACCACAATTTGTACATTTTCATCAGCCTAAAATAGCTCATAAAGCCTTTGTTTTATAGGCAGTTTTATTTCTGGTGTCTCTTTTTCTTGGGGTTGATCCGATGTTGCATCAGAATGATTGCCATTGTATTTCTATTAGGAAGAAGGAGGAGGAAGAGAGACAAAAGGAGAGAAATAAGGATACAGTACAGGAAAGAGAAATGGTAGATGGTAGAGAGACATTAAGACAGAAAGAGAACAAGTAAGAGGAGAAGATTTGTAAGGAGGGGGGGAGGGCCGAAGGCCAGCAGAGTCAGAGATAAGAGGCTGCAAGAGTGATTGAAATAGGATTAGTGGAGACAGGCTCTGCATCCCGGCCGCAGCATCACAGTGTTAAACCTGCGCCTCACAGGGACTGCCTCTGTCACATCAAAGCCTCCCCAGGCTTGCCTGGCAGAGAGGCGAAGGAGCCTCCAGCAGGGTCATCCACAGCCCCAGCCACACACACACACACACACACACACGTGCCACATATATGACCATACTGATCACATTCTTCATCCATTTCCAATATGTTTCCATTATGGGCCTGAAGCTGGCTCCTTCCTTCTTGCCTTTTCATCTCCCCGCAGTATCTTTGTGGCGTGTATTTGGACCGCGGATAGGATCCATTGATGAGCCATCTTTAACATTTAATGAGGCAAGCAGTGATGAGTTGGCATTGGAAAGCTACTGTCTCCTGCTTCCCCAGAGTCCAAACAAAGTTTTAATGAGAACTTTCCCCCAATTTGTGCCAAAAGCACAGAGCTTTTTAACTGCTTCCCAGACTGAAAGCATACAAAAATTTTCACGCAAGTACTGAAGGAGGGCAGACACCTAAGTGCACATAAACAAATAACAATCGCTTTCATATACTGTAGTGTTTGGCGGTAAATCAGCACAAAATCAGTGCTATGACGTAAGAATGAATATAATCGCTGGTAAGGCTGGGCGAGTAATAGGCTCTCAGTGACTAGCAGAGTCCATCGCCAGTTTTTTATTTTTGGGGTTTAAGTTTTGCTCCTTTAGTGTTTAATTCAGTCAAAAAACAAAAAAAAAAATCACCTGTAAAATAGTAGGAACAGCAATAGGACCTGGCAGCTGGTGTTAGACACATTCTTATTCCGCTGAAATATTCCTTTCGCAAAGGGCAGTGACTAAATTACAGTTAAGATGTCTTTAGTGACTAGTTACGATTTAATATTAACTAGAGCTGTAAAGAAAACCAATAATTCATATTTGAGAACTAGACTAAAGCTCTCCATGTGGTTTCACATCCTTATTATTTCAGCACGTGTTACCCCCGCCTTCAGCAGGTGCTAAACTGACTGAGGGTAGCTGGGAAATTTTGACACATTGCCCAACTTTAATCTGTGATTTGATTATGTGGTTATTGACATGCTATGTCTTGAATGTTTATTTAATGTTCTAGTTTAGTTAAACGTTAGGCGTTTTTTAATTTTGAAGATGTTTGCCGTCGTTAAACGATTCAAATGACTTGAAATGTATTAGTTGAACACAAAGGTAATTCCCACCTACTTCCTTGATCAATACTTAATTATTAAATCTAAATTTGTATCTTTAATGTGCTACAAAATTACTTACAGCATGATATCAGCTTTGTAGCTCAGCAAATGCTGAAGGCACTTGCCCCAGCTCTCCACATTCACTAATCAAGTGAAAACTCCTTGTTCCATGTTCATCTTGTGTGCTTGTGCTTGAGAGTGTCTCGGTATGATCAAACGCTGCACCTTAGTCCCACTCGGTTGCAGTAGATTATGAATCCCTATGGCTAAAATGGCCTGTTTATCTGCTGAAGAGAGACAATCCACTGATTGGTGAGTGCTGTCGCTCTGTGTGTTTGTATGCGTGTATGTGTGTGTGGGTGTACTTGTGTGGTATCTGTATTAGTGTGTGCGAGCTGGTAGTTTTCCTCTCGGAGCTCATCAGTTCATATCCACCACCCATCCCACCGCAGCATGCAATAAATAGAGTCTCCGCCACTCGTTGAGAAATGGCACAATTATCCCCTGCTGGTGAAATATGGGCTGGGATGCACCACTGCTTCTTTCCTACAGAATATGTGTGTGTGTATGTAAGTGTGTGTGCACAGATGCAGCGATGAGGGTGGCTGTTTTTTGTCCTTTGTTATAGTCTTTGTGATGTGCTTTTGACATACAGGGAATTGTTCTCACTTATATATCAGCACACATGCACGCATGCATGCATGTAGTATATCTCCGCATGTAGATTGGTGCACACAGTGTACTTAGAGAGCAGCTCACAGTGCAGCATATAGCAGTTTTAGCTGAGACAAGCAGATAGAAGATCTCACTGTCTGTCAGTCAGGAAGGTCAGTCCTTCTATTTCAAAAAATTCCTTGCAAGCCACTTTGCATATAGACCCGTGGAATAAAGAAATACAATATATTTTTGCTTTTGCGTGGAGCTGCATCAGTGACATGTAAGCTTATAAGCATACCGTAGGTGTCTTTATGCAGTCCTACTCCTTTGGCAATTTCAACTTTTGTATTGGATTTTCAGAGGTCCAAATAGGCTCCAGCATCATACACGTTTTATACTTTTTATGAATAAGTTATATCACAAATTCCAGTTACAGAATCTGCCAGAATACGGGGAGTCTAGAATTTATTCACTCATTTACAAACATAGCGGTAAAATATGGGTATTTTCTTGGGTTCTTTCTTTCTGAAAGGGAGATCTGAGACGATAGATACACAAAAGACCCGAATTATTATGACAATTCCTGCCGATTGTGTTGTTTGCACTTGTTTAGAAGCTCAAGGTGCCCCTGAATTAGCTAGACCCAAGAATCTAGACAATATTTTAATATTAAATGTACTTTTTTTTTTAGTTAATTTAAAGTTAAATGAAACATTACATTATCAGAGACCTTTTCTGTCTTCACTCTCTTCATTATGAAAGGATACCTGTTTGGCTGTAGCAATTAAATTAATTTGTATTACTTGTGCCAATTGTGTTTATTTCTTATTAACCAACTCAAAACATGACTTTTAAATCATTTAACAACACTTTCAATTTGACATTTAGTGTTTTTTTCCCTTGTTTTCCTGCAGTGGAGTATTTCCCTACAGTTTTTTTTAAATTGTAACGTATTCGGTAGAGCTGCTCTGAGGGGCCCAGTGGTGTATGTTCATTCACTCTGAAGCCAGAGTCGGCACACAGTTAGCTTAACATAAAGAACAGAAGCAGGAGGGGCTACTGCACTGTACTGTCTTTGTCTGAAGGTTACATCATATCCCTACCAGCTCCTCTAAAGCTCATTAAGACGTATCATTATCCCTTTGAGTCACCTTTGATTTAAATCTGTTCGCTTTATAGTTTTTAGATTTCAAATAAATTCATTAGCAACACATGGATTTTACTTTACACCAAAAGAGCAACCTTTAGGACCGTTTATTGCACTTGCATGCTTTTAGACCTTTTAAAATGTTCAGTGACTCTCTGAAATGCCAAAGGGCTGCCCATTCATTCCAAGTCAGCCATACACATAATTTTATTAACCTCGAGTGATTTCTCTTCCCAGTGGCTTTTGACATTTCTGTGACTTTGCAAATTGCTCGTTGTAACTAAATGGTAGAGTATAGAAAATAAGGCAAATATATTAACCACAGGTTGGTAATTCAAATGAACTGTCCCACCAGGCGAAGGTCCTGTGGGATATTACGAGTGTAAAATGCTAAATTTGATTTCTCTGTCTTTACAGATATGGGAAAATAGTGTCAACCAAGGCCATTCTGGATAAGAACACTAACCAGTGCAAAGGTAAGTGTCTAGTTTTGTTGCCTTGTTTAAGTGCATTGACTATCACTCTGTGGGTGTCCTGTCACAGGAGCCGCAGTCCAAACCTTTTTGTTAATTCAGACATCAGCCGAGAAAGGTGCACACGGTAAATCAGTGATCTGGTGAGAAAAGGGATCTGGGTAAACATCTTGCTCTTAGAGGCGCTGGCCTGCTTCAGAGGATGATTAGGAAGGGAGCCACACTCTTAGCCTTTTCCTATCTCTTCCTCGATTTCCTGCTTTGTCGTACGGATGACAATCATTTGGAAAGGGTGTTTCCATTAGTGTCCGCGCAGTAATGCACATGAAATAATGACATTACTGGCTCATTTGAAATTGTTTCTGGGGCACACATACTACACACAATTACATGCTTGAACATACGCAGCCAATTAGAGGGCTAACAAGCAAGCAAAGATTAGATAAACTTCAGTTATTATCTTTGTCAAACTCATCTTCTCAGAACCTTGGTCAGCTGCCTTGCATGGCTGAAAATACTTTTTGAGGAATCAATTTTTTAATGATGAGGACCAGTGAAGTCTTAAGTGAAGAAATTGTGAAAGAGAAGAGAATATAGAGGGATGAGGGAGGGGAAAGAAAAAAAAAAGATTAGTGTGCTACTTGCCCCGAGGTGTCTGGCAGCACTGTTTAAGAGCTATTGAAGTTCCATCAATACTTTTAATTGCTTTTTGTGGTTTCCCGGGCTCTGAAGTGTGGCCTTTCAAGGTGAAGCTGCCTTCTTAACCCTGCTACACACATGAGTATATCCTGCTGGGCATGCTCTGGGTCAAAATGTTGAGGAAAAGAACCTTTGCCTTTTAGAGGATAGGGAAAAAAAGGCTGATTATCTTGGCAGGTCCTTTTTGTGAGTTCGCCTGGCCATTAAAGACAACACTTGGATGCCTGTTAGTAGCAAGGATATATCTACAGGTCACAGGACACAGAACAGAGTGGATTAGAGGGGACAGCGAGAGGTATAAAAAGAGGTGAGACAAACATCTTTGAATCTTCCTGGGTTGCGAATAAAAGAAATTAGATGTTTAGTGTTGTCCGTGTCCAGCTGACCTGAATTATGTTCAACACTAAAAAAAAAAAAAATCATCCCAGCTTAGCACTGTGTTTTGTGGGAGACAGCATTTCCCATAACTCACCTTCCTGGAACGCAGGACTGCTGAGATGCCAAAAAGCAAATATAAGCAGACTTATTTTATGAGTGGAAAGGATGGTCCTGGTCTACACCCAGTCACAGAGAGGTAGATGGATACAGGAGAGATGTGACGAAGGGGAAGAAGAGTGTGAGGACGAAGGGCTTAGTAACCTTGAAGAGAAAATTACAGTTCTCTAGTGTTTGAAAGGCAAATTGAGGTGAGGCAAAGCTGCACAAAAACAGGATTTCTGCTGTTTTTTGCTCCCCATTTCTACTTGGGTATCTCTCCCAGTATCTGTTGTATTCAGTTTTATATATATATCTATGTCAAATTACAACGTGCATGATCTTAGGGCACTTGAACACCAAGACCTTTTATTAAAAGTGGTACTTTTTGAATACATAGATATTTATTTATTACAAATGCATTTTTTTAAAAATAGAATTTATTTTATTACATATTTATTTATTGATACTGTCATTTACTTATTTCTTTTATGTGCAATGGAAAATCTAAACCCATAGGATGCCGTGCTGGCAACCTGTTGAGGGTGCACCTCACCTGTGACAGCTCTAACCTCTCCATAACCCTGACTTGGACAAGCGTTTAAGAAAATGGGATGGGATAGAATGGCAAAATGCATAACTATTTTTTTCTAGTGCAGCAGTTCTCTTTGATTTTCTTTGATCAAATACTTGGCGATGGTAGGGACAAGCATCTCCCGAAAGGCGAGCAGCTATCAAAGCGCAAGCGATCCAGGCAGGTGCACTGAAGCCCGATGGGCTGGCGTCCGCTCCTCGTAACAAATCGAAATCGGCACACAGCCCCGATCTGGTCACGGCTTGTTTCCATTCATCTGACCCCCTGTATCTGACACTTGTTTAAATGTCAGGATGGTGGCTTACCTTCACTGTGCTACCATCACACAGCCCGTGTCTCTCTCTCTCTCTCCTGTCTGTTCTCCTTCTCCATCTCCTCTTCCCTCTTTTGTGTTATTTGTCTTTAGCTCAGCTCAGTGAGTGCACTGCCAAAACCATGTGAAAAATGGGCTAGAGAAGAGGTCAGTCATCTCTGAGAGAGTGCTATTAAGAGAGAATCAGCCATTGGAAAACCAAGGTAGTAACAGACCTTGTACTTGCTGACTAACGTTTGGGTGTTTATATTTTGTCAAAGAGAAAAAATGTTCTTCATAACAGTCTAAAATAATGATGCTTTTGTATATACTGTACAAAGCATTGCAGAGACTAATGACTAATTTATCAGTTAATTAACAAAGAGTTAAGATTAGTTACCACTGGACTGTTTACACTGATAAAAAAAAAAATGGCTCAAACAGCAGAGTTACCTGCTCATATGGCAAAAAACTTTAAAACGACTCAACCTTTTGAGAGCTCAGTGCTGTATGTTAAGCTGCCAACTGTAGGCACTTAAAATATGTAATTTCTAAAAATGAAAGTATGAACCAGTAAAGATGATGATGGTGATGTAGATGATAGTGACTTGTGTGTCCAGCACATCGACAGATGTTCTAATGGATTGAGATCTGGGAAGCTTGGAGGCTAAGTCAGTGCCTTAAACCTTTTATTGTGCTCCTCAAACCATTCCTGAATCATTTTTGCGTTATGGCAGGGTCCATGATCCTGCTGAAAGAGGCCACAGCCATTACAGAATACCATTCCCATGAAAGGGTGTACATGCTCTGGAGCAGTGTTTCCCAACCTTTTGGAGCCACGGCACATATTTCACATTAGAAAAATCACACCACCAAACTAAAATGTCACAAAAAACATTGATAATTTTTCCGCGCGTACCAGGCATAGTGGAATTGGTTCGGTTTGTCACCAGTATAGCTTTTTTGCTTCCTTCTGACCACTACTCATGCTAGAGCCTTCATCTGGGTCGGAATTTTCTCCGGGACAGGTCAGATTGACTACTTTTTCTTTCAAATATTAATTTATTACTATTACGCGCTGCATTGTCTCACTCACAGCATGACAATAATGTAATTTCTTCTTGGTCTTCTTCTGTTTTACTGGCAGTTGGCAACCCGTTTAATCAGAGCAGGTAGTTGTACTGCCCTCTAGTGGAAGAGAATGTAATTGTTTTGCCCGTTACTCACGCCCGTCGCTAACCGGGTGGAACTAGATAGTCTTCCACGGCACACCTGATCATTTCTCACGGCACAGTGGTTGGGAAACACTGCTCTAGAACAATGCTTAGGGAGGTGGTATATGTCAAAGTAATATCCACATGGATGGCCGAACCCAAGGTCTCCCAGTAGAACATTGCCCAAGCCATTACACTGCCCCTGCTGACTTGCCTTCTTCCCATAGTGCACCCTGGTGCCAGGTGTTTCCGAGATAAGCGACGCACCCTGACATCATCTAGCCATCACGATTTGTCCCTTGTGCAGTGCGCTTAAATCTTTATGCTTTCCTGTTCTTCCTGCTTCTAACACATCAACTTTGAGGACAAAATGTTCACTTGCTCCCTAATATATCCCACCCACTAACAGGTGCTGCAATGAAGAAATAATCAGGGTTATTCACTTCACTTGTCAGTGGTCATAATGTTATGCCTGATTGGTGTACACTGATGACTGGGAAAAGTTTGGTGGGTGAGCTGCTAATGACGCACGGATTTATTCACAAACCTCCATAATGACAAGCTCAAATAAGCAGGTCACAAGCAAGTAGCCTCAATAAGAATACTAGTAATCTCTTAACAACACAGACGCAGTGCTTCCCGTTAATACCCCTCAGGAAAAGTGGTTTTGGGCACTCAGTTTTTCTCTTATCAAGCAGCACATTCTTGGAATGTAGCACCCACAGAACTAAGGAACATGATGTTCTTTACTTTTTTCTTTAAATCTAAGTGCTTATTGGACAATCAAGCAACTTGTCATGGTTTGCTTGCATGATGAGCTTTCCCTGAATCTATTCATAATACCTAAATGTACGTACTAGCTCTGTTTGATAATTCTTTAAGAAATGACTGCTCCACCTTATAAAAAAGAGTGATTTTGAGCTTAAGACAAAAGCTAGGTAGTTGATATGTGAGATGGAGTGCTGAGTGTGGGAGTGGAGGCTGTCTGTTGTGGTAATGCAGAAAAAAGAGATGATGCTTTGTGTGCTTACAGGTCAGGTGTTTGGGAAGTGTGTAGTTACCGTGCATAGAAAAGCGAAGCAACACGGGTACCTAACTAATGTGCACATATGCCTTGTTTCTCCACAACCGTACATCTGTATATACATTTGCCCTCAGTAGATGAGTGTGCACTGTAAAGTACTGCAAAGCCTTCTTTGAAGTACCACATCATAAAAACTACACTCCAAGACCATGTAATATACCTCTCCCACGCACTCAAACACAAAGGGCACACTCACACACACACCGAAAGACTAATGGTACCCCCGCACTCACTCCCCATCCATTTGCCTGAGGTGTGTTCGACTCTTGGAGCAGCAGTGGCTGCGCAATAGATCTATCAGTCCTTTTCCTAACTTCACAGCATGTGTGCCTGCGTGTCTGCCTGTTCTGGCTGCTCTCCTCCACCACCTCACCACGCAGGCCTTTCAATGAGCCTCTCTATCTTCCCAGCGCTGACTCACTCCCTCACTGCCTCCCTTGCTCGGTGACACACACACACACACACACACACCTGTACTCTTACAAGGGTGCACAACAGTTGCATGTAAGCCGTGCGTTCCGATAAATGCACGCACATGCTTTGGATGTAGCCCAGTTCAGAGAGGAACAGGAAGTTGTGAAAGGGCTTTAGGGTTGTCAAGAGCTGCAGGTAAGAGGAGGCATTCAGCTTTTCATCTCTCTCTCTTTCTCTCTATCTTGCTCTCATGCACCTCCGCACTCTCACTCTGCTTCTCCTTCTCTCTTCATCTCTGTTTTTCTCTCCCCCTCTCATACTCCATCTATATATCTGTCTCTGCACTTTCACATAAACTGTAGAAATACAGCAGAGATTTGGGCTTTACATCACAGATGGAGTGGGGGATTGAGAATGGCAGAGGGAGAGAGAGAAAGGAATAGATTGCGAGAACCCAAAACCGCTCATTTGCCATCCATGCCCACAAGGGCCTCTTAAAAGGCAGCGGCGGCATTTGAAATAAAGCAGGGCTGACCGAATGGAGACATTTTATTTTTCCTGCCAGAGCCCGGAGGCAGAGGAAATGACCTCAGCCCTTTAAAGGACCTCCGTTTCCTCCTCCGCTTCTGGGAGATAAGACTGTGCTGAGATTCACCGGCCCGACTGGCGCGCTGCTGCGACGGCCCACCGCACTGAATTGTGGGAGATAGATGAGATGAGATAGTCTCTTGTGGCTGTGTGTTCGGCAGTTTGTTGTTGTTCATTTCTTTACCCCGTAACTTGCCATCCATTTTACATGAGGATGCTAAAAACTCACAAGGGCATTACATAAACTGACATCTTGAAAGAATTACTGTCGCCTTTACTCTATTATGTGGGTGAGCTGTTGTAAAACATGCTAACCTCTTATTTTGTCCCTGCAAATTTAAATCACGTTTGAAGTCTCCAAGCATTTGATTTAAAGCTTAAAGAAGCAAGTACAGTATGTTTGACTGAAACCCTAATTAGCGTGTATTGGAAGCAGAATGTCTTCCCTGCTTTTTGAATGCTCAACTTGATCAATTTTGTCTGGCTGCTCAGCATGTGCAGCCTCGGTTTGGTGCAATTTAAAAGCCTGTCAGGAACTTGACCATTACGTTCTGAAGCATCTAGTGCCCTTACCACAACGACAACCTAATGGAGAAATACAGGCAACGTTGCATTCTATAAAAACAGATTTATTGCTGCATCAGTGCCTAAGTAGAGTATTGCATGACTCTGAGCATAAGGGCTATTGATGAATGAGGTGACGCTGATCAAAAAAGGCCTGTTTTTCATTGTCATGTGCATGTGTATTGGTGCTGGCGGTGGGGGTGGGGGAGAGACCGGCGTGCTTTCTGAATCCGTTATTGGTTTCTCATTAGAGGGCCAAGATATAAACATTTGTCTATGTTCTGCACTGTGCCGGCGCAATTAAGGATTCTCTTTGCCGCCCCTTCTGCCCTTTGAAAGTGAATTATGTGCAGATGAGAATCTTGACTGAAGTGTGGCCAACAGCAGACCTTTTCCAAATGCCTCTGCTTGCTCAAAGCCATTCCAGAAAGACGCGATATCAGCCGAAGGAGAAAGCTAGAGAAAGCGTGTGCTGTTCCCTGCTTGCATTGCGTATTAATGACTCTAATTAGCAATAGCTGAGAGATAATCACATCGATCTGGACAGATTCAGCATGCAGAACGTCACTGGATAACATCTGCAGGCTTTGTTAACACCCCCTATCGCACATACACATAAATCTTTTTCTCTTTTTAACCCCCCGCCCCACCATTTCCCAATCACTCTGCATTCCACTACATTCTAAGTTGGCAGTTTACCAAGAGGCTGTCTGATTGGCCAAGTTTGTCATAAATACAGTCGGGCCAAAGCCATCGCATTCCTTGAGCCTCTGACCTTTTGTATCCCTTCCATTTCCTGTGTTGTTTTTGTATGCAGTGTGGTCGTCTCCTGTTTATGCGATTGCATTTTTAATTCTTGTAAGTGTACAGTCGAGGTCATGGTGAGGTGATAACCAGGAGCCAAGGTTTCCCAAGATGCTTTTTTTAGACACAGATCTATTGCAAAATTTGGGAAATTTGTTCATTTCTAATTTGTTGTTGTTGTTGTTGTTGACTCTCTCTCCTCTGGATCTAAACAAAGAGAAACATCTAGTATTAATTGGAGTGGCAGACTCTTGGGAATCTCCGTTGCAGGTCTTTTCTCATCATTGTCTCAATCCATTTTTACATCACACACATGCCTGAATTCCTTTCCTTGTCGTGTTTGTTGACAAATGCCTCAGCGGACCCTGTGAAAGTTGAGGAGGCGTACTTCCAGTCATCTCTTATCCTGGACCTAACCCATGGATGGCAGGGGAACCACTATGTGAGATACGGCCTTGCACTGACCTGCCAAAGCCCTGGCCCCTTGCACATCCCCTGACTAATGATCATGCCCTTGATTAGTTAAGGAAGGCATAAATCATAACTGCAATGCAGAGGAAAGTTAGCTGGGGGCGGCCAGGCCGTTCCTCATGAATGACTAACAGATGCAGGACAAAAGAAATGGGCTGCATAGTTGTTCGGAGGAATGGGACAATCCGTCTTTGTCCAGATTTTAATGTTTGTCTCTACCTGGAGATTTTCCCCATGTTCCTAGGGCACTTGCTTTTCATTGATCTGGCTTTGTTCAAATATTAGCCTGCCTTGCTGGTGGTGCTTTCAAGCCCTAGTACCTGACGTGATTACATTGCTTATTACAGACTGCTGCTCAAATGGGGATAATATGGTGCCGCAGAAGATGGTACCCCGTATGAATATTAAGGTTAGTAATATCCAGGTATAGTCAGAAAGGAGGGAGAGCAGGTATTTTAAGATGCTCACTATGTGAAGTGTGTGAAGGAAGGACTGCACCTGTTCGTTGTGTAAAATTGCGATTATGCTCCTTGTGTTTGCCGTAATGAGTAACTATTCAAGGCTGTTTGCCGTTCTGACTCTTAAGTGTGCGAATGTGCATCTCCAAGTGTGGGCATACTTCTATGGTACGAGTTTTAGGTATGTTAACATGTATGGCTGTGCTACACACATGCATTTCCTTTCTGGCAGTTACTCGTTTCTTTGTGTGTGTGTGTGTGTGTGTGTGTGTCCTTGTGCACTCGTAGGTGTTCATTCTTAGTGTTGGCATTAGTGCTTTGCAAATGTAAGTGTGTGTTCTTTCAGATATCTGTGTGTGGGTTCTGTATAACCGCTCAGTTTTTTTGCTACAGGTCTCATTTTAACAACCTCTTGACAAGTAATTAACACCCTTCAGGTCTCAAACCTTTCTCAAGTGCTCTTCACATGTTGCACCAAACACATCAGGGTTTTGCTATTAAGCTAGCAAGCTAATGATGCTACCAGAAGAGGGATGCGCCTCTGCTTTCTGTGGGTTATTTTTTTATTTCTTCCACTCAGTGTTCGTCTACTTTAAATCCTTGATAGCTGCAATGAATGTATGAATAATTTCGTTTTGAATGTCTCTTAAACTTCATGAAAATAATCTCGTGCCTTCAGATAACTCGGATTTAATGCTATAAGCTAGGTCCTCTTTTTGTCCTGATACCGTTTCTTTTTTATGCAGTGTAAATGTAGAACTACAAATTCATACGACATATTTTAAGTAGTTGCTTCTTATCCTGAATTTAGCTCGAAAACGCAGTAGAAGCCATATGGTGGTGTGCTAGAGCTAATGAGTGTGAATAGATATGAATTAATTAAGGACTAGAAGAGAGAGAGCAGAAAATGAAAAATGATGAACAGAAAAATGAAGATGTAAGAAATACTGAGCTAGAGAGGAAGGGTTATTGTGAACCCACACGTTGTTTAGATACTTGACCTGAGAAAAAGTTCATCTTATATTAAACTGTAATGTACGTTGTGTCCCTGAATCAGTATGACCAGAACAGTTTGTGAGTAATACTTGTTCTTTGGCACTTACTAAACTGTCTAAAGAATTACATCAAAGGAGAAGGTGTGTTAATAACATCAAGATTGCTTTAATGGCAATCTTTTTGCAAATATTTCCATGGAAATATAATATATAAGGCAAAAATAGAGTTTTTACAATTCTAACGGGGCTGAAAGTCGGCCTATTAACTTTTATTCTTCAGCACAGTCTGAACTTTCTTAGGCAAGCTTTCTTGTCTTTTTTAAAAAATATTCAGGAATAGTTCACTAGGTTTCTTGAAGGACGATCTCTTTGGATGTTAGTTGTCTTTAGTTCTTTTTCCACACTGCTTCAATAATGTTGAGGTCTTGGCTCCTGCGAGGTTAATCCATGACTGATCATATTCCATTGTGTTTTTTTTCTGAACATGTACTGCATTGGCGGTGTGTTTGGGATCATTATTGTGCTGAAAAATTAGGCCAATCAGATCCTTTCCGGGTAGTATTGCATGATGGGTCAAAATCTGCGTTCATCAATTTTGAAAAGATCCCCAACACTACTCGCTGAACTGCAGCCTAAACCATGACAGCGCCATCACCGTGGTTTATAGATGGCTAAAAACACTCACTATTACACCTCTTTTCTGGCCTACTTAGCTGAGTGAAATATTTCAAATTTGGATTCATCACTCCATGAGACTTGTTGCCACTGATTTTTAGTCCAGTTATTGTGTAATTTGGCATACTTTAGCCTCTACTCAATGTTTTCCTTTTGACAGCCCCCCCATTTCTTATGAGGTTTCAGTGAACAGCAGATGTATCTCCAATGTCCCGCGTCAAGTTTTAGATGGATTTTTTTCCTGTTTCTTGGGACATACAAGAAACAGGAACATTACAAGAAGAGAATTGCTTTCGTGTCTTATGGGACATACATGCTGATATATACAAATATAAGTTTTCAGCTAATATTCCTTTGGGAATCATCTCTGTAGTTAAAAAAATACAATTTTTTGGCATTTTTTAGAGATTGAAGTAAAGAAATGGCAACTAATCATGTGTTTTGTGACAGGCTGCTAATAACTGGTTAAAGATATAATTTAAAATTGGTTCTTTGCCAAAAATAATTTCACTGCAAATTCTCAGGAGAAAAAAAAGTGAAAAAGGGGGAAAAAGAAAAAGAAACAAATGTCTGGCTCTTGGGACCAAACTACAAAGAAATACGGGGTGGCTTAAGACACAGCCCTGTACTTGGATATACTGTTGGATTATTTTATTTATTTATTTATTTACAGCTCATGTCCAGTTTGTCTTCTGCACAATGAGCTGCCACTGCCCCGCCGTTGGCTGTAAGCCCTGGCAATCTGCCCTCTGCAGATCCCGGCTCCCACTCTCTGACAAGGACGGTCCTACACCTGTGAGAGAAGACGACAAGAAATACAATACAGCCAATAGGCTCGCTGCTTCAGCCCGAGACGAATGCCTTAGCTATAAATCCATGTTGCAGGGTTGATAAGTTAATTGCCTGTACTGCTATCTCGTCGCCAGCGTCTAATATAAAAGAGCCCAGTGTGAGAGTTATTTTACAACAAATTGGTATTGTCTCTAAGTACAAGGCCAGTAGGACAGTGAATCTGGACAAGAAAATGAGGAAACTTTACTTTGAGTGGCTCCAAGTCCTGCTCTCCGCGTCTGTGTATTAAAAAAATCTTAAATAACTTTTTGCACACTGAGTTTTGAGTTGTTTTGATGTTTGCAGATGGTTTAAACAGCTGTTTGTTTTCAGGCTGTCAGGTGTATACGAGGGTGTAGGATTGCGGAGAAAGTGTTTGCTTATGACTTGTCACTTCGATGCAGCGTTAATGCACAGACAGTTGTGATGTGGTCAGAAGTAGAGTGTTGAAAAAAATATATGCATTGCAGATGTTTCTCTGCGGGATCTTTAAACAGGGAGATAGTTTTATGATCCTCCCCTGTTGACTCACTCACCCACACATACACACAAACACACACAAAAACAAGAAAGTTAGAGGTCGCACGCAAGCACTTGTACACGCCCATTCAACAAACACACAGGCAGAGACGCACACTTTTACGCGCACACACCACCACATGGTTTAGTGGAGGGTAGCCGCAAAATTTATCATCAGTCAGCTGCTGGTGGTGCAGGATAAATGGAGGAGGACACAGGAATGTAGCCCCAGTGAGGATGCTCTCCTCCGGGTTTGGAGTGTGACCAAGGCGGTCTTGGCTTGGCCACAGTTAGTCACGGATGCCAACTCGCTTTTTGAAACCACCGTTTTCTCCCTTAATGTTTGCACAGCTCGCCGCAGTCTCCCAAAGCCATCACCCACCCTCCCTGCAGGGCAAAAGTGCTGGTTAAACCCTTGAATGGACAAAAGAGATCCATACTTGTAAAGCCAATGCCAAATTTCAAAAGAGTAGTTTTATTTATGTGTACTGCAAGAAAAAGCACCAAACGTCAGACTCAAGAACAAACAGCAGAAACTTGCATGCTAAAACAAAACAGATCGATATAATGACATCAATACAGGGTCTTGAAATTTCTGATAAACCTTATTTTTTTAGTCCTTATTTTTCCTGTTAAGACACACATAAGTAATTACCATTCTCAAAATTTAAAAAGACCCCAAAACATCATTTTTATTCAACAAGAGACGGATTAACTGAGTAATAATGTGAGCACTGTACGAAACTCTATATGCAGCAAAATCACAAAAAGTGTTTGTACAGTCGTATTGCTGCAGGTGGAGTGAGGCTGAAATCATACGGCAATGAATCCATTATTCACAGGAATCATATTAGAGCATTGTTATGCATGTTTGTCCATTGAGTGGCCCATCTATTTCCTCCATTAACCATAATTACTTTAATACATGCAAAGCTGGAATTATACACATACATGTAACTACAATGATTAATCATCCACGTCCAACAGCAGCAGCTTCAGAAGTCTTCTTGATGACTCACAGCGACGTAAACAATTACGCCGTTTCCCCCTGCACACCATTGTAATGCCCCGTGACTTGTCGTCGATTCATTATTCATACTTAGGGCATTATTATTCCATTGTGCGCTGTGCAAAATGGGATCATTAGCACTGAATATGAGAATGTGAAAAATGGATATATTGGGGAAAATTGTGGTGGATATTGTAGGTAGAAAACCCTAAACAATCCTGACTATTAGCAGATAAAGAATAGTAATTTTCCCCAAAGTAATTAGGATTAGCATAATATGACAGTGAATGCATGAATGATGCATACTTGATTGATATGTCGATGCAAGCACTGTAATGAGTCCCTTATCTCCACTCTCCAATGTAGGCTTTTATGCAGAGCGTAGCCCAAGGTGGCATCTACTGTAGTTCTACACCTCCTTAAGGGGACTGTATTAAGGAGCGCCCTGCGTCACACACGCATTCATACAAAAGCACTGAGCAGTGCTCGCGTCTATCATGTAGTAACTGATTGAGGATGGTCCTTTTATCTTGACAGGCTCCCACTTAGAGCCAGACCAGGAAATATGATATGGCAGCTCATGTTCTCAGAGAGACTCTGTGTGTGTGTGCGCGCACGCGTGTGGGGAGGAGGGTGCCATCCTCCGAGTGTGCAAGTGTGGATATACGTGTCCTTCAGCAGCACTTTGCGTCAATCTGCATATTAGCGTGCAGCTGCACAGCATTATCAACAACCTCACATGTCGTCAGTCACTTTGAGCTGCTTTTAAGTGACAGCTACCGATTGGAGGTTTGCGTTTGTGCAGAAGCATCAAAGCAGCACCTTGCCCTCTGCATCCCACTTGAGATTGTAACTCTAGAGTACCCGCGTCGAATGCAGCACCGGTACAGCATGTACTTGGCTTCGGAAACTCATTCTTCAAGCAACATCTGCGTGCATCTGTGTGTAGGTGGGTGTGTGTTTGTGTTCTCTAAGTGTGTGGAATGTGATGTCTTAAATTGAGCGCCACATTGTTTCTTGACCCTGGAGCTTTCTCACAACTTAATGGACTTTTTCTCCTGTTCAGTGACTCACCGAGGATGCGTGCATTGAGTAATTGTGTACATACTGTATGAGTAAACAAACAAGTACATACAGAACGAGTCTTTGAGGATCATTTTATTGAAATTACAAGAAGAGAATTGCTTTCATGTCTAATGGTATTAAATAAAGCTGATACTTTTAGTTTTAATGTGCATTGTTGTCTGGATTTATTTATATTTGTCTGTATGGTTACATTTATTTATCCTTTGCCAGTATCATTTTTTTTTCTCAAACCAAATTGCAGTGTGTCTGTGTGGCTTTAAGAAAAGCAATAACCTGTTACTGTGCATAATCCACACAGCATAATCATAATTACTTTAAAATAAAATGACACTGATGCGTAAGTACTGTTTTTGATGAAGTCGTATCACTTGGGGTAATTATGTATGTTACCAAAAGTTGTTGTTTTGTTTTTGTTTTTTCCTGCAGGGATCATTGCAAATCTTAGCAAACTAGGTAATGAGTATTCAGTTCTGAGAGGGGAACCAAACATAACAAAAGGATTGCTGACGTGTTTTTAATCACCAGTGTTAGCTTAACAAAAAAGTAATCTACATACTACCATTAATTTTCAATGCTACTTCCATGACTCATTTAGCCTAATAAGGTGCAGTATGAAGCACTAAATTATATGTTTATATCCCAAACAATTATATGTTCTTTTCAGTTCAGAATATATTATATCTAATGAAGAATCCATTTAATATTTCCTTACATAAGTATATAAGAAAGTATATGTAATAACAGATAAATCACGAATCTAAATTCATAGTAGAACCATAATGTATAAAATGTTTCTTTATGACTTATTACTTAACTCTAGACTTTTAAAACTCCAACAAAAGAGCTCATATACCTGTACAAAAACTGAAAGACTCAGGCTTTCTATAACCTCCATAACCATTCAGCCCGATAAAAGCACAAATAGTCTTAAAATGTCTCTGTATCTCTCAATTATTATTTTCCTTTTCAACAAAACAAGCCTTTAACTCTTTTTACCCTGTGGCTACAGATCAAACATTCCACATTACAGAGTCATTATGCGAATAGCTGCAGTAACTTCACATTGGAAGAGCAAACTGGATATTTTACTGAGTGTCAATTCAGGCTTTTTGAGTGTATTTGACTGACCTGAAATCACCCCCTCCCTCAGTCTGCCTTTCTTCTGTACACACCTTTTCACTTGCCTCCACCTTTCTCCTGCTTCTCTCCCGGTTTAGAGAGATTTGAATGTAGGTCAGCAATCTCTAAAATCCTCATCCTCATCCAAGTTTGATAAGTGCACTCCAGGTGGTAGTCGGGTAAATATTAAATTTGTAATTGGGGGTTCAAAGTATCCACGATTTAAATATTCTGGTTTCTGATTGTTAAAGAGAATAAGCCATCGCCCTGAGGACCTCGATAGCACAATGTGTAGTTCTCTAAATGTGCTCGGAATACATTTTTTAAAGTGTTAATTTGTAGAATCTGCTAACATTTAAAGGGTCAGTTTACCCAAATGACCAAAGAAAAGCTTGTTTTCTGCCCCAATACAAGATGCCAAATGAAATTTTATTTGTGGCGCTCACGGTAATGAAAATAGCATTTAAGCATTTCAAAGGCCTTTTCAGACAGTTACAGAGGAACACGGGTGTGATACGTTCAAGGGAAAACTCTTAATAAATAATGAGTTTACTCTCATAACCAGTGTAGGTGCCTCCATAAGACACACAGATGTCACTCAGCATCAGAAATTCACTAGATGGGAATTCTTTTCAAGTTGTCTCCACGAGGTGCATGCAATAAGAAGGCTACGTTGTTTGATGTTTGTCAGTGTGGAGTGAAAGAGTCTAAAGAAAATTCAGTTTGCCTTTCTGAAATGTAATACATAATAATAAATCCACAAAGCATACACAGCAGTCAGTTTGGATTGTTGTGATTATCGGACTGCTTTTTGTGCAGCACCCAAGAAGAAGATATTTGGAGAAAATTGTTTTTATACCTATGTAATATATAGTAAAGTTTTATAGACGTGTATTGTACAGTGTGGAGATATATGAAGGCACACGGATTGTGTTTGCTGTGTCTGAAAATACGCATTAATGTCAGTTTAAAACCAGCAAATAATCACTGGAATCCAGTGGAACTGGGAGGTCGTAGATATGTCAGATAGTTGTCTCTTAATCAGGTCAATACAAATATGTGTATGGGTAAATATCACTGAAGACAGGATGGAAAGATTTTTATTTTTTATGTCTTTTTGTAATTGGTTAAGCCAAAACCATCAATTAAATTTATTTTTAAAGCTCAGCCGGGCTCTCTTTAAATACGGATTAAAATTTCAAAATTATACGTTTGCTAATATAACAATGGGTGAGTGCAGTGCGGCTACTTGGAAAAATAGTCCTTGATTGCATTTATTTTTAAGAAAATGACTGGTTTCTCTTAATATCGCCTGTGGACTTCTCATTCCGGCTCTTCATATTTCCACAATTAAACGCAGCCTCGCTCTAACAGCTGGCCATTAATCAGTCCTCGCGCTCGATTTCTCTTCCACCGCTAGTTATGATTTTCACATTACTCCACACTCGTTCACCGCCGCCCGACAGGAAAATGACCCCAACCCCCCTTACCCCCAGTCGTCGCTACCGCCGCAGATGCGCACCTCAAATAATCGGGAAAGTGAGATGCTCGCGTAAAGCCGCACAGGGCGAGAAAATAAGGCGTTGGAGTAAAGAACATATATGATTGTATGAATGATGGTAAATTGATAGGGTAACCGCAATGACAAGTCCCCACCCCCAACCCCCTCCGCAGCCCCACCATCTCACAGCCATTATCCTTTTCTAATTACACTTTCCTTCTGAAACAGTGGATCAGAGGGCACCATTGACTGCTTTTAATCCGCCACCAAATTTTAATTAACACAGACGTGACCCCCGTCGCCGATACATACCGGAGAACGTCGAGATCACAATAACTCATAAATCACAGCCACAGATTTCATTCCCCCCGCTTTCCTCCGCTGATGAATTTCCAGATGGGGCCTTGTGGCTGTTAATGTCAGAAAAATATGCGAGAGAGAGAGAGAGAGAGAGAGAGACGGAAAGTGTGTTAGGGAAAGAAAAGGACAGAGGAAAAGCGTAAGAAGATGAACAGAAAAGCTAAATTGTAAGAAATAGTGTGTCTTTACGTGTATGTAAGAGAGATGGAGTTGAAGAAAGAGAGAGAAATGGCAGCAGCTTTGGTATGCTGTCAACCTTTGAGAGATTTGTTACCGGGGAGAGGATTATGGAGGCTGTGAAATGGGGTTGTGTTAATATGCCGGGTGTTGAGGAACACGATGTGGGCCAGCCAGCTTCACAGCCTCCAGAAATCAAAAGGCTGAACAAGTGAAACGTGACGTTTTGAAGAATTAATTGACACATCGCTGCGTGTATGTGAGTGTATAGTGTGTGTAATATCCTTTAATCATTGATTTTAAATCACAAGCTTTTCATAAATAACCATTGCTTTAATTAACCTACTTAATGAAATGAATGCATATGGGTTATCATTAAACAAAAAACTGACAAACAGTGATGCCCCCTTATTCTTACGATACCGGTTGTCTTATTCGAGTGTGTATATCTGCGCGTTTGCGCATGCATGCAGTGTATCAGACTACGTATGTGCGGAGGTGGAGGTGGGCAGGGTGCCGGGTTTTGTTATTACTAAATCGCTCATCCATGCTACTAATTAAGATGCATAGCATCCCCCTATGAACGTCAGTGTCGCTAATTATCAAACAATGTAGTGCTCACTAGATATGAGAACTGGCAGCCTCTGTAGTCATGTTACCAACCTATTACTGCTACAATTACCAAGTGCCTGTCATTCTCCTTGTTAGTCATCTGCCTTAATTTTTTTCTTAACTAATGTCTTTTTTTCTTCCTCTCCTTCTCCCCTTCTCCTCCTTTCTGTCTCCAGGATATGGCTTTGTGGACTTTGACAGCCCAGCTGCAGCACAGAAGGCCGTGTCATCTCTCAAAGCCACTGGGGTGCAGGCCCAAATGGCCAAGGTAAGGAGTGTCTAAAAACAAGTTAGCATCTTCACTTCCTCGTGCATTATCATTAGCAGTTTTTATTTTTTGCTCATTCAGCTCCTGCCAGCTGTTTAGTATTGCACATTTAACAAACTTAAAAAGTCCTTCATGGCAAACTTGTTCTCTTAAAGAGAGAACTTCAAACTGCATTTGAGTGCCATTAGACAACAACCTGGGAAGTGACACTGGTGCATGTACGTCTCTGTTATCTTACTGATGCTGAAGCTGGAGTCTAGTACAAGATACGTGAAATTGTGAGTCACTTCTTTCCTGTGGTTATGTGGGCTTTTTGTGTTGTGTTTGACAGTATGCATATGTGCTGCATTACAGTGCTCCATGGCACTTGTGGTTTCCAGTTAGTGAGCTGGCCCCTATCTAACTGAGGTTTGACTAGTCGCTTGTGCTACGTTGTCGAGTGTTATTAGCCTGTTAAAGTGGAAGCAGATGAGACAAGCTGTTTGAGTAGTACAAAAAGGGCCCTAGTGAGTTGTACAATGGAGCCAGGTTGATAGGCATATGTGGAGAGGTGTAGCTTAGAGGAAACTGCACACTGCCAGGGTATGATCTTATTCACCAATTTCCTATACAATCTTGTATTTTATGTTAACACTGCGGTTGCATATTTATTGTTGGGCATTTGGCTGTCTGACAGAAGAGCCGTTTTACCGGGAAATGCATTTCAGAGATATTGTTTGGTGTTTGGCAACCCTCAGGCAGTGATCATACTGTTCTTTTCCCATTTTTGTTCTCTAATTTTCTTCATTTCCCTGTTGACTGCTCTGAGAGTCACCATATTAGACGGCACAGCAGGGCCCTCTCTCCGGACATCTATGACAGACAAGCCTGCCTGACTAAACCAGGCTATTCTTGTACCCGTCAAAGATTTGTTAATGTCAGAATACCTAAATAGGTGAAGAAAATGTCAGTAGCACTGAAACAATAAATATGCTGATGACTCTTTGAGGGTGCACCTTGAGTGATTTTTCTCCAGACGAGATGGCGTGCATTTGATCCAATCCAAAAATCCCCCCCTCCCACCCTCGAAACCGAAGAAGACCTGATGAGATGGGGAGCGGCAATGGCTCCGGTGAAGATGACAGAATTGATGGTAACGATGAAGGTGGCAATTATTTTGATCAAATGGGATGAGATCTGACAGGAGGAGATGATATTCCGTGTGGTGCTCAGGTGTGCCATTTCTCAAATGCGCCATTTGCCCGTTTCCTTTCCCCACCAGTGTCCTTCTTCCAATATTTATAAGAGGGCAAGCTCTCGGAATACTGATAGGAAACCATGCTCTTTGTCCATCACATTTTAAGACCACTCTTTGCATTGCTCCCCTTCTCTCAGTCAATATTTTCATGAGAGGGGTCTCGTGTCCCAAAACAAAAGAGCTGACCTTTATAGAAATCTTTTGCCGCACACACATGCAAACGCATTCTCGAAATCATTTTCTATCAGCATTTGTGTATAATAGCTGATTTTTTTGAGCGCTCCCTTGTTCTGTTCACACAAATGGTAAGACCAGCGTTCTCTGCTGCAGCTCTATGCTTTTATCACACTTGTGAGGGACATTAAGTAGTAGTTTGCTTTTATAGACTCCCTCTGTATCTCTCTAATGTGTCTTTACCAGGTATCACTACCATCACTCTATCGACTCCTCACCCAACACTTCCACCCTAGCTCCTCACCATTTCTTTTGCTTAATGCCGTTTTCTCTCAGCATTGTTTTTTGGGGTTTTTTTTTTGTTCTCCTGCACACACACACATATACAGACACACACACACATTTGTATTCACATCCACCAAGTGTTGCCCTGCGAGACATCCAATGAGCGCAGTTTTTCCTCCATCAATAATTAACAGCATGTTATCTTTGTGTCTGCCTACCTGTCAAGGTGTCTCTCACACCCCACCCCCCTCCCGCTCGTTCTGTCATGCCGAGTAGCATTCCCGCGGTGGGAACGGATGAAAATACAGGTGAGCACCGAGGAGGGTGCAAATCAGAAAGACTACTGCTAACGCCGTGGACGGCTTCCACAATAAGAACATCCAGCCTCGTTCTCTCGCTCCCTCTGCTCCATTTTGTCACTCCACAACAAAGTAATAAACGAATCGCAAGTCGGAGCCAGAGGCTTTGAGCTCATTAAATAAAACTGTCACAGTAATCAAGTTGCGCCTTTTTTCCTGCCTTGATGCCATTAAAACACTTTTATTAAGGTGCCTTATTTTAAACACAGCTGCAAACCAGGCAAGAAATGGAGAGAAAGGCGAAGGACCACTTGATTTCCTCTTCTTCCGCCAGTGAAGCAGCCCGCTGTCTCTCTCCTCTTACTCCCCTTGGAATTTGAAATACCAAGGCAGTAGAGATGAAACGTTACCTTCCTTTTGTTTTGCCCTCCCCTGGGGATGGTGACAGCGAGAGGGAGGAGAGGAGCCATAATTAAGACACCTAAAGGACACTTCCCCCCGTGCCTCCCTTCCTGTCACTCACCTCTACACAAGTCACAGATAAGAGCACTTAACATAGGTGTGGAGTGTGTGTGTATTTGAATGTGACAGTGTATGGCTTGTATACACTGTATTGTTATGTGCATGTTTGTCTGCACTACATTCCCTGAGTTACACATTTTTTGCATTATTTTATAACATTTTTAATATAATTGTAACTAATTTTTAATTTAAACTAGGATTCCTGACATTTCATCTAAAATGGAAAATTACATTTTGTGAAACACACGTTATACCTTATTAACCTTATCACCTTATCTTTGTGTACAAAGAGTTGAATGACGGGGGATTAGCTCAGTTTAGTATAAAGAGTAGTGGAAACGACCCACTAGCTTCATCTAAAACTGAGAAATGAAAAAAACCGAGAGGTGTATTTCTAAATTTGGAACAGGCACTCTAGCATTTTGCATTCTAACTAGTCAAGTGTCTCTGTTCTAGCTATGCTCTTTGAATAAAGATCTTCACATCCGTAACAACAGCAGGTGTATCGTGGGTTTGTTGAATTTTATCCCATTTCTTAAGAACATGACTGTCAGATCCTTTTCATCTGCACTTACCTCCTGGCACCATAGACTCTTCTTTTGTTCTTCACTTGTCCGGTTTCCTCAAATTTCTTAAGGACACACTGCACACAATGCCACAAAACACCAAATTTTCAGCTTAGATCTCTTTGGGAATCTTGTTTCAAAAATCCTATTTTATGTCTGTCAGTCTGTGCATTTCTGGCATAATTGAGAGCAAATTATGTGTTTTGTGACAGACTACTAGCAACAAAGTTCCTACATATACAATTTTTAAATTGGTTCCTTGCTAAATTTTCTGTTATAAAACTGGCTCATCCTTTGAGTTAAGTGCCTTTTGTAATCTCGAATGAGTCACGTTTAAGTTGCTTAACGAACAAAACACATTCCTCTGAAAATGGTCAGGTACATAGACTGTACTGTATATGAGTAAAAAACCTGCTAATGTTCAAAGAAAAGCTTTAAAAGAACTTCAGAAAGGCTGGAGAACTACTGAGCAAAAACTAAAAAAATGTAGCTCGGCTCAAGTCTTTTTCATGGTACTAGAACTCTAAGCAAAAAGGTGAACGGGATGAATAAGTATTAACCAAAATGTATTAATTTTCTTATTTATCGGTGGTGGTAAGCACATATGACTGCTTATATAAATAACATGTTTTTAAATAACAGGCGCTTTTATGCTGCTTTTGAAAAATTGCATAGATTTAGTGTTATGTGTAAATAAAATGCACTTTTTACATTGTCATTAACAGGCGCGTGTATGACATCACTAAAGAAGTATTAAAACATTCATATAGGCAGTATGATTTTATATAAATTAAGATGGGAAAATCTGGTAAATGTTCACATAGTGTTCTAACAGGAGACCTTAATAGGATTCACTAGGGTAAGTGTGTTCGTGTTTTGTGTATGTGTGTAATACAGTTTGTAGGCACGCACTTGCCTCCTGGCACCATAGACTCTATTCTCCGTGCCACTTTGTTCAGGTAGCTTTCCAAACTGAGAAAACTGACACATCGAGCAGACAGAATGATAACAGGTAAACGCCGCGTCTAGCTTCGCAGATGCAAACCTGTCAACCAGCCGCTCGCCTCACTCTCCACAGGCTGCCATTTTCCCCTTGAGCCAATCAGACTGAATTATGGGAAGGGCACCCTCGATTGTGGTGTCTGTGTCGGAGAGGTAATTCCGCCTGACAGCTGCTTGCTTTCAGACAACAGCCAGTCTTTATGGAAATCATCCCTCCCTATTCTCGCTCCAGTCGGCTTCTGCTGATAACAGCCTGGATGAAAACAAAGCTGTCCTTTTTGTATTTTCTTCTCTTTTTTTTGACTCGTTCCTCTCGGCGTGGACAACCTAGAATTAGAAAAAACAACTCTGAAACCCTATGGAGGCTAACCAGGTTCACCCAGCTTTCTATAGCTAATTCTTATATGAACTTTGGATCTTCCTAGACATTGTCTGATACAAATAAGTATGCATGCATTATGTGAGAATAGTATACATAGTGTCAAAAGTGTCAAAACTAAACAATGGTTTTCATATTAGAGAATTTAAATAGTGGGGATGAAGACTTTGTGAATAGCGTCTCCATCCTTACCCTTGTTTAAATAGCCAATATTTATAAGGTTCGCAGAAGCTGCAGGCAGACAGAAAGGCGCTGCTTGCCCTCCACATTACAGAGGGGAAATTATGCTAAAAGCATCATTAAAGTGCCTCCATGAAGTGAATCCCAAATGTTTATGATAACACAGTGCACACACCGGCCCATCAACCAGTAGTCACTGGCGAATGCTTCAGATGGTTTAACGGTGTGAAACGAACCGGAGTGTTCAGTCCTCCTGCTCGTTCCCTCTCTCCCTCTCATGCATTCTTGCTTTTGCTGCCTTTCGCTTGCTCTGTCTTCTCCACTGTCTTTTTCTTTCTCTCTCCCGGGGAAGGTTTTTTGTCAATATCACATTTATAGTCATGTGAAATGCACGGATCCCCCTATGGGTGGTCTGCAGTCAGTCAGCAGACTTCTTATTATCCTTTAAAGGTGACTTCTCTGATGTCTCAGCTCCACTGGCACCCAGGACACCACCGTTCAGCTCAGCACAGGGTGACCTCTGTATGATAATCAAAGGGACTTGACGGCGCTCTCACAGTTGGTTACTGACAACAGCTAGCCTAGCAGTGCCAGCTGGTATGGGTTAAATCTAGAGAAAATGCAGCTGGAATGCAGTGCATTGTGTATGCCGAAGGATAATTGCAAAGACTTTGGGGATACAGGTGCTCACTCAGCAGCATCATTCACCTCGCTGTTCTCCACCTTGAATGCAGTGCCATTTCCCCTCTGACATCCACCTCAGCATTTGTTCACAAAACATATGGTGTCAGTGTGGTGATCAGCATTTTCCCTCAGAAGCTGCCATCAACTCAGACATCCTTATGATTATAGTCCCTCACAGCACCTCGTTTTCTTACATAGTTTTTGCTCAAGTTTTATGGATGTAAAGGATGCTTGTCAGCACATAAGTATAGTTTGGACATTACCATAACCTGTAGGTTTAGTACTGATTTTCCTGCAAATGTCCCTTTCTTTCCTCACCAATTCTCAGCTCCCTGAAAGAAGGATATGACCACTCCAACATTATGTTGACCCCCCCCCTTACTGTTGGCATGTTTACCTTTAATCCGAGTGCATGTTGAATTTGAATTGTTCTTACTCTGCAGTGTTCATAATGTTACATGTGCCAGATGTCCATATTAAAAACATAGAGTATATAAAAGCAATCCTTGTGAGACAAGAACTGAGGCTTTACTTCACCTTGAATACTCAGTTTCTACCTTTTTTTTTTTTTAACTTATCACTTTTTTTTTCATTGATAAAGCACAACACACCCACAAGGTCAAACTACACTAGTAGTCTAGTCAACGTATGTAAAAATGTGCACAAAACAGCATACTTGAATTGTATTACGCATTTAATGCACCCAGCACAGAAATAACCAACAATAAAAGGATGTTTTTTGGCAGCAGCAGAATAACATTTTAGCAGACTCCTGATTATAGATGCACTGATTGCAATTTTCATGGCCGATTCCAATTTCCAGTTTGTTTTTTTCTGTGTGACCTCCTGATGCCGATTTTTGATGATGCCAGTTTTCTTTCTAAGAGCTATAGAGGGTGGGGTGTGCACACAAAAAACACATTTTCTTTTATGCAAACTTATTTTATTATTGTCATAATAAAGGAAGTTAAACTTCCAAGGTGAAAGTAAAGTTCTCTGCTAATACAAAGAGGTACAAATAATTAACAGTAAATGAACTGCTGTACATCCACCTTTTACCTCACCTATTTTACCTTATCTAACAAAACTAGGAGCAAAAGATTTGTCACAAAACAAATGTCAGATACTTGCATCATTTTCCAGTATGCTTCTAACTTCACCAGATAACAGGACATCTGCCCTCATAACTGCTTTGATCCTTTGCTCATACCGAGGCTGCTGACTTGTGGCTGGTTCTGAGCTCTGGATAACTTTAGCCACTTTAAAGTTTCTCTAATGTCTGTGTCCAACCAGGTGAGGGTGATTTAAGTGTTCGATTAGTTTTGTTGTTACAAACACTTTCATGGTTATTCTCTGCCGTGTTTTGCTTTTGGGAATTTTGCATCGCTCACAGCGAAGAGCCTCCACACTACAACATGTTAGCATGTATCTGTTAGTCTATGCATGTCTGTTTGTCGGTGCTGTGTATATGTTGTGCATGCATTTAAGCGACTGGCTCATAATTGGGCATATATAGTGCTGACGAGTCGGTCCATGATGAAAACAGGAAATGGGACGATTCCTGTTCCTGGCTGGTCAATTGGTGCATTTCTAGTCCTGATGGTATTCATTTTACCCTTGGTTTGACATATATTCCTCACAAGTACACTTACTCATTGTTACTCGTTGTATGATACTAAGGAGAGAGTAGTAGATGAGGTGCTGCCCCTTGGCATGTATATATAATATCATCCAATCTGAAGGAATTTTGCTTTTAGGAATGGCCTTAAAGTGGTCAGAGCTAATATTTTTCTAGCACAGGCCCAGCTGAAAAGCTGAAAGCTTGAGATTGGAGGAAGAAAAGAGTTATAAATCATGCAGGGGTACTTGTCCCAAATAAAAAGTATAGTGCTGAAATTTGCATATGTCCACTTTAAAAGAATTAAGTTCTCTAAAGTTCTGCTGCATTTCTGCTGATTTACTGAAAATGCCTGCCAATTTAAATGATGTTTTTCCATGATGATTTTGACTCTTTTTTTCATTTTTTTAATTGGCCTAAACTAGAATGACGTGAATGAAGAAATATGTTGACACCTGTTGAAATATGCAGTGTAGGGAGTTAATATAACTCCTAAAAAGAAAGAGATGGATTTGCTAATATACAACTTTTTTTAAAACTGCAGTTAGCACCACTGTGGCTCAGCACACCATCCCCCTCTCGTTTTTCCTGAAGAAGTGATACTTTTGAAGGGCAAAGCCAGTGAGAGTGAGACGGACCATCTGACAAGCACTGGCTCCGAAGCACCTCTGTTGGCTTCCACTGTCTCTGCCGTCTAATTACGCTTCAATCATCCACGGGAGCGCTGCATGCGGTAAATTATTTTGCAGAGCAGTGCGGAGACGTGCCGAGCTGCGAGCATGAGAGAAAATGAGAAATAGAGACTAAGTAGAAATCAATAAGCGCTCAAGTAAAAAGAAAAAAAAACACAAGTTTAAAAGGTAGGAAAGATTATCAGAATAATGGGATTAAGAGCGAGACAAAAAAGTGAGAGAAACTGCAGAAAGTGCTGCATGGTGAGAATGAGATCGCTGTCTGTCATAATGTCGCCTCCATACAGACGGATTTAGACGAGTGCGAATGAACAAAGTTACAAACTTGTCATTTAACCAGGCAGAGAGGTGCGTGAGAAAGAGATGCATAGAGAAATGCCGAGTCCTCTCCCACCTACTCCACTTTTATATGTTGCCGAAACTAGCAGCCAGCTGTGTAAATGAAAGCATGAATAATGTTAGAAACTCACTTGAGCACTGCGTAACAAAGCCGTGGTTTAAGCGGAGTAGGTGGTGACTGATACATGTGTTCCCCTCGGGGCTTACTAAAGCTGTATACGCCTACTACCGAGATCGAGCAGTACTACGAACACATACTCGTATACTCGCATTGACTCGTCTCTACTCACCTGAAGCTGACACCGGTTCTTATACATGCTGATGCCCTTCCTGTGCCAATGAAAACCAAATGGCAAGACTGAGATCTTCAGGGCTCACAAGATTTGCTCATGTCTCAGTGTCAGAGTCTTTGTTGGCCTGATAGCCTGCAGTAAAACTCCTAAATCTGGTTGCCTGCAGACTTTGGATGGAGTCTCTGCTGTAATTCGGTTGGGTTTGATTGTCGGAATACAAATAATGTACAAATCAATTGTTACTGCACAAAAAGACTTGCTTGAATTTATATCAAACACAATTACTTCATAATTTTTGCATCGTAATGTGTTGGGAGCTTATTGAAACATGTTGTTTCACTAGTTTAGTTTGCCCTACATTCATACACACAATACTCAAAAATACCTGCTGGATTTGCAAGTTTGGAACTGGTGTGCACTAAGGGGAAAAACACCAACATTCCAGCAGTACTAGAGTAGTACAGTATATGCCGGCTGCTACATGAAAGATGGCACAGATACTGAGGAATCATTTGGGAATTACTGCCATTTTTTCTTAAGAATATCAGTCTGTCATTAGGTTATTTTTTATTGGTTTCCACTCTCACTACAAAAGTGGGTCTAATTAAAGTACAATTTGCAGTGGTTGTATTTATGTGTGTATAAATAGCAGCTTGTTCTGTTCCCAAATTGCTCCAAAATGGCCTTGTGTCTAAATTGTAGCCTTAATAAAGAATAGTAAAGGCTTGCATTCTCAGTACGCTCAATGCTGCCATGCTTCCTTTGAAGCAAACATAAATATGGCTTTTTCAGGTCTGGTAATGGCCACAGTGTGCAGTTATTAGAATCTCTTTGATGTAGCAACTGTGCCAACCTGCTCGGTGTCTCTGTGAATTGATCTGGCTCAATTAGCGGGCCGCAGAGACAACGTTCAAAGGACTGGGCTTCCACGCTCAACACTGACACATAGACCAGGTGAAACGCTTTGCATTCATTTACGCAGCTGGCCCTGAGAAGATAACCTGTGAATAGTGGTGAATATTGGAAAATCAATGGTGCAGCTTGAGTTTCAAGCCAAGCTTCACCAAGAATGTTTGGTGCATTCTTTAACTAATTTCCCACAGCTATGGGCTTAAGTGGGATTTAACTAAATAACTTCTAAACATGCTTCACAATCTGCTCACTCTACTTTATAACTGTGTGCTTCTTCCCACAAAGCTTACATGCACACTCATATTCTACTACGATAACAATATGCACCTAATAATATTTCCAATTTGATACTGATCATTTAAAGAATATGTTCACTGTGGTTATTTCCAGTGTTGGGACTAACGCGTTATTAAGTAACGCGTTACAGTAACTACGTTATTATTGTGGTAACGAGCACGGTAACTAGTTATTATGCCAAAACCAGGAACGCGTTACTCGTTACTGGGATTTAGATAGGCTCGTTACTCGTTACTTCATGTGGTGGATATCGCGGAGCTTCCACAGATTCAATAACATTAGCAAGTGGTGGAGGCCAGCAGGTGGATGAAGGAAAAGGGAGGCAAGAGGAGAGACCCGAAGCGGCCGCCGGTCTGCGTGTCAGGTGAACTGAACTTCAGGTAAGAAGTTATGACCTGCAGTCTATCTGGGTCAGATATAAACCAAGTTTAGGTGGAGTTTATTTTCGGTATGCTGACATTTTCGTATCTGCGTACTAGCTAGCATGACGGAGTTTCTATACAGCTGGGTGGGTGCTATGTTACTGATGTTGAACTTTATTTTGTTCATACGGTTAATTATTAGAGTTGCCAACCGTCCGTAAAAAACAGAATCGTCTGGTATTCAGAGAAAATATTACGCGTTTCGTACTGAGGTGAAAAGGAACACAGTTTGTCCCGGACTTCAGCTACAATGAAAAAGACACAAAGCTGAAGCTGCACAGCTGCCTCTTCTTCTCTCATTCTCTCCTGTTTCTACTTCAATCACGAAACTGATCAATGATCAGCTGATCGGCTTTTCTCTCTTGTTTATTTATCGCCCACTTTGCGCCAGAAAGAGGAAACCAGCGGATGTCGCGTTAAACAACAGCAGCACGTTTAAGCTTGATCAGCTGTTGTTAGAATTTATTTAATATTAATTTCTAGTATCAGCTGATGTTTGCTGGAGCCACAGCTGTAAAGCTGCTGGTCATGATATCGGTTTGGTTATCTGGTGAGAGGGAAACATGCAGATGAAACCAGGAGATGTCCTTACTGAATCATCAGAGCTGAACAGGTGATGGAGAAACAGGTTTACCTTTTAGGTGACACGGATGAGTTGAAGTTATGAACCGTTTCTGAGAGACAAATAACACCAGGATCCTTTTCTAAGTAGCTGACAGCTGGTAACTGTGCAGGGGCGGGTCTAGCAAAGTGTTGCCAGGGGCCAGGTAGGGCATTAACAGGGAAAGGGGTGACAAGGAAATACTTTTCTTTATTATTCTCATTTAAAATGTCTAGCTTTTAAAAAAATAATTATCTGAGTCTTACAACAAACGATTGATAGATTAATACATATATACCATCAGAACAGTGTACATTACTGTCACAACAGTGTTTGTTTTCATTCAAAGGCTTTATGATTTTTCCTATAATGGTGGGCCAGTCTCTAGTCAAAATGCCCGGGACGATTTTTTTGTCCCAGTCCAGCTCTGTATGCAGCTCATCTGCAGTCTGGTGTTAGCTACATCTTCCTATTCAGAAGGCAGAATTTCCAAGTTCTGAGTACAATCAAAAGCACCACGACTGCAGTTTTTGTGTTGGATGTAAAAAGCAGGCTAGAATCATGGCGGCGGTCAACGACGGTGCAGGCGTGGGATTTCTCTCGTGGAAATGTGCACATTATTTTTTCCTTTCTATTGGTAGGGTAGGTGGCACAATGCAATTGTGGCAAGTAAGCAAGCTAGAAGACTGGCAGTCTTGCTGGGTATCCAGTTACGGAAGCAACACATTAACAAGAGAATTCTGAGTAAAACCAAAGTTACTTTCCCTAGTAACTAGTTACTCTGAAAGTAACGAGTAACTTGAAGTAACTGAGTTACTTTTTTAGAGAAGTAACTAGTAATGTAGCTAAGTTACTAATTTAAAGTAACTTACCCAACACTGGTTATTTCACACTAGACGCTCATTGTACATCTGCTGTACTGCATTTAAAAGAAAAGTTTGATTTTCTAGAAGATGCTCTGTTAAACACTAATGCTTGGTAACAAAGGAACTAAAGAGTGAGGCTTCCATCACTCAGGTCCAACAAGCCTGTCTGTAAATGGTTATATTAGGGGGATACTGAATGTCATTAACTGTGTACGCAGCTTATTAGGAATATTGTCTTTTTTGGAATAAAGGCAAAGAGTGCATTTTGTGTATGTAAATGTAGACACTCTGGCCTCTCTTCCACCCTTCGTCTCTCCCCTGATTCAGCTGACCTATTTCAATTTGTCTTCATCAGTCATACCAATTAACTCAGGGATTAGATTCCTCAATGCCAGCCACCCCGAGTCCTCCCTATATACCACTACCTCTACAGTCCCTCTGTTCCTACATCCAACGCTACCACTGCTTTTCTTATGATTTTGTGTTTCGGAAATCTTTGATACCTCTGCGCAACTCTATATGATATGCTACAAAAAGCGTACTTCACAGGATTTTTCACGGGAAGTATAACTAAAATGTCTACATTACAGTGCACTAAAACCACCAAGCTTCAGGTTTTACTATTGCAGGGTGGTGTTTTTTTTTTTTTTCAAAGCACAAAACTCTAAATGATGAAGTACAATAATTGTTCACACAGAGAACGTATAAAAAGTAAGGTATGTGTGTAATTCCACAGAATGCACTGTACTCCTGAGTGTGCATTGATTGAGTCACATAGTATGCATACCTCCAGCAGAATTTCATATTTTGCCCTCCCTCCAAGATCATTCAGTAAATTCACACAGAAAAGACAATAAGTAGGCTTCTGCATCATTTGCACAATTTTCCGCTGCACAGCTACAAGCGAACACTGGGGCTTTTTTTAATGATTTGTTTATTCATGTGTTCACCATGCTAATGTAAATCTGCAAGATCTGCATTACTGGCCAATATTTAGTACACGATGCAGACTAACAAACATGGTGTTGAAACAGTACATTGCATTTTTAGACTTTTTAAATAATAGTAGAGGGTTTTTTTTTTTTTTTGAGTGTTCAAACTATGAAACAAAAACAATGAAAAAGAAAACTTTAAGTGAGGGTCACTTTCATAACTAAGAAGTAAAAACTCAAAAATACCAGAAGAATATACTAAATTAAATCAATCTTTGCTACTTAGTCAAACATAAAGAGTGACTATATTAAAACACAGCACCTTAAATTCATCTTTAATATACCAGAAAATGGCATTTGATTAATGACCACTGCAGCTGCAGAAGTCCGTATGCCAACTTGAACTGCTTATATCCAGTTGCACGCTTGTGTGAGTTCGCATTCCAGTCGCACTGAGCGTCACTTTGCATAAGTCATATTTAATAGCAGGTTTGGGGGCTGAAACACACTTAGTCAGATTAGAGACTGTATCGGTGCTAACTCTGAAACAGAACTGCCAGGAAAAACTGGGGTTCAATTACAGAGAGACCAATGACACATACTTGGAGGTGCGGGATGTTGTGTATAGTACATTTGCAAACGAAAAAGGGACAGCGCTAATATTTTCACGGCCTCTTATCTATAGGCTTCCCGGCAATGATTAGGTGATCAGTTTAGTTTTTACAGATTGATGCGATGGCTGAGCTTTGATTTCCCTCACTGCCTCTTTTCAGTTTAAAAAGAATAACATCAGACACGCCTCTTTCTTTTCTTTAACCAGCTGTCCTCAAACCATCATCCTCCACTTTCTTTATTAAGACTCATCTCTTTTATCCTTCCTTTATCCTTCCATAGCGCCTCGTCTTGCTCGCTGCTTCCCTCTCTATGTCCCTCTTTAATGAATTCTACGGGTATGCGATGTTAAATTACACTGACTGTTTCCATTTCCAGCGGCTTCAATCATATGTGAGAGGTCTGTAGTAGAAGGGGAACCGTGAGTCCAGGCAGGGCAGATCAGGGCAGATCAGGGCTGGAGTTGATGAACCAGCTCTCTGACACCAACACAGTCGCTCATTCTGCCTAATGAGGAAAAGGAAAAACCAGAGCAAGGAGTCCTTTTTTGTTTCCTCCGTCCTTTTCATCTCACTGGCTCGGCTCCCATGAGTCCTCGTGTGCGAACGTTTCCTTGCAAGATGCGGCGGTAATGCCGTTTCGCATCAATATATCAAACACTTGTGATTGTGCTTTTTTTTTCATATCTTTTATCTTTGCTTTTTCTTGATCGACTGAAAAGGATCTTTAGAAAAAAAAATGAAGCTCAACAGGGGATTTGCCCTTAAGACCTCAGGACTAGTACAGACATATCGTGTATGTACACACACTGGAACAGGAAGAAAGAAGAGAAATACAGCTTAAAGACGGGTGGAGCAGATGATCTTTTACCTGCAGTTTTCTCCAGGGTCTGGATGAAATAAGAGATGGTCAGCACTTCAGAGACAGAAATTGAGATGGGGCAGGTAGAAGTATGGCACACGGGTGTCTTAGCCCCCTCTGAGGTGATTTCAGATCATTACCTCTCCTTCAATGTCTCACCTCAAAAACAAAACATCAGCACATTCCTAAAATCCACTCCAAGGATCTCTAGCAGGCAAAAGAAAGTCACATTTTTTCCCCCAGCCTGTTTCAAATTATTTACTAATTGTTTTCTTACTAAGGTTATTCCTCTTCAACCATACAATTTCATCTTGCATGTTTTAATAAGCAATTTATTTGAGAATGGTGCGACGACAAGAAAGCCTGTCACGCAAGTGCTGATTTTTCCCGCACTTGTATTTTTTATAGTATGTCGACTTTTATCTGAAAGTCACCAGATTCTCCACTGCCCTTTTGTTTACGCACGGTGTCAGTATTTTGCCTGCATGCATTGCGATGGGTGTCGTGCGACTGCGTGCAGACTTTGTGTTGTTGTGTTGTCGGTTTCTCTCTCTCCTGTTATCTCCATTTGTCTTTGTTATGTCTGTCACTGTTTCTCGTTCCTCCGCTCCACCCATAAAAGCAGCTGTTCTGTCTCCTTCACTTACAGTATGCTTGATGTTTGGCATGAGTGCTGGTTTGTCGTGCTTTGTTTGTGATGTATTGGGTTTTGTGTGTGCGTGTGTGTGTGTTATCTCCATATACTTGATCCCATCTTGGTGTTGCCGCTGTGTTGTGTGAGACTTATCTTGCCCCCATCTCCGGTTTTATCTTTGCATTATGGTTTCGGTCGTTCCCATGTTATCAAATGGCACGATCGAGCTGGTGACCTCTCTTTCTTGACATCCCCTTAAAGTGCTCTCATAGATGTCTGAGCAGTCTTAGCCGATTGCATGTCATCGTCCCGTCTTTGGCGTGCTGAATGTCAAAATATTTGATTTTTTTCCATTTGCATGCGTTTTAGCCTTTGTGTATGTTTCGCAGCCTCTTCCTGAACGGTATAGATTTTCACATGCGTCAAACACGTTTAACTCTCAGGGATATCTTTGTTTCTACCAGCAGCTGCGATTTGTCTCCTGCCATCATGTGCGTTCGCCTGTGTTTACATGGCTGCAAGTCTGTGTTGTTACATTTGATTCAGAGTATGGTATGATTCATAGCAGATGGCTGCCTCCCTCCAAATATTTCCTCCAGTATGACAGCTGAAGAAAGTTAAAACTGAGAATGGTAGATGAGCTAGAAAAGGGAGGAAAACCAGGGATGTGATTACCATCAAACCATGGGCTCAGTAGAGGGAGCATCCAGCCACATCCTTCATGCGGTATGTGACATAGATACAAGATGTCTCCCAGGCTAATTTTCAGAGCAGTACACACTCTTTACAGATTCATTTTGAAGTTACCAGTCAAACAGAATCAACTCGTTTTCCTCCATGCAGAGAAATCAGACTGGAGACCCCTTAAATATATACCCCAGGCTGTTTGCACATCAGTTGATCTTCTAATGCCTCCTTTCCTTCCCTTTTGCCCCTCATGCGCGGGATCTTTTTTGACTGTGAAGTTTACATCTTCTGATGTTTTGTACAACTTCTTTATTGGATATCTAAACAGAAATCTGGATGGCCTTCTAAGCCTCTGCTAGTCCAAATCCGAGCTTTGTGTACCATATGTTTTTGCAGCAGTGTTTCGGTCTGCACTTGAGCATCCGCTCAACCACACACACACAGTCAGTATTCCCTTATTAGCAGGGTACGTACAGCTCATACCTGTCAGCACAAAGAAGAGGCAACCTTGACAAGCTAGCTAGTAGGGAGGCACTGCCAGTCAAATGATGCTGCCGTGTCAAATAATGATCAGTCTCTCGGAGCCCAAGCTGTGAGACTTAGCTACCATATACAGATGCTGTTGTTTAGATCACATTACTATTTTCTGTATCTTGAGTTATTACCCTTTGATTTAAAGCACGTATTTGCTGGAGACTTGAACTCACAGTCATTTTTCTGGAATGGGTCATTTTATCTGAAGAGTCACTGTTTTGTTCAGTTATTGAAAGATGCACATTGCTTAAGAAATGCTGTTTCACACAATAAAAGAAGTGCCTTTTCACCTTCAGCCAGTAAAATACAATGATACAGCACATTACCACTCTGCACATTTTCAAGAAAAGAATGAAATGTGAAAAAAACGTACAAGTTTCTACATTCAAGTTTTGTATTATTTGATTTTTATTGCTTATCCAGTAGGAGATCTGAGGCTATACACCCTGAATTTTACTTACAATATGTTGATAGCAGCATTCCCACCAGTATACCACCCACTACCTGTTGTTAATGAATGACTATAAACCTTTAATAAAAATGTAAATTACCTGCTACAGTTTGATTGTGTTAATCATTGTGTGGTACCACACACATATAGATCAGATAGCTCAAGATTGTTCGATGCGCTTGTATTAGCTGTTTTGTTTTTGTGTTTTTTAGGTTCCCCAGTAAAAAATATTATCAGTACAAGACTTGGCACTTTGTTTTGAGAATTTTTATTCACTACATATATAAAACCTAATTTTTTTTTTTTTTTTATTCAATTCAGCCTCAATATGTTCAGAGGAGGTCAGGAGAGAAGTGATGTCTACAGCCATTTGTAACACACAGTGGACGCTCTGTGGCGTTGGAGATGTTGTCAAAACTGATGAAATTATGAACACAGAAAAGTAGCGTGAGGTTTTAATCCAGCATACGGTGCAATCAGGAAAGCATTTGATCAGCAACAGCTTCATTTTTCAGCATGAAAATGATCCCAAACAGACTGCTGATGCAGAAAAAAAGCATTTCTGGACAGGAAAAAACACACACAGTACAACACTATCAGTCATTGATTGGCCTCCCCAGAGCTTGGACCTCTACATTATAGAACCAGTGTGGGGCCATCATGACTGAGAATAGGATAAAAATCAGTCAGTATTAAAAGAAGAGCTTTGAATGTCCTTCAAGAATCCTGGAAAACTATTTCTGAAGACTACTTAAGGAAATTAGAAGGAAAGCTTGAATAAGAGCATTCACGATGGTGGTACCATACATTCACGTTCAATCTCATTAGAATTGTACAAACTTCTTTCCCTTATATAGTGTATTTCCATGTATGTTTGCACTTGTAAATCAATGCACCTGTTTCCTATTTTCCTGGCAAAATATAAAGAAATGAAGGATGGCTCGAGACTTTTGTAGGTATCATGGGATTGTTGGCCACAGCATTGACAAGTGTAGTTTCAAAGATTACACCCAGAAAACATGACTTGGCAATCGGTTTCTATGTCTTGCTAAAAATGTTAGTACTGTTGAGTAATGGTACTGTGAGTAACACGAAACACATTCAATCGTGTGCACATAAGAGAATATAATATTTTGATTTGTTTGTGAAGTAGTTTAAAAAGTCTTTGTGACCCTTGTGGTTTCGGTCATTCCCTGGTTTAAAAGCTGGCAGCGAGACGGCTTCTCGTTGCCTCAAGCAAGCGGGGGACAGCGAAAAGGAGGAGAGGGAGAAGAGGAGGGACAGGGAAGATGGGATCTGAAGAAGTAGGGGAAGCAGAGATTTGACTCCAATCAAATTATTGGCCAATCAAGTCATAACGTGAGTAATTCAAGGCTTACATCGACGACCCTAATCTCATTGTCTGTGCATTAGGGGCTCAAAGGCAGGCTTTTACCGAGCGTGCTCAGTGGGGGGTCCTGGAGGGAAAAGGTGCTTTGATGGGAGACAAGAGAGATTCACTTTTGGTGGTGTGTGTGTTTATGTAAGAGACAGACAATCTGTTGGGTTGCTGAAATGCTGCCTTTCTCTGTCTCTCCCTTTTTGGAGCAATACTGTAAAGAAGAGAACGCCAAGCTAGGGGTATTGGGAGGTTTACATCGCCTTTCTCTTGCCATCTGCTTCAGTGTCATTGTCCAATGGCAACATCTTTCATTTGCCCAATTACAGAGTAGGGATTATGTGTTTGTTTCCTGCCCACAGGCTCCCTTGCCACACTTGACTTATGTTTTATGTAGACAAGTATCATTTATCCTCTAATGAGGCTTTCCATGACACCCTAGGTAAAGGTACTTTTGCTTTTAATAGCATTTCTCAACACGATATATTGATTATAAAATAAGATTATGTATAAATTTGTCTTGAGAATAACCCCTATTATGGTAGGAAACTCTGCTGTAACTAGTGGGGTGAACGCAGCTCACTAGGAGAGCATACACCTGGAAAAACATGACAAAGGACAGATCCTCGGAAAAAGAGCAGGGTTTTCTGACGTTGTTGTCGAGTGCTCATCATGCTCGGGCTGAGCGTCCCGGGGTCTGAGTGAGAAAAAGCCTGGCATGTTTCCATGCTGATTTGCATGTGGAGGGTTCCTGAATTAGTGACCCACCCATCCCCACTGTGTGGACGCATACACGCATGTATAGACTCCAGCCTACCCCCCCGCGTTTGGGGATCTGCATTGTCGAAACAGCTGCCAAGGGAACAGCTTGTCTCAGAGAGGGGGGGAGAAAAGGAGAGAGGGAGCACAGGGGAGAGCGAAGGTAATCAGTTTTTAGAAAAATACTGCCTCTCCATCCTCTGCCAAGAGTTAGTTTGTGTTGTGGCTTTTTTTGTTCTGGGCCACAGCGTAGCCCTGGCACTATGGCCCCAGCCACCCACCCACCCCTCTGCAGTTAATTCAGCAGTGGGGGGGTTAGGTCGTAAACTAACAAAAACAACAGCCAAACAGAACGGTGTTTCTAAAGTGTGCCTGTTTCTCCGTGTGTGTGTCTGCTGCGTGCGCACGGAGAGAAACAAGCTGATTTTTTTTTCTAATTTCAGCCATATGCTTATTTGTGGGTGACAGTCAGACATCCGTAAAAAGGCTTATTGTTGTGATACCACAGCAAGTATCCATAAGTGAGCAATCACCCTTTTTTCACAGTGCTGGCAATCTGCCTTCTCACAATATTGTGGCATGTGTCCCTGTTCTCCCACACACTTATTCTCAGGAACAAATCTGATTCCATCACAACTGACTGACTAAAGCCATTGTAGCAATACAGCACCAGTTGAACAAATGTAACAAGCTTATGCATGGTGGATCTAGTTTGACACACGCCGCATGCCGCAGACCGAGGATGAATAAACAGGAGCGTCCTTCCCCTTCTCTAATAAAGCCTGTCAGCTCAAGAGGAAGTGACAAGTTCAACAGTGTTCCTGGTTAACACAGCAACCTATGAATAACCTCATCTCATAAAACATATGGCCCTTCCATCAAGCATGATGCAAACAAGGCGGCACATGTGAATTAGGGTGTCAATCAAAACGGAGCTTTTGTGTGGCCTTGAATATCAACATGTGCATCGTCTGAGGAATGATGTGTTTAACGTTAGCGTTTCTCGGTTTAATGAAGACATGTATTAACAACTTTATTGGTTAATGATTTTTATTAGCCACGGATTCTACAACAGGCACGGATGGTCGGACGAAGAATGAAAACTGCTCTGTACAGCTATTATGTTACAGAATTTAAAGTAGTTTTTCTGAGCTCATTGTTTATCAAGTAGTTAAAGTTAGATTTTTAATAGTGAAAGAATTTGCAAGTTTTCTGCTGTGTGCATATATCCATTTATTCATAATGTATTACCACTGTTTTCTCAGCCTCTAGTCTGGGAACCAGCTAAATGTGTTGCTGACAGTATTTGACGGAATAATCCAAGAATCAGTGCTCACCGATGCAACATCAATTAAGATCAAGTGAAGGGTCGATTTGTCTTCAAAAGGTCGGCGAGGATCTGAACTGTGAGTTATGTGAACTAGAGCCTTTTCTCTGACTGTAAGGAGAGGAAGAGCCAAAGAGGTAGCCAGCTCAAGGGAGAGCTAGCTGTTTACTGCTATGCGGATGTAAACCAGTGTCTGCCGTCACACTTTTAATCACTCTGGAACCTTTTGAGACGCTGTACAGCAGCAGGGGAATGACTTTCACTGTTTTGCTGTTTAGGGAGACAGAGAGGAAGGAAGAAAGGAAGCGATACAATTCTGTTGCTCCTCTGGCTGCTATTCACCCTGTTTCTTTTCTCCGTTTCCTTCTCTCCCCCCTTTTCTCTGCTCCCTACAAAGGTATGTTAAATGCATAAAAGTCTAATTGCTATCACAGCTGCAGCTCCATCGCCATTCTGTCTGAGTATTGGCCTGGATACTTCTTTCCTCTCCTTACACTGCCCAGAAAGGAGAGAGGTTATAATAACGGCTCAAAGGTAATGCTGTCAGGCTTTACCTCCATATAAAATTCTCTGTTCCAGGTTTTTTATTGTTGGTTTTGGCTTTTCTTTTCTAATTGCTCTCGCATTCATCATCCCATTAATAGGCGTTGTGATGTAAAAGCTGTATTTATATAACATGTATTGTAAGTACTTACGGTATGAGCACTTTACTATCATTTAAAGGTGAAGTTCATAGAAGTTACAAATAAAAAATACAGGATAGGACACCCATATGCCACCTTGTATATCTGCTGCTATAACAGCCCTCATTGTTGGCAGCATATACAGTATCTGTGAATGGCAACCTCCAGGGCTAAAAAGCCATGGTGGAAGTGCCTAATGGCCACTTGAGGTTGACTACAAAAGCGAGTACACTCCCATGTTAAAATACCCAACTAAAGGACATAAAAAGCATGTTTACAGCCTGGTACAAAAAAGGAAAATTATCTTGGCTACGGAAGACAAACGGCAAAGGGCCCGGACCGCTGCATTTGGCCCTGTGGCATGTGATCGCCTGCCCAGTCACTGAGCTAAACCAGCGCACCCTTTTTACGCCATTTTTAATGGATTTATCCGAAGGCCTGCTTTGAGGTTCAGCCTCCAGAAGAAGTATATTGTTCAGTTTTGATGAAATTTTAGTATTTTATTAATCTATTGCTTAATCACTCTGTGTTGTTTGCACTAATTGATGCATAGAGATTTGCTAAGCAAGCAAAAGGTCACTGGTTTGCACCAGGACGGGCATCCCATGTAAAACTGTCAAATTAAAACATGGGGAGCTACCTGCTGTGGCAACGCCTTGCGTCTTGGTTCATCATTTAACCCTCACCGAGATACATTAGCTTGTGAATGTTACCAGAACAAGAGTTTAAGCTTCAAAATAAGGACTTACTAGCTTCATCCATCTTTTCTTTACAGTCTGAGTTTCTGACTTTCCTGATATATCTGAAATTTAGCTCGATTTCAGCCATTGGGCATCAAAGCCTTTGCCCCATTTCACCAAGTTTTGAACAAACCAGGCGCATAATGAGATCAATTTTTCTCAAAACAAATGGAATACTTGTGCATGAACATGGGCTCTCAAATCTATTTGTAATTTGCAAGCAATAAAGATTTAGCAAAACCTAACAGCGGCGTGATTTTTAGGCATTCCAGTAAGCACTGCTCATGATCTTATTTTGAGATTCTGACCCCTGGCTTGCATTCGCCGTTGTAGTTCATTTAAAGTGTTTCTGCTGGGGCTGAGGTCATCACTGTGCAAAGATGAGTCAAGATCTTCTTCAGCAAACAGATGAACTCATTTCTTATGTGTCAGGGGGAATTAACATACTTCTGGATATATAATGTACTTAAATTTTACCTGACTCACTGCTTGTGCTGCTTGGCTCTTGTCTTTTTTCTTTTTTTTCGCCATGGTTTTCACCATCTTGCCTGCTCTCACCTCCTCCATATGAAAAATAAGACAGCCTCTCACTCGCTCACTTTCACTTCCTCTCACGCTCTTTCTTTCTCCCTCTGCATTAATGGATGCAAATGGAGCCGTGTGCGGGGGAAAGGAGCTGACATTTATGCCTCTGATTAGAACATGCAGCCCCAATGCTTAGTAATTGATTGCAGCCGTAGACAGCACACACTCACCCATACCCTCACTTAAAGGCCCGCACCATTTTCTGAATCTTATTAGTGTGTGTGTCAGCGTGTGCACGCGTGCAGCACTTTCCCTGACCCACACACTTCAAAACATTCAGATGAGCGTATGATATGCATGCACACATACATACACACACACAGCTGCTCACACAGTATACTCATATACACAAGGATATCCATAGAAGCCCACATAGTCTGCATCACTGCATCCATTTGAATAAGAAGCTTTTAATGGTTGTTTGGTTCAACTTCATGGCCAAGCTAACAAAACTGCAGCCGTCGATCCGCTTCCTTCGGATCAATGCGCAGGCTTGGCTTGTGAACTCGGATAATCCAGGAATCCTGGGAGTCATGTCAGGGGTCAGGGTGGTATGGTGATGTTTATTTGATAGGTCATAGTTAGCTTCAGGAGTGGAGCACGGGGTACGTTAGGGTAAGAGTTCAAATTTTGGAGACGGGGTTAGAAAAGTCAAGAAAAAAACATCTTTCTGAAAGGATTCAAGGTTTAAAGAGGAACAAAAAGAAGTGAAATGGTCATGCAAGAGTGTGCTGATGGCAGAAATGTCCAGACTATTGTGCCCATTTATTTTGGGGTGTGTGTGTTTTGTGTCTAGCCCACATGTGTGTTTATGAATGCACGTCCATTCCCAGTTGACTCTGAGCTTATTTGCTTGTGGTTGCATTTGCATGTAGCCTGCTTACTCGGGTGGATCTTTGCAGTCTTCCTTATGCTTTGTGTGCATCGCTTTGTGTGTGTGTGTGTGTGTGTACGTGTGTTTCTACACATGTACAGGTGTGTGTGAGGTGTGTAGAGATGGGGGAGGGGGGGCAGCAGGACAGTGTGGCAAGGTGCTGTATGCAGTAATTAGCATCATTCTCACCAGGGAGGCGCTATGTGTGGAGGCCCCATTAAACACATTGCAGGGACAAACACTGAGCCCTGTTCTGCTGACGACAGCATGCCGCCTCCTCTGCAACACACACTTAAACACAAACACCCCTAAATCAACCTGGCCTTCCAGCTCATGTGACATACAGTAGCCGTACACATAGTTTGCGCTTGCCAACACAAACTGAGTCATATTCAAACGTGTCACTCAGCTTAAATTATTCACCAAATAAATTAAAACTAGTTATCAAGCTGCAACAGGGCGCCGGGGTGAACAAAAATAAATTATTCCCTAAATTATCTTTCGTAAAAGTCCATATCCTCACATAACCTACATAACCTACAGGTGTTTGGTATGCATAAGGTTGTGCACAGTTTCAATTAATATTACAGAATTTATTCCAGGCTAAAACAATAAGTTAACTCTGTTTTTCCGTGTATTCCTAGTGTGAGATTAGATCCGTTTGCTTCATCCTGTACATACCCACACACATCCTATTATGCACCGTGACATACACGCACACAGGGGGCAAGTGGGGGTGTAAAATTATGCCGCGTTAGCTGGCATGCAGTGTTTGTGCTAATGAAGCTCGCTGTCCACATAGGCTGATAACTTGCTGATGACTCGATATGTCTGCCAGGGAGATCTCAAGCACAGTTGCATACTGAAGCAGGTGTACCCTGTGGTGGTTGTGTATTATTATTAGCTGAGAGTTTGTTTTTTTCCCTTCAATATGCCTGCATAAGTAAGGATTAAATCTGCATTATTTGAGTCATACCACTAACCCCGCCATATGTCAACCATGGTGCTTTCTGTGTTTTTGTTCATTGTAATGTAATTCTTCATAGAAGGGCTGTGCTGACCATCAAACATGGTCAGCATAAGATATGTGATGACACATATTTATACATATATTTTCCCAATCTAAGCCCTTTACTACTCAATCTAGTAGGAGGGTAACAGAATTTGTGTGAGTAGGCAGAATAAAGAGAAGGTATCTGATGGCATTTGTGGTTCATTAGCCTACACTACGTGGACCTGGTCTTGGTCGGGCTTGTCATAAAAATTACTCAGTTTTGCAGGACAGCTGTGGGTCTTGTAGAGGCTTCTGCTAATCAGAACGTTGGTGGTTCAAACCCCGGCTCCTCCAGACCATATTTCAAAGGGTCCCAGGATAATAATGATAAAACAGTGTTTGGGGGGCAACAAGCATCTCCATGTTGTACTGTAATACAAAGTGCAGTGTGGTGTATAGTCTAAAAGCTCATTGACTGGTCAGTAATACTAAAACAGCATTATTGATATAAATGCAGTTTGATATCTAAAATCTGGGGTTTTCATGTGAATTTTCTGCAAATATCTTTTTGTAAACTCTAGCCAACTGGACATTGCCAATGCAAACAAATGCTATCCTGTCAAGAGACAGTTTATGTAAGTTTGATAAACTATTCCAACATATTTGCCAGTATCAGCTCAGATATGCTGAGCTTAATTTATTATTTTTTAAGAAAACTAAATAATTTACAGACTGCATAAAATAAGTATTTTTCCAAGCTTAACAGTGGGAAGTGAAAGAACTGAATCTCGCTGCTCCATTCAGTGCCGTTTCTGATGCGTGTCCCTTTTCATGAGGAAATTTTGCAGCTGAAAGAATTTAAGGTTGTCAAAAAAAGGAAGATACCTCTCCCTTCCAGTATTGTTGTTGCTACTGGCTTTGAAAATATTGTCAAAGAGAGGACAAAGCAGTAGAACAATATTAGTATTTGTGTTAAAAGTTAAACATTTAATGCTGATAATGTATCCGAGAATGACTGTGCCGCTATTAGACCGGATGAAGTGTGCTGTGCCATTGATAAATTGGCCTTGATAGAATAATTGCAGAATAATACTACAGGGTGGGCCATTTATATGGATACACCGTAAAAACATGGGATTGGTTGGTGATATTAAAGTCCTGTTTGTGGCACATTAGTATATGTGAGGGGGCAAACTCCTCAAGATGGGTGGTGACCATGGTGGCCATTTAGAAATCGGCCATCTTGGATACAACTTTTGTTTTTTCAATAGGAAGAGGGCCATGTGACACATCAAACTTATTGGTAATGTCACAAGAAAAACAATGGTGTGCTTGGTTTCAACGTAACTTTATTCTTTCATGAGTTATTTACAAGTTTCTGACCACTTATAAAATGTGTTCAATGTGCTGCCCATTGTGTTGGATTGTCAATGCAACCCTCTTCTCCCACTCTTCACACACTGATAGCAACACCGCAGGAGAAATGCCAGCACAGGCATCCAGTATCTGTAGTTTCTGGTGCTGCACATCTCGTATCTTCACACCATAGACAATTGCCTTCAGATGACCCCAAAGATAAAAGTCTAAGGGGGTCAGATCGGGAGACCTTGGGGGCCATTCAACTGGCCCATGACGACCAATCCACTTTCCAGGAAACTGTTCATCTAGGAATGCTCGGACCTGGCACCCATAATGTGGTGGTGCACCATCTTGCTGGAAAAACTCAGAGAACGTGCCAGCTTCAGTGCATAAAGAGGGAAACACATCATCATGTAGCAATTTCAAATATCCAGTGGCCTTGAGGTTTCCATTGATGAAGAATGGACCCACTATCGTTGTACCCCATATACCACACCAAACCATCACTTTTGTTGTTCCAACAGTCTTGGAGGATCCATCCAATGTGGGTTAGTGTTAGACCAATAGCGGTGGTTTTGTTTGTTAACTTCACCATTCACATAAAAGTTTGCCTCATCACTGAACAAAATCTTCTGCGTGAACTGAGGGTCCTGTTCCAATTTTTGTTTTGTCCATTCTGCAAATTCTGTGCGCCGATCTGGGTCATCCTCGTTGAGATGCTGCAGTAGCTGGAGTTTGTAAGGGTGCCATTGGTGAGTAGCTAATATCCGCCGAAGGGATGTTCGACTAATGCCACTCTCCAGTGACATGCGGCGAGTGCTACGCTGTGGGCTCTTGCTGAATGAAGCTAGGACAGCCACTGATGTTTCTTCATTAGTGACAGTTTTCTTGCGTCCATATTTTGGCAAATCCAACACTGAACCAGTTTCACGAAACTTAGCAAGCAGTTTGCTAACTGTAGCATGGGAGATGGGTGGTCTCGTAGGGTGTCTTTCATTGAAATCTGCTGCAATGACCCGGTTACTGCGTTCACCAGATATCAACACAATTTCAATCCGCTCCTCACGTGTTAACCTCTTCGACATGTCAATGGCTGTGAACAAAGAGAAACTTGTAAATAACTCATGAAAGAATAAAGTTATGTTGAAACCAAGCACACCATTGTTTTTCTTGTGACATTACCAATAAGTTTGATGTGTCACATGGCCCTCTTCCTATTGAAAAAACAAAAGTTGTATCCAAGATGGCTGACTTCTAAATGGGCACCATGGTCACCACCCATCTTGAGGAGTTTGCCCCCTCACATATACTAATGTGCCACAAACAGGACTTTAATATCACCAACCATTCCCATTTTATTACGGTGTATCCATATAAATGGCCCACCCTGTATAATAATAATATCAGTAATGCTTCCATAGTACTTTTTTGTTAATGCACAGCATCCTACCTGACCCCATGTTAACTGTTCCTTTGGTGCCTGTAGTCAAACACAGAACAACCTATTGCCCTGACGAGCTCACCGTCAAAGATTGAATAAATTCTTTTGAACAGTCTGCCATAAATACAGCACAGATCTGTGCACTGATGGAAGTTATCCCACATAAAACATTCAAAACACAATATTTATTTGCTTATTGACTGTACGGGTCATGGTCAATTATTTATTAAGCTACAACCAATTTAAGGTCACTTCATATCTGATCACGATATTGCATTAAGCTTTGCAACCCGAATGAGGCAAGAACCTCTGAGGTCCAGCAGCGTATGGGATCACCTATAGTTTTCAATTTGTATAGGAATAACTTTTCTAAAACATAAAACAAGAATTTTAGTGGATGTCTGATGTGAGATGGATAATCATCTGACCTTTTAGCTGTTCTCATTGTAAGGTTTGCCTGCTGAAGTATAGTGGCATAGCATAATAATGACCAAGAAGTACCAGAAGCAAAAACTTTCCTTCATTCTGTTTAAGATTAAGAAATAAAGAAGATCTGATAGCATCAGGAATGATCTTTGTGATGATGATGTTTATGTGATGCAGCACCAGTGTTAAAATGTCCGTACAGGAACCCAAAGTGTGTGCAAATTATTTCAAAATACCATTTTTTAAGAGCCCATTGTACTTTATGCAGCACATTTGTAGTGCAGTTATAGTGGAGTAAAAATGAGAGAGATTCCGTTGCATATAATGATGCATTCAGTTTGTAACTAGTAATAGTCTTACCTTTTGTTCTCTTCTGGCAAATGTTCTACTTTAAGCTATACAAAATATTACTCCGGTTTCTAGAAACATTGGAACAATTGCCTATTCACTGCCATTTATATTATGGTTTTTTTTACTCTTCTTTTGTATTGCGATTGACTCAAGTGTAAAATCTTCTTCCTTGTGAATTTGAAGCAGTTGTAAGCAACAAAATGAGAAAAAAAAAGCAGGACTCAAGCCTATATTACAATTATTTGGCAGATGTGTTTCTCTGAAACAAATTAAATAATTTACCCCTCGCATTAACTACGAAATGAACACTTTAAGGTTTACTGATTTCCTCAAGGATGCTTCTTGACAGCTGAACCACCACCCCCTATTGTTAATGACTAAATCGCTTTAAGACTTGACCTTCAGCCACCTCTGAGATAATGGAAATCCAGTCAAACCCGATCAATTCGTGAATGGGTAGAATGAGGAGAATGGATTTACCTCGGTGAAGTTCATGTTCATCAGGTCCCAAGGTGACAATTTATTATACATTTTTTTTATGTAGCAGGTTTGTATTTCAGCATCGTGTCCTGCAAGTAAAAAACAGACAATAGGACTTCTGCTTTAAGGCCAAGGTCATGATTATAAGTATTATAATTATCTCAAGAAACATCACACATGTATTAAACTTCAACTTTTTGAAGGTACTTCCACATACCTGCACTGTCTCTGCCAGTCACAGCCAGCGAGAGCTGCCTGCTTGACTTGTTTGTTGCACATCTGCTTAGCAGCTGATGCACAAGTTGTCCTTAGAGAAACTGTGCTTTGTCATTTATATGTACACACTGAGACAGTTAAAAAAAAGAAGAAAAAAAAAGAGGAGACATCTCACACACACTGGAGCCGAAACACCCCGTCCATATAACCAGCACAGGGAACAGTAATTAGTTAGTGCCCCCAGGACTGTGACAGGCTCTTTTTGACAAGAGGAAAGGGCAGGGTGACATTTTTGGTCAGCACGCTACACTCACTGTGCTGCATACTTCACAAAATTACCAGAGGGGTTGAGAGTTTAATTCCCTGAGCTCGTTCTCCGAGTCTGTGTGTCTGATAGAGCCTTCAACCTTTATAGACAATACTTTGCACACAGATGACATGCTGGTTTAAAAGGGCCCAGTGCAGTATGTCCTTTGGGACGCCGGCCCCTCATCTTCTTTGTTTAGACATTAACAGCCTTGAGAGAGCCGAACGCCTCCTAAGCACCATCTATAAGTGATACATTCTCCACTCGAATGCTCAGAAGCTGATGTACTCTCACAAGGGGCCTTACACAGTGGAGTTTTATAGCGATTATGTCTCCGTGTTGCTGTCTGCGTTTTGAAAACTGGGCAGCCATATTTGTTTGTTGATGAGAGATTAGCAGCCTTCATACTCCTCCGTAGAACAAAAAAAAGCCACTAGAGAAAAGAGGTGAAAAGAAAAATAACATTCACACTGAATCTGAGATGGAAGGAGACAAACGGTAAAGACCTATTAACAGTTTGATGCAGCAGCCTCTTAATCTTATCTTAATATTTCTCAGTAAATAAACAGATTTTCATTGGTTGCCTTCAGCTGTAATTACTCCTCTGTGTAACAGTACTGTAATACCTGCACAGACTGCACCCCCCATCCCCACCCTGCACACACACATACTTATCCATCTCTCTATATCTCTTCTAGCACACAAAGCTTTAAAAGCACTAAACCTTGCACAGCCTGTTGTCCGAACAGTTCTGGCCAGTCCTATTACACTCGAGCTAACTGCGACGGCTGTCAGTTTAGATTTATTAGCCTAACAACTTTGATAGATGGGCCAAGATCATGACTAACTGGCTGCCCACTCGCTCCCCAATCCCATGACCTCATCACCGGCCGGCTGGCAGGGTCTTGACTTTCGTCATGCCCAACCATTTATTAGGTGGCTGTGGCCGGTGCCATCTTACCAGACCCTCTGGTACTGCACTGGTGGCTTAAAGTGGTTTTCTGTTGCCTTCCTTTCTATATGTCCACTTTTTGTGTTATTCTTTTTCTGTTAACCACGGCAGCAGTCATCTTGAGACACTTGATATAGGTAAAACCCTGAGCCTTACTGTTGGGCCTGACTACAGAGACGCAAAAGTGTCAGTGCTGTTTGCTGCTGTTGTCACAAACTCCAACAGCAGTTAAAGGTTTTAACTTCCCATGAGTGGTCCAAATGAGCTGCACGTTTGTCTCTGCCAACCAGTCTGGATTAATGACTACAGACAACATGTCAGCCATGCGGGTCATCTAGTTACTGCTGTGAAATACACTTGAAGAAAGAGTAAGACTGCAGGCAGCAGACATCCTGTAACAATACTATGTGAATGCACTTCAAGACATTTCACAGCTGTCACTATACCTGCAGTGTTGTGCAAAAGTCTTGAACCAACCCTCAGTTCTCTTGTAATTTTTTAAGGTGGTCACAAGCAGTAGTCCTCCAGGCTTTCTGAAGAAAGGCTGGCTTTCTTTGTTATTTCTCTTGCTTTTTGTTAAGCCACTTAACATTGACCTATGAATCATTCAAGCTTAGAAAATGCACCTCACTCAAGCCATGAACCAATGTTGTGCCTACACATGACAGACAACTTAGCAAGAACCAATTTTAAATTCTATAGGCTTTTTGTGACTCACAGTCTGGCACACCAACATATAATTTATTCACATTCCTTTAGATGATAAGATAACACAGTTTGACAGACACTAAGTAGCATTTATGCACCAATAACGTGATTCCCAAAGCGCTATTGGCTGAAAACTTGGTGTATCTGGAAACTGCAGAAGTGGAAGACAAAAGAAAAAGTGGCAGGCTTTAACAGATACAAGTCATGTTCTTAAAAATTGAAGGAAATCCAGCAAAGGCCTGACTCAAGATGCATCTGCTCCTTCAGCCGATCCATCTACTGTTCACTGAAGCATGGCACGATTTTTCAGCATGACAGTGATCACAAATGCACTGCTAATGCAGTAAAAACACACATGGATAGTAAAATGCACAATAGAATACTATCAGTGTCCCAAGAGCCCAGACCTCAACACTACTGAAGCGATATGGGATCATCTTGACAGAGAACGCAGAACTACTCTGGAGGACTACTTTAAGAAATTACAAGAAAGCCTGCCTAAGAGAGTTCAGACTGTGCTAAAGAATAAAGGCGGTCGCACCAAACATTAACTTTCAAGCTGGTTAGAATAGTAAAAACTGTGTTTTTGCCTTATGTACTTACTATGGATTTCCATGTATGTTTGCGCAGGTTTCACTAAACCACTGCGCCTGTTTCCTATTTTCTTGGCAAACTTCAAAAAAGGGGGGCAGCTCAAGACTTTGCCACAGTGCTGTATAATGAGGAATCAGATTGACAGTTATGTCAGTCTCATATAAAATGTGAATAAATATTTAAAGTTCTTACATTAGGGTTAGTCTGAAATATGTCAGAGATATTGACACCATTGAGTAGATACATGGTTCTTTCTCTCAGTGGCTTTGTCACTGTGAGGCTGTCTCTCTCCACCTATATTCTTCATTAATGCCATTTTTCACTTGATCATTTCCCTTCATCTTAACCTTACATGCTTACTCTTTCATTATTTCCCCTCATTTCATGCTACCCTTCATCCCTCTCAACCTCCCTGCTGCTTGCCGCACCCTAACAATCCTACCAACTCGGTGTGTGTATCGTGCAATGTCAGGCAAAGGCATCCCCATCACATTGCAGTTTGGCAGGCTGACCTTGTCCTGCACTTCCTGGGATCCTCGCTGCAGCCTGGTTAATCCAGCTAGCGTGGCTGGCTATGGAAACATCTGCTATTTTAATTACCAAATGATGTATTTTAATCCCACTAACCAATCCAACTGTGGAAAGCAGTGATGAATTATGGGTGTGTGTTTGTGCACTGGAGTCTGTCTGAGCAGGTTCACAAATATGCGCATTATCTCTGCAGAGTCTTATATAGCAGAAATACATGCACGCCCTCCCGTGAAATATGATAGACTGAGCCATTCAGAACCACAAAAGACAATGTTCTTCAATCTACATTTGTTGAATGGATCCTGTGATTTAAATATATACAGATGGAGAAACATACAACCAAACACATGCACACATGTGTTCATGAAGGGCTTGGATGCAGAGATTTCAAGCTGGTCTCAATAGTGTCTCCTTGTGAAATCTGGCTGTACCACTTAAGCTGAACCCAGAGAGAAGTAAACACAGGGAACCCAGATGGTCACTGCTCTCACCTCTACCAGAGGCAGGCAAAAACGATTTACATACTGTATCTGTGTGTGCCTGTTTGAAATTGTATTACTACATGTATGTGTCGGCCGATGGGAATGCTCAAATGTTATCCTCGCCTGAAGTTATACAGATGATCAGTTCAGTTCAAAAGTTCAGTCAATCAAAATACATCTGTTTATTTTTCATGTGCTGTTTAACATCCTAATCACGAGGAGACCTTGATTTTGTTTTATAAAGCTATTCTTCAGTGAAGATTTTTATAATTCCCTCTAATGCAAAAAAAAGCAGTCAGAGCTGTTGGTTATCAGCACTTTTCTCTACATTAGGTCCATCCTGCCATACCATGAATTACTCTCACCAGAGCCTGTAAAATGAACAGGATGTGCTTAAGTATAACTCAGTGAATGCATTGTTCTTATAAGCTAGACGATAATATTATAGTCTAGCATGGTAAAGCATATTTTACTGAAGGGCATGTCAATGTCTCAGTACCTTTTCTCAAATCTGATCTCTTACTTATCTTGTTTTGCTGGAGTTTCATTTTTAAATTTGTTTATAGGGAACAAAGCTGAAACCATAATGCGCTCAATATAAGCTTATTTCCATAAATAAAAATACAAGTGTAAATACTGCCATGGGCCCTGTGAAAAAGCAGTACTCCCCTAGCTCTGGTTAAAAAAAAGATGTATACTTTTCTCTTTTTTTCACTTTGCAGCATCTTTGAAAGTCTCGTACGTCTTGGTTTCACAATACACTGCCATGGACTGCACTCGAAATCAGTGCAAAGCCTGTTCTCTCAGCCCAGACGCCATTTTGGCTCTGGCAGAGGTCCGTGTTTTTCATCCAAGTGCTCTGTGACAGAGTGTAATCAAATCTTGGTCTCCTCCTACACGGGACGCCAGACATCTCCCTCTGTCAGCCGCAGGAGATTTGTAGACTCATCATGTTTTGGTCTAGGCAAGTTTTCTGTATATCCGCCACCAGAGTCGAAGCGAATAGGATGCGGATAGAAGGAGATGGTGTAGATGGTGGCAAAAACACATTAAATGCAACGCGTAGTAGTTTTCCTACCTCATTTTCTTTTTTAGTTTGCATGAATCCCCAAGTGGTTGATACCTGCCACAGTGATAGATTTGCTTACTTCCTTCTACAGGAGAATCATCCAGTACTTTTCTTCATGCTTCTATTTGCTGTAGTCAAGCTTTTTAACTACACAACTTTTTCATATTAACCACCGAGCACAGTAATTTAAAATGTGTTACTGCTATAACGCTCCACCATCCATTCTTAAAAGGAAAAAAGCTCAGCGTGAACCGGTGGCACCATGGAAAAAGCACTCATTAAAGATGTCAGTCGCGTTGTCTGCCAGGCCAGGGGTGCTGAAACAGTTTAGGCTGAAAATAGTGTTGATTGATGAGTTTGAAGGTGCACGCAGTGGTGACGGAGCGGCGTGTGCATTTTCGTCCGTTCTGCAGATTACACGAACAAAAACCGAGGCGCTGCACTATTGTGGCTGCACTGCAGGTTCATATTACATACAGTGTGTGTTTGCGTACGTGTGTTTTCTTGTGTGAGTGACTAGTTCGTGCACAGCTGACTTAGTATGTGTCATAGCGGTTGAGAATACAAACTTGGCCAAAACATCAAAAGCAGTGTGTCATTTTGGAACAGCTTTACTCGGGGCACCGCTCACTCACTGAACTTCCCAGCATTTCAGCTTGTTTACAGTGGCACATGCCAAGCCTCCCCTCCATCTGAAAAGCCTTCAGCATGTCGTTAACTCCCTCCCAAAAGGAAACCTCCATTTTTTTTCCTCCCCTCCTAAGGGTACGGCCTGTCAGAAACACAAAAGAAGAAAATTGCCATTGCAATGCTTCAGGAGGTACTGTGTCTGATACTTTGTATTATTTGCACAATTCAATTGACAGGCTTCTAGTGGTTATCATTTCTTGCCTCGTGTGTGCAGAGAGCAGCACATGGTAGTGCAGAGGAAAAGAGTCTGAGCCTAAAATCGCATGCTAAGTCCCCAAGCATTAGAGTAAGCATCCGCATGGTTCAGATAAAGGAGAAAGGTGAGCGCGAGAACGGCAAACAGTATGAAAGAAAGAAATGAAAATTACAAGAAGAGAGTTGAGTAAGAAGAGGAGATAAATCCGTTTGAACTGCTGGGTAAGTTTCACGGATTGGCCTCCAAATAACTGCAGATAGCATCTCACAGGCTTGTGGGGCTGTGTGCCCGCTGACATCGGAGCCCTCCAGACCTGCCTGGTTATCCAGGGCCTTCCAGGAAATAGCCAGGGACCGTGCTAGGGTCAAACTACCTCTGCTGGCACAGTAACTGTTAGAACAGAGAGGCGAAAGAAAATAAGAGGCAGGAGAAGTCATTATCTGTGTGGAGGTCCTATGTAGAACTCTCTGGAGGGGGGGCTTGATGTTTGGAAAAGAGCTGCATATTGCTGGTTTTAAATTTTGGGTTTTGGAATCTAAGCGCTAAGTGCTGACACAGAATTGTTATTTTCTGGGGTTTTTCAGATGAACTATTGTATTGACAGGCTTATTTTTCCCCATGTGTGCAAAGCTTTGACAAATATTATATTCATATATGCTTTCCTCTCTCTCGTTCAAACACACACATACATACAGACTCCTGTTGTGACATGCTTTCTCAGGTTTGTTAGGGAGCTAACCTCATCAGTGTCACAGCCTGGAAGGTGATGTTTACAGCGTGGGAGTGAGTGATGATGAGAAGGGAGCCAGGGTACCCCCTGATGCCTAAAATGCCACAGAGGTCGCATAGTAACAAACATACAAAAGTAACATGTTAGTAAGGCAACTAACCCTCTTCAGAGTGTTATACTTAAATAAAGGTCAAATACTACGCATGCAAAATTTCATGCAGTTTAAACAAGTCGCTACTTTATTTAATACTTTATTTATTTCACAACTTTCAGTTAGGTGGTGACATTGCTGTTGTAAATTTTTTTTTAATGAACCAGTGTTGTGTACCATAATAAGACAACAAGAGCTTGAAACCATTTCTTTAGTTGTATCTGTGAAAAATGCCAAAAAACAGAATAAAAGGCAGCCAACATCCAATAAAGAGCTTTGAATGTCCTACAAGAAACCTGGAGAAGTATTGCTGAAGACTATTTAAAGAAGTTACAAGAAAGCTTGTCTAAGTGAGTTCCAGCTGTGTTGAGTAATAAAGATGGTCATACCAAATATTGACTTTAACTCTTATTAGAACAATCTGTTTTTGCCTTGTATACTGTATTTTCATGTATGATTGTGTGTTTTAGTAAGTCTCTGCAAACCGTTTATGAGGGGTGGCTCGAGACTTTTGCACAGTACTGTACATTAACAGATCATTGTCTTATGGTACCTCCTGCAAGGGGACCAAACAAATGTTATAACAACCTTAGATGACAGTATGCAAATTTGTTTTTTCATGTAATTCTACTCATGCTAGATCTTTAATATTGAATGCAAGTGTGCACGGATAGCTGTGTTTCCTCCCTTAATCATAATCAACTTTTCTTTCTCTTATTCCACTTTTTCTTCTTTGTCCAGCACAAAAGTCTAAGAATAGAGAATGTCATGTGTTGTACAGATTGTAAAGTTGACGGAGATTTGAACCTGGTTAATTAGAGAGCAAGAATGCTGGCGCAGATGCAGTCTTGAATAAAACAAACAAGGTCTGAGTGGACAGGAACATGCAGAACAAAGTTGGAACAAAACGGCATGAAAAAAACAAAACCCGGCCACGTGGCTGCATAGTTGCTTTTATCGAACGGAGGTTGTCTGTTCTGCATTTTGACTGCATTTGCTGGTACAAACAGTGCAGCAGTACCCTGGTGAACAAAGTCACATTTTTAATAGACAATAAAACAAAATTGTCTTTCATCAACGCAGGCAATAAACATGCATTCTCTCTATATTTTGAAAGAAGAATGCATGTTTATTGCCTGCGTTGATGAAAGACAATTTTGTTTTAGTTTTACATCCAGTTATTGTTTGGCCCCATCTAAAATAATAGGCCTTCAGTGGAATATTGGCATTGTTTCGTCTTATTTACAGTCTAAAATTACTTTTTTGTGAAGGTTATGGTTTTATAGTATTTGTGCGTCTTCTTTAATACCCGAACGTATGCCTGCATAAATGAAGTTGTGCAGACCACACACAATCATAAAACAAATGCGCACACGTGTAGACAGATCGGCATGCACGTTGCACCATGTCAAGTAATCCCTAACAGCCTGAGTTTATCTCAAACAGTTTCCAGGTGCAGTCATCTAGCACACATTCCAACATATAACCACACACACTTTATGTTCAAACCCACACATGTACACGTAGCCAAACACATGTCCATGTGCAAGAGCGCGCATGTCACTCAAAGGACAAAAAAAAAAACCCAGACGCTTCCTTCTTCTTCTTCTTCTTAACGAGTCATCTCACCCTGCCGCTGTGTAATCCTCACCATATCTGACAGAACGATCCTATTGTCACCAAAAATTCTGAGCCTCTTTCATGGATGCCTAATGATGTTTTATCACACTCTCGGCATTGTGTTCACATTTCCCTGCATGTTTAAAAAAAGATTTAAAAAAAAACTCACTCCAAAATGCTCGTGTCAGTTAAAGGGGCGATTGATATGCTGTCTTCCCGGCTCCCACCCTCCCCCTCAGTCTCTCTTCTTCTCTTCTCCTCATCTCTCCCTCTTTTCAAGATCTTACATTTTCACTTAAGTCCCCTTCTCTCTGTTATCATTCCACCAGAGGCTCTCAAAAGCAGCTTTGATATTGAAAGCAGGCTTGGCATGAAAGGCAAGGGTTTAGGGGGAATGTAAATGCTGGGGGTCTTTTTCTTTTCTTTTTTTTTTTTTTTAAGGAAGAGATCTTCCAGTTAACGAACACCTAACGCTATGGCACTTTTTTCTCTTTCATTGCATGTGGCAGCAGGGATGAAAATGGATTCGTGCATGCCGTTTTAATTTTTTGTCTATATTTTGTTCAGTTGAAGTTGATGAAATGCTGTCACGCAGGCTAAAGCAAAAACAATATGAAAATTTTATTGGCAGAAATTTAATGCATGCTGAACTATATTCGAGCTAAAGTAGTTTTAAAAGCCACTGGAGCTGTTAACTCATGTATATATTATAAATGTGCAGCATTTTCGAGAAACCAGTGTGCATAAAGGCAAGTGGACAATCTTTAGGAGTTACACTTTTAGGAGTTACATGTCGAGGAGGGGAAAAGGGAGTGTCTCTCATTCTTTCCAGGCAAGAATCAATCCATTTTCCATCTCTTACCCAGCTCTGGATCCTAGGACTCTAACCAAAGCGGATCAGACCTCCCTCTCTCATGGGACTTCCACCAGTTCTTTCAGTGGGATACTGAGTAGTTCTCAAGCCAGCCATTATAAGAGACATAATCTCTTTAGCTTGTCTATACTTCTCTTCTTGATTGGAAGAATCAAAGAGGCATCTTAGTCATAAGCCAAAAAAACTCCCACTAGTTCCATTTGCTATGGAAGAGCAGTGACTTGACTCTGAGCCCCTACCAAATGGTCCTCATGATACATCTAAGGGTGACCCCAGTCGTCCATCTGGAGATTCTTCCATTCCTGTGCATGATGTTCTGGACACTACCTACTATTTGTGCATATTTAAGCGTAGAAGCATCCAGAAAATTGACACATTTGCCTTAACACTTCTTTCTTCACCATGACAGAGCTATACATTATCTGTAACAGTGCAGATAACTCGACTGATAACAGTACATCAGAGCTCACACCTGACCAATTTGTGATGGTAACTGAGGTGTTCTGCAATTTTCTCATCCTGTCAAAGCAGACAGCTGCCTCCCTGACATGGTCACCGTTTCACCATGGATCTGACTGATTTAACAAAAAACCAGTCTAATGTACTTGTCAGCATATGGAGTCCCAGCACATCTGTGATGGCGCCCTGCTCAGTATCCTGCTGTGAGCTTCTGTTTGAGTTAAGAGACAGCATCCTATGGCTATCTCCCACTCCCACTCCCACACACTGAGTCTCCTTTGCACCCTGCCAGCACATCGCATTCTTTCTGTTCCTCCTGCGGCCTGTGGTGCTACTTAAGCTTTCTAGCATCTCTGCCAACCGCTGCTGCCCAGAACAAGGACAGTCAGCCAGTTTGTCCCAGTCTACCCTTGTGCAGTTCGGAACTTGTTTTTTTGGACTGGAAACTGTAGCATGAAAAAAAAACATGTCCAGGAAAAATAAACACACACACACACACTCACAAACTGTTTTTTGCTACACTCTCCCATACACGGCCTTCTTCAAATAGCTCCGCTCTTCGCTAATGAGTCCCTGGAGGGTTGTACCCTGCAATCGTTCTCTTCAGACGCCATTACAGCCAGTGTGCCTTCAATGAGATGGGTGAAACCATTACCATAACTGGGGACTGCTACCTGCCTGGATTGCTTTAAACATTAGCAAAACCTTCAATTTGCTAACAGGAATGAATGGACTTGACTTGGGAACAGCAGCCATGGAAGCAGTGGAAGTTCATATCCTCGAGTCTGGTCTTCTCTCTCTCTCTTTGTGTTTTTTTCCCCCAAATATTTGCTTTGATGTCTTAGTTGATGTAGACTTAGATAATAATAGGCTGTACTCCGAGTACATTGTTAAGCAGTGTTTACTCTTTGCTTCTCCACTCTGTTCTATTTAATTCAACTCCATTTTTTATCGCCAGCCTCTGCCCTTTCAAGGTCACTGCACCTGATGCAGATAGATCTATGGCTAATTAAAATCTCATCATCCCGGTGATGAAAAGATAATGTGATTAAAAAAAAAATTAATATATACACTATTAAAACTCATAGCAAAACTCTGTGACACTACTAATTTGCTGGTATCCTCTGCCAACCGACATGATGTGCAGAAGCAAATGTCAAGTTAATGCAGCCAGTCACCCATCAAGTAGGTTAAATTAAATACCAGGCAGTCGCGTGGAAGTCCCAGTGGTAGCTGTCTCACCACCAGCCCTGGTGAGGTTTCCCTTTCTGGGATGGCTGAGAGAGGGTGCAAGGGTTCTGATACCCCACCGTCGCCCGCTCGTATCCCGCTGCAGCTGGCAGGTGCTGGACCCACGGGAGATTTGCCTGTGCTCATCCGGCACCAGAGCCCTGCAGGAGCTGTCAGTCTAAGGAGCTCTATCACTACTCTTTCTACTTCAAAAGCGCCGACGTAGACCAAAAAAGTCATGCCACACACAATGCTGTGCTATTCTGGATTGTGTTTCACTACGCTGGCTCTGGGGATACGTTTCAACCCCCAGTGGAGTCTTTTTTTTTTTTTTTTAAATCATTCTGGAGGCACTTTTTGTTTTTACTAAATGATTGCTGACAAAAATATCTTTGCACATCTGTATGTGTAACGTGTGGATCAAGAAGCAATTAAGCACGGTATAATTATACTGTTATACTTGTAATTATACTGCATGATTATAATTATGCATATGTATTATGAAAACAAGATTATTGAGATAAAGACAAAATTATTATTGTGCTGTATTTCAGTGTTGCAATAACCCTTTCAGATATACCTCTGCCTAAAAGCCCAAATTCACTCAAGAGCAGGTTTAGTTCTGCCCTTTGTTTTTGGGGATTGCTCTGCTTTTGTTGAGCAAATACATTCATGTGCATTCTTTTCAAGAATCGTGATGATTTTAGCTGCAGTCTCTAATCCTATTTCAATGTTAAATTATTAATCAAACACGGCATGTCACATAACTGGACATTTCTTCAGTCCTATTTCTATTTCAGTCCCTGGGCTTTTATTTCAGGACAGTAGGTTCAATAGTTTTTACTCATAGTGCTGATAGAAGGCTCAATAGGGATCAACAGCAAGCTATTTGATGCAAAAGGAAAATTGCTGCTGTTGAAAGAGAAACAGAGTTTTATTTTTATAGCCATTCAAAGGAATTTTGTGTTAAATGACAGCTTTATTGGAAGCAGTGTGAGGGCCTTTACTGCCCTTTGCACTACTAGCTAGATAGGTCATCAAGGATGTCCATCTCCAATTTGTCCAATCTGTCTACAGCCCTCTTAGGCCGGGTTGCCGGTCGTTGATGGTGCTCTGTGTAAGCTTTTTATTTTATTTTTTTTTATTTTTTTTACCATACTGAAGAGGCAATTTCCTTTGCAGCTCAAGTGGCAGTTGTCTTTTGCCTCTTTGTTCAATTAGAGGGGAGGGGGTAAGAGAACTGGAGGGCTGCAGTAATACGTCTGGTCAAAATAAAGGCTTTTTGCGAAGACATCATGTCATCCATCTCCCAGTAAATGATACATCTTTCTCTTACAGCCGTCCCAATGACCTTGTTTGTGTGGCCCTGTTAGTAGTGAGGGAGACTATGCGAGGGAGTCTGGAAATGAGTCTGGTCATTGTCTGAAGATGCGGACAGGCACACACGGAGAGACAGAGACAAAGGCAGGGAGAGTGCACTGGTCTCATATCTGACCTGCTGTACGCATCAGGGAGGCACTGTGGCACCTTGCATCTGATTAGCCAGACACTCATTAGACCTGACCTTGGATCCCGGCATTACAAAACAGTGCTGACTTAAAGTGGGGGGAAAAAAAGCCCCAACACAATAAACAGGCACACTGTTATTGCGTGTGAGGGCGGAAGCAGTTATTCCTCCCATAAACATTTTCTCAGAGAATTAAAGTTTGGGTTGGAAGGAAGATTAATATGGGGCGAGGAGAGTGTGCCAGCGAAAAGCAGGCTAGTGGAATTTAATGAGTTTTGTGTGTCGACTGGGGAGCCTGCTCGCGCCACGCTAATTACGCTCTGTAACGAACTGAGATCTGGGGAGCATCGAAGGAAGACAAAGGCTCAGAGCAGTCCGGCAGCAAGCGGCAGGCAAAACAAAAGAGCTGCATGCACACATTTAAAGCCCACTAGAACGAGTGTGAGACACAGAGAGACGATGGCATGCTTATAGTATTCTACAAGCTTTCCCTGGTTGCCACCCCCATGTTAAGGGTAATGAGATGTAGCCAGTGATAGAGAGCTTGAACCTGACAAACAAGCCTCTCTATTAGGCTCGCTAGACAAGGGGTGCAAACTTCAGTGGTAGAAAATGAGTTGTGCAGAGACAGTGGGATTGTCAAGATAATTGAATCAACCTCTCTTGACTTCTTGCAATTGCAGCTCTTTAACTAGATAAACAAACACCTCACACACACACACAGACTCAGAGAGAACAGGCACATTATATGCCACACTGCCCCCTTTTGATAAGGAGGCCAACTGCAGCATTTGATCCCCAAGGGTTTGGTGAAAATGAGGAAGTCCCAGCTCTTGAAGTGGGAGTGTGTCTCATTCCTTCATTAAGCTGCCAGTGCCTGCAGGGAGTCTAGCACTCTTCCCACGCATCAGTGGCCACAGCGCACAAACAGCAAACAATCAGGCTGACTTTCAACTGTGACTTTCAACAGAATGAAACCACCCTCGCCTCCTTTCCTGCCTCTCTCCCCTGCTCTCATTCTCTTTCACAGTCTCTCCAACAGTTTCTTTCAACTTGGAAGAAGAATTTGCTTCTGGCGCAGTTTAAATGAAACTTGCCCTCTTACCGACAGATTCTAACCTTTAATATTCTGGCCCTTTGTTGGCAAGTGTATATCCAACTTTCATCATGCAATATGTATCGTTATCGCCCTGTGGCCCCCTAACCCTCACTATGAAATGTTTGTGCATTGCTCTGCCCAAAGCCCAAGCTGCTTTCAGATGAGGAGATTGAATTTCAGCTTTCACTCATTACTGTGTATAAATCACGCTGCTGTAATTTGTATGCTTTGCCAAACTCACTTCTCATGTATTGCCTTACTTCGCATCACGCTTCCAGTATTGCCAACATGTGACGCTATTCAAACGCCATTGAGCATTTCAATTTGTTTGTGTGTTTACGACAGAATACCGCCAGTTTTATTAAAGCCGGAGCAGCCGAATGCGTGACTGCACACCTCGTCCTCTGCCATGCATCCCTACCGTCTCGTGTTCTCTCTTCCAGCTGATTTTCCCGTGCGGAAAAGCCCCATAGCCCCGTCTGCATTCCTTTCCAATTAAGCCAGCATCATCTGATTCCAATTACTCTAATTATAGCAGCCAGGGTTGTGAGTGAGAGGGGCGAGAGAGGCAGCAAGCGAGACAGAGGAGCAAAGAAAGCGAGCAGAACATGGCGAGCCTTCACACTTTAGAGAGCACAGAGCCAGGCAGCCTTAAGGTCACTCGAACGGCAACGGCAACAACAACAGTAACTAACAACAAAGAGTCCTTACTGCATCACAGCAACAGCTGCGAAGATTTCACAAACACTCACTGTAGCTGGTAATAGTGAAAACACATGATAGTGACTGACCGTGTAATCGCACCACACAGTCTGAACAAGGTCAGGCTAATGGAAGGAAATGGGTGCTGCTAATCACTCTATGACGCGATGGGCATTCGTCCACTCAGTTTGTCTTGTAAGAGTACGTCATGTAATGAATCCGTCCGCCGTCTCTGAAGTCATGTTTGACACCTGGAAACTCCCATAGTAATCTGTGATGACATTACACAGAACGACACCTCTCAGGCACTACTGACCTCATAATGCAGTGGGCCACGATGGTGGTTTTCACAGCCGAGTGCCCAGGAGGAGATGCCAGGGCGCCGGACTGCCCTGTTTTTAAAGACCTGTTTGGCAATGGTAAACACATTTCTTTCTGACTTTTGACTCCCTTTGCGCCTCTGTGTGTCTCTATACCTCTGTTCTGCTCTCCTCTGTAAATACCATCCCTCCACCCATTGCCCTAAATGCCGTACACCATGGAATAAGCTGCAGATTTGCATTTTCTTTTATTTGACACAAATGAAGTGTTAAAAAAACCCCATCTTCATATGCATATAAACAAATGCAAACATATACTATATGCTTTTGCCTGTCATTATGCGAAGATGAAAGTTTCATTTGACAGCTGTGACATCAAACAGCGGGCCATGTTATGATGCAGATGCTGTTAAATTAAGAGCTCATTAAGGATTGCCGAGATAACAGACTGATGAGCCAAGATGGTTTGTGGAAGGTTTCCTAAAGAAGGCTGGTATTTTCTGCTTAATCTTGACGTGTTCATTGTGTAGTCATGTGCAATGGGCCTTAGCATTGCCTTCTTGCGGCTTGCTGTTTGTTTTTATTTTGGTCTCGCGCGCTTGAGACCAAGGCTCTCGATCGTGACGGCTGTGGTGATAATGGCACTGACCACAATTATGTCGTCTAGAATGGCGCTGATAAAAGATGGAGTGTTTATGGAAATGCTCAGACCTGCAGGGAGACGTGTGACACTTAATTTTCTGGAGACATGAAGCTGTTGACATCAGATGCCTGATGTTTATATAAAGTCAGTCAGTAAGTCTCAACTCGTGAGGACCTCTTCCTCCTTACAGGATGCTCCTCCTTGCCGCTTCCCGTCCTCTGTTTCTCCAGTCTTGAGCTCTCTCCCTCCATCATGCTGTTTTGCGGACACTGATGTTCTTGTCTCTCCTGCCAAGACTCATGACATCTGTCTAGACGTTTTCATACTGCTGGCTTACAAAACAAACACTCCCTCTTTGGAATAACTAGGAGCAAATCCTCTTCCATTTTTATCTGTGTCCATGTCATCTGTGTCCATCTACAGAGTCTTAAGAGTCTCTTCTTGTTGTTTTTCTGTGCCTTTGCATTTGTTAATTTAGTGTGTTTTCATATTAAATACTCAATTGGCTTACCAAGTTTAAGTTGGCTAAAGTCACAAATTTCATGCATGACTTCAGAATTTGTCACACAGTGTTGTGTTACCACTGCACTTTAGTGTTAACACTTATTTTTATTTTATTTTTGCAGAACTTATTATACCTCCTCACTTCATAGTTTCACCAGCCGGTAGTTTCCCCTCATACTTCCTGCCCTCAGCGTGTTCCTCTGTCCATCTCCAGGAAAAAGGAAGCTGTTAAGAAGAGACTTTTCCAAGTTTTTCATAGAAAAGGAATGATAAAGCCATTGAACTCAGTGGGACACCCAGGGTGGGTCGTTAGTTTGCTTCCACTGTATCATTAGTGTCCATAACAAACACATTATCTCCCGCTGTACCACCCTTCTTCCGGGGCATTTAGGGTGATAATTAGACTGTAACAAGCAGCGGTCCCTTCTATATAGGTCATCCACTGCTAATGATGCTCTGACTGAAATACACACCAAGGATTGGGTTTGGGTTTGGAAACTAGCTATACTGTTTTTGATGGGTCAACAGAGGAAAATAAAAACATTTTTTTCCCTTTTTTTTTTTTTTGTGCAGCAGTGTTTTTTTAAAGCCTGGAACATGTCAGTTTTATATTATTTTATCAATTCATGAAAAAATAGCCATTAATGAATGAAAAGTATTTACACAATTATCTTATTCCTGAGCATCGTGTTAAGCCCTCCCTTTTTTCTCCCCTATACATCCAATCACGAAGATCTTTCTGACTCGTTTTCCCTATATGTCATCAGAGCCACTAGTAGAGTAATTTTGCATGACAGATGGTTCAAAATAAACAAGTAAATGGTATTTATTCACAACTTTCTTACAACTGGCCTTTAGATTGTATATGGATAAATGTTTTGGGCCAACTAATCAACACCTACAGGAGCTTTTAGGACATTTCATTCTGAATCCATAGGCATTCATGTGGAATTGGTGCCGTCTTTGCATCTACAACAGCTTCCAGTCTTTGGTAAAGCTACGAGATTTTAGAGTAGTTTTCAACCGACGCCATAGTTATTTCAAAATTGATTAATAAGGTTTGACCAGAGAGACAAAAAATGTATTTCTAGATATAATTATATACAAATTAAGACTAGTTTTCACCTCTGTTAATATGTCTCAAATAACATGTTGAAAAGTCACTGACTTTGACAAAAAAAGGGTATTAAAACAGGAATTAATGAGCAAATCATAGCAGCTTTCAAGACCCTGGGTTGTGGGTCTGAAATGTAAGTAAAACTCCAGATCAGTGTTTTGTAATTGAAAATCATTGCATCAGCTCCATGACTGAACCTGACTGATGTCACATAAATGTTGATTTGTTCTGAGTGGCTTTCTTCGCACAACACTTCCATTATTGCTTTTTTATTACTTTTGTTGTTGCTGTTTTCCATTGAGAAATAATTCTTTAATATATATTTCAATATTTCTGTGGCTCTCGCCTCCACTGTGTTTTCATTTCTTTGTACAGATGTGACAGAGCTAAGGCAAAGTATTTCTGCTACAGTTAGACATATGATGCTCACATCGCCGTGTAGTTTCACATAGCAGCCTTAGTGTTCCCCAGTGAGTAGTGGCACATTAAGGAATAACAAATGAGTCCATGACCCAGGGTAGTAATTCAGGGTGTGTTTGTGGAGTAGGCAAACAGCGTATGCTATTTGCTTTGCAGTAGATTCATAAGTGAAAATTGCATTGTGCCTCCATTTGGAGAGCAGGTGATGGAGTGTGGAGGGAAACATAGAGATTGTCACTCTCCTGCTTTCTGATGATGCTATACCACTCTCCTGAAAGGCTCACACATCCTAGCTGTCATCTTAACACTGAATCTGACTTGTCAACATATTGCATGTGCCGCTTTTTTTAAACGAGAGCGAAAAAGAGCCGCGTGCACTTCTGCGCAAGTGCTTTGTGCTTGCGAGCTGAAGAGCAAGTCATCGATACGTGCTGAAGCGCATTCGTGTGACCGTACATTCCTCACAGTCTGTAAATTTTGACCCTCTAACAGAGCTAGTCTGGCGAACACATTGCTCACACAGACATGTGCAGCCTGTTGAAGTCGCTTAAGATCCACTACCACGGCTCATTTCACCCATGTACCGTGGAGGCAACATATATGACCATTTTATGATGCGGTAAACCCCATCATGGGCAGCTCTTTGAGGAACACACACCACGAGAGCAGCGTGTGTCGAAGGAGAGAGGGGAGGAGGCTGTGGTGTGTTGGAGACACATGGGATTATTAAAAGTGTTTAAGTGCAAAGGTCAGCGTGCAGTTTTGCTGTGATCTTGGGAACCCGGAGGTATGGTTTTCCAGCATTTATTTATTTCATTTTATTTTTTGGTTTAGCGCTTCTCCGCCTGCTATAACAGCCCAGGACAGTATTTGCTCACTGTGGTCATCCACAGAAGCAATGTCTTTGTGGAGTTATTAAAAAATGTTTCATTGCGGAAAAGCCCCTGGGGTGGATCTGTGACATACATGAAAGTTGGTTATAATTACACTGTCAATGCTTATGCTCAATTTCTTTCTCCTTTTTTCCAGTACATTTGGTTAATTTAATGGCAAAAGCAGATTATTTCCAGACATTTATCTGCTACATTTAGTTGTCATTGTTAACTTTTTGATTATCTTTTGTTCATTGCTTCAGCTTTTGTGAACATAGATGAGTGTGAGATCAGACTCACATCTATGTGGATTTAGTCATTTTTCACCTGAATGCAAATTTGTATGGACATATTGACTTATTCCCCAAATTATTCCCAAATTCCTATTTTTTCACATAAGCTGTGCTGTTCTTGTTCATACTTCTCTGCAGAACTTCCCTTTGTGGCACACAAACCCCTGTTTTGGAAGCACTCATCTGGATTACATTTGGCTATAGGGAGAGCTTTTCCAAGTTTGTGGCTGTCCAGCCTCACTGACCATAATAAATCTGGATTTTTACAGTCCCAAGAAACAAAATAAACGGTCTTTCAAATTATTTGTTGATGTTATTATTTTTTAATTATTCAAACATTTTAAATTCACTCCAGAATCAGAACGATTCTTTTTCACATTTGATAGTGAAAACACTTGGGCTTAAATGAATGGGATTGCTGAGTGTGAGGTGGCTAATTGCCAAAAATAATCGACCTGTATTCACAAGTAGGAAGCCAACAGCGGTTAAATGCTTGTCCCCGTTGCCTCTTAATGAAATCACTGCACCCAAACAAAAGATAGAAGAATTTTCTTTTCAAGCAGCTTTTCTGTTTCATCCCAGCCCTGACTAAATCATCAAGAGATTGAAAGGAAACTGTGAATTAATTCAAAAGGTTAAACATTTGCAAAAGTTAGTGATGATAATAGACAAACGAGACTGAAGAGAGAATAACGTGAAAAGATGCACCGCTTGTGCGAACAGACGACCTCGCGCATGTAGAGAAAATCAAACAGTTTACAGTTTTTTTTCTTTTGCCACACACCTCCACACATACACACTCTCTTACACCTTTTCCTCATTCTACTGAAAAACCAAAAACCTTCAGCACCGCTCGCTGCCTCCACATGATGTCAGCCAGGAGGAATTCAATCTCAGAAATGATATCATGAATGATGCATAAGACGGAAAAATGCATTTACCATGGCCACAACACAATGAGCTGTTGTTGCAAACACCGTAATGGAAAAATACGAAGGTTACGGTGATGAAAATATATTACGAAACCGGAAAGGCATTTGTGAATGTTGCTGAGGGAGCACGACCGAGGACATAACCGCAGCTTATAGGGAAAATCCTCAATATTTCTACAAAGAAGGGGCGAATTTGTCATGAAGTCTTGAGGGAACAGAGCAAAAAAAAAAGTAACTTTGCATGTATGTGTGCCTGCTCACTTATGTGTGCATGAGTTTTGTCTCCTTTTGGCGGAGGGTAAGGCCCAACGTGCCCGTCTTCCATGTTAATAATGGATTTTTGATATGAGCTCCACATGAAATTTTAATCTCTGGAATATTAGCTCACCGAGGGAGATACAAAATCAAATCAGGGGGTCGTGATTAAGCGGGTGAAGCGCATATCGACCCATTTAAATTCACATTAACCCAGCATCAAAATGTATGAGCCATGACATTGATGGCAGACGTAATTTAGTGGTGTTATGTCTGTTTTGCAAAGTAAAGGTTTGATCTCTCGACCACACATCTGCAAAGCAGATAAAACCCTTCAAGCTTTTGTTGAGACAGTGTCGCCGCGTTGTTATGGGCAGACACCGAAACTGTAATGTGGTTATGAGGCAGACGACCCTTTGTGGGCTTTGTTTTTACAAACCAATAAATGTTACTAATATTATTGCTAAGAAGAATGCAAGTGAGTGCAGTGCAGTCCTTTTGGATGGCAGTTTGAGTGTGAAATGGTTCTGATCATGCAGTCATACGATATGCACTTTTATTTTTTAACTACATATTTGTGCAGGCGTCTGTGTTGCCCCAGTGCCAAACAATCATCCCCCTGCCTCTTATCAAAGGAAGTGTGTCTCATACTGTGAAGGCCAGCTGACTGAAAGAGGATGAGAATCAATGTGAGCATTGACAAGGTTATGTGTACAATCCTATTTGTTAGGCATTTGTTTTCTTCTAATTGACAAAGGATCATATACAAAAAATCTTGTAAACAAGCTCGTCCTTATTGGGTAGAGCAGGAAGGACATCCAGCAGACGCTAATGAAGGACATCCAGCAGACGGCCAGGTAACGTCCTGGATATCAGCACAGCAGTCATTTTTAAAAATTTATTTATTTATTTTTTCAACCATGACGCAGCATCTTCATTGAAAGGCTGTCACTGAATGTCAGGTTGTTTCCTGGGAAATCATACTCGATGTACTATGAGACTTACTGGACTGGATGCTTGGAAATATTAAAGAATAAAACTGGTGATTCCTTTTTTTAATAATAATAATAATATTAATTCTCCGGGATTTTTGAAGGCATTTTAAAGTTTTTCTTATATTAGTACCTAACATTGAAATATGAATCATTCAAGCGTAAAAAGGCGCCTAACTCAAGGGGTCCAGCAGAGCTGTCTTTGCAAAGAACCAATTTTATATTGCAGGCACTTACTAGCTGCCTGTTGCAAAAACAGAGCATTTGTTCCAGTTTGTTTAGTTAAATCAACGAAAATGACAAATATTTGTCCAGCTTATCCAAGGGAACACCAAGGCGTTCCCAGGCCAGCAGAGAGATATAATCTCTCCAGTGTGTCCTGGGTCTGCCCTGGGGCCTCCTCCCAGTGGGACATGCCCAGAACACCTCACTTAGGAGACGCCCAGGATGCATCCTTATCAAATACCCAAACTACCTTAACTGTCTCCTTTCAATGTGGAGGAGCAGCAGCTCTACTCTGATCCCCTCCTGGATGGCTGAACTTTTCACCCTATCACCCTAAGGGAGAGGCCAGCCACCCTTCGGGGGAAGCCCATTTCTGCCGCTTATATTCGCGATCTCATTCTTTCAGTCACTACCCACAGCTCATGACCATAGGTGAGGGTAGGGATGTAGATCGACCGGTAAACTGAGAGCATTGCTTTTAGATTCAGCTCTCTCTTCACCATGATGGACCGGTAAAACGTCCGCATCACTGCAGCCGCAACACCAATCCGTCTGTTGTAAAATATGTATACTTAAGAAATATATGTATCATCAGAAGGTTCAGTGATGACTGAAATATTTTTGTCCAAAACTATTATTAAAAAAATCACTGAACCTTACTATTTTACTGTCATATACAGTTTAGGGTTAAAAAGATGCTGCTGTTTATAGTGACACTCTCCATTTTGTAAGCAGAAATACATTTGACAATACAAGGGTGTTTGGAAAGTAGGGTATAAAGACTAACGGACTGTTGGTTTTGGATGTTTTCATGGGATTAGTTGACATCAGGAAACATACAGAAAGTACAACACTACACTTTAACTTCTCAGTAATTTGGATTTATTTTGTATGTTATGGTAGCAAGTGAATTTGACCTTTAATGTTTGCACTTGTTTGCATTGGTGCAGTAAATAGCACATAGAAGGATATACCAAAAGTCCCTTTTGTGCCACAGCGCTCGCTGTGCCTTATGTTGGATGAATATTTTACCAGCTACGCCAGCAGAGAGCAGATCGGGTTGAGAAAATGAGTAAAACAAAGTCCCACCACACTGTGTTAGCATTCTCAAAGGCTCAATAATGTATCACCCACTTTTGTTCCCTTACGCAGCATCTATCATCTCAGAATAATGCAGAGTAGCTGGAAAGCCATTTTCCATAAGCAGTAATGGGACAAAGATTGACAGTGTGTGTGTTTGTGTGCTTGTGTCTAAAAATCCCGTGTAGGCTCATGCGTACGCGTGTGTGTGTGTGTGTGACTTTGCGCTTATGAGATGCAGCGCTGTGCAGGAGCATTGTGTGTAATTATGTGAGTGAATGAGTGTAGGTCTTAAAACCAAACTAAACACCTCAGTGCCTCTGGGTACTAGGACACACTTAGTTGTCATTGGCTTGGATTGCACTCATGGGAAAAATTCTGTGGCTGAATAATGTGATGTATTAAGGTGTGCTCTGCAGCAACGTATGGTAATTTGTAAGATTTTTATTTAATCAGGTAACATTGTATTCCAGCCAAATGGAACACCGCATGAGCAAGGTGAACCTCTAATCTTTTGCCCCTGAGCTTCATATTCTGCTCTTTTTTAAAATCATATTCATCTAGTAAAATACATCATCTTAAAAAAACAACAACTTTGTGCCCTGCTCCAAACTTCAAATTACTTTTTGCTGTGACAATGATATTGAGAGGTTAATTAATGGGCATTTTCTTAGCCACAATCTGTTAGTGAGTGGATAATCCTGTTGCAGCTACTAAGACTGATCAATCATGTGTATCCTTATGCGAGCAAAGAAAGTAATTGATCAGGCTGGTAGCTTACAGTGAGCATGATTACAGCTTAGAGAAGCAGAAAGTCAACAGTGAAGAAGAAGGAGAAGGAAATAATCTTTTGGGATGTAAAGATAAAATATCTTTGATCCAACATATGCAGCACTTGGAGATATATTCTACACATGTACCAAGCATTGTAGTGAGAGCGCTACCATTTGATGTTTTTTTTTTTTTTTTTAGATGTACTGACAACTTAAATATATATTTTTTCACATTTCAAAATTCTGTTGTTCAGTTGCCACCACAGTCAGAAAAGGCCACCAGTTTGGTATTTAGGACCCTCTGGCCAGTGGGGTTAGGGTTCCTAACCCCACTAGTCATGCAGTATTGTGCAGTAGTGTTGAGCCACCCCTCATTTCCTTATAGTTTGCTTCTCAGTCTAGCATAAAAAAGGCATCTAATTTAAGGAATGAACCAGTGTTGTGTCTAAACTTAACAGAAAACTTGATAAAATCACATTTTAAATTGTATCTTTAGGCATTTTATGTGTTTTTGCAACAGGCTGCTAGTAACAATTTGTTCCCATTTTGTTACAAAAAATGCCAAAGATAACACAGTTTGACAGACATAAAATGATCAACTAGAAACTGAAACGGTCTCAGTGGAAAGACGACTGTCAAGAAGTCATTTTTAAAGAAAAGAAATGGGGAGAAAAGGCTGAAGTATGCCAAATTACACAAAAACCGAACCAAAAACAACAGGTCTTATGGAGTGATGAACAATGACAAATCCACAATTAAACATTTTTCTTTAATGGAGGTCATGAAAAAGGAGAAATAGTAAGGTTATATAGCTGTCTGTAAAACACGGTGGAGGCTCTGTCGTGATTTGGGACTGCTTTTCAGCCTCTCGTGTTCGGGATCTAGTCAAAACTGATGCAATTACAGAATTAAGAAATCTGGAAAAGCATCTGATTGGCTTAATTTTTCAGCATGACAATGATCCCAAATACAATGCAATAAAAGCATACCTGGATAGAGAAACACACAGCAGAATAATATCAGTCATGGCCCAGACCTCAACATTTCTGAAGCAGTGTGGGATCTTCTTGACAGAGAACAGAACAAAAGGCAACCAGCATCCAAAGAGGAGATTCGAATGTCCTTCAAAAAGCCTGGATAAATATTCCTGAAGATTACTTTTTAAGAAAGCTTCCCTATGAGAGTTGAGGCCATGATAAAGAAAAATCCAATGGTTTTAGTACAGGAAATATGAAAGAAATGTGTGGTGGCTTAGGACTTTTGTACAGTATTGTCTGTTTGCCTACATTTGAAGTGAATCCAATGGGTTTAATGGAGTGAGGTATAAAGAATTTAAAATGCAAAAGTGACCTTACTTGTAGCAAATCCAAAGAAAGTTTATGCAGAGATAGAGCAATGAGTATCCGGAAGAAAAAGATTGAGTCAGTAATTTTTTTCGTTTTTACCACCTGTCACATGATTTGCGGTGCCATATTCCTGCTCCTTCTGCTGTAGACAAAGCTTTAATGGGATACTCCCACTCACACTGAAATGCGTCCAAAACACTAAAAAGAGTTGATGTATCTCTAGATTACAAACAACATCATCTTATGTGCAATGAAATGCAGATGATGGTGTTACTAATGAGTTACTGATGTTCTACTAATTATTACATCTGCTCACTTATTCTTGGATATAGTTGCATACAGGAGTCTGAATTAATTCTTCTCTGATTCTCATTTCCCTGCACTCAAGTTTTAGAAATAAGCTAATAATTAATGTTTTAAACCACAATCATATGTGCTGTCTTCTTAATCTTTATTTTTTTGTTTTGTTTTATTTAATATTTTCTTTCACTGCTGATAACAAGTATGTTTGGATGTATTTCAAAACAACAACAAAAACACAAACACATTGAGACCTATAATAAAAAAAAAAGAAAGAAAGTAAGGACTCGGTGCGTGCGTGGGTGTAGCCGTCATTATATGCAGTGTTAAACGAGGAGATTGGTGTTGTTTTGTTGTTTTGTTTTGTTTTTGTGCTTTCTTAATCACAATCAAGCCTACAGGTGCACATGCCAAAGTGATTACAGCAATGCTGCCCACTAAGCCGATTCAGTTATGAATTAGCAGAAAGATGTTATCTATAAGAGAAATAATAAAGTAGTTTTAATACAGCTGCTCAAGAACTGGCAACTATATGCCTACATAGTATGATTGCAGACTTTAGCTTAAACCTCTGCTAGTGCCCATTTACTGCAGAACTATTAAAGCCATGTTTAAGTGACAGGTGTTTCGGGCTGTTTGTTCACACATAATGTGGTAATTGGATTGCATAGGCTGCCCTGAGTGATGGCACAAATCCTTTGCCTCGTAGCCCTTCACAGCTCTTTGTTTCTAACAGAAGGTTTGAATCAGAAATATGGATTTCATCAGTCCTTCAATGAGCAGCCGAAGGACCTCACGCATTACCAGCTTGCGCTCTTGTTATCTCTTTTTTTTTTTTGGCATTGTAACATGCTGTTCTGTGATTAAGCCTGTCTACGGTGGAGGCATTTATGCATATTTTGAAATGTAAGGTGTGTTTGCATATGTCCGCTTGTTTGTAAAGATGCGTATCAGATCGAGCGAAACACTTCCTGCCTGCAAAGTTTCGCCATCTGTCTATGAAATCGGACTTTGATGAATACATGTAGCCGTTGTAGAGGCCAAACTTTGAATCTGACGTTTTTTGCGGCGCTGAAAAAATAAGTAGCTGCTATTTGTTTGACTGGCAAAAATAAACAAGTAAAATCTAATTCTCACATCAGAGGCTGACCATGAAACCTTTTGTACACTTGCAGCCTGGATCTGCTAACAGCTACGTGCTCTTTAAATGACTGCAGAAGCAGTGAAAGACTGCGATAGGGATATAAAGTCTTGGATGTGGACCGGGTTTGAAGTCCGGTGTCACAGAGGGTCTTCATAATAGACAGAATCACTACAGAGTATCGAGGAAGCGTTTGACAATAGCCTGTACAAAATGAAGTAAAATGATCCAAACCATCCACTTGAGAGTAGAAACAGGCAATGTTGGGAAGCACTCATCAAAGTGCAGCAAGCTGCCCAGCTGACTTTGCCTGCTGTTGTCTGACCAGCTGACTAGCCAGCTGACAGAATGATAGGTCCTTTGTAGTGTAGCTACTGTTTTGTCTCTGAATTCTCCAGCTCTTCGCAAATTAAACTCAAATCTTTTGAAGTGAGTTGATGTGCTCATAGGCTTCTTCTCTCTCTAACTCCCCATTCTGCTCCTTCCTTCTTCTTGGTTGGCCAGCTTGTCTTTTGAATGCATTCTGCAGACTCAGGCTCCCACAGCAGGATCTAAGTACAGAGCCTCAACCTATATACAAGAGAACAGGAACACTCCCTCTGGCATCTGCAAACTTGTCAGCCACACATCCTCACAACAGCAGAAACACAACAACTATTGCTTCCTTGCAGTTTTCTCCAACCAGTCAACACATAAACCATTGTCTGTGGTTTTAATTGTGCTCCTTCAGGCTGCTGGTTAGTCACACAACAAGCCAGAGTGGCATACCTGAGGGAAGTGTATTGTGTGTTTGTTGTAGCAAGGATTGACAACCTTATACACACGTATACCCAAGCACACATACGCTTGTAGAGTGTGTATCCGAGCTCAGAGGAGCGTCCAAAAAGCCCTATAGTACCAATTATACATAGAGCTCTTTGCTCTTGAGCAAGAAGAATGGATAGAGGACGACAGGAGAGACGCCATGGAAGCAAGGACGGACAACGCTTGGTGTACAAAGTTAGGAAACTCTCATTACTGAAAGAGAAAAGGAGGAAGGTTAGTAAAGTGATTTAGAGGAAAAAGGAATGAAAAGATGTGGGTGCAAGGTAAATCAGGGAGAGAAAGGATTGTTGGAAAGAGACTGAGGGCGACTCAGAGTCTCAACATCGATTTGGATGCGGTGCCCCGAGTCAAGTCACATATCTATCTTTCTAACTTTTAACAGTTAAATGGATACAGCCCTGAGAGCCCTATAGGCAGAACGAGAGACTTCTAACGCCCGACGTTTCTTCTCCCTCCAGCGTTGTCAAAAGGCAACAAGGGCTTCCTTTAATGTGCCTTATCTGCCTGTCATGTCAGCTGCCTCCATCTCTCTTTCTCATCGGCTCTCCGTACCCTTTCATTCCTTAACCTTTTGCACGTGATCTGCAACTCCTATTTTCTGTTTAACCCGGATCCTCGCCTTCTTTTCTCTTCCTGTCTAATACTCTCCCTTCCACGTAGAATGGTAATGTTCTCAGAAATTACAGTGAGGTAAACAGAGCAGGGCGTCGAAATGAAATAACTGCTACAGGGCTGTCAGCTCTAGCGAGGGGCCCATCCGTCAGCAGGAAATGACATGTCGCACCCCCCACCGCATTTCCCCCCCCCGACCCGCCATTCTCCCTTTCTGTCACACGCACAGTTGGATTCCTCCTGTCCTCCTGGTGGCAAGGTGAAGGAATTATGCTCATCAAAGCCCCAGTGCAGCCTGGAGCCTTTCCATTAACCTTCCACAATGCTGGTCAATGGCGAGAGAGACATTCAACCATCGACACGCAGAAGAAGGAGGCTCGCTTACACGACTTGAAACACACACAGAGCCGAAAGATACATAAACGCATACACGAGTGTACAGTAATATAGTCTGCATTAAATGGAACAAACACACATAATTACTCCTAGATGGGCTACACACAGGTGCACGCCAGCGCACACACACCTCAATTACCGTTTCATTCATAGCGTGACAGCGGAGCGTGTGCAAAGGCTGACATTAAAGGAAATTAAATCTCCTTGAGGAATGGGCCAGCCCATCTCACCTCCCGTCAAAATACTCCAGTTTCCACTCCTCTCCATAACCTTCTCATCTGGGTATTTAGGGCTTTGTGATGCGGAACGTCATCAAAGAGAAAACTTAGCGAGGCGGCCGTGCGTAGACGAGGCCTCCCCGCGATAATCCCGCCCCCTGCAAACGGAGCCCTCTACTATTAGCCCACGCACACAAATTACCGCTTCACATTCTGTCCTCACTCTTTCACCGCGTGCGCTGTCTCGTGCTTATAGGAGAAAGTGCTTTCATTCAAGTGTGCGCGCACAAACTGTCTTATCATTGGCTTAGCTCAATGAGTGAGTCAGTCAGTTAACTCTTTGATCCGGACCTCCTTTCTGCATCGGAATACGAAGCCTATTTGACATAATCCTGAAAAACATCAGCTCACGTAACCAATGAAAGTCAAAGGAAGGCGCAGCTGCAAGGGTGCACACACTGAAGGGACTTAGCAAGAGAGTGACACGTGTACAGTAGATTTTTACAGACAGATTTAATTAAGCTCCACTCACTGCCAAATCCCGTGTTATACAAACTCTTGCGAGCTTTTTCTCTCACATGCTCCAAAGCACCCAAATGTGACACACTTGTAGAATAAGGAGGTGGAGTTTAGTTAGGTAATTGAGTTTCCTGGGTAAAGGAGAAAAAAGCTGTGGTCTCGGGCGCTGGCTTTCTCCCAGAGGTTTTCATCAGATCAAACATGTCCTGTCAGATAAGACAGCTAATTAATCAGGGGAGGGACCAGTCCTCTCCACTGACAGATAGAGAGATGGAGGCAAGAGACTGGTGGAGACACTTCCTTTCCTTTTCCTTAACCTCTTCCTCCATCATCAGCAGAAAGCAAAACAAAGTGAGAGAGTGTTGCCTGTAGAGTCTGTGAAGGCTCTCAAAGACAGTGTTTACGCAGCCTGCAACTGAAGTAACTCCACAACCCCCAGCTGAGAAGATGACAGACTTCTGTGCTGAAGTTGCTGTTTACAGTACTGCATGTGCGTATGAAATATGCAACTGAAAATTCACCTTTTTTTTTTTTTAACTTTTGAGGCCAAGTCAGCTGTTTTTCCAAGTAAAACCATATTAAACTAAATTTTAATGGAAATTCCAAAAGGTGGATTCTGTTCATCTGGACGTAGCATTTCCAGTGGGAGAAACGTTTCATCTTCAGTCTCAGCTGACTGCAGGTTTCCCCAACCTTATAAACAGGACATTGCACAATAACTGAAACCAGCCCACTGAATGAACAATGGGCTGGAAGGTCAGTTCCTTCATTAATATACAAATTGGCATGACCATTGATCAACAACCACTGATTAAAGCCCACTGATCAATGGCCATGAGTACCATTCACAGAGAGTTGGGGAATGGCTGGAATCACAACATTGTAAGATGGCCCCCTCCTCGATTCAGAGATGGTCTTTCCCTTTTCACTTAAATGAAAATTCTCCTAATTTTCTTTTAGTTAATATCAAGAAGTCATTTGCCCTCAGTTTTTCTTCTTCTTCTTCTTCTTGTCTTGTTGCCAGTTTTTAACATTTATGAGCCTGGACTTGGCAGATCCACACCTTAAAAAAATGTATTTATTGATTTCATTTCATACATTTTTATGTGCACGTGTCTTGGAAAATTGCTGTTGTTATTCAGAACAGATTCAGCCACCTTCCTCATTATTAGATTGTAGACCATGACACAGGTTATTACTACCTTTTTACATGATGGTGCTTAAAGCTCCTCCACTGCTCACATTATTGATCTAACCTGACAAGGGAGGCTGCTCTTACAAATCAGGAGGAAATTAATTTATAATTTATTGTATCACACATGCACATTTAAAATGAAGCATACAGGATCATCTCCAATAGATGCATATTTTTCTTTTTGTTGTCTATAAGACTTTAAAATTAACTGATATTGTTTTAACATTTCATACTCTGGTAAAGACTGGAAGTTTTACCTTTTACTGATGCAACAATAATGATGTAAATGTCATTAAAATGTTTCAGTGCATATTCTCTTATTAACTTAGACCATGCCTCTGCGTAGTAGAATTAACTCATGATGATCCCAGCGCCTGTTGAATGACAGGTTGAAAGACACAAGTGTGAAACAGATCAGACTTGGCTGTTTGCCTGATTAGATTGGACTGTTGCTACCTGCACGTTGGAAAGATGGATTGCATGTTATTCGGTTCATTTGAAAAAGTATATGCTAATTTGCCTGTAGCATATATGATTAGAGCTAAGGGCAGCACAATGTAGCTTAATGCTTAATTAAGAGAGACTGACTGACTGGTGGAAGGGAAATATAGATGGAGGCATAGTTTGGTGGCTTGCCTGGCACAGGCAGTGACTGATTGGCTGGTGGGGCTGTTTCCAGCTGCTCTACTGTAGATCTCAGCGGGCTTTCTGTTACCTCGGGCTCACCCCAGCACCAGCTGTGCTTTCATACCTAGCTTGCAGTAGCCCCTGGGCACTACACTGAAAACACTGTTGTATAATACACAGCTTTTCTTTTGCTGTTTCTCTTGATTTTTTACCTGACCACTAAAAAGAAACACCCAGAAGATGCCATTCAAGCTATTGTGAATATATCCACCATGCTACTTGTTAAATTGTCATAATACATTGACACATGCTTAGAACCAGTAGTTTGCTAATTTTTTCTATTTATTTATTGCATTTAAGTGGAATATGTGAATGTCAGTAGGGCCAGATGTCATGCGAGCTTAGCCTGGATTTGGCTGCACAGTTAGCACTATTGCAACACGTTGCATGATTCCTCACGACACAAAGCTGATGTATTATTTCATATTTTCTGCAATTGATAGTGATGCATTATTTCTCATACCATCTTCTCTTTTCCATTTCTTCTCTTTGCCGTCTGTCCAACCTCTCCCTCCTCTTCACTCCTCGAAATCTCTGGCACTGCAGCAACAAGAGCAGGACCCCACCAACCTGTACATCTCCAACCTGCCAGTGTCTATGGATGAGCAGGAGCTGGAGAATATGCTGAAGCCTCTGGGTCACGTCATCTCCACAAGGATACTTAGGGATGCCAACGGGGTCAGCAGAGGAGTCGGCTTTGCCAGGTAAACAATGTTAATGAAACAAGTGTTAAATATCCCTCCTTTCGGTCCCTACAAGTGGTATGCCAAGCTCTAAAAGCCAGATCATTTCTGTAATACAACTCTGTAGCATCTCTCTTTATGCTGCACACCTCGACTTTGTAATAGGCTTTATTTTAAAAATGCTAAGTCTCAAGAGTAAGTCGAGATAAGCCTGCTGGCACACAGTAATCAGGGTTATTTTTTAAAAGTTTACAAAGCTCCCTCCCGAGCCACAGAAGACACTATACAACTGTTGTCACAGGTTGAGGAGTGTTGCTTGTGGTGAGTAAATCTAAGTAGGATTTTTACCCACTGCTCACATTAAGATCTGCCCTAGTTCAGCTGTGCCCTGAGATGACTCATGTCTTGTTTTGGCACTAAATTAATAAAATGCATTGTATGTGTACTGGCATTCAAGCACACGCTTGTGCACTGTCTGAAATATGAACTGGTACTTATGTAGCGGTTTTCTACTGAATTTGAGCGCTATCCACTACAGGCCTCATTCACCCACATGTTTGTACAAGTGCTTTTTTTCTGTGCCTAAGCACATCATGTTCACAGGCTCACACTCACGTGATGGATGCATCAGGTGCAACTCAGGCTTCAGTATCTGGCCCGAGCATAGTTCGACATACAGGTTGGGATCAAACCACTGACTTTCTGATTAGTAGACGAGCCGCTACGTCTCCTGAGCCCTACATATGCTTTTCATTTTAGACAGTGAAAATACTAAAAAATGATTAGATCCTTCCTCTAAGCCTGTTTGTCGATCCATCTGCATATGAGTTAATGAATGCTTTCAGCTGTGCATTCTCAAAAATTAACAGATACCACCTGTCTTTGCATGTGTATTATATATAGTAATAGTATATATAGTAGAGTAACGGATGCTATTTTTCCCAAAACAAAGTCTGAATGACTGAACAGTTTGTTTCTTTTTCTACTTAGAAAAGTTTCCACTTCAGCTTGTTAATCCCCCAAAGTCATAAACCGTTCTGTCCTTGTCCTCGACAGCAGCCACCAGGCTCTCATTCCTCTCCACACATTCCTTCCCTGTTTACCCAGAGGAGGCCAATGACGGCCACAGAACCACCATCTTGCAGGGATTTTTCTTAATCACCTGCTCTGGCTGAACTCCTCTCCTATTCCCTGCTCTATTACCAGGGGTTACAGCAGGACAGACTGGCACAAACACACAAAAACACACACACACACAGTTGCGCACCAATATGAGCATCTGCAGAGTTAGACCTTTACGCAGGCGTACACACTTGTGAATATGCACGCGTGCATGCTCGTGTGCACACGCAAACACACGCTGAAAAGCAAGCTCTCACACGGAGAGACAGGTAGGCAGCCTCCTGCAGACCAACAAGCAGAGCACAGCAACAACCTGCCACAGGCCACCTGTTCAAGAAGCTCTCGGTGGGAGGAGGAAGACGCATGACAGAAAGGGAGGGTGAGAGGGAAGAAAGGAGAGAGTGAGACATGAGTGTGAAGCAATGATCAGGTAAAAACTAGCTAATTTTAGAAGTTAATATACAGAGAAAGAGAAGGTGAATGAATAGAGAAAGAATTGAGGAAACTTTTTAGAAGACTAAGAAATACTAAGATGAATTAAAATTTCCATGCGTGTGGGCGAGTGATGAGTAAAGAGAGTACAGGTCAGGGAAAAGGGTAAAAAAAAAATCCAACTAAAGCAAAAACAAACAAACAAAAACCAACACAATTGAATGTTTTTTTTTATGAATTGGAGAACTCCCATTAGCTGTGTCGACAGACATACAGACAGCTGCTGAGGGCTGGGCTGTGTGGGGCATTAGAGAGAGTAAACTGAGCTAAGTGTTTGTGGGCCGATCCATTACTGTTATCAGAGCCCATTACTCCAGCCCCAGCACTAATCATTGCAGACAGCAGCACCTGATGCCATTAACCAGCAGCGCACACAGAAAATCCAGCCCGCTTCACTGTCTACCTGGCTGACTCTCTGACTGACTGGTTACCCCAAAAGCCTGACTGACCAGCAGACAGTGAGTCTGACTGGTTTGCTTCCCTGTGAGTGTCTAACAGCCTGTCCGCCATATGCACTTCATGTCTACTTACATCCTTTCCGTTTACCTTCCTGCTGTGCTGCTGGAGAGAAAGAAGGAAAGATGTTATTGTGTGTAGGAAGGCTAAAAAGTGCAATGAAATACAAAGAGAAGCTTTGCTTCGACATTCAGTCAGAGAATCGCTAAATAAACGGTGAAGAAGGGGGATGCATCCAGCTGCTATTGTAAGCCTGCCTCTTTTAAAATGGACAACAAAAGCATCCCAGCAAACAACCTCAAAACGGCTTGTGCTTTGATAATGGAGTCCACACCACAAAAGTCATTATTTCATAAGCACTACAAGGTTGTTAAGCTTGAGCGAAAGAGAGTAAAAGCGATAAAGAGGTTAGCTGTGCTTCAGGCAGATCCTCTCCGTGTCACTAGGCTGCCTCCTAAAGTGAGAGCATTATGAGGCAGTAATTGCCGTGTTCGCAGGACTGTGCTGAGATTCAGTGTTTGGTGTGGATTAGCAGCATATTGCCAGCGTATGTTGTAAACATAAACACTCGATGTATGCAGTTCCCGGTACATTCACTTCAGCTTTCTGATGTGGCACCTATATCAAAAAATCTATAGCATATAAAGAGAGTTAAATAAACAATGAATCAGAACAATGATTTCTTATAAAATTAATAAATTAATTAACCAGCTGGCTGCTGGTTTGCTTCTTTTGAGTGAAAATGTGCTGTGTATAATTTAATATATCTTTTTGAATATTATTTTATAAATTAAAGTCATTTTTAGAAACTCGTTGTTATGTTTTGCAGTTAGCTGAGTTGCATTGGTCGGTTCATATCGGCCTTTCACTAACACGTGGAACAGAAGGAAAAGAGTGAGGGCCGGGGTCAGTGAGAGATTGATGATGCCAGGAAGTGTGAAAGATTATATATTCTAAAAAGAGGAGTAGGGAGGAGAAAAGGGGAGAAAGATTTTGATATGGATAGGGCATAATGTTGAAAGAAAAGGATGGACACAGTGGGAAGGAAAGGAGGGCACAGAAAGTGAGAGAGATGGGCCGGGAGAGAGGAAGGATAACGGTGAAAGATGGAGGAAATAACCAAGGTTGAAAGACGGGGAAGAATGAGAGAGACGTCAAAAAGAAAAGGTGTAGACGGGCTGGGAGTAAGATGGATGAGATGGAGAGCGCGATAAAGAAGCTATGGTAAAAAAAAAAAAAAAAGAAAAAGAAAGAAAGATGAAGGTAGCGATAGCAGAAGGATGGGAGACAGAGGACAGGGAAGGGGGAGGCTGACAGGATGATATGAGTATTTTAGGAGGTGAGGGAGAATAAAGCATGAAAATCTGGAAGGCAATGAATTCTGCACATTCCAAGAGCATATTACCATAAAGACATGGCATTCAGTCAAGCCTGCATTTAAAAACTCTCTCATTTTAATATGTCTTCTTTGTGTCTATAAGGGAATCTGCAATATATGCACAACACGGATCGTGCAAATTCATGCGAAAGGATATTTGCTTTTTAATATGTTACTGTCTTAACACAATTGAATTTTTCAGAGAAATCCATTGCACATTGAAAAAGAAAATCCTAGCATTTTACTCATGTAGGCTGTAATATGGAAGGTGTTTAAAAATTCTTGTAGCACAGACCGTTAAGCTGCAAGTTAAAGGAATATTTTGATATTATTTGCTTTTACATCAACTTAGATGAGAAAACTGACAATTAAGTTACATCTTTGGATTTATGGTCTTTCTGTACTGACTGAAACCCTGTATCCCTTATACCTTTTCAATGTCAGATAGGGTGTGTGCGTGTGTGTGCGTTGTTGATCATTTGCTGTAACTTTCCAAAAGCAGCCAGCCAACACTCACGCCCACCTCATGCCATGAGCGGCCAGCTGTGTGGAGGTGAAAGAGGAGACAGCCATTGTAATTGTCTTTCAAACTTTTGTTGTTGTTGCGTGTCCACCTGTGGAGCTTTTGATTTGTAACACTGAACGCAACACAGCGAATGCCTGAAGTGTGTGGCCCTTCTCTATGATAGCCTTGCTCCTGGTTTGGCCACACACTTTTGATTCCCAGTGTGGTCTGAAGAAGCAAGTCTGAAGAAGGTCTTCCAGCCCTTAGCTTAGCTTTACAGATAAGGCTTGCTCTCAAGCAGAAGATCATTTCTTTAATATGCCAAAGTGAGAGTACAAATTGTTTTAATTTACTGGTGTTCAACTAGTAAAATTTATTAGCCTAGGGCAATAATTCCCTGTAGTTGTCACTGTGAGGCAACTAGTCTAGAATTCATGAATACAGTGCTCTCAGCCAATAATAAGTCACATTTACTAGGAAACACCCACCAAGAATTCTGATTAGTTTTTTCCGAAATGCAAAATTGCATAGAAAATATGAATGTGCATGTGTGTATATTGGTTACATCTCCTGTTATATTTCAAATCTTTGGAGCTTAAGTTGCTCAAATTTCCTTTAGGGTTTTTTGTTTATTGTTGCAGGACAGAAAAAGGATAGAAGAGTATGTGTGTGTGTGTGTGTGTGTCAATGTCAACAACAACAACACTCATATGCATTTGAAATGTCTGTGTTTTGATGTTATGTGTGTATGACATTAGTGTGTGTAGGCTTGTGATGTGAAAATCAGAGCCCCCCTGCTGGCCAGCTGCTTGGCCTGTATATACTCTTTGATCCTTTGGCTGGAAAAGTGGAGACGAGTCAGTCAACTTCCTGTGTTCTCTCTCGTCTTCACGCTGGAATTCAGCCTTTTATAAGCATGTAATTTCTACCTTCCCGTACCATCTCATCTTTCATGCCTTTCACCTACTCTACAAAACTTTCTATCCTTTGTCTTTTCCGTTATGCACAGAAAAGGACTGCATAAACACCTCTTTGCCTGAAAGCCCTGAATTTCATTATGAACCTCTGACTCATGTAACCAGTGACTTGATACAGCAGATCGGCTCTCGATAGTCTCACTGCACTATTAGTATGAAAAGACTGACGCTACACAGCCAGCAGGACAGAGTTTAGTGGGTGATGCAGGAATGTCTTAAAGACATAAAGACCTGGATGGCCGCTAACTTTCTGCTTCTTAATTCAGATAAAACTGAGGTTATTGTACTCAGCCCTGAGAATCTTAGAAATATGGTATCTAACCAGATTCTTACTCTGGATGGCATTACCTTGGCCTCCAGTAACACTGTGAGGAACCTTGGAGTCATTTTTGACCAGGACATGTCCTTCAATGCACATATTAAACAAATATGTAAGACTGCTTTCTTCCATTTGCGCAACATCTCTAAAATTAGAAATATCCTGTCTCAGAGTGATGCTGAAAATCTAGTTCATGCCTTCATTACTTCCAGGCTGGACTACTGTAATTCTTTATTATCAGGATGTCCTAAAAACTCACTGAAAAGTCTTCAGCTAATCCAAAATGCTGCAGCAAGAGTACTGACAGGGACTAGAAAGAGAGAGCATATTTCTCCTGTATTGGCTTCCCTTCATTGGCTTCCTGTTAAATCCAGAATTGAATTCAAAATCCTGCTCCTCACATACAAGGTCTTAAATAATCAGGCCCCATCTTATCTTAATGACCTTGTGGTACCATATCACCCTATTAGAGCACTTCGCTCTCGCTCTGCAGGCCTACTTGTTGTTCCTAGAGTATTTAAAAGTAGAATGGGAGGCAGAGCCTTCAGTTTTCAGGCCCCTCTTCTGTGGAACCAGCTTCCAGTTTGGATTCGGGAGACAGACACTATCTCTACTTTCAAGATTAGGCTTAAAACTTTCCTTTTTCTAAAGCATATAGTTAGGGCTGGACCAGGTGACCCTGAATCCTCCCTTAGTTATGCTGCAATAGACGTAGGCTGCGGGGATTCCCATGATGCATTGAGTTTTTCCTTTCCAGCCACTCACTGTGTGTTAATAGACCTCTCTGCATCGAATCATATCTGTTATTAATCTCTGTCTCTCTTCCACAGCATGTCTTTCATCCTGTTTTCCTTCTTCACCCCAACCGGTCGCAGCAGATGGCCGCCCCTCCCTGAGCCTGGTTCTGCCGGAGGTTTCTTCCTGTTAAAAGGGAGTTTTTCCTTCCCACTGTCGCCAAAGTGCTTGCTCATAGGGGGTCATATGATATGATTGTTGGGGTTTTCTCTGTATTTATTATTGTGCGATCTATTGTACAATATAAAGCGCCTTGAGGCGACTTTTGTTGTGATTTGGCGCTATATAAATAAAATTGAATTGAATTGAATTGAATTGATGCTTTATGGTTGTAAATGTGTCATCAGTGACACTATTTACCCTGCCATCCTCTGTGTGGCAGGGGTTACAGTCAAAATGGAAATGATGTTGAGTTGTCAAACAAAAAAAGATGTAAACAGCTGCAGCACTGCTCTCTGTTGGCCGAGGTGACGCTCGCCTCCATGTATTATGGTTTACCAGCAATGCGTTTCTCATTTTGTTGTCAATTAGTGGCTCAATTTTCATTCGGTTTTGTGTCATAAAGAAAAGTTCATTTTACCAAAATACAAACTCCACTTACATCTCCCACATTCTGTAAGACTTTTAGGGCATATGATAAATGGAAGGTTTTTAATGGCTCCAGAGTTTTATGCTTTTAAACTTCTGCTACAAACAGATTGTTAAATTGAACCCTACATGCCGCATGTCGTTGCAGGATGGAGTCTACAGAGAAATGTGAAGTAGTGATACAGCACTTCAATGGAAAATACCTGAAAACCCCACCAGGCATTCCAGGTGAGTCTCACCTCCTTTGCTTTACATTACTCTCACATCACCTCTTCCCTTTCTTTTTTTTGGGTGGGGGAGGGACCATTTTGCAATAAGGAACTGCCTTTCTAATTCACTTATGGTAATTCCTCATCTTAGATCTGCCGGACAGCTTGATAGATTGCGTACACTGCTGTTTCTGACATCTGAAGCTAACTGTCGTGGTTCTGGCTCAATAGCTGATGGTTCTATAGGTCTCTTCCTCGCTCGCTCTCTCTCGTCTTCACTCCGTGTCACCGTCTCTCTCCCTGGTGGTGCTCAGGCTGCAGGCTGGAACTTCTCGGGCAAGAGAAAACCCTCTTAATATTCACACTCATGCCTCTGTGCTGTTCTTCGCAATCTACTTAAGAGCTTGCACTTTCCCCTCGTTCCTCTTCTGCTCCTGCTCTCTCTGTTGCGGTGTCCTCTCGCCTTCCTATCGCTCTCTTTTCTGCAGTCACCCTAGACAGTGGCCAAGGAGAAAGCAGACAGGGAAACATGGGTGAAAGAAAGAATAGCACAAAATGGAGACAGATGTAGAGACGAGATTGTACCTCGCCATGTATCGGTGCTGAAAGAGGCATCACAGTTCCACAAGTAAGCAGGCAAGGCATTGGAAAAAGGAGCAAGTCTCCAGGGGAGTGAGAGTATCAAGAGGTGGCAGTGGAAGAAAAGTGAGTTGGAAGGGAGTAAAGATATGGGGGAAAAAAGTGTCAGAGGGAAAGGCCAGGATGAAGAAAAAATGCTGCTTAAGCACTTTTGGGGCCAGGTGCTGCAGCAGAGTCTCCCGTGTATCCCAGCAGGACACGAGGGCCAGACGGGGTGATACCCGAGGAGATCTCCTTCACCACTGTGGCAGCTATATTAACACTCACACCTCCAACCAGCAGCATAGAAACAGACCCATAAATCGCTCTCCTCTATCCAGTAATATCTCAGAAAGACTGGATTTAGAATCTCCGTATGTGCTCAGTCACTGCATAGCCAGCAGCCATTAAAGGCAAGGTGAGTGGTTATATTGAAGTTGAGCCGTAATAGGAAACCTTTAAAGCCGTAATATCAGGCTGACCTTCCCCTTTAAGGGTCTATCTCCCTGCCGCTCAGGCTTTATTATTGTTAATGGATTGTTCAGGCTTGTGCCAAGCATGGAGATTTACCGCCCTGATCGAGGAAATCCTTCTGTGGAATTAAGAATGGTTACGTTTACAAGGTCTGCTCTGGTTCAGCGCTGCTATGGTCCCTGCTAAAAGGTCTATGAAAGCTTCTCTTTCCTTTTTTACACCTGAACTTTTATTGTTCTTCGAGTTGTTGCCATTTGTGATATGTGGTGATACAGTACTTCCAAAGGCTGCTTTTGGTTTATTAGCTTGGGCTTTAGTTTTGTAGTTTTTGTCACAAGCTCGATATATTCACCTGAATTCACCGGGAATTTGGGAATCTGATGAAATGGTACCACGCAACCTGAAGGGAACAAGTCGACAAACAGTCAGAGAAGCTATGCATCCAGATTATAGCAACCAAAACTTGAGTAAGCAAGTCAGAATTGTTAGTCACGTTCCTCTTTGGATGTGACAATTGTGTAAAAGGGGATCAGGTCAAATACTTGACCTTGTCGGACTTCTTTTAAAAAAATTATAACTTCCTTCCAAATACCAGAGTAAGTAACACTGATATTGTAGATGCACAAAACCTGTAAGGTAGCAGCTGGATTTTCAAGTTTGATGTGCTGGTATGCTGCAGATGCTCTCAGATGTTCTAGTGATGAATAATGATAGAGTAATGCTCCCTGTGACATTTGATACTTTTTCCATAGTTTTCAGTTCACATGAGGGTGGGGTGGAGATGAAGCTGTTCTTTTTCCCTCTATGATATAGTCCATGTTGACTTGCTGTCTCCTAAATGGAGATTTCTGGACATTTTGCTGTTATCAAACTCAGATGTTCCTTTGCAGAGGGCCCTAGGGCTGTTTCTGTTTCTCACAGAGGGAGAACGAACAGCCCTTTAGTAGAAGTGTATTTGTGTGTGTTGGGTTGCCTGAAAGTGCACATGTTATGCGTTTGCACTGCATTTGTATTGGTCTCAAATTTATGCGTGTTCACATTCATGCACGTGTATTTAAATTTCTGCATTTCCAAATGGGTGCACATACATACCATGTGCTGACAGTCTCTGTGTGTGGGTGCCTGCATGCATCCGTGCGTGTGTGTGTGCGTGTGTATGTGTGTGTGTCATTTTGGTGGTATTTCCCCAGAGCCCTTTGCTATGCAGGGCAGCTTCTTCATCCATCCTACTTTGACAGCTCAGCAGCACCCCCCGGGGGGCTCCCACCACACGCAGCACAGGCGGAGTGTGTGTGTGTGTGTGTGTGTGCGTGCATGTGCGTGCATGAGTATGCTTATGTGACAGCCATGACTGTTACACTGTGTGAGCCTTGACACACGCACAAACCACATAAGCACAAATATGGCCATGCACCGCTGACTTTGACCTCAGTGGAATGTCAACATCCATATAATGCTAATGAGAAACTTCTTTTTTCTTTCTCTTACCACCATTTATTGTTTAAAACATTCTCTCAAGCATACACAACACATTTAGGGTAGCACTCCCAACACACATACATGTATGCACGTGCACATTTCTCAATCATCAGGCTTACTCCCTCAATCCTCTCCAGCCGATATCTGACAAGCCTCTGCATTTCCGGCTTAGCCACTCAATCACACTGTGTCAAGAGATGTGGCCGTGTGTGTGTGTGTGTGTAAGAGGGTGATAGTATGCGTGCATATGTGCAATTGTGGATTGTAATAGCTGCCTACCTCCACCCAGGTGTGTCCAGTGCCAATACAAAAAGGATAATATTGAGTTGTAACCTTGCTGTCCCATACCAGGAAGTAAATATCTCGATGTCAGGTGCCAGGTCATCTGGTAAATTCAACTGAGCATGGGAAAACAAACCAAAAGGAAGTCCCCATGTTGGCAGGAAGTTAACCGTGAGTTGCTGATAACGGACCAACGCAGAGAGGAGGAGTTGTGGAGATGCTAACAGATGGCAGCTAATAGCGCCATAGACTGAGTCCATACACTTCCTGCTTAAATTTTAATGTAATAACATCTGACTTCCTTGTGATTACATGAGATATTGAGTTGATCTACAGTGTGAAAATATGATAGCAGATGGCAACTAATGATACTTAACAGCTTCCCTTTTCTTCCCATTAGGTTTTCTAATGAAATTCTATGTAATTTTCTATGAGATCCAACTACATGCGCTACATAGATACACAAATGAACTCGTTTTTTGATCCTTGGTAATGCCATCCTCCCTGAATGCTCATTTTGATCAGAGATGATTTAGAAGTGCGTTAAACAAGAGCTAGTGCTTTATTTCTGTCTGCAGTAAATGTCAATTGCGAGAAGACGTGTTGCATTTTGAGAACTTGAAGCGAATATTCGTGTGTGTTCCAGCAAGTTCTACAGAAATGCGTACCACAGTACTCGCATATAGATGCAACTAATCAGCAGTCCAGGTCAGGTTTGTTTGGTGAGGCCTGGTTGATATGAGAGGTGCATAGCAGTCGTCCAACAAACCAGTCACCGAGGCCTGCTCTAGCCGCTCTGCTCTGCCCACGTCTGATTGTGATTCAGAGAGAGGGACATGATCGATAGCCCTGATGGAGCACCACAGCTGTTTAGCTATTCTGTGCAATGCGGCAGCCGCTCTCCCTGTCGCTGTGGTCGGCGGTGAGCGTGCATACTGTATACGCGCACACAAATATAAACTCATACACGACGCATGCACAGAGCTGAAGAACACGTCCTTTACGCCCAAAATATACATACAGTGTGTCGTTTCAAATATTGACACGCGTACATTCTCGGATGCTTCCAGCTGATGCTGCACATATAAATGAACATGTGATTTCTGGCTGCACGCAGAAATCGATGGATTAAATCATGCGAGCACGATCTCCTCCTTTTCTGAGAAATGGTCAACTTTTTAGTTGGAGGTGAGAATAAAGAGTTATCCTTGTTTTTAGTGGATGTGGATTTACTCAATAAACAAAATAAATGGAATTTATGAAATGTGACTACAGCTATAAACTATACTGAAGTGAGCCCAACAGGGACGCATTATGATTTACACTGCAACCCTGAGCACTGGGAAAGTCAAAGGAAGCGCAGATAAAAAGTGATTTAATCCGCTGGCTCCACTGAGCCTCGCTGATTAAAGCCCTTCGTCCCACAATGCATTAAACAGCTTAGAGATGACACCCTATGGTAAATGTAATTCAGACCAGAGATACATTAGCAATTGTTTGTTTTTTGGCAGGTGAGTAATCACGTGTACATACCTTACTGTGTGGCGGCAATGGCAGAAAGAAAATTGATAACCTGCTCCACTGAATTGTGTCTCTTTGTGTTTTTTAACTTAATTTCAGAGTCAGCAATCAAACCATAGTTAAATAAGCAATGAGGTTACGTGCAAGTAGTGTTGAGCATCAGAAAAGGGCAGCGCCAGACTTTGATGAATCTAACATTCGCTTGGACGTCTAACTGTGCAAACAGAGATTCAGCCCAGACTGAATGTGCAGTAACACTGCAGCTTCTTCCTTTTCACTTCCGCTGGTACCGCTCGCTCCGTTGTCCTTCTGCCAATATGGCAACAGAGCTGCAAGTCGGCTCCAATATTGTCCAATGGATGCTGGATAAATAATGAAAACCACATCAGGAAGCAGCCACAGTGGCCTTGGGAGATGGAACCAAGCGGAAACATGCAATATGTACAAGCTTTTTTCTTTTCTTTTTTCTTTTCCTTTCTTTTTTTAACAGAACGCTGGCATTTTTCTCTCTCTCTCTGTTTTCGCAATTTCCACTAGTCTCTGTCTTTCTCTGTCCAAACTCTCACTTTGCCTCACTTACTCTGTCAGTCACAGTACTCTGTTATACAGAAGAGGTTAATTTAGGCCTACAGTAAAAGCCATATTCTTCAAGGACACTTGTGGCGAGTGCCAGTGCTTTCCCCACCCTCGAAAACGGTTATTGTTGTGTCTTTCAGAATACTGATCAGATAACCAGTTTGATAATTTGTCTGTTCTGCCACACATCTAAATAACACCCACGCTTTTATAGAAACACCACATCTGTCAGGATAACACCAGACAGAATATACAGGGTGCACTCTTTGCCAACCACCTGTTAAATAAAATATAGTAAAGACAGGCCAAAAAAGTGCTGCGCCACCAACACTTTCCATCATTATGTGCGGATCACAAGGCCTGTGCAGCTGAGGTTGGGGGAATTGTTGCTGGGGGTGTGTTGGGGAGGGGGCAGTTGCAGCGAAATAAAAATTCCTCCCTGTTGGCATCCTCACCAAGGCAACAGTGCCAAGATAGCAGAGACAGCCCACGGTATTAAAACATCCCTCACTGAATTAAGGCAAGTCCCAAATCACTTGGTAAGTCACAAAAAGCCCTTCTGAAACTGTCAGTCATACTTGAGTAATCTATGTTAATTTCTGCCATCCCTCCCACATTCCCCTGGCTAATAACTGGCCTGTCGGCAGGCCTCATCTCTCTCTCCCCTATGGCGTGTAGATTTAACGTGCAGCCAAGTAGGTTGGCGACTTGGCTGTCAGGACGTCTCAGACATGGCTGCCTTTCCAAGTACGAGAGAGCACGCGTTTCCCATGATGCATCTGCGACTCATGTGTAGTTTGTGTTCTGTGAATTTTTTTGTAGCTGTTGTTGTCCTTCCTCGTTTTTTCCACAGAAACAAAAAGGTCAAATCCATTATGTATTGATGATTCATTTACCGCTTCTGCTGTCACTCAGTGAGAGCCAGCCATAGTTCTGTCTCTGTATGTGATCCTCAATGGCAATCAGACAGCTTTTCAATATACTCCGCCACAGATAATAAGTGGCCACAAAACCTCAGTGCTTTCCTCGGGATATTGCATCATAATGAAATCTGTCCTCTTAGCATGAACCTTCCACCTCTGACTTCACCCTCCTCCCATTAGAGGCGGGACACACAGGAAGTTATTATTGGCATGCCCAGTAAATCAGACAGCTTCCTGAAAAAAGGATCAATTTCCCCCGATGCACTTTCTCATTATAACCTTATCTCGCCTACAGACAATAATCTGGATTTGTCACGCTTTGTTTGTTTTGCCACTGAACTGTATCATTCATGAGCAAAGCCAGCGGTTAGCAGACAGGAGGAGGAGAGCGGAGCTGCTCCGAGTGGATCTGTCACTGAAATATAAAGTATTCACCTGCTGCTGTTCCCTTCCACTGAAAATGATATAAGCCCTTTGATTGGCTTCAAAGTTTGTTTAGGCAGAGAGGAGGTAGCTCCGACTCCTGGAGGGGTTCAGGCAGGAACGATTGACTTTGCTCTCCACTCAACCACATCTAATGTGGAGGGAGACAAAATGAAGGAGAGTTACCACGAGGAGAAACCCCCCACCCCCCAACCCGACAATGGAGAGTAATAGAGAGAAATATAGCAGGAGCACAATGGAAAGGAATAGATTAGGAGCTTTGGAAATGTGACAGGAATAAGCGAAGAAGATAAAAGAGAACAGATGGGGAAGGGCAGAGGGGGAAGAAAGTGATGGGTGGTGCATGAAGCAGAAGAGAAAGGAATGAGAGTTGGATCAACCTGTGCTTTTTGGAAGGTTAAATTTGAGTAAAGTTTAGGCTGCTGCATCTCCAGCAGACGAGATGAAAGGATGACATTGACTGTACGACCGCTTCCTGAGCTTGACCGCCGCGACCCTGGCCCAGCTGTCCGCGATGTTGATCCCCTTCTATTTTCCTCCCTCTCACCCCGCTCACACCTCTCCTTGCACTTTTTGTTGCCCTTGCTTCTATACTCTCTCTCATGGCTCCCTCCCTCTCTTATCTGCCCTGCCGCCACTGTCTTTCATCCCTCGCTCTCCCTCTGCACGTACACCCATCCTTTCAGCCTGCTGTTCTTCGCACACTCCTGCTCAGACGTCCCTAATGCTCATCTATGTTACCAGATACAGCTGAGTGGACACAATATTAATGCAGGAAAACTAAGCACCTGAGGCTTCTTTTATTTATAAAGAGCATTTTTCCTCTATTCTCTGGTCGACATGTGTTCAGTCTGTCCATTGATGTGCTTGCCTCTCTGTTGTGCTGTGGATTCACTGTGTGGGCAGCTGGCAGTTGTGTCAGAAGTTTGGAGGTTCTGCAGGTTAAACATCAAAGTGGAGTAACAACAAGGTCGAAAGCTGTTGCGAACATGGCTGAGAATACCGTCTCTAGCATGTAACCTCATTACAAAATAAGCAGGGGAAGGCCGTGCTGGCGATGTGGTGCTTAAAATGGAAACATCTCGGGCTTTCTTTGAAGCCTAATCAAATTTTCAAGCCTTTAAGCGTATCAGATTTGGTAATGAGAAAGTGTAAGCATACGAGCAGACAGAGATGTTGATAATGACAATTGTAGCTGCTAAAAATTAAAGCAAGGCGGCAAAACTTTTATTGTTAATGGCGCATTTCGTCCCAGGTGGGAGCACAACGTGGTGCACGAAGCACGAGCTATCACAGGAGAGGCAGTCATAAAATTATAAAGTTAATATAAAACTGAAATAAAAGCAACCTGAAACCTGATTAACGTAACTGTGTGTGTTTAAACAATTAAAGTGAGTGTGAACAGCAACTAAATAATAAAAAAAATGTCAAAAACATAAACCCACAGGATGGAGTGAAATAATCACACATTAAATTTGAAACAATAAACGAGGAAGAAATAAAATAGATACATTCATCCGTAATTTTTCTTTTGTTTATCCAAATCATGGTCATACGAGGCACTGGAGCTTATCCCAGCTGTCACAGGCCAGGGATAGATGTGGGCGCCATCTCTGGACAGGTCACAAGTTTGTCACAGTCCCAGTAGTTTACACTGTGACCTCACAGTAAGAAGCTTCTAGCCCCGGATCGCTAAGACCTTTCTCTGTGCTCGTCTCCCTGTGCAGGTTTTCATGGTTCAAAGACGTAGATTTTAAATTAATAGGCCATTCTAAGTTATGAATCTAAGTGTTAATGATTCTCTTTCTCTCTATGTGTTATCCCTACAGTATCGTAATGACCTGTCCAGTGTGTTACTTGCTTTTTGCTCCATGACTGGTAGGATTGATAGTCGGATATTTCAAGCCAACAGCAGACCATTAATAAAATCATCAGCATGACTATGCCAGAGAAAAGTTGTACATTAAAATAAACCAGGGGGCAGTTTTGGTGGAGAAATGTTGCTTTTAGCAACATCAGGTAGCTCAGCTCTTAAAATTTATCATGATAGTAATCAATTTATAGCAAGGTAAACTGTAGAAATACAACATTTGTGTGAAAAAAGTAAAGCCTATGTGATTGGCCAGATTGCATTGCATTGCTGCAGGATTTGAGCCAGGTTCCCTCTACACGACTGATAGGTTATCAGACTGGCTGCATTCAAGTCAGAGAGCTGCTCTTTTAAGTGGTTTGGGCTTAATCTTAAGTCATCCCCCTCTGTGGGTTTCCAATTTCAAGTACGGGTGAAGTGCAGCAAACTCAATGCAAATGCATTGCTTTGTAGGTTGCTAAAATTACTAAAGGCTTCAACCAAGAACAGTGGTCATGTCAATGTATTATTAAACAAAGTTCTTTGATTTTTTTTCTGTTACTTAGGAATGTGCAATGGAACACAGTTGGGAGACCGAGTAGTGGTTGAAACTATTTCTTATTTGTTTATTCTCTAAATGTTATTCTGGCAAGCTCTGAAATCAGACTGTTACTGCCGTAAGAAAAAGCCTCTATCTTTTTTCTTCTTTTTTTTCTGCTCCCTAACCCAAACTGAGATCTCCACCACTTTAGGAAGATGGTGCTGTGATGTGCACATTATATTCAAGGATCCCTAGATTCTTGGTTTTAGCCATCAGTCAACTTAATCTAATGCAGGACCTGAGGCAACGTATTTCTTTTGCAAAGAATAATATTCAGCCTCTCAGCAGATACAGTAGGTCACTGAGCTCATAGCCTTCCGGCCAGCTTGCCCGTCCTCCAGAATGAAGATTAAGTTTGCTGAGGAGGATAATCATGCTCTAAGGTCTCTGTGGTATGCAAGCAATTCAGCAGGCTTGCTTTCTTTGGTTCTCTTGTCATCTACTCTCCATCTCCTGCACCTGTCTTTATGAAAGAGCAGACTATCACGGTGAAGTATCACAACACAAGGCCGATGGTTTACAACTTTCCTTTTTTCCTTTAAGGGACATTTGAAAATGGATACAGATAGTGACGTACAGCCGGGTCATCTGGATGCCCAGAATTGACTGATTTTTATCCTGTGTGTGCTTGCGTCAGGGAAGCAGGAAAAAAAAGAAGCAGCAGGCATCAGTTACACCACGTCAGTGTCACCGTCCCAGGACACAGAGGGCAGTGAGATAAATCTAGCTGCTGCCCCCAAAATAGAGCACGGGCCTCCATTAGAACAGGACGCAGACTGTGTGGGAACAGGCAGAGGTCACTGTGGTCAGCAGAGTTATTTCTGTTGTGCCACCGGACCTCTAGGAGTGGACGCCCATTCATTCATCCGATTGCCTGCCAGCAGGTTAGGGGACACACGCAGAGACACACACACATTAAAAAAATGCACCCTACATGCTCTACCAGTGGACCATCAGCAGGAGTGGGACATGTTGTATTTGGTGAAATTTACTGTGAAGGTGTCTGAGTTACCACTTTTTTTTTTTGTCACCCGGGGATATTTGTGTCTTTTCCTTCCTATATGAGTGTATTTATACGTGAGCTGCCTGTTGGTGTTTGAGCTGAAGGACGATGGAAACACACCTGGTTCCCAGTGACCTCATGTCTCAGACACAGTGTCTCTCTGTCTGTCTCTGCTTCCCTTGCTGGAAGCGCAACACATCTTGGCCATGCTATTGGATCGCACTAGCAGTTTAATTCTGCTGCTTTTCAGCCCATATAGGTGATTTACGTTAGCTCACAGACATGAATGCTCACTTTTTGCCACCGACACAGACAACGCACAAAAGGAAAGTGGATGAAAATGCCAGCAGAATGATTTCTTACAGTTTCTTTTTCCTTCCTTTGTTCTTTCCTCTGCCTTCCTCTCGCACGTCCACACACGCACACTCACAAATACACACACATCAATAGTCCATTAGGAGTGTGTTGCTTTCATTACCTCCAGCTTGGCCCTGAGACAGCCTTCAGAGTGGAGTACAGCAGAGCGGAGCTGGCCAGGATTGCAGTATATATATAGAGAGAGAAGTCTGGTAATTGCTAGCTCTCTGTTCTCTCTATCCTGTGCGTCAGGTGGAAAGTATGAATCTGTGGTATCTGGGGACCACCCTGCTGCGCCGCGCCGCATCTCGCTACAACTGTCTGTGCCCCCACCGGGCACAAGTAATAGAGGGAAAACAGTGAGCTTAAAGGCCTCAGAGAGTCCAACAACTGCCACTCTAACAATACACACTGCCATGGGAATAAAAATCATGCAGCCCACAGTAACAGTGGAAATGATATACCCTGCCTACAAATCTCACTTTTTATGTCGTGCTTGTTGCACAGCAGTAAGTACTGTAAGTGGTGTTTTTTTGCTTCTTTCTTGAAGAGGAATGTTTTGTTTGTTTTGTTTCACCTGCCAGGAGGCACGAGAAAGAGTCTGATAGCAAAACGTTTAAGAGGGGCGAAAACATTCAAAGTTTGCTGTAAAAGTTCAAGAAAAAGTTACCTCCCACATAAATGTGTAGCGCTATAATATTGAATAAATATAACAAAACTGTTATTGGAAAATTATTTGCCAGCCGCCATAAGGCCGACTTTCTTTCATTACTTTCGGTAATGATTTGTTTTTTGCTTGCAACACTGCGGAGAATGAAATACACTGACCTGGACTTTAAGCTATGACTGGTCATATTGTTAGTCGCCTTAAATCTCTTTGAGGAGACGTTCGATAAAGCTAGGCAAGGTCGCTGATCTGCTCTCTCTTGCCATTTTCTGTCTAAAATAACAATTTATTCACAGGCTCCTCCATGTGTTTGAAATCAGTGGGCTGGTGTGTCATAAATCTGCTATATTATCTTTTTGATCTGAGTTATTTTGTAATTTCGTATTTGGAAATTCCTGTATTAGGAGGGAGCAGTAATTGTTCCTTCATCTCCCAAGGAATTTAAATGAAATATGCCCTTGATGGCTGATATTCATCTTTGGAGACAATCTTCCTTCTGTAATCGGGAAGTAGTGCTGAATCCTGGCTAGCAACAGTTCTTACAGGAGTCAGGTGCAGCCAGTCGGTACTAGATGTATTTATACCACTGTAAATGGTTTAGATTAGGTTTCTGCCTTAATTGTGCATTCGGGAGATGGTACACATGGCATCTACTACTACTGTCAGTTTCTCAGGACAGTTGCCTGTTCTGTTTATACATTGGAGCAAACGGACATTGAGTCTGTACGAGGGAGCTGGTAGGGTTAGGGCAGTTTAATGTTCGATCCCACTGAGTAGGGCATTTGTGTCCGCGCATACAGCTTTACTGGAAAATGTTGGAAAAGTTTAAGAGGGCTGCAGTGCGTGTGTGAAAGTGGCTACAGTCTCAACTGTGCAACTGCACAGTTCAGATTGGTTCATAGACCCCCCTATATGTGGTCTCTAGCTGTAGCCATTACTCTGGGGGTAGAGACGCCACATGAGGAAATTTCCATTATCCATTAGGTAATATTCCGATTGGCTGGAAGTGAATGCAGCCAATTGGAGTAGGTGGTCATGAATAATGCAAGTTTTACATAAATTGCCTCTGAAACTGCCTGTTGGAGGAAAGATGGGGACCTTGGCTGCAAGGAAAGATGGATTTAGAGAAATCTAAACAATTTTTGGTGAATAAAATGTCACAGGTATGTTTAAAATGGACAAATATGGTTGTATAAAAATAAATCAAACAAAGCCATTCCATTATGTGCTACTCAGGTCATTTGTCAAAGAAAATGTATTACTCCACAAAAGGCATCATTGCTTTCAGGCAAAATAAACAAAGAAAACCTATTATCCTTATGTCATTGTTAATCATACCTACAGTATCGAGTGTATAAAAGTATTTTTCAATATCGGTCTTTTACCAGCTCTTAATATTTGTTGAGATGTTGCTGCAGCAGTCTTCTAGATGGTAGTGATGTGGCTATGATAATGCTGCCACATTCGCCGGGCCCCATCATGATCCTCTTACACATAGACGCGCGTTTTTATCAATTACCTCGAGCTAGTCATATTTCTCTCTTAGCCCTAGACATAATCTTGCTACAGATGCATCCAGATCAATTTTTCAGGATGTCTTATTTGTGGAGCGTACAGCGGGCTTTGCGTAGCGGGCGGGTGGGGGTGTGCAGTCAGGGTGTATCCAATTTCAGGCAGCAAAGCAAATGGCCTTGGAGATCAAGGATTATACAGCAGATTTCTAAGTCGAGCTAATATTGATTTGCTGTGCCCCTAGTGAACTCCAGGTTGTACCTTCTCCATGTAAGCTTTTAAATGTTGCTGCCTTAATGGCCCTCCTCGTCAGTATGGTCCCTGATCTATAAGGCCGCAACAACTGACCCCTATAAATATGGCCTTTTGTTTTTCTAGATAGCGCTGTGTACTCAGTGGACTAGTAAGACAGTGGAAGGTGTGTATGGTTTGTTTTGTTAAGGGTAAAGTATCGAATGTAACTGATCTGTGGTTTGGGTTTTTGTTTTCTTTTTTTATACAACTATATAGACAGATGAACTACTGTAGCTCAAATTGTGGAAAAAAGTTCATGGTGGTTCTGAAGGGTGTCCGAGTACACAGTGCATCGCAGTTTGTTGTGTATGGGGCTGCTTAGCTGCAGACCAGGAAAGGTGCCTGTGCTGATCCCTGTACAACACCAAAAGTCCCAATGATAGGCACATGAATATTAGAACTGGACCATATAGCAGGGGAAGGAGGAGGCCTGGTTTGGTGAATTAAATTTTCTTTTACATCATGTACATGGAAGGGTGCATGTGCATAACTTACTTGCTGTTAACTATGAGAAAAAGGCAGTTGGCAGAGGCAGCGTGATGCTTTGGGCAATGTTCTGCTGGAACACCTTGGGGTCCTGCCATCTATTTGGATGTTACTTTCACATGTACCACCTACTAAAGCATTGTTGCAGACCTTGTACAGCCTTTCCCTGATTGCTGTGGCCTCTTTCAGCAGGATAATGCACCCAGCCACAAAGGAAAAGTAGTTCATCAATGGTTTGAGGAGCAAAACAAGTTTGAGGCGTTGACTTTTCATCTGAATCCCACAGATCTCAATCCAATTGAGCATCTGTGGGATGTGTTGGACAAACAACTCCGATCCATGGAGACCACACCTTACAGAATCTGTTGCTGGGGTAATTGCATTGAACTCTTTTTCAAGAGTTTCAGATTATTCAATAAACTGGTCAAAATCTACTGTTCTTCCGATTAATTACCCGTTCTGTAAAGAATCTGATGCTAACATCTCGGTGCCAGATACCATGGCACGGCTTCAGGGGTCTAGTGGAACCTCAGTGGGTCAGGGCTGTTTTGGCAACAAAAGGGGGAACCAACACAATATTTGCCAGGTGATCACAATGTCAGAGATTTAAAACAGTTTGTTGTTTTTAATAGTAAGGCAGACAAAGGGCTGGGTGCATACATCAGAAATACACCGCACATCTAGTTAGTTTGAGTCACTTACTATAACCATGCGACTCTCTCTTATTGTACCTGCACTTGAGAATAAGTGTCAGATATTTGCTCCTTTGCTGCTCTTCTCGCAGTCTTCATCTGAGTAAATATGCTTTATTGGATTCTCCTCACAATACAGCTGGTACTGATGAATGTCCTACCACCTAAATGCATAATTTTTCCATAGAAACTTAAAATTTGGAATTCAGATGCTTTACAGTGCTGTGCAGCAAAGGCATTAATCACAGCGTTTTCATCAGTTAGAATGGAATTTGATGTGCTGTCCCATACCGAGCAGTATTCTTGGCACCCCTCTGCGACTTCACGGTCTCCATCTCTTTCACCAGTCTGACGCACAGAATTAAAAGTTTGTTGTCCTGCCATTTAGCCATCTGTTCTCCAACTTCTGCCTTCCTCTGCTTTTTTTCCCCCTTTTCTCCGCTGCACTGTTTGACGCTTCTTCTCTCTCTCGCTCTCTTTTTTTGTCCCACACATGCATTGTAAACCGCTGAATACTGTACAGCCACATACTGAATGTTTGATAATTGCTTTTGAAAAAGAAAAGAACATTTATTTCAAAGTCTAATTATTCAACAATGTCCCTGCCTCTCCTCCCAAAAAAGGAAAAGGAAAAAGAAAGACAGGCAAGAGGGTTGAGATGGGTGTTGGGATCTGGTTAACTTGTCCAATAGACCCATTATGAGGTAAAATCAACACTGGGGAGTGTTAGATGTGTGCTAGCGAGGGGAAATCGTGTCCAAATCCCTTTCGTTCGTTCAGCCATTATAAACAAGAAAGGATTAGCCGGCAGCTCCCTGCTGGGACAGTGAATGGATGAGAATGGGAAAGGAGAGGGAGGCTGCTCCTCTCCAGCATTATCCATATAATAGGCCAGGGAATTCAATAAGTACTGGCCTCATCAGACCTCATCAGCTCCCCCAATTAGGCTGCACATCATGGCGACTGGCGGGCTAGTTGCTGTTGGTGACAGATGAGAGCCAGCGTGGAGATGTGCTTGCCTCTGCTGCAGTGCTGTGCAGCCGCACATTCTTGGCATCAGTGAGGTGAATGCATCGCTCTGCGCGCATGTGTGTATGTGTCTGAGACAGGTGGGTAGTTTTGGAAGGGAGAATCGTAAGCACTGATGAGTGTCATTAGTTTCACATCAGTATTTGTTTTGCATCTCACCGCTAATTTACAGTCTGCACTAACTGCAAGCACTTCCTGCGCTGCACTTCTGTTCTTGATGCTGCATTGATGAGTCCCTGATAGCCAGCCTCAACTTGAAGTAAGCGCCGCTGTTTGTGAACCCTGGTGATATCGACGTCGTGTGTCAATATCTCTACCCTCCCACATTACCTCCCTGTGTTTCCCCAAGGGTCAGGACATGTGGAGGGAAAAAAAACCACAGCTCTCCCACATCGATTGGGGCCCATTAACGCAGGCTGAGAAAAACAAAGCCTTTCATCACGTCTGAGATGTTTAGGCAAGGACTTACTCAGACTTGCTCTACACAGGTCAACCCTTCTCTCTCGTTCCGATATTGCTGTCTCAAAGAGGACAGAGCAGAGCTATTATAGGAGTTCATGTGTTTTTATTGTCTTCAAAAGAGATATGTGTCATCAAGCTCCTGTCATTTCTTTGTGTTTGTGTTTTCTTTTGTTTTATATAAAGACTGAGGAGAAAACAGTGAAGCATGGACAAGGAAAGAAGCAGGGTCAGATTTTGTTTATGTTTGATCCATTTCTTTCTTAACAATCTGCCTCTAAATGCTGGTATTTGGTTTGTTTAAAGAAAAATATTCAAATTAATGCCAAAACCAAATAAGCATATTCAAAGCAATCACTGTGTAGCGCAATAGAAATAAGACGGTGTGCTGTTTTGTCTTTTTAATTTACTTCGGTAGAACGACCTTCAAATTTAAAATCAAAATCTTATCAGTAAATGCAATATTTTTTTTTTGCAGCTTCCTCAGAAAACGGTTGATGTATTCGTTGAGCCCAAAGACGATGCCACTTTGCAACTTTTTTGGAAAGACTGAGGAAAATTAGTGTGAACGCTACTTGAGAACAAAGAGAATACCTAAGAAATGAATGAATTATGAGTCTTGGGAATGTCTGATGCACTGTTTGAAGTTGAGACATACATGGGTCTTTGAGACAAAGCGCAGATTATGCACGTCTGACTTTGGACCTTACTGTGGCTTTTGAATTTCATGAAAACTGGCTTTGTGGTGCCGCATATGTGTCCGCTTTTGTTTATGAGAATTATTAATTATACAGTGAATACTTCTCTTCCGCTGTTATATTATTAAGACCAAAAAAAAGCAGTGAATGTAAAAAAAAAAAAGAAGAAAAAAATAGATAAAAAAGAAATGCACAGTTTAAAAAAAATGATCTTGGTGTGCAGGGTGTAACAGAGGTTAAATAATACAAAATCTACCAGAAACTAGATTTAATAGTTTCATGGCCATAACCGATACCATGAACTAATGTAGCCCGGATGGGAACTCTTTGTAATCTAGAGTTAAAACATAAGGTGTTCACAGTTATGTGATGTAACGGTTCCATTCATAGCAAGCTGATAAAGTCATAAAGCCAGCTCTCCATACTGTAACTGTTTTTGTTGTTTCCTTTTTATTGAAAATAAATCTGTTTGCACTTAATTTACAGTAGGTGTCGTATAACAAATATGTACAGTGTATAACAACATAAGTGTGTCAAAGGCTTAAATAAATGTAGCATAATGTCTCACATGAGTGTGACCCATTCATCTACAGTAATCAGGAGCAAATATGACTACCGTAGCTACTGTAAAATATAAAATATGCTGCTTTCACTTCCAGTATCACCTGAATGTGAAAGGTCATATCTAACACAAGTTAGCTAATGAAATGAAAGACGATAAAGAAATAAAGATTATTTTATTTCTTTACTTTTCATTCATTCTTTTCAGTAGTGATACTTAAGTCATTTAGGTTAGTTGGAAGAATCTAAAAGCAGTGATAATTTCTTAAATATGGCTGAAAACGAGCCAGAATGGAGAGAGAGGATGTCAGTGATGGTGACAGATTTCTGCGAGGGTGGGGTGGAGGAAAACAGTGCAGATCTTCCTGCGCCGTCTTTGGGTTTGTGTGTGTTCTGTGTGTTTCTGAGTAAGCATAAAAGAGTGTATACTATATGCGTGTGGGTGTGTGTGCATGGCTGCTCTTTTGAAAGTGAAAGAGCAAAGAGAGCTGCACCTGCAGCTTCTATCAAACAGTGGAAAGCTCCTTTCAGCACAGCTTTAATTACAGTCTCTGCAGCTCTGCTCAGCTCAGACAAGCCGGTCTCCACGCAACCAACCAAATGCTCTCACACATAGCCGCCTTCCTCTGCCAGAGACCGGCCTGATCCCTAATCAGCCGCGGTGCCACTCTTCATCGATCCCCAATCAGTTACAGTAAAGGGGACTCTATGGAATCCCCCATGCACACTTCCCCTCCACCCTTTCCCCCCTTATTAGTCGGTGCCCTTCTTTCATCGATCATAAATCAATGTCACTGGTAGCATTGATCGTCAATCACCCCCAGTGACATTATTGATCTGGCTACCCGCAGCCCTGGGCCCACATTGCAGCCCGGCTCTGGCATATTGATCCTCCCTCAGATACAGTATTGAGGCTTTTTATTGATAATTCATTTATTGTGCTGTAATTTCATTTTCTTTCCTGTCCATACCGTTGTTACTGGAAGCCCCTACGGTGGAAACCTAGTTAACAGACACACTGCCTTTTGTGTGCTACTCTAACTGATGTGGCTCTCTTTCATTTGCAGCATATTTTCTGCTTATGTTCAAATGTTGTTAGCAATTCTCAAGCAATGCTAACCTAAAGGTTATATAAGCTTATAATAAAGAGAACCAGAAGTTTGGGTCTGTGGACCACCAGGGAAATTGAGGCAAGATGTTATTTAAAAAACACCCAACATCCACTTTTTCTTCAGAGTTTTATACTGGCCAATAATAGAGGACTGTTTGTAATGCACTCCTAGTGTGAATTTGAGTAACTTTGTGAATGTCAAGCAGAGAAGTGCTGAAAAATAACCCGCTCAGCAAAACCTCGCCTTGATAAATAAACCTAAATTTTGCTGTATATGATAACGTGGAAGGTGTGTAAAGCTGAGTAAGATGCTAATATGCATTCAGGTTTAATGCTAGATATAAGTGATGAAGCCTTCACAGGAGACTCAAACCTCCCCTCACAGAACAATAGAGTACATGATACATTTTAAGGCGTACTGTCAGAGCTTAAAGTTGATTTATTCTGATTCTGATCCAGTGTCATATATACTGAGAAATATTTGCTGTAGGTCTGGTAGATGGGCAGTTCAGCTGAATTACAAAGCGCTGTATGATTCATCTCTATAGATGGGAGTTTTCACGGGTCACTGGAGGCGTTGGCAGTGTTATAATACTCTGCTAACAGGGACAGAGCTAGTTTCGCTGTCTGCCCACACAGGCAGTGACACAGAGCGTAGAAGCACAAGTCAACCCCCACAGGCAAAGTCCGGCAACAACTACTCTTGTGTCCTTCTGCCACAGCCAAAAAAGGGCAGTTTCACAGGCCAGAACTTGTTTCACACCACAAGGTCAAGCCAGTGAAGGCTTATTTATTAATTCCCTGAAATGTTCATTTTTAGGCTGGGTTAATATTTTAATGCTATTTAAATGTATTGTTTATCTTTTTCTGAAAGTTTTAATAAAGAATTATTATCCCAATATAACCATATAACCTTTAAAGGGAAAGTTCACCCTAAAATCAATTGTACATATTTGACCTGGAGCTTGTAGTGTTGTTGATCCATCTAAAATATTTTAAACTGTGATGCCCAGTGTTAAAGTTATCACAAACGTCTTCTTCTCTTGAATATAATGAATTTAAATAGTAATTGTAACATGGTGCCAGAAGTACCAAATAATACATTTTAAAAACTTTGCTGAAATGTCTTTCAAAAAATCCTGACCCACTAAGTGAAATCCAGAAACCTTGTTTTGAACAGTTTATTCCAAAAAACTACGCCCAGCAACAGTGTCACTGAAGAGTTAACCAGCCTAGAGAATGGTTGGCAACCATCTGGCAACTATCTGGCAACCACTGATTGCGAGGGAAAAACGTGTATTCCCAAACCAGTGGTTGCTGGGTGACACAGAGAGGTTGCTGAACCACAACTTTCTGATTGCTTTGGTCACTTGCAGATTGCCACAGTCACCCGTAGTTTGCATAGAAGATGCCAACTTGTCTGCAGAAACTCACCATTTACTCTCTTAGCTGTAGCAAAACTTGGAAAATTATGACGCTAACTAGAAATGGAGAGCATTCACCTTTAAAGTAAAAGTTGTGCCTTTGAAATCAACACATTTCAAATGGTGCAACTTTTACTTTGCAGACGAATGGTCTCCATATGTTGCACATTTTCAACACTCCTTCGCAAGTAGTTTGCAAGTATTTGCAGACAAGTCTGCATCTTCAATACAAACTACTGATGACTCATAACTAACCAACCAAAGTAAATCAGTGAGGTTTTCCGTGCAACATTGTGCACTTCATTGAGTGATTTTATGGCACTTGGTTTCCAGGTGGTTGCTGACCAGTCTCTAGACCTGTGCAAACATGCCTTTAGCATTCAGTTTTATAGCGATTGCCAGCAACCACTCACATCTAGTCAGGCAATACACATTTCTCCCTCACAGTCATTGGTTGCCAAATGGTTGCTAGCCAGTCACTAGGCCCATGGGACTGTAGCCTACCTGCAATGTAAACATTAATGACATTCTTCATCAGCTGAGCTGTAATGTTAGTTCGGTGCTAGATAGTTTTGATTGGCAGATGCAAAAACTAAAAGAAGAATTCATTGAAAGTTCTATGAAACTTCTCACACCGGCTTACTAGTGCTTTGAGTGCCATACATTATAGCCAAGAAAAGGTAGACATCACAGCAGCCAATGTCTCCAAAGCTTGGCAACTCATACAAAGTCAGTTTAGATGGCAATACAGGCTGGTGGAAAATTTGGGGGTGAACTTTATCTTGAAAAACGCAGACCCAGAAGATTCTCATGCATATTATAAATTATTTGAAAAAGAAATCTAGTCTGTTCTTCCGAAGCTTGTTTCATCAGTTCAGTGGGGAACAAGTGATGTAGCTTTTTGAAGAGTACAACACATCATCAATATCCTTAACACCAAAGTCTATTTTTCCCACTTATAGATTTATCTATCTGAAGTACTAGCTTAAGTTGCCTGGTGCATATTTTCTTGGATCTTATTTCAGATCCACTCTACAAATAGTCATTTTAATCTCAGACCCTGCTCTTACGTTTTTGTGGCCACTTTTACTGTAATTGCCACCCTGGCCAGCTGTATAAAGTTGGTAGTGATATTGAGACCTACTGCAGAAACAAAGATGTTGGCAGCGTAGAGCAGCTTGTGTGGCTTTAACATTAGAAACATCTGCCACCGCCACTTAAACATTGCAGCTGACTGCAGGACCCAGAAGCACTCAACTATGCCATTTGGACCGAATGCAGTGGGGACTGTCTGCCTGTATAAATGTTATTTCAATATATGGATGCAGGATTGTGAGCCATTCATTAGAGCTGGCAAACACACATAAGCATAACTTCGACTCACTCACTCACAAACTTCTGTCTGCTCTTGTTGTTTCTAGTAATTTATTTACTCACCATGGCAACCTTAGTGTCGGGAATAGCAAGTGGAATTAGCTGATTAAGCTAAAATGAAGTTCTCGTTACACCGGTACATCAGAGCTCGTCTCCCAGGAGTCAGCGAGCAGCTGGAAACCCTTCCTCCTGTTTGGCGCTGCACTGCACTTGTGGCTCTCAAATTTAATGCAAAAGCAGATTAATCCAGAGTCAGTACTTGAAGTGCAATCATATTCAACCCATATTTTCAGCTGCTAAAATAATTACACCTCAGTGTTTAAGCAGAGTATTGTTCACCTTTCTGTTAGATCATTTCGCATTGATTTCTGCATATTCCTTGGCAATTGCATTTTGTATTCCCATTACCACGAGATGGTTTCAGTCGATTTGAGTTGTCTGCGCTGTTAGAGACTGACTCAGTGCCAGACCTACATGGAGGTCGTCTCATCCATCAGCTTTGTTTATTTGTCTAAATTTGGTCTGGATTCAGTGCTCTGCGGTGGATGGATGGATGGATGGATGGACAGAAGAGAGAAAGACAGAAAAAGAAAGGGAGTGAGAGATGCAGACAGGAGATAACTACGACAGAGAGAAATGCGATTGAGGGAGATGGACAAAGAGAGTGAGAGATGGATTAGCATGTCAGAGACTCCCTACATAACATTACTCTTGTTAAGTGTGCAATAGCTCATCGATCAGGCTTCTACCGCCCGCATGCAGGGCTCTTCCCTCCATTTCCCTTCCCGTAATCCATAATATCATCTCAGACCAGAACTGCATGGCGTGCTGCAGAAGCCCTCTATGGAAGTCTAAGCAAGCGCTGATCAATAGCCATTGAGCATGTGTAGCAGATGCAGGATGAGAAGCAAGCTGTTGTTGACATCCTTCTCCCTATGCTCATCCCACTCAAAGAGATGAGCTATACAGTATGGATCGGAAGAGTGAAAACTGGACTGTGCCTGTCACTTCTAAACTCGGTGAATCTCTCCCCTCTGTCTCTTTCTGTCACCATCTCCTCTTGTCTCGTTGTCTGTCTATGACACTGTATCTGTCCTTCCATCTATCTCCCTTTCCTCTTTGTGTCGCTCTCTGCCATGCCTTCCTCTCAGCGCCGGCTCCATTTATTGGGCCGTGTCATTGAGCCATGTGTGCCGTCCCTGTCAGCAAAACGCCTGGCAGACTGTCTTCATTTCCATGCTGAAGGATGCAAGGCCAGCATGGCAGTTGTGAGAGCTATCGACTGGGATCTGTCAAAGCCCTCCCTGTAGGAAAGCTGTTGCCGCCTGCCTTCTAGGTTGGCAGCCATTCTGAGGCTGTCTGTTTGACTCTGACAATGGCGACGTATATGCAGCAGTGCTGTAGTTTTGTTCTGTGACCCTTCTTGTCCTATCCACCTGTCATATGTTTTTCTAGCATCCTTTTATCTCTCTCCAGAATGGCGTGCCTTTCTAACGCCTTCTGTTTCCCTCTGTGCCTTTCTATGTCTCTTATTCTCTCTCCCTCCCACTCTTATTCTTTCTCTTCCCCATAAGACACAGCCTCCTCAGTCTGGGCAGACAGGTCAAGCTGGCTGAAGGGAATCAGACAGTTGTTGATCCAATTAGAGATCCCCTCAAGCAGCATCAGAGTAGAGCAGAATTCCAATAAAATACTGTCCTCTCTCTGCCTTTTCCATGTTCTCCCCTAACATGTCCTTGCAGTAAAACACAGTGAGCCTTCCTGAGACTTTTCTGAGACCCGTAGGAACCTTCAGCTAAAGTTGTCATTGAGAAGTCGAAAGCTTGCTTTCACTGAATCTTTTCAGGCTGACATATTTTGGTACAAGTGGCTGAACAGTTCCCTCTGTTTGCCCTCTTTATTGCTTTGGACACTCTGAGAGCAAAGCAAGGCCGGCCCAGTTTGACTCCAAACCCTTCTTAGAGGCCTCTTTTGTAACTGTCTTGATGGTGAAAAGCTGGCTGTTTCACTGAGCAAAACCTTTCACACAGCCCCTCTGCAACTATGGAGCATTCCTGCATTGATTTCACCATTCAGGCCAAACAGATGTACAGTCCAATTCAGAGCACCAAATGAATGTACAACAGGCCGAAATTGACGTGTCATAATACATGTACTGATTTGCATTCATAGATCAAGATGTTTTTCAGCTGGCTTTTCAAGCCATCCGGAGCGCACGAGCGCTCTTTGTCTCTAGATAGAGAAAAAAGCCACTGTGCTTGTCTGCAGCTAAAGAGCTGATTTCGACCAGATGCAGTCCCGTAGGAAACAACTGTAACAGCAATAATTGCTTATGAACATAGCGCTAATAAGTGAAAATTTCAACAAGCTTTCATTTAGATTTCTATTGTCGCCGTTATTTACACGAGTACATTTCCATGCCTCTGCTGGTTCGTTTTGTTGGTTAGTAATGCGTCTATTGATGAGCAGAATGCCATGACTATCTTTTCAGAGCCAAATGCACATTGAGGAGCATGATTGGGCCAAGGCTATGATCAAATGAGGCTGGCAGCACAGGCATCTTATTCTCACTAAACTGCTCCCCTTTCATGTGCGTGCATGAGTGTGGTCGGTCTTGGTGCGCATATTTCAAAGCCCATAATGCATGTGCGCATGTCCGCAGCCACCCCTCGTTAACGTGTTTACCAGTTCCTACAGCAACCCACATAAAAAACAATTAGGGGTTCCCACGGAGCACCTTGTTAGCGGCAGTTGTTGACCTCTGACCAAAACTACTTCGTCTTTTTCCCATGATGTCGAATCATTAAAGGGGCAGTAAATTAGTTCATAGCAAGAAGCCCCCGAAAACACATATTCTGGAGCCAAAGTGAATTAGGCAATACTTGAAGCCTTTACCTTAAAGACGCAGGATCAGCAAGCTGGAACGTAGTCGGTGGCCCAGTTTGTTCTGGGCCGTGCCAGGGATGACGGCGTGTGGCGAGAGGTCTAGAATGGTTTATGGCCTGGCACTGGCTTCCATTCTGCGTATGTGTCTTTGGCTATTTCTGTGTGTTTTCAAAGGTTATAGCAAAGAGACTTTAAGGGCAGGAGGAGGGTGTGTGTTTCAGGGCTACAGAAGGGTGAGTGTGTTCACAGGGAGGGCGGGGTGGTGCGAGGCTGTTGATCTTGGGCTTGAGTCTTAAACAAATGGGCTAGTTCACTGTGGGAACTGGGGATGTAGTCACTGGGGGAACGTCAGCGTGCTCTGTGTCAGATTCTCCAAATTTCTCCAATAGCTAATTATCTCCCACAGCGCCAAAGGAGAGGTTTGGAGGAGCTTTTGTTGTTTTTCTCCTGTAGTGTCTCTCGCGCTCTCCCTTGCCTGCTACTTTTTCTTTGGCTGACTCTGAAAAGTTTGGTGCTGTAGTGGACCCTAAAGGCACAGAAACACAGTTAAATTTTTTCTTGCTGTTTTTCTAGAGTTTGTTTGCATGCATTTAGCCCCATAGTACCCCTTTAGCCACATAAATGCAGACACACGTCCGTAAGCTCCACAGCCTTCATCTCATTTGCATCTCAGACATCTCCTGTAACTAACAAAAACATATTTTCAGCAGCAACATTCCTGGCATGAGAGAAAATTAAATGCAAAAGCAAATCATCTGATTAGCTCATTAACGCCTCGGCCTTTCCTTTTTTTTTTTTTTATCAATTTATCGCCTGACAAAGTCGCTTGTCATGAGCTCACTTAACTTCAGGTTGTTTCATGGCTGTCACTGCCTTGTCAGTCTAGACAGAAGCTTTTTCTCTCCTGTCTTGTGATGCTGCATTATTATCAGGACCCAAAGCACCTCTAACATCTGGGAGTAGAGATTAAAGCATCAACAATTCTCTCGGTGTCATCTCTGACACGGCGTGATGAAAGGTCCCTTTGCTCAGCCTCCTACAGACAGCCCCCATCATTGGCCAGTGTCGTCACAAAGCCTCCGTGTCACAAGCTGCCAGGCCTGTAATGTGAATGCGTTGACAGGAGAGCCGTCAGCTCTCTCCTAAGCCACCAGGTGCAGAGCAGCATCGGTTCAGTGTTTGGACAAACTTGTTGGCTCTGTGTGTACTGTACTTTTGCTGAACTGTACAACTCTCCCAGGGCGCGATTGTTTGATCCTGGTTTAGGTTCACACTCTAATTCTCTTGGTCAGCCATTTCCCTTATCTCTTTCACCATCTTCTCCTTTTGTTGTTTCATGTTCTTTACGCTTTCTGTACTCCTGTGTTTCTGCTTGTTTATACAACTGTCTCCCTTCCCCTGTTTCATCTCCCCAGTCTGTGTCTTAAGAGATTCCGATCTCGCTGACGCTGACTGAAAAGGGGACGGACACTGTGAAGACCCCCAGATCCCCAGCCAAGAGAGCCGCTCATTTCTCATGCTTTTTTTTTCCCCCTACTCTTTCTTCTTCTCTCCAGATTGACTGTCTTCAGATTTGCTTTTCCTCTCTGCACTATCTCATCAGGAAAGTCATCTGCCTGAACCAATTTTTGCCTCTTTAGGTGCTCACCTGCAGCACAAGTGTGGGAAACTGCCCTTTCACAAGTTATCTTTACACCGGCTTAGGTTATCGCAACACTTTCATTGACCTTTCATTGGTAATTATGCATACAAAAGGCTTTTGATGCAGATACAGCTTAGATGAGGTCGCTCTTCAGGGGGCTTTTTTCTTTTTTGTTTTTTAATGTGTATAATGACAGCTGTTTCATTTTCATGCCATCCTTTATTTCTGCTGATGCCAGCTCTGAAGTTAGAGCATCTGTCAATCCTCTGTAAGGGTTTCATCTCGGGGACCCTTAGCCTGCCCCTAGTGTTTGCACCAAGAACAGCACAGTAACGTCTATATCAGCCGTCTCTCAAACCATCCACCCCAGTGAGGTGCTCACGCTGATGGCTGCTGAGTGGAAAAAGACATAAAAATTTCAAATAAAAGAGGAGATGGCTGTTACAGTAAAACACGGAGGGATTATGCGTCAGGAACAGGAACGCCTTCTAGAAATAAGCTTTGGCTGACAGAGCGGTCCTGTGTTACCATCTCAGAGGTATTTACAAGAGCGATTACTGTGATTATTATTTCAACAATACCTTGCAATGTTCTTTCATAGGCTGCCAGCCTTTGCAAGGATAGGGAGGGCCTGCCAACATCACCGGACTGGGAATTTGTGTAGGAGCTCCATAGGAAGGCAGAGCGGAGGGAGGGGGAGGAGAGAGAGAAAGAGATGCAGTGGTCGAAGAAGAGACAAAGGACACAGTTCAAAAGGGCTTCTTTCTTTCTAAAAGGTCGCACAATGCACTTCTGCTAACATGATTTTGTCCTTTTCTCTCTCTGCAGCTCCCACGGAGCCTTTGCTGTGCAAATTTGCCGATGGAGGGCAGAAGAAACGCCAAAGCCAGAGCAAGTACCCTCAGAATGGAAGGCCGTGGCACAGAGAAGGCGAGGTAAGATGTTACGCCAGTGTTTATCTTTCTCAGCCGCAACTGGAAAAAAAATCTTCCACAGGGTTTTGGTGTAGTACAATTCATGAAATAGTAAATCACATAAAGATTTCTTCAGCAAATGCTGAACTCTTTGCATACACCTCCTTTAGTTTTGCTGGTGATTTAAACTAAACTTTTATTTCACTTAGAAGCTAAATTCACAGATAAAATAGCAATAAAATTGAGTAAATGTGTTAAAAACAATATAAGCTGCTACTCGGATGAGTTGACAAAATAACACCACTCCCTTACACTCCACTAACTACTGTAGCGCCACATCTTTAGATGACCATCTGAGGTAATGGTATTTCTAAGAAATGGCTCCACCCTGCTCACAAGGCAACAGAAGAAGTTGGCTACAACATCTGGCAGTATGTAAAGTATTACCGGCTGCCATTTGTATTTACTATCATGTATGGAGATGTTTAAAAAAAAGAAAAGAAAAATAGCCCACATATCGATCAAACTGTCTCCAGATGTATATGTGCTGTCATGTAAAATGCATCTCAAGCCTCACTGAGCGCGTATATTTCCACCATACAGCAGAATGCTGGGAAACCTGAAACTGGAAACGGTATGGTAACATGTGGAGACGAGGTTAAAATCTTTTCTTAGACTACCAACAGGATATACTGGAAAGGACGAACAGAGGAGACAAGTACGCGACTGCTTTAGACGGGACTATATAGAAGAGAGAGAATGCACACACACACATGCAGCTGCACATGCTCAGTCTGACGATTGTGCTGAAACTGCAAGTTACAGGAGACGAGGAAAGATGGAATGTTTGTCCTTCAAAAAAAACTCTCCATACGTCTTAGTGTGTGCTGCAGACGCAGTTTGTGAGTATGTGTGAAGAAGTATGTGGAGGATACAGTTTCATCTCTCATCCAAGTGACTTCTTCAGCTCAGATTCATGATTGTCAGAAGATTGCCTCCTCCTCTTTTTAGCGATGGTTGCTCCCTTTCCACATTCAAATGGCCTCCTTTACTCCCCCCTCAAACCAGGAGCCATACCTGCCCAGGATGTGTGCACATCCTCATCATTGAAGGAATAGCCACTGGCCTGTAGGTGGATGAGGTAGCTCTTCTGTGTTTTGCCATGACTACATCTTTCACTGTGTTACAAAGCTTGAATCGCAGCCATTCTCCAACTCTCTGTGAACAATTATCATGGCCATCGACCAATGGTCATGACAACAATCATGAAACTGAGCTCATGGCTCACTGTTAGTCAATGGTGCTACTTTTGGTGGTTATGCAACTGTTTATAAGGTAGAGGAAAGCTGCAGTCAGCTGAGAAGAAGTCTGTTAGACGAGTGAGGAAACGTTCCTCCCACTGAAAACACTTCGTCCAGATGAACAGAATCAACTTTCCGGGATTTCCTTCACTGAATTATTGAGCATGCATCAAGACGTAGGTGGAGTATTCTCTGCACAGGCTCTGTGTGTGTGTGTGTGTGTGTGTGTGTGTGTGTGTGTGTGTGTGTGTGTGTGTGTGTGTGTGTGTGTGTGTGTGTGTGTGTGTTTGTGTCTGTCCATCACATGTTCAGCAGACCTAACACCTATAAACCAATGAAGCGTGTTTCACCTAAATCACATTGCTACATCCCCTCAGGCCCACACATTGACAGGTTGGCAGGGTCAGCTCGGTTGACTTAAGGTAAAGTGAGATGACTGTGTATGTGGGAGTGATCAGATGCTTCCTTGTAAAGGAGACGGATCCAGCCTAAATAGACAACCATTTATTCATTTTGCCATAATGCATTCTTTGCATTGCATACAGTGCACACACTTGACCTTCGACGTGATATATTAGCCTGTAAAATATGTTTACTAATTTGCTTTTACCAGGTCCTTGGATTTCTCTGTTATTATTATTGTGCCTTAATTGCTACACTATTAAAAGTACAACACTAAAAATGAACATTTTGGACAAATATGTTTGCTAATTAGTGTAAGGTTTTCAGCGTATCTCAGGGCTTTATAAACAAGAAGAGACTTGAGGGAAAAAGGAAAAACTAGAGACTCAGAGTTTCTTAAGAATTCTGAGTTCATCCAGAGGCTGAGCTAAAAGCTCATAAGAAGAATATTTACTTAGTTTTCTGTCCTTCAGATTCAATTCAAAAAACATGCTGTAAGTGTCTCAGCATGAAACTTTCACTATTGTCGTCCCGTACCTTCCTTTGCATCATAACACTCTCCTCCCCTCCACAATCCACAAAATTGAGGTATAAATGTGGGTTTAGGGAGACTTGAGCTTCAGTTTACTGTAGTTTTTATTGTTTTAAAGCTGCTCATCAAATTTATGTGTTTGAAAATAATTTCACTCCAACAGATTTCCCAGAACCCTGTACCAAGAAAATAAGTTCTGCAGATTTACACCCACTGCATGCATCCAATATTAAAGCCTCTTGAGAATAAATAATTGGTTTTTGTATTGATTCATCTCCAGTTTTTTGTGAACTGCATTTTTCTGTGTACATTCTGTGGCATTTAAAGGCACATTTGTGCTTTATTTCGTTTTATGTCAAACTTTAAGTTTGGAAATCTTAGAAATGTCACCCTGTTTGTCAGTTTCTGAAAAAGACTTGAGAAATGAGAGCAAATTAAAAGAAAATCTTCTTGTATTGTCTCAAAGCATAATTGCGTAATTAGTGTTTCTATTTTAAGTTCAGACCGGCTAAAAACATATTGGAGAATGAGGTGGTTTAATATGAAAACGACTGTTTGGCATGTAAAGACGACATCATATAGAGGTTAAACAACAGCAACATGATGCAGACTGCTGACCTAACATTCGCTTTGATACATTATGCTGATGTTGAGAGCTAATAATAGACCTTTGTGCTTACATCTGGTCAGAATAGGCATCTATATAATCTTGACTTTGCTATACAGTGTTGCTTACAAATTTTGGAGACAGAGGCGGCAGACTTATCATCATTCATGGCAGGTCTTAGGTCGAGGAAAGGTATACTGCTGTATGGGCTCTGTTTCATATCTGTGTCTTTGCTGAGCTCCCTTGGGATACCAGCAACAGCCAGAGTTAGGTGACCTTACAGTTTTCTTAAGAAAATCTGTTCTTCTCTACAGACTGCATTTACACGTGGGTCACGTCTTGTCCAATGTTTGGGTGATTACTCGAGGCATTATACAGTGCTTGTTACTTTTCTTAAAAATAATGCTGTTTGTTACGTGGTTATTTCCAAGAGAAAGCCATTAGTTATACTACTTGTAACGTTACTTTCTTATTACTTCGCAGTATTACCCAAAATGTACTGTCACATAGTTACAAGTTGTTTTTAAACCTTAAGCTACAGTTCCACATGCAGACGAAAATCCCTATATTAATGAGGGCACACGTGTGATCTTCCTTTTAGTGTTCACGTATGAACGTAAAGCAAAGTTGAAAACCAGCCTAAAGAGACTTCAAAGCAATTGCCACATTGATTCTTCTTTAGAAACATATACAGGTAGAAATGGAGGCTACAGTGCTACATGCTTGACTGTCTTTGTTACCAGTTGAAGTTCAGGCTCTGGCTGCTGGACTGGAGTCTGCAAACACTCAGCTTTAACATCACTCTGGGCTCTTTGCTAGTTTTTTGTTAGCATGCTGTCTGTGCAGATGCTTTCAAAGAGCCCGTGTTCTGTTCGCACTATAATGCAGTTGTTTCTGTTGTTAGTGAAGTCTGCACTGTACCACCTTGCTGTTGTCTTTTCCTGTAGTTTCTCCAATCCTCAAAAGTTGTACATCCCTCCGTTTTCTTCCTCCCTGCACACAAACCGAAATCAACTAACTGAAGGAAAACGAACAGTTTTGATAGAAGACATTTGTAATGAACCTTTTTTTAGTACAGTAATTCAGTAAATGACTGCATTACTGCAGAAATGTAATGTGATTACAGCAATGCATTACTTTAGAGAGCATTACAGCCAACATTGATCACAATGCAGCTCAGATCACCTGCAGATAAAGTCTGGTTGATCTAAAACTGTGATACTGCAGTGCATTCTGCGTACGTTTACACTTAAAATAAAGTGGATGGCCCTTAATAGCATGTGTGTGCATCTGTGTGGTCATTGATCAGCTGTGGGCAGGGGAGATGGGAGATGGCCATCACATGTTAGTCTGTTTATCAGAACTGAGGCCATTCCTCACTCCGCTCCCTGTGGCAGACAGATGAAGCGAAGCAACAGCCTACGCCATCCATTACTGTCTCTTCCGACATGTCTCTCTACCTTCTCCTTCTACAGTATAGATCTCGCTCTACCTACATCTTTAGCTTTCCATCACTCTTTCCCCTTTTCCTCCACCCATATTTAAATGCTCCCTCCTCACAGCTTCTTTCTCTTCCATTTTGTCTACTGTCTCCTCTTCCCGTGTTTGAAGTCTTCCCAGATCCCACAGCAACATATGGAGAGAGAAAGAGCAAGTGACTCACTGAGAATAAGAGAGAGAGGAAGAGAGAGGGAACACATTGCATGATCAGTCAGGAGTTACAAGGGGTTGAGTGCTGCAGGGTGGCTGGTGGTGAGGATTGAGAAATATATGACAGATTTTCTTGTAAACTACCCAAAGTGGGAGTCTAGAAAGTGCTGTCTCTCGCTGTCTCATGCTGACAAACATATTAGTCACTGCATTTTTTTTCTTCCACCACACATTCACGCGCAGACACAGACCCTAGCGCCATGGGTGCTCATTCTTCTCTCTCTGTCTCTCTCTCTCTCTTCACATCCTAACTCTTTTACACCAACACACACTCCTACACACACACACAAAACTTTCAAAGTCACACTTCTCAAGCACCTACTCTAGGGGAATGAGTGTGGATGAAAAAAAAACATCCGGCTTTCCAGTCTGTGTGAAAGCCTGACAGATGTCCCTGTGTGTGTTTGTGTGTGTAGCCACGAGGCAGAAGAAGCAAATGTGTGTATAGCAGGCAAAAAATGAAGGGAGGGAGCGGGTCAGTGTGTGTGCGTGTGTGAGGACACAGAGACGATGACTCGACTTGGTTTTCCTGTGGTTTTTGGAAGGGGTTGGCGGGTCATCCTTGGGGCATGGAGTGGGGATGTGGAGCTGTTTTCATGAACACCAAAAAACATTGGGAGAATCGAGTCGAAGCTGCCCTTACTTCTATGTAGTACACAGCAAGAGATTTATCAGATGAGCCGGGTCCTAATTACTAGAAATATTCAGCTCGGTTTAGGCGAAGAAGCTGCCTGCTGATACCTGCACAAGGAAGTTCACATGGTCTCACACTTTTATCTGCACTGCTCCATATCCATGCTCTTGGACAGATTTTCTACTAGAAAGCTGGCAGGGTTAAGACTGGCTAATGTATGCCAAACATTTTCGTTCTTTTGTACAGGGTAATGTCTAGAAAGCCTCAGGGTTGTGGTGCATCTTTGAAAAGGGCTTTCAAAATATGATTTAAGCACAAGAAAATAAACACAACTGTTGATGCTATTGAGCTGTCTTTTATTAGACTAAAATTGAACTTAGATCATGTTTTTTAGCATGTTGTTGTTGAGAGTTAAAAGGTTGTGAACTTTTTCAGCTTCTGAAGGGCGCCCAGATGTCAGAATAAGTATGAAAACCACTTCTGTAACAGGAGAGAACAGGAGATGTCTTTAAAACTGCTAATATAGGCTGTCCTCACATTTTTAACACTGTTAAACACAATTATGCATACATGCATTTTCATACATAATATGCTAAAAAAAAAGCTGCTTTATTGCCATGATAAAATGCATTCACATTTTCACTGAGACTACATTAGTATAATTCATTTTGTAAACCCTAGAGCACAGTTGAAACGATATTAATGCAAAATAATTCTTCACAACTTGCTAAACTTGATAACTTGAATTAATGATTGACTACAAAAAGAAACAACTGAGTCATACTCTATGGCTTTTTCATGAGTTTGGAGCCATCTGTCACTGTGCTACATTTTGGGATTTTACTGTGGGTACAGTAGGGCATATTTACCGTTTTACATTTACATAGATTGGAAAACATATTCTAGTGGAAAATACATGCTACAGTAAGTCTTATTTACTGCATAAGCATGAAAAATTCACATAAATGGCCATTCGGTCTTCGAAAGTCAGGTCTGTTCATGGGAGCTTCTATCAAGGCCAAGCTTTGTTCACAGGGTCTGTACAGCATTAAAGTCAAGTTTTTTTCTGCAGTCTTGGATCAAGCTAAGACGGATACACAGTCTGTCTGTGTCTTTTCCTTTCCTCTCATTTTGACGGAGCCAAAAGCTAACTGCATCAGTAATCAGTCACTGGCTATGCAGGGTCCTCCGGTCAGGAGCTTCTCTGCTGTGGAATTCATCAACACGCGGAACCAAGGGCAGCACTTAGGGGAGTTATCAGCCTCACCGAGACAGCTGGCCATGTCTGCCCCTGCTATTAGCGAGCATGGGAACACACAGTCGCGCACGCAAACATGCTGACAGGCGTGCGATGCAACTCTCTTGATCTTGGATTTCAAAAGGAGAGTATAAATACATACACAGAGACCTTTGCATGTATGGATTTGCAGAAAGAGATGTTCAGAGATGCAAAAACCAAATTTAAAGTAGAAAATAATTACAAAGCACACGGACTGAGTGGCTTCATTCAGCCTTTACAGCTTGGTATAAAACGTCTCTGAAAGCCTTTTACAACCAGTTGTGCAAATGCACAAAATTAAACACAAAGGCCTGTCGCCACACACATGCCTGGGTCCCTACACATCCCTAGTTTAAGCAAGGACATTGTCATTTGGTGGAGAGTCTGTGTTTTTGCTCACTCTCGAGGGCTCGGTCCAGGCTCACTGATCCCCTTGGACCTCTGAGTCACTATTCCCTTAACTGTATAGCTCAGTGTAGGTAGCCCTCTGGGGGAACAAGGGCAAAAGACTTACAGGAAGATGGGAGGGGTAGATTAAGCGATGAGGGGAGTGAGGAACGGAGAGAGAAAGGAGAACACAAGATGTTGAAGAAGAAAAGGAGTGGGAGGGAGGGCAAAGTGAGGGAAAGGAAGGGCAAAAAATGAGTGTGTGTGGGTAAATGTGTAGTGTGTGCATGTGTGTATGCTGATGAAATCTGCCATCCTCAGCAGCCTCCCGTTAAAAGAAATCGGATTAGCTCTCCTCGGGGAGAGAACCTTCAGGAATGCAGATGAAGGATTGCGGCACACAGGTTTCTCTCCTGGACTCTAAAAAAGGGCCTCACACAATCACACCCACACACACACTCATGGATAGGTTTGCTCTCACACGATTACCTAGACACATGTACACACACCATCACCACAAGGAACTCAGTTTTCCACTCATTCCTTTTTCTCTCCAAAGGGCATTTCTTCATTTCCTCTCATTCATAAAAACACGGTGATATGTGGTTGAAATAGAAAAGCGCGTCTTCGATACTAATTCACTTTGTCCTATTGACTAAGCTTTCCCCCACATTGGCTTTGTCACTTGTCAGTTTTTCCACTTTGAAATGAGTTGATTTAGATTTGATGTCATTCGTTTTGGACAAAAACAATCAGGATGTTAATCAAGTTATTCTTCAAGTACAATAAATGTACAGCAAATTATCTTGGTCACAGTAGTGCAGGAATATATCAACAGCATTGCCTGTGACATACAGGTGACATACAAGTAGCCCGTACGAGGAAAACACTGTGATTTATAGGTAGCAGACGCGGTTAAATGTACAGAAAATTAGTCTGTGACCTTCTTGAATACTTAGCTGGACAAAGACATGATTTATATAGTTTTGCCTCTGTGCATCACCACAGTGAATATGAAATCAAACAATTATAACGTAATTAAAGGGCAAACTTTCAACTTTACGTCAAGGAATTTCACAAAAATGTTGCATGGACTGTTTAGGAATTACAGCATGCCACATGTATGCTTTGGATTCGGCTGTTTCTCTCCTTGTCGATATTTTTCCATATTGGTGTCATCTGTCCAAAGAATTTTTCCACAACTGTGCAGCCTCTTTTAGATGTTTTTTTTTTTTGGCAAATCCTAATCTGCCCTTCCTGTTCTTGAGCGCAATCAGTGGCTTGTTGTAAACTCTCTGCATTTACATTTGTGTTGATTGTAGACCTTGACAAAAAATACACCTATCACCTTGAGTGTTCTTGACTTGGTTAGATGTTTGATGTTGTTTTTCTCAGCCATGGAAGTGCCTCTGTCATCATGCACTTTGTTGTGCGGTCTTTCAGGCCTTTTGCTCTGGCCAAGTGCATTCCTTCTTTTTAAGAATGTACCAGACTGTTGATTGGCCGCTCCTAATGTTTTTGCTGTCTGTCTGATAGATTCATTGTAGTTTTTGATTATGAGGATGGCCTCGCTCAACTTGAAATATTATGTCTGCTTCATTTGTTATTGCATAATAAGAGAGTAAGCCTCATGTGGCCATGAAAACTACGTTTATGCAACAACTTTGTAAAACCCCTTGAATTAAAGTTCAAAGTCTGCACTTAAGTCCTATATAATTTAATAATTGTGGTGGTCTATAAAGTGCAAATCTACAAAAATTATATCTTTGTCCAACAAATAATGGATCTAACTGTATTTCACAGAAGTACGTTCGATCAGCAAAGCCATCAGTGTCCAACTTACGACAACATATAAACATATAAATAAGAGACACTTTAAAAGGGTTAAATGTAGCTTGAAATCCTGTCACTAATTCATGGAAGAACATCTTTTGTACATCTTTAGTTGAAACATGATGCATTGGACTGATTTTTTCTAATAAGTTGCGCTTAAAATTTAGAGTGTGGGCTTTGTTGAGTATTGAGTATCTTTCCCATTGATCAGTTCCAGCCACAGTCTTCTCTTTGGCTTTGTTTAGGTCATTATTGAAAAGTAGGCTTAAAACAAAAGTGTTGACCTCTTCTTTCTGTGTGTTTTGCTGCTTCGTTGCAAATCGCCGTTCTTTATTTTTGTCTGTCAGTAAATATCAGAAACTGGCTTCTCACTTAGAGTGAGAGTGATTGCTTTTGTTGCCTTCTCCTTTTTACTACAGCAGATGACACTACATTGTCACACTGAAAAAACTGATATAAAAGGTGGTAATGTAGGACAAGTTGTCACAATTTCTTTTGCTTCAGCATTTTAATATTATTTCCCATACTGTATGTAATCTTGATAGGCCGTATAATTTGTTGTTGTTTTTTCTCTTTCAGACTGGCATGGCGTTAACATATGATCCTGCTGCAATGCAGAATGGGTAAGACTTGGCACCAGCTAATACACTCGCCTCCTGGCTCATAGAACCCCAGTCGATACTACTGTCATACACAAAGATTAATGTAGTGTCTGCACTTTGTTACTGTTTGATTAAGGAAATCTATATGGAGTTCAGATATCGGTTTTCACTGGTGAGGTCAGGTGAGAAATGGCGAAGGGGCACTGAGTGAGCATGAGCGTGTGTGTGTGTGTGTGTGTGTGTGTGTGTGTGTGTGTGTGTGTGTGTGTGTGTGTGTGTGTGTGTGTGTGTGTGTGTGTGTGTGTGTGTGTGTGTGTGTGTGTGTGTGTGTGTGTGTGTGTGTGTGTGTGTGTGTGTGTCTTTGGGTACTCAGATATGTGTGTTTTTGTGTCTTCATGTCATGGTGCTGTGGAAATAAATGACCCAGCATCGTGTTTTATTTTTCCCCACGGTGCTGAGACAGGAAGGAGAATGCTGAGGCTCCCCTTTATCTCCCTCTGGCCTCAGTCATTCACAGGAAGCGCCTCACTCCCACTTCCTAAACCACTTATCCTCCAGTGAGTCAGTCTCAACCGAAACATGACACTGGATGAATAGCATCACTCATTACATGCGCCCTGCAATGTAAAAGCCTACTTCAGTACAAATCCTTCAACTTATGATCCCAAAGATACAAAACTGCGAGAGAAAGAGAAAAATGTGTCACTCGCAGCACCCTGAACCAGATTTTTTGGGGGGCAATAAAAACAATATACATAAATAATCATGCTCTAGAAAAGAAGAAAAATAACGTCAAACTAGTCAAGTGTTAAATAAAGAAAACTTACAAAAAACATAATGCATTGTTAAAAAAATGCTACTTTAAATTTCTTACAGGTACATAAAGAGTTCAATTTCAAATTGGTGAAAATAGTACTGTATATAATTATAATGCAAATTACCCATATTTAATGCATATATATGTTATTGTGGGACTTAATTTACATTTCCTCCTCAGTGTTAATATTTGCATAAAATGTAACTGTATACTTTCAGAAACCAAAAGCAAAAAGACGTTTTGAAAAACTGCACACGATCCCAGCCTTGAATGAAAACTAATGTAGCTCCTTCCTTTGTCATAAACTGACCTTTTATATTTAATCAAGCTGCCAAAGTTTCCAAACTACTAAGCAAACTACACAACATCACTTTTGTGTGTCATTCACATTCATTGAAATTATTTGACATTTTTCACAATCTGACATAGATAATAAAATAATGAAAACTCTGTTTTTGAGCTGTTTGTGTTTGCCTCACATTTTCACAACACCAGACCGTTAAAGTTAAACTATGATGTAGTCGGTGTTGATGCTGTATGTAGTGATTTCAAGGCTCGTTACAGAATTAGTGTTGGCCTGTCCTTGGCCAGTATGATTTTCACCAATTGTTGCTGAGACTGTTGGACATCCCGCTTAACCTCCCAGGGGATCTCGGTGAGATTCAGCACCTTTAGATGTTCAGCATTAAAATAAAGTCTTTCAATTAAACAAAGAAATAACCTAGAGTTTAACCTCCTAAGACCTGAACTCTTCCATGGCATGCATTTTTAATTTCTCTTTGATATTTGGGCATATTGGGACCCGGTGAATGTAAAAACAAAGAATCACCAGATTTTTATTTTTTTATTTTTTATTTTTTTTGTTACCCGATTTTTGTTTCTAAGAAAAATGAGCGCCACATATGAGGATATTCGTTTTAATAAATAAATTTTAATAAAACAGAGGCAGTATAATGTCCTCGTAAGTAGATATCAGGCCCATGTAGAGCAAAATTTAGTATTTTGGTCTGGACAACCCAAAATGTGATGTCCACATATGTGGACACCAGGTCCTAGGAGGTTAATCCTTTAGCAACAACGGCAGGTCTCCAAATACATGGAAAAAGATTTCCTTGAACTATATCCCAGTGTTGAGTGCACTCAGTCAGACTTGGTCCACGCATCGGTAATCTGTCTTGCAGATATGGCCGTCTATCAGCTGTCCAGCTTATTATTATTGTTCTATTAAATAAATTCCAGTATAAGAACTAAGCAACATATTCAGAAGTTGAAACAGTCTAAAGTTTAAGCAAGTAGACCAAAAGATACCACACCATGAGAAGAGTGCCACATCAAGCTTTCCTCACTGAGAAATAGAAAAGCAACTCTGACACAGACGGAATTTATAATTGATGAATAGAAGTCTGTTTAATAGCAGTTTGAAGAGGATGAAGAGGGAAACAAGGCCAAGTTGTGAATGAGCATATACCATATATCTTACCATGGAGAATGGACAAGTTCATTTTACTGATGGATTAGATTTTATGTAAGGCAGTAGGAGAACATTCCTTGCATCAGACATACAGTCAACAATGCAGTGGACGTAATCGAGTCAGAGGATGTTTGTCTGCTCCAGAGTTGGACGCCTGTACTAAACGAACCACACCCTGTCAACTTAGAAGCTGCAATCCTTTCTGTAGAAATATGCACACCCTCTGGTTTCCAGCTGTGTGGAGAAGTGTAATGACTCCCAGCACACCTCGAAGCTTTGAAAAAAATTACTTTTGAGGCCAAAAGGCAATCAAGCAGTGCTGACTGTCATGGACGTCCCTCTATAGTCACCTGACCTCAGCCCTCCTGAGCATCAAGTCTAAGTGCAACTGAATTTAGGTTCCTGTTTTCGCAGCCTTGAGGAGTCCCTGCTGCTCACTTACAAGTGTCATTAATGCAAGATACCAAATATTCTGTGTTACTCAATATTCTCTAAGTCTTGTACATTTTTCAGATGTTTCTATTAAAGTCGTTTAATAGCCTCGTAACATGGAACCACCTAATGAAAATAAACTAGGTATTCTGTCTACTGTTAGTTACTCAAATTTATTCCTCTGTTCCTTTTTTCTTTCGGCTCAGGTTCTACTCCTCGCCTTACAGCATCGCCACCAACCGCATGATCGCACAGACCTCCATCACGCCCTTCATCGCTGCTTCCCCCGTTTCCACATATCAGGTGGGCCATAATGCACTGGAATATGGGTAGAGTCTGTGTGTATGTATATGAGAGTATACTTTGTGTATTTTGTGCACTTTGAGTTGGAAAAGAGGGGGTGGGCTTCAAAACAGCATGAGGTTCTCGCTTCTTCCCTCATTGTTTCTTCGATGCTCCAGCTGTGCTTGATGACATCTGTTTCGTAGGCAGCAAACACGCCAGGGATCAGAACAGAAGCGGCAAAGAAAAAGGGGGATTTTTAAAAGGCTGACAAGGTAGAAAAAAAGAAACGCACCCATCAAGAATGAAAGTATCTAGGAAAAAGAAACAGTTTCCTCTCTCCTGTAGTCCAAACCTCTTTTGTTCCCTCTCTCGATCTCTTTTTATTTTATTTTCCTAGCTTCAGCACCAGTCCTTCCACTTCCAGAGCGAACGTTTGCATTCCTCACTGCTGCGATCAGTGGAGTAATGCAACAGAACAGAGTGGGATCGTAAAAATTGGCCCTGTGATATGTCAGGAGCGTTAACCATTTTCCTTCACTGCGCATTTCATGCAACACCCTTTGCCGAATCTAAACATCAAGAGACGCTGCCACTGTGCCCTCTCGATCAGACACTATCGTTTAACATCGCCTCTGTTTGGTATGCAGAGACAGAAAGACGAGGATAGAGAGCAGGAGAAAGGAGATGAAGGATAGATAAGAAAATAGAAGAGACAGATGGAGAGAGAGAGAGAGAGTAGGTTTAGGTGATGGCGATGGCACGGCTGGGTGGGCAGAGGAGGGGTGTTGCTGAAGGTTGCGGCGCCCGTCTTTGAGGCACGCTTGATTAAAACTCTGGTCCAGTACCTGTGGTGGAGGGGCAGAGGAGAGAGAAGGAGGGAGAAAAGTGGGCCAGGGCGCGCCTCTAATCCGCTCTCGGAAGGCTTCCCAAATTGATTTATCAAAAACAATGGCCAGGCTTTTGAGGAATATTAATCCTCACAGTTTCAATATCGGGCAGCTCTGCCGCCGCTTCCTGTAATATTGCCCTTCAGCCAGTCACGGCAGGAAGGTGAGTCCTTCATCTTCTGCTCAAGTACAAAGAGGCACGGGGAAAAATGAAGGAGAAGACAAGCCAGGCAGGTATATATGCAAGACAAAAGGAAATCACTTCCTTTTATGATGAAAAGTATTGCCTTTGTAATGAAAATCTCAAGGTGCGCAGAAATGGCTGTATGTGTCATTCCTCCTTTTATGTTCGTGTCGCGTTGATATTTTGGAGCTTTTGATAGAATTGATTTATCAGATCTGCAAATGACCCATACCAACAGCGGTATTCTGGCGTTCGTTATGCTTGGCTCCTCAATAACGATTGGATTTATTTCCTGGAAAAAGCGACTTTGATGATCCGCATGACAGGAGACAGTCCAGGCCAGATCACTACCAAGATTTCAACGAGTACCGCCAGCCAGCCGTGAGCCTGGTTTACATCACTGCTTATACAGACTGGCTCACTGGCTGACTAAATATGTGGCTGGCTGATAGGACATGGGGCTGGCAGGCTTACTAACTAGCTAACTGGCTGGCTGTTTGGGTTTACGTGTGACTGGTTGGAACGAGGGCCAGCTGGCTGACCATGCAGCTCGACAACTGACTTACCGGCTTTTTGGCCTGTTGGCTGACAGGCTCTTTTAAATTGTAATATAAGCTGTGAAGTTCAGCCAGAGGTAGGGAGCTTCTTAGGTTGTGCACATTTTACCCTTCACTCACACTGAAACTAATGTTCATGTAGAATTACTCTACCTGCTGTAACTCTGAGCAACTCTGTAAAAGCTGTAATTTGGTGCTTTGGGGAAAAGCCAGCTCAGGTCGAGTCAGTTAACTCTAATCTTCAAAAGCAGTCATTTGGATCTCTTTATATTTTGTGTTAAACTTAGCAACTTAGCACGTTTTCCCTCACGTTCTTTCCTGCCTGATAACAGATCAGTCTCTGGCTTTCTGGTTTATTTTTATCTGGGAGATGTCTGGGAGTGAAGTCCTGCTGAAGTTGTTAATGCTGTAACTCATCAGCCCTTTCTCAGAGCTTCAAACATTGCTGTTTTTTTAACATCCCACAGATAAACCCATTTGTCATATTTCTGCTGTTAACTTGGACTGAACTACAACCTAAGATGGTAGTGTTTGGTTCCAAAAGTAAAAAACGAGTGAACACAACTGTCTCACAGCTGGCAAACTGGGACTTATCTCTCAGCATCCCAAGAAAGCCAGAGGACGCATTATCAGAGTATTATAACATTTTCAGCTCTCAGGAAACTTATTACAACATTGCTGTACATTGCACTGTTTGAGACGTGCTTTTGTCTTGTTTTCCTTCTCTCACCCCAACCTGTCGCAGCAGATGGCCCCGCCCCTCCCTGAGCCTGGTTCTGCTGGAGGTTTTTTCCTGTTAAAAGGGAGTTTTTCCTTCCCACTGTCGCCAAAGTGCTTGCTCATAGGGGGTCATATGATTGTTGGGTTTTTCTCTATATGTATTACTGTAGGGTCTACCTTACAATATAAAGTGCCTTGAGGCAACTGTTGCAGCGATTTGGCGCTGTATAAATAAAATTGAATTGAATTGAGATTAATCTAATAATATAAGAATTAGTGCAGCAGCCTGAGCCTGTTCAACACCTGAGGAGGCTGTAAAGATCTCACCTAAGGGCTTTGAAAAAAATAGAAAAGGAAGCTGAGATTATGAAGTAAATATGTTGGGGTTCTCTTTGTCTGTTCTTTTCAGTAGATTGGACTAGCTTCCCATTGTGTTCACTGTGTTCTTATCAGTTCAGGTTTTGACTTTTTCATCTTTGGTTGCTTCAGATAAATTGTGAGTGAGCCTCCCTCACGTTAGTATGTAAGACTGCCATTTTTTATTTTCCCAGCAAAGATTTCACCATGATTCTCTCACGTTTTTTTCCTTAAGCCCAGTGTAAAGCCATCCTGTCTTGTTGAAATAATCACATGACGGTCATGCAATATCTTAGTTAGAAAATGCCGAAGACAAGTGATTAAATATAAGCTTTCTCTGTGTCTATCTGCTGTCCCATTCAGCTGGGGAGAACAAATATTGCCATGTATAAACAAGCAGACTTGGCACCGCGTTATAGAATATCAGGCTTGTTTAGGTATGGATCCAAATCACGCATTTGGGTTGGCTCAGAGGATTGATTGCTCTTACAGCAGATTATTCCATGTTTGTCTTTGTTTAATCTAATCATTTTACCAGGATCAGTGGCCAGTCTGTGTGTTTGTCTGCTACAAGCTGTCTAATTCCTCTCTCCAGCATAAAAGCTCTGTTTGTTCATCGTCCTTTCCTCCGGTTTCTTTATAGTTTCCACTGTCACTGTTTCTCCATCTCTTTAACTTTTGAATCTACATTTGTAAATATGCGTATCTGTCAATGTTTTTTTTCTCTGGTTGTAGCTTTGAAGTTCTTTGTTCTGAGATTAAAACAAAAATGCTTTTTGTATTTTGTGAGTCTTCTCTAGAGGTCTGACCCTGACCTTTCACCCCTGCTCCAACAGCACTGGGCAGAGCTTTAATATTGTTATAATACAGAAAAAGACTCATTTTACGGGCTCAACGTACAACTCGTACCGCCGGCAATAATGAGAAGGCAGGAGGGAGATGTGCTGCCTCCAGACTTTGAGATTCTTCTAGTAATTCTTTGGCACAAATTAATCTGTGTAAAGTTCAGCCATTTTGGTGCATTAAAACCAGCACAATCATTTTAAGACTTAGAGACTGAAGAGTATTTGAACATATTGGGACTATTTGAATAGCATTTATTGCATTATGTGGGATACGTCTCAGCTCTTACTAAGACAAAGGAAAATTTTATATTGCCACCATCATTTTACATTTTCTGTATTTCTCCTCAGGTCCAGAGTACGTGGATGCCTCATCAACAATATGTTATGCAACCTACAGTAAGTACTCCACCGTGTACCTGAAGTACTGCAGCTGCCCTTGAGTCCCCGCTGGGGACCAACCCTTTAGTTGAAAATCTGTGATGCGCATCTGATCTGCTTTTAATAGAAACTTTTTAAAGATTCTTATTTTTAAATTTATCCTGAAAATAGTTTACGACATGGAGACATTTTTATATTTAGCACAATGTGACTGACCAGAAAAAGATTCTGTTTGGAAAAACGTTTAAGCTACATTATTCTTCCGTTGCAGACTAAATGTTAAAGCAACTCAATTTCTAACATGCACTTGGCCACTATTACTTCTGGCCAAATGATTACACCATTTCGGTCCTGGAGTTACTATACGAAGCACTTTATCCAATTCTGATAACCACATTTTTCCATCTCTCCTAAGTATACAAACACATTTTGTTTTATTTTTGGGAGGCTTTGTGGAGTTTATATGTTTTTGGTAGTGCCAGGAAGCAATTCAGAGTCATTTACCAGACCACAGCACAAGACAGACTGCTGCTTGAGGTTACCATCCCAGACAGCAGACAAGGGGGAAAAAAGCTAATATTAATTAGACTTAGCTCACGAGCAACACGGTCTTTAACGGTGAGGTAATCACATAGCCTTCAGTCACATTCAGTTCTGTTTTGAAAAGAGACAACAGAGAAGCTCCAGAAGGTTTGTACTGGTCACTAAACCTTCTTGGATGTGATTCTTTAAATGAAGGAAAATTGCATTTTCACAGAGAAGTACAGTGCAAAAGTTCCCTCTCATTTCTTTGTACAGAACTTCGTCTCATTTCTTTATTAAGCTACTTGGCATTGACTTAGGAATCATTCAATCTTAAAAAGGCACCTAATTCAAGAAATGAACCAGTGGTGTGTCTACACATAACAAAAAACTTAGCAGAAAACCACTTTTTAAACGGTACCTTCAGGGACTTTTTTACTAGCAGCCATAATTTGTTCCCATTTCTTCAGTCAAAGTCATGAAAAACGCAACAATAAAAGTTTGACAGACATAGAATAGTTTTTTCCTAACGAGCGATTAGCCAAAAACCTGGCATAACTGAAAGCCATGCTCTTAACAAACAGGAAAGAATTGTGAGGTGCATCTGGCCCTTCAGTTGATCCAGTTGATCTACTGTTTACTAAAGCCTTATCAAGTAGCGGATGGCTGTCAACAAGCCATTCTTAAGGAAGACAAACAGAGAGGAAAGCCTGAGGTATGCTAAATTACACAAGAACTAGACTAAAAAACAATGGCACCAAGTCTCGTGGAGTAATAAATCCAAATTTCAAATCATCATCTACATATATATATATATATATATATATATATATATATATATATATATATATATATATATATATATATATATATATATATATATATATATATATATATATATATATATATATATATATATATATATATATATATATATATATATATATATATACTCTTACAGCCATCATGGTTTGGAGCTGTATTTCAGCCAGTGGTTTTGACGATCTTATCAAAATTGATGGAATTATAAACAGAGAAGAGCACCATCAGATTTTGATCTACCATGCAATACCATCTGGAAAGTGTCTGATTGGCAAGAGCTTCATTTTCATGACAATGATCCCAAACACAGTGACAATACAGCAAAAGCATACCTGGATAGAAAAACACACAATGGACTGCCATCAGTCATGGATTGGCCTCCCTTGAGCCCAAACCTCAACATTTTTGAAGCAGTGTGGGATAGTCTTTACAGTGAACAGAACAAAAGGCAGCAAACATCCAAAGAAGAGCTTTGAATGCCCTTCAAAAAGCCTGGCAAACTATTCCTGAAGAAATGACAAGAAAACTTGAGCAAGAGAGTTCAGGCTGTCATGAAGAATAAAGGTGGTCCTACCAAATATTGATTTTCAGGCTCGTTAGAGTTTTACAATCTGTATTTGCAGAGTTATATACTGTATTTTCTTGTATTTTTACACGTTTCAATAAATCGCTGCACATATTTTCAAGCAGGAGAGGTGGCTCAAGGCTTTTTCACATTTCCTGAAATACCCCCGCTTGCACATCCAGTTTTATTTTCCTATTGCTGAAGCCTTACCCGCACTCTTGCTTGAAAATGCTTTTCCTTCTCTGTTGTTATAACAACAAAGCACATTAGTGGTTTACCAAATTGTTTTAAGGTTGAGTTTTTAATTGATCCAAGCTCTATAAGTGTTCTCATTTTGTTTCTTAGAGATTTTAAATCATTCTGCCAGAGATTTTTAGTGTTGCTTGAGGCTTGTTGTGGCCCCTGAAGCATATTCAATCTACTTCATTGCTCTGTTTGTTCACAGAAAAAGACTGGTTACCAGTCAAGGGCAAATATATCTGATTCTTTACCACTATTAAAAAAAAAAAGCTTCACTTTTTGAAATCTCAATACTTTTTTAATACAGTGGGTACTTAGTTCTATTAGCCTGGAAAAGGGAGTGCAGTGAAGATTTTTTTTTCTACATAAAGCACATTTTTAGGACTCTGCGTCACAGTATGGTTCATAATATGCATGTAAATTCTGCACTGTGGTTCTAATTTTATTGATACAATAAGTTATTTTGTCTTTGGAAAAGAAATTACCAGCCTCAGGGTAACTTGTGTTAGTTTTTGCTGAAGTTACCTCTAATGAATCTCACAGCCGCATAATTTAAGTCCTGCTTTGATATCAAAGTTCACTATTCTGTACTAATGAGCAAATGAATATGCATATGGGTGAATAGGTAGCACCTTACAGTTTGGATCTATAACCCGGGGTTATAGAGTTCTATGCTGCAACAAATATTTTATACACTGGGTAGATACCAGCCCAAAAGTGTTATAATAATAGGGAGAAAACTAGTAAGAACACACAGTTCTGGTGTAATTAGTCATTATTTTTTGTGTAGACTGTTAGATTAATTAAATTTGTTTTCCCCAGAAACCTGGGTCGTATGCCCCCACCAGTTTAAATCCTTCTCTCTTTCTCTTACTTCCTAAATTAAAGAGTTTTGGGAGAACCTTATGATATCCCAATGGAGGTGACCTTGCAATGACCTTTCAGTGTTTGATAAAATTGCATTAGTTTATGTTATCCTCTTGTATGATTAGAATTCTAGAGTTACAACTGAATACTGTAACTGTTTTGTGAGTTCCTAATAACCTTAGCCTTTGAACTCTGACAGCCAAAATATTATTGGTTCATTGTTACCGGCACAGAGGCACAAAGCAGTACACACTACCTGATGTATTCATATCATGATATTTTTAGCTGTTGCTGCTGATGGTTCAGCATGAAAAACCATGTTTGGCTAATCAAGTTCATACGAATGTTGATAACATTGTAAGCCTCAGTCAAGAAGACAACTGCTTTAGAGTCCCTGCCACTGAGCAAATTGGGAAACATTGGACTCTGATGCAGCTGATGGTCCAGCACTCACTCACTAGAGGAGTGCTCAACCAGCCGCATGGCTCCCCGCTGTGGCCATTTACCACTCAGTCCTACCCATCTCACTTCCACTCCCGCTGTGGGACAGTGAACATGTAATCTGGTCGCAGCAGGCCACCAGCCCAGCAGACACACACACACACCCACACCCAGCTGCAGCTGCCCTCTGAGGTGCCCAGTTTACCTTTCAGCCACACAACTTCCTGGCTTTTCTTTTTTTGCACATATCTTCGCTCAACCAGCCACCTCCTTACCTCGCGTACTTTGCAGTACTCTCAGGCAGGTATGCTCCTTCCTTATGGCACTCGTTTCAGACTGGATTAAAGCTAGCTCGCTAACAAGCTGCTGTTTTTGCTGCTGCTGCTGAGTCTGCCTGTTGTGAAAATGAACCTGTCTTAGGTGGTAGACAGTATTACGAGGTGAATGACAAACGTGACAGAGACCTCTAATAGTATAACTGCTCAGCATGTGCAGTGCAGCCCGTTTGTGTTTTAGTGTGTACATGTACCCTTTCTACACAAATACGTCTGTATATCTGCTTGTGCCTGTGCATCCACAGTACAAGAATACACACGTTTGCTTGAATGTGCATACTGGTTTCTTCATTTTCTGGCATCTTCTCAGGCTCTCGGCCATGTGGTGTTGTGGTTTGTCTGTCATCACATGGAGAGAATATATACTGCCTCATCATCTATGCTTGGGTAACTGTGCGTGTTTGCCCGATACATGTTTGTATGTACTGTATGTGTTATGAATTGCCATACGTGTGGTCCATACGGGTTATTCCTTACCAGCCCATGCGATGCCTGATGGTCATCCATCTTTCAGCCTTATGTCATGGGGCCTCTTGAAGCCTTTGGCACCAGCCACTAACCAGCAGCCACATTGTACTGTCTACATCTCATCATGCCTCCATGCCAGCAATAGCCATGTGGCGATATAAGTCCCCATGGTCCCGTCCCCATTGTGTTCCATTGGCTCTTTCTGTCACCAAATGGCTGGTAGGTGCTAACCCCAGCTGTCACTGCTGACAGTGAATCATAGATACCAGTCTGTCTCCCTTTATGACCCGTGCTCGTATCAACTACCAGCTACAAACACAGCAGACTGCCCTTTATACACACATGCATACACACACACACACATTCTGCCATCAGTTCAGTGAATCACATCAAATTAGCTAAGCATCCTAGTTCAAATGCTTGGGGGGCTGCTCGGGGCATTAAAAACCAATTGATTGTGCTGCAGTTTGGCGACTCCTTCCTCATGTTGCGTGTTAAACCAATGGAGCGTTGTGCAATGGCGCTCCTGATATCTGGGCAATATGGAGGCAGCAGAGCGTGGAAGGGGAAGAGCTGGACAGTCATACAGAATAGAATAGAAAAGAATAGAATAGATTAGTCTATATGCATGTTAAATAAACTTGTTAATTAATCAAACTTGTTAAGTTTGATTTAACAAAATAAGTATTTAAGAAAAGGTCTAGAGATTATTATTTAGATCATTTCATTACAGATCATTAGGGTAAAATGTGTTTTTGACTGTAAAACACAGTACAACAAACGGCACCTAACGTCTAAATAATGTTGAAGAAGATCATTAAGGAAAGGTTACAAAGGAACTTTGGATAAATTGTGGTATTAGTAATGCCACGACGGGACTGTTGGTTGCTGCAAATGAGTATTGTAATTCATTATTAATTTTAGTATCAAGTAATATCATTTTGGGTTTTTTTAGCTGTTATAAATTGTGCAAAAAGAGTGAAGAAGTCTTAGTAAAAAAGCATAATGTTCATTTTGTACATTATAATCTGCATCATTATAAGCTTGGCTGAAGGACTACTACACTATGATCTTGCATCGTCCCTCGGTTTCTTTGTCAGATCTCACCAAGTCTCACCAAGTACCTGATGGTCAGTGAAAATCTTTATGTCAGGGTTTTATGGTGGGTGATGATATGGGCTGCATCCATCTTTAATTGACAGTCTGTGAGCGGAACTATTGTAAAAAGAAATATCTGCAAATGCCAGATCTCTCTGTGTTTTACATTGTTCCTACAAAATATAACAAGACGTTTTCTTCGGGAGTGCCTGACAGGCTGTTGTTGTTTTTTGATTTTTAAAGTGCTCATATGAATTTTTTATGCTTATATGAAGTTGTCTGTACTTTCTACTTGAGCCTTTAAAAAACAGCATGCCTGCTATGATAACGGTCATGGTAAACTTACTCTGAAATGATATGCTGGCTTTGGTGTTGCTGAGTTGAGTATCTCTCAGCAGGACAAATTTCTCTTCTTTGCAAAATTGTGCAAAGTGCTGGTGGAGCCGTATATTGTTAAAACCCCTTGTTAGTTAGCTACTGCCGATACTAATGATACCGCATTGATTTGTTAACCTAATTTGATGTTTTTCTTCATTTCAGCCCTCCGCTGCCTTTGTAAACCTGAAGTCCATTAACTGCGTTAAGCAGCAATTTGTTGGAAATAATAGATGTTGTGTTGAATGGAAGTAAATCAAACTGCTGACACTGAAAGCAACTTGACCGCTACTTGCCTTATTGCACAGTAAACAGAGAGCACTGCAGCATGTACTTCTAAGGCAAAAGGTGTTTGTTTGTATCTGAGTAGATTAAGTTTGACAAGTCTATCCATACGAAACTGGACTTCATCCCACAGAGGAGCCGGCGCTTTGTTAGCAGTTAGAAAGGTTGACTGAGCAGAGAACAGTTTTCAAAATTTGCTTATCTTCAATTAATGCACAAGATGTTCTCTGCGGGAAACCTGATAGAAAGTGACAGTGGACATCTAAATGAGTCTGCAGTCTGTTCTTACATGCGTTGTTCTTCTTTCCTTTTCCTTTAGTTTATCATTTGTCTTCCTTCTTTCCTTTCTCATCATCTGTGAGATGATCTCACTGGTGAAGTCAAAGCATGACCACTTGCCTGGTCAATGCTACAGAAATCAGCAGACCTTGAAAAAGTACCAACAATTAAAGAACTAGAGGCCCCAAAACGACAAATGCATACGTGCAGCTAACACGCGCGAATGCCTACACACACAAAACACATTCCTTCCAGTGGTAAATCTTACTTACATACAGATCATCAATCACATGCACGTGCTCTTAAATTCAGTTCGCACTGCCAAAGAGTGCCGGACTAAGTGCTGTGCCAGCCATGCGCAGCATTGCTGTCTTTCCCCATGAGTTATCCCCCCCTTTTTTTTCCCTTTCCCCCCTTTTCTCACTCTGAACTGTATGTGCTTCAAGTGTGCATTTGCCTGAGTGCACCGGCCCTTACATACTGGAGGTGAATTATTGAATTCCTCTGCCGTTGCACTCCGGCCAGTTCTCCCTGCTTTGAATAGTCGTTCACTGGGCCTCTGAGAACGTGAACCGTAGCTATCAGCCCTCATCGAATAGGGTTGAATCAGTGCGCTGTGTGATACCCATCTCCCGCTTGACATTAAAAATGCTCCTCGGATTCAGAGAGGGAACATTATGTTGGTCTCATGGATTTGACTGGCGAGGCAGAATTTGAGACGGGGCTACACTCGTCCTTGAATTTCTCTTTTATTTTTTTTCCATCCCCGCTCCCTCTGTACTCCTTCCTGTACACCTACCTCTCATTTCTCCCTCATTTTTGTCTCACTCTGTCCTGTTTCTCTCTCTTCTCTTCTGCCCTTTCAGACTACAACTGCAGCTACTGTGTCCGTGCCAGCAAAAAAAGAAGAAAAAAAACCTTGTCTTGTCAGGGTTAAGGTTTCATATATATGTAAGAACAATACTGTTGCAGAGACACCGGGTGACTGACAAGGAGATTGAGTGGCTGCATTTTCACTGTAAGCTTTTTGGATATTACTTCGACAAATTTTGCGATAGTGGCAAAAAATATGTTTGGAGACAAAGCTGATATGCTTTGGTGGGCAGGCTTTATTAGCTGGCTGTGTTTTTAATTGGATTTCTAATCTTTTTCCCCCCTTTTTTGGTTTTGTAAATAGAGTAAACATTCTAGAGAGATCCTTGTGTGTGAAATGATCTATTTGTCTACAAAAGGCAGTCAGAGAACGGCTGATAAACGAGCACAGTCCGACCGTGGAGAGGAATGGACCTCCCATGAAGACATGACAAATACTGTTACATGCTTCATCTAGCACCCTTATCGCCTCATACACACATTAAGAAACACAACACACAAACGCACGCTACAAATCCATCCAAATAGCATGTCCTATTCGATATGGAGAAGTTGGTGCTTTATTTTTCGTAATAACTTTATTACTAGAATCATTTTATAGTCACAAGCCATCATATTACTGGGGGAAATTATTAGTTTTGCTTTCCTTCACTGACACACGCACATATATATAAGATTACAAAGCAGCAGCATTACCATAATCCATCTCAGCCACGGCAATTTGGTTATACATGCTCCCAGATTTTGACCTGCAATTTTAACCTGTGCACCTCATCTGCCACCTATTGTAAATTGAATATGTAATATTCTAGATGATAGACAAGCTGATGCGTAAATAGGCGGGGGGGAAACAGATTCATCATCGCTCTTATTGCCTTTTCATTGCATAGGACAAATTTATACAAAGTAGATAATCCTCATTGCCACATAACCAGAGGTGAGGAATCTTTCATCTGTATCATGCTCCACATGTTAATCTGTTAACATACATTTTTTGCAACCCCTCGGCTGCTTCAGTTTCTTAGTACCAGTTCTCTGTCTTCCCTGTAGGGCTTTCCTGTGTTTGCAATTAAGATTTCCAAAAACCATTACAAAATCAGATTTCAAATATCCCTGTGATCGCAAAGACCGAGTTAAGCCGCTACACACATCACTGTCAGCTTGGGAGGCTCGTTCATTGCTATCTTTCGGTCTGCGCTACTATTTGCTGCCCCACTTGGGTAAAGTAAGCAGTTCACCGTCCTGGATCAGTCTATAGCACATTTGGTCCTGTGGACACACTCTGTTGTTAATAGTTGAGAAACCCTGGTAGTCCGTTAGCCCTAGGGAGGGATTCGCTCTGAAGATTAGTTTGAAGCACCCGAAATGCTGGCTCCCTTTTCTGTGCTTACCCGAATACAAAGGTGCCCGAGGACATCTGGAAAACATGGTCACAGTTGAAGTAGGTGAAGGATGGCTGAGGAGGGCTACTGTAAATCTTCATACAGCACAACCACAGAACAGGGTAAATAGGAGCATACAGACACTTTTAGAAGACACATTCATATTACTTCACAAGTTTTTGTTTTGTGTTGTTTTTTCTGTAGTTTTTGTAGAGAGACAGTCATTACCAATAGTTTAGCCTTCAGGTGGGTGAGCCTAGTGTAGTTGGGTGCCGTTACCACTCAGCCATCTGCAGATGTGCTGTGTGTGAGCATGATTGCATTAGGGAGGGTATTTGTCATGTTGCTGGTTTGTCATGCTGCTTGTTTACACTGTGACATTATGGGGACTTGTCTTCCTCATGGGGACAAAAAGCTCATCCCCATATAGCCTTGTTAGGAGACCGCGATGAAGCTCTTTGGAGTCATGAAGCTGGATAGTGACAGTACGTACTTTGCAGAATTAAGACCCTGAAGCATGGAGCGTGCGTGTCTCATTTCCACTGACACAAAACACACTAACTAGTACAAATGAGCATCAGTGTCCAAACCACAGTGCCTCACATGGAGAAAGCAACTGTCAAATACAGTGAGGAATGCGTTGAGTCAAGTGCAGGTCGTCTTTCATGGGCCCGACACAAATGAAGCTTTGTTTTGGCCAAAGACTCAGAAATACAGCCCTGGCCCATTGGCGTTCTTGAGGCTTTTAATGTGCCCGTCTTCTGTCTTCTCATTCCCCAACTTTAATCAACATCTTCCCCCAACACAAAGCATATAAGCATGGTCTCTTCTTACCAGGCTGGCAGTAGAACACTACACAGTGATCATCTTGCAAATAGTGAAACATGGGGACCTGCAAGGTGAGGAAAGGAATGTGAACCTCTATTTGTGGCCTCAAGCTGTTTTCCAAGTGAAGGTATTGCCCCAAGGTAGTTACATGTATCAACACCGGCTTGAAGCAGCAGGGTAGATATGCAATAATGTGGGAAATTATAACCTGTGGCAGTGAGAGATTAGCAAAAATAGCTAGCTGTGGGGGTGCTGTGATCAGGTTTTTCAAGCTGATACTGATCAGTTTTCATGTCAGCAGAATCAGACACTGTAATGCTTATCTTTACAGGAAGTCCATAACAATTTTCTCGTTTTATTTTCTTTTTTCACTCTAAAATATTACACTATGTTCATTTTGAAGGCAGTTGTCCCTCTTTGCCTGCCTAAGATAGAAATCCCAGTCTCAGAAAGCACACTTTTAGTGTTTACAAAACTGGATGAAATTCTGGGCGTCTCCCAGAAGGACATGTTTAGTAAAAAAAAAGTACTGCTTTCAGTCTGATACCAGCAGCCTGAGCATACTGCTTAGCTGACTGCATCTTGAGTATATGGAGGTCTGGACCTGAATGTAAATTATCATAATAGCCTGCTGCATGTGGTGGAGATCCTTCAGCCATAATGGACCGGGCAGTAAAAACGGTCACTATTTGTGTGACATTTATGTAGTTGCCTCACCTTTTTTACAATTGCCGTTTCTGATCAGCGGATGTAAAGTCGAGGTAATGAATATCAGCTGATACCAACCAGTGTTTCATCAGCAAGTGCTTGTAATGCGTTAGTCATTAAAAGAAAACACTGCTGGTCGTAAGAATTTTTACAAGATTTCTTATTTACTGTACATTGTGTCAAGCTGTTGAGCGTATATCAATGTATTTTACAGGCAACGAGTGGATATCATCTCATCTCCGGTCTAAAGCAGAATCAATACCACCTTAAGCAGGACGGGCTTTTCCACGCGCACGCACAAACAGGAATACATGTGCATACATTGAGGAGCTCTGTAAACATCGTCTCATACATTTGTAACAGATACGTCTGCAGCAGGCATTATCTTACTCTCTCTTACACACAGAGGACAAATCAAAAACATATATTGTCTCTTTGTGTCAATCTCTTTCTCATTTTCTTCCTCTCTAGCCCATCAATGGACAGACGCACAACCAGACAGACGCTTTTGCACACAGACACACACACACACACTAAAACCCTCTCTCTCACAGACACTCAGTCTCACAAACACAGAAAATCGAAATCACAAATCGGCTTAACTCTCCCTGACACATCTGTGAATTAAGCCTTTCCGTTGCTCTCCCTTTCCCATTATAAAGGCATTGTCAGAGGCTGAATCGGTAACAGGTAGCCCACAGCCCCTGCTGCTTCCTTCTCGCTTCTCCTCTCTCTTTTTTTTCTTCCGCCTTACTCATCTATCTTCTTTTTCATTCTCGGTCTTTGACTTCTCTCTCTCGCTCTTTCTTTCCAGCATTCCACTTTTTCTCTTCAAGTCTCTGGCTTCACTCCCCTCATCTATCTTTCTTCACTCCCGTCTTCCCCGTGACCTCCATCTTTGCTTAATCATCTCTCTCCTGTCCTCACAGTGTCTTTCTGTCTCTCTTTCCTCATTTCCCCTTTCCTTTTATTTATTCATCTGTCACAGCCAGTGGCAGAATGGTACTCGGTATTTTCATTTGGTGCTACTTTATAAGTCCTCACATTTCACAGGGAAAGCCTGTGTGCTTTTGACTGCATTAATATTGCTGCTATAATTTGTCAGTTCAGCTTAAATACAAAATATAGGGTCAATTTTTAGGACACTAAGTATGATGATACAGTAAAGTACTCAGCAGCATGTAAAGTGGTTACATTTGTCAGTAGCACCTGTAACATGAAAATACTGCCTGCATACATGTTGATACATCAATAAGAATCTGATAAGTGTTACACTAAGAGATACCTGTACTTTTGTAAATATTGTTTGTTGATTAGCAGTTTTAAGTGTGGTCAAAAATATATAGAGCTTCATCAAACTTCACAATTATGTTCACAATAAAAAACAAAACCTAACAGAAACAATTTTTTCCACTGAGATTGGCATTAAGTTTGAACTTTAAGGTGTATTCTTTTTCTTCTTCTAATGCCAGTGCTATGTTTCCACAAGCTTCCAAGGGGTCTGCTTGGGTCTGACTGACATTTCATCAACAGAGCGAGTATGCCAAGCTCAGTGCAGATGTCTACATGCCCTCCAATTTGGTGTCAACACATTACTTCCTCAAAAAGAAATACTTTATGTGTCCTTGAAGTGCACTCCCAGCAGCTTAGAATGTGGTATAATAGGTACAACTACTTGCCCGTGGTGTGCAAAGATTCCTGTCTGCATATCCACGAGGGAATTTAATCTTAGTTTAAGTTCAGGCGGGATATATCAACCATACTGTCATGTGAAAAAGAAAGCACATCCTTACTGCTTCCAGTAAGTAGGAAAGTAGCAGCCTGTGGTTGATGATCAAATGCACTTGATTAATTGATCATCAGCGAGTGTAAACGCCTCTATAAAAGCAGTTTGTTGTTTGCTGATCTGGAACATTCAGGCGTTTGTTAACATAATGTTGCAATATCCCCAGAAGTGGACATCTCAGCGAATTCGACGCACAATGCTCAGAGAAACTGCAGAATGCCAAGAGCTACTTCTCAGAGCTACAAGCCTCCTTTAGCATGTTAAATCTTAAAGTTTATGAGAGTACAATTAGGAAAAACACTAAACAAGTTTGGCCTATTTGGAAGGGTTTCCAGGAGAAAGCCTCTTCTCTATAAAACAAACATGCCAGCACAGCTTAGGTTTGCAAAGTTGCATCTGAAAAAAAACACACAACCTTTGGATCTATGTCATTTGGATAGATTACACCAATGTGGAGACATTTGGGCCATAATCTGCAGCAACATGTTGAGCAAAAACCAAACAGCATATCAGCACAAACACCCTCATTGTAAAAGTCAAGCACAGTGGTGGAGGGTTGATGATTTGGGCTTGTTAATCAGCCAGAGGACCTGGGCCACCTTATTGTCACTGAGTCGACCATATGACTCTAGAATACTGTATACCAAATTATTCTAGAGTCACATGTGAGGCCACCTGTCTGACAGCTAAAGCTTTGCTCTAACTGAGTCATGAAATAGGACAAAGATCCGAAAGAATCGAGGTGTCACAATGGCCCAGTCAAAGTCCAGACCTCAACCCTGATCAAAATGCCGTGGCGAGACCTTAAGTGAACTGTGTATCAACAAAAGCCGGAAAACCTCAATGAACTGAAGCAAAGCTGCAAAGAAGACCGGCTAAAATTCCTCCCCAACAATGTGAGTGACTGATAAAGTCATACAGAAAACAATTACTTCAAGTTATTGCTGCTAAAGGCGGTTCAACAAGCTATTAAATCCTGGGGTGTACTTAGTTGAAAGCTAAGTAGCCTACACACCATGCAGCGAGTCCTGTGAAAACCTTCTTTTTCACAAGATTGTATTTCATTACCTTCTTCACTCCTCACAGGGCCTTAATTTGTTATCAAACATTACATTTATTTAGTGACTGGTAATTACGCTGTAATTGACCCCACGGTTATCCATTTAGCCTTACAGTTTTCAACAACACTAGTCTAGGACATGAAGAGGTGACAACTAATCCCACTTTTTGTGTCCACTCGTTATCCAGTTTCTTTCTTGTTTGTGTACCTCCACAAAGTTTCATGTGAAGCTTCTATATTGAGCTCGAGGTAGCAGAGATGGAAGAGGAGAGGGAGGAAGGAAGAGCGGTTTAGCTGCCTGTGTTGGGAATGCAGGGAGTAGACAAGCAGAGCAATTCTGACAGGCTGTGTCTGCACAGTTTGTTCTCCAATAGGCCCACACAGAGTCGCCAGTGGGGTACACACATGCACACACACTCCCAAGCATACACTACTTAAATTGCACGCTCACACACACACACACACACACACACACACACACACACACATACTTTTAAGTTAGACAGTACTGTCCTCCTTCACACTCGCTACACACAGTGTGTTGCAGGCTTACCCGCAAACACACACAGGCACCGTTACAGTGTTACGAGTACACAACAAGAGAAGAGAGGCGAGCAGAGGAAAAAGGGCTGGTTTTGAACGCATTCCTTCGAAGGCTTCAGTGCTGAGGAAATGGAGCTATCATGACAAGGGATGAAAGAGCAACAATGGTTTCATCACTTTCCCTCATGTTTCACTGCACCGTGAAAAAGAAGCTTCTAGTGTTCTCATCCGCCCGTTAGGGAAAAACATGCTGTGCATTATACTGGGAGGACAGGCTCAAGAGCGAGCAAGTGAGAGCGAGGGACGGAGAGAAAGCATTTTCGCTCGGCAACCAAAAAAAAAAAAAATCATACTGCTGATACATCGGCAGCAGATAGTGAAGGCTTTGATAGACTAAAGACAGTGGTGTGTATTGGTCCCCGTGTTCTGTTGCTGTTTACTGTGCCCAAAAACCCTCCTGTCGTCTTCTGTTTCTATTCATTTCATGCTTTTGATGATTCTATCACTAACCCAAGTTTTCTTCTTTCTGTCCTCATGCTGGCATTCTCTTATGTTGTACTTCATCTCACTTTGTTTCGCCTAGTCTAAAGCACTATATAATTTATATTTAGACAGTATGAGGACTAGCAACTACTTGTGGAAGTTCGCTTAAGGCTTATGTAAGCCCGCATAGTTAATCAGAGAGAGACATGCACTAAACCAAAATGCTCAGTCTCCATCATTTCTTCTGTTCCTCAATTCTTCTCACCTTGTCTTTTTTTTTGTTTTTTTGTTTTGTTTTTACCTGCTTCCCTCAGGGTGCAGTGATCACGCCAGCCATGGACCACACTATGTCCATGCAGCCTGCCAATATGATGGGCCCTCTCACTCAGCAGATGAACCATCTGTCCCTGGGCACTACAGGAAGTGTGAGTAGGATTCACAGCGAATCACACGCAGATAATCCCACACAAGCACACATAGTTACCGTGATCATCGTGACAGATTCTCAAAGCTACGAGGAAATTTTGAAGCGCTCCAACATGTTAGCTGTACTAGCAACAACCTGTTGCTTTGAGAATTTAAGTTAGTTTTGCATTAAATTTTTGAAAAGGTTCCTGGATGATGAAGTTTAGTTGAATTTAGTTTAGCTTTGCACTAGGTACAGCCATGCAGCAGCTATTCTTCAATAACAAAACCCTTGTGACTACACTCTATGGCGACTTACACAGAGATGTATGTAAAACATAAAAAACAATGCACACAAGTCCTTAAAGTACAACCAGCAACCATCTAAATTCCAATGGCCTCATTTACAATTTGTACTCTGTATTACATAAGCTGTGCTTCTGTGCACCATAACAACAATACATAATAACATTTCAACATTCATTTTAATAATTTCGAGCTGTGATCTATAGCCCTGGCAAAAGGATTTCCAAGTCTCTGAGTCTGGTTTGATTTTCAGGTCTTTTCAGACAGAATAAACAAGAGATCATGGTTTGGGTTAAAACTTGTTTTCATCCTTTTACAGTGTTAGAAAGCTCCATTCATAGCTTGCCAGAGTGTCGTCCTCGGTGCATATTTTACATGCTTACTGGAAGTCACTTAACTCTAAGAAATACCTACACTCTACAGTAACAGCAAGCACAAACAAATTTTCCTCTGCTTATCCGAATTCCGGTCACGGTGGGTAAGCAGTGTAATCCAGGTGTCTTTCTTTCACCAGCAATGCATTCTGGTTTCTGGTGGAGTATCCCGGGGTGTCTGCAGGGTAGATGACATGTAGTCTGCTCCAAAATGAAATCAAATCGATTCATAGAAGGGTGCACTTTAAATATACGTGGTCGGTTGTGTTTCTGTTATTTGTTTCCTTTATTCCAGTACACAATTGGAAAATATCTAAAAAAATCTGCGTCTAGTCTTGAGAGATGAAAAGTTGTTGTCAGGGGTGCTATAGGTCGGTATGACCGAGTTGGAGGCTTTTCATCTCAGAGAACATTGTTCGTTTAGTTTAGAAACACTGAGTAAGAGATGGGTTTTACATTTCCTTTCAAAGCAGCCAAACCTTCTCAGGCTGTCGCCACATGTGCTCAGCCACGGAGCTGCCATATCATTTGTTTTACACGGCATGCGTTCACAGCCACATATTGAGAGAGCGTATTTCCTTCCTGATCTTCCACATTAAACAGACTTCCTGTGAAGCTTAACAGTGTGACAGGCCTCTCGCTTCTCCACCTTTTTCACTTTCACCCCCTAATTTCTGTTTCTTTCTCACACTTTTCTATCTCCCCTCACTCTCTAAATCACACAGAAAATCTATCGCTCCATCAGTTTTCCACACACTCACTTACAGTTGCTGGCCCCTAAACCGTGAACTCCCCGCCTGTTTCAGGATCAAGTCGACTTAGAGGTGTCACACGGTTCTGAAGCCTGACTTCCTGCCCTAACCCTGCTGCCCGCGGGCAGGCGGGCAGGCAGACAGCTTTGCTCCAGAACTACGTTTGATCTCTGTGTGTGTGTTTGTGTGTGTATGATTGAAACAGTGTTGCATTGTACAGTTATCCATGTGTTTCCAGGTGAGCTGTCAGCGACTGTGACGCCATGTTGGCTCTGTCAGGAATGCCCCCTCCCTAATCTGCCCCAGCTGTGCTAACAGCCAGGATTAGAGACAGGCTAATCTATGATGATGGCTTCTGATGTTTGATGGGTTGTATTATAGGAGAAAGTGGGTTAAAGCTCTCTGTCTGCTTTTTTCATTTCGGGTTTACCCTTTCTACCTCTCCCCTTTATTCGTACTTAGCTTTCCTGAGGCGATGTGCTGTGTAGCCTAACCTCTCTACGGCTGAACTAACACGCACGCCATGCCACACTTGATCATCTTGGGGAACTGAGACGCGTTTCCTGTAAAGCTGACTCTTACGCCAGATGTAAAATCCCTTTCATGATTGGGAAAGCCTGTTTAAAAAGAAGGGGTTAGGAACCAGGATCTGTAACTATTCATGTATTTAACTGGACTTGACACCACATACTCTTAGAGCACATTCCTCAAGTGTACACACAGAAGTGGTGAGGTTATTTTGAATGCCCCTACTGGTCACGTGACTTAGCCTTCGCCGCAGAAGAGCACCTGCAGTAAGCACCGTCTCCAGAGTCAACAACTTATCATGCTTCTGGCTGCTGAAGTAGAAGCCACACCTCAGAATACTCTTGGCTGTTCCAGGCCTCGCTGCGGCTGTTTGTGTATGGCTGTGGCTTCCTTCTTCTCTCCAAGAAAAGAACCAAATGTTCTCAGTCCGCCCAAGCTGTCACACTGGTGTGGTGACCGTAGCTTTCCGAGAATGCCGTGTTATTTTGCAGCGCAGATCAGCTTGCAGGGTGAGGCTTTAAAAAGGAGCGGCAAGGAAAAACCTCGCCTCATAACGAATGAGCATGGATCGTTGCCTCCTAATGGTCACTGCTTTGGAATTTAGCTGCTTCACCAGAAAATGTTCTGTTTTGAACTCATCCAGTTCAGCTTGGTGTCTGTCTGACTTGAACGACTTGATTACAGAATGCTAAAGAACCTCAGGCGCACTGTTTATGGATGGCACACATAAACATGCCATCCATGCTTCACGCTGATTTATTTTACCTTGTTTGGTGCATATTGCTCTGTTGCTGATTTATTTACCGTCTTCGAGGTCTCACCACTTAACAGGAGTCTATCTGTCATGCCTCGTGTCCCTGTTAGTCGCTGTGCATGTGCATGTGCACATGTGCATGCGCGCTGTTCGTCCTTTTGATATTTGTGTCTGTGTGTGTGATTGCATGCCTGTCAGCATCTGCGTTTGTGTGAACGACATATTGTTTGACATGACAGGAGGTGACCTTCCCTCAGTGTTCTCCATCCTCTTTCTGTCATGGCATGAAGAACACAGGTCTCTGTTGTCATGGTGACAGCGGTGATTGACAGCGTCTGTGTCACACGAAGACAGATTTGTATGAAGTGTTTTCCTGTATTATCTGGACAGTTTCCCTCGTGTTTTTGTTTTTTCTACATACATCTGTGCGTGTGCATGCTCATCCACTTTCCCTGCATAAGTAAAGTTGACGAGCATGCACTTTCTTCTTCCTCTTCGACTTCGGACTGTAACACATGTTGACACCCTGCTGATTCCCCCTACCACCGAGCTCTTTGGTCTTTGCAAGACTGGGATGATTATTTTTTAATGCAACACTCTTGAACTATCTTTATTTTGTCTTAGTCCAGGTTTACATTCTTTTGAAATATTTGGAGCTTGTTGTTTGAAATTGGTCTGATCCTGAATCTAAAGGCTGGATCGGGAATCAGTGACCTCCCCTCATTTCTTTTATATTTTGCTGTGAAAATAGGAAATAGGTGAAGCGATTTGACGAAACATGGAAATATATAAAGTAATACATCATATGAGGCAAAACCAGGGCTTGTGCAATTTTAAGAAGTCAGTATTTGGTGCGATCACCTTTATTCTGGCTGGGGAGAGGGAGGTCTGGGCTTCTCTGCTTAGGCTGCTGCCCCCGCGACCCGACTTCGGATAAAGCGGATGAGGATGGATGGATGGATGGACCTTTATTCTTCAACACAGTCTGAGCTCTCTTAGGCAAGCCTTCTTTTAATTCCTTTAAATAGTCTTCAGGAATAGTTTTCCAGCCTTCTTGATGACAGTGTGTTTGGGATCATCGTCATGATGAAAAATGAAGCCACTGCCAATCAGACTCTTTCCAAATGGCACTGCATAGTGGATCAATATCTAATGGTACTTTCCTGTGTTTATAATTCCATCAATTTTGACAAGATTCACCTCTTGCACTTCTCTCCTGACCTCCACCATATTGGTAGCGATTTGAACCAAATATTTCCTGTACTCACTGATTTTCAGTTGTTAGGGTTCAATGTTGAGAGAAGAATCCATAAAAACCACAGATCCAGGCGTGTGCAATTTAGACGGCATTTTAATGAACACATGTGTGAGTTCAACAACCCAATCAGTGTTGAACTGTCTTTCTCATATTCAGACAACTGTTTTATGGGGTTAAGAATTGTACAGCCCCCTTTTCTGTTACTAGGCAGATTTACGTCACACCAAAACCACAATGACTTTTAACATAGAACATCATCTTCGTGTCGACGGCTGATGCTTCCTGTTAGCCCGCCTCGCTGTCGCTTATCTCCTGGAACATCAAGTGCACTTCCTGTAGAAAATGTCACTCATACAGGCACAACTTCTTAAATCAAAGATAAATGCATACTAACTCTTTATTATGGCTTGCACTCGCTCTGGTTTCGGTTTCGCTTCTGCAAAAGCACACCGTTTCCTGTCAGCCTGCAATCAGCTTCTCCCCCACTGAAGACTATGTGTAAGAATATAAAACATTCAAAACCTTTAAATTATAGATTCAACTGATTATAACTGAACCTGTAATAAAGACTAATATAATACCAATATATTTTGAACATCTGAGTGCATCTGAATGCAACATCACATGAAATGGTAATGATGATTATAAAATAACAGCAAATAATAGCAGTAAAATATTTCTATTCCTGACACTTCCCTTTTGACCTCTGGATGACATCCAGAGGTCACCAAAACAACGAAAAGCATAACCGAAACTAATAATTCACGGAGTAGATCCTAGTCTAAGACTAGATCCACCTTAACTGTAATGGATAAAACCTTCTCCCTACTATGCTCTAACTTACTCTGTTTTCTCAATTGTTCTCTTCATTCAAAAGCATAAACCTAATTATGTTTTGACTTTCTGACTTTTGTTCCTATATAATCTTAAACATCACTCATCTCAATCTACAGCCTTTTAACAGTCTTACAGCACTGCTGTCATATGTTTCCTGTTGTTCACTCTATTCAACATCCTGTACTGTCACAGCTCTGGCCTAAAATTACCTTTCACAAGAAAAATCCTAAACACTTATTCTACTCAAGGATCAAAGAAAACAACCATTTTAATCACTAAGTGTAAGCACCTAGTTAATTGCTCCTAGATAAACTTCATCATAGCTAAAAACTGAACTCTCACTGTATTTTGAACTCCCATTTCCTGGGTGATAACCTGTTTGAATATATCATTTTATTTCATTTTGCTGCTTTTAATGTAATGACTCCTTCTAACTTAAACTTTATCAGACTTAACCAACATATATAAGCTTTCTCCCTTTGCTTCTGTTTTCTGTATTTCTGTATTCTGTAACTGCTTTTTATATAAGAGGACTAAGTTAGAACTGCATGTGTTATCTCCATATTTTACATGTCACACAGTTTAGTTACAAACGAAACTCCTATTCAGTTAAATGCTAAATGGATTTCAGGCCTTTTGCCTGGAATCAATACTGTCAGGTCTTAATGAACTCTATATGTCTGTAAGCGTGTGCAATCCTTCAATAACTCAGGTCATTCTCACAGTAGATTGGCTAATCATAACGTTAACCAAAAGTTTATGACCCTCAAGAGACGACTCTCTGAGCCACAAAAATGCACAAAAATGCAATGTGTATGAAAAATCATTTCTACATATATAATCTCCAATATTATTCATTTGAGTCAGCGAGACTTTTAACATCCTCATAAAAAGCTCTCCTCTACCCTAAAAATAAATCTATTTACTATCTGTTCAAAAAGAAATCCCACATTTTCTACTCATAAAATCTTCACTATTTTCCCCCAAAGCATATCCTTTATTCCCACAGTTTCCCCTTTAAGTTTGGTGTACAACTTCTTATTAACCCCAGCAATTTATCTTCTAAACAGAATTCAGTTCATTTTAATCCTTTCTTTTAACAAGTCCTCAGTTTTACTATATCTAGATTATCAAACAACCCCAATCATTATAAAATCCTAGTAAAACCCCTTTCAAATTAAACAAATTAAATCTTAAATCTCTCTTTTTTTTGACACATCTCATGTGGCAAAAACTCAACATGCTCCACCCAAGCTTAACAAATCAAAAGGAAAAAAGGTTAGTCATTTCATTTCTCAGAACAGCTCAGCAATTCTCCTCTCCGGTGTTTTGCTCCAGCCCTGAAAACCTGTGTTTAAGGAACAAAATCAATTCAATCATCATGTCAAATCCCCTCCAACTCGTTGCTCCATGCAAAGTCTGGATCCTTGGAATTTCCTGAAAACAAAACCTTTACTCAACTCTCCCCCTATATGATCCAATCTGTGTCATGACACAAAATAAACTTAAACAGAACAGTTATTAATCATGTGTTACCTCAGTTAATGGTAACTTAAGTTACATCAATGTTTCCCTTTTAGCATTTTATAATGTATCAATATGGTCTAACCCAAATCAACAAAGCAGAAATTCACCCAAAGGAACATCAGCATCCCCAGATTTAAGTCTTCCACTTCTCCTGTTTGTCAACCTTTATTTATTTCCCCCTTGGTCCAACCACTCACATTCACTCCCATGCATTCACACATGATATTTTTTTGCTGATCTGCAGCCTTCTCGCAAGACGTCATCAGATGCTCCACATCAGCAAAATGAGCTCAATCATTTGCATTTGTTTCGTTTCGTTTTCCTTTTAGGAAAATAGTTCTCTATACTTTTGACTGGATTGAATCGATACAACCCATTTTTAGACAGAGACTCGCCGCCAATCAGTCTCTGATTGTAATCAATTATAATCCGTACTGCCCACCTGATTTTCGTACTTGGTAACTTTGTCAGCGTCGTCGGTTCACTCTCTTCCAGGCCTGCTTAGAACAAAAATGAAATAGAGAGCTAATTATTAGCTCATCAAAGTACAAAACAAAATCACCTGACAGGTTTTTTCCTGAGTGCACTACTACAAAAAATTTTTGGGGCCCCTCTCAGACATATCCATGTCTTAATTAAACACCCTCTCTGGAAATAAAACAACGGCCTCAAAAATCTGAAACAATCTTAAATTTCACCCGCTCAACACATCGAAAACCTCGTCAAAAGATCAAAGACCGTTTTCATTCAGCACAAGATAAAACCAATTTCAACAACGTATCATCCTTAAATTATAAATTTCCTGTCCAAATCTGCCCCTCTGAACAGACCTGACCACCGTAATCAAATATCCTGATACTTTACCATTATATATTTCTCCCCATACTCTTCATCAGCCCCGATCTCTCTTGAACTGAAAGCCTCCGACACACACGCACACAGGAAGTGTCTTTGTCACTCACTCACTCCAGCTAATTTGCATAAACCCACAGCTCAACAGCCAACTTAACAAGAGGAATACATGTTTAAACCTTATCACATTATTGAATTATTTTCATTTTCTTTCTATACTAATCACTTACTTTGATCAATCAGTGCAAGAGCACCCTAAGTAATTACTCCTCTTTTGTTTTTGTTTTTTCCATAACTCACCCCTTGTCATACAGCTTCGTTTGAGTTATTCCACAACTCTATTTTATCCAAGTGTGTTTTAAGTGTATTTTCTCCAACATTCACACCATTTTAACCCTCATGAAATTACCAGGCTGATTTAATTACATATGTTTGTGTTCTTAGCCAAGTTTTAATCACTATCTATGCATTACTCTTCATGAGCTTATCTCTGTAAGGTTAGTGCATTTTCCGCTTTGTATGTGTGATTTCTATAAATGTTTCTTTATGATCTTTGTGATCTTGTAAATGTTTCTTTTGCAGTGTTTCAAACTCCTTTGACAGGGTGTATTTTTTCTCTCTGGTTCATCACTGGTCCTTGTTAATGACATTTCCCTTGCCTGTGCCCAGTGGCCTTACCTGTTAAATCCGCCTCCTCCAGTGACTCCAAGGTCACCCGGGACTTAGGTTCGAGCAATCGTGACTGCGCCTTGCCTTAGGTTGTCCCAGGGTTTCGAGGTGGGATCTTACCCGTCATGGGCTGTCCAGCCTTCCATGCCCGCCTACTACAGGAGCCAACTGGGCAAGAGTGTTATCAGGCCTAGGGACACACTGGTTCTGGAAATTAAAGGAGTGTAAACTGCTTTCTTTATTAAACTTTCCAACAATAATTTCACATGTAACAGTTTGTGTACGTGCATTTTCAATTCATTAATGTAATTGTTAGTTCCTGTATTTATTTCTCTCAGTCTGTCTCTTTTCTAAACCCTGTAATTAATATAATTTTATTACTTTATTACTTTTTCTTAAAACATGCATTCGCTTCATCTTCTTAGAGTTTAACTCATCTGTCTATTTCTCTGGGAGCTCCCCTGACATCATCAGTCACACACACCTTCCTCTCACACACACTTTTAAATAGAGCTCTTCCAAACATCAGGACAACTAACACTTCTCCACGCACAGGACCATTCTTTAGGTCAGTTTTATAGCATCAGTCACCCAATAATCTCTTAACTGGGCTTCCCAAGTGTATATACTTATGTGTTTTCAATCAGAAAAATAAACTCAACCTGTCAAACTTTAAAACATCCTACTTTTCATCACAAAAGAAATATATTTCATACCCCTTTCTTTCATACACACTTTTAAAGGTTCTAACCTCTTTCAGACGCCATGACTCGTCTCACACACCCTGCCTTCTCTCTCTCAAACTTCCATTTTCCACTCACTCAGACAAATCATGCAGAGTCACTCAAATCACATACTGACAGCCTTCACACAATTAAAATCACACAAGATACGCTTTCATACGAGTATTTTGGACATGCCTTCCATGATCAGAAAGAGCAAGTCAAAAGAAAAAAGAAAAAGAAAACTGAAACCTCTCATCGTCTCGCAGCTTCTCCCCACACACACATATAACTGGAAAATAAACCACACCAACATTTATGGCTCACTTAACTATACATCTATCAAAATTCAGTCATTTACTATACATCCACACTAATATATTCACACTGTATTTACACTCTCATAATAAGCAAAACCAACCTCTTATATACAGGCATTTAGCAAAAAGCTCAGTCCTCTCGAAAACTGAAACCACCCTCTCTGCGCGTCTCCGCTGCTCATTTGCATTTACACACACAATCAGTGCACTTCCGGCTGTGCATGACTGACACAGAGACTGATCTTACTCATAGATCTCATATTTTATATTACAGACGTCTTATTAATTACAACTGCACAGATTTTTAGGCCTTGTCGCTCCTACAAATTTCGAAAATTTACCATAACCGACTCGAACGGGCAAACCTCAGGTTTTTGCAATCAATTCACCAGACCAGACTCGAACTGCTCTGTCCAGATTTCTAGCCCCTAACTTAATTTACCGGTAGCCAAAAAGCGCAAGAATAGGGGACTTGAACCCTAGCAATTTCGGAGTTTCCCAACCTCTCCCCGTTGTCGACGGTACTATCCCTACTGTCCTAGTAGGCCTAAGGTCAGCGCCCTGCCTTAGTGCAAGCGTTACCAAGGAGAAAATGCGCTTCTTAACAGACGCCGCTGTCGTTTCTAGAAAAATTTAGAGTAATTTGAACCAACAATCTACATCCAAACCAGGATTAAGATTGAGGCAGGTCTACCTTTGTGGACATAGGGGACTTGAACCCACGAGATGACCATCACAAGATAGACCCAATGTCCAGCGGGACTTGAACCCACAGAAATGACCAATTTCCCTACTTTCTACATTTCTTTGGGACTTGAACCCATTACTTTTACTTATCACTTATCCTTACTTCATCCAGCATGCTCATGAAATTCCCATCAAACTCAAAACAGACCTTCACCAGTAATTACAGTGACCAGGCTTTTAATTTGACATGCCCAATGTGACACCTTTTGGAAATATATTTCAACAGGCAGTGTCTTACCTTTAAATGCCCCGGGGAATGCCTGCTCACTTTCACCACTGATTACCGTCTGCCCGTCCAATTGCCACGGACCCCGGATCTCACCAAAACCCCACCCAGGGGTTATTCCTCTCTCTCACCGGAACGAGCCCCAAATGTTAGGGTTCAATGTTGAGAGAAGAATCCATAAAACCACAGATCCAGGCGTGTGCAATTTAGACGGCATTTTAATGAACACATGTGTGAGTTCAACAACCCAATCAGTGTTGAACTGTCTTTCTCATATTCAGACAACTGTTTTATGGGGTTAAGAATTGTACAGCCCCCTTTTCTGTTACTAGGCAGATTTACGTCACACCAAAACCACAATGACTTTTAACATAGAACATCATCTTCGTGTCGACGGCTGATGCTTCCTGTTAGCCCGCCTTCGCTGTCGCTTATCTCCTGGAACATCAAGTGCACTTCCTGTAGAAAATGTCACTCATACAGGCACAACTTCTTAAATCAAAGATAAATGCATACTAACTCTTTATTATGGCTTGCACTCGCTCTGGTTTCGGTTTCGCTTCTGCAAAAGCACACCGTTTCCTGTCAGCCTGCAATCAGCTTCTCCCCCACTGAAGACTATGTGTAAGAATATAAAACATTCAAAAACCTTTAAATTATAGATTCAACTGATTATAACTGAACCTGTAATAAAGACTAATATAATACCAATATATTTTGAACATCTGAGTGCATCTGAATGCAACATCACATGAAATGGTAATGATGATTATAAAATAACAGCAAATAATAGCAGTAAAATATTTCTATTCCTGACACAGTCCAGTTCAGTTCATAGCTCGGCCTTTTCTCCCTGTTTTCCGGACAAGTGAAAGGCCAGATGCATCTCTCTCTGTCCTGGCCTTCAGATACTGTTCATCTGCTATAGATAGTTTGTAGGCCTACCATTTCTTTTGTCCTCCTTGTCTAGTTTTCTCACATTTTTAAGGAAACACTGCACAGAATGCCGAGATATGCCAAATGTTGCATTAATAGCTCTTTGTGAATCACCTTGTTGGTGCAAAAATACAACTTTATGCTGTCAAACTATGTTAGATTCAACTAAATAAATGGGAGCAAACTGGTTGTCTTGCAAAGTTGTCTATGTGCAGACACAGCACTGGTTCATGAGTTGAGTTAGGTGCCTTTTTAGGCTTGAATGATTAATAGGTTAGTGCCAAGTGGCTTAAGAAATAAAGAAAATGCTTGAAGAATGCTCTGAAGAAAAAAGGACTGGACTGAAAATGAGAGAAAAAGCAGCCAATGTTCAAAGAAAAACTTTGAAAGACCTTAAGAAAGCCTGTTTCTCAAAACCACTTTAAATAACAAAAAAGTCTGGCTTCTAGGAAGCAGGTTGAGTGGTCCTCGATGTCAATCAGCTGCAAGAATCTGCAGTCGGACAGACTCCAGCTCCACATCTTGAACTGCAGCTGGCGACGGTAGTCTTCGTACCTGCTGTGAGCTGAAGGGCCACTCCAACCAGAACCCACAGCAACAGCTTCTTCTTATATACTCATGCGCATATATGTACGAGTATATGCTCCCATCTCGTTACAAAGCAGTGTAATTCTGTGGGAAACACTGATAGCACCAGTGGTCAAAAACTTTAAACAATATCCTGGTGAGGGAGAGTGAGTCGTAAATAAAAGTATCAAAGCTTTCTACCATAAAAGTGACTGATTTTACTGGTATTAATCTCTGCAGGCAGTCTTAACAAACCCTTGGGATGAGGATATGAAGAGCTTGTCACAGTGAAGTGGGACAGCACTGTAATTCACAACTATCGATGTGCATTTCCAATAGAGCTCCACGGCGATTGTTAGATCAGTAATCATCAGAGCCCTTCCCCCGCGCCGCATGGCCATTAATAACATACACTGAGTAGCTGGATGTTCTAGCCTTGACCCGCTATTATCCCTCACCTTGCAGACGATACAACCGAAAAAGAGAGCGTCAACGCAGAGAAGATGGATAGATGTGGAGCTTGAGTGGCAGGCCAAGAGGCAGAAGATTTATGTGAACATTTGGAAATGCTAATGTGCTGTGCCACACTCCACCAAAGCCGAGAAATTCTCGTACCCACCAAACTTAAAGTGTCTTTAAACATCAATGTGGTGCAGAGGCCCAAACCACCGCTGGACCAGCGCGGCTGCGTCTATGCTATGGATTTTCATCCTGGTGTTGCTGCATTGCGGTCTGAATTTATACCGTAGTTATAGGTGTATGTCATGGAGAGTGATGGTAGAGAAGAGACTTAAGGAGTCTACTCACACCATTCTCGTTAAGGAGCTATTCAGGCCTCCTGTTCATCAAACATACGCACACGCCATCTGCTTCTGGCGCTGCTGTGTGTGTGTGCATGTGTATTGACGTATATGTGTGACTTGGAGAGTGAAACACCATTTATGGCCAATTAGGGATGCTTTATATTACCCAAACCTGTCCCCTGACTATGGACAGCAAAGTATTAAAAGTGTTGAAATTGGACAAAAATCATCTTTATCACCATAGCAACTCGATTATCTGTAGCCGCGCTTGACATCCCCCTGACTTGCCGCAGCAGCGACTGAAGAAATATGCCTTGCTCAACCTGCCACATTAAATAGGTTAACTAATGGTTATGGTAAAAGAAAAAAAAATCTTATCTTATTAAATTTTCTTGTTAAATCTAATTTAAATTCCTTTTGCAGTCCTGCAGAGAAATATAACCTTTCAAATGGACATTCTCCCTATGACAGGGAGATTTTGATATTGCTAATTATCTCCTACTTTCCTTCATTTGCTTTCATGCAGCCCTCACAGGTGAGTTGGCTGAATAAGTTAATAGGGTGGAGAGGCGAAGACCTAAAGTCCCGAGGAAAATTGGTATGCATGGTTTTGATCCACCAGGGAGAAGGTCACTTCAACAATCTGATAGGCCTTTTTAGACGCTAGCAGGTTGAAAGAGAGCGAGCAAGAAAGAGAGAGAGTGACAGGAAGGTGAGAGGAAAGAAGGGATGACACGGAGAGGTAATGTGGTAATGTGTCAGGAAGTCTGGATATGCCACCTCACCCCATCCTGAGTGTGACAGCTCTGAAGGTGTGATAACCTTAAATTCCCCTGCCCGGACCCACACAGCCATGCTCGCCTACGAACGCCACACTAACATCCATCCCAGGGCATCCTCCTGGCCGCGCGTAGCAACGGTGGGGGAGTTAATCACCCATGTCCATGGCCTTTAGCTGCTCTCATTAGCGGTGAGCGGTGGAGCCGTACCCGATCCATTAGCAACGCTGCCGGTAATGACACTTCACCAGCACCGCCGGGCCCACGGCCAAGAAAGGCTTCGCAGCCCGGCGCAGCCCCTCCATTACCGACTCCTACTGCATTCTGCTGCCACGCTTTTTAGCACTTGCAGGTGGGACTTGGAGGCAAAGGGAAAAATAAAACAGAAAGAAAGGGATTGTACTTCCCTTTTCGCTTGGTCCGGAAAAGCAGCAGGAAGATGAGGCCAGGGGGAGAGGCAGCCTGGTGGCTTTTATCTGGGATCACATCCGTTGGCGCTGTACTGCAGCATTATCGTTCCAAGCCTCTTTGTCTTTGTCTGTCTTTCTCACACACAGAGACACACACACACACACACACACACACACACGTATGTATCCCACACACAGCTGTACACAGGAGAACTTGCACATGCACAGTTGGACGGACAAATAGTGATAAGTCATCTTTTATGCACAGGCATGTGCTAATTAAAAACAAGCACGCACACTGGTAAATCAGGCTCACACTGATGTGTGTGTGTGTGTGTGTTCACCATTACCACCACCACACAAAGCATTCACAGCAAGTTACAGAAAAGGCTTTGCACAAAGTGCCGTGTCTTCATTCATATTGCATGTGAAAGCCCCCCTGGCTGTCATGTAACAAAACCTGTGTCACGCCTGTAAAATGGCCATCTTGGAGCAAGCTAGCACCCGGTTAAAAGCCAGGGCATGCATAACTAAAAGAATATAGGCCACAGGCAGCAGACCTCCTGCTTTTTCTTTCCTCTCCCTCTCTCTCCTCATCCCTTTTGGTGTCTTTTTTTTTTATCTTCTCAGCTGTGGCCCAGTGCATTTGCTTGCCTCTGAAGTCTTGTTGGGACAGCAGGGCATCTCTTCTTTCTCCTCCTTCTCCTCCTCCATATGTAGTCTTCTGATCTGCTCTGCTCTGCTCAATATGTACACATATTCTTTTAGCGCCCCCCAAAGGATGCTGAGGGCACAGCAATCTGCCACCCTAATAGTTATGGGAGTAATTACACTGAATGAGTCTTCCAGGGAATTATGATAGACGTAGGGCTTTTTTATGTGAAGAGCATGTATTGATTAATATTATAATGGAATTTGTGGTTCCGATGTGTGTTGTAAGAATTACCATATGACAGGATTTTGATGCGTGTGTGTCTTTTGTTTCTGTTTCAGTACATGACTGCTGCAGCCGCCGCGGCGCCTATGCAAGGGACCTACATTCCCCAGTACACTCCTGTGCCTCCAACCGCTGTCCCTGTCGAAGTAAGACCCACATGCATGTGCGCGCTACTCGTCAAGTATTAAAAATCTGTCGACGTTTATGCATAGGAGGACATCATTAGTACTAACAGCCTACTCACTTCCACCCACAAGCACTCCCTTCGCCATTTCTAAGCCTGCTCGGCACATCAATAGACTTAAACAGTCATTAAATTGACAAATTACATTTGAAGCATGGCGCAAATTGCTTTTATTCTCTCTAAACAAATGGCTTCGTACCAGCAGCACATAACAAGGATCAAAAACTGCAAGCAAAGCAAGATGAGTCAGAAGTTTTATAGTATTTGGGAAAGACATTTGAAGTGCAGTGTAGACTTTCTCACTTCCTCGGCGGCTGTCTGAGCTCCTGGCAGGTTCGGGCAGTCCAGGCTGAGAAATGATGAACGTGGGGAGCGGGTGGGTAGGCAGGCAGGCAGGCAGGCCAGCAAGGAGAGCGGGCCAGCTGTCTGGCGGCTGACAGTGCGGTCGTACTCAGATGGACTATCAGTCGTGTATCAGATGACAGGAGCTGAAGTGAGACACAGTGCCGGTGGTGCTGTCTCTCCCCCCCCCCACCACCACCTCTTCCCCTACAGCCGGTTTAGGCTGGTAGGTAGCTGGAACACGCACACATCCGTCAGCCACGGAGCTCTGGTTAGCCCACCGGCAACGGACAATGACAGTTTTCACTGACAGAGCCATTAGTCGCTTCCTCGCCCCCCCCCCCTCACGTCCCACCCCCGTCAGAAAGTTGCAGTCTTCGTCATGAAGGAGTGAGGCGGAGGAAAGAGATGTAGTTGTAGCGTAGCCCACGGCACCTCTTGCCTATTTCATCCTCACAATTGTCCTCTCAGTGCCAGCGTCAGCAGCGGGGTGTATATCACTGTATCAGCCAGTGTCTGGAGGGCTGATGTATGGACAGGACGCAGTATCCTTGAGAGCTTGTTAAAGGTGATTGAGATGACTCAGTGATGGTGGCGATCTGTATTGCTCGACACATAAAAAGGCTAAGAGGCTGTTGTGATGAATTCATTGTACGTAGCCATTCTTAAAAAAGTTTCTACCTTAAACAGACTTAAAATTCTGCAAAAAATATAAAGGATGTTTCATTAATGGCATGATCTCACACACAGACTGTGCATCTTTTTTATTGTTTAGCCTCCTCGGCTCTTGGAATAAAAATGCTCCTTTTATTTTTTGTTGTACTGCACGAAGCAAACATCGGCCGCACTTCTACAGCGTGTGTAATTCTTCTCAACGTATATTGGCTTCTTCGGATGGAAGAACTCTTTACTTTAAATGAAGTTATGTGTTTAGAGTGGATGGAGCTGCCATAGGGTCTGTCAGTTTGAGAAGTGAATAAACAAAAAATTGCTCTTTGGTATACTTTTATGTCAAGTCAAATCAAATTGCCTGTATTACGTCTGCGGGAAAGATATTCTCTATCCTTAGACTCTTGATTTCTGTGATGAAACTGCACCAAAAAATCCTTTTACAGAAAACAAATAAGACAAACCTCATAAGCAGCAGAAAAGCAACAGAAGAACTGTCCCTTTTCCAAGACAGACAGGCATGCGACACCACAAATGTAAACACAGAGTAGACAGAAGGAGAAGTTTACTAGATACAGCCACATACTTGTCTTCTTCCAAGCTTACATGTTTCCACCTGTGTGTGTGTGTGTGTGTGTGTGTGTGTGTGTGTGTGTGTGTGTCTGTCTCCAGGGAGTGGTGACAGACGCTTCACCCCAGACAGTGGCTCCTTCATCACAGGAGGTGGCTGGCCAGCAGCAACAGATCCAGGTGGACAGTGCTACTGACCATGTTCCTGCTTACTCATACCAGTCCAAGTACGTCCAACAGGAGACAGTTTCTGCTAACCTTTTGTATGCATCAAAATCTCTCTTCATTGATTTTTTTTCTTAATATATAATCTTATTTTTAAAATTCAAGCTTTTGAAATGGCAATATATATATGACTGTATGTATATATATATATATATATATATATATATATATATATATATATATACCGGCCACTTCATTAGTTCCAAAAAAAGGATCCCCCACACCATTACACCACCAGCAGCCTGAGCCACTGATACAGACATGATGGATCCATTATTTCTTGTTGTTGTACCAGGAAACATTTTTCCAATCTTCTCTTGTCCGATTTTGGCCAGCCTGTGCAAACAGTCGCCTCACTTTCCTGTTGTTAGTTAACAGGTGTAACACCTGGTGAGGTCTTCTGGCGCTGTAGCACGTCTCCTTCCTTCTTCCAAGGTTCGACGTGTTGCGCATTCAGAGATGCTCCTCTTGCATACCTTGGTTGTAACAAGCAGTTATTTGAGTTGCTGTTGCTTTCCTATCAGCTCAAAGCAGTCTGGCTGTTCTCCTCTGACCTCTGGCATCAACAAGGCGCTTTCACCCAGAGAACTGCTGCTCATCGGATATTTTCTCTATTTTGGATCATTCTCTGTAAGCCCTTTAGGCAATTCGGTGCCTAAATGCAATGAACTGCTGCCATGCGATTGGCTGATATTTCCATTAACAAGCAGATGAACAGGTGTACCTAACAAAGCGGCCAGTGAGTGTGTATTGATCCAGCACATAAACCCAAATGCTCAAAGTAATTAAAGCTGATTAAATACTTTAAATGACATTTTCACCCATTTTGAGTTAATGAAACTGATTATTTTAATTAACTCGTACCATCATGCAGATTAGGTAATCACCATTTATATCGTCTACTTATTTCTCTCGTGTGTGTCTGTGGAGGTTTTGCTTGGCCTTTAATATTGTAGCATCCGGAGTGGACATGTTTGGGAAGGAGAGGAAAATGATGAAGATTAGCTAAAATAATGATCTGTCTTATTCAGCTGATTTATATTTGTTTACATTTCTGCTATTACGATTATATTTACCTTCATGCTGTAGCACAAAGCTGTGTTAGTGACTGTCAGCTGGTAATGTGCAGAGTGATGCAAGTGTCTCGCTCATGCTGAGCAAGTTTTTTGTCCAAGATAAAGCAATGAATAATAATGTTAGTTAAATAACACTGACTGCCTTATGTAAATTCACACTGCCTAATGGAGTAATGGATACTACAGTACTTGGGTTTTATTAACTGACACTATTTGTCTTAATTTAATAAGTGTATATCATAATCAAACAGAACACATAACATAAAAACTAAGATGTTTTATTCCTCACACCATTTAAATATTAACTTTATTAACTCAAAACAATATTAAGCAACTGATTGCTCCAGTTTTTTGGGTTTTTTTTTTTTAAGTCCAGCCAGGTTGGGGGGATTTGCAGTGAACCGTTTGACGTGTTGAGCAGGGCGGCACTACTTTTTATCATCTAAGCGATCAGTGATTTTGATTTATCAGGTATTGGCTTTTCTAGATGGGCTGGAAGTAAACCATCATTTTGGGTTTTATAATCTAGTACAATTTCTCTGGGTTTTTTTTTACAATTTGTTTTTAAATGGCACAAGTAGATCATCTCCCTCGGGTGTTTGTGATAACAAAAGCAGTGAAGTTTTTCTCTTTGACAAAGGGTTTTGTGAAGCAGAACAGGGCTTAATAGAGACCTTAAAAAGAAATCAAAAAAGCAAAGTACTATGAAACGTAGTAGCATTGCATAATGATTCAGATTATTCCTGGCTGCCGCTGTCATTTGCTCGTCACTTTTTTGCTTTCTGACCCGATCATAACTCTTTAACGCGTATCATTTTGCTCCAGCGTTCTGACTGAGCTGTCAGCCGTCGGCTCTATTGCTTTGCTGCGTTTGTAAAATTGTGCTTTGATTGCAGCCGCACCCCCACAGACGCACTCACGCTCTCTCTTTCTCTCTGTATTTCTGTTTTCTCCTCTTTCATCAGATAGCAACGGCCTGAGCGAATGTTCCTGTGACAGCGTTGCCTTGAGACAGAAGGTGGCTGCACTGTGAATGTGAGGAGAAAGAGAGAAGAAAAGAGATTGCTTCCAGATTGCCCAGGCACCAAAAAAAAAAGAGACACTTTTTTCATTTCCTACCTGGCCTACAAGAAAAAAAAAATCAAGAAGGAGGCAAAGATTGCTGAGGAAGGGGATGGGGAAAATTGCTGGGCACAGTGCAAAGAAGTGAATTTGTTTAGTCTGGGAACCTGCCTGAAGGGGCTGGGCTGAAGCTTGAAAAGTTTCTCAAAGAAAATTCTCAAAGAATTGAAACAAAACAAAGAAAAAGTACAAAAAAAAAAGAAAAAAAATGCGAAAATTCGAAAAAAAAAAAAAAAGGTTGAATGCGCAGGTAGGTGATGAAGTTTATTTTGTAATTAGAAAAGGGGAGTCAAGTTTGAGATACACACAGAGATTGTCTTCCTCAGATATTAAGCTACAGTTTCTTTTCTGTCTTTTTATGTTCTAGTGTTAAATCTTAGTTTTCTAGATATATTCGAAAAACAAGGTGTTTTTTTTTTTCTCCCTTCTTTCTTGAATCTTCATGGCCTTAATTTGAAGGGCGCCAGAAACTTTTTACAGAGATTAAGTCTGACGTCATGTTGAGAGGAAAAGAAAAAAAAAAAAAAAAAAAGCTAACAAAAACAGTCTCTTGGACCACTTGGAGGGTACAAGACACTAGATGAATTGTTCTAAAGAGGAAAAAAAAAAGAATCTATCACATAAGCTGTACAGATTTAATAGAGAAGAGCTTTTTTTTCTTTTCTTCATTAGAAGAAAACTTTGATAATTATTATGTCAGAGGTAACTAAGTGTCAGAAGTAAACAAATGTCTGTCGTGGGGGTGGGAGACTCTGGGCGGGTGGTTGGGCGGGTGGGGGCGAAGCTTTGAAGAGATTTTTCACAGTGAGGAAAAAAAAGAAAAAAGTAAACATTAGAAAACATGCTGCAGTCCTGCAGGATGCAGTCTGCTGCAAATGCTGAACTTGTTTTTTATCGTCATTATTATTTTACATGGCAACGTTGCTGTCGATGACATTAGTGCTTTTTATCTGCCACATTTTACCTTTTTTATGAGCTTTAAAGATGTTTTTAGCCCGCTTTGCTTGTCACACTGCAAAAAAAAACTCACAAAAAAAAGGAGGAAAAAAAATAAATAAAATGAGCAGGAGGAAAACAAAAAACTACAGAGAAAATTCTGGCAGTAAAACAAAAAAAAAAACAACAACGTTAGATTCAGTAGGAGCTTATGGTTTAAACCAATCAGTGCAAAAGCAATAGAAAGAAATTGTTGACAATTTCTGTAGTCTTTCCTAGTTGTGGATCAAATGCAGCCCATGGATGGCCATTTTTATACCAAAGATGAAGAGACACTCTGAACCAGAGTTTAGTTTTTGTTTTATTGTTTCCTTTTGTTTTGTTTTCCTTTTCATTTTTCAGTTTGATTTTGTTGTTGTTGATGTTGTTGTTGTTGATGATGTTAATGTTGATGTTGATGTTGTTGTTGCTGTTGTTGTCGGGTTTTTTTCTGCTTTTTTTTTTTTTTTTTCATTATTTTTTCATTTTTTTGGTTTTGTTTTTTACCTTAATGGCCGGACCAGTCCTTGCTATCCTTCTTAACCGGGTTTAAGAACACTTTTCACAGTTGTCCGAGCTGTCGCGCACGCTCACGCATATCGATAACGCTCATACGCCGTCTCAGACACACACATCAGACAGTATTGAATTGCGTGGCAGTTTTATCAAAAGTCCTCTTTCTGTCTTTTAATTTCTCTCGTGTGTGTGTCTCATCTCTTCTTCTTCTGTAATGCTTTCACACACTGTGTGTGCATTCCACCTCTGTCTCTCTCTCTCAAATCCTGCAGGGAAAACTTTAGGAATCAGACTGGGGAATGTTGCTGTGTCTGCTAAGTGGTCGTTGACGCGACACATCGCTTCCAGCTAATTTCATTCTGTTTATCTGTTTAATTCAACCATAACTATCTCAGCCATTTCTCAGTGTACTAAGCTTCAGCGGGAAGCCCCCCCTGCTGCTGTTTGACCTCATGTTTAATCAGTATGTCATAGGTGGATCGCTTTCTAATATATTTATGTGCTCAAAACACCAGAGTCACGTTTGCTGCATATTGTGCATAGATTGCTCCCCAAAAGGAACAAAACTGAAGTCTTTTGGTAATGATTGCATAAACTTTACGGCACTTAATGGCACTGTCCTTCTGTTTACAGCAGCCTAACTGAGTAGTTTGACATTTTGGGAAAATTATCGCAATTTTTTTTCTTTTGAATTTTATAATCTTGCTGGATTAGTCAGCACCCAGCAGTTTGGCTTAGCCTTGAACACTAAGTGGAGCAGAAAACCTTGCAGCACCACTTGTTGTATCTCATTTGTTTTGTACAAAAATAACACCTTTAGTCTTGCAACGGTCTGGTGATCTGTCCACGGTGTACCCCGCCTCTCATCCTGTGACAGCTGGGATTGGCCCCTCCCCACCACGGCCCTGAATTAGACAAGCAGAAGAACACGGATGGAGAAATATTCCTCTGAACCACATTTAACTGAGTGGACATGTAGTAACCACTCGCTTTGCTTTTGTATTATTTGTGTGGTAAGCCCGCTGTCACTACCGCCTGCCATCACTGTGACGCTAACAAAGCATGGAGGTAAGGAGTTTAAAAGCAAGAAGAGGACTGCTTGTCTTGAACATCCGTCCTGATCATTTGTAGAAGGTCAGCACACCTGTGGGAAGTAACTAGGCTTCCCACCAGCCATAACAGGATGTCGATGGCAGCTTCTTCCTCAACCTCGCCGCTGAGTGTCAGTTACACCCCTAGTTGTCCCAATTTGTTGCACAAACAACCCCGTCTCGTCTGATCCGGTCTTTCCATCCCTGAGCCGCATGAGGTTTTTTTCAGTGACTTCATCTCTGTGGATTGTCCCCAGAGAAATTGCCTGTGGGTCATTTCTGCCCGTATTACAGAAAGCCTGTGTGTGTCGGGAACGCTGTGTGCGTCTGTGTTCTGCTCACCCGTGGCCTCCCCTGCTCGGCCTCGGCCGTGGTGCCGCAGCACTAAAAAGAACCGCGGCTTCGCTAGCAACATTAATGTGCCATGGTCAAGCCACCCTCCTTTGCTCTCATTTTCCCCTCACTGTCATCCTCTCCCTCTTCCACCAACACCGCCACCCCCGTCTCTCACGCTATCTCTCTCTCACTCTCTCTGAGGTTTCTTCTCTTTATTGGATGGTGCAGAAGCAGAACCACAAACCAATTTCAGTCACTCTCGCAATGAGGCTTGACGGGCCCAATTTGTCTCCCTCCGGGGCAATAGGATCCACTCCAGTGTCCCTCAAAAGACCCCTTTCTTGCGGAGAGAGGGGGAGCTTTTTGTTTGGTGACAATTGCAATTGAGCACTCGCAGTTCATGTGACTCATTCAAATCCTGTGCTCCTGGCAGTGTGCACGTTGCAAAGTGAACTGCGGTATGTCATCATTCGCGGTGATTTCTCGTTTTCCTTTTTTTCGTAAGCAACAATCAAACTGTACGTTGAGTGCCTTTTTAACAAAGCTTCCAAATAATTCCAAATCATCTGTGTAATTGTTAATAAAGCAAAGCACATGGAAAAGCTTGTTAAAGAAGCTGTGCTGGGGAAACGCTACTCTATGGTGCTAAAGATGAAGCTGTCTTGGGCTTCTGCCTTTCATTGCGATCGGTGATTTTCTGTGGTGAGCCGGCCACTGTTGATCACTTGGCCGCGAGCTCGATCTTAACCGGCCTCCTGTCCACTCGATGACACAAAAAGATAGTTCCCGAAGTGAACTACACTGTAAAAGCCATATTTTTATTTTCCCTCAGTCGCACCGCGAGCACCCTCCGAAGATTCCTGTCTTCCATCCACCGACGGACATCAGAAGCCAGATGTGTCACTCGAGCTTTCCCTCACTGACTGTTATCCGGTCACATCAACACATTGGGCCTTTCCTTTCATCTGATCTACCACTCAGCATCTGCTTTTGCTCGCCCTCAGGCTACGATCTGCTCTTATCTCCCATGGAACAAGTCCCTTCCACCTCCAACTGCTAACAACTTACTGTTGGGCTTTAGGGTTCCCTCGTCGTGCCAACGCTGCTCATCTGTTCACAGCTGTTCGTTTTTAAGTGTCCTGACGAAACAACCGAGCTGCTACACTTTACCAGTTTTAAGCTAGTGTGTGTTTTTGTGTGTCTGGTGTATATGTGAAGAGTTGTTTGTGTTAGTGCTTCAACCTTTAGCAAGGTTATGAGTACAGCATAGCTAAAACTGAGTTCTCTAGACTTTTACAGCTGCTGTTTTATAGAGTACAGGAGACATTTTGAAGCTTAATAGGACTCATAATGCAGGAGTTGCACATCAGAGAGCAGAGCGTCCTACAAATGGCCTGAGATTCAATAGTAATGGCATTATGGGAAATGGGATTACAAATAGCCAAGAGATTATGGGGGAAAAAATGCACAACAAAAGGATATCAGTTCTATTTTGCTAATGGAAATTCAAGAAAGAAAAAGATGTTAAGGCAGGTGTTTGCTACTAGTGCACAGTACCAATATTTCACATAGATCTGAAAGATTACCCAACAAACAGAAATGGCTTTTTCTTAATAGCACAATGGCATAATGTACCTTTTCAGAATACGAATACCTTCTCCGAAGTGTACAGAGGGCATGCCTGCAATTTTAAGGAGGCAGGAGCAGAAACTGCTCCCATTCAGCCCGTGTGTCAGCACAAACCAGAAGCCAGCCATACCCAGAGAGAAAGTGGATGCGTAAGAAGAAAAAGAGGAGGTGATCATTAGCTCCTGTTGCCGGGCAGAAAGTGGCCCTAGCCTCAAGTTTCTTTGTCGCGATGCAGCGGTGTGTTCCCTGTACAGGACTGTAGGAGGTGACCGACGCGACCCCCGTGCTAATTAGGAGCACATTCTCGCCCCTTCTTTGTCCATCACACCAACACCTCCCTCCCTTTTTGTACACAGCCACTCATCATTTTAAGTTTTCTGTGTGATGTGCAGTACCTCGCTGTCACACTTGACTTTCCTCTTCTTCAAGTTCACAGTAGCCACAGTATGTCCTTTTCAGCTTTTAGAGGGAAGTCTGTTCATCGCTGTTACGGCTGCTTTAAAGTGCCGACGTCCATTTGGAACAAGACACCATCTCAAAAGGATCCATCTGGGGTAGTAGGATGCCTCCTGGGAATTGGGATGCCACTGGGTGGAGACCCTGGTGCAGGCCCAGGATGCACTGGAGGGGAATATGTGCATCAGTTAGCTTGGGAATGCATGCTCCACCGGAAGAGGCGAAGGACGTGGCTTCAGAGAGGGAGGTCTGGGCCTCTCTGCTTAGACTACTGCCACCTGTGACCTGGACTCAGGTAAATGGTGCAAAATGGGTGTTACTTTTGAGATATTTAATAATTGTAATCATGAGAAAGTACATGGAAGGAAAGAGGGATCTCTTATGACCAGAAAAGGAGGCATTGTCCATTGTTGAGAGAAGTTTTGACAATGTCATTTTCCCTTCTCTGCTACTTCGGTGCACGAGCATGTGAGAGTCCTGCTGGAATCAAAATTTGCAAGCAACAATAATTTGCAAATCCTACCATCTGGATTCTCACAAATCGCTTTAGTGAAACAGGCCCCTGGACTGTAGTCCAATGTGATGCCTGCTCACTGAGGAGGGACAGCAGTTTGTAGGGGTAATATCCATGCTGGCTTGTTTCTCATATTATGGGCCCTAATGGTGCTCTTTACACCTCTTTTTTCCCTACTCAGCTGTCAGGAGGATAACCAGTTGCTGCCAGTGTGCCACAAAAGTTGTCCTAAAGTTTCTGCAATCATGATGTGAACAACTTAAATTTGTGTTTAGACATTCCTCTGTCTCATATCTAAATCTCACACATCTGAAACCCTTAAAGAAACCCGAATCCGATGCTCAGCATTTTCTTCCAACTTCTGTTTGATGCAGGAAGATGAAAAAATACTGTACGTTCAGAGAAAGTGTGGGGGGAAAAAGAGAGGGTGTGTGATTTCTGTTCACACACTCTCTACAAGATGACTCTGATCCTCTGTGAGCTTGAGATACCTAATGAAGTACAGATCTTGAGATGTTACCTACATCCCGGTTTTCTCCGGTGTAAGTCTTTCATGGCGAGGTGCTTATTTCACTGCCTTTAAGGAGGACTTTTTTCTTTTTTTTAAACCCAATCCGTCCCTTTCTCACCATTACTCACAATCACTGCCGCCTTCCTTAAATCTGCCCCAGAAAATCATTTATGTAGTGTGGCTTCCGCACTGTCAAAGGAGTAAACTCATTAGATGTATTACACGTCACGCTCGGTTTTCACGAGGCTCTTGTGGATTCATTCGTCGTGAACGGAGTCGTAGCCATTCCTCATTGATTGTCGTGTGTTAGGAAAACAGTAGTTCAGAGTTACTCTCACAGACTGAGTGTAAAGGAGAGCTGTGGCTCAATAAGTCATCACAGACCAGCACAATCACACACACACACACACACACACTTTCTCTCCGAACATATAATGCAGTGGGAAAATTGCTCCAGCTAACCCCCTCCCTCCCCACAAGAGCGAGGCCCTGTGCTTTTTAATTGATGCTTCGGTCCACCTTTGATGAGGGCTGATCGATTGGCCACACAACCCCAGGAGCTCAGCCACTCAGCCAGCCAGCACAGCCCTCGTGGAGTTCAAACGTCTCCCTGAGAAATCCAGAATCTAATGATCACTAGGAAATGGCCAACCGAATATGTTAAGATAGCCGGCACAGAGAGTGCATTAGGCATGGGACTCATTTACCAGATAAAAAGAGGAACTATTTATTAGGACAGCAGAGCGGTTTTTAATTTGTTTTTGGGGTTTATTTTGTTTTGTTTTTTTATTTTTAGTTTTCTCTTCCTTTTTTTTTGGATTGTTTTGGGTTTTTTCTTCCACTTTTCTTCGTTTCAGCGCCGAGGAGGACACGGTCACGCCTCGCACACGCTGCTCAGTGTGTGTGATCTTGGAGAAATTATCTGTACATCTGTGGATGTTAGGATTTGGATTTTATGAGTTGTTTTTTTCTCTCTGATGAAGCTTTCAATAAAAAAATGTGGAAAAAAAGCATCAAAGAGCGCAGTTATCTTTCACTCTGCTTCACAAATGATTGTGTTTCATCACAGCTAGCTGTTTCTCTCTCCTCAAGCCATCATTACTGAAACATTTATTATGCACCGAGTATCCTCCGAGGAACACACACACACACACACGCATACACAGGATAGACCATCTCCCCCACAGCCTATTATCTATATGACTAAATTGCAGTGGGAAGTAAGAGGAAGCCCTGTCATTATGAACCAGGCTGATGGCACCTGCTGCGTGTTGACCTTGGGCCCTCGCATCCTCTCATAATTACAGCCTTCGCAAATGGAGCTAATACCTCTCGATGGGATCCCCATACCCCACCCCACCATCGCAGCTCCCATACGCTTGATTGGACGTAAAGTGGTCATAATCAAAGATGGAGGATTCTGCTGGAGGAGGAAGTGGATCGATGGCAATCAATCTTCCTCTTCACTCTCATTTAGGCCCAATCAATTGCTGTCCTTGTCGACTCCTAGGACGCCTGTACTGTCAATACCGCCGCTGCACAGTAGCTGCTGCCTGAGACGTCTTTACAAGATCAAGGCAACAAGACCGGCACTCTAAGACAAAGGATGTCTTAATAGAGAACAATTGACTTGCTAGGATTGAGTGTGTGTGTGTGTGGTGTGTGTGTGCACCTTAATGCACTTGATTCAACTCCCGGGAGATGCAGCGTCCTCCCATCCTCCTTTCCTTCCTTCCTACCACCCTTCCTCTGAATATCCAGAAAAATCTCAGCGCTCAACAGAGATAACTGTTGATGTGTATTTACAGCAATTTAAAACATTTAACTTCTCTGAGCGAGCTGTCCGAGGTGCCATGGTTTTCAACGCCACACGCCGCACGGCTGTAAAATCTGGGCAAATGCAGTGGGATCCTTTATCGAGTGAAATGCCACAGATTGAATCTCACTCCCCTGGAACCAGGCAGCCTCCTTATCTGGACTTATAGAGATGTAGCAGCTGAGCACCACAAGGGTGCAGCATACCAACACAGATGTTATCTTGTGTGTATATTTCACAGAGGAGGGAGAACGCAGGTCTTTAAACATACACACCAACAACATTGGATACAGATCAAGGACATCTCCACTGGGGGGTACTCAACACAACCAGCCTTGTCATCAAACATCTGCTGTATATATACAGTGATTAGTAAGGAAGAGCCTGGACAAGGATTTAATTTATATGCCCTACTTGTTCCACAAATTGTTTGATGCACATTTATATAGGATAAACACGATCCAGGGTTCCTGGGTGCAACATTTGTAATCGATAGTGGGAACTGATGGCAAATCCACAGCGTCACTGTGACAGCGGTGAATCTATCGAGAGGGCCAGGTGTATGAATGAGAGAGTGAATTTGTTTTGGAGTTTTTTAACAGTACAGCAAACATCTATATTACAGCAAGGTGTCATTTGAGTGTGAAGGATTGCTTTATACAGGCACAATCGGATGAAAATGTTGAAAAACTGGTGTAATGTTAATTAAGACGAGCAGCGAAACAAAGCAAGGCTTTAATAAGCTCTGTTTTGCTGCATGTCTTCATCAGGGCGCTTTGATTGCGAGCCCAGCAGTTTCCAAATTGTCCTGATGTAATAAACATGACTCACGCAGCACAAAACAAGCACCAGTAATTAGATGTAACCGTTATTTTGGCTGTAAAGGATATCAATCAGCCTCCAACAAATGATCTGCGCAGACCTCTCGGGGTAGTAAAGCTTCAGGTTCCGGCTAGTTGAACGCAGTGGATTTTATTCCTGATCGATCTGGAGAATTCAGCAAAATTGCCTTGATTGGGACCTTTAATGATCCCGAGCTTCCAGGTGCAGTGCAAGCATTTCGTACGAATCTGTGATCATCAGCACCGACAAACACACCTGGTGCTTCCTTATTATTATTATAGACTCCACTAAGAGAGACATAATTAACCGAAAGGAGTATCTGCACTGCTGGGCTAAAATCTAAATAATACCCAAGAGGGAGATTGTGTGCTGTGAGGGAGAATTTTTGTTTAATCCTGAAAATATGTGAAAGTAACACTTGGCCAGGAAGCCTCATTACACAAAACTAAATATGGATATCTCATTAGGTGAAGAATACAAGATTCAGATTTTTACACCTCCGAGCTCTATTAGATTCAGGGCACATTAGTGGATAGTAATAGTTTTAGGTGAGCTGAAAGTGATACAGCTTAATTATTTTACCGCAACTTAGCGAGCGACTATGATCATAGCGTGTCTGTATTTACTAGTTTAACTGTTGAGATCTGGGGCTGCAGTGACAGGTTAAAGGTAAAATCATAAATGTTTTGCCTGACGTCCAGCTCTGACACCAAGCTGCTGCACTTTCAGACTGATTTCCTGTGCCATTCAGGGCTCTGTGCAGTCCTGTGAACAACTGAGTACAGACAAACACTCTTACTGCTTCCATAGAAGGTAAGAAGGTAAGTAGGAAAGTAGCAGCTGATCAAACCCACTTGATTAATTGATCATCAGTAAATGCGTCTGCCTCTATAAAAGCAGAAGTTTTGGCAGTTTGCTGATCGGGACCACTCCGCGTGTGTTACAATACAATAATAGTACAATGCCACAGTCTTCTGAGGAGTGGAAGTCCCAGAAAATTCCCCCCAAAGTCAGACCATGCAGAGAAACCTCAAAAGGTACATCTCAGACTCTACAGGCTTAAGTTACCATGGTAAATGTTAACATTTATGAAAGCACAATTAGACAACCACGGCTTGCTGTTTGGTCATAATCCACATAATGCAGAATAACAACACAAACACCTCATATCAACTGTCAAGCACGGTGGTGGAGGGGTCATGACTTGGGCTTGTTTTGCAGCCACAGGATCAGGACATCTTTGAGTCAAGGAGCCAACCATGAACTCCTCTGTATGTAAGTATTTTAGATATCCTGTCATTGGCAGGGAAATTGTTAAAAACAAAGAGCTGCCTGTAAGGTGCTAAAAGAAAAGCTATTAATGGAGACTCAACCTCAATGAGTAAAAAAAAAAGAAAGCAGCAATAAGATGGTGAAAAAAGGAAATACTGCATCGTGTTGTCACTCAGAGTTGAGTTGTGCTATTTCTAACATTAATATAGTAATATAATAGTTTTAAGTTATATATCTGTCCAACCTTAACCACAACATTACTGATTTCATTTCCCAGCAGCATCTGTAACAGCTTTGGGCAGAACAGCCAAATGACATATTTGTTATGTTATTTAATTTGTTGGTAATCAGCGAGTGGTGATTACCACCTGACTCTGTGTTTCCTCTCAGCTTGGAGACACATTTTTCAGCTTATTGTTATTTTGGCTCGACTGTTTCAGTTCCCGCTCAGTGCTCTCATCACCACACAGCTGTTTTCAGCAACAACTCAATAAACACATTGCACTCTACCCACCCAGCATTAAATCACAGACAGTTAGCGACTGGCTGCTGAACATAGCCGTTTCATTTTATGCTTGAATTTATGAGACTTTTGTCTATTAACTAACCAACTGAATGCTAATGTTGCTCCATGTATGCTGAAGGTCCAAAAAGGCAATCACCTGCTCATGTCTTGGTGGTATCCACTTTATTAGGTCATTAACTAGCTTCTTCTGCCCCAAGCGGCAAAAACGAGTGACAAATGCAGGTTTAAAGCTGTTCAGCCGCTTTAAGAGCTTCATCACATCCCGCTCTAAACAAGGTGTAAACATCTTTGCCAGATGTGCTCCTCAAACCAACAGAACAAATGAAAAACATGGATACCTTGCCCCTCATCCACAATAGAATCCCATGTGGCAACACACTCATTCTGACAGCAGCTCCATTTCAATATTCCCATGATGGATTGCTATCATTGTGTTGCAGGAATTGGGAGCGCAGCCAAAGCCTATTGAAGTTTTCAATTGACATTAGTTAAACAATTGTGTCCCAGGAGATCCTGGGGGCTGCGCAGAAGGCATTGTTCCCCAGGTGGCGCAGCTGTGGGTCCAAGTCAAGGGCCCGGTTCTGCTCCCAATAAACTGAGGACAATAGGTGTTAATTGAGGATACGATGAGAGACCCCACTCTGTGAACGCCCCTCTTTCTGTCATTAACCCGTATGCAACCAGTCCCGCTTGATTTCGTCAGTAATTTGAAAGGTCACATGTGAACGCTTCAGATGTATTTGAGTTCATTCAATTTTTGAACTGCGGAAAAATTGGCACTTAATGTGGTGGAGCAGGAAAAAATAGTGATAATATTACAATAATAACTGAGTAGCTGATTGAGTTTCAAGTCAAATGAGGGGGGGAAAACAGTCCAATAACCGATCTGAAATGACAGCCAAATCAAACGTATTAAACTGGTATTAATCCAGAATCATTATCTGAGGTAACTCGAGGTCAAAAGTCAGCGTGAAGGAAAACATGTGTTTCCTCAAGCAGGGGAAAAAAAAGGAAGGACATAAAATTCCCATGATTGAAGTTGATGCTGTGTTTTCACTGAGCTGGCCGACCCGTTTATTTACTATCTGATTAGTTTTTAACAAGCTGAAGAATTGTGAAGGGGCGTGTTAGAGCTTTTAAAGCGTAGCGTAAGGGTCAAGTGATTTGACTTTCACAGGGATCTAAAATTGACTGCAGTCTCACTTAAAGCTCAGCGCTTTAAAGGCTGGTATTTACTAACTGAACACGCTTAGCTGATCAGAGGCTTTGATCTGTATGCGCCGCTGTTCTCTAAGGGTCACGGTGCAGATCGTCTGTTTTCCTTCTGAACATTGTTTTGCTCTACCTCAGAGAGTAGCTCTGACTTAAAGCTATGCAACTACAGCTGGTGTGGACTTTGCTGAGAGTACTGCAAATGCTGGATAAACTACCAATGAAGAATTGTTTTGCTACACAAGATCTAATCCTGTAGTATTTGATCAGCTCTAGCAAATGTGTTACCAATACAGCGCACTCAGCCAGCACAGTTGTGTCGCTGCACTGATAGGAACCTTGCAAGTTCCTAGCCACAATTACAGCAACAGCCATGTCATCACATGGCTACAGTCATAATCACCGCAGCCTGTAGCAGCAGCAGATGAGAGAGCCGAGTGACTGGAACCTCTACTTTTTTAAAGCTTTAATAATACAGACACGTGCGTGAACCCTCAGTTCCAAAAAAAGTCATCTACAAATCTAGATGAATATAATGCAATGATTTGCAACTCTCATAAGCCCATATTTTACTCGCAATAGAGCATAGAAAACATGTCAAATGTTTAAACTGAGAAAATAACCAGCTGCAGAGACCAGCTGTTGGACTTTTGGGAGAGGAGTGTTGTCCCGTTCTTGTCTGATACAGGATTCTAGCTGCTCGACAGTTCTGGGTTTCCTTTGTTGTAAATGTCTGGACTTCAGGCAGGACAGTTCAGCACTCTCGTACTCCAAAGCTCTGCTGTTGTAATAAATGCAGTATGCAGGTTAGCATTGTTGGGAAAAGCCTTCTCTAAAAGAGATGTTATCTGGATGGGAGCATGTTACTCTAAAACCTCCATATACCTTCCAGTACTAATGGTGCCTTTCAAAAATATGCAAGTTGCCAGCTGCATAGGTGCTAATGCACCCCCATTATTGATGGTATGGAGGTTTTCCACTTTGCCTCAGTCTATTGTGAATGAACTTTGGCTCAGCATTTCTGGATTCACATACGACATCTTCTTTGTACACTTTCATCTGCATTTGTGCATCGCAAAGTGAACTATGTTCACAGAGAGTCTTGGGAGTGTTTTGAGCCCACACAGACACTTTCATGACATAATCACACCTGTTTTAATGCAGTGCTGCCCGAGGGCCTGGAGACAGGACAGCTAGTACTAATTTTTGGCCTTGTCCCTTATTGCACACAGAGATCTCTTCAACGTCTCTGATTTTTTTGATAATAGTATGTACTGTAGGTGATGAGGTCTTCAAGGACTACACAATTTTATATCGAGGAACATTATTCTGAAATTTGCAGTTGTTATTTTTTTTTGTTTGTTTTAGTGGGGGTTTTGGCAGATTGGTGAACCTCTGCCTATCTTTACTCCTGAGAAACTCTCTAAGGTACTCTTTTCATACACAATCATGTTACTGACCAGTTGCCATTTAATCAAATTAATCACAAAATGTTCTTCCAGCTGCTTTACCCTCATTTTTTAAAGAACATTGTCCTGCCATCAACTTAAAAATGAGCAAATATTTCTTATGAAATAGTAAAATGTTTTAATTTAAGCATTTGATATTTTTTCTATGCTCTATTTTGAATAAAATGTGGCATCATGGGATTTGTAAATCATAGCATTCTGTATTTATTTACATTTATTTACATTTTATTTAAATGATACCAACTTTTGTAGAATTGGAGGTTATAAGTAATGCAAAATTATATTAAAAACGCAACAGTTCTTCCAATTCAATGGAAAGTATCCCAAAAGAGATGCAATAATCTCTCAAGTGAAGGAACTGGAGAGAAGAGTAAAATGAGCAGAAAAATCACCAAAAAAGGGAAAAATCAATATTCACCTCCGCTCTTCTCACCTGCAGCCATCAGCCTTCAAGGACTGCAGGATGAGGTCTTAATAGCTCACTATCATTCCCAGGCCCGGGGAAGTGATCTACAGCACGAGCGTGCAGGTGAATAAACACTTCTCCTGGCAACAAGACGAAGACCACACATGCTCCAGGGGCCAGCAGCAGGTTTGTGGAACTGTAACCGGAATTCAGTGTAAGTTACCTACATGTGAGGCCGTAAAACATATCTTCAGCACCAGGGAAAGGTCAACGCACCTCTGCCCCTCCAGATGTGTTAGGAAATATATGATGGGAAGAAACATGAGTTTTGCTTTAGTGATGCACTGCAAACCACCCTTTCCTACAGCTTTGATCACTGAACGTGTAGCTTCAGTGACGCTATTGAGCAGATCCTAAAATTTTAGGAATATTTGAGTTAAATGGAAAATTCAGCGCTTGTCAATAGATGAGTTTAGCTTAGGCTTGGACAGTATTTGGAGACAAGGGCAGTCATAGATCTCCCTATTCTAAATGAAAATCCACAACACTCTAAATTGGTCATATATTATTATCTAAACAAACTTAAAAGTTCTAGTAAAACCAATGAACTCACAAACTTTTATCTTAGTGACTTTATAACTACAATTATTGTTGTCTAAAATATCTGCACTATTCCTTTCTGTCTGTTAAGCTTTGATTACGGTCCTGCGTGATGTGGTAATTGATTTACTTTTATCTTATCGTTCATCTTACATTTTCTATTATACGGTGAAGTTGTAAATGTCACTGTTGGTCCTCTTGCTTTCCACAGCGCTCAGCGTTCGTTTCCATCTGTCATCTGGATAACCCTTTGCCCTCATCAGGCAGCGTGTTATGAGAGCTCTGTGAAAGAATGGTGCATATACCAAATGTCATGCCCTCTTCAGCAAGAATAACAATGGGAGGTGGACTTGGTTAAGGGCAACAAGCAGGGGGAAATACCACACTCACTATAAATACGTTAGAAGTGCTGTGTCGGAGTCTTTGTAAGGTTGGTGATGATTGACTGGGGCGGTTCTGGATTTAACACTCTGCAAAGTACTGTGGACTGTAAGCAGAGCAAAGAAATGAGCGCTGATTGTTCTGGGTCAGTGGTCCATGCCCTGCACATGCACACCTACACACCTTACACAGCTTGAGTTGATATACGGGACTACAACATTTCTTTTTTTACTTACTCAGACCCACTTACCAGCCTCGCTGCTGTGTTTCTGGAGACCAGCAGAATATTTTCTAATGTGTGCAGTTCTGGTACATTACACATGTTATGGCTGCGGCGGACTAACCCACTCATGAACAACAAAGAAACTCGACATGGGCCAAAGTAAGAGGCGAGGGGGGGGGCTAAAAATTTCTTAAGTGCTCCCACATGTGCTGTACATGTCTACATGTGCCAACTTCTGTTCAAGCATGTCTGTATTTTTTAGCCAAACCACAAGAATTTATGACCCCATTTTTTGTATCAGTTTTTATCTGCGTAAGTGTGCGCAGGAGGGCATGTGCGAGCCACAGATAAGGCCTCGGGACAAAACAGAGCAAAACAGCCAAAAGCAGAGATTAACTGTCTAAAAATCTTCCCTTTGGGACTGTCTGGTCTTATTTCCTGTGAAAAATTCAACTTTTTCAAGTAAAACTTGTGACTCAATACTCTCAGCCCAAGAGTCTCGTCGCAGCTGAGGTGAAGTGTTACGGGATCACACGCTGAAATAAATGATGTGTAACGTGAAAGGTGTCTGCAGGACATTTTGTCTTCTTTAAGCTCTGTTTTGGTTTAACTTGGGGAGGTGGGGGTACATTACATGACAATTATTGATTAATGGAACCTTTCATCATAGATCATTAATGACTTATTTTCAGCATCGGTGAGGTCTGTCTTTCATTGGCACACAGTGTTACATGTTAAACTGCAAAATAATTACTAGAAAATCCCTTTTTATTCTATTTATCTAAGCAGAAGTGGTTACCATTGGTTTGGTTATAGAAGCAGACGAAAACATTTCTTCTGAAACTCCTCGGGCTAGTTTTGTTTTGAGAAATAAAAGTGATTCCAGACAGGAAATTCTCAAAAACTGAAGTAAGATTGTTATGTAACTCAAATATTTGGATGTGAAGAAAAAATGGACAAACCTGACCAAAAAATAAAAACGCAACCAAGTTGCACTGTTGTAATATTTAGGAATTTAGTGAACCCACATGAATTTATGACTGAATTTTACATTTTTATTTGTTGTGCAAAGATTACCCAGTGACCAGTTGGCGCTGATTATATGTCTAAGAATTTTTCTTGGAAACCATCTGGTCGTTTTCTTCTGAAAAATCAGACTTTTTCCAGTAAAAAAACACTCACCAGGAAAGAACTGGAGCACCAGTATGACAGTGTCGCAGCATCGAGGCTGAAATAAATACAGTGTTTTATATGAAGGTCAGAAAATCTTCTTTTCTGTTATTTGTATGGTGTTTTAGTGTTTTCAAGCTGCATTTACATTTTTGAGTTTACATTTGACATCTTAGGTACACCTGTTCACCTGCTTGTTAATGCAAATATCTAATCAGCCAATCATGTAGCGAAAACACATTTAAGCACAAAGACATGATCGAGATGAAGATGCTGAAGTTTAAACTGAGCATCAGGACGAGACATGAAGGTGATTTAAGAGACTTTGAACGTGACATGGTGGTTGGTTGGCTGGTCTGAGTTTTTCAGAAATGTTTCTGATCTGCTGGGATTTTTCCACAGAACAGTCTGTGGGGTTGTGGTTCTCTGTGGTTTTGTGGGTGGAAATACCTTGTGGATGCCAGAGGTCAGAGGGGAACGACCAGACTGTTTCAAGCTGCTAGGAAGGTAGTAGTAACTCAAATAAACAATTAAGCATAACCAGGTTAGCCGAGAAGGACACCTCTGAAAGCACAACATATGAACTCCTGAAGGACAAAGCCTACAGCAGCAGGAGACCACACTCCATCCACTCGTGTCAGCTAAGAACAGGAAACTGAAGCTGCAGTTCACACAGACTCACCAAAACTGAACAATAGAAGAAATTCTTGTCTCGTCTGATTCTCGATTGTAGGATCAGAATTTGGGGAAAGCAGCATGGATCCATCCTGCCTTCTATCATTGGTTCTGGCTGCTATTGTGAGGGATATATTCATGACCCCACTTTGCACCACTTAGCACCAACTAAGCTTTGCTTAAACACCACCGCCTATGTGAGCCTACCAGGATAACACACCACACCACAAAGTTCAAATCATCTCAAACTGGTTTCTTGAACATGGCAGTGAGTTCAGGGAAACCAGTTTGAGGTGATAAGTAGAGAGCATTATAAACTCAGTCATTCAGGTTTATAACTCCAGTTTGAATTGCTTTTCTACAGTGACGAGCTTTTCGATTGTTAGCGGGGGCGGCACTTGTTTGTTTTTGTAATGCTGTGTGTGATAAGGATGGCAAAAAAAAAATACAAAACATGATTGAAAAATTGAGTTTGTTGGCACCCTTGAAAACACATGCTATCGACTGGTGGCAAAGTCGTTTCTTTTTCATTTGTTGCATAATTATACTTTCTCAGTCCATGGTGCTTTCAGTTTGCAAAAAAAATCATCTTTACCCATTAAATGCTTATGTTTTTGATGTCCTGGCATGGAAAAGCCCACATGAGTGCATGGTGTAACCCATGTAAAAGGTGGTCAGTTCTGGCTGCCACATGATTACCTTAGGAACTGAGCCTAAAACATCTGCTATCCTCTAAAAATCAGCTTTATCCTGGAGCTTATATAAGAATAGTGTGTTATGCTGTTGTTTTATTTCATGTGTTTGGACATTGGCCCAGCTATGTTGCCATGAGCGATTTGGTTTGCCCCTAATAACACTGTTATGACTGTAATATATTCCAATATTTAAGCAAGTCGGGGCCTCTCTTCTGACAAGCACTACATTCTCTGGTTTAGCTTGTAAATGGCTAATGATGAGCGCTAAGGGCCGACCATCATACACAGACAATCATTGAAGAACAACAGAGCCATGCAGAAGTGCTTCATCCACCCTCTGCCACAGTGCTCTGCTTTATGTGCTCTGCTTTTAATGCTTCTCTTTACTGCTTTTCCTCCTGCCTTTCTGCCCAAATGTCTGTGTATTCCTCTTTAACTCAAGATAGCATAGCAAAGGTCTACTAAAATGTAGCCTGGTTGCCATGGCGCCAGCTGGACAACAAGTGTACACAGCGGTGAAGATTAAGACGTGCAGGATGGAGCTGGCAGTGTGCAGACTGTGGTTAATGATGCCGTGTCCGAGTGCCAGGACATTCCTCAGTGCTTTTCCATGAAAAGTACAAAAAGATTTCATGAGAATCTGAACAGAAACTGAAAAGAAGACAGAGATAGCAGAGGTATGGAAAGTGGTGATACACTGGACGGATACAGCTGGCAGCTGCTGCAGTCAGAACATCTGGAATTCGGAGCCTCATTAGATGAAAGAGGGGGGCTGGATGAGTAGTCACTGTAAATATATAGTCTGTATAACATAGTCTATGTGGAGTCTTCATTTATCACTGCCGATGGGAGGTTATGAGAAAGACCAGAAAAGTCTCAAATTAACTTTCCAAGTGTTTATGCAGTAAAACCTGTAAAGAAGTCTGCTCGCTGGCACCGCTGAACAAAGAGTACAAGTCAGATGAAAAGACTTTCACATAATCATATATTAAATATGAAGCTAAAGCCAGAATTGGTTTGCTTAGTTTAGCATAAAGACTGAATGCAGTGGAAAAATATAGCCTGTCTTTTGCCAAAGGTAAAATATATCATGCCTTTCTTTATTTACAAAGCCCTGCTAGGCAAACTTCCTCGCCGACTTGCAGTGCTTTTTTTTCTGCTAACATTTCTGTCTGTAAAATAAAAAGCTTGTGCTACCATGTGACTTACAAGAAGGTTTGACTCATCGGTATCCCTCCGGTTTCAAATGGAGAAGGGGAAGCGGTTTAGCTTCAATAACTGTAAACAAAAAACATCTGTAAAAAAAAGTCACTGACATCTATCTGTCTGGAAAGGGTTACAAAACCATTTATAGGGCTCTGGGACTCCATGGTGCCTAATCAGTATTCACTCAGGCTGTCTTTGTCTAATATTAAAATCTGTTTGGCGTTCTTAAATGTTTAACAGTAACACATATGCAAAAAACCCAAATAACTACCAAATCACGAAGGGTCTCAAGCTAAGCCTCTTCCCCTTCTCCATTTGAAACCAGTGGGACTCTGTTCAGTCATGGGCTACCTACTTGTAAGGCGCATGGTAATGCACGCTTTCATGTCTTCACACTCAGCTATACAGACAAGAACATCAGATGTAGTTGTGTAAGGACTGGGGGGAAAGAGCTTGAAAGAGAGGCTTGCATCCTAACACATCTCTGACAAGTCTGAAAGGCTTCACTGAAACAGGATTTTCCCAGAGTTACAAAAATTGTGAGATAGAGCTCCGTTACGCTGAACATAACATCATATTAAATCATAATATAACACAAACACTATAATTTTTCTTCTTTCTGTTTGGTACAGACTCTGGACTGTTTATAATAAGTGGCAGAGTTTTGGATCGACTTTACTCGCCTGCTTTGGACTGAGAGATATCTTGCACCTGTCCTTTTTCTAACTAGGTTTATATTGAAGCAAGATTTGAGCAGGCTGCTTGTAGGACTTCTCCTTCCAGATCCGGCCTAAAAATTCACTGCCAGTCCATTTTTTATGTTCTTTCCTTTGGTCATTTTCTTTAATAATATTTTAATACACTAAGACAGAGTGAATATGATTTCTAACCTCCTTAGGATTACAGGACGGCTTATCGATGCTGATTCTCAAAGTGTGGGCTGCGGCCCCCTGGTGTGCCATGATGGTACTGCAGATGGGCCACAAAATGTGATTTATATTTTTTTTTAAAAGCTACCAGGTTTGGACGGATCAGCTCTAGATGCTGTAACACTGCATAAGATTATTGAAATAATCTTGGAGTTTCAGGCAATCCAACAAAATATTACAGCGTGTGACTTTGGGGTTTTTTTTGGAAAGGCAGACACACATGTGAAACCACAGAACAGCCAATATTTGAGCAGTGAAACGATTTAAAATAACACAAATATGGCTGACGTGCTGATTTAATATCAATATTCTCATCTTTGTCCTGATGTTTTAACCCATCCAAGCAAAAACGGTCTCTTCCTTAGTCTTATAACAGCTTACAGTCATTCCAGGTATAATAAGATGGGTCAGAACTAGGAAATTGCCATTTATAGTCATGCAAACTGTTATCTTGAAATATTTTGCATACTTTATTGCAACATTTTCCTTTTTGAGCACACCGCTAACTGTCTCTGACACAATAGGTCCACTTTAAATGAAACAATCCATGAGGGTGAGCTGTAATTTTGTGGCTGACTTCATTGAACCACACTCTTTCCTCTTGACAGCAGCGACCAGCGGAAGCTTTTCTTGCTCCTACAATACAACAATCCTGCAATGCACAGCCACTGCTGTCATTGTTCTTGTAGTCGGGCCAGCGGTCAGATAATGCAGACAGGGTCAAATGGAAAACCTCCACACGATAAAGCCAGATGGACCAACACGCACACACACGCACATACACTCTTTCTCTCTTTTTTTCTCTGTCACAATTATCAGATCAGATACATTTAACCTTTTCATCTCACGTGCTTCCGCGCTCAGGTTAAAATTTCAGTGCACCTGCCAGCTCCACTTGAAACAAAGCGCTTAGGCAGCAACTTAAAGTATAAGTTGAGCCATGACGGCAATGCATTTTAATGAGGCTGGACCGCAGAGGATGTCCTGGAAATAAACGCAGTGTGGGCCATTTCCTCTGCAGTTTTTTTAGGACAGGGCCAGTGTGCATGAAAATGGGCTGCTGTGGGGAAAATGGGCTTTTATGTAGAACACATTATGCCAGAATATATATTCCTGAATGGATCGCTGTGGACTGCTCTTCCTACTCCCACTCAAAATTTAATCTTAGCGCACTGAAAGCACATTTAAGGAAATCTTCCTTTGCTAATCTATTATGCCCGAGGCCTGGTCCACTCTACTGCTCGAGAGAGAGAGAGCCGTATAAATGTTGCAGATTCAGTGTAATATATTGGTTTTTCTGAATGCCCGTGCATTTCTTAATCTTGTATTTTAAAAAAAAGAGCCATGAACACACTTTCTTGTCCAACATGCAAAATTTCAACATTCGTCTGAAACATTTAAAGCATTCAGAGTTTTGATCTTTACAGCCAGAGACAGAGAACAGCTTGAAAGAGCAGCCTTAACAAAGAAAAGACTGGCTGTGTTATCCATGTCAGCAGAGGCCAACACATCCCTGACAGTGTTGGTATTGTGCATGCAGCAGCTGATTATGCTGTAAGACACTTTTTTTTACAATGTGGCAAACACACTCTTTCTTCCCCTCTGTGATGTAGAACTAAACAGGAGAGACGGGAACATTTAGCAGTGGAAGATAAGACTCGGGTAAGTCGTTTCTGCTTCTGAAATTAACTCTGCCGGCTGTATTTCCTCTAAAAAATAAGCATCATCTTTGTTAGTTAATATAAACGTGACACCAAGGAGCCAGTGCTGAATGTATTTTTCATCTAAATGCCTTCATCTTCATCGCAAGGCCAGAAACTCGCAGTGAGAGTATCATTTGTCTGAGAACACCATATTTAAAACTAGACTTTCTGATGAAATTCCACCCAGAATGATTAATAAATAAAAACCCCGGTGTCTCGCTGTTGCACCACAGCAGAACTGGAAGCTGAAGACTGATTTCCTGAAATGTCTAAATCGTGCCGGTGTCGGGAGAGTCAGTGGCGGAGGGGGGTGCTCTGTAAGGAAATTCCTCACAGCGAGATACCTGGCAGTCACTCTGTTTGGATAAGCTCACTGGGATCTGGCAATGAAAAAAAAAGAAGTGCCTCGCTCCAAAAGCCAAAATGAACTTCATTAGATGTGATGGGGAAAATGAGCGAATGTGAAATCTTGTCCAAATGGAAAAAGTCAATTTAATCTGAAAGGAGTTTATTGAACCGTATTCAACCTTGACATGTGTAAATCTACACACTTTGTATCCACCGGAGAGTATTTTGTGATACTTCACCAGCAGCTTCTTCTGAGCCTCATTAGCTGCACTATACGCGACTGCACCACAGTGGCTGCACTGAATAAAGCCTACAATGGCTCTTTTAGGGGAGGGTTGTAATTTTCTTGTCATGTGCGTGCTGTGTTGATGCGCGGGCTACGAGGGAACACACAGAGATTCAATCTCGCTCTGTGTCATGCAAAGTTTGTTTAGAAAAGTAGAAATTGTGAGCAGGTTCTCTATCATCAAAGTCGTCCACGAGAGCCTGAGCTTCGACTCCAATTTCCACGGAGTGGCTGAGAATAAACGTATGTTCACAGTCATGGTAAATTTACAAACCGGCGAGGGAAAATGACTGCCTAGGCCGCGGGAAAGCTTATGGAATGAGGCGTTAAATTAAATCCATTTGGTCTGTTGACGTCACAGCGATGCTTTTCAAGTGAATCTTAAAATGTTTGACATATTTCTCGGCGGGCCAGGAGGACGAACGTGTTGGCTGACTGCGTAGTGGATGTTAAACACATTTAGAGCACATTCACACTCTCTGGGGTGAGAGTATTACAAGTGTTTATCTACTGCAATGACGCTGGAACACAACTGAAGTCTGTAACGCATCATGTTCACCCCTCGCTTTAATAAACAACATTAGCAGCACTAAAGTGCAGTTTGAGGCAGAAACAATAACATTTTAAGATGGAATTAGTCTGAAATAATATGCTGGTATAGACACGGATAACATCTCTTGCTTTCTCACTCTTACGTACACATAAATACATAATATACAGTTTCTCTATTGTCTTACAATGTTTACCACGTGGCCACGGTTCAGCTCCCCGTGCTTATCAGTGTCGGGTCATGTTGGTATTTCCTGCCTGCAACAAGAGCAGAAGGTGGCACAGGATGAGTGCTGTTTCCTGTGTTGGCACACCCAGCATATACCCACCAGCAAGCACATCCACCCCATACTCAGAGGAAGCATTGTAGTGGTTACACTGTATTGTATGATGGATGTTTTCAGGTGGCATTCCATATAGCTGTTTGCCTGAGATCAAAGAAAGCTGCAAGAGTACGATTAGCAGAGAGAAGTTTGCAGAAAGTTCCTGTCTTCACCTGACAAGACGCGTCATAGTGACAGGAAGGAAAAAAAGGTGCAGAGGGGGTTTGAGGATTGAGGTGGTTTTGGATCTGCCTCGGCTCAGCAGAGGTCCGGGCTTTTATGGATTCTGAATTTCCATTTTCCTTTAAAACCTGAATATTCTTTAAAATTCCTCTTTATCATTACAATGAGGGAAATGGTGCTCAAACAGCATTTGCGATATGAGATCACAGGACTTAAATTTGTAGTGAAACCTATAAAAACTGGCAATTATGACAAGATTAGAAGAACACAGTGGCTTCCAGTTACATTTACAGGCCTCCACATAACTAGCAGATTAAAGAGTTATTTGATAAATACATTATTTGACTTTTAATAAAAGGATAAATGTCAGCAAACCAATTATTATTCTAACTTAGCCTTTAATGCCAAAGTGATCTTTTTGTAGTAGTATTTTAGGAGTCTGCGTGACTCCAAAGGGATCCCTCTGGGTAGGGGAGGCCTCTGTGTGTGACATTAATATACTGTCTGTTGCCATTTTGTTACTGCGGAAACCTCGTTTGGCTGCAGCGTTGTTTCATCTGGGTCTTTCGGCTAAGCCTTTCCCATGGGAAGCACACAGAGGAATCTTTGGTCTCATCAAGGAATTCTGCAGATGTTTGTAAAAATGCACGCAGCCACTGAGACCATGGAGGACTTGCCCTTCAAACACTCTGATGTTGAATGTTTATTAGAAGTGGCTTTACTCAGGAAACCACAATCACTGGGCGCGCTCAGTGGATGCATTTTGAAAGGCGGACGATTCCACGTCTTTGTGAATGCAGTTTTCTCGATCCATGTGTGCATCCCGTGTAACCAGATAAGCATTCAGACCTTAAAGCCTCCAGGAAGTCCACCTTAAATCCTCCAGGAAGAGAGAAAGATTAGAAGGACAAATTTTCTTAACAATTTTTTGAACACCACTTTAATTTCACAACCGTCTAATTCTATTCTGTGCACATCTGCTATACTAAGAACATTTGTATTAACATTGTAAGTGGATGTCGGATGTTTAAGGTTTACAGTTCCACATTATGGAAATTAGCTGAAATAATATGTGTTTCTGCTGCAGTTAAAAGGTAAATGTAGCATTTATTCCAAATATTATACCTCTCAAATATTTGTCTTCCTACCCTAATCCCAACCGGTCGTGGCAGATAGCTGCCACTCCCCAAGTCTGGGTCCACCAGAGGCATATTCCTGTTAGAAGGGATTTTTACCTTCCGACTGTTGCCAAACTGCTTGTGTTTTCTTTGTGTTATTGTAGGGTCTTTACCTTACAATGTAAAGCACTTTTAGCCAACTGTTGCTGTAATTTGGTGCTATAAAGACAACATTGAATTGAAATGAAAGCACTTTACGGTGCATTGGACCACTGACATTTCAAGTTCTGAAGCTTAGAAATCCAGTGGAAGAAGAGGTTTATCTTTTAAGTAATTTAAGAACATATTAATAAAACTGATTTCACACAACGACTGTATGCAGTGATTCTAAGTCCACATGTAGGCTACTCCCACACAACCCGAGAATAGGTGCAACCTCTTTTCACAGCAGTTTGAGTTTGATTTACTCATATTAATGTTGCCTCGAAGTAAACCATTAGGTCCAAATAGCTTTTTCAGTCGTCATTAATTTTATTACGTGCCCTTCCTACTGCCATAAGTCAAAATGAGCCAACTGACCTCCGTAAACTCTGAGTGTTAGCAATAATAAAGGATGGCTTCTAATCATTCTTTATGTTTGGTGAAGGTTCTTTTTTCTATTATACAAATAAAAAAGCTGGTTCATTCATAAGGAAACGACAGCAATGAGGGCAAGAAAGTAAAGCGAGATAATAAAAATACAATAAACCACTAAAGTGATATAAAGTAAACAACAGGAAAGTGAGGCGATCCCTGCATTTCTATGAGGTGCCTCTTTCGCAGTAATCATTTTTGCAGCTTTAAAGTGCATGTTTTAATCCCAATGAAAAACTAATGACATCTAATTATGTATTCTAGTGTCACTAATACAGAAACACGTAAGCCTAATCTTAAAGGTAAAATCTAAAAGGTTGTTAAACCCAAACAAAATAAATCTTTCATCGCTGCAGAGATCGAACACAAAGCATACGTTTCCTTTTTAGTATGCATGAAATTCTCCGATAAACAGCACGCAATACCTCTCAGCATGAACCACCTTGAGTATGCATGTGTGTAACCGTATCTCCAGCCACATTAGGGACCCATATTGAAACATTTTATTGAGAGCAGGGCAAATGAATCTTTCCCCTCTTTGCTTAAATGGTCCGCTCCCTGTAATCTTGGTTTGAAGAATGGCATGACCATCATCTTCATCATCTTCTCTCTGCTCCGTTGCACCACAGATGTAGTTACAGGCCAATGACAGGACAGACTTGAAGCTGGTTTAAGCCTAGGCTGTGCAATCCTCCTTTAAGCAGTTACATACTTCAATGCAAGCCATTTGTGGCGAGGGCCGCTGAAACACTTGATGTGTGCCATTATGCTCTAAGGCAAGAAATGGTTTCCAAACAATATTAGCTGACATGTTGGTGGGTTTTTGTCTTTCCTAGTTTTTTTCACCCTTTTCTGTTATTTCATCCTCTTTTCTCTGCTTTCTTGTCTTGTTACTTCAGAATAAGGGTCTGTTTTCATATTTACATTGTGCTCCACTTAATAGCACTACCACAACGTTGTGTTACGTAAGTTTATGCAATACTCAGTGCGGTTAGCCTGGATTTACACAGGTACACGCATGCTGGGTACAGATAAAAGTTGTTGTTGTTTCATCTCCCGTCTTTTGCTTCACCATTGCACACAATCTAAACGGAGCAACAGGATGTTCCCTGTGACACAGAAAAGGGGAGTCACATGCTGCAGCGTTTGTTCACATGTTTGCTTCTCTTTCTAAAACAAGTCTTGGCACAGTTTGAGACACATATCAATTTTATGCCTGGGAACAATAGGCCTAAAAGTGATGTGATACCAAAGGTTGTAACCTATGGAGCCTTCAAGATAAACTTTCCCTTCCTTCACAGCGTCTGACTAATGCTGAAGGACAAAGCCTGTTCACAGCGGTAGGAGAAGACAGAGAGAGCCTGTTGTTGTCAGAATAGGCCATTTCGACTTCCTTAGGTTTCGCCAGTGGTACCAAGAAAACTGTGCCAAGCCATTGTGTGGGAACGTGTTACTGTTTGTGGCCATGTAACTGTGTCACTAAAGCTGTTAGGTGTGACTGTGTGACCCTCGTGCAGGACATGAACTTATGAAGTAAAACGTTATTTTGTGCTTTACCTTACCTACCTATCTTCACCATATGGGGCAGGTTTGTTGCACATCTGTGTAGTTTGTGTGTCTATTTAAGTTAATAACCAAAACCTTTTAAAAGGTATGACTTTTACTTTAAAAACATTTCGCACTTTTTAAACTTTCACTACCGCTCAGCGAATAGTTGGTGAGTGTTTGCGGACCTATCAGCAACATCTTCCATCCAAACTACAAGGCGACTGTGGAAACCTGCTAGCAGGCAAAGCAATCACGAGGAGGTTATCAGTGCATCATACCTCTGTGCAACCAATTTTTACCTACCTACCAACCACCACTTGCCGACTGGTCAGGGAATAATTCCCGTGGTGATTGTGTTGAGGTGGTGTAATACCAGGTAGAGGTTCATGAAGGGGAGGTACTATCTTTGTTAGCTCTGTGATGGACCGGTGACTGGTCAGGTGTGTACCCCATGTGTGCCAGACTACAGCCTATCTGGTAGTTAGGAGGATGTATTAACAGAACTGCTAACCCCCCCGCCGCCCCAACATTCAGATTTAGGTCATTAGCTATGGAGGAGTGCTGCTTCTCACTCTCAGTGCTTCTTTAGCTCGGAGTATGCAGTCATTTTAATCCTTAAAAAAACCTGAAACCCTAAAAAAACAACACTGTACTGTAACTGGTGCAGTTTGACAGTAATACTGTAAGAGAGGATGTGAGCTCTCTGGGGCAAAAGTAGCATCTGAAGGATTGAAGAGGCACATCCTGAGGCACAGACACCTGACAGGCTGACATCTACAAGCTAATGAAACATTTCAGATTCCAGTTGCGTAGGCAGCCATCTTAATCATGTGCAATTCAAGTGAAGAAGATACTGATTCAAAATGACTCAATTGTTTTAGTTTTTTGCCACTATTCTCACCAGCAATTTGCAAGTTGCATTACATTTCTTTCTGTTGTGCAAACACACATTGCTGCTCTCATGGCACTGCAGTTTTTCCTTTGGCTTAAGCAGAACTTGAGCATTTTATTCTGTAACAAAGTCCTGATTGAAAGTAGGTTGTATATACAGACAGCTTGAGGTCGGTGGCTTGCAGCTTGCTTGCTTTTATAACTGCTGTGCCAACAACACCCCAAAGAAGTATGACTAAACCAACTCTGCTGAGGCGAGAGTGAATCTGTTCAGATACAAGTCCGTACACCTGAAAGGCTAGAACCTTGAAGGTGACCTGGTGATCAAGATTTCTTGATGATATGCCTGTAAAAACTGGACAAAATACAAATTCTATTAAGGAGATTTGCTCCCTGTGAGAACATTTCTTCATCCTGACTCCTACCACAACAAAAATCCTGGTTAATAAAACACTTGTGAGTGAATTTTCTAACCCATTTTGCTTCGGCAGCAGATTTTAAAAATATATTTACATTAGCCTAAGACTTAAGACTATAAGATATTAGTAGCATATTTGCTTGTTTGTTTGTTTTTTGTTTGTTTGGTAATTGTCATGTAAATCATTGTCATGTTCAAGAAAAAAGTTTGAGATGATTTGAGCTTTGTGACACAGATCATTACCCAGCCGTCAGTAGATGGGTATACTGTGGTTTTTAAGGGATGGACATGGTCAGAAATAATAATCAGGTAGGCTTTGGGGTTAAATGATACTCAGTCAGAACTAAGTGGTCTAAATTGTATCAAAAAATATCCCCACACCACTGGACCACCACCAGCAGCAGTGTGAATCACTGATACCAGGCAGGATGGATTCATGTTGTTTACAACAAATTGTGACCCTATCACCTGAAAATTGCAGCAGAAATCGAGACTCATCAGAGCAGGAAACTGTTTTCCATTTTTCTGTTGCCCAGTTGTGATGTGCCTGTGTGAATTGTAGCCTCAAATTCCTGTTCTTAGCTTACAGGAATGGCACCCAGCGTGGTCTCCTGCTGCTATAGCCCATCTACTCCAAGCTTCCATGTGTCATGTGTTCAGAAATGTTCTTCTGCATACCTTGGTTGTAACCAGTAGTTAGTTTAGTTATTGTCGCCTTCTTATCAGCTTGATGCAGTCTGGCCATTCTTATCTGACCTCTGGAAATAACAGGGCATTTTCACTGGGAGAACTGCGGCTCAGTAAATATCGGTCAAAAAAAGAAGAAATTCTCTGTAAACCATAGAGATGGTTATGTGGGAAAATCCCAGTAGATCAGCAGCTTCTGAAACACTCCCACCAGGTCATCTGGTGCCAAAAAACATGCCACTTTCAGAGTCACTTAAACCGCTTTGATACCCATTCTGATACACTGGTTTGAACCTTAGTGTTTCATTTGGCGCAGGTCTACATGCATTGAGTTGCTGCCATGTGATTGGCTGATTAGAGATTTACATTAACAAACAGTTGAACAAATATTGTTTAAAAAATTATTTATTTAACAAGCAGTTAAATAGGCGTACCTATTAAAGTGGCTCACTGACCCGATCAGCAATTCAGCATCTTCCTCACTTTGAGTACTTGCCTTCTCCTCAGCTTAGCACTTAGTGAGGAATCAATATCCCCGTGTGTCATCTCCTTTTGTGCCATAACTCCGGTGGGCACATGCGGGGGTAGGGATCTTGTAAGAAATGAGCATGCATTATATGCATAAAATCCTGTGTGGGAAAGACACCACACTTGTTTTGATCATTATTTTACCTACAGAGACACAGAGGTGCAAAGAGACTGACATCCCTGAAAGCCTTTTATAAGAGGCAGCATGCAGTGAGTGTTTGCCACCGGTGTTATCCCAAGGCATGAATCCAGGGATTTGTTATCAGGCTGGTCTGTTGATCTTTTCACTTGACCAGAGAAGTTTACAAGAATGCCGAGCACCTGTATGTTTACCTGGTGCTTGTTTATCTGTGTTTGTGCAATGAACTAGGAAAAAAAAATTATTCAGAGGTAGACGTGCATGGAGAAACTTGTGCAAAGTTTAGGGAGGGGGGGGCTAAAAGTGTAAATAAGCCTTTCTTGGCACACTTGAGTGTGCTGTGCTTCCTGTTGCGCTAAGGCAGATAAAATCACAGTTTCGTACAGAGTATATTTATAAAGTTCTGAAGGCGTTTTGTTCGGGTGCTGTGGTCACTCAGCAGGATGTTGTGATCTACTTTGGTTTTCTATGATCTGTGGGGAGCTGCCTCACAACGCTGTGGGATCTCCACCTTGTGGCTTGGACCCCATCATGCAGTGCTGGGTGGCTGAATGCCATGCAGGCTTGAATAAAAACGTGCACAGACTTGTGTAAACCTAAACACCCACACCCACTGACTGAGAGAAAACAGGAAAATAAATAAATAAATGCACCATACTATTTAAGAGTACATTAAAACCTCCTGTATTAGAATTTGTATGCCCAAAATGTACAGTCAACTATCACTGAAGAACATCTCAAAACACAATGATCATTATTCTGAAGCATCTTCTTATGTTTTTTTTAAACGCGACACTGCACCTACACTGAAGCCAGCTTGCCAGAAGTAATATAAGAGGTGCTAATAAAGTTCACTGAGCTGGTGGTTATAGAAAGTACAGCTCGGAAAAAAGAAAAAAAAGAAAAGAAAAAAAGAGTTATAAGCCAAAGGGTTAAAGGGTCAGAACTGAAACCTGACATCACAGCTCAAGTATGCAGAGGAAAAGCAAAAGCATGTCTGCAAAACCCTGGCAATAGACCAGTAATTTATCGGTGTTATAGTGGACTTAACCTCTGTGTGTCTTCAAAAACCAACACTGTGAGATATAAAGATACTCTCACAGCTTCTCGTGTCATCCTTGACAAACCGTGGGCCTGGAACCTCTCCAGCAAAATCATGCAGCAGCAGAGGAACGCAATTTAAACTTTAAACTTAGATGGGGACATTTAAGTGAATTTAATGTGCTGCTTTTATTGTGTAAAAAGCAGTAACACTCTAATAAATCCAAAACACAGAACTCAGCAGCTACCTTTCAAAGCTGACAGCTCTAAATAAGATCTGCAACGAGTGACTGTTCTGAAGTAAAAGGGTGTTTGCATTGACTTAAAAGCCTATAGGCGGTTAAGCTATTTTTTGAGCGTGTCATTTTTTCTAGTCTTGCTCTGCTGGTTTTCAGCCTCTTAATGACATGCTTTACAGACGCATGAGTCTGACCAAGAAGAAAAAAAAAGAATACGAGAAGAAGAGAAAAAAAACCTGTCCAACCCCTTCTGAAGATTTCCTGTTTCATGAAATGCGCACATACTGTGAGTCATATAGGGTAAGTCCTGCCTTGTGTTTACCCATTCTGCTTCTTCGTCGTCTTCCCGGAGCCGTGAAGGCGTTTAAAAAGGAGCAACAGGCGGGCCAAAGAGAGTCCGCGGAGACTGGATATTAACCCGCTGTCAAGGCTTCGGTAAATTAATGAGAAAGAGGGCAGCACACAGTCTAAATGGAGCTACTTCGGTTTTCCGCTTTTTGGTGTGGAATGATACTCTTTGGTAGTAGTCTGCTCGAGGAGGCGGGTGAGTTGAACTTTAAACTTCCATAAAACTAGCCAAAGCTTCGGAACTTATTTCAGCGGACTCTGTGAAGAAGAAGCGGAGTGATACAAAGTGACAATTGATTTCCCTTATTTATTTATTGGGCAAAAATATGACACTGTAATTGCTTTTTTTCCCCAAACAGGTGTTTCTTTAGCTTTTAGCTAAAAGTACAGAAAAAGAAAATACCCAGGTGCGAAGCCTTGTTTATTCAGGACACTTTACTTGCTAATGTGGTCTCAAATGTAAATTAGCTTCACTTGACTCCGTGAGTCTCCCTGTCGCAACTTTCATCAGTGCGAATGCGGTAGCTTTGGGAAGACATCACCTGCTGTAAGTCACCAGCCTTTATAGCGCTCCTTTGGTTATCTGCATCTTTGATGTGTAGCCACAGTGCTAACAGGTCTAACGGCCCCCCTTAAGGAAGACAGTGTTTTACCTTCATCTGTCTCAGACTCAGTCCCAGCGGCACCAAGTGGCTTTGGCTGCTCCTAATCCTTCCCCCCACCTCTCTGCAATTATATGTAGCCCTGGGTGACAATTACTACCATTCATCCCTTCCTTTGCCCGCCTCCTTCTGGGTTAAAATGACATGCTCTTTCAGAGGAGTTGCTCTAATGATATAATTACTCAGGCTCAGCCACCTTCCTACAGCACTCAGGCATGGACTATCCCTTCAGTGCTGATTTACTTCAAAACACCTCACCAGCCCGCTGGGCAGACTTTTAAAATTGCTCTGTGGCGTAGTTTAGTCTGGAGTTCAGGTGTGATATTTTCATGTTTGTTTTGTTTTTGTTTTTTGATTTGTGGAGCCGTCTCTCAGTGCAGACAAGCCCTGAAAGCAAAAACAAAAGCCAACGATTTCCTGATAACGTCTTGTGAAAGTGCCTCATCTGCTGCTGATTGTCAGGCGCAGCCATCCGGTGGTAGTGATCTAACTTTGCTGCACTTCCAGGGTGCATGTTGTACAGCGTGTCTGTTGCTGACCCCACCCTGCAGCCTGGGTGTTGGGTGAAAAGACACAGTAGGATCCTTGTGCCAGGTTAAGAGCACACACACACTGACAGAGAGCACCTTTCTCGTAAGCTTGTGTGAAGCCCAAAGCATACATTTTTTTTTTTGCTGACCATGTCAAGAAGCACGCTTTCACTTACACTTCCCCTTCTAAAACTTATTTACTATTTGGTCATGTGATAAACCCTCAGCGGTGCCATTTTGAGACATCGACCAACTTCAGGTACATCAGTGTACCAGAGGTGGTGTTTTCTTTCTTGGTTTGGTCGTGAGTTGAATTCTCTGATGAAAACAGCAGGTTCAACTTCCTGTACACGTGAAGTCAGCATACAGATGAACTGTGGTTAGGTGGTTTTACTGAACCAGCAAGGTCACGTGTTTCCAGTCTGCGTAGCACATGCAATGCATGCATCTCAATCCTGCCAGACATCGTGATTGTTTCTTCTTTTTAATCATTCCCCTTATTAATCATAGTAAATCTGAAATGTCCCCTTTCCGAACTGTTTCCACCTCTTAAAGCCACAACATCCTCTTTTCGCTCATAATTTTGTGTAGTAGCCAGAACTCCCTTAAAAACTAGAGAAGAGATTCTTCACCTTTCTGTCTCGATTTTTTTGGTGGGGTTTTTTGTCATCACGTCCCTCAATGCAAGGATAAATTGCAGAACTGCATCCTAGGAATATTTGTGGAAATAAAATTCTTTCTCGCTCCTGTTATTCACAGACTGACGCATAACCTCGTTTTTTTTTTCCTTTCTTTTTCCATCAACAAATCATCAGCGGTGTTGGCACAACACCTTACTTGATGGGGAGCCGACTCATCGGGCTGACAAATTAGAGACCCCTCAGCAAGAAAATTCATCCGTGTTTCCTCTGTTTGTTGTTCTTGCCTGTCTGGCAGTTGTCTCCTTAGATGATTATCAAACCCACAGGCACTCCTCACACAATCCTGTGTGTCTCACCGATACAGGTCTGAACAAGTCCAAAGGAGGTGAATGCCACTGCTCTGCTTTGTTAAGCTCCCACGGGGGGAGAAAAATGTGTCCACCCCTGTAGTATGAAATTGTTTGGATATTCCTGTGGTTATGTGGAATATCAGCTTCTGCACGCTGACAAATTCCAAAATACCTCCGTCCTTTGATTAAATTTCATGTTTTTCAGGTTTTTAAGTCTGTTGAATATGAAATTCACAACTCAGTCTTCCCTCTTTCACTTCCTCTTTTTTTTTTTTTTTTTTTTTCCAGAGGCCTCTAGAATGAAGCTAAATAAGCTGTGCAAGTTTTGTGATATACAGCCAACTAACTGCTCGGGTAAAGGGAACTGTAAGGTGGAGTGTGGCATTACAGCTATTTGCCCCCAAAAAGAAGACGTGTGTGTCAGTATTTGGTAAGTGTCCACTGAACTTCCTGCCTTGTGATTCTAATGCAATAGTTCAGGATGTAAATGAACAATTAAACTATAGCAAAGAGACTCAAGAGCTTTTCTTTGTTTCGTTCTTTACTTTCTGACGTTTATTATGCCTTTTTATATTTATGCGCCTCTTCATGAATACACCAAGCAAAGTGAGGAAATAAGGGGAACAATGGCTACTTATTTATTCATCAAATCAGCCATCGTTTCCTTCCTGAAGCTCTAAAATTTCCTTCATGGGGTGACCTTTTGCTTTTTCACTTTCTCCGTCAGCATTTTGCCCAAAAAGCCGGCCCGATTATGACAGCTCGTGATCGCCTAACCACCCGTCAGCATCAAATCTGACTCTGAATGTGAGAAGCAGTAGGAAGCAGATTTGTATTGGTGTTAAAAGCTTAAAGCAGTGCTGCTGTTTCTCATTATACTCGCAGTGTAGTGGGCTTGTTATGAGCTGAGGTTAGCAGAAAGCTAATGGCACGTGGACAGCAGCACCTCTTTAAAATGTCTCTCATAACCGCCCAGGTAGCACTGCTCAGCAGGAATTCCAAATGTAAATATGCTGATTTGTACAGAGCCAAGTTTTTATTTTTTTCTTCTGTTGTTTGTATTTAAGTCTCCACCTTTAGAACTTTGAATTCAATGTTTTAGTCATTTGTGTGTGTATATTTTATATTACAGAAAAATATTGCCATTTACAGCTACAAGTTTATCATTGAGTTATGTACCTAATTTATAGGGCTGTGCAAAAGTCTTGACCCACCTCGCGTTTCTGCATATGTTGCTTCCAAGGAGCCAAACTTTGTTATACTAAAGTGTTCTTGAGTAGTAGTTCTCCAGGCTTGCAAAGCTTTTCTTTGGACATAAGCAGCTTTTCATTGATCTTCAGTCCAGCCCTTTTGCCTGAACAAAAACTTTTAATTTTACATGAGTGCAAAATAGAGGAAGACAGGTGGAAAGGTGAAAATACAAGGAGTAGAAGTCGTGAAGAAATATGAGTTTAAATACCTCAACCATCTAAAACAATGGACAGTGCACAAGACAGGTGAAGAAGAGTGCAGGCAGAATAGAGTGGGTGGAAACATGTATCAGGGATGATTTGTGACAGAAGGGTAGCAGCAAGAGTGAAAAGAATGGTTTATATATGAGACCCGACGTATGTACGGTTTAGAAATGGTGGCACTGACTAAAAGGCAGGAGGCCAAGCGGATGATGTTACCACGATGGATAAAATTAGAAATGAGTACATTAGAGGACAGCTCAGGTCAAATGGTTTTGGAGGCAAGGGTTAGATGGTTTGGACATGTGCAGAGAACAGGGAGCGGGTTTATTGGACAAAAGGTCTTGAATATGGAGCTGCCAGGCAGAAGGCAAAGAGGAAGACTATAGAGAAGATTTATGTAGTAAAGGAGGACATGCAGAGGGTTGGTGTGGCAGAAGAACATGGGTTGAGATGGAGGCTGATGATCCACTGTGGCAACCCCAAAAGGGAGCCGAGAGCAAGAAGAAAGTACTTTGTAGTACTAGCAGTCTACAAACATACAATTTGTTTTCTTTCCTTTAACCAAATGTATGAAAAACACCAAATACAACACAATTTGACAGGAATAAAAGAATATTTTTGCATTAACAACGTGATTTCCAAAGAGATGTCAGCTGAAAACTTGACAAATCGCGGCATGTTGTGCAGTGTGTCTGTAAAAATAAAAAAATTGAGGAACCTTAGCACATGGAGGACAAAATTAGAAGTGACAGGCCAAAAGCTAGATCTAGATGAACAATATCTGAAAGTCATGTTCTTAAGAAATAGGAAAAGATCCAGTAATGACCTGACGTGCGACTGGAAAGATGTGGCCATCATCAGAGGCAAAGAAATAAAATAATTTTAAGTTTGTTAGAATTGTAAAATCCCTGTTTTTGCTTTATATACTATATTTCTGTGCATGTTAGCACACATTTCAATAAATCGCTGAAGCTGTTTACCATTTTCCTTGCAAAATATGAAGAAATCAGGGGTGACTCAAGACCTTTGCACCATAGTCTAGATCTGCCACCATCTCTTTGTTACAAATCTTTGAAAAGCAGGTAGTGAATACCCGAATTCAAACTTGACTAGTAAAAAGTGTTTATCTGTCTTCTCTTTCTAAGGAGGAAGAAAGATGGCAACGTCACCTTTGATACAGTGTGCCACAACCCAGCTGAAAAACTGTACGGCCTAGTCTTGAAGGACTACAACAACAGCGAGTGTGAAATGAAAGAGCTGAGTGGCATGGGCTCAAAGTTCTTCATCTGTTCATGCTCTGAGGATGAATGCAATGAGCGCGTCTTTTTTGACCCAAGTAAGTTAAAATTGCAATGTTTTAAATATATGAAGTAAATATGCTAGAAGACAGTTCACTATTAATATTTCACTTGTTTTTGCTATATTTGAATCTTTTATTGTTAAATGCTAAACTATGTGCAACAAATAGCTGCAAATTTGTCAGTCTAGCAACACTGGTACATAACAAATTCCATGCAGTAGACTTTTAGAGCCTTTTGAGTATAGCTGAGTGCTGTGAATGGAAATTGGTTTGATAAGAGTGAGTGAAATTAAACCAAGCTGTAAAACCCAAACAGTTAACTAAAGCAGGCTAAACCCTCTTTAGAGCTGCAGCTGGAAACAGGGACATTAAATGTCTAAGTAATTGGTGTCATAACTATATTTCGGTGGGTGTCTGAACTTTGATTCCAAATAATCACCGAGGCTCCCTGATGCCGCTTTTATTCGTTAGAAGTGAGGAAAAATGCTCTGGACTTAATTCTGCACCATAGTTAATTTACTCTAACTAGGTGATTGATAATGTGAGCTATGTTTTTCCCCAAGAAAGCAAAAGTCAAAGGATCAATAGCAAGAAAGGCGAGGGTGAAATAAGCAAACTGAGGGAAGACGGCTGTTAAAAAAATATCTTTAAAAGAAAGGAGAGCAGAGCACAACTAACCAGTTAAGAAAAGTTTAGCTCTCAGCAGCTGTTAAGTGAGCCAACATCAGATATATACCAAAAAGACCTAGCACAGCTTAACACCATGAAACCCACGGCCTTGAATTACAGAAATAGCCAGAGCGATTAAGCAGCAGCAGGTTCATTTCCAAATGATATGACACAAGGAAAAAAAACACTTATTTTGCTAGTTATAATGAACAGTGTCAGGCAGCACATCGACAAACAGTGTAAACATTGTGTCATGCATGATGTTTGCTCCTTAGAGTAGTGGTTTACACATTAGTTTTGCAAACCAAATGTCACTGTTTAAATTCCAGCCAATAAAACATCCCTTGTGGGATTGCGTTAGGAATCCGGCGCAAACACTCTGCCAGATTAAACAGCGACCCACTGTGACAAGGGAGCAGCCGAGAGTAACCATATGACATCTCTGTTTGTGTTTGATAACATCAAAGGAACAAGGCAAGAAAATCACTATAATGTCTCATATTATTGTAATATGTGTGTGTTATTATAGTGTAATTATAGTGTTGGTTTTGTAAACACAAATAAGCTTCAAGGTATTTTGGTGTGCCCTGATGATCTGGTTTGACGCCTGATGCGCCTTTAGCACCAGTGTTAGCCTGTCAGCAGGTTTAGAGGCTCATATCAGTCCTGCACGCATCATTCTTGCAGAGGTCTGTGTGGCAGATAGTGAGGAAGAAGATGTGATAGAGGAAGTGAAGAGGCCAGAGGGGAAGGATGAAGAGAGATTTCTTATAATCATTACACGGGATGTTAAGAAAACAGATTTTTCGGGGGTGGAAAAAAAACATGTTTGTATTGAAGTCTTGTTTACTAAATACAACTGTCTTTATTATGCAGTATAGTAGTCTCAGCATTTTCTTAATGTAAGTGTTAGAAGACTATAGGGTTGGTATTTCAAGTGTCTTTATGACATGAGAATCATGAACACTTAATTCTAAATGTTCAAGTTATTGTAGACGACAGCACGTTAAGAAATGTATGTCCATTTTAGCATGTGCAGCGTTATGGACGTAAGCGGTACTCTAAGGACCCCTACAGGTTCTTGTAAAGTTGTTGGCTCAATTATTTATTTTTAAAAAATCTCAATCAAAAGATGGATGAGAGATATGGCTTGAGAAGGGAAGGGTTCCCACAGACAGTGCTTTTGAGTAGGGCTCAGAGTTCTGTGTTACACTCCTGCCTGGAAATAGTTTTCAGAGTTCATCACTGGGAGAGTCATACCTTACATATTGCACACCAGTTATTTGATCCGATTTTTAAGTTTTACTCCCTCTATCTTGCATTTCTTTTTAAAGTGGAGAAAGATTCGTTTAAAATCTTAGAAGTGGAAGTGTTTATTCTTCATTTGTGAGGATAACATGATAACGTCAGAATTTTTTATCAGTTTGTCGTGCATGAGTGCCAACATGTGTGCACTGGGATGCTCTCCAGATGCATAATTGCAAACAGCTTTAGGAGACCATGTAGACACTGGCTTCTAGACTCCAGTTACAACATTGGCCCTGGAATAAGATGTATTTTGACTACGGTGTCCCGGCAGTAATAACACTAAGGTACATTTCCGAGACCTGGCTCTGCACCGAGAGCCAAATTGAAAGCATCTGCGTGGAGCAAAGCACGTCATGGAAACATATTTTCTCACTGTTGGGAATGTCTGTGCGCTCTCTGGAAGTTCTCAGTGACTAAAGTGGGTCAGTTCTGTGGTAAAGGCACTGGGGATGAGCTTGAACAACAGGGCAACAATGCCAATAATTTGAACCAGGTGAACCTGTTGAACAAAGCACGATTTAACGATTCAGCTTTTGCTTGCAGTTTTCCCTTCCTTCATACAGTTATACAGCTGCCTTGAGAAGCAGACTAATGGTGTGTTCCACCCTATTATCAGAAAGACATTAACAAAACCTACTGGGAACGGCAATGTTACGAAATGAGACCTAGCTTGAGTGAAATTTGCGTCAGTTGTTATATTGAATGTGAGCGGGTGGTTTGTCAAAGTAACACCCATGTGAATGCCAGAATCGAACAAGACGTAACGAGATGATCAATGTTATTCACTTCACCTGTCAGTGGGTTTAATGCTGTGACTGATTGGTGTGTAAACAAATATACAAGTACAGCTTTAAAGCTTTATTTAAGATGGTAGGTAGCACTGTTTTCCACGGTTTCCAGTCGTTATGCTAAGCTAAGCATATCTGAAGCATCATATTTAACAGGCAGGTGAGTAGTATGGATCTACTTCCCACCAGCAAGAGTATTTCTTAAAGCCTTTTCCCTCTAAAGATTCTACTCTTGTGTATGCAGTATTTCACACTTTGAACTTAAAGATAATTCTCAATAACACGGCTTTTCACAGCATCTCCAGACCTTAAATGTAGCATTACTTCTGCACTTTCAATAATTCACACAACAAGTAAGGATTTTGTCTAAAGCCCGGAGGAGTTTGGAGGCACAGTGACAGGTTTGTTGTGAGAAATAGCTTCTCACTCCACAAAAATCAAAACAAACAGTCTGTCTGAGGCACTGTAGAGGATTTCAGACATGTGGTTTCCTGTTCAGAAAAAAAAAAAATTTGAGAGAAGTCGAGGGCTCAACTCCGCAGTCGGTTAGATGCCTGACTCTGCTCTGCGCATTTACACTTGCTCCTAAAATTATTTACCTGGTATTTCTGAATAATAATGCACACATGATACTTTTGCCTCCACGTGTTATGCAACTCAAATGTAAGCTAGACAGCTAAGTAAAGTGTGGCATTCACTTTGACAACGCAACTTATAAATGACTAAATTTAGAGCGCTTCATACTGGGGACCATTTGAGGTTTTCTCGTTTAGTGTGTTATGTCTGGTGATCTACTTTTTATAGATCTTCTTCTACTGCTGCAGCTTTAAAAACTGGACTATAAACACAGCACAAGCATAAACTCTCACTGTTTGCCAAAACCAAAGCAGCTACCAGACACACCACCTCCCAAATTATAAGAATCAGACATGTGCTATAAAGAGACACAATATGTGCTTGACTGGGTCAGGGTTTGGAGCAGTTTACACTTGTGGCTGAGAATCTAACTTTAGCTTTCTGATTCTGATAAACATTCCTCAAAGAAGCATCAGGTTTCTCTGGTGTCTTCTGAGCATTACTTTACTCGTAGCTAAGTGCTGATACAATCTGCCACAAAGTAATTTTGTGTTTTATGTCTTCATATTGTGGGTGTTGTAGTTTAAAAAAAGGAGAAACATGGTTACTACTCTCACAGATTTAAAGTGACTTTTAAACTGGTTGTCATAACATCTGTTCTGCATCTTAACCTCACCTATCTTTATTAACACGTGCTGATTCTTTGACCTTTAGGGCCCACAGAACCACAGGTGATGGCTGTTATCTTAGTAAGCCTGGTGCCTCTCCTGGTTATGGCTACCGTGGTGATCACTTTCTTCTACTTCTACCGCGTGTGCCGCCAGCGCAATACCCACTGCAGACGCAAGAAAGGTTCTCCGCTGGAAATCGACCCACTCGTCATTATAGAAGAAGACAGCAGCTCCACGCACGCCAACAGCCTCAATCACAACACTGAGCTGCTGCCCATCGAGCTGGACGTGCAGGTTGGAAAAGGGCGCTTTGCAGAAGTTTACAAAGCCAAGCTGAAGCAGGGCTCCTCTGTTAGCGTGGAGCAGAGCTTTGAGACTGTAGCAATTAAAATTTTCTCACACGAGGAGTATCCATCCTGGAAGAACGAGAAGGACATTTTCTCAGATGCGGATTTGACGCATGAGAATGTGCTTCACTTCCTGACAGCAGAGGACAGGAAGGAGCAGAGACAGTACTGGCTGATCACAGCTTATCATCCACGAGGGAATCTCCAGGAGTACCTGACTCATAATATTATCAGCTGGCATGACCTGTGGCTGCTCGGGGGTTCGCTAGCCCGTGGAGTGGCACACCTTCACAGCGACCGCACCCCCTGCGGTCGCTCCAAGGTGCCTATCGCACACAGGGACATTAAGAGCTCCAACATACTGGTGAAAAATGACTTGACCTGCTGCCTGTGTGATTTTGGCCTTGCACTTCGGCTGGACAACTCTCTGTCTGTGGATGAGCTGGCCAACAGTGGGCAGGTAAGGCTTACCTAAGACTAAATTTTGGGCGATCGATTGTTTTCACTTGGCTGTCAGTCACTTCAGAGATCATAAATTTTGCCAGCGCCCCAAACACAAACCACTCTAAGCCCTGTCGTATAATTCTTCTGGGATATTTGTCAGACTTTGAAAAGAGCCAAGCTATATATCAAACTTTTCATTTTCTTACCCTCACAACTTCAGGACATCGTGTGTATATATGGCACTCACTCCATCTTGTCCCCAGAAGGATAATACTGATAGAAATACTGCTGTAAGTGCTCTTGGGTTGTTGTTGTTTTATCATAGTCACAAGACAAACAGGCTTGATTGATTCTTAATGGACTCATTACAAAGACGTAATAGGCCAGAGACAATTTACACTCTGTTATGAAAATGGCTTGTTATGAAAAGGACTCACCCTTTGCCACACAGCACACCTAATGCATTGTGATGCCCCTAATGCATTAGGAGGAAGCTCCAGCGGACACATTTTCGAGGATGGTAATTATGTGAAGACAAGCAAGGTTTTGATGAGCTCAGTGGTGCCCTTTTTTTCTAATTATTTTCTACATCAACTTTTTTTCTCATGTAGATAAATGTGATTTAATCTCTTACAGCACACAGGACAAAATCACTACCTGTCGCTCGATTAATGCAGCTACTGTTTAACGAGCCGTTTTCAACAAAACGATAGCTGTTTTGGCAGATAAAAAAGTGGTTCGCCACCTTCCCCTAGATGTACCTCTATATTTAAATCGTGCATAACAATATTGTGCATTCCCCTACCATTTGCAACTATGGTCAAAGACTCAAAGACAATAATTAACCTGTTTCTCTCTCTATTTGCATTTCCACAGGTGGGCACTGCCAGGTACATGGCCCCCGAGGTGTTGGAGTCCAGAATCAACCTAGAAAACATTGAGTCTTTCAAACAAGCCGATGTTTATTCCATGGCTCTCGTACTGTGGGAGATCATCTCAAGGTGTAGTGCAATTGGAGGTAAGATCACGAAGTCCTCATATGCTCTATGTTAATCAGTTAACACGCTTTGCTGTAGAACGATCGCTTCAGTTAAAATTGCAAAAAAAAATGCCAATGTTGTTTATTGTTTGTTGCTGAAATGTCAGTGGGGAAAAAACAGCATAAAGCAAAAAGAAAAAAGGAGTGTGTAGGGAGACAGAACACAACACAAAATAAACGATAACAACATGCCAGAATGGTCCATAAACATGTGGGGAGTGGAGAGGACGTGCAGTGTGCATAATGTGAAGCCCCCCAGCAGCCTGAGCCTATGGCACCTTAACTAAGGGAGGGTTCAAGGTGATTTGATATAGCTCCAACTAGAAGCTGGCTCCACAGGAAAGGGGCCTGAAAGGTGAAGGCTCTCCCTCCTGTTCTACTTTTAAATTTCCAAGGAACCGCAAGTAAGCCGGCAGTCTAAGAGTGAAGTCCTCTATTAGGATAATATGATGGTATGAGATCTTTAAGATGCAACAGGGCCTGATTATTGAAGACCTTGTATGTGAGGAGAAGGATTTTAAATTTAATTCTGGATTTAACAGAGCGCCAATGAAGGCAAGCTAATATGAAAGAAATATGGTCTACTCTCACTGCATCCATCTGGATCAACTGAAGGCTTTTCAGGGAGCTTTTAGATCAGCCTGATAATGATGAATTACCATCGTCCAGCGTAGAAGTTAAAAATGCATGAACTGTTTTGTTTTGTTTTTTTCACTCTGAGACAGGATGTTTGTAGTTTTAGTGATATTGCACAGTGAAAGAAAGCAACAGTACATATTTGTTTAATGTGCCCGCTGAAGGACATATCCTGGTCAAAAAAGGACTCTTCCAGTAATCCAGTAGCACATGATGGCTCCTGCTATTTTTGAAAGGAGAGATGACTTTTTCCCCACCCTCAATAACATAAAGTCTGAACACGAGTTATGAAAATCTTCCACTGGCTTTATCCAAATATTTTCAATAGATTAAACAACCTTACATGAACTGATGATTTAGGCGTAAAATGAATTATTGATGATATAGAACATCAGTGAATGATTATGTAAATAGAGTTTAGCTTTAATGTGTGTTTGGGGAGGAATACTTAAGATGTCGGCGAGAAAAAAGACTTGGTTTCTTGCCAGAGTCGGTTTAACCTTATCACACAGGAAATGGAGAAGAAAGGGTCTATGCTATGCATCTAATTCCTGTAACACAGGCTACTTAAGAATAGTTCAACATTTGGAGAAAAAAATAACTTCTCCACTCTTGTTCATGTACTAAATGCGAGCGTACTATTTGACACTTTACATCTCACTTTTGTATTTTCTGTCACGTTTTCTCAGTACTTGTTTTAAACCCAATATTCTGTCTTCCTGACTAGCAACGTAGTGTACTGTACACACATTTAACACTCCCTCTAACCTTTGGAGAGATAACCATCAATTTCCTTGTTAAATTAGCTCTGGTCAGTGCAAGTATAGGAAACCAATAGAAGCACTGATTGATGAAATTCCCTTTAGAGGCTGTGTAAATATCCTCAGAAATACTGTAAAAGCTTGTTTGACCTCTGAGCAATACAAGCACCAAGTGACCAACTCCACTGTGAGTTCACTTATTAGCTGTGTGACAGGACTTATGTGTGAGCATTCGTTGACCCATTAGTCATGGTGGGAAGAAAATCTAAAAGTGTCAAAGCCACAATCCATCTTGTAGAAGCCTCAAGGATCAGCCTTCACTTTACTAATGTACCGTTACTCGTGTTTGTCACTCTGCAGCAAAAACAAGGTCGAGGTATGTGCAAATAATAGAAGTGGTTGATTATCTGAAGCCAGTACAGTGCAGTATTTCATGTCGACAGAAGGTTATTTGTTTTTCCTTCTTTTCCTTTCGTGTCTCTGTGGTCCTGTTTGTTTCTGTGACTGCTCCTGTCTCCATTGTGTCACAGCAGTGATTGAATGCTGGGTTTGGGCATGAACACTTCTGCTTCTGAGTTTTCCTGTTTTGCCCCCACTAACCTCCTTCCCCTCCCTCCCCAGGGGGCTTCCTTGAAGTGTATCGAGCAGTTATTCTGCCCATGAGTTCTCTGAAGCAAAAACATGAGCGAGTGACCCACAATTCCTCTTGCTTTTCCTTCCAAACTGCAACAACGTGGGTGCCCTGTGGGTACACATTTGAAAAGAAAACAGAGTATTTCCTGTTTTGCAAAGAGCATAGTCCCAAGATGCAGTTTTTTAGAGTGATTTTAACTTTGAAAGTGTGGCTTATATTAGGACACTTTGTGGTTAATGTCTCTTGAGATCAGGACATGCAGCATATAGAGATGAGTAAAGATGCACTAAGCAGATCCAGGTTCACTCTGGCTTCATTTGGTTTCCTCTTGAGGGATTTCAGGAAATCTGCGCAAACAACATCTTCATTTGTTTATCCTGCGTTTCCCTCCATCCGTTACATGCATGTCAGATTAAGTCCTTCATTCCCTTACTTTGCATTAGTTTAGGTTTAGCTAACCTAAACACTGTATACAGAATTAAATGATATGCAAAAACACATTGTTCTCTTGCCCAGATACACTCGACCATTCCCTGTTTCTAAATCTGGCCCTTTCAACTCAGTTACGCTACATTTTTCCTCCCGTCTCTCTGTCTCTTTCTTCGTAGACACAGGTAGGTGAGGCAGCAGTTAATTAGTCTCCCACTGCAGTGCAACACCGTAGGCAGCCGTGAAGCTTTACTCATGCCGGCACAGACAAGACAGGACAGGCCAGTGTAAATTTACTAGAGAAAGGAAGCGCAAGGTTCCCGTCCCACCTCTAGACTAAAGATAGAAGCCACTGGGTTAGGTCACATTTTCCTGTATTTCACATATCCCTGTCCCCATTTTTCAGACTTGGCATTTCTCGGAGAAGTGTAAAAGGGTGAGGTCCGTAGTTCATCGGGGCTGAAACTAAAGGAGACATTTTCCTGTTCAGAGATTAAATCACTGTACAAACAAAGCTAATCTCACCTTGACAGACGATGAGAAAGGTGGAAAGAATAAGCTGCATAAATGAGATGGTGTAATTTGGTTTTGCCTTACTGGCAGCTAAAAATCTCCTTGCAGATAGTGTGCTGGCTGAGATCTGGTATTGATTCTGGAGCGGAGCAGCATAAGAGCAAAGCTGATATGTTTACAAAGTACACTTAAGAGTTGCTTGCTTTTCTGCTGCTGTTTTTTACTATGAAGTTGCCACGTTTTCCCTGGAGGTCGGTGAGTCACTTATGACTCCCTGAGATCTTACCTTCCTGAGACAAAATATGAGCAGATGTGAACCCGCACTCATAAATTCAGAGTGACACATCCCAGGGCATCAGTATAATGACCAGGGTGATGCCCTGCTTTTTCCTCCTGTCTCTCTTGTCTCTGATGCCACCTGCCTGTGTGAATGTAAGGAAGATGTCTGATCACTGCAGGCAGGCACAGGGCTGCTCTGTCACGGCTCCTGAGGCCGTGGTCTGATCTGAGATCTGCCAGACGAGAGGAAAAAAACTGTCTGTCGACAGCCAGCCAGCCAGGCACGAACCATCACTTTACCTTCTTTATCTTCCAAGACTGAGGAAGGGTTAGAGCAAGGGGGGAAACAGAGAGATCAGCACACCTCCAAGAGAAGGAAAAGTCAGATTCCAGGCTCAGATCTTTTTATCTGAGTGTCTGTTGCTTAAAATGCCTCTGCTGTATAATTTAGCTGGTCCAGATTTAGGGCTTGGAAAGATTGTGAGGGCGTTCCTCGAGCGGGTGGGGCAAAGTAGGAGGATAATAGCGGAGTGGTGTCGAATGTGGAGCTGCAGACAAAAAAATGCCTCCATTCCCTGAGGGGAAAGGTTGAGCTTGACTGGAGAGGAGGAAAGGTTAGGGCAGCTGCTCTCCAGATGTCAGACCATCAAACCCTTCAGAACTAGAGGGCCTAATGCATGTGGTGGGGGGTCTGCCACAACGCGCATTTAGGAACAAATTTTAGACTTGATTGAGGATGAAATAGGGTCAAAATGCGTGCAGCCAATTTAGGTTCCCTGAAGCTGCATTCAAAGTGGGCAAAAATATTTTTTTGGTTTTACTTAATGGGGTTAGTCGATGGTTAGGGAATGTATCAGCTGCAGTTAATGGTAGGGTAAGCTTCCAGGGCCATATGCCCTAAAATTAAGCTCTGCTAATGTGTAATGTTCATGCATACATCTGTAATGCATGAGTTTAACAACAGAAAACAAGTGTTGGAGCCACCGCGAACTAATGAAAACCAGCAGCGGCTGGGAGTAGATTAGTCAAGCTGTTGTTCCAGACTCAGACAGACTTTGGGAAGCTGACACAGTTGTTGCGATCACGTTACTAATTTATTTCCAAATACATGGTGAAACTGTTTGGATCGCTTTTGCTGTATTATTTATGTGTTTAGGTGACAGGATTTCTCTTCTTATTTTCAGTTTTTATATTTTATAAGCTATAATTAGACAAAAAATTGTTCACTTGGAAGAGCAGCAGAGAAAGGCTATCAAACAAAATGTGAAATGCTTGTGCTGACTGATTTCTAAGCAGACATGAGTGAGGTTAGTACTTCAGTATGCCAACTAAGACTGGTGAGTTTGGGATGTGCGTAGGGGAGCAGGTGGTCAATCTACAAGAACAAAAGTGCGGTGTGATGGATGTAAATTACAAAGCTTCAAAACGATGCCATTCATCAAGAGTTTTTCCTTGTTTGCAGTAGGAAAAAAATGACTACATTTCTCTTGGCTGCATATGCACAGACACTTTCTACTGGCATGGCTGACAAGTGGGCTGGAAAATAGACATTAAGGAGGAAATATATGCTAGCATTGCAAAATCCACATCACTACACGTCAGCTGTCGGACACATAGTGTAAGTTCCTCATTGTTACTGTGCTGAAGTTGTTAAATAGCTTTGGAGGAAATCTTGTCAGTGTGCAGTGTGTGACTTTTGCAAGCCCCAGCAGTCCTCACTCGCACTGTATTGTGCTTTCAGAAGCCTCTTTTGCCACTGCAGAGTTTAATTTAAGGTTTACCTTTAATAAACATCTTTGCCTTTAGAGCCAGATTGGGCAAATCTGTTTGTCCTGGAATACACACTTTGTTTATGAAGTAGTACAAGTCCTATACTTGAGAAGCATTGTTTGGAGATGAGCACACGAGCATGTTTGCTGACACTTTCCAAAGTGGGTTTGCTGTCTAGAACACAGTTATACACTCCCTGGACCTGTCACAACAAAACAAACAACATCTGTCTCCTTTTCTCTTAAAAATGGTTGACTGGGTTTGTGTTTAAGCTTGAATAACAAACCAAAAGTACTTTGCTTGCAGTAATGTTGAGTTCCAGACTGTAAAGAACTCATTTTTTTGCAGTAGTCTGTGTCCCAGAATCCTCCAATTCCTGTCTGCAGCTTGCATAACTCCCTGCGATCTTTTCTTTTTAACATGTTTAAAAAGAAATTAAACATCATCACGATCATCAAACAGTACAAACAACATGCTTATGTGATGATTATGTGTTCTGGTAGTTTATTTTAAAAAGCTACAAACTGTTTTTTATATATTTTTTCTTTTCTTTTTTTCATAATAATTCACTTACAAAATATTGTTTTACTCTCAGCAACAACATGTTGGCCTTGTGACTGAAGAGGCAATCTCAGAACCCGCTGACAGCCGACACAGCTTTGTTCTGCATTGTTACATAAACTCTGAGATTTACATGGGAAGATGCAGGACAAATCTGCATTGTGCTTTTTTTATTCGGTATGTTTGAAATCTGTGTGTTTCCAGTGGCAGATTTAATAGCCAGCAGTTAATTACAGGGATTGTATTCTATTGTATTGTTAGAAAATATGTATGTGTGTATAAATATCTATATTTTTATACCACAAAATGGCTCTGCTACAGTGAAGTATAATTTAAAGTGGTTCTGCTAGATTCTTACTGGCCTGTAAAAGCCATTGTTCTGTATTTCAGCAGTGTGACATTAAACAGCAGCTGCAGTATCACTGACAGAAATATAGCCACAGTATATTTGGGTCCATAAGGAAACCATGACACACATTTGTCATTTTGCCTCTGCACGCCACCCCCACAGTGGTTTTTAGATCAAACTGTGCAGACCTTTAGCTTTAATGCAAGGGGTCTAACAAAAATATTGCATTGACTGGAGCCGTTGTAGTCAATGACTGACTGACGTCTAGAAAACACGGACGTCACCAAATGCTCTGTTTCCTCCCTTGAGATGCTCTGCTACATCTTTACTGCAGCCGCGTTCAGTTGCTGCTTGTTTGTGGGTCTTTCTGCATTAGGTCTGGTCTTCAGTAACTGAAAAGCATGCTCCATTGGGTTGAGATCAGGTGACTGACTTGACCCTTGAGGAATATCCTGTTTTTTTTCTTTGAGAAACTCTTGGGTTACTGTTGCAGTTTGCTTTGGATCATTATCCATCTAAACTTTGAATTGCTCTCTGCTTAGTTTCGCAACCTTTGTCTGAGTCTGAGCAGAGAGCGCAGCCCTATACACTTCATTCTGCTGCTTCTATCAGCAGTCACATCATGAATAAACACTAGTCAGTCAGTTTCACTGGCAGCCATACATGCCCATGTTATCGCTGTTGGTCATCAGTTTTTTGTTCCTGTTCAAAATTACTCGTTTTAAACTTCCTGAGTATTTACAAGAATTTACCACTGTTGTGTAATAGTACATTGTAACTTTCACACAGCCAGGATGCATTGTAAAATGTGCTCTTTGTTTTAAACGACGACTCCGTCTTTGTAGGTGAGAAAAGTAGCAACTGTTTTAATTCTGACAACTACTTGCCACGTATGCCAGGCATTACAGTCAGAGACACCACAGTGACTTTGTTATATGGTTTATTAATATGCATCTCTTTTTCACTTTATTCCTTCGGTCTGATTTTGTATGCATTATAAAATCTGTTAATTTTGTCGGTCCATCTTTTAATGACTGAAAATTAGCTTGAGCTAGGTTCTAACTTCAGTGCAATTCAGTGTTGGAGCTGAGGAATCCAAACTTCAAACAAAGAGGAATTTGAATTGATACACAATTCATACGATATATTTTTTTTGGAAACTGTTGACTCATAGCTCTCAGGCTGTTTCCTGCAGACCTGCTTTGATTTTGCCCTAAGTAAACACAACTGGTAAGTGGCCTTTGACAAGTACTCTGGAATTGTTGTGTAAGAGAGCTGACACAAAGCCAGAGCAGTGTTGGTGAGGTTTCTTTAAACTCATCGACAGTAAGGCTAAAAATGTGATGATAATGTTTCTCTTGAGAAAATCTCGCCCGTGGCCCCTCTATCAGCAGCTCAGGGTTCTTCAGTTGTTTGTGCCGCTTCAGTGCTATTTAAAGTTTGCATCCTGCAGTTTCAATTTAGAGCGCACGGTGAATCCTTTGAGAGGTGTTATTGATGTGTGTGCTGTGGGGCACCTCCATCTGATCTCGGCTCTCTATTCCACAGAACTTCATCTGTCAGATGTGATCTGTTTCAAAGTTGTTTTGCCCGTGTAAAAGCCTAAACTTACCAGTTTGAGCTGTGTGCAGGCTAATTCTCTGAACCCACCTGTTGTTTCTGTGTTTTCACATGCAGACGTGAAAGCATACGAGCCACCGTTTGGAAACCTGAGGGAACACCCGTGTGTAGAGAGCATGAAGGACAGCGTCCTCAGGGACAGAGGAAGACCTGAGATCCCCAACAGCTGGACCAACCACTCGGTAAGAAATTAAATTTAAAGATACTTCGTTTGTAACCACAAAATCTGTGTTTTAACATCTTAATCTTTTGTCAGCTGATATTAAAAACTTGTTCATTTTCATTATCATGTATGATGTCATGGATCCTCCTGTTGTTATAGTGGAGGATGCTCATATTAAGCAAAGCAAACAAAAAATAAGAAATTAACATTGATTATTTGGGACTAATCACTACAAGCCAAACACTCAGGCTTTAAATACTTTCAGTTTCAGTTTTTTTTTTCTGTGTAAATAACATTGAGTCATGCAAGGCTACTTTATAGAAATGAGAATGAAACACCTACTTTTAACAGTCTTCAATATGCCAGATCCTTCACACTGCTGTGAGAAGAGTGCAGGTAATGGTGTGATGTATTCACTGTGTCCATCCTCTGCTCACTCTCACCTAATTCCATTAGTAAGAACATGACTGACGCAGGCTGTCCCTTGCAATGTCCACACTGTGTGTAAACTACGGTTTGCAAAGTTTACATAGTTTACAGTCTGTATATGCAAACTATGGCCTACTCATGAATGTGGCCCCTTTCACATTTTATTTTTTTAATATTTTAGAATGTTGATATAGTTTCTTTTCCTATGAAGAAATTTTAAAGTGGCCATGTTAACTAAGAAATCATAGTAGGGGACCAATAAATCCTCTAAGATATTAAAAAAAAACATAAATAAACTTTATTTTCCACATTGGCAGCCAAGTTTTAAATCAGAAGTGTTTATAGTTGCTCCAAACAAAGGGAAACTGTCATAAAGAACGAGACAGTGTTGTTTAGATTTGGAGATAACTGCACACATTTTCAGTGTCTCCTGGAGGACATTCATGCTGCTGTACTCAGCTGTTCGCTATGTAGAAAATAAAAGTAGAATGCAAGCGGGTTTAAAATCGTCTCCCTTCTCCACAGCTTATTTATTTATTTATGCTTTACTATGTATGTCACAATGAAAAGATTCATCCATTCAAGCTGCCTCAGCGCATTCCCACACACTGTCTCTCACTTTGTTTTGCTCTTCTTTAAATAGGATTGTTGTGATACAGACAACATAACTGTTATTAAAATGAGCCCTGTGTCTAGCTACTGGTGGCAACTAGTGTTTCCATATTTTAAAGTGAAGCTGTACACAAGATGAAGCAGCTGCAGCATTTATGTTCAAAGAATTGGATATTATTCTCTCTGCAAAATCGTCCTTCAGAAAGAATAACTCCCAATGCTAGTTTCTCCAATAGAAATGCATCAAAAGTCCTCATTTCCTTAAAAGATTTTTTTTGTCCTCTGGGAAAGCTCATTCTTGGAAAATAATGGATATAATGTTGGTATTTATCTCTTGAATTACTGCATTTATAAGTAAAACGAGCGCAAAGGTCAGATCAGTAAACCAGTGTTTGTAACTGCTAAAACATTGCTGAGAATCAGATTTATTATAATGTAAACCTATATAAAAGTACTGATACAGAGGTGCATATGGATAAACACACAGTTGAAAATGCATAAATGCACATTCTTAGCTTCAGTTTGAGTTGAAGTTACATCGCCCCAAAGTCGATTTTATTGACTAACTGTGAGCCTGTTCTCCTCATGCAGGGCATCCAGATGTTGTGTGCCTCCATTGAGGACTGCTGGGACCACGACCCGGAGGCCCGTCTCACCGCCCATTGTGTTGCTGAGCGCTTCAATGGCATGGAGTACCTGGACAAGCTGTCAGATTGCTCTGACTCAGAGGAGAAAATCCCTGAAGAAATCTTTGTAGTGGATGAAAAGTAAACGCTTAACAGAAACACTGCCCCCTGCAGGGTGACTGAGGCATTTTACCGAGCTGCTGAGGGGAAAAGGAATATGAGTGGAGGCATTTGAAATGTAGATGAAAGTGAACTGTTTCCAGAGGTGGGCTTACATATTCTGGATTAAGTCATAAACAAAAAGGGCGCTCACATTATAAAGCTTTTTTTTTTTTTTTTTTACCAAATACTATTTGCACTTTATAAACATCTATGCACACCAAACTATATATATGTTGTGTCTTATTTGTTTTGACATTTCAGGTATAGGAAATAAACAGACTGCAAATGTATTAAAAATGGGGCAAGACTGACGAAATATTAAGACACTAAGATCTCCTGCAGCTGCCTTGTTTTTCGAAGTGGCCAGGTGGTCTTGGATCAAAGTCAAATGACCTGAATGAAGCAACATTCAGGTCATTTGAACTTCTTGCCACTTCTCTGGCAAGAAGTGGAAATTATTCACGGCAAAGAAGTAGGGGGAAAAACATCCAAAGAAGTAATCTGCAGGGATAGCTGATCTCATATCTCAAGGACTATGAAATGTAAAATAAAGACAGCAAAATCATTCTGAAAGGAGAAAGGAAACTGAGATATACAGAGGTAGGTGTGTCTGAGAGAGGGGGAGGGGGGGGGGGGCATTTTACTCAGAGGACTAAACTGAAAAAGGAAGTCTGTTTAATAAGACAAAGAGAATAAAAGGAATGCAGAGGTGTATTAAGGACTCCAAACTGGAACATCCAGTCACTGTCTATATGTTATAAAAGCTGAACTTTTTGTTTGTTTTTTATACTGAGAAGGGAATTCTGATCTGCTCAGAAATTATCTGTATCAAAGGAATTTTTTGTATAGAAATCATTATTAAAAACGTTACTGTGCTCTCTGTTTGAATTTGCTGTGCTTTTTAATGCTCTCGGCTGCTGTCGTACTTTGTTTAACTTTGGGTTTTTATGTGAGATACTTCATTTTACAATCAAAAACTATTCATGCTACTTTTCTAGCCTTAAATGAAGGAAGTCCAAATACACACACTGGAAAATATGCTAGGTACACATGTTTGACTGTACAACTGTATATTAACACAAATATCACACAACCACAAATGGCACCAAATGAATGCATGTAGGCATGTAGAGATGATGAAGATGACCTGCTGAAGTTCAAACTGAGCATCAGAAAGAGGAAGAAAGGTCATTAAAGTGACTCTAAATGTGGCATGGTTGTTGGTTTTAGACGGGCTGATCTGAGTATTTTAGAAACTGCTGATCTACTGGGATTTTCTCCCACAACCATCTCTGGGGTTTACAGGAAAAAGTCTGAAAAACTGAAAATATCCAGTGAGCAGAAGTTCTCTGAGTGAAAATGCCTTGTTTATGCCACAGGTCAGAGGAGAATGGACACACTGATTTGAGCTCATAGGAAGGCATGGTGTGGATGTTATTTTCTTTGGCCCCATTATACCGTTAGGTAGGCTGCTGCATTTAAATTATACTCCGAGTGGTGTAGGTTACCCTTTATGACCACAGTGTACCCATCTTCTCATGGCTGCTTCCAGCACGATAATGCTCCATGTCACAAAGTTCAAATCATCTCAAACTGATTTCTTAAACATGAGTTCAGCGAGTTCACTGTTTGGGCTCCAATATCACCAGATCTCAATCCAACTGAGCACCTTTGGGATGTGGTGGAACAAGAGATTCTCATCATGAATGTGCAGATAAAGGCAAATGTGCGATGCTATCACACAGATATAGACCAAAATCTCTGTGTAATGTTTCCAGCACCTTGTTGGATGTGTGGAATGGAGAATTAAGAGAGTTCTGAAGACAAAAAGGGGATCCATCCTGTATGGTATGCCTAATAAAGTAGCCAGTGAATAAGTACTGCTAATCTTGATCCTACTAAAACTGATGTCCATCACCCAGCATACTCAGTTGAAATCAAAAGAGAAGTATTCATATGTAGGATTGTTAACAATGAGACATGTTTAGCATTTGTAGTTATTTCAGGATAGTTATATAACTTTATTGTTACAATTAGGTCCTGTGTTTGTCAGCTTCTCCTCTTTTTTTCATCTTTTCCCCTCTAAGAAATGAGAGAAATGGTTCTCAGTGCCGTACATTAGATGCACTAAAGTACTTTTTTACTGTGGAACGATATAATCTAATTTATTGCCGGAGCACTTAGCTTCTGAAGGATGACAAGCTCTCAAAAATCATGATCCCTTTTGCCCATCAAGTAATCTCAAGCTTTAAACAGTTTATGTCCTGATGATATCAGATCCAGCAGTATACAGGATCCACAGCGTGCTGGTGTTGACAAGCGCTCATTCATTTAAGCACAGAAAATGTTTCATCTTAAATTCATGATTACACTGAGTGGCAGTTCTCTGCTGACTGACAGATAATACTTGATGCTTTTACACTGGTGGTGTCTGCACTGGTTAAGGCAAAAGATAAGGGAATCAGGAGGCCTACACTGTGTTTGGCATGGCGTGTCTGCAGTGTTTGACGAGCCTTTTATCCTCAGCCCGAAGCTGACTCAGACTGGAACACGTGTCTGTCTGTGGATCTCTGCCTACCTGTCTCTGCCACTATTTGCCCATTTCTCTGTCCAGCTGCCTGTTTCTGCAGGTGGCTGCTTTTAATTCATCAGATGAATCCCAGAATGCATTTTGGAAAAATTGATTAATTAAACTAAACTATAAATTAGTGTCACACTGAGATAATAATCTACTGGGGGGGGGGGTGTCAAGTGGTATGCATGTGTATGTTATTTAGCTCCCTTCTAACAAGCCATGTGTTGTGTACAAACTGGTGATTCTTATATGTATTATGAATTATGTCAAAATTGGCTTCATTGAAAACACATTAATCAACACTGCGCGTGTGAAGCACTGTTACTGAAAGAGCATGAACTTAAACAAATGCACTGGGGGACAGTAAGTGATTTTTCTGCTACGCTAGGCTAAGTTTTTATCTCACAGGGAGGTTTCCAGCACCCTTGCGACAATTTACATGCTCTATTTACATAAACTATGCCACAGGCACTCTGGGTGTGGGCTGGCACGCAGACATATTGGACACTGCTGAAGGGGTGGGGGGTGGGGGGGCTGTACATGCTGATGATAAATGATTTATAATTCTGCATTATAAATGGATTACCACAGGGGTGTCAAAACTAACCTTTCTCTTCATTTTTCACAATCAAATCATGTGACGCCAATTTTCCTGCAGCAGTGAAGCCCAGTTCTCAAGAGGGAGATACATATTTAAAGAAAGTGAAAGCTTCTAAATGTCTTCCTCTTTTTTCCAACTGTGACTGAAAGAATAATGTCTTCATTCCCAAAGCAAATTCAAATGAGCTTTTACTATCTTACTGCAGGAGCCACAGAGCACAGATCCTCTGGGAAAGCTCTATACCAGGTGTGTCAAACATAAGGCCCAGGGCCCAAAATTGGACATTTCCCACTGAACAGCTATGATAAATGTAAAGGAGGACTTTTAACTATATTTTCATGTGTTTTACAGCTTTTCCTGCTACTAAGGACCTCCCCAGTGCCTTTCAAACTACACCAAAGTAATTAACCAATAGATCAACAACTAAATAACAGAAACCTTCCTGAATTTTCTCTGAATTAACAAAATCTTTCTGTTAAATTATTACAGGGCAATCCGGGCAATAAGCTTCTGCTGTTTTAAATATTTACTTCCTATAATTAAAGCCAAACACTCTTGGAAACAGATTTCTTTCATTTAGCAGAGTAGCATTTCTTATTCATACAGAAAAACTGAGTCATGCTGTGGAAATTGCACTTATTTTCTTTATATTAAGATATCTCAGGGATTAAATGTGCAGTTAAACTTTTTTACACTGACAGAAAGGAGAGTTTCATTGGTCTCTGCCATTCAGGTTGAAAGTAGGCTATATGAGGTCCACCATATAAAATGAGTTTGGCATCCCTGGTCTATAATCTGAGGTGCATTTTGGCTAACAGTGTGGGACAAGGGTAAAGCAATTGCTTGTGAATCATGAGGCACACGTAGAATCGGAAATAATCCTGTTATGTTTAATCCTGTTATGGTAGTTTGCATTGCTGTAACTTGCAAATGAATTTAGCAGCAATATACTAAATTGGACAAAGCCTGTCTTTTTTTTTCCAAACTTTTATCTGTGTGTTCAACTTTCATAATTATTAACGGATCCTACTATCACCAGGTCTGTGATATTACTGTAGCGTTTGTTTTCTTTAAGGCATCGTGGGAGCTTGAGCACACTTATTTACTTCACCGGCAGCAGCACAGCAGAATAATATTAACCTAAATACGCCGGATATCTGCATTTTGTCTTTTCACCAGGAGAGGGAGTGGTGGTTCTACTGCAAACGCCGTACAAAGGCCTCGCTTGTGCCTTCAGCAGTCAACTGGATTGGAGTGGCTGAGGTGCAGGATCCAGTGAGCTTACATTTGTGCTTTAAGGGCAAAACATGGGAGCACTGCACTGGGAAAATGAGGGGGTGCTGAGCTCAAGATGTGACAGGTCTTTCCATTACCAAGACTCATACTCAGTGGAACCAACAAGTCACCAAACACTAGAGTCATTTTACTTCCCGGTGGGAGCTAATTGCATTTAAACAGTTTGCTTTTGGCAAACATTGCTTAAATTTTCTCCCTGCCTGTTTCACGCCCTCTGTTCTGGCTCTCTCTCTCTCTCTCTCTCTCTCTCTATTTTTTCCATCACTGCCTGTCAAGAAGTATCAGAAAATAGAAGCTTGAAGCAGCACTCTGCAGCCCTCTATTAATGTCAGTTAAACTCCATACCTGTGCCACCATATGGATCCTTGTCACCTGCTCAGTCATCATACTTCCTAATCTGATTAACCCTTTGAGTGGGTGGCAACAGCAGACGAGAGTGGCTATCCACATAGAGCTCATCACCCTCCTATATACAAACACACACACACACAAAGCTCACAGAACCCTTAGGTGGTCTTAATCATCCAGAAGGAGATACTCTCCTGCCAAAGTCACTTATCATCCCCACATGCCGGTTGCCATGGCGACACCTCATACATCAATCAAAGCTGCTGGGGAGTGCGTTGGTTGCTGAGTGCTATAAACAATATTTTAAGCCCTAGTAAGGCGATGACAAGGAAGACAAATTACTCCTCCGTCAGATATCGCTTTCTCCGTCGGCTTTGTGTGGGTCCGGTTATCGTCACAGGTCATGTTCTCCACCAGCCCAGGCTTTTACAGCCCCTGATTTGTTTTTGGAATTTTTTTTTTGTTTTTGTTTATTTTTTTTCTTCTCCCATTCAAAAGATTTAGATGTTCACTCAGCATATTATGAAGCTGTTCCGTGTAGCATGCAGCTTTGCGATTGCCATAAGAAGGAGGCACATTCTTCAAACAACTTTCACACAGTCACAGTTGTATGCAGCGCTTGTCCAGCGGATGATGATGTGCCTGGTAAGATAAGAGCAGCTGGCAGCTCAAGCCCAGAGATTTACAGATGAGACCGCTGCTGTATTAGAGGCCATTACCCCTCCTGTCCTCTTAGATATTTTTATCTCGTGGCAGTGTACTTGATAGTTCTGATCTTACTTTAATTTCCTTATGCCTGAATGAACTATTGTGTCATTATGTGCTCAGCTGTAAGCCTCTCAGAGTGCTCAATAACAAAAAGAAAAAAGAAAGGGAAAAAAAGAAAGCCAGTCGAGGGCAAACATAGCCGTCACACACAGAAAAATGATTGAAATGAAGGTGTAATAGTTCCTCTCCAACAAAAGCTTAAATGATGTGGTCATTTGAGACTACAAGGACAGCGCCAGTCCACTTAATTCCCCACATCAATCATCTCCTATTTACACGCATGGTGTGATGATGATCTGGGACTAATTTGGCTCAGTTTATCTGTGCACCATATTCATTTATCTGTTTATAAATAATTTACTGGTTGTGCTCCCTTTTTAGTTTATGTCCCATGGCAGGCAAGAATGAAATGACAGCGATCGCTCACTGTTAAATAGCCCTCAGGAAAGCTGCGCCCAGGGGTCAACCAAAGTTGACATGAGATATAAAAAAGGAAGAAAAGGAAGCAAATTGCACTTTTGCCCTCATTTTCTTTTATCAGCAGTGGATTTTAGGAGAGCAGGGAACAGCCTTTTGATTGTGTATGGAGTTTAAAAAAGAGAGACAAAAGATGTTAATTAGGAAGGTTTAGAGGTGCTGGGAGACACAGGTTTGAACTTTAAGAAACGCTGAGCTCCAGACATTATACTGACCTGAATTACTCTGGCTTCATGCGACACACGAGCAACAACAGAGGAGCAGTAATGATCTGGCACAGAGCTGGCTGTCTTCTGTCCTCCCTCTTTTTCATCCAGCAGCCTTGTCCCACCTCTCCCATCTTCACTGGAAAGCCAAGCTAAGTTTAACTTTATTTGAAAGGTGTGAATTGCGTTCTGTCAGATGACCGATCGAGATCAACCAGGAGACGGATCGATTGGATATAAGCGCAGCGGAGAGAAGCATACCCCTGACCAAGGGGCCACTTGGTATTGAGCAGCCTGTGTAAAGTGCTATTTGGACAGAAAATAGACCAGAGCTGGCTTTTAATTTAAAATATTTTCTCATTATACAAAGAAAAAACAGCACAAGCAACATTTTACTGTTTATAAAGTCTGGTGGTACAGTGGCTTGAGAGTCCTGGCATGAGACGGAGTAATTCAGGCAGAAGCTTTCTTGGAATTGAAGCAAAGCAACAGCAAAAAAAAAAATAAAAATCATAATCTATTGTTTTTAATGAGCATATATGCCATTTCTGTGTAACTCACATGTGAACGAAGCAGAAACATGCCAGCGAGGTGGCTTGTGTATCTGCCCGTCTTATTCTGAATGCCGCCGTTGTAATTTTGCCACGGGGGGGTTGTCGGGGATGTCACTGAAGCAGTACCACATAAATATGTTGTGTTCTGAATTGAGACAGCTCATGTCGGCCGCTCAGGAAAGTGAAAGAAGGGTCATTTGTCAAGCAGAGACAGCTGTGGAAATTGGGAGACGTACTTCAATTTTCAGCACGTGAGTCATATATTCCGCTCTCTCTCTCTCTCTCCTGCTGGGATAATGTCAGGCCAGGTTCCAACCGTTTCTTACGCATTACATTTCTCATATCTGAGCGCCATGTCTCCTCAATAGACAGCATGCGGAGGCTTCACGAACCACACCAAAGTCAGGGAAATGTTGATAAGGCGCGTGTTATTCTGAAGAGGAAGCAGTGCAAGCCAACTTCTCTGACATTCTGCCTGCAGACAGCTGATATCTCTGTTGAGCTCAGGTAAGTATTGCGGTTGTCCCTATTGCTCAATATCTGCTTCTCTCTCCCTCTCTTACTCTTTCTCCAGCTTTCTCTCTCTTTTCGTGCTCCATCAATTGAAACTTTCTTATATAGATTTTTATGCACCATGCCAATAAAATTTGAAGCATCACTGCAGGCACTTTCAGCCGTGTCGACAAGTCAGAATCAATCTTGATGAATGTGGTGAACTGTGAATGTTTTCAGAGAATTTTCTCTGCTGATATGCTTTTCAGAGTTATTCTTAGTAAAAAGAAAGAGAGTGAATGTTCGTTTTTTTTTTAACTTATTTTTGTGTGGAGCCTGCTTTACACATACCCACACAGGTTTTTATATATATATATATATATATATTTTAGAATTTCCTAATTATTTTGTCATTTCATGGAATAATTGTGACAAATAAAAGCTTATAAGTCCTTAAAATGATACACTGAATGAATAAAGATACAAAGAAATATTATTGCATTGATTGTTTTGTTTTTCTACATGGATTCAATTCAAGTACTTTTGTAAGCGAAATACAAAAGACTTGCCATTGTCTCTGCAGCTTCACAGCCTCTTGGGGGAGAAAACTTTTCACACGCTCTGGAAAATGGCAGATGAACGCACTGAAAACAATACCATCTTGCTGCAGATGCAGCATAATAAATTGAGCAAAAGCTCTCTGATCTCTGGGATGATAGCTTGTGCTATATTCTGTTGCAAAATATAGAAGCTTATTGCACTATTTCATATTTATCTTGAGTGTGCACAGGCACATATTTGAATAGCTAAGTAATGCCAAAGCCATGTAAACACTCCTCCCATCAGTGCCGAGATGAGCGTGTCGTGCAGTTGCCGAGTATCATCTGAGTGTGTTCAGTGGGGACTGAGGGAGCTGTGTCCACATCCGGTGCATTTAACTACCTCTCCGTGGCCCTGTGTGGAGAAATGAGGCGTGCTCAGTGTGAAATGGTGTGTCACTGATGAAGCCACGCAGGTAACCCCCGTGCACTTGGTCACGGAGCACACACCATCAAGTAGAAGTTGACTCAGGTCATTGCTTCTGCTATATTTCTCCTCCTCTGATTTCTCACTAACACTTGAAAGACTGAAGATGTAATTTAACTCACGGAGAGGCTTCAATACCCAGGGTTTTAAAAAAAAAATTAACGTGAAATTTGACCATCAGATTTTTTTTTTTAAAGAGCATTAAAACAGACAGCCCAACTCTCTGCTGGCCACAGGTGCATAAATAGCTCCTAACAGTTGGATGCTGCACCTTGTTGGAACAGTAAGTGGTTGTTTCACTGCAGATCTGAGTGTGCAGTGGTGCTGGCTAATCATCCCGCTATAATGGATTACAGTATAACAGGAAAAGTAAAAGTATCAAAGCTTCCTGAATGAAATGTCTGAATCTTGTGTTTCTGCTCATAATGAGCAAATGGAATATACATGATGGATTTATCCATTTTACACATAGATGATGCACAAGGTAATTAGTTAAGAGGAGTGCCAAGTCGGCTAAATGAAAGGAAATGAGAGAAAACAGAGCAACAAGAAACCTTTTGAGTTTTGAGTTTTCATTCAGACTTGGAAAGACATGAAGCCGGTTATTGGAGAGTCATGGGTGTATGAATTTGTATGGTCCTGCTATCCCTGAAAGAAGGATTGGTAATCAATCTAGTTGTTTTCCTGCCTTCAAACGATTGTATCTTGGGAATGGCTCCAGCTTCCAGTAATGACCCTCAATAGGAAGCAGCAGGTATAGATAACAGATTGATCTATAATTCTCTCTTTCCTTATCAAATCCCCAGACTATCAGGAATCTGGTCAGGCTTTGTGACGTCAGTTTTCGACTCCAGACTCTCTACTAAGTGCACTTTACATATAATGCATGTATTAGATGGGAGGCTACTTTTTTTAAAGCGGGCAGCAACTTTGCTCTCATCAGGGACATCTAATAAAGGAGTTGTTTTCTTCTCTTTTCACGCAGTGACAAAATGAGACAGAGATGTGATATTGATATGCATCTCCAGACAAATTATTTAGGCTAATCAATACTCCACCTCGATGACATGATAGATATTTCTGGTTTACAGGATTTACTTGTAACATTTTCAGAAAATTAAAAACTGCCATGCTGTTATTATAATCCTCTTAATCATTTATGACACCTCGCTCGTTGACCCATGGCAGGCATTTAAGGGTTTAGGGTTGGGGGTTTTCACAATTGCCCTTTAGCAAAATTAAAAGCTGGAGACACCTAAGGATGCTGTGCATAAACTCTGCAAGTCTGTGATGCTGTGGGGTGAAGAAAAAAAAGGGAAAGAAAAAACAAAGCAAACAGAAACATTCAAGTCTGCCTCTGGAGAGAGGGCGAAGGCAAAGCCGCTCTAGCCTGGCAACAGCACTTATTTTGGCTGGTTTTCTTCTTGGCTTGGCCTTTTGACAAGAGATGCAATTGAAGCAATCTTCACAGCCTCCATTTCTTCTTTTCAAAGGTCACCCATTCAGAATCTTAAGGTAGAGTAGAAAGCGTGAAGGGTTAGAGTGTTTTTCATGGCATAAGCAGGCCTTGACGAATGATCGAGATGCTGGACGCATATGTGTGTGAATGAGCACACTGTCGTGCGCCTACACGAGGACGGCTTCATCAATATGCATGCGGTTATGTGTGCGTGGGATTTCATGTGTTTACATGTATCACACTCCTGCCGTCTGTCTGTGTTTAGTCTTTGTGTGTGAATGAATTTAGGCACTGAATCCCAGCTTCAGACGCTGATGGTGTCTCTCTTTCAGTCTCTATGATCTCTTCCTGAACTCCAAACTCTTATCCACTTCTGCCACTCCACCTGCTTTCTATGATGACCCCCATCAATTTTCATAATAATCCTTTTACTCTCCTTTATTATGAGCTTTCCATCTACCCATCTCTCCAAAGCTGTATTTTTCATCTCCCTCTTATCCCCTCCTCATCTCACCACCAGACAGTCTGAATGCACAACCACATTAAGCCGGCTCAAACTTCAGTCCTGTTCTCTTACATGAATTTTTCATTTGCGTTTTCAAAAATGATCGTCTCACAGGTGACAGGGTAGCTGTAAACAGCGCTGATGCAAAGTAGGGATGTGAATTTGGGCCATTTTGAGATATTTTCAAACCAGTGTAGGGTATTAGCTGTTTGTTCTATCTTATAAATTCAAAATTATGATGTCAAGATGCCAATGCTATTAGAATATACATCATCTGTTTAAATAGCCCAATTCAAAAGTATTGAAAACAGGTGTCAATCCATCCATCCATCCTTTTCCACTTATCCTTATCAGGGTTAAATCTATTTGGTCTACAGTGAGTTCAGAAAAAAAAACGTTTTTTGCTATCAGATTACACCGAAGAGGGCTGTTGGACTATATTTTTTTCTCCTTTGGGACTGGATCACACCTCAGATAAATCAATAATACTTCCTACCTCTGTCTCATGGTTATTTGAAACCACCAAGTACAAAATAAATGTATACAATCAATCATAAAAAAAATACAAAATACAAAAAACTTGAGGATTTATTTGAAATATTAAAAAAATGTGTTTTATTTCAATATAGTCTTTCAAGGCTTTGGGGCAAGTTGTGAAAGTACATCCCGATTTTAAGGGAATGATGAATGCTGTGTTCTTGTCTTTGCTGGGGGACACAGTAATGATGAGACACATCAATCTGTATTACCACCCCACCGTCAGTCCACAACATCCAAGGGCAACAGAAATATTGCAGTCGCACAGACAATTTATCTTCGCACACCTGCTTATATACCTTTAGGTACACGAAAGTGCTTCCTTCAAGATTAAGAACCTTGTGCGCTCTCATTCTGTAACTTATTCTCTATCTTAATTAAACTGTAAAAAAAACATTTAATGATAAAGATTTGATTTATAGTTACTATCGGATTTACTTTGTCGAAAGTATAATAAGGATAATCCCTATTTCAATCAGTTGCAGCCATAATTTTACTCCGTTTTCATTGGTAAAGCTATCTGTCGGATAAGAAGGTTCGTTTCTCTGATTGGTCTAGATACATAGAATCCCGCCCCTTCGTACCTGTCGATCTGTGAGAGGTCGCCTGCGCGTCCTAGAGCCCGCCCCTTACATCCCTCCCGCCCCTCTCCGCCGGCGTTCAATCGTGAAGCGGATTGACGGTTGCAGCCTCGGTATGTGGCGCATGAGTGTGCGTCTCGGGATGTAACAGCGGTCTCCCGGAGTAGCGATACCGAATTAAATCATACCTTACACCCGAAGGAGTTAGATGATAGGATACCTGAGAGAAGCGGGCACAGCATAGGGAAGTATACGACAGTACGGAGAGGGGGGAAAGACGTGGAGCGGTGCAGGAGCAAATCCAGCCGACACTGCGCGCAGAAATGGCGGAGCAACACGCAGCCAGCGACGGCAAGCACAAAGCGTCCACCAACGCCGGGGGCTCGGTGCACGGGAACAGTCGACCCGGCGCCGCGGGTGGAGGAGGGGGCAAAGGAGGCCTGTCTGGCGGACTGACACAGCCAGCTGGGTGGCAGTCTTTACTCTCGTTTAGCATTCTTTTTCTGGCCTGCCTGGCGGGATTCAGCTCCAGACTTTTTGCGGTGATCCGGTTCGAGAGCATCATCCACGAGTTCGACCCGTGGTAAGCTAGCTAACTACTGTCTGCTCAGTCTATTCGCTGGTTACACTTGCTTGTAATGGAAATGAGAGGCTGAGGATTAAGTCCCTACAGAGGGGAGGTATTTTTTTTAATTAAACACGACGTGTATTTATTTATCTCCTCGCTTTGCTTTACGCTTTATAAAGTTAGCACACTCGCAGCGGTGTGAAGTTTTTTAATGCAGCTTTAACTTTAATTTTGATTTTGTGCTGTGGTTCGTTAGCGGCTCATGCTCGTGATTAAACAGCATTGCCCCCTCCCCACATGTCCCTGGCACAGACACTTGTATATACAGACTCGGTGGCCCAATGTGCAGCCCATCTGCGGGACCTTGACATTTAAATATCATGAAGAGCTAGCTAACTAGTCTGGTTTGACCAGTTGTTCAGTTGTGTGTTACCCAACAGTAGAGCTGTGTACTTGCTGCAGTGAGCTCTGTCTTGAGTCTTTAGCTGCAGGAACTTTATTCGGATTGAAAGAGCAGGGAAAAAAATAAATAAAAAAATTCTGCATTTTAACCAGTGAAAATGTGAAATGGTTAACAGTCTGATTATTTTACTCGTGTGCCTCATCGATGTGTTTGATTGATTGAAGTAGTTTTAGTTTTCTCGTGTCTTATTGTTGCTTCGCTACATCTTGAATGAACAGGGTCTCTTGCAAGCTTACAGCCGGTGCTTCTCGTAACAGCAGGTTGTAACCCGGAAGCCAACTGATCCGGTCTGGCGTGTCTGTCATCACAATGGAGAATTATTCCGCTTTGTAACAGTGTCACATGGGCTCACAGGCAGCCGCCTTGTTGCCCTGTCATTCCCTCATTGCTCTCTTATATTGTGTGGCATTCAACGAGGCAGCAGAACTGATGCATCCATTTATTAATTTTCAAGGACAGGTGCTCCATCTAGTTCAGGGTGACACTTGCGTCTTCAATTATGTTGATAACTTGATTGCATTTCAAAGCCAAGGGCCAAGGCTTATGGCTGTGGGAGGTTCTGCGTGGTTCAGATGAGCTTGCTCCTTCTCTCAGACTGGAATTTGCTCAAAGGGCTGACCTTAGCGCTGTTAATGAGTGGTCCCATGTGTCTTGCACTCATTAGAAGCTGCTTTTACAGCCTTCATATTTCCGATTAAAGTTTGGGGGAGTGGTCATAGAGTTTTTGGATACAGTATATTATCTATGGTACTGTGCTGCATTTCACAGTAGCAGTGGGAGCTGTTTTGCCTCAGTGTAAGGCTATAAAGTGGCACCCGTTTCCACAGTTGCAGAGCAAGAATGGCACAGCTCTTTGGCAGCTTGTCACAGGAAAGAAAGCAAAGACATTCTTTGATATTCAGAAGTTTAAAAAGCCCTCGCAGCCATGAGTAGTCTGCATCTGTTGTCCCCCCCGGATCACAAAACAAAGCACAGTTTCAACCTTCTGTTGCCAGCTTAAATGTGTAAAGCTGTAAATTCAGTCACAATGGAGTGTTTTTTTTTTTTTAAACAATGCACAGTATCCTTATCAAAGTGGAGACTTGCATCAGAAGAATATCTACAGTCAGCTGTTCATTGATACTGAATTGTCCTCCTCCCCTTGTGTCATATTTTGACCAAGAACTGACTGATGTCTTAGTAATTCATACTCCTAACAATCCAGCAAACCTGACCCTCCCTTGGGTTTTACTTTGAGTGTCTCTTTTAAACATGTACTAATGTTTGTTTGGTCATCTTTTAAAGAGTTTTGTAATTATGTTTCATCAGGCATTATAACTTTCTCACCTTTTTGACAGAAAGAAAATGTGTGGGTTTTGTTTGGGTTTTTTTTTTTTTTTTTCAGCTGTGTGAACACTGGATGATGATTGGAAATCAGCATCAGACACACGATTAGTGCCGTTGTTGTCTGAGCGCTTATTGTTTTTTGTTTTTTTTCCCTCTCTGCGCAGAGCTTCAAATTATCAGCAGCTAACCATTACGTTAAACAAGCTGGCAATTTGAAGAATCAAGATTGGATTTACAAGCACCCAAATGTCAAGCTTATTCTGCAGTATGCAAATACTCCGAGCTGTGCTGATTTTTGCAGAAGGGTCGCTGCCGTGGTTCGGCTGTATCTGGCTGTGCTAATTTTAATTTCCTAATATTTGTTTATTTAAAAATCAGGGGGGATTAGTTGGCATTCAGGTGGGATTCATTTATTTATTTATTTTCATCCATTGATGGAACTAATTAGGGTTCGTGCCAGGAAAGTTGTAAAGCCTGATGGCTGGGACACTCCAAGGGTGGGTGGAGGACATAGGTGCCAGCCTGCTGTGTGGCACAGATGGAACAGTACGGCTGCCTAGGTGCAGACACAGTGTGTAGCTACTGACGAAAGGGGAAAGAGCCTGGGTGGCCAGTTTCTCTCTCCTAAAGTAAGGTAATGTGCGCTATGTCAGCAAGAGAACAAAAGAATCACTTAACCTCATTTACATAAAGATAAATGATAATTTGGCTCACAATAACTGGAGTACATTAGGAGACTGGCATAACCTAGATGACTAGTGCCGTTCATCTGTTGTTCGCCTAGGCTGCTGAACAGGACAAAGAGGAGAAGTGTCACTGGAGGGGCAGCTGATTGACGCAAATAGTGGACCAGCGCCTTTTATGTAGTATTATTCATCCGTTCTCTTCCGCTTATCCTCGTCAGGGTTGCAGAGGCTGGAGCCCATCCCAGCTACTAAAGGGCTAAAGGCAGGCTACACCCTGGACGGGTCGCCAGTCTGTTGCAGGGCTAACAGATAGAGACAGACAACCATTCACTCAAATTGGGGAATTTTAGATTTGCCAATTAACCTAACCCCACAAGGTTTCCACAGTGTTTTGCCCTGGCCAGGTAATGGAATCGAACTCAGGACCCCCAGGACCTCCTTGCTGTGAGGAAACAGTGTCACTGTGCTGTCGTATATATATGACAGGGGTAGTCTGGAGTTTTAAATATTCAGTTATCATTAAGCTACAAAACAATGTATTTAAAATAAGCTTCTGCAGTGTCGTAACATTTATCGCCATCTAGAGTCACATTATGTTTCTGAGAAGCTCTTCCCAGCGAGCGCATCCCAAAGATTCTCAGTGGGGTTAATGTCTGGACTCTCTGGTAGCCACTAGAGGTGGGGTTCACTTCAGATACTTAGGATATAATATTACTGTGATTTTTTTTTTTTTTTTTTTAATCATTTTTTGATATACTGCAGTAACATAAATTGCAATTTATCACTTTTCTTTTTCAGCAGCATAGTTATCTCGTAATACGAGGTTATCTCACTTTATTTCGTCCATAGCTGCAAAATGAGATTGCCGACACTCTCATGTTTTCATCTGTTTGCCTTTATAAACGCTCAGTTACTTGATAACCTTCGACAGTCTCTCTGATAGTGATTGCAGTCAGTCCAAGTCAGACTACGAGTGTTTGCACAAGGGTCGCCTCCTATTGGGTCGCCTGTGGAATGGCCTTGCAAGTGGTTGTAACTGTGTAACAACCTCAGGCTCAGGGAACAATTTGGTGATTACAAGTTGCAATTCGTTGCAGATTTATTTATTTTTCTATTTTTTGGTAGCTCCAAGGAGGTTGCTATCTTTTTTTTTTTTTTTTTTTTTTTTTTTTTTTTTTCTCTCTCCCCTGCGTGACTGAGCTAAGCTATGTGAGTCCAGTATTGTGTAACCCCCTTTTTTTTTTTTCCTTAATTGATTATAAATCTGCCACAGTGCAGGGTCATATGAGATTGCTGTGGGTGATCTTTGAAGAATTTTAGGAGTGTGCTGTTTTACACGTTCACCTCACAAGCCAACGATCACCAGTTTGGTTCTGAGAGGGGAGCACAAGTCCCTCTGAAGTCCATCAGGAAGAGCGTCCAACATGTGACCCCTTGTGCATAAGGGAACAGCCAGAAGTGCATAAATGCCAAACTCACTTTTGAGAGTAGCTGTAAGGTTTGCTTTGTAAGGGGACTTTTTCCCTGCATCACATGTTCGTGAATTAAATTAATTGGGTTTTCAGAAGCTGTTTGGAAAAGAGATTTGATACTCACTGGTGGTGTGGTACTTTTTCAGATTCTTCAGCTCAGGGTTGTACAGATTACCAGTTCAGCACAAGCATTGCTTTTTAGATGCAGTAATTTCAGTCAGATAACACTCAGATTAAATTATTGCTTTTTTAAAGCATCAAAATAGTCAGTTTGGCTTCCAGGCTCCAAGCTCATCACTGCCCACAGATATGTTAAGCATAAATGTGGGGAGTAATAAGTCAATATCCGGCTGGCAGCACTGCAGTGAAAGGTTAGAGGGAGAAATTGGAAGTTCTGGACATTAAATAGACCGCCAAACTGGGAGGGTTTGTCTGCTCAATGAAATGAGGAGCGTGAGGTGTGTGTGTAGGTGTGTGTGTGTGTGTGTGTGTGTGTGTGTGTGTGTGTGTGTGTGTGTGTGTGTGTGTGTGTGAGACGCAGTGCAGCTCAAGTTGGCTGCTTCCAGACTTGGCTCAATATACGGCCAGGGATTTTTTGAGTCATTAAAATGAAGTCGGTGACCTGTCATGACAAAATGAATGTAACTGATAGCGGAAAGATTAATTTTTATCATGAAATTGAGAACAAGACAGCCTGAGCCTTCCTTGGGATTAACTCGGGCTGCTGAGAGCTGGGTTTTGCTGGTAGGCAGCGGTTGTTTGTCGTGGGTTAAATCTTACCCTTGGAGTGTCATCTTCAGCCTTGCAGTCTATATTGTTTAAGTTTATTAGGAATCTCTCAGCTCTAAACAAAGTACATCTTCTCTGTATTTAATGTGCAATGTTAGATACTGTGGTCAGCTCAAATTGGATATCTGCATATAACTTCAGTTCGACAAATCCTTACAGCTGATAAATGTTTGAATTTGCAAGGGTCATGTTTAGGTGAAGGTGAGAGAGATGATTGTGCGTGTGCCTTATGCTGTGGAATTCATGCAATCTGTGCACACATTTACTAAAGCAGTGTTACCGGGTCAAGAGAAGATTTTTAAGTCAGAGCCATTGGAAAACTGCCTAACATGCTCTAAAGCATATTTCTGTTATTTCATCGCACTTGCCTACGTTCTCTTTTTCACTGTGCTCTTCTTTCTGGGCTTAAAATGTACAAAACGACTTCCTCTCCCTCCCCCCAAAGAAAGCCTTAAAATTTTAACACTTTGTCAGCTTTGTTCTTGATCATCGTTGTTGCAAACCTGCAAAACCGGAGGCTCTATTAGTACGACAGCTGGATAGCAATGCAGAATCTTTCCGATCTTTTTTGGGGGGGGAAGATAATGACTTTGATTTAACATGCAGAGGAAAACATCCAATGATTATGACCTGGTTTTGAGTGTTAATAGAAAAACAAGACGTGTGAAATGTCAGCGGTTTCACAGATACATTGTACAGTCCTCCGCTGTTTCAGACAACGCTCTGATATGAGTTAACACCTCAGAAATGATGTTTTAGTGACTCTGATTGCTTTAATAATGTGGTCTCTGATGGAAGTTGCTGAGTGTTTTTCACCCTCTTTTTCTTCCGTCCTTTTCAAAACTTTTATCTGAAAGTAAATTAGGCCATCCCAGGAACAGCTGCTGGCACAGCAACATGTGAGCTAATGCTGTAGTGTGGGAAAATGGAGAATAAGTTGTGATTGATCTTTCCACCAGACACTTGGCTGGAGCTGTGATCCTTGCTTAAACCCCCAACTGTCCAGCAGATTATAAAATATTCAGCGCAGATTTGGTGTCCAGTTACCTAAAGCAGGATTTTTTATTATTTTTTTTTTTTTTTTTTGGTAAGGAGTCCATCCTTCCTGATATTATGCTTGGTACTTACAAGCAAGACTTACATTAGTGTTTTACAGCATACCCCAGTGCCAAAGCTAGCTGTTTTATTTCTATTCCACCTTTGCGCTGAAGTTATGTCACAGCACCTAAAGGACACAGGAAGAGTTTCTTTTCCTCTTCCTTACAGAACTTTCATTTTCTGTTTTCTCCCCAGTCAGGAGACTTGATATCAAGCCTCTGATGATTAAGTGCTGTTTTGGAGGCAAGGCTTCCCAGCGGACTAGTGTCAGGCATTGCAGCGAGGTTTGCGAATCTGAGGAGCGCTCCATGTGTGAAGACAGGAAGCGACAGATCTCTTCCAGGGCACCTGGGGCATGTGTACATGAGCTGCTCCTGGCAGGAAGCAGCATCAGGCCTGGGGTAGCCGCTGCCTAGTACAATGAAAGTCATACAAACAACCCAGTCTTCTGTTGTCATTTGATTTTGGATCTTTATTTCTTTGTCTTACAGAGACCAAGGTTTTGGATTTGTTTTAAATGCCTGTTCATGATTCAGACATGAGACTGCTTGAATTTACTTTCTTTATACCCTTTGTTCTCAGGTTGTATTAATGTTTGTTGGTAATGGGGGGGGGAGCTTTCACATGTAAAGATTTCAGTATATACAATATAAAGGCAAAAAGCAGTCCCTTCAATTCAGGGTGAATTGATGTAGCCTATGCCTTAGCTTTTAGTCGAGCTTGACCTGTATGCATAAAAGGAAAGATGATGTGTTAAGTGCATAGTTAACAAACAAGTTTGCAGTTACCACAAAGACACCACATGACTGAAACTGCTAAGCCATTGTACTGCAGGCATTGCATTGAGTATTGAAGACAATGGTGTTAGTGCTCCTCTTATAGACAAACTGTAAGCGTCTATGTTTTAGCCAGTGTTGCTCATTAGCCGTTTTTGAAAGCACTGGCAGGATCGCCACCTCTCTGGTTTCACTCGTCAGCTTTTCAGAGGACACACGACTTTGCAGACCCCTTCGTGGAGGGTAATGGCACTGTGAGAAAGGTAGTTCAGTTTGTTAGTGTGATGAATTGCCCCTGCCTCACATTCAGAGCTGTACTCACCCACACGTTAGCAGCTTTTAAAGGACGTGTGAAGCCAGTTAAGTATTTGTTTAACTTTACATTTAATTACACTATGGTCAGAGAGGTTTGAACATAGTCCCCTGTTTATATAGGGCACGGTATGAAAGAGCCTTGGTTTATTATTCATTACAAATTAGCTTGAGCCTGTCGTCTGCCTTAGCTTTCTAAACCACAGTCTTATAAATTTTGGCAGCCGTTTGCTAATGAGGTTTTAAGAGCATTGTCCTTTGAAAGCTTTGAACAGTGTGTTCCAACATTGTGCTTCTTGTTCGAGGCTAAGAGTATGATTATGCACTCTATAATTTTTAACATTTAAAGATGTAAATGGCAGTGTTTCCAGTGTTGTACCATTCGTTCACCTTTGGACCTCCGGTCTAATAAATTTCAGGCCACTTTGTAAAAAAAGGAAAGACGTCTCTTTTGTTAAAAATTTATTCAGGAGCTGGCAAATGTACTACAAATTGTTTATCAGAACTGAAAGGCTCACTTTGGTGGGAACATTTAGTGCAGCATACTGTGCAGATGTCCAGTTGCTGCCAGAGTAGCCTGTCTAATATAGATCGAATATATCTGTCAAACTCCGAAGACGGTTATGTGCTTGGTAAGATGCTACCTTTCAGCTGAATTCGCCCACAAACATTCACATACTATATGAGGGGGCAGGAGCGATACAGACGGGCGCGCTTCTGTGTCGTTCTTTTGAAAGAGAAGGCTAGTGATCATAAAACGTGCTCACGCTGTGGTCACAAAGCCTCCAGACAAACGTGACTGAGGGGAAAGGAAGCGAAAACGTTGTTTAGCAATCAGCTCTAAAAAACGATCAATGTGACAGTAAACAGCTTGGTGTGTGTCACGCAAAGTGAAAATGTGTGGTCGATCCATCTTTTATCCAGCTGTTTGGCGTTGTCATGGAGTCTCTGACGCGATCGTTGTTCCGTGACCGCTCATGCTGGAGTATCCATCCATCCAGGAGGGGAGTAGGGGGGCAACAGATCGAGAGACGTGTCTGCTTAACAGATGCAAGGCCGTAATTGAGAGCACTCTTTGAATACCGGCGCGCTTTTGTTTAGTCTTATTGTTGAGAAGACGCATTGGTTGAATTGAGTAACTGATCAGCAGTAAGTTTTCATGCTTTGAGTTTGCTCAGCAGCACAACCGTCGAGCAATGCCTTCATCCTTCCGTCTGTGGAATAATAGTTTTTATAGGTGTGCCTCTGTTATTTTTAGAGCTTCGTGAAGAGGTTGACAAGTGAGAATTGTTTCTTGCACTTGACTAAACAATGGGAGACCAACAGGTGTATATAGTGATGCTTGCGCAGAAGCAGGATAAAAGTAGTGCTCCTCCCGAGGGGGAAAAGAGTAGAGTTCGACTGAAGCAAGAAACCTAATATCTGCTTGTTAAGACAGACCGAAAATAATCCACAGCACCAAACCACAAACAAGGTAACAAGTCTGACAATGCTGCCTCGAATGTTGCCTCACTCTTACTGCATTCTTTTTCTCCTTCACTTTGGCTTTGAAGTGGTCCTCGATGCCCTCTGGATGGTTCAGGGCGAAGTTGGGTGGAGGGAACAAAGAAGATCTGTGCTTATCATACATCCCTGTCCTCTTACTGACAGGAGTCAGCATGCAGCTCTGTGGGCGAGCGCACCTGCATACAGAGAGGAGAAGAAAGGAGGAGTGAGAGAAACGGCGATAGGATAGTAGGAGGCGGAAAGAGAGAGAAGAAATTAATGCCTGCCAGGCATTCAAACAGAGGGAGGCTTTGGCGGTGAAGCCAAAGGAATTTTATTGTTCCAAATAACTGCTTTATCAGTTTGTTTGTGTGCATGTTCATGTGTAATATATGTGCGTATGGTTTTATGGAGGGGAGGATAGGGTGATGTATTATTTTGTCGGCCTCTGCCTCAGGTTAAATTGAATGTCTTCTGTAGCTGATAGACTACTTACACCAGAGCCCATTTAATAAGATCGGCTTCTTAAAGCGTCTCTGAAGCATTACTGAATAGTTCAAATAGCTCAACTCAGCTTATTCTTGAGTAATTTTTCCTCCTTTCAATTTAATCCCTCCAACATTTTGCAGAAAGTCCCTAGAAACTTGCTGCTTAGCATCAGCAGGGAAGCTAGGTAGATGGCTAAGAGCTGGTTTAATCAAATAAATGCCAAAGAAAGGGTTATTCTGTGAGCTGGTTATGTTATATTAAGTTTTGGGTGCACGTTTCCCTGCTTAATTTTGTTTATTGTGCTTGTTGGCTCACTCCCTTGTTGGAGGATTGGCTAGCTCTCAGGTTGGCACGTCTTAAATGCCTTTTGTTCTGCGCCGTCCAGATTTTGTCTTCATTTGAAGTCTTTTGCTTATTTTCCTTGTTTCAAGGTAGGTTTTATGTAAGCTTCTAGCATATCTTTACATCTCAGGTGTATGAATCACTCATCAGTCTTTTGATCGCTCTGTAAATAAAATGAATCGAGTCTCTGATTGTATAGCAGTTACTATAAAGGGTTACATGGCCGCTGTTTGTTTCTCCTCCTGTGTTGCCTTTCAATGTATCCTCTCTCCTTAGAATATTAATATACTCTGGAGGTTTCACGTCTCCTGGGTTTACATGGGTTTGTTCTGGGTGCTTTGGTTTCCTTCTTCAGCAACGAGGATGTTTTGGGATTTAAAGCACTCCTGTTATTGTCCTCGACTAAGCCACTGGCCTCAGACTTAAGTTGGTCCCCAAGGGCCCGTGTATCTCCTTCCATAGCTCCTAAGAAATTAGTACTTTCTAATGGGAACCATGTAACAGAGGCAGTTTCAGGAGATCTGGGTTTTTCTTTTCGTATAAAAGAATTCTGCCACCAACCAAAGAGGCTTTGGCCATCCACCAAAAGATTTTTTTGATAAGTGGAGTTTAATTTACTCGATCTGTTTATTAGATCAGAAATTAAACTATACAGGTTTCCTAAGATAACTCTTGCCTTAACTGTATACAGCCTAATTATACTTGTATGCATAGTTGCCCCACAAAGGCCCTGGAGATGTATTGACCAAACTTAATGTTTATTAAACACTTAACAACCCACTGACAGTATGATGGGCATATTTTTTTTTAATGTGTATAAGAAGCAGAATGGTATCTAAATGTTGTGTGAAGTCGAAATGTTGTATTTTTCCGTTTGTGGTTTCAACGCCATAAAAAAAAAAATACAGGAAGTGGAGTTTCACTTCCTAAATTGTGAAACTAATCTGAAATTAGACTGACTTGAGCTTTGTGAACTGAATATCAATTTATCTTTGTGATTGACAGTACAAAAATGTATTTGATTTAGTTTACAAGGTTTGATTTAGATTTGACTGTCGTAAAACTCTGAAACATTGCGAGGCTGGAAACCAGTGACCTGAAAAGATTACTTGGGAATTAATCAGTTAAGTGTTGCCAATCAATTTGCCGTGGATTGATTATTCTGTGAGTTGTTGAAGCTGTAGTGCCGTTTCTGTTTTTCCCCAGACTTTAGGTTTCCAGGCGATTAAAGTCAACTGCAGCCGCAGGGAGCTGTGGAGTTTATATTAATCAGCCGACACGTTCGCTTGTGTTAAGAGAAAGCCAAGACAAAAGTGGGATGAAAACACAGCTGCGGATTATAGCTGTATTCAGAAATTTCTAGTAGAATTTTTAATATTCAGAATAAATACCGATTTGCTTGGATGTGTTTTGTTTTTGACTATAAGCAGGCCACAGTATACTGTTACTCTGCCCACTGTAAGTCCGCCAGTGGGCATCTTTCCATTTTGGCAGCACCCCATCTCTTGTTTTTCTGGTGCAGATGTGTCCATTGTTCTGCTCTTGTGTTTGTTTTCATTCCCCTCGGCCCGTTGAGAGCGGATGACTTTATTGTCACAGCCTAGCCGCTGGTAAGCTCACCTGGTGTGACATTATGGATCGCTATGGTCTGAGGCCACAGCTTTGTTTCAAGTCAAGAGAACAGCCTAGAGCCAGGCTGGGACTGATAGAGGAGCGGGTGGAAGAGAGATCAGGGCAGAGAATGAGAAACGGCAGATGGGCGAACGGAGGCGTGTCAAGCAGGACGGAGTGACAGCTGGAATAGGTTGTCAATCTCTGACCAGTTGCAAAAAAAGCCTGTCATTTCATCAGGGTTATCCAGTAAAGCAGCTGGCAGGTAGCCTGGGTGAGCCACATGGCTCTGAAACAAGGTGACATTTTTATGCCAAAAAAATGCTGCAATGAGCCTGATGTGTGATTACGTGATAGTTGGAGTTGAATGCAGGCAGAGAATACAAAGATGGAGTTCTGCTTTGTGATGAACGTAGAAGCTCAGTAAAATAACCAGTAAAGACTTTTATTAAGAATAGGATCAATGCTTTTGAGCGGTTTGATTATGTTTGCAGTAGATTTCTTTGTAGTTGGTGCTGTATTAACCAGACATTTAATTGTCTGAGGTCTCGGTTTCTTTGTCCAAGTCTATAAATGATACCTCGTGAATATTTGGGATTTTTCTCTCATGTTGTCAGATAGATTAGTTCTCTGCTCAACTTCTTTCTGCCAGCTTCAAAAATAGAGAAAAGCAAAGATGACAGTCCTGGATGTCTGCACGGCAAAGGTGAAATTTCTGCTGAACAAGAAAAGTCAGGGAAACTAAGATTGAAATTAATCATCTGAAACAAATTCATCAAGAATCTTAAAGGCCTTTTAAAAATCCATTATCTACATTTAATATCAAATGAGAGGTCATCGAACCCCTGGCTGCATTAGACCTATGGAGTTGTTCCTTTAGTCTGTTCAGCCAGGCCATGCTATATGTATAGTTTAAACAGATCACTGTAAAAACTGCCTTTGCAGTTGAAAGCCCTTTGTATTTGTTTCCATATTCATAAAGAATACCCTGTAGGCGCCCCTCAGATAATGCCGTTTCTCTTTAGGCATTGAAAGCTGCAAACTCTGTCAAGGACCTGCCTTCCACCTTTTCAATGGAGTGACAGAAGGCACAGTGTAATGCGAGTGCTTGCTGAGTGCAGGTTTACCCTCATGAAAGCTATGGGCATTGTTCGTATGCAGCTAACCTGCTGCTAAAAATGTCTGAGGAGTGCTTTGAGCATAGCATGACTCATTGTGGCTCCAGGCAACTCACAGCAGGCATCAGTGCACTTTCAGGCCATTAGATAAACAGTTTGTTTCGGCCTTAAGACATATTGGATTTTTGAGACATTCCTTTGAATTTTTAGTGAGGCATTATAGAGTTATCGGTAGCTTTTAACCTTTTTTCAGGGGGGAGGGGAAACAAGTATAATCAGGGGACTGTATGAATGGGATGTCAGTTAGCTCTAGTAGTCTAAGCCAAAAAACACCCCAAAAACATACTGCTGTACTGTAATGTACAAAACTTGTCCAGACTGGTTAAAAGCATTTCTCGTAGAGGAAAGACAGATTTGATAACCATTCAGAAGGGGATAACAGCTGACACTTTTGAGCTCTCTAGGTGAGACTTTCAAATCTTGCCTGCTTTCTCTGCTCTGCACACCTGGCTATTTGCTGCACCAACTCAGCTTTTTCAATATTGCGGACAATGTCCTCGAGTATCTCAAAGTTGTATGCTTTCTTCTGTGTGTGTATGTCACACTCCAGGGAAGTACCAATCTGGTCAATATTGTTGCCCTGTGCTTTGTCCATCAGTCTGCCAAGTGTGAAAATGGGATTACGGCGGTACTGAAAGCTACTGCTGAACTTTACTCTTTTTTCCCCCCACTATAACAACTTAAATTCTCACAGATTCAATAGATAAGTTGGTTTAAATTTTACTTTTATTTTTATTCAACTGATGGTGTCATCTTGTAGCTCTACAGTCTGCAGAGACACAAATCTGCTGCCTCATTTTGCCTTTTTATGAAGTCTCCTTCTGATCCAAGCCGAGCCTTCAGAACTGATTTCTCTGAAATTAATACAGGAAATGATTTTCCACCCAGCCAGCTCTACAACTTAATGTCCTTGAGACATGTAGCACCCCAGCAGCAGAGGATCTTTTCCTTCAAAATTATGATCATTGTTCTGAGTATTATGTCTGCTGCAGTCCTTCTAGATTTCCTAACATTAGTGTGGAATGACCCATTTGAATGAGATGTTCGTTTCTGCCTTCCACACGCATCCTGAAAAATTGCTGTCGGTTTCTGAAGCCATCTGTTTCTTTGTTCACCTTTGTGTGAAACAGTTTTTGCTTGATGGGTTAGGTAAAGTAACCATCCTTGGATTCTGTTGAGTCACCATGGCAAACTGGCTGTCACGCTCAATTCTTTCTGAGTCAGCTACCATATGGATGCCAGGGTGGTGCCAACATATCCCTCCACATTCTCTCTTTTTATCAGCAGGAAAAATGGTGAGAAAGGCTGTCTGTTGTGGGATTGCAAACTGAACAGGTTGTATGCACTTCAAGATGGATGTGGACAGAGCACATAGGCCCCCAAGTCTAACAACTTTCCTGGCAGAAACCCTGCAATTGCTGTGTAATGGACACAGATGGTCCGCAAAACAAGAGCAAATATCAGATTTTATTTCGTGCTGCTATAGGGATGCTGATCATTTAATTCTTAGTCTTTAGGCTCATGCATTTCTCAAAGTCATTCCATTTGTACAAGCACAGGTTTTATTGGCTTGGAGAGGCAGAAGGATCTAAAATTGAGCTTAAATGTTTGCTATTTCACCAATAACATTATAGAACAATGTATAAAAAGCACAACAGATGCAGTTGAAGAAAAATCAAGACGGTGATGGTCTGGCATCCATGGTGGTCAACAAGGCCGACCCTGTTTCCACAGACCAGCCACTCCAGTGTCACCCATGAAGCATTTTATTGTCACCAATATTATCTAGGTTTTGTTTGTTTGTTTTTTTGAAACGGCGTGTAATGTGGTATGGATCTGATAGAGCAAGTAGGAGCAGCTGCATTCTCATGGTAGTAATAAGGTATACCTGCTCTAAAGCATACCCTGGTGTTTCTCTTTTGTCTCTTAATGTGGCTGTAATGTACAGAAATGACAGCATATTGTATTCTGTACAGTCATAAAGACTATAAACCCACCAGGAAAGTGTTAACTGAGGACTGTTATACCTTTGACAAACACGTGGCAACATCTGGGCCTGTAAAATTGAGCCACTGTAAAAGTTCCAAAAAACGACAGTTCCTCAAGTATCCGCCTGAAGCTGGCTCCAAAAATGAGTTAATCCACGTAGACCATCCTAAAATACTCCCCCAAAAAACAATTCCACTTATCGGATGATTTTTTTTTTTTTTTTTTTTTTTTTTTTTTTTTTGAGGCAATGTTTGAAAATTAACCTTTTAAATTTAACCATTACAAATAAAATTCTGAAATTCTTAAAAAAACAAAAACAGGATATGTTAATTGGGATGGATACACAAAAAATGTTTGATTATTGGTTAGTTATAGCCAGTTATTATAGGCATTTACTGAAAGACTTCCCCAGAGTAGAGAAATATGCGCATATTTAACAAAATTATTTTATCATTTACACTTGGAGTACCATCTGGAAACTGCAGACTTGAGATCTATTCAGATTATACCATCTATTGATATGTTTATGTAATAAAATTTGTCATATTTGCTCAGTCCAGCTTGCAAGTTGAATAAAAATGGCATTTATATAACATTTATACCATTCCAAAATTCTTACGGGTTGTTTTTTGCAATTAGTTTTTGTGTGAGTGTGCGCTCAGATATGAGACTTTATGAGATTTCCTCTACACATCCTGTTTTATTTTTGATGAGAAGGGCCATAGAAAATTTCAGCCATCTAATTTTTGAAGATATTAATTTTCAAACATGACCTTAGTTTTAAAGTGCAAAAAAACAAAAAAACATGCTGGAATAGGGCTGTTCGATATAACGATATATATCGGATGACGATAGAAAAACGTCTATCGTTTCATTTTACGCTATCGTTTGTTTCGTGGTGTCGCAAAATAAACTGTTTACGGCAATATTTTTTCATTATTTTGATGGTCACTGTAGTGGCTATATTAATTTCCTAAAGTTCTCTCTTTCTCTTATATTTAATATAACCACACTACAGACGGACAAGCGCTTGTTTTTATGCGTTGTCGTTAGCAACAACGACGGTAAAACCACCTCGTGTCCGCTTGTTTATTTTCCACATAAACCTTTCACAATAAAGCTCAAGATCCTGTTGAGACTTTTCAAAATAAACTGAATCACGTGAAAGATGCAGAGTATTTACGGATGAGAAGCAAAAAAGAGCCGTCAGGTGCTAAAAAAATAAACCTTAGACTCAAACGTTAGAACAGGCTTTTCCCCGCAGCACGCCATGTAATAAATACTCACAAAGAAAACGGAGGGTGTTACAACCTATGTCTAAAAATGTATCGTTTCATGCATCAGTTAAAACACTCGACTCCAGGTACACGCTGACGCCCAGCTGGAAACACTTCACATAAGTCGAGCTGCCCGACATTCACAGAATTTACAGAAAATGTTACATTTTTGTGATTTATATCGTTATCGGACGATAGATGTCTTAATATCGGGATATGAGATTTTGGTCATATCGCACAGCCCTATGCTGGAAGTTTTCTATATATTATATATGAAGCTAAAATTTTTATATTTATCCACTATAAATGACTTTGGACCATAAACCTTTATGCAAATTGGAGATAGTTGAGGAGAAGGGTTCTAAAAGTTTGATGACATTTTCAATCCAGTTGGTAACACTTCAGTTATTCCTTCGTCTTTTTCCCGAGTCTCTTTGCTTTCCAGTTGTGGTTCAGCAGCATTTCAGTGAAAGGCAATACACAGTACTTTCTTGAACAATTCCTGGAGCATTAACTATGAAATGAAGGATGCATTTACAGCATGTCTTTTAGAGTCCATAAAGTGTAAAATGAACTTGTCTCTTTGCAAATTCCTTGGTGTCTTGTAGCTGCAGTTAATTATCTGGATTGCTCTTGACCCTACTCTAAACTTGGCCAAATGATACCTCTGCTTGGAGTATAATAAATTCCCAACTCCATGTAAACGTCTTTGCTTCTAAATTTTCAGCAGGTTTATTATTTTATGACAGGTTGTTTACTTTTATTCTCTTGCTGCTATTTTTCGTGACAAATCCTGCATTCCTGCTTCTCCTCTTCTGGTCCTTTGCGTTTGGCACTGAAATCAAAGAGTGTGAACTTAATGTACGCCTGTGATGAGCCTGTCATCTTCACTTCCACAGTTTTTCATCTCAACCTGTGACCTTCAAAGCACGTTTCCCTTTTTAAGCAGATAGTCTAGTTAGCGAGATCAAGGGGGATATTTCCGACACTTAAGAAATGAATCTGGCGCTAGCGATGGCACCGCTCCATTAAAAATACTCCCAAAGTTTCATTGGAATATATGAAGGAGATCATTAAGCACTTGAAATGATTTAACTCACGAGAGATAAGTGACCTCAGACTTCGACATTTCCCTTTCAATATAGTTCCAGCAATTTGGCAATTACCGCAGTCATTAGAGTTTCATTTACCATGGCTGCTTATCTTGACCTTGAAACGTACTTTCTTAGTCGAGGTGACAAATTGACTGAGGTAGTCTTCTTTCTGCCATTCTTACTTTTGTACTCGCCAGGTTGTTTTTTTTCTTTTTTTTGTCTGGTTTCTTTTGTGTCTGTTCTCTTCCCATGAGCAAGACTTTTGTAACTTTGCAAGCAAGTCTTATACTCATAGTGTTTTAACTCCCATCTGGCCCTTCCAGCTATCCGGAGTTGCATTTCAAAGCAAGAGGAACTTGTTAGCCGTCATCCCATTTGCTTCAAAAGCCACATAAACACGGACCCTACCCTGGCGATCAGACCAAGCACTGGTGTTTTAAAGCTTTCTTTCTTTAAAAAAAAAAAGTATTTTCTGAGACTTTGATTGCATGCTAATACCCCATACACTCAATGTGCCAGTGGAGGTTGTTAAGGAATATTCTTTTTTTTTTTTTAATATAATGCTCTTACAGTTCCCATCTGGCACAGCATATGATGTGAATTCCCATGGGATTTGTCTGTCAAAATTCATCTCTTTCCTCTCTGTCAGAGGTTTATCATTCATCTTAATGATAAAATAAACTGTCGGTACTATGAGTTTTTCAGAAATATTTTATAGAGGTAGATGATGTAACGTCATTCAGAATATTTAGAATGTTTTCATAGATGTTCCATTTTTCAATCCTTTAGTCAGTCCTGCAAGTATTTTTCACCATTTTTTCTGGAGCTGACGTTGCCAGTCTAATGGTAGGCTTTCAGAATTGCACTGGACAGCTCTTAATGGTAATACTTTGACATTTTTAAGTAAAATGTTAAACATTAACATTTTTGGCCTCTCCATCTGGGAAGATTGGCAGTGTTGTTTTATGTTACTTCAAACTGCACACTTCTAAAGTGTAATACAATTTGGATGCGTGGATGTAATAAATGGATTAATAATAAATGGATTTGCTCTGTGAAAGAAATAACTTCTAGTGTGAGTCCTACCTTTTATTTTCCCTTTATATTTGTAGTAAACTCTATTGTGTAAATGCAAAATAAACAAAGTGCAGCCAAGTCCTCAGAAGGGCTTTTTCATTTTTGACACAAAGTGGGATTTATACTTTTTGCTTAAGGTATCTCACAACTGCAAACCCTCCTGAAAGCCTATGCTATAACCTGACATAGACCCTCCCCTACAAATCTAATTACATGGCGTGTCAACAGACTGTAGCAACTGCCATTTGGCCAGTTCACTCCTGTGCATTTTCAGCTACTAATTCTTCTGCCACCATTTTTTTCAAATACACTAAAAGACAATGGATCAGTTCAAACGGAGAAACTGCAGAGCACCGCAGGCACAACGAGCAGAACTCTAAATGCTGGCAAGCATCTAGGCTACATCATAGACTCTAAATCAGGGTTGGGTGATTAGTTTTCTCGAGGGGCCACATTAGAAATTGGGACTGTTGTGGAGGGCCGCACCAATGAGTTTATAGAGAGCAGAATTGGATTTGGCTTAGTGTGGCCTGCCACACCAGTCCCAGTTCATCATGTGGCCCCTTGGGAACATTAATAAATAAACCAAATGGACTCGAGGCAGAAATGTAAATTTAGCTCAATTTTGTGCATGCTTTGATTTGAATTGAACTTTGACATGTGGGTACCAGAGTCATTAACACTGACTTCGCGGTGAAGTCATAGTTTTGACTGATTTTAGCAAACGGTTTGGTCCGACTGGGGTCGGTCAGGCTCAAGTTCATTTGTTAATAAGCTAATTTCATTCAGAGTTAGAATTAATAAGCCTTCTAATGTGAATTGATGTGGCATGTGTTAAGGGTGGAACTATTGTTTTAACTTTCCGCGACACCATTTCTTAAACTTTGATAAAAGGTGCATGAACGCTCAAATCTCTGAAGTGGTCCCATCTTGATGAGCGGCATCTTGCCATTGGCACAAAGCTTGTCTTTCAGGGGTGCTGACTGTACAGGGTATGCTACTCTCAACATCATTTGCTTGTGGAGGGAAATCAGAGGGATTGTTTCTTCCGTTTGCATTTCTGGGCTTCAGTTCAATAAGGAGTTTGGAACTCTCTCCTTCATCACCGTCTCTTCATTTAATATGCATACAGGTACACGCCTATACAGACGCACACCCTTCCTGCAGTTGCTGCAGCCAGAGCTGGCATAATGTCGTTATGACACTTCCAGCGAAGGTTGGGTCCCGTTTGACGCGGCCGGCTAGACAAAAGCTGAATTTGGCTGCGAATAAACTGTACTCCCGTCTCTCAGGCTCACCCGTAATAGGGTGCTGGATCTGTTTCCGCCTCTGGCTGGGATTTGGAGATTTGCTACCCAGACAAGAGAGTGAGCAGAAGCCTTTGCTCTCATCCACCACTCCAAATCTATCGGGTATGGGCGAGAGAGAGTGGAGTTTTTATCCAAGATGAGCTCATTGTTGCCTTTTATGTATTTTCTTTGCCCTGAGCCCAGTTTTCTACTAAGATGCTATCACTGTGCATTTCGCACAGATACATTATCTGAGAGTGCTTGTGCTGCTTGATTTTTATCTTTGCTGAAGTTTCAAAGTCGGATTAGGGCAACCGTGTGTTTTCAGTGTGGAATAAGCGATAAGATTCCTGCTCACTGGGAGTTTGCACACACCATGGTTCATATCATAACAGTGCTGACCACTTGGCAAAGCTGTGATGTTCCTCCTATAAAAGCTGTCATTTTGGCTATCATTTTTATACGCTTTGTGGGTTTTCTTTAGCGATAACCTTAGGCAGTGGGGCAGCTGCACGAGCTTGACACAAACAGGCAGTAATGACTTGATGGGAACACATTTAAAGGGCGATCATCTTTTCACGTAACAAAAAACTGAAAAGGTATTTGGTTTAATTTGTCACTAGAGCAGGAGGATTTGGAGCTGTTCTCCCATAGTCTCAGTTCTCGTAATGCCTTGAGACGAAAATAGGTCAGACAGCTGTTTTATTGGGCACCACATGTCGAGAGGTGTATAAAATGTTGTTAACTCAGACAACAGTGACTCAGTCTAAGCATTACGAAGTCTTGGTGCATGGCTTCAGACACTGAAGTTGCATTCAGAAAGCCTTGGCCTGAATTAAGAGTAGCATTGCATACAGCTACAGTATTCTCTATTTAGCCACAAGCAATTTTTCATCCTTGGCACAGAAGGCCTGAAGTGTGGAAGCTTTGCTATGTCTCGGGTGACATTTAATTGGAGGAATAACAAAAGGCTCATTGTCTTTCCACTGCTGGAAATTACTACAGCAATTTTGCCCCTACCCCCTCAAAATCAGTGTCCTCTTCCTTTAGTGCAATTATGCATGCAGAGTCACATTTATGATGGAGTAGTCTTTTCTGTGTTGTACAAAGTTGAAAAGCCCCCTGTGGTGATATCAGTATTCGGCATGGTAGCTCATTAAATTACGTGGATCGTTAAGGATTTTAAACATCAGACAAGCGCTCTTTGGGTTGCTTGTAGTGGAGTCGTGTTGCCTGTGTTGTCTAGGTTCACCTTTGGCTTCCATGAAGGAGACCTGATCTGATAAGAAATCTTTAAGGCAACCTTTTATTTTTATTTTCCTTTTTTTAAGAAAAAAGGGGAAAAGCCCCTGAAAAGATTCCCTGTCTGTGAAAGTCATCTTTTTTTTTCTTTTTTCTTTTTTTTTTTTTAAATTTTATTATCTTCTATCAAGGTCAAATTTCTTTCAAAGGCAGCCATACAAGCTCATAAGAGATTATATGTTATATTTGTTTGTTAACTTAAAGTGAATGATGCAAATTCATGTACATAGTACAGTTTTCAATTTATAATAGTTTGAGTTCCCAGTCAGCATTTTCAGCTGAAAAGCCCCTTTAAGTCACACTTACAACTCAGAAAGATGGACCAGCCCACCGACCCCCAACTTCAAAATCCAAGATGTTGGCATTGCATGTAAACATTAGGAAAACTGGAAAATGTGTAATTTGTGCTTTCACACAACATCCTCAGTTTTCTGACTTTAGCTATCACCAAGCGTGATAGCTGTGGTTGTAAAAAGACTTCTAGTCCTGAACTCTATAGGAAGATGGCCTGTGGACTGTGAGGCTCACTCATTCTGGGTCACACTAAATGAAACTTAAGACGATTGGAAATGCTCATGTAAAGGCTTCCAGACAGCATTTCACAAACCGGGTGATGTGACGTAACTGTGTTCATCTTTTATACAATCTGTGCTCCTTCACCACACTGCTTATGCTGCTAGATTCAATAGTAGATATAAACATGTTCATTTTAGATCTGTTTGCAAAGGTGGTTTCCACATCCACCGTGTGTAGTAACACAATTCTGTTTCCTCCAGATCTGTCAAAACCCTGGGCACATCAAAAAGCAACCATTTGGAGGAGTGTAGCTGGTGACTGCTGGAGCTCAGACATAAAGTTTATCCAGTCTTGCTTTATAGATAAAAATATACCAGTGCTGTCTTCTGCAAGGGGTCTGTGATGGCCAGCCCACGAAATCATAAACAATGCAGTCTCTAGTCAGACTTCACATCTGTAATAAAGCCCAGAGCTGCATGGTACACTGAATCAAGACTCTGAAACTGAGGATGTGGCATGCACACACAGTTTATCATTATCATCGATAGAAAAGTAGCTTCCTTCCACCTAATTCGTATCCGTTTTTTAAAGTTTCCTTGTAGTTCTGTGTACTCTTTCAAGCTTTTTTTATGTTTAAAGGTAACTCTAACAGTAGGATAATGAAATACTATAGCTAACCCAATGTTTGTGATACAAAACTCCCCGATGCTTAGGCCCGGCAGGTGGTCAGTTTAGGCTCAATGCGCCGCCGGGCTGCAGTACACTAATGAAACCCCACATCGGATTGCACAAACTTCAGTATGTCTGTGCTGTCCTTTGCACCGAAGAGGCTGTAAGTTTTGGGAATTTAAACACCTCAGACTCCCTTGTGGAAAACTGAAACACTGGTTTGTCACCACTATAGGAGAAGAGGAACAGAGGAGGAGGAGGAGAGGGAAGTACGCCACTCTGTCCTCTCCCATTATCTCACAGCCATAGAATATGAAACAGCAGAGGCAGCCATGTGTTAGGAAATAATGATGAAGGGACCGCAGTGGTACAGAAGACAGTGTATAATTACTCAGCCCTCGCAGTAAATTTTGACCCCTCAGGATTTCCGAACCACAGCGGCAAGCCCATTCATGCAGATATGGCAGCTTTGGGGCAGCAATAACTTGTGTTGTGATGTAGGCAAACTGTCCTAATGATTGTCGAGTTTGTAGAGAGGTTGTAGAAAGCGTCTCGTATCTGCTAATCTTGACTGGGGTGTTACTGAGTGCCTCGCACTGATATTTAAGCCAATGAGCCATAAATGTCTCACTGGCTTTCTCTACTATCGCTTAGTGACTCTGCAGCTCATAGTGAAGCCATTATGCTCAAAGGGAGAGCAGTAATGTTTTATCCAGGGGAATCAATTGTATGTAGACAGTGTAATTGTCCACAGCTGTGTTTTTTAACTTCTAGTTTTATGGTTTCATTTCTGGCCATTGCACAGTTTTATAGAGCTTTTTTCCCCCCTCTCCCCGTTTCAACCTTTCCAGCAGCAGGTGGATGTTTGAATGAAGGAAAGATGATTTTCAAGCTGTAGTTGGCTGTGGGCAGCTGCCCTCAGTTTACCCTCACTGCAGGATTTTCAGCCTAGAGCTTCACACTGGTGGATTTAGTATGTTTGTGTAGCTCCAACATGTTCAGGTCTCTCTAAGCATTAGAGCCTGGAACACAGCACAGTGTGAATTTTTGTGGGTCTCCATAATTTTAAAAAAAGGAGAAATCTGATAATGCTATACTGGCTTGGATACTTGTATACACTTTTGGTTTGTCAAAAAAATGTCCTCAGAATTTGCACAATTGATGTCTTTCCCTCAATAACAAATTCGCACAGCACCCTGCTGAGGGGCGAGCGCGCAGCTCCTCCCCTCACTAACAGCTGAAGCTGTTGACGTTCACAAGACTAAACAACACTTTAGGAAGAATTTTAAAAGGTCAGTAAAGCTCCCATTTCAACAGCATTGAAGTATTGAGCAGTTATTAGAAATGTTAACCTGGCCAGTGAAGGAATGCATCTGGCATAACAATTTTGCCAATTCCGACATCTGCTGTGGTAACCCCTGTGGAAATAAAAGAGCATCCAAAAGTACTTTTATCCAGTGTCTGAATTTATTATTATGGTAGCGCCCAATAGCTACACATAAAATAAAAGTACAAGCAGAAGGTAGGCTTACCAGTCTGTAGCAATGTAATATACCATTTACAGAATAACAATTATTTGTCTAAAAACTATTATCTTTCTGTTACAATCCCAGAGAATGATGGGTCCAGTGTTCAGTAACCCTCTAGCAATTTACTCTGAAAACACCAGTGGATTTAGCAGCACTGTCTGCTCAGCTGTGATGCATACTCTGCTACATGTGCTGCAGTATTCTAAACTGTGATGAATTTGATAATGGCAACATATGCATCAATACAAATATACCACCTATATGACTGAAACCGACTCTATTGTTCACGCTAGTTTGTATTTTGAGGGCGACAGCATCATCAGCGGTATTACATATATGATCATTGCCCTTCTCATCACACCTTGTCAGTAGCTGAACTTTAGGTTTTTGTTTCCCCCCCGAAAAATATCATGAAAACAGTTCAGAAATGACTTTTTTCCCACAGAATGCCTTCAATAGAGATCTCAGCCTGTGATGATTAGGCCCATAATTATTGCTGCTGTTTGTCCTCGGTGTTTGTGTTTGTGATATCTGTTTGATTAGCCACCCGTTATGACAGCAAAGCTCTTTCTGTGCCAGTAATTACTCCCTATCTCTGGAATTCACTACTGCCTGCTGTCTCTGCTTGGCTCTCCCAGTGCTTTCCCTATTTTTGGTCGATGGCAACAGTGGGTTTTGATAAAAGAGAAGCCTCTGCCCCAGTGGACTCCTTGGCTAAATGTGGAATTGGCGTGCCTTTCATCCATTTCCTTTGATTCACACGCCGCAACTTGAAATTCTGTGACTTTGTGCTTTTGGGAACATCACATTTGTTATCTCCCTCCTTACCTTTTAAATGGACTGAAAGTACAAATCTTTAGCTCCCTTCGAATCACTGTTGTTTCAGAGGCACTTAAAATAATTCTAAATCCTGCATTTTGTATTGCTGGGCTTAAAGGCTCAGCAGGTTTTAAGATGGAGTTAAGAAAGGAGAATTTATGCCCTCCAAGGACTGTCTTCAGGAATGTGGTTTAAGAAATCTGAGGGGAATTTCATGTCTTTAAATAAAGCACTGAAACATCATTACATCATCAGAAATCATTATCATCATTCAAAAAACAGTGATGATTTCTATAATACATTGACGTTACCATGTGGTAGTCAACCAGTTTGTCCACACAGCAGTTAGCAAGACACATTTGTGCTTGCTTTTAATCTGCAGTGCTAAGAACTACGCTTTTAATTTCCCATCTGGCATCCATGCAGTACGCAGTGAATGTCACCGAAACAGCTGTTGCAATTGAAGTCTACTCATCAGTTGTCAATCCAGCATATTCATCAGCTGGCATATTTGAGAGCCTTTGCTTTGGAGCAGTCATATGAGATTACGGAGGATGCTACATGTCTCAAAACTGTTATTCTGGCTAAAGATGATGGATGTACCCCGCAAATTATTAGTTCCTTTGGAAATGTAATGGGATGTTGCGGATGAAAGACCTCGGTTAAGCAGCTGTGAGTTGGTAAACGCCTGATGTGTTACAGGTTGTTGTAGGTGGGTGTGTATTTTGAAAGCTGGTTATATGGCTGGTTGGTGTGGTTTAAAAAAAAAAAAAAAAAAAAGTGTCTTTAGTATTATGAAGATTAGAGTGTTAAGCATTTTGTTTCTGCCTGTATCAATTTAAGAACAAGTATTATAAAAAAGTGCATCTTGAAATGCTGTCTGTTTCCAGTGAATGCATTGAACAATATCAGTGTTTTTTTTTTGTTTTGTTTTTAAATGCAAAACATCACTAGTTGCCAATAAAAGAAAACTAGAAATGTGGAAAATTAGAACTATGGAACCTACTTGAGACTACTCTAGCAGCAGTACCCCCATGTCTTTGTTATAAAAATGCTAAACATACAAATTGCAGTCATTTCAAAGAACATTCAGCTTGGTGTTTCACACTTGGAATAGTTTAATTCTAACAGTCTTCATCACCAGGTGAACAGGAACCCTTTCTTTGGCAATATGAAATGCTGATGCGTCTGTGATAGCTTTCTATTGGTGCTCAGTCTTTCCATACTAGTGATGGGAAATAAAGCAGAACTTCTCTATGCTGGACTTTGCAACACCAGGCGATTTACTTTATCACTGATGTAACATAATCGCATTAGGAACCGATAGCCCGTGTTATTCAGGTTTGGTGAACTAATGGAGCTAGTCAGTTTGCTTTGATCTCTGAAAGAAAAAATATCAAGTCAATAAAAGAAGCTACTTTAAGATTGATCACAGTAAATACTTTTGTTTTATTAAGGTTCTAGTTTACTGTGGCCCCCTCCTTTTTGTTATACCCACATCTTCATCTTACCTAGGACTATTTTCTGCACAGTAATTGCTGTGGTGTTTAAACCTATACTTGTGGGCGTTCAGATTTCTCATTTTTCTTCTGAAAGTTCTAATCAATACTGGCCCCAGTTGGTTAATTGTATGCTGCACCTCAGTCTAGTGTTATTGAACACAGAAAGCAGAGCTACCTAATGGCTTTGTCATTGACGGATTCTCTGCACGTCAGCCTACAGTTTTGCAAGTGCTGATAATCTCGACCTAGCCTATTGAGACTGACTCACTGTCACTGTTTGCTTTGGTTTCCAAAGTGCTGTTTGATATAAAGCTTTCTTCCTATATCCTCAGAAAATTCCCCCCTCCATTCTCTTCTTTCTACTGAATAGCCAAAGAATAAATTTCTTTGCTTCAAATGAAACTTGAAAGTCTTGGTGATATAGAGAAGGGAAAAATATAGACTCATAAGTTTTATTTCTGTCTGTTCTTTGTAAAAATCCTGCTTCAAAATAAAAACCTTACCTCACACCAAGTTTCATCAGTCCTGCTGTTGTAAATTGTTTTTTCACAAGGTTTATCATAAATATTTGTTGTAAATGGTTAAGTCACAGAGGCTTTGTGTTTGTTCAACCAAATGTTCAGACCATCAGTTAAACAAGCGGTGCTATGTTATCAATTAAACTGAGGGTTAAGCTTGTCTTGACCTTGGCGTGTCTTCCTAATGTCTATGTTGGCCTCATTGGACTCAGTTGACCAAGCACATTCTTCTTCTTCATCCTATCACAAAGATCATGCTGTGAGATTGCATTGTGTCGATTGCTAACTTCATTCAAGGTGTTTAACTTAAAATGCAGGAATCTATGGAGTGTGAAATGAATCTGTGTACCAAACCTTCGTCTTAAATTTCTCAGGAGACCTCGGCAACCCTGCACTCTCCACAGGTAGTATCAGCAGCAGGCCTTCACCTCATGCATGAATTCTGAATACTTAACATTTTGTCTGTCTACCCAACTTCTGTACATATTCTTTTAAAGTTCTGGCCATTATGCTTTATATTCATGAGCTGGAGAGACTGTGTACCATGATACAGGGGCAGCTCTTGGGGAGTAGAGCAGCTTGTCGATGTTCCCAAATGTCCAAGTGGTGTTGATCAAGATGCTGATTCCCAGATTACCTCGATGCATCTATCAGTTTGTGAGATGGTTTGTTGTATAATTAGGATTATACAACTTCATGCTGAGATTTAGTTACATTTTAGCTCCTTTAGCTGAAGGGCAATGAGCTCAGAAGAATCAGTACTTCTAGAGTATTTGTCAGAATTTAGAGAAACGTTTTTTGTGGGTTTCAGTGCTCAGGCACAACTTTCACTTTGAAGATGAATGTTCTTATTTTTGGTTTTCATCACGCTTTAAATACTTTAACTAATATTTAGCAACTAGTTTGTGAGTCTTTGCAGACAAGTTGGAGTCTTCATCTGATAGCAACCAAAGCAATCACAAGATTTTCAGTGAAGCACTGTGTGCTGGCGGCAACCATTCATTCAACCACCAGTCAGCAAGACACAATTTTCCATGAGGTCACTGACTAGTCTCTAGTCTGTCATAACTGGGAACTAGCAAGTGATTTCACAGCGACTGCCAGTAACCAGTTGCAACCAGTCAGGGAATACCCATTTGCCCCCAGTGATAGGTGTTTGCCAGGCAGTCATTAAATGGTCTGTAGGCCTGTGTAACAAGAGTCTAATGGGTCTTCACCAAAATCATGGCGAAGGTCATATCGGCCGTTTTCCAGGCGCTTTTCTGTTTTCACAAGAATCATCATTTCAGTTAAGCAAGATTAATTTGTCCCAGATAGAAATGTTTCCAAGCCTTGTTGACTTCTCGGTTAATTAGTCAGTTAATTGCTATTAGTTTGTGCAGTATAGTTTAAATAGCAAGTTTAAAACATTCTTTTCAGACTCCACGCTTCACGATAAGCTGTCAATAATGATGAGCCGGACAAGCGACTATGTCATTGACATTCTGGTTATTAAATGATCTACTGAATAAACTGTAATTGTAATGTAATATTAAGTATATTGCAGAAATTATTATACAGAATATGCATAAATTTGAAAGGTGTCCAGAGCCATTTTTTTTTTCTTTTTTTTCCATGAAATCATATTTAGTTTTAATAATCCGGCACATTAGAGATGATTTTACTTTCGACAGGTTTTCATTTGAACAGTTTGGTTAATTCTTATTAAAAACCTCTTAAGTAGTTTGTTTGCTCCAGACACCATTAATTTAAAAAAAAAAAAAAAAAAAAAAAAATCAATTAAGGCTTTATTTGACCAGTAACCACAAGAGACCTAAATTGGATTTCATAAGTTTGAAATTTAACATGCCCATCCTTTGTTTTTCATCGAGTATTCTTTATTTTTTTAATAATAAAAAAAAAAGTCTAAGCAATCATCTCAGAACGTGTACACGTAAATGGTGTGTTGGATTCTCGCTTCAGACTTGCTTTGCCTGCAGTCACCTGTGTATCCCTGACTGCTTTGATAATTTACTTTCAGCGACTCTCATTGTCGTCTTTTAGCTCAGGTAAGCATCTCGTCGTACCTTGCCAAGAATATGACACAATTTAAGATTGATTGTCCTATTAGGCCCATAAGGTATTAAAAGCCTGTGTCTTTGTGATGGGTAGGCATTGCCAGCCTGCACACGGTTGTGAGTAGCAGTCTAAATGTGTGTGAAAAGATAATTGGGATGTCAATAGCTGGGACTCTTGAAGTCTGTTGTCAGGACAATGTAGACCTCAGTGGCTAACTCCATCAAATAACTCTGCATTTTACACAAAAAAGAGCGCATCCAAACAGTGAAGCTCGAGCCACAAGCTTTCTTACATATTTGTTGTTACAGAAAGAGACACCACATTGATGTATTCACACAACAGCACCTAGTCAAAGAAAAGTCTTTGAGACTGCTCTGTTTCAGAGCTGAATAACTCTGCTCCCCACAGCCTTTTTTATAACCGAACAAACTGAGAATTTTTATTATGACTGTCAAAATGTGGGGGTATTGGAGCAAATAAATAGTGCTGTGTGTCAGATGGATCCCAGTTAGAGCTGGAGCATAGTAATGTCTATTTAAGGTTGTCACTAATGATCTAAGATGGAAAATTCAGCTTTAGCTTTGATTCATTAGTTTGAGCGGGCACTAATTTGGCTCTTTGCATACTGTCATGATGTTACATCTCTCAAGATACAGAGAAAGCAAAACTATGAGGTTGGCTCATCCAGCCATCTTCCTTTTTTAATTTAATTAAATTATTTTTAATCCGCTTATCCAGTTTAGGGTTCTTTTAGGGTGGCAGGGCTAACACAAAGACAGTCAACCATTTGTACTTGGATTCACACCTAGAGCCAACTTAGTTCACTTACATGTCTTTGGACTCTGGACATTACGGTTTTCACCCAGAGGTCGTTTCTCTTGAGGGTTTTAACACGGTCGTACCCATTTTTGGGTACTGTCTCTAAGTTTCTCATCATGTGTATGGACTCGAATTTCACAGTCTTGAACTGCAATGTGCAACAGTAGTCTTGTTCTGCTCTGTAGCCTCTGTGAGCTGCAGAGCTGGTTCTGCTTTTTGTGTCCCTGCTTCCCTATCTCTCTCCAGAGCAGAACAAGGACCACTCTCACCAATTGCAGACCAAGATGGTGGAGTCAAACTCTGTCCAGCCATGGGACAAGACACTCCAAGATCACTGTGACCTCATCATATAAAAGTGTCATATCCCTGATATAGTCACACAATGTGTTCACCTTCCTTAGCATGCACAACAACATGACAAGTCCTGATGCGTCTGACGGCGAAATTTGTGTGTCAGCCATGGATTACAATTTAGTACCTAAAAAGTGTGCTACATTGACAACCTCCAACAGACCACAGTATTTTTGCAAAATATGTGAGGAAACTTTTTCCAAATTTAACAGGAAGTCTTGTCTGACTACTCGAGACAAAAACACACTAAAACCAAGCGACAAAGAGGACTTGCAGCAGCTGGTGATGTGACCCAAATGTAATCAAATGACTCCACCGAGCATCACTGGAGCACTTCACTCTATATGTCAGGAAGATGGAAATTACTCTTGCAGGTACTAGTGGAAAAGCAGGGCTGGAAGGAGCTGATTTAAAGCCCGACTGAAGATGCAACATCCCAGGTTTATTATTTTTTTTTCTTTCAGTTTTATTATGGGATAATATTGTGCAGCTCCTGAAGAGTTACAAGGTTACGTTACTTTAGTTATTGTTGAACAAAAATGTCAAGCCTTTATTTTATGCTATTTATTTATAGTATAAAATTATATTTACTTACTGCTTAGAAACGCTGCTGCCTGCGAGCTGCAAGCAGTGATAACACATTCAGGATTTTATGTTTTTCTGTATCCTTGTAGATTTTGTTAGCGCAAATTTTTCTTGAAGCACTTGTATAAATTTGAGTCTGCATAACCTACGCCTAGTTAGCAGCAACTGAACTTTCAAAATAACATTCAGAGAGATTGCTTATATATCTCATCGTCATTATCCCAGATAGAAGGGTAAAATATATCTGGGCTTCCCAATCAAGAGAGGTCTCTGTGGAAAACACTGTATTCAAATATATGATGATAAATAGAGAATATTGGGTTCATTTACTGATGCAGGTCTGTACCATGATAGTTTTATTTATCAGCACAAGTAAAACAGTCACTCACTGCTTTCTTGATTCAAGCATACATTTTACGTGCATGCGTAAATATATTTTTAAGTAAGTGGAGCAAATGCAGCAAATTGATATGAAATTATCAATATTTTCTAGCAGAAAGCTAACAGTCTTTGGACTTGGGCTTATTTTAAAGCAATCTGTTGTGATTACAAAATGTATGCATTAGCATATATTTCGGCAATATGTGTCATGTTTCATTTATTCAATATGTGGCCCTTTGCTTGCTGTATCTTAGTCAGTCTGGCCTGCTGAGAAAATGTGTCGCTCATTCCCGGTAAGGATAGTTACATATGCCCCCTTCTGTGATTCTACTAATTACATTTTTGACCATGCTGAATGTGCCAAATGCTGAATATTCTTAATTTAAATGATGTCTGGAATATATGATAGACTTGTTACATCATATGGAAAATTCATAGTGAAGACGACTAAATTATAAACGATGTAAACTGAAACTTTCATAGTCATGTTTTAGCTGCGCTGGATGAGCGTTTAATATGTAAAAATCTTTTGGGTGGAGTTCAATTTTAATGTAATGCCTCATTTCCAGTAGCATTAGGATTAAATGGCTCTTACTGGACCTCTTCATCTCAGACGATGAGCTGTGCACTCTGGGTTAAATTGGGGGGGGGGGTCTCCTCTGCAGTGTCAGCAAGTGTTAACTTATTGAAATTAAGATAATTATATATTTTGCCTGTTTGGAGATTTGGAAATGGTTGACCTAGCAGAATAATTAGCTGCACATTTGTTGTTTATCTCATAATATTTTTAATGTTTCCTTTTTTCTTTTTTTCTGCTGTGGTTCGTGCAAACATGATCAACTGAGTCGGTGCTTCAGTCAACCCACTGCATTCACTGCTTGTCTAAACAGAATTTCCCATTGACAAAGTTATTTTTCAAGGAACATATGCACATATTGCTATCATGCATTCAGAAAATAATCTTCATTGCGTTATTTGTATTGATCTAACCCTTAATTAACTTCACCTGAACCTGTGTATCTTTGTTAAAACCTAACCTTCACACTTTGAATATGGCAAGGTCCCATAATATGCATAAAAGTCCTCACCGTGATTGGTCTCTGATATTGCTGTTGCAGGTATTCGAATGTGAAAATGCTTGAACTGTTCTATTCAATTGGTTTTATTTATATAGTTCCTCACACAACAGTTGCCTCGAGGTGCTTTATGCTGTAAGGTAAAGACCCAACAATAATATAGAGAAAATGGAGAAAACTCCAACAATCAAATGACCTCCTATGAGCAAGCACTTTGGCGACAGTAGGAAGGAAAAAACCTCCCTTTTAACAGAAGGAAACCTCTGGCTTCTGGTTTAATTGGAATTTTGGTAGTTTGATATCTGGCTTTTCTAGCTGACATGTCTGCCTGTGTCGTGTTGTCGTATCAACCACCCCACTCACTACACCACTTTGCAGTGTGTCTTTTGTTCCATCAACTGGTTGCAGCAGACCCCCGCCTCCAAAAATGATCAACAAGTGCTTGCTCAAAGGGAGTCATGTGATTGTTGGGGTTTTCTGCGTATTATTGTACGGCCTTTAACATACAATATAATTCACCTTGAGGAAAATGTTGTGATTTGGTGCTATATATATTTAAAAAAAATTAATTGAAGTTGCTTTTCATTAGAAAAAGTGTGGGCTTGTTTGTGAATGATAGAATACACAGTGTAACGCATCACGGTGTAACAATATAACTTCAAAATGTAATCAATTCATATTTGATATTCGCACACCAATATTGAACGTGAATGTTGGATTGAAAAGTGCTTGAGCACAGAAAAAACACTTGTGGTGGATGTGTGGTGTAGTTAAATGCTGCTGAAGGCTCATTAGAGTATTGAAGTAAATACCAGTCGATTTAAGTTGAGCCACTGCACGCTTAAGCATTGTGTAATTTTGTGTACTTATACCACTGGCTGTTAAAGGTGGCTCATGTATATTGTTAGCCCACTCTTACTGTTAACAGATATAGAGTATAAGGAGTTAGTACACTTGACATTAGCAGTTTCCTTCTACTTGCACTCACTCTTTACAGTAGGCTAAATCATTCATCACACTCTCTTCTTACAGCAGTATTGGATGTTTGTAGACTTATGCAGCTTTGCTGTTCCAATATTGGCACAGAGTTCACTTGTGTTTTGGGTGGATAGTTCTATCCACTGCTGGGTCTAACAGTTTGAACAATGAAGAGAGATCGCTAGTAGCCAGGATGCTTCATCTTGTCAGGTGATGGCAGGACCAGTAGACACCATTAAAGCTTTGGCAGCGATCCAGTCAGCCAGTTAGTGTGACCTTTCCCACCAGTACTGAGTCATTAGTTTTGGGGACAGTTGGACAAAGTGTGCAGTGTGACTGAAAACTCACTGTTATCCAATTCTGTGGTAATCCAACCAGAAAATCCTATTTTGGGGATATTGGAAGGAAAGTTTTTGTGGGCTGTTGATAGCCGTAATCCTGTTCTTCAAATGGCCCGTCTAAGGAGGGCCATTTGAGGCTAATGCACTGTTGCCTAAGAAAACGTGCCATTAGTCAAAGTATAGTTAAATGGCAAAAATATGATCATTTTGATAAGTCAGGTTTTTGACCCTAATCAGCTAGTCACAAAGGTACATATTACATAAGTATAGAAATTGTTAGCCCAGGGAGAGTTGTCAAATGGACATTAGCTGATCCAGTGAACAGCTGTTCACTCCTTGGTTTTAGTTGTTCCTGATTTAAATCTTAAAATCCTAGACATTTGGATGATGAGAAATTTTATTCTCATTACACAGTACTCTGCAGAGGTCTTGAGCCACCCATCATTTCTTTATATTTGCTAGAAAAATGGGAAATGGGTGCAGCAATTTATCGGAACACGTGCAAACTGGCTTGCAAGTGAATATTTGGGGTGTTGGCGCCTCAAGATGATCTCACACTGCTTTAATAATGTTGGGTTCGGTCTGGGGAGGCCAATCCACGACAGTGTTTTTTGTTGTTGTTGTTTTTTTTCTATCCAAATATGCTTTTACTACATTAGTTGTGTGTTTGGGGCTATTGTCATGCTGAAAAATGAGGCAATTGCTAGTGAAATATTTTCCATATAATATCTGGATTTTGTTGGTATTTTTTTGGTCTTCATAATTCTATAAATTTTGGCAAGATTCCCAACACCACTGGCTAAAATGGCTAAAATGCACAGACAGAGCCTCCACTGTGCTTTACTGATGGCTGTTGTCCTCCCCTGAGGGGAACTAAAGCTTTTTTGCTAATGGCTCTTTGAGAATTACCTTGTTGGTGGAAAAATACTATTTTTATGTCTGTCAACCTGAAAATTCAGTTTAAGAAACGGGCCTATTTTTTTTCTTTTCTTTTGCTGCTAGTTACAAAGAGCCAAAAGATAGGATTTAAAATTGGTTCTTTGCTAAGCTGTCTGTTATGTGTAGAGCAGTTCATCCATTGAGTTAGGTGCCTTTTTATGCTTGAATGGTAGTGGTGTAACAATCTTCTGCCTCTCTGGGATGTTCTTTTTATAATAATCATTATAATCATGTTGCTAATTAACCTTATTAGCTGTGAGATTTCCACTAGCTGTCTTTAGTTCTACTTTTTTAAATCATATTGGTGGCATGTACTAAAGGTTTTCTATGTAATATATATATGTATATTTTAAATGCAAAGCAATGTTTATAATATTGTAGCTCTGTACCCTATGCTGTAGCCTGATGCAGAACTCAAAGATGTGTAGGGTAGCAATATGCAGTGCAAACCCAGTAAGTTGATTAGCACAAGGATAATATCACTGTGAAACAAAATGCAGTGGGTTGTAATTGTATCAGGTTCATTATGCTGGTGTAGATGCTTTTCTCATTCTTATAGCTCTCTGTCTGTGTATAGATTTACAGTCTGTTCTTGAGTCTTCTCTCTGTTCTGCATTTCAGTAAAAATAACAGTCCAGTTTCACTTGAGATTGCAGAGCAGCACAGAGACATTGGCTCACAATGCAAACAGCAACACCGTACCCTGTGACAGGAACTCAGCACAGAACTCTAATTTCTGCTTTAAGAGACGTGGCCTTACAAAAGAACAATAACAGGGTCACCCTGACGATGGTCAACAATGCTCGACTGCCGGATACCTCACTGTGTGAAGCCTATTTTGTTTGTGCTTGTTTGCCTTCCTGGTCCATAAACAGTTTCATCATTTACACATTGTTCACAGAGGTTGTTAATTAGTCAAGGTGGTGATTAGAACCAACGACCATTCAGACACTCACCAGAATATGGACCAGTGGGGAAAAGCCAATGATGCATCTGATTATGCAGTTGATGCTGAATGAGGCATTACTAGTTTATAAACAGGAAGGGAGCCCACTTAGTCATGCTGCTGCTGATGGCACAGTCTCAACAGGAAACTGGTAATCAGTGAAACGGACCTTGATTAAAATAAATGACGGTGCTTGCAGGAGTCCCCCTGTGATATCAAGTGCATAAATATCCCACTTCTATTTTTATTTTTGCTTTCAGATATTATCTGCGGAGTTTATATATGAGTTGTTCTGCAGATATGAATCCAAGATTTTTTATTTATATATTCTTTAAATGGTGTTATTAGAGGTGTGTTGCTTTCCTTGAAGCGTACTTGCTGGTTTTCAGAGGTGCTGCAGTAGAATCACTAGTCATTCGTGTGCTTTGTGGGCCTGAAAACCATATTGGCAGCTATGCATTAAATTGCTAATGTGCCTGGCAGAGCTACATTATCCGCCCCGTCAAAGTGACAAGGGCAGAGATAGAGCGCTCCCTTCAGCTGTGCATGAGATCTTTGGAAAATGGGTTGGTGGATATGGTGTGGCAGTGCGCAAAGTTGTCTTTTTAAAGGCTTTCTTTGAATTTGCCGTGTTTCCACCTCACTGCTTTGACAGCTGCAGAACAATGAGGCCGAATTGGCTGGCCAGTTTCACAGCACCTACATTCAGAGTCCCTCTGTGGTCAAACTCACACACCTGGCTGCTTCTGTAGTTAGTTTTTTCCCCTTTTTTACTTTGTAACATTGAGCTTCTTTCCACGCCTCAGCATGCACTGAAATATTTGTGTGAAAGAACTGGACATTAAACATATGAAACAATTGCTAGACTTTAATTGACAGGACCTAATCTTTTATAGGGGGTTTTGTAGCAGAAAAAGTGTAAAGCATCAGAGTAGCTCTTTTTTTCCCCCCCCTTTCCTATGTGACTCCTGTGTTCCAGCTGGATGGTTTGTTTGTCCTAGTCTGTTCTCTGCCCAGATTCATACTCTCGGGCCTCAGGTTGTTGAGTAATGTGATTGCCTGAGGAGCCCCAAGGATAAACACTCATGTCAGCTTCTTTATAGCTTTTCAAGATCACTTTAAGAGGCACAATGCCTGTGAGTGTTTGCCTGTTGTTTCATCCGTCGCATAGAGAATATTGCTCTTCTAATTTATGATCATTCTGTTCGTGTTGACTTATCAGTATGGTTAGTAACTTTTGTCATAGAGAATGAAACACAAAAACAAAAATCCTGGGATCTGTTGACTTTTTTCAGTATCACCTGTATCCCACAGCATCCCATCATCATGTTGCAACTTCTCCATCGATGAAAGTGTGCTGCATACAAAGAAGTCTTCTCAAAACTGACTGAGGAAGGGGAATAGAAAAGATGAGAGCAAACCAAGCATCTCGTGACCGTGCAGCAGTTTTAAACTTATTGCATTGATCATGAGCGTCTCACGCTCCACGACTTTGCAGCTTTTTAATGACATTGCTTGTCATCTCTTAATCTGTCTCACCTGCATACATGGAAACGCAGTTTGTGTGATTAACTTTGGAAGCACGCTTATTGATTTAATGAAATCGCTAGCCGGCCTGTTCGATTGTGGCTGAAAACATGCTGACGATAAATTTGGTCAGTAATTAAACTATTGATTGTTTATCAACAAATATGCATTTATTAAACACAAAGGTGTTTATTTTTTTTGAAGCAGAGGATTTTCTTGACCTTTATAAATTCAAATGAAAGGGGTGGACACTATGAGGGACACAGGGTTGCCTGGTAGGGAGTTGGACCCAGACTAGAAAGTGTTTTTGACTGTGAAGACACCTTGCAAAGACAACTGTTAGTCCCTGCCAGCCTGCAGCGTCCACCGTGGAATGTCCACAGAGGCATATTGGGGTGAAGAGAGGCATGGGTGGCAGCAGATGGGGAGCTTGATGGAGAGCTGAAGCCAATAACCACCTGACACCTCAGTCGCTCTGTAGGATGTGGACTGGGTGACAGAGCCTTAGTGGAGACAAAGGCTGCTGCAGGAAACCATTATCCTTCCACAGGTTTACCTACGGAAACCTTGTTACGACTCCTATTTTCGTCTGGATTGATCTTGTTGTCCAGAGGCGCTCTTTCAGTCATCTCTGTTACAGATGAACAAAATGGCGAGTGAGCCTGTGCTTCTAGGGAGGAAAGAGGTGTGCTCCATTCATAACACGAGACAAAATGAGAACTTTCTAGCTAAAATTACAGCCGTCTTTGAAAAGACCAGTGTTTAAGGGTTTGTGCCTGTTCGCACTTGAAGAGTGGGGTAGGCTGAAGGAAGAAAATGTAGTTGATCGGGTTCGCAGCTGTTGTCGAGCCCGAGACACCTGTGCTTTTTTTGTGTGTGTGCATGTTGTGCTTCACTGTTTCTGTTGACACTGCTTTAAGGTCAGATGAATTTGATTATAATTGCCTCTTCCAGCAGCTTGCATGTTTCTCTCGTTTTACAGTTGAAGTATACACTATTTTGTTTGCAAATTTATATCGGATACAAGTTCGGTATTTAAGTCTGTTAAGTGACTTTTAATCCCTGTTTTCTCATTAACGAGTGCCAGTAAATAAAGACGTGATTGCACTTTTGAGTCGGTATTATGGCCTATTATTGTCAATTGTAGCAGATTTAGATGCAGATAAACGTCTCACTGTTTTGCATAGTTAAAATGCCAAACTTGCCCTCTACTTGTACTCTTTTGATTTGTGTTTAAAAAAGAAAAAAGGAAAAGAAAGCATGCAGCAGGAGCCTCTTTATAGCCTCTAAACTTTGGCATGTATATGCTGCTTTAAGATGCACATAAATGCGAATTTACACCATCAGCATGTTGAAACCCCTGAGCCTGCTATTGGTGCAGCAACGGCCACATGTGCATATTTGGCTGAAGATAAACACAGAAAATATGGTTTTAAAGCAAAACCAGTCCCAACCAAGACTTTGTATTGTTTAGTCTCATTTCAGTCTTGTTACTATAGCCTTACTTTGTGTTTGTTGGCTAGTCATATTGTTAGACTTGATGCAATATGAATCAAAGAATTGCTCCAGAGCTTATTAGTCACACAGACGAGGCTGCTGTGTCCTCTGTGATATACATTTGTCTAATAATAGTCCTTTAGTGATCTGCTGAGGCTTGCTATAGGATCTCTATAGATGAATTATGTTACATGAGCCTTTGAACATACTCGGCCTACATTAATGAGCTCGGTGGCAAAGGAAGCTGCCTCTGAAAATTTACTGAACACTTGCTTCGTTCTCTTTGGCAGCTTTCTTCTCAGCACTGTCAGCTCTTTGGTTCTGCTGCTTGACGCCATTCCAACCCCCTCGGCTTAATCACGGCTACAGTGTGAATTGAAGCCTGTTTGGAGCGATATTCCTTATATTTATTCTTAGTTTTCCCTCCTTTGGTCATTATTTCTCTGTTCTAATACCAGCCCTATTTTATGTCTTCGTCACCTCAGCCTGGTGGTTGAAATTGGAATTATCTGTACAATAAGCAGGCTTTTGTTCTGAAAATGCCACCATATGTATGAAAGCCCTTCATCGCAACCTTTTTTCTTTTTTAAATCAGTGACTGACCTGAGAGCTGTTGGCGATAGCACAAAGGCTCACGTTGTGAATGGAAGCTTCATCTTCCCTGTTTCAAAAACGAAAAACTCTCAGCAGCTTATCCATTCTTACCGCCTTCAGAAAATCTGTAAATAATCTATTCGTTTCCTAGAGATGAGTCTTTGTTGTTCTCCCTCTCAAAATTGGCCTACAAATGAAAATAGATGTTTATTCTATGTGTGTGGTTGTTTCTTTGCCTTACACGAAGTAATCCCTATTATTTTTCTGCATCTCTACAGGTTCAACTACAGATCAACACACCATCTCACCACCAATGGCTTCTACGAGTTCCTCAATTGGTTCGATGAAAGGGCGTGGTACCCCTTGGGGAGGATCGTGGGTGGCACAGTAAGTTTTTCTTCAAAATGCAGCTCCATTTGTTACATATTTGTTCATCAACTTTCCATTTCCAGTTTAGAGAACTAGAGATTTAAATCTTGTTAATAAGGTGCCCGTAAGAGCCACAAGTATCTCTACTGATCCGATTTCTAAATGGCTTATTCAGCTTTGGAGCTGCATAGCGGATAGAGCCTATCCCATCTTGCATACACATCTTGGGTACACACTGGATCTGTCAACAGCCCCCCCACACAGTCTTACATCCACACCTACAGTCAATTTTCAATCATAATTTAACCTGAAAAGCATGTCTGTGGGCTGTGGGGGAAACTCCACACATTAAGGCCCCAGTGCTTAACCTACTCCATCCAGTGTGATTCAGGAGTACCACAGGCTCACAAAATTTTAAGAAAATATGTTTTGTGATTAAAAAATAATAGAGACCCCGAGCAACACTGACTTGGATAATGACCTCTGTGTATGTGTATGGGGAACAGTCAGTGTTTACACTCTTTAGAAAAACCATGGTGCCCTCAGCCTACATCAGAATCATAATACTCTGGATATTTTTTGGCCATTCTGTTAACCACAGATTGGTTGTGTGGGAAAATCTCAGTAGATCAGCCCTTTCTGAAACACTCGAACCAAACTGGCTGACACCTACAACCGTATCCTATCCAGCATTACTTACATCGCCTTTCTTCCCTCATTCTGATGCTCGATTTTAACTTCAGCAGGCTGTATTGATCATGTCTACATGCATAAATGCACTGAGTTGCTATCACGTGACTGGTTGATTACATATGTGTCTATCAAGTAGTTGTACAGCTGTACCCCAGTGAAGTGACCTGAGTGTGTATCAGAAAAGACTAAAAAGCAATCATTATTTCCAACCACGACTTTTCCAAGCTGAAGGTCAATGTTCTGCATATTGCTTTAGGTGTTTGATGTAAAACACAGAGGCAAGCGTTTACATTTCCGAAGGCCGAACAAACTGCGTTTGAAATTGACCCCAAGGATAACCTTTCTAAATAGTTGCCTTTTCCTCCCTCAATTTTAAGTTGTTTTACTAAATCAGCTCAGACAAGTGTTTCATCCTCTTTGTGTTTCCACCAAAGTGTTGCCTTGTCTCCGCATCTCTTTTATTTTAATGGCTGATTTAAATTCAGCCGGTAGTTTCCAGTTTGGTCACTTGAGCATTGCAGCACTATATTTTGCTGAATGTGTCTTGCAGTTTGTTTAATCAGACAGTGACCTCAAGTGTGAACTAGCTCGCTCTGCATCAGACTAAAAGGGGTTGAGATAAGTGTCAGCAACTAACGCTGAGGCCGTGGCACTATATTAGATTGCTCCGTTTCAACTTGGGAGCAACTTTCTGGCCCATGTGTGACACAGTGAAGTTGTAATCATGAAGGAGAGTAAGATGAAGCCTGATACTGAGAGTCAAATTGGTCCTGAAAGAATAGATTTACACTACTTTAACGAGTCTTCTAATCTTAAGGATAAGGTTGAAGAAAGCTTTTAGTGTTTAGAGTCTGCCTTGCAAAAAATCTCAGGGCAACAGGACATAAGCTAGAGGAATTCTGCATCGTACCTAGCCTGGAAATAGTACGCTTGATGCTGCAGTGTCCTGATTTTTAAAAAGACTGAGATACATTTGCATTGCATGACCCTGACCTGGATTGGTGGCAGAACACACAGAGGCTCACACATAGGTCGACCAGCACATCGAGATGCCCATTTGATCCTGTCAGCACATAGGGTTCAATACAGGGATAAAAACAAACACAAGCTTACTACATACAAGAACAAAGAAGCTGTTGCGTAAACATATCAAAGCTACCTCCATGCAGGCCTGCCTACATGCAGTGTGGAGAAGTATTTCAAGGGTACTAAAGTCAGGCTTGGCAGTTCAAGGATGCCATAGAGCCCCATAAGCCTCCACCAAAGAGCATGGATTTAAGTCACAATCCAGGAACAACAGTTAACCGTTAACTTGACAGATTCCCCTCGGCTGCCGTGCCCTCCCCACTGACCAGCAACATGATTACGATAAAATATTGAACTTTTTCGGTGAAAAATGGGATATGATGATTCCACAAAATGCGTCTCCCATTTCCCCGATTCCCTCGTCTGTGCACCTCGTCTCCCAGCCTCATCTTCTCAGCCCTGTATCCTGTGAACAGTGATGTCTGTGTGAGTTAAATACCTTTGGCCTTTCTATCTCCCTTTCCTCCTTAACATCCCCACCTGCTGTCTGTTCTCTCAACCAAGCTTCATGGACACACTAGGGTTACACTCTGAGCTATAATTGCTCTAGCTAATGGTGCAACGGGACTACAGAATCTAGGTCCTTAGTGCCAGATAAATGTGGAAATGAATTCTTACCTCGATTACTAGTTCAGGTAAAACGCTGAGCTAGAGCCTGACCCTTGGAGCCTGTTGTGCGACTCCTGTCTCTTTCCCTCTGATTAGCGAGTTCCTGCACATAGTCGAGACAACGAGGCATGTTAATGCTGTGCATTTATTCAAATTTATGTTATTGTAGTACCAAACAACGTCCAGGGCTGGAGCTGGAAGACATTCTACATACTGATATTTGAATATAGTTTTCACTCCTGCACAAGCGATCCAAGGAATTAAAAATCCCAAACCTATCCATCAGGATTCATCTGTCATAAGCAATTACCATCAGATTCTGGTAATTGCACATGACAAGCCTAGCCTGTAATAATGGATGCTCTGCTTCTGTTTCAGTACATGGACGCTTGGGCTAAGCCGTGTACCCAGAGGGTGGAAGCTGAAACTCATGAAAATTAATTTAAGACTTCCAGTTCAGATTACTCGTCTAATCATGACATCAACAAGATTCCCGGACTGTACATTGCATTATCTTCAGCATAAATATAAATGCACACAGAGCTGAGGTTCTTCTTCTGCACATTTGGATTATATTGATGGCGTATGAGTCAAAACAGGAAATGATCGTAGAGTAATTTACACGCTGCAGTCTTTTGCGAAACTCCTTTCTGCTCAATGTAGTTTCACTGATGATTAATTTCATTTTCCAGTTGGACATTACTATAAATATTTTAATGTTCTCAGCAGACTAAAGCTAAAGCAATTTGCAAAGGGAGAACATACATGGGCTTGAGCAGTATCACAGCTGGAGATTAGAAGTTGGCAGACAGACGGTGCATTTTATGAGTGCTTTATAACTTCATTTCTGGTATACTTTCCTTCTATTTGCCATTTGTTTTATTAATATTAAGCTTGTTCCAAATGTCGATGTTCTGCCATTAAGCAAACAAAACCCTAACATTTAAATCATAAGAATAGAATTAAGGTCAGTTTGATTTCTAACCGTTGTATTATGTAGGACATAAAAGTATGACAAATCTAGCCTAACTAAAACACACAGGCTCAAGCTGATACAAGATCGTGCCTGTGTTGTTTCTGAACTTTTCTTGGAAGTGTTGTGCTGAGTGGTTATGAAGAGTGACTGCAGCCATTTCAGCGGGTATAATTTGTGGAGCGATTCTGTTGGGGCCTAAGGTATGTGTTGCACTGTCTGCAATTACAGAGGTCATGTAGTACTTGCAGCATTATTATTTTGAACATTGTCTGTAGATGATTGTTACTTCAGACCTTTTTTTTTTATTTGACATTTTTAAAATGCCTGATTCTGGATCCCCAGGGATGATACTTATACCGCTGGAATGAATTCACATAAAGCATGCTGGAACTAATATATAGCTTCACAAGGTGCTTTGGCAACCAAATTAATTAGTCTGACTGGAAGAAAAATGTTAAAGACTAAAAGATGCACTGCAGCGGGATGGTCATGGCATTGCAAAAAGTGAAGATATTGTATTTCTTTTTTTATCATTGTCAACAAATCCCTTGAAAATGCAGAAATGAATAATGAATTCATCCTTCCAGCAAGATCTGTGTGTAAGCCAAGGCCTGATATAGCATATTTCTCTGTGCCATAGCGCTTCATTTGCCCCCAAACTGTGTCACTGTCAGTGAGCCACACTGTTGCGCTACATAAATGACATGTTGCATCCTCACTGTGAACATTAGCATTGTGTTTTGTTTTAAGTCAATCTCTTATGCATAGTCTTGCTGATGTAAATACTCACTAGCTTACCAGATGCATACTAATCCCCTGTTTGTTAAAATGCCCAGATATCCCGGGGCATTACTGTGGCTCCCTTTAAGATTTACATACTCGGGCTACACAAAACAGTCCGCTGTAACCCACAGTGGACTTGGAAAAAGTTTAGTGGCAGATGGCAGGTGACATTTCCCCTTATAAGATGTACAGCCATTTCTTTAGCAGATGGGTGGGTCATTTAATTGGCCACACTAAATGCAAATGTCTCTGTATCACATGTAAATGTGCAGAGTCTAGGAGTTGATGCGTAGGGATTGATGCATCTGATAGAACTATGGCCCTTTTGCAACTAGAAATATTCAAACTATTTTTCTTATTAAAATTACTTTTTTTGTTTTCCTTCATCTAACTGGATCAGACTTTGCAGGAATAAATGCAAATAGCATAAAAAGCATGATTATGACCTTTTCTCCAAAGTGTCTGAATAAGAGAGAGAGAGCAATCTGAAAGCTAAGGAAATGCATATTTAAGCACATCTGAGATTGCATTAAAATAACTGAAAAATAACTAAATTATTCTTGATTATTATTTTATTGCTTAGAGAGACAGATGGGTTTATTAAGGGATGGGTTTGCATCAGGGATCGACTCTGAGCTGTTGCTTGCTTGCAGTGGTGATGGACAGGGTAACAGATGAGGTCAGGCAGGAGTCTCTGTGGGCTGTGATGTTTGCTGATGACATTGTGATCTGTAGTGAGAGTGGGGAGCAGGTGAAAGAGTCTGAGGAGGTGGAGGTATGCTCTGGAGAGACATGGAAAGGAAATGGGTAGAAGCAAGACAAAATACATGTCTGTGAAGTAGAGTAAGACAGAAAGGTGATGATGCAAGGAGTAGAGGAAGTGATGTAGATGAGTTTATATACCCGGGGGGTGTGGACAGTGCACAAGTGGAGTGGTGGGTAGAGACCTGTGTCAGGAGTGTTTTGGAGTTGTAAGAGAAAAATAGTGGCTAAAGGAAAGGTAAACAAGATGGAAGTGGGAGCACGTATGATTTATGATTTGGAGACAGTGGCACTGACAAAAGGTGGGAAGTAGAGCTGGAGGTGCCAGAGTGACGTTAAGATTTTCAGTGGAAGTGACTAAGAGGAACAAGACTGGAAATGAGAAGGTTAAGAGGTTCGCAGACATGTACACTGGAGGGCTGGTGGGGAATTGTACAAAGGGTGCTGAATATGGAGCTGCCAGGGAGAAAATGTAGGGGAGGAGGTTTGGTGTGACAGTAGATGCTGGAGAGAGGGTGAGATGGATGCAAATGGTCTGCTGTGGCGACCCCTAAAGGGAGCAGTCGAAAGAAGATTGCAGTGTCAAACAGCAGCTTCACAGTTGGAAGCAGAGGTGGGATTTGTCAACATTTATACAACATTTTAAACACTGTTCAACACTTAAAGTCGGCTGCAAACAGTGCCTTGCTCAGGGGCACAGTGATGCCAGTTGCTGGAGTAACAGAGAGGCGCTCGCTTATTTGGTGTGTAGGTTTATCGTGAAAATCCCACTTGTTTGCATGACTGAGCGAGATAATTTTATGAACATAGACAGGCTTCAGGGAAGGAGGGCATTTACTTTTACTCCCACACTGCTTTTGAAATCATAAAACGAATGTGTGAGAGCTCTTATTTGCATCAAGCCTATGCTTTTAGAACATGCAGGGGTGTGGACAAGTGCTGGGTTCATCTCAGACTGGTGCAGCGAGCCCGTAAATGCAATCAATGGCTGTTGTTTAGGAAACTTGGGAGTGGAGAATGAAATTCAAAATTTTGTGAATTACAAAGTTGCATTCTGCCGTCATTTTAAACAGCCCGTCTGGGTTTGACATTTTAACAGTGATTCTACTTCCTGTGACCTCTGACGCCAGGTAGGATTCACGAAAACACCTTTGCTAATGTTACATTCGCTCTGTTTGACCTACCTGGGCTCACCTTTCAGTATATACAGCTCACAGTCTCCTCCTCTTCTCATGAGCCTTACTGGCTCTCTATCTTTCATCATATCTTTTCTCTGCCTGCCTCTGCCTTTCACACATCTACTATGCTTCCAGTCTCATCCTTACACTCCCCTCCACCGCCCTTTATTCAAAATTAGACAGATGATCCTGACAGTCTGCATTAATTGTGTATGATAGCATTAAGTCTCTAAGCACTGAGACGGGTCAGACCGTTCGGAAGAAAGATGAGCCGATGTCAGTAAATGTGACAGTTGAGTGCCATTATGCTCACGCCAGTCCAGCTGCCCTCTCCCTTTTTATTTCCCCCTTTTCACTCCCACCCAGCCTCCACTCCCCAGAGGATGACTGCCAGTTGCTCTTTCTCCTGTGCCACAGATAAGGAAGGAAGGCTTCTCTAATGTGACAGTCCAGAACAACAGCAGCCTGTCAATCCAATAAACCGCTCTTTGTTACCGTAATGACAATGACTCAAGTGCGTTTTTGTAACGCCTTTTGACAGTTTTAGTTGATGCTGTTTTCAAAATGAGCAAGCCGCCTTGTGCTTTGTTGAATGCCAGTTTAGAGAAGTGTTGATTAAATTTATGTACAAAGATTTCTTTCAAGCCAGACCTCATTGCTAAATATCCTTGACTATGATGAACAGCTTTAGTCATATTTGTGTATTTGAGGGGACCTGGGCCATACGACAGTTTAGAATGGGTAATAATGGACGGTTGTCCAATCCTCAGAGCTACGAGATGAGATGTGGTTGATTTATGCAGATGTAGATTAGCTGGTGTAGCTTGGTCTTCTAGGCATTGGCTAATTAGACATGTGAAGACCTAAGTTTATTAGCAGTAGCGTATGGAGTGGGCCTACAGTGGAAATGCATTAAGGACCACTCACACATTAAACATAACCTTTATTTTGCTTCTTATTTCAGACGTCCACATTGCACTGCACAACGCTCTAATTGGATCTGCTCTCATATAGATGAGACAAGGGCATTAAGCCTCGCCCACTCAGGCCCCATCTTTGATGGCTTTAATAATAACATTCTTGTTGACACCATGCGTAGCAACACTTGACCCTCGATTTTTCTGTATGCAAGCAAAAATAATTCCTTTTTCCTTTTCATCCCAGTTTTCTAGTGTTTGACTAAAATGGAGAACAGAGAGAAAAGAGATTCTGTGATTTATTAATGACATAATCAACAAATTGATGGCAGAAATAATTGTTTAGACCTTTAATTGTGCCCAGTGTGATTCAAGGCCAATGTAGTTTAGTTAATTTAATTTGGTTATTTGCAATTAGCATTAGCTGAGCTGAATATTTATTTTCGTTGCTGCCCCTGTAATATGTAATAAACAGTGCTGGCTCTGTGGCAGTGCGTGCTGGTGTTTGGTGCCTAAATGCCCATCAGTAACTCGTGTTCATCATTAATGGAGCTTGTTAACGGCCACATTACCTCCTGTTTAATCTCGCTGAAGTTTTGACCTAATGAAATGAGAAATGCAGTGTTGTGCAAAAGTCTTGAGCCCATACTCTTTTCTTTTTTGTTTCCAAGGAGCCAGAGGCAATACTTCTGGGCTTTCTGAAGCCTTGTCAGTGACCATTTTTAGGGGAATGGGTTGTTTTTGACTTGTGAATCATTCAAGCTTGAAAAGATACATTACTCAAAGGATGAAACAGTGTTGTGCACATACACATAATTGACAACTTGGCAAGGAATCAATTTTAAATTGTATCTTTAGGCAGTTTGTTATTAACAGCCTTCTACAAAGGCTGCTATAAAGGGCGTCGGGAGACCCCGTGTCCTTGAAGTCACTGGTCTGTCTGATGTGCTTAGTAGTGGAACTTCCACAATTGGTCATGCCAGAGGGTGCTTCCCATAGTGAAATACCGAGGAAGGCTTGAAAGAGAACGCATAATTTGTGTTTTATCTCTTTAGTTAAATATACAAAGAATCTACAAAATGCCAGAGATAACAGTTTGACAAGTATAAAATCATATTTTTTGCACAAAAAAGGGATTTCCAAAGAGATGTTAGTTGAAAATTTGGCAGTCCAAAAAAAGTCTATGGCAGATGAACAGTACTTGAAAGACATGTCCTTAAGAAATGGGGCAAAAAATAATCTAGCAAAGACCTGACGCAAGACCTTCCGCTGATCAATCTACCATTCAACGAAGCTTCATCTGAAATGGTCTCAGTGGAAGGTCGGCTGTTAGTAAGTCATTCTTAAGGCAGGAAATCGAGGAGAAAAGGCTGAGGTGTGCCAAATTACGCAAGAACTAGACTGAAAAGCAGTGGAAACAGGTTTTATGAAGTGGTGAATCCAAATTATCAGTATGTACAGAGAAGGTCAGGACTAACAAGGAATGTTTATAGTTGTCTATAAAACACGGTGCAGCTCTTCCATGGTCTTTAGCTGCATTTCAGCCAGTGATGTTGGATTTTTTCAAAGTTAATGGAATTATGAATGTAGAAAAGTATGATCAGATTTCAGTCCACCATACAGTAGCACATTGTCAGTGCAGAAAAAAGGATACCTGGATAGACGAACACAAAATTGATTAGTATCAGTCATGGATTGGCCTCCCCAGAGCCTTAACATCACCATCATCATCATCATCATGACTGAATTGAACAAGGAGAATTATTCCTGAAGACTACTTAAATAAATTACAAGAAAGCCTGTCTAAGAGAGTTTGGGCTGCGTTGAAGAATAAAGGTATTCATATTATACGTTAAAGTTATCAGATATCGACTTTAAAGCTCGATTAAATTGTACAAGCTCTATTTCCATGTGTGTTTACACATGTTACAATAGACCTATTTCCCATTTTCCTAAATGTAAATGATGTAGTAATAGTAGTAATAATGATCAAATTAGATTAGTTAGAGAAGCCTGATCAGTAAGTAGTGTGGTCGCTGCAATCCATGATGGATAACGGTCAGTTCAGTGACCTCCTCTCCAACGCAGCTTCAGAAGTGTACTGTTTACGGCCAATCACAGAGCCAGCCTTCATAATCAGTTTATCTAGTCTGTTGCTGTCATCAGCTCAGACTCTGCTCCCCCCAGCAGACCACAGCAAAGTACGCTGCACTTGCCACAACCGACTGACTGGAAAATATCCATCATTTTGCTGCACATATTTAAGGATCTCAGCTTCCTTAGGTAATAGAACCTGCTCACTGGGTAAGGTAATAGAGCTTTCCTCCCTCTTTTCTTTTATACACAGGCTCTGTGTTGGCCTGTTGTTAATATGGATGCCCAGGTACTTGTACTCACCCTCTATATCAACATCATGCCCCAGAATAGATGTGGGTCATGGAACTGTCCTCTTTCTTCTCTAACTCTTCTAAGTTTCTCCTCTAATGTTTTTATATTACATTATATCGGAGTCCTGAAATGTACGTGCGTTCGATGTGGTACGAGTCCACGTTAAATCCTCTCGCAAGCAGCTTAAAATTATTCACGAGTTACGCCTTCCATTTTTCCACAATTTGTCTGAACACACAGCAGACGGAGACGTAGATTTTTGTATGCAGCGCTTAATTAGTGAGAGAATGTGGAAAATGAACACATTAGAGCTGCGATTCACCTCAAGTCATTTAATCTTAAGAGAATTAGCAGCTTTCACTAATACAACGAGTATTCCCACGACTAGAGGCTCGCACTGAGGTTCAGGGAGGGAGAGGTCTCATTTGAGCATCTGTTCAATGGGAGACAAGAAAAGCCTGATGCCACCCCCCTGCCAATTGGAAGCTATTGGAACCATTTTTAATTTGGCTTCTGATGTTGATTTAACTTTAGTCTTTTGATAAAAATGTGCATCTTTTTTTTTTTTTTAACCTTATATTTGTATTTTTAAGTACATCCTCTAAGCGTTTTCAGGATATGGTTCTGACTGTCGTCATGTAAGGTCATCACGATTACAGGTGCTGTTCTCATCTGTCCCAAGGTTTACAGAAAAGGCAATCCATACCTCTCTACTCTCAATTGATAGAACAAATCAACTCTCTGCACTTTACTTTTCCCTCTCTGTCAACATGGATAACAGAATAATTGTGCAGCACATACCTGGTCATTTCAGGAAAGGCAGGGAGCCTTTTTCCTTTGTGCGAGAGAAATCTGTGTGTTACTCAAGAAATCTGCTTGAGTAAATTCAACCTCTGTTTAAAAAATGTTGGGAGGTGAAGTGCAGTTTCCTTTGGAGCTGGCTAAAATCTCTTTGGTAGGCGCCAAAAATGCGTAAAGGGGGAAAAAATAATCTGACTTAACAGTGTTACTTTAACTTGTGTTACTATAGATGTTGAGGCTTCTCTGTTCTGGTTTTATTTCCTCTTTCCGTTTCTCACAGACTCTTCTTCTGTTTTTTTTGTTTTTTTTAAAACCTTCCCTCAGGTGTACCCAGGGCTCATGGCGACTGCAGGCCTTATCCACTACGTGCTCAACATGCTCCACATCACCGTCCACATCCGTGATGTGTGCGTCTTTCTTGCACCTGTGTTCAGCGGCCTGACCGCCATCTCCACCTTCCTGCTAACCCGGGAGCTGTGGAACCAGGGTGCCGGGCTGCTGGCAGCCTGCTTCATCGCCATCGTCCCCGGTTATATCTCTCGCTCCGTCGCCGGCTCCTTTGACAATGAGGGCATCGCCATCTTCGCCCTGCAGTTCACCTACTACCTCTGGGTAAGTTCACCGACTTAAAAGTGCCGTAAGGAGGAATCCTATTGTACAGGGGAGACAGTTTAAACTTCTTTGTGGGGAATCAGATTCATGCTCACTCTTTTGGGAGGATTTTGTCACTTTTACAAAAGAACAGGCTTTATGTAGCCACAAAAGTAGCCCCAATTTCAAATCTTACTTTTCATAGATGTTGAATTATTTATCCACAACCTTGAAAGGCACGCTAGGCTTCTTTGTGCACCACGTGAAGCCCTGGAAACGACATGCTGCACCATAAAACCTTCACAATATGATGACCTTTAAGAGTAGAATTGACAAGATCTCCCTTTTAAAGGTTGAATATCCCCTCTCCCAATTTCCTTTCCTTTTTAAAAATGCATGAAATGAACGGAGTGTTTGTTCATAAAGCGGCTAACCTTGTTTTATTTCGTTTTTTTCCCCCCTGCCTTCAACAATTTATTTATTTTATTTTTTTACTTCAATAAATGCAGCCTATCCTTGAGCTAACAAAGCAGATGAGGAGAGAGTCTTTTGGGTTTTTTTTTAAATACAGCCTGAATGTTTGCAGCAACTGCATTGCAACATATTTTTCCACAGCAGGTGGAAGGAACAAGCTTTTCAAGTTGAAAGATGCCTGAAACAGACTTTACTTTCAGTCTGTCCACTCTTTCAGTTGCATCAGCAGCTGCCTTTCAGCCCTGCAGCTTTCTTACTAAGAATGCATCTCGTGTGCCTTTGTATACGAGCGTGTTTGTATTTGTCTGTGTGAAAATGAAGAGCTCTGCTTTGCAAACAGTTTTATCAGCATCCACTTCTTCCTTGTTATTGGAGTTGACCTTGACAAGTACTGCAGATTTTTTTTTTATTCTGTATTGAGCTGTATCTGTTCACTGACGTTTCCCCTGCTTTGCTTAAACTCATCCTAAGATAGAAAAAATTTAATATTTCCAGCTTATTGAAAATGGAAGTAATTGTGTCTTTCTCCATAACTGGGTTTCTCTTGACATTAAAGAGCTGAGCTGAGCTTCTATTGGCCACATAGAAATACAGATTAAGAGCAGATGATGGAAGAAGTCCATGCAGAAATGATGTTTAAGTAGCAAAAGATGGAATTCAAGGTTAAAGTGCTAACGGAGATGAGAGAGGAAGGAAAAAATGCAACAGACGCGTCACAAAATGAAATGAAAGTCATGAAAGTGGCATTATGTAGTCCTTGCTATATGCTTCCAACATATCAGACTTGAAAGGCATCCCTGTTAGTCATCATTCTGCTATGAGGAACATAAAATTCAGGGTCAGTCCAGTTTTCAGTGCTGAGTAGAGAATTATTGGAGAAGAGCTCCAGATTCTTTGAAAGCGTAAATATTACTGCCTTTCATTAGCACAAAGTGAGCATACAGTGCTTCCTGTTCATACAGTATTGTGCCATCCCATTGAGTCCATAAAATTATTTTCTATTAATGAAATCACCTCGTGTTCCTGTGGACTGCAGGGATAGAATATAAAGGCTGCAGGCTACAGAGAAGCAATTACCCACCTCTGCAGTTAACCTGTGCTGAGTAGGTGTCAAATGAAAATGGCGGGGGTATTTTCAGGGAGGACAAATTTAATATTGTAGATTTTATCAATATAAAAGTGATCACTGAAGACATGGAATTGATTGGAAGACAGTTTTTGCAGATAGCAACTCTTACAGGCCTCTGTTTCTGCCTCTTCTTGCAAATCTTTCTCTCAAATATGCATGAGAAAAGAGGAAATTGAACTTACCCTACTGCTTCCATAGGAACTAAGCGGTAAATAACAGGTTCTGCTAATCAAATACAGTCAGTGAGTGCTCATCAGCTGGTGTGAGCACCTCTATAAAAGCAGATGTTTTGGCAGTTTTTGTCAGATTTTGCAATGCTCAAAAACAGCCAAAACAAAACAACAAAAAAACACCCAGGAGCTACATCTCAGACTCTGCAGGCTTGAGTTGTCATGTTAAATGTTAAAGTTCATCACAGTGCAGTCTTGAACTGTCATGTCGAACAAGTCATAGTTGTTCAGCCGCAAAAGAGTGAACAAGCATGGCTTGTTTCGACTGGTTGCCAGGTGATGTGAGACTGATAAAGACATACAGAAAATGATTACTTCAAGTTATTGTGGCTAAAGGTGGTTTTACAGGTTGCTGAATCATTGGACTTATCGACTACCACGAAAACTTGCTCCTTCATGAGTCTGTCATTTGTGTTTACCATGGCTGGCTGTAAACCTAAGCAGCTATAACACACGGTGTTTGACACCATCATTAGCCTTTATCTTTGGGTTTAATCTTTAAACCTTACATTAGACAACATAAATGAAAACAGTAATGTAATTACAATAGCATCCCAGGTTTAATTCGTTGTTGGGGATTCTCTGTGCGTTTCCTTTGATTCTGCAGCACAGTTTACTTTGGGAAATGACACAGGGGTTTCTTTTTTTCTGCTTAGAAGCTTTGGTATTATCTAGAAAGATTACTACATGATAGAATGCTACAATCCTATTGGGGCCAGGGGACTTATGCATATAAGCCACATGTCTATTATTGACTGAATGTAGCTGCGTGATTGTAGGAAGACGTAATTCCTGGCTGGTTCACGTCCAGTATATGAGATTCACAGAAATGTGGCAGACAAATGTAACATATTTATATAACCAATTTATTTAGAAAACCCTATTTTTCATTATTTCGGTGATGTAATTCAACCACATGCAACTGATTTTAAAAAATGTCTTCATGGCTCAAAGCTCTATACAGCCTGCAGGAGTCACACAATTATGCAGATGCGAATTTGAATGCTGTACATCACTGCACATAAAGCGTTCAGGACAAATGTTCTGTCTCAGCTCACGCTGGCCTGAGTCAATTACTGCACAGCACAGTGGCAAGTTGAGAGGCTACTGTTAAACCTAACCACACACACACACACACACACACACACACACACACACACACACACACACACACACACACACACACACACACACACACACACACACACACACACACACACACACACACAATAAGAGCAGAAGCATGTGTTCCTGAGCATTGCAGATATGTAACTGGTAAACATGCCAACTAAGGTTGTGGGTTGTTTTCACATTGGCTCTGTGTGCATGAAGGCGTTTTAATGACAGCTTTTAAACAAAACTGAAAATTATTCTGTAAATGTGTTTATTAAGTAAATTATAATGAAGACATTTTTAAGCCAGTTAACAATGTTGTAATTTTTTTTTAGAATCAATCAGTGAAATTAATGAATTCACATTTTATTTTGACAGATTGAACAGTAAAGCTTATTAAGCTTATGAGTAGCACCCTGCTTGATTTACAGTGGCTTGCAAAAGTATTCGGCTCCCTTGAACTTCTCCACATTTTGTCACATTACAGCCACAAACATGAATCAGTTTTATTGGAATTCCACGTGAAAGACCAATACAAAGTGGTGTACACGTGAGAAGTGGAACGGAAATCATACATGATTCCAAACATTTTTTACAAATAAATAACTGAAAAGTGGGGTGTGTGTAATTATTCAGCCCCCTGAGTCAATATTTTGTAGAACCACCTTTTGCTGCAATTCCAGCTGCCAGTCTTTTAGGGTATGTCTCCACCAGCTTTGCACATCTAGAGACTGAAATTCTTTCCCATTCTTCTTTGCAAAACAGCTCCAGCTCAGTCAGATTAGATGGACAGCGTTTGTGAACAGCAGTTTTCAGATCTTGCCACAGATTCTCGATTGGATTTAGATCTGGACTTTGACTGGGCCATTCTAACACATGGATATGTTTTGTTTTAAACCATTCCATTGTTGCCCTGGCTTTATGTTTAGGGTCGTTGTCCTGCTGGAAGGCGAACCTCCGCCCCAGTCTCAAGTCTTTTGCAGACTCCAAGAGGTTTTCTTCCGAGATTGTCCTGTATTTGGCTCCATCCATCTTCCCATCAACTCTGACCAGCTTCCCTGTCCCTGCTGAGGAGAAGCACCCCCAGAGCATGATGCTGCCACCACCATATGTGACAGTGGGGATGGTGTGTTCAGAGTGATGTGCAGTGTTAGTTTTCCGCCACACATAGTGTTTTGCATTTTGGCCAAAAAGTTCCATTTTGGTCTCATCTGACCAGAGCACCTTCTTCCACATGTTTGCTGTGTCCCCCACATGGCTTGTGGCAAACTGCAAACGGGACTTCTTATGGTTTTCTGTTAACAATGGCTTTCTTCTTGCCACTCTTCCATAAAGGCCAACTTTGTGCAGTGCACGACTAATAGTTGTCCTATGGACAGATTCCCCCACCTGAGCTGTAGATCTCTGCAGCTCGTCCAGAGTCACCATGGGCCTCTTGGCTGCATTTCTGATCAGCGCTCTCCTTGTTCGGCCTGTGAGTTTAGGTGGACGGCCTTGTTTTGGTAGGTTTACAGTTGTGCCATACTCCTTCCATTTCTGAATGATGGCTTGAACAGTGCTCCGTGGGATGTTCAAGGCTTGGGAAATCTTTTTGTAGCCTAAGCCTGCTTTAAATTTCTCAATAACTTTATCCCTGACCTATCTGGTGTCTAAATCCAATCGAGAATCTGTGGCAAGATCTGAAAACTGCTGTTCACAAACGCTTTCCATCTAATCTGACTGAGCTGGAGCTGTTTTGCAAAGAATGGGCAAGAATTTCAGTCGCTAGATGTGCAAAGCTGGTAGAGACATACCCTAAAAGACTGGCAGCTGGAATTGCAGCAAAAGGTGGTTCTACAAAGTATTGACTCAGGGGGCTGAATAATTACACACACCCCACTTTTCAGTTATTTATTTGTAAAAAATGTTTGGAATCATGTATGATTTCCGTTCCACTTCTCACGTGTACACCACTTTGTATTGGTCTTTCACCTGGAATTCCAATAAAATTGATTCATGTTTGTGGCTGTAATGTGACAAGATGTGGAAAAGTTCAAGGGGGCCGAATACTTTTGCAAGCCACTGTACAATCTCTCTACATGAGCTTGAATAAATTCATGTGGAGAAACTGCATAGCGTCAACAGAATCAGCTGTTGCAGGTCCTAAACAGAAATAAGAACATTTCAGGTAAAGCTGCTGGATCTGCCATTCATAATTTCCCCTGTATTTCCATGTGCTTTAAATATGCATTGCATTGTTCTCCACTCAGTGCTGAAGAAAGACTGTATTCTCCTGATGACAGAAGTTTGGGCGAATAAGTCAGAACTGAGGCTGTTACGTTAACACCAATGAGGCAGATGGTGCCTTTCTTTAAAATTAGTGGTGACAAAAGGTGCCGTTACAGGTAATCTAAAAGCAGAGCAGACAGCTTGTTAAGGGGCCTGACTCTGTAGCCTTGTGCCAAATATATATTACCTTAATGGAGTTTAAATGTAGATTTCCTTTTTATATACTGCAAGATGTTTGGTCATGCCAGCCAGCACTAATTTCAGAACAGTTTCAGCAAATGTTAAAATGACATCTGGAACCCACTTTGAATTCCGTGTCCACCTTGAATACCGTGCGTCTACTAGAGTTTGAATGATGAAATTTTTGTCATCTGCAACTGCTCGTGCACCCCAGATGGTGGACCTCAAAGAAGTAAAATGGGAATGCCTGCTGAGCTGTTGGGTATTCAGCTGTCTGTGTTTGCAGTGGAGTGTAATATAGGCCCAAGTTTTTGGGGTGTTTTTTCTTTTCTTTTTCCTTTTCTTTTCATGTCATTGTTTGCATGTTGAGTTTAAGAAGCATCTGGTCTTAACTGCAAGAAATAACTATTAAACTTGGCTTTTTTTGTTTGTCTCGTCATGTTTACTGTTTGATTTATTTGGAATTTTTCACAGACCTCAACTGCAAAAGGCAACAGGGATTGAAAGTAGAATCAAATTTGAAGCGTTTTTTGAAATTTTATTATCTTTTTATGTTATTGCAAACATGGAGCTTTTTTCCCTTTCATCATGTAATCTGTTTGTCTGCTGAATAGTACTGAAACCCGGTGTTAGGGCTAATTAAACTGGTGCTTGTAACCTTCCTCATATAAGGCCAGTTCAATAAGTGATGAGAAAAGTGCTTTCACTGAGCATGCCACAGCTAATCTTTAGCGCTAATGGTAGGACATTGTCTATTTATGCAGTTTTTAATTTTACCTTCAAGGTGTTGGTTTCTGTTTTACTTGAGTGGGAAAACATCTTGAGCCGTGGAGGCTTTTATCCAGGTAGAAGTAGCGATGCAGGTATTTCATCACACCATGACTCAGTGCCGTGTGTCACAGTGTAAGAAGCCTGGCAGTGAAGTTGCCGCAGGCTTTGAAGGGACCTTTTATCCATCCGTGGATTTAGCCATCCAAGTTTATGTCACTTTGTCAAATCATGTATGGATGAATCTGTCCATGCGGTTTCAAGGTAGCTTGGGTCACTATACTGGAGCGTGCTTGCGGACAGCTCTGTGGCCCTTTTTTGAACTCGCTCGCTGTCACTGATCTGGCAATGCTCCTACAGTTTAGTGTCCAGGTGGCTGCCTGAGCTCTGCTGTTGTGCCTACAATTTAAATCCCAATACAACAGCCCTAGCTGTCTGTGTGTGTGTGTGTGTGTGTGTGTGTGTGTGTGTACCGGCTCAGCAGAGTGAAACCGAACTGATGATTGTTGCAAACACTGGGAGAGTTTACATCCTCAAACATGCAGCGAGTGTTGGTAAACCAAACATATTTGAGATGTGTATGCACACATGTGTACAGGCTTTCATGTGTATTTTAGAGATACAGCAGGTTACTGGCATTTCTTTCTTTGCTGTAATGTAAGGTCTGAATGCAAGCTACGTTTTTTTTGGGGACCAGCATATAACACCACAACACACACATAACATTTTCTCAAAAGTCAAAAGAGATTAAATTTGAACTGGGTGGTATATCCTCATATTATACTGTGCTCATGCATAATGTGGTGGTGCTTTAAAAAGCTAATGCCAGTGAATGGGAAAAACAAAAAAGGTCCCCTGGGGCTTTTCCAAGCTGCAAGCATAGATGGTTTAAAAGATGGACACGGTTACCAGGATGTCATCTTTTTTTAAAGTCGTGTTTTGAACCTTTGAGATTGGCGTTTAACCTTTGGCTGTTTCGGTGGGAAAAAAAAATGTGGTGAGCAGGGGTTATGAAACCACATGTGAAACCAGTAATCCTCCATTGTGAAAGTAAAGTAAGTAAAAAGTAAAGTAAAATTTTATTTGTTTAGCACCTTTCAAGATAAAAATCACAAAGTGCTTCACAGAAGCTAAAACATAGAACAAAATGAACCAAAAGCAAGTTTAAAAACATGAGTTTTTAGCTGTTTTTTAAAAGAGACCACTGAGTCCACAGATCTCAAGCTCAAAGGGAGAGAGTTCCAGAGTCTGGGGGCCACAGTTACCTTACCTTTCAGCCTCGTATGATGGACAACTAGCAAGCCCTGATCACATGACCTCAGGGACCTGTTGGGGAACACAGTATAACTAAGCTATATAGTGCCGCAGAGTTTACCATTATGGGGAAATCATTCACAGGAGATCTGAGTCATAAACTCTTTTGTGATTACCTTTTTGTTAAAGCTTTTAGCCATTTGAAAATTCCTAGATGGTGGCTGTTATGATAAATACTATTATAATCTAATAATATTCAAAGACTTGAATATTTCTAATGGTCTTTTGGACCACGTAGACGTCAACTTTAGTTTTCTGAAATTAACCAAGTCCCCCTCCCCAGTAATTTGGTGGTAGCTTGAGCCCCAGCTCCTGTATCTAAGTAAGAGTAATATAACACTATATAAATTAGTCCATCAACCATGTGCTAAAGTAGGGGAGAGTGGCGCACTAACTAACCTTGCAACCTCACCTCATAGTGTAGTTAGATTGGTTACATGAGTTAGATAATAAAACACATAGTTAGGTGGCATGATGTGTTGTACACATCGCTAAACAGCAAGAAGTGTATAGGTTCTAACCTGTCTGAAGACCTGCTTGTCAAGTTAACTGGTGATTGTAAAGTGTCTGGTGGTTATCTGTCTCCCTGTCTTAGTCCGTTTGAAAACATAAATAAATAAAAAAAACAACACCCACAAACAGTGTGCCCCTATGAGAAAGTGGAGCCAACGGTGAGACAATCTCAATGCATGAAAAATGTGGAATTCAAAGAATTCCACAGGAATAAACTGGCACCAGATAAATGTTGAATAGCTGCGTCATAGTGCCATCTTAGGGGTAAGAGGTTAATTCCTCGACCTGCGCAGTATTGTGTGTTTTATTTTTCCTGTCATATTTAATACTTTTAAGACTTTCTTTGATCATCTTGTTATTTGTTAAGAAACTCCCTCAGCAGTATTGTTAATGCCTGCTCCAAAGTCATGGCAGTAGAGCAGAAAGGTGGTGTTAAAAATGGCAAAAACATTACCCTTTTTGACCATGTTTTGTCATTTATGTTCAGGAAGGTTGCGTTCAGGTCGCTGCTACATTTTACCCCAGTGTAGAACAAAATAGATACTTCATTGCCTAAGGACTAGGGCTATTTAGATTAACTAGTTTCGATTGTTCATCTTTGTTCACATATCTACTTATTGTTTATTGTTGACCTCATTAGAGATGGGAATCTGTTCTTGATTCCCAAGAGTTCAATCCCTTGGAATTGTTAGTCAGTGTATGCGTTCCATTTGTACTGGTGCAACAATCAGTAGATTTCATTTCATCTGACGGAAGAGGAAAATGGAGGCGGAGTCTTCTGTCTACAGCAGGGATATGGACATTTTATTTATATTTTATTGCTCAAAAGGACGGCGGCACTATGGTAAAGTGCAAATTGCATCCAGGACAGAACTGCATTAGGCTGCTAACATAACTTCGGCTCTTTGAATGCAGACCCCAGCTCAGCAGACCTTCAACAGATAACTAAATCAGTGAAGAGCAGTCAGCCTGAAGCCTCCGTTTCTACCAGTTCATATTTTTAAAGTAGGATTGCTCTGCCGATCGCTTTAAGGTCTCTTTGTGCTGGTTTGCATCTTTGCTTTGTGCTGTTGGCTTTGTGTTCATACCTAAATACTAAGAGAAAGATCCTCATGTGTCCTCATTAGAATAGGGAATGCTTTAGGGACTATAGCCTAAAGGTTTTTATAGATAAATGGTAATTATGAGTGCACTTAGGGTCATTTTACGAGGAAACGCAAAAGTAATGAAATGATACATGTTATACATAGTATAACATTACATTTGTTTGGGAGTAATTAAGTAACGTACTGGGTGGATAAGCTACAAATTAATTGCCCTTTTTTGAGATCAATACATTTATCTTACCGGTAATCTGAATCAACATGTCACAAAATGAATCTTTTTGCATCTTGTTAAAGTCTTTTTGCATCCACAACTATTGCCTTTCAGCGGCCTTCATATAGGATGCAGGTATAAGGCACTCGCTCATTGGCTTAATTTTTCCAACCTAGAAGTTATAGACATGTTTTACATTCACCAAACCTCATAGCACAAAATAATTAGTGGCATAATTAAAAAAATAAATAAATTTGTACTATCAAAGTTGGACAGTTTAAAAAAAAAAATTATACCTCCAACTGGCAAGCTGAGTAATGCTAGCTAGCCAGTTAGTACAATAGCTATCACTCTGCACTCTGTCAGTACATTCAGCAAAGACAGATGGAAATTAAACTTGAAGATAACATAAAAATAACTGGTGACCAAAAGAGGAGCTGTGTCTGCTGTTTGGAAGTTTATCAGTAAAAAAAAAACCACAAAACAATGTTTTTGCTTCATCCCTGCTTCCTCTGCTTTTGTGCTGGATTTTGACTGCAGCCAGCGGCTTTGGCAGCTCCTCACACACAAGATAATATGCTACTCAACGGTAACAGGTGTTTCCCCCCAATGACAGAATAATTTGTGCCACAAAGTTTGGAAAAAACACATCCAAATGTGTTCCAGAGCCGCGTCACACAGCTCCACTATAGAAGCATTAACACTAACGAGCCATATGTTGACTTTAAAAAGAGTGGCAACAAGTGAAAAGCATAACAGGCAGCCTGTTAACGAATAGCCTCCTTGTGTCAGATGTGTGATCATTTGTATGGTTGTGTAATTTTGTGTACTTTTTTTTTTTTTTTTTTTTTTTTTTTTTTTTATGTTGACAATTTAAAAAAAAAAAATATTCTCAGAAGGAGGAGCTACTAGAGCTCCCTATGTAAAGACCTTCTTATCCAAAAATAGTAGTAGTAACAATACTGATATACTGTAAAACCACCAGAATCTTATTTTGACACAAGCTTTTGGCTTTACCATCCAGAGCTAGATTAAATGACTAAAAACAAAGGGCAAATGACAATGATTTTATCAGCTTATATGAGGCTGTAAAAAATGACACCTTTGAGAAATCATTTGACTTGCTAAGAAATACTGAAATGAAATGGCAAAGAAATAAAAAGAAAAAAGAAAAGTTTAGCTGAGATGAGTTTAGCAGAAAAGACTGCAAACTCAGCAGAGAGCTGCAGTCAAGTGAATATTTCTAAGAGGTGAGCTTGAGGTGAGCTGTGGCTCTGCACTGAATCTGGATAAACTGCATTATGGCATTTTTAAGTGCTTAAAAAGAAGGTAGATGGACTTTTTGGTTTATAAAGAAGCTTCTCTTCTCATCCAAGAATACTCTGCAGGTCTAGAACAAATAGTGAGTCATCCCCCAGGTATTTAACCACTAGTGGGGGCCTGTCCCCTTAGAGCTGGTCTAAGGGGACCTAATGATACTGATTAATCACCAAAGCTGTGGGTCAAATCACCTGACAGGTGGTGAGGGATCTCAAGACTGCATTGTTGGTGGCTGACAGGTGGTGTCATAAGTCACCACCACTGTTCACCAGGAAGGATACAAAGAGAAAATAGGTTACCGTTCATGGACTGGGCTGTGCTTATTGAGATGGATCGAAGTCTCTGAAGTTTATCGGAAGTCCACACACAGATCAGTACCTGTTCTTTGACTCCCACCACCCACTAGAATACCAACATGGGGAAACCAGAATCCTACAACACCAGGGAGAGAAAGTTCACTCTATATGAATTATAATATGTTGTGGAAATGGACAGCTGGAGAGCCGCTGGCCAAGTAGTCATTCCTGTTATATTTATTTGAAGTACACCACTTGGGTGAAAAAAAAACAAAACAAAAAACAAAACATGCGGGGAATGCACATGTCCGCACAGACCCTCGTGCTAAATGTCTCACGATAAAATTTACATCACTGGGACCATTGGGGACTTGCGGATGTGAAAAGTCTAATCCCTGCTTAAGGCAGCAAGAAAAGAAAAAGGACTTAAGAATATATAAAATGTGGTTACGCTAACTGGGCCTTCATTAAATTGGTGAAGATGTGCAGGAAAGAACCTCAGATCCAAAGTTCAGAGAAACAGGATGACTGATGGAACAACATTGTTGTCTCAAATGTGGCTGGTTTGTCAGAGAAATTCAGGTTTTTCTTAAAGCGTAACATCCCAGTGCACTTCAGACCCTTAGACAAAAACTCATGCATCTCAACACACAAAATCAAGCTGAACAACTTGGTGTGCGCTGTGCAGTGAGGAGTGCTCGAGCCTTTAATAGGGGCATCCACATCAACTGGCCAAAATGCAACAGTACACTTGGACTTAAAGGGACTTAAAGGAGAAGGGACACCCTTTGAAGGTACTGGTGTTCATTTTGTTTTGAAAGTAAAGGAGGACATCAACGTCCACGTAGAGCTGGGCGATATAAGATTTTTTCATATCACGATATGTTTTTTTCATTTCAGGCGATAACGATATATATCACGATATAAGCCAAATAACTATATTTGTAAGATTTAAATGTGCTGTTGCTCACAATTAAAATGTGAAATAATTAGCAGCTTGTTTTAATTAAAATATTTATTTCCCATAATAAGTTCAACAGGGCAGATGTACTTAAGGAACATGAGACTTCAGTTTCAGATAAATAAAGGCAAATATTGCAAACTACACAAAAGGCAGCCGCTAAAGCGTTTAAGTTTCAAAATAGAACAAACAAAACAGACCACTAAATTGTCAATTCCACTTAGAAACAAAATATTAATTCTAAAAATAAATCTTAGTTTGTTTTACAGAAGAACAGACAAAATTGACTAACTTTTGTCAATATCAAATAAACTGAGAACTAAAAGGAAATTCTTAATCTCTCCTTGTTGTATAGCTTAGCTTTTCAAACAGTTTTAACAGTTACTTTAGTCTGACAAAAGCCGAATGACGAATTAGCGCTTTCAGTCAGAGATTGAGCATGCACCGCTTTATTGTATATCCAGACTTGCTTTCGGCACAATTTACAGTGCGCGCTACTCTGTTTTTGTCAGACTTGAAATAGCGAAATACCTTCACACTACGGAACTTCTGTGGCCCTTCCGTTCGACAAGCTCTCCGGCATTGGAACCATCATCTGTTTTTTTTGGTAACCTTCGCTCACGCTCTCGGTTGATTTTTCTCTAGTCGGCAAACTCATTTCCTTCATTACCCGGGCTGCACGGCTGCAAAAACAAATACACAAGTGCGCCTTGGTGCTTGTGCTGTACGTAACAAGTCACATGACGCGACGCTGCGGCTGTGATTGGTTCGGCTCTGCGCTACTTAATTTGGATTGGCTGTTCTTCTTTTTTTTTTTTTTTTTTTTTAAGAGGACAAGAGAGATGAGGTCTATCGCAATAGTTTAATTTTTCTATCGAGAAAAAGTTATTTCGCAATACATATCGTTATCGTTTTATCGCCCAGCTCTACGTCCACGGAAGATCGTAGTTGAACAGAAGTAATGGCTTACAACGCCACCTATCAGCTGCCTACAATGGAGTCTTGAGACCCCAACCCCCGATTGCTTCATACCTCATTCACACCCTGCGTCAGGTAATCTCACATGATGGAGAGAAAAGGCAACATCCTACAGAGGTTTCACATCTTGGCCCATCTTTCTTTTTTATTGTTTCTCTTTTTTTCTTTTTTTCTTTTTTTTTTCCCTTTAAAAAAACAAAAAAAACAATTCTCATGCAACCACTCAGATAATTGATAAGAAGTCAACAACCCTCAGCACCCACCTCCAAGGGGGCATCGCTAGGGTTTAAATACCTCTCTGCATCAGTTAGAAGTGAAAAAACCTCTTGGATGAGAGGCCAAACTTCTTTACAAACGTAAAGAAATCCGATTGTCTTTTCAAGGAGACAACTGGCTTTCTGGATGACTGAGAACCTCCACAGACATATTGCATTATTGCATACTGCTCTACTCTCTCAAGTAATGCTCCTCAGATCGGTCTTTCCTGAATTAAATTATAAGAAAAAGTTTTTAACAATAAGAATGAAAACAATGAGTCACTGTTTGAAGAGCCTTTGCCAAATCATGATGTCACCTTCTAACTTTCCGAGACTGGTCCAAAAACTCCTCCATAACCATTTGTTGTACCTCAGCTTGTGTATTAGGTTGTGATGGGGACATCTGTTTGTTTCTGCAAAATTATAATGGTCTTTTGTCATCTTGTGTGTATGGATGATACATCTTCAAGCAAGGCAGGTGTTCCTCGTGGCACCTCTCACCTCTTAAGGTGACATGTTATCAACAGAGCATTGCTATCGGGGGGGAAAAAAATCCCCCTGCTCTCACCTAGTACAATTCAGTCCAATCTATTTGGCAAGGGCCTCGAAAAACAATCATTCTGGCCATGCACCACTGCTTCCCATTATCAGTCTCATTTACCCACATTTGTCTCTTACATTTTCCTTTCCTCCTCCTCTGTCTTGCTTCTATCTTGTCTCCCTTTAATTGTCTTTGTCTTTCTTTGTCCCTGCCATTGTTGAGCTCTTGCTTTGTTCTGCTTTTTCTCACCTCTTCCTTGTTCTGTTCGCCTTACTTCCTCTTCCTCTATTTTATTTGCTGATTCCTTTCTTCAATTTCTGTTTACTCCTGTCCTCTTCACTCTGTGGTGGAAACTTGGAGTGGTTCCCTCCAGTCCTAACCCAATCTTCATTAACAGACTCCTTCATTTCATCTGCTGCTAACCCATTCAACACCACTTGTTTAATCTCTGTTTACCCCTCCACCCTTCCCAAAAAACATGCACACCCTCACATAATCTATAATTGAATCCTTCACACACACTAGAGCTGCAGCATGGCTAAGATGCCAATTTGAACAGCAGCACACGGTTGCACAGCCTCCCTCTCTTGTTCTGACTCCCATGTCCTCTCCATAGATGGCTATAACAGGAATTTCATTCTTTTTCTCAGTATCCATTTAATTAGCTGGACTCGTATCACACTGTGTAACGTTTGTCTTCACAAAGGGAGTGCAGTAGGGGGAGGGGGAGTGGCACCAGTTGAACACAATTTTACATTTACAGCAAAAGGCTACATGCTAGCCTTGGCCCTGACCGAAGGAGAATGTTTTCTGAGGCGAGTACAGCAGCTTATACAGTAACTACTGCCATTCTTTTCTGCTACAATGCTTGTTTTCATTCAGAAACAAAGAAACGTAGACTCAGCATGGAGCCATTTACAAGATTAGTGTTGTGGTGGTTCTGCCTTTGGCAGTGTGTGCTAGTTTTTTTTTTTTTTTTAAACCTTTGCATAAATGAGTAACTAAAAGCCTAATATAACAGAATACAGTTCAACAGCTGTATTTAGAAGTCCCTTATCAGGAAATATTTGATTTGCAAAATATTTTGATATGTAAAATATTGAGAACTATCAATAACGGCTGCTTCATTATGGCAAAAGAAATCAACCTGCAGCTGTGTGACAGTATCCTTCTTGTGCTCTGCAGCCTCAGCAAGTCTGGCATGTTAGCATATGCTGCAAGTTCTGGTTGGAGCTGCCCTCCAGCTCTTTGTGGAGCTCCAGGGCAGAAGAAAAGTATCAATGCCAGCTGGAGTCCAAGATGGTAGAGAAGGGAGAAAATGAAAGGACTGGAGCTAACTGAACTTTCAAAATAACTCCAGATGAACAGAATCCAGTTTTGGGGATTTCTTTACCTGGATGATTTGAGCATACTTTGTCATGTTATCTTAGAAAGGACTCGAATAACTACACATCTATGACACTGTTAAATGCTTATGCTGGCTCACTATACAAAGAGCAGCTTTACTGTGACAACACAACAACCCACTTACTTCCATAAAGTTCATCTTTAGTTCTTCCAGAATTGTTTTGATAGATGATTAATCTTTGAAGTGGAGTATGAGTTTAAAAACAAGTGATCATTTTAATCCTCTACTTTTTTTTTTTTTACTGGCTTGTGTGTCACACTGATTTAAAAAGAAAAATTAGGAAGTGTCGCTCTTTGCTGTTTAAAGTGCTTTTTATACAAAGTCTCTCTCTTGACTTGACTTAAATTATAGACCCAATGAGCTTGCCAAAAAACAGTTAATTGGGCCGTGGTTATTACTGGGTTGTGGGTTTAAAAAAAAAAAAAAAAAAAAAAAAAAAAGATAAATGGGCTTGTGGTGGGATTAAATCAATGATCAGGGCATGTAATATTAAATCTGTCTCATCTCCCATAGTGCAGAAGATCTCATCTTAATTTGTTCTGTCATGCCAAGCCAAACCGCGCCACGAGGCTTTAAAATATTGTCACTTTTCCCACAAACAAAGCTGAGATCTATCTTCTAATGGATGAGATTCATAATCGGATACAGCAGCCTGCCCCATCTGCCAAGTAAAGAACTGCTTGAGGACTGTTAATTTTTCGCATTTGGGTTGATTGGCTGACCAATGGGCTGGCTAGCTTGAGGAGGTGAGACCACCTTGGTCTGGCAGTTATTGATTTCCCCATTTTCAGCTTATCTTAAGCGTCGCTGGCTACGATAAAGCTTCTTGACAACATCGCACACTGCCGTTCTCCCTGGTAGTCTCTCTGAGATTGATCATTTTAAAGGTCACTGTTGAACGCATTTCTGTTGTGAAGATGCAGTCTGTGTGTGTGTGTGTGTGTGTGTGTCTGTGTGTGTGCGCGCACTTTTTCCTTTTTTATGTTAATGTGTACACTTGCTTTCTGTGTCACCCCGTGGCTCGGAAGAAGAGCTTGTTTACAAGACGTTGCCTCTGGTTTACTCTGAACCAGCCTTATCTCTCTGACGGCAGCTGGCTGTTCCATATCGGCTATGATCATTGCGCTGTGATTATTAAACTTCTTTTAAGGATTAAAAGTGATGTATTTTTAGCACTTTCAGCCATACTAAGTGTATTAAGCTCTTTTTTTTTTTTACACTTCTAATTTGATGGTGTTTCAGCAGTGAATAAAGCAAATAAAGTAAACCAGCAGTTCAGAGGGCTGTCTGCACTCCATGCCCATATATCATATTTTTCTGGTGTATTCTGAATAGTGCAGAATGTCATTATCACAGAAATTGTTCAGCCTTTGTTGCTTTACTTTCTTCTGTCTCTGAAAAACAGACTGTAGGTATACATATCCTTTTTATGTTGAATTATATATGGTCAAAAAACTGCTGTGAGGCTTGAATTGTTTTCTGCTCTCTGTTTGTCCTCTTAGGTCAAATCGGTGAAGACGGGCTCGGTATTCTGGACCATTGGCTGTTGTCTGTCCTATTTCTACATGGTAAGATTTTTTGCATACAAACACACTGGGTAACTTTAACAGCAACAAGTAGGGTTCTGTCTAATATAAACCTGCAAAACCGGTCACTTAACTGATTGATGCTAACCCTCTTTAGTCTGTTTTTTCATTTTATAGTGAATAAAATGCATAATGCATTGTGTCTCAAAGTCATTGTAACAGGCGTACTTCCTGTCTTCTAACGACCATATAGTGTAGTCGATAATAAAAGTAATTGGAGCCTAGTGTAATTAAGATTATCAGTTCTGGTTCCAGGATTCTTAATAGCGACTCTTGACAAACAATTTCTTTCTATTTCTTATCTTGCTATTTATTACTATTGGATTTTTTTGCATGACTGCCATAAAATCACGATCATAAAATCACCCGTCATTCCAATTTTTGTGCTTTATTCCTTTAAATGTAAACTAACATGTAAGCAGCAGCAAATTTGTTAGGTACACGTGTTCCACTGCCTGTTAAATATCTAATTACTCAATCACATGGCAGCAACTCTGTGTATTTAGGCATGTAGACATGGGCAGGATGACCTGCTGAAGTTCAAACTGATGCAGTTTGAACTTGGAGATGGAAATTTAAGTGACTTTGAAATAAGTAGTCTGAGTATTCAAGAAACTGCTGATCTGCTGGGACTTTCCCCCACACAACCACTTCTAGGGTTAACAGTGAATGGCCTGAAAAGAGCAAATGTCCAGTGAGCGGCAAGACATTTTCTCTGGGCGAAAATGCCTTGTCGATGTCAGAGGTCAGAGGGGAATGACCAGACTGCTTCAAGCTGATAGGATAGCAACAGTAACTCACATAGCCATTCGTTACAACCAAAGTATACAATTGTTTAAATACCTGAATATTTTTGCTGGCCACATTCATCCGTTTATGACCACAGTGTACATCATCTGATAGCTGCTTTCAACAGGATAACATCACAAAGCTCGAATCATATCCAACAGGTTTCTTAAACATGCTCAAATTGCCTCCACAGTCACTAGATCTCTATCCAGTAGAAGACCTTTGGGATGTGGTGCAATCATAGATTTGCATCACTGATGTGATTTGCAGGCAAATCTGCAGAAACTGTGTGATGCTTTCATGTCAGTGGAGACCAGAGACTGAGGAATGTTTCCAGCAACTTGTTGAACCTGTGCTGCAAAGAATTAAGCCAGCTGTGAAGGCAAAAGGGAGTCCAACTGTGTACCTGAAAGGTGTACCTAGTATTTCATGAGTCTATATTATATATGAAGCAACCTCCTAATAGAACATTTCACAATAGTTGCGTTAGAATGCGCTGGTACTGGCGGATTCTGAGAAGAGACAAAAACATTATGTTCTCATGCTGTAGGAAGTGCTTCGTCCTGGCGGCCAGACTTTCTCCCTGCTGTGGAATAATTTTCTTACACTGCAGCTGACGTCTGTAAAGTGCTACCTGCGGCTCTTGTCTGCGATTTCGAAGATCCTTGAATACTATATTTAAATACGTGCTGAATTGAACTGTTCAAAACACAGAAGGTCCTTTGCCTTTGGTTCATAGAACTAAAGAACATTTCTTTCTTGGTATACTCCTCTTTGTGTGTGTGTGTGTGTGTGTGTGTGTGTGTGTGTGTGTGTGTGTGTGTGTGTGTGTGTGTGTGTGTGTGTGTGTGTGTGTGTGTGTGTGTGTGTGTGTGTGTGTGTGTGTGTGTGTGTGTGTGTGTGTGTGTGTGTGTGTGTGTGTGTGTGTGTGTGCGCGCTGCTTGTTCTAATTCAGAACTGGGCCATGATTTTAAAAACCGAGAGGAGCAGAGATGGTAGCATTGGAGTGGCTGTCCACTCTGTCTAGCAAGTCACATGGTGTTGCACGGAAACTTGGAGGGACGGTTTATCCGGTGTTTTCTGCCTTATTTATGAATCCGGGCACAAGCTCATCCAGGGAGTTGATGACAGGGATTAGATAAAAAGACAGTCCAAGCACAGTGCGTCAGGGACAGATTGTTTGCATTGTTTTTGTTGGTGTGTGTGTCACGGTCACGAGTGCCTGTGAAATCTCAGGCTTCTGGCTCATTCCAGACTAAATCTCTGTGGCCATCAGTGGGAGAGATGTCAAATGAAACAGATTACCAAAATCCAGCTTCATCGATCAGACTCTGTCCAGTGGGTGTGTGGACAGATAGGACTACAGAGAAGAGTAGTGGAAGGGTGAATAGAAGAGAGAATGGAGACAAAGGGATGGAGAGATGTGAAAAGATAAGGTGGGGGCAAAAAGATGGTAACAAATACAGAATGATAAGACAGCACAAGGAGAAAACATTGCGATGTTCTAGATGGAAGGGAACACTGTGTCCATGCTTCTTTCTCCTTATTACTACTTCCTCTCCTTCACACCTGCTCTCTCTCTCTCTCCGCAATGTTTCTCTGTACTGTGTCTGCAGCTAACCTCCCCCTGCAGATGACACTAGGTTCGTACATCTCCAACAGCACCAAGCTCCTAACAGCACCCGCTTTCTCATTTTGATATTGCACACAAAGAACTACAAACACTGGCTAACCTGCCTTTATTTATTTATCTTTAACCCACTATATCATGTGATGCTGTGAGTTTAATCAGGAAATAGCCAAGACTATGTTTTCCCCTGGGGCTTAATTGAATGTGTCATTTTCAAGGCATATATGGAGACAGAGGGTGAAATCCCCTGCCTAAATGTTGGTATAATCAGAAGAGAGGGGGCAGAGAAGGATGAGATTAAGAAGAGGATCTGAGCAGTTGGAAAGACTGATGGACGGGAGCCACAGGAACCTTTCTGGCAGCTGTGCAAAATCCTCCTTTCAACCCTCCAGCGGTGAGGCTGGAGTAAAGGAGGGAAAAGCTGTAGAGAGCAAAAACAGATGCATGCATCAGCTGCACTGTCTGCTTGTTAAATCCAGAAGCACTGGCTTATTCTTACTTTTAAACCCTCCTATAGTAAAGAAGCCTGTAATTTCAGGGCATGTCTGCAGATCCTTCACTTTATCAGGTATTTATTTCTTGTCCTGAATGCTAGGGCTGTACCTGAGTTTTGGATTATGTCAGTTCACTGCATTGTCAGTACATTTAGCGACTTTATAGCCCTCTTGAATTATTTTATTCTTTTATTTGAAAGTGATGAGCTGTTACACTGATCCATCATCTCCAAATGACAGAAAATTGAAAGATTACATTACTGTGCAAAGGTGCATAGCTATCCCTCCTCTTTATATTTTGCTTCCAGTCAGCCAGACTTGCTTGGCATTTTTAGGTTAGTCTTGAGTGAAAGTTCTCTAGGTTTTCTGAAGGTTTTGAAGTTTTCCTTTGGACATTAGCTGCTTTTTCATTCCTACCTGATCATTTTCAGACGAGCACATGTGTTTCTTTGGTTTGTGTTTAAGCCAAAACACTAACTAGAATCATTCAAGCATCAAAAACACAAGAAGCCATTCTCAACGAAGGAAAACTGGGAGAAAAAGCTGATGTATACCAAATTATCAATATAATTAGATATAACTTGTAGACATGAATTACAGTAGGTTGACTCATCATATGTGAATCAGTCTCTCCCACTGGCATTGCATACGTTCTTTCCCTTCATGCGGGAAGTGAGAACTGAACTCCCTGGTGTGTTTCTCTCTGTCGTTCACCAGTACGAACTTGGAGCGCTGTGGAGTGAGCATGCTGGCGTGTCTTGTGTGTGTGGGCCCCACAGTATGCATTATGGAGGGGGAACAATACTATCTTAGCGAGTGTCCCCACCTACCCACTGGGGCTGGTAATTATTAGTAGCAAAGTCACTGAGAGTAGGACGATGGGATCATGCAGAAGATTGCCCGACCCTACTTTAAATATCGTTGATTACCTCCAAAGGGCCAAAAATGGTATTCAGTGCAGTCCTATAGAACAAAAGTGTCTTTAGGTGTGTTTAAAAGATTGTACTTGTTCAGTCATTGCCTTCTTGGTTGGTCTGCCACTATCCCAGCAACTTATTTTGTTTCACACACACACACAAAAATTCAAACATATTTCCTCCTTTTTTGTGTGTGTAAATAATCAGTGGTTCCTAGTGAGTGCACGTAGCCTGGAAACACTTGTGTACAGATGGATGTCCACACATCGTGCACACACCCATTCAGAGTAAAGCCCTTCTCTGTGTTGCGTGCTGTGTTCTCTATAGCCTCTTCAGAGTGGCCCTGTGGTCATCAGATAAGCCAGCTATGAAATGCAGAGAGCGATAACGGCTAAAAGACTTGGCTCCAAACATTTTCTGATTCCTGCCCTCTGCTGTTACCCTGTGGCTCGGGCACTGGGCTGTCGTTTAGAGCTATAATTTCAAATGGAGCTTGTTCCTGCACTTTCACGCAGAATTGTCTTTTATCATGGACATTAGACAAATCCACGGTGCAAAGAGACTTAATTGCAGTTCATCACCTGCAATTATCAGTTTAAAAATATTTTTTTCTGCTGTTTTGTGATGTATTTAAAGCTACTTAGTGAATTTTACCTTTAAACATGGAAGCATAGTCACCGTTATTGTGCTTATTGTACCATTTAGCTCGAAGCATGATTATCCTCAAGTGTAGTCTCAGAGAGAAGTCTTGATTAAAAATATATTGAGCTTGGTGCTAATTTCTCAGGATATCAAGCATGGAAATCTATTTCTGGCTCCATGTTGCAGTATGCCCTGCGTTACAGCTCATTTGGTACAGAAACTCTTAAAACTTTCATTTTCTACAGCTGTAAGACAAAAATGTGCTCATTTGTCGGGGTTGACACATTTGCCTTACAAGGTAAAGATCCACAGATCGATTTTGGGACGGGAGACACCCACCCTCAGGGGGCGTCACAAGCTTGTGTACTCCCAGTCTGGAAAAATGTATCAGGAAGGGTATCCAGCGTAAAATCTTTGGCGAATGAAGCATGTGGATCCATCTGCTGTGGCAACCCCGAGGGAAACACAGGAAGCAGCTGAAAGTATCACTACAAATGATAGCGACCTCACTTTTTTGTGTTAATAACAATTAGGCCATTGGAATTTCGCCAGACTTCAGCTTCCACGCTTGTGGCCTGATTCTCTTATACCCAAAGGGGAAAAGCAAGTTTTTAAAAAGTGTTGTTGTAACTTTGAGTCGTTAATGCATTTAAATAATGTTCTAGTCAGAGGGATCAATATTTTAAACAGCCTGTTTTTATAAAGTTTAACCTGAAGGAAGGAGGTTGTATACATGATTTATTTTATTTTTTTTAAATTAACACGAGCGACATATGGACTTATTTTATTACCCTTTTCTTTAAAAAGGGGCAAATTCAAGAGAGAGCAGTGCTAATGAGCTGTTTAGAGCTACATTTTATTATAGCTGTAGCTGCTTAATACTTCAGGGAGATCGGTTAGTCTTGGTTCTATATTGTGTGGGAATATTGATTATTAAACACTCCTCCACATTATTCAAACTCCCACTCTGCATTATCTGTTTTCCTGACTCTGTCATGCTTATACAATTTGCTGGAGATGATGTTGCGATTGGTTCGAGCTAGTCGCTAGTGCTTCCTGGATGGTAATGTCATTGGCTTGACAGGCAGAGATGTAAACGTCTGCCCAGCTGCTCAAAATAGACTTTGTAGCATCATCTTGGCAAAATGGAGTGTCGGACATAACTGACACACACGTACATAATGTTGTGTTTGGCAAACACAGCAGACATGTTGCATTTGGTCGAGTCAAGTGCAGCAGCTAGCCTCTGTCACTGTGCTCCTAGTGTGATGTTTACAATTAGTTCCCAGCCAGTCAGCAGCAGGGACTCGATTAGCCATCCTTGTGTCAACAGTGAAAACGATACTTAAATTGAAGTCATCTCTTGCATCCACATAAGTCACGGTCCGCCTGCTACTAATTGACTGTCAACATCTGAGTGAACAGATGCGAATGACTGCCAAAAGATAATTGCACTTGCGAGGAACTTATTTAGAAATTTTCCTTTGGCTCTGTTTATTCATTGCGGGATATTATTGTTTATCAATTAGACATGACGCATGCTTATTTTTCCTGTGATTGTGAAAGTGTATTGAATGATCTTTTCAGCACATTTAGCAGGTACAATGGATCTCTCTCTCTCAAAAGCTGTTGTGAATGAGGGATCAAACAATTTGCATATGTTATTCTGATCCCTCCCTCTCTGCTGTCTCTGCCTCTTTCGCGGTTTCACATTCTGGCACAAACATGCTTTGACTTTTCCTCCCTCTCTCGCTCGCTCTGCCATGCTTTCACTGTGTACTTTCACTTTTTCTCCATCCTGTTCTGTCTCTCTGTCTAATGCTCTCACCATTTCCATTTGCCCTTTGCAAGTACAGGCAATTGAAAACTTGTCAGTGATTGGTTTTTTTTCTTTTTTCTTTTCTTCTCTTCCCCACTTTTGGGGCCATAGTTTTATGGCCCCCACATCCACAGTTGTGAAACCCAGCAGACCTCAGAAACTGTATAATTTTAGTGGTGCTTTTAAAGTTATTGGTGCATCTAACATGTAAAGTATTATTGCCAGGCTTTTACTGAATCTATATATGTCTGTTTTTCCTTTTACAGCAGTGTGCCTGCATTTAATAGTGAAACAGCAGTAAAGAAGATTTTACATCCGTTGAATTAGTCTGTTCAGGTTTTGGTTGGTCAGAAGATCCAAAGCAGTAATAGTCATTGCCTCGAGCTCAGAGAAGCTGCAGTGGCATCTTTTACAGTTTTGGTTGACATTATATAGAGTGAGCCATTAGCTGATTGTTAATTGATGATAAAAGTAAATGCTTTTTGCAACAGTTGTTTATGACTACTTCTGTTTGAAGCTAGTGAGGTTAAGTGGTTTGAACAGCTTGAATTAACAAAACAGATTGAATGTTGCCAGATGTTTAACATTCATTTGGGGGTTCCAACACTGTTGCAGAGGAAAACGTAGCCTACATGAGCCATTTTAATGCTTCTAGTTCTATGACTGCACAGAGTTTTGCCTTTCTATTAGGGATAGGATTTTACACTAGACAGCTGGTTGCATTGTTCTTTGTTTTTCCTGTTTCTACACAAGCATCGAATCTCAACACACAGGCTGTATTGGTGTGACACCCGGCAGTTGTCAGTATTCTTCAGATTTTGCTGTTTAGTGATGGTTGCCAAGCAGCTTGTAGACACATGACTGTCACCTTCTGGTGCCAGTGTCATATGTCATGTCATATGAAATCCAAGCACTCGTAAAAATGTGTTTTCCTTTTTTTTTTCCTTCAATTTTTTAATGACTTGATGAGCATTGAAGTCTTAAACATATCTACATTACTGTTTCTTTACAAACTTTATGCAAAGACAGACTTTTTGGTCCAGTTAAAGAAAGAAGAGGAAAAAAATGGTATAATTTAAAGCGTGGTTACCTTTTGATTGGCATGTTGTGAGAATAGTGTCCTCAATTTCACAGTTAAACACACCCACTCGCTCACGATCAGCTTTAAGCGCCAAACAGTGACGATCAAAATGCCAAACATGAGACCACAAAGCAATACGTGACAAAATCATTGGTACCTCCATGTTTTACATGGGCATCACCCACCCACCACCCACTCACAAAAAACTGAGTAATGATGAATGTCCGTTTACTGACATGTCTGTGTATTTGTGTTCTAGGTGTCGGCATGGGGAGGTTACGTGTTTATTATCAACCTGATCCCACTGCATGTGTTTGTGCTGCTCCTGATGCAACGCTACAGTAGGAGAGTCTATATCGGTAAGATGGTCACACACGCCAAACACGAGCACAGAGCGTGCAAGCACTCACGCCAGACGACAACTTTCACCATGCGGCTTGATATTTAAAACTCGCCCACATACCCGACTCTGTATTGGAGACTCGCTCGTGTTTTTAGATCCTCTCTCATTAGAATATGAATGTGGGCACTATACAGGAAAACCAGCGCTCATGCACACATGCATCTCACAACATGGCTGCCCGAGCATTTGACCCTGAAACAAGCTCAAATGCCCAGTCACGCCTGTGCTCGTCTCTCACAACAGCAAGCATTCCATCATCAGCAGTGCAGACATCTATACACCCACGCACCACTTAGCAGTAAATGTATCCACCTGCTACCTGATCCTCTTTATTTTTTATTTATTTTTCTATTCTTTGCATATACCGGAGGTAGAGAACCGGTGAAGTGGGTAGGCTTGTTATCCCACAGATAACGTCCAAGTTTCACGAATGCACGTGGCGGCTCCAGCACGTTATCCGTTGTCTCGGAGAACCCTCCACCGTCCTCACATCCGTCCTCAGCTCAGGATGAATTTATAGCAGACGCCACTATTGTGGTCAAGATGAATGATACCATGTCAAGTATCATCTCTGCATGATTATATGTTGTACTCACTGTAACTGGAAAGCACAGTCTTTGAGAGCACTGAAAATAAATTATGGGCTCTTCACAGTAAGAGGGCTTTGACCTACCTTTGCTCCTACAACAATTAAACTCTGCTTGGTGAAGCAGGGCTGTTAGAGGAGGTGGAAACATTTCTACAGTCTTCGCTGTTCCTCAAGAATAGCTGCTTCATTCATCATGCAGCTTTTCGTAGTAAATGAAAGATGGGGAAATATATTTGTAGACTTATTCCAAAAAAAGGACACCTGCTCTATTCCTTACCGCCTCTTTTCAGAGTCAGGTGTTGTTCAACTGCAATGAAGGAACACATTAAAAAAAAGCAGAGGGGTTAAAAAAAAAAAGAAAGAAAATCCTAGTTTAATAAAATGCCTCGTAGCTTGTTCCCTCGCAATTCGTCTCTGTCTGTCATGAGTCAATAGCAGATGTGTGGAGAGAAAAAAAGATCGCTGAGGGCGGTCAGAGCTACTTCAAAAACGAGGCACACTCTTCAGGAAGAGTATGAAATCTTAATTAAAGTGGTGCATCTGCGAATTGGTTTCCCGAAGCTACAATGGTGGGAGTTGAACTGTTCTCAGCACTGTCATCTCACTTCGGGCCTCCCGACCACACCACGCCGAGCCAACTCCCATTTTCTCAGTAAATGACATCGGATTAGGTATTTTGTATTTGCTCCCTCTGAGGTACAACAGTGAAAATCAATAGACTTTAAATACCCCAACCGAAGTTGATTTCCCTCAGTCGAACCCAAATTGTGCTTTTTTTCTTAGCGGTGTAGCTTTATTTTAATGATTTACTTTTTTTCTGGTCTTTCCCCGTTTCTCCGCTGTTCTCCTCTCTACAGCTTACAGCACTTTCTACATTGTGGGCCTCATACTGTCCATGCAGATCCCTTTCGTCGGCTTCCAGCCAATCAGGACGAGTGAGCACATGGCTGCTGCTGGTAAGTCTCACCCTCTGTACCTGCAGTATGACTGATCCTCTATTCAGCCTGGAACAACAGGTTCCCCTTTACAAAGCTCAAGCCATCTGATGATGAAGTCAGCAGTATTTGGAAGATACTGCTGCTCTTTATTCCAAATTTATGACTCACTCATAACCAGATGTCACAAATACATGAATACACAAGCATATTTCTCTTTATCCTACCTAAAGCAGGAACAAGCAGTTATTTGTGCTAACAGCTGATCTAATCAGTATGTTTATATTGACTGAACAAATGTTCAGAGTGTTCCCTTTAACTCGGATAAAACACTTCAGTTATTATGTGCTTTGAATTTCAATAGAGTAGTTTGGATACCAACACTGTGTGAAATGTGGCTGAATAAAATAATTAGGACCTTGCTCATCATATGGACGCATTGCAGAAATTATAATTCAAAGCTGTTGATTCAGCTCTCAGTCTGCTGTGACTGTCAAGGAATTTCTGCCACAACCATAGACTGTAAATAAGAGATGGATGTAGCCACCATGACATCACCTGTTAGTTAGTGGTATCCCATTTTAACGCCTCAGACTGAGCATTATGCCCATTGCGATCTGGATTTATGAAACCAGAGGTGATGAGTGAGTGAGTACTTTCGGCTGCTCCCTTGTGTCCCAAGGGGTCACCACAGGGAATGGATCTGATATGGCACAGATTTGATTCCAGATGCCCTTCCTGATGTAACTCTCCCCGTTATCTGTGCTTGGCACCTGCTCAAGGAATACACTAGCCTATGTCCTGAGGCTGGGTTTGTCTCCCCCCTCTTGGGCTTATCCCATCTTTCACTTCCAAATGTGATAACCTTTACAACAGTGCTGAATCAAAACCTGAAGAAACACGCTCATACATTAGTGACCTGCCACTCACAAAGTAGCCATAGCATGAAACATGCCCTACTTTATCATATTTTACCCTAAATAGGACCATAATTTGCAAGTTGAATATCATTCTGTATAAAATGGTAAATGCATTAGTTCTTATTTAGTGCTTTTCTAACCGAGCACTCAAATCACTTTGTACAACGTACTTCACCCATTCACATAAGCACTTTTTTTCTACATGCTTTCTATCTAACATTCACTCTCAGATGAATGTATCTGAAGTTCGATCATTCTGATTAGTAGATGACCTGCTGTACCTCCTGAGCTACAGCCAATTAAATAAGACTTGAACCTAGGGTTTAAGACCTGGAATTTCAGTTCAAGTCGCTTCATCTTTATTTATATAGCACCAAATCACAACAGCAGTCGCCTCAAGGTGCTTTATATTGTAACGTAGAGACCCTACAATAATACAGGGGAAAAAACAACAATCAGATGGTCCCCTTTAAGAAAGCACTTGGCAACACTGGGAAGGAAAAACTCCCTGTTAACAGGAAGAAACTGTCCTTCCTTCAGACAGAACCAGGCTCAGATTGGTAGCGTGTGTGATGAGAAAGGCATCAGGAAAATTATAAAGCGAGCTAAAGAATTGTTTTTTTAGTATACTTCTTTCTGCAGCAAGAGGTGTCGCCTCCTGCTGACAGTAAACGATATTGCAGGTTTTATTCACTTACACACTTGTTTATAAACTCTGGCCACAAATGGAAAGTTAGGTCTTATTGCAGTTGTTTGTCTATTAAAGCTGGAACTGTGCAGGCTTGTTTGATATCCAAAGCACCCACTGGTGATTGCACATGCTCTGAGTGGTTGGCTGCAGCAGGAATCGAATCCCCTTGTGCCTACAGTGATAGTCACGCTCTGTCTGCAGGAGAACATTGGTACATCTATGAAATGGATATGGGTAAGCACCTACATGCCACCCATATGGGCTTAGCTCTTTAAGCACTGTTCATTTTGGCTTGTGGGTAGCTTATTAAAGCTTGTTGAGTATCGTCTCTCAAGTGTGAGCCCCATCTGCTTGCTGACAGCATGGATGGGTGCGTACATATGTGCACGATTCGTTTACGTTGTTGGCAGCTTTAAGAAGATGAGCGGAGGCCTTTTGGAGAATTCACTTAACGCCACAGCAGGTAGGTGTACTCTGAAGTGTCCCTGTTTTCCTGGATCTCTCCAACACAAACAGCATTACGAGAGGCTTTGAAGAATGCACCATCAAAAATCATCTCTGCCTCTCTGCGTTTTTGGCTCCCCGCTCGCTCTCAAAGAGCAAGTGTGGTTTTATGTCGCTCTGGGTAGCAGCTGCTCAGAACATCTGGTGGTAGCATTCACGGAGCACAGTGGGAGGCAGGAAGAGAGTGACAGAGCCATGGACCTGTCGGTACCGCTGAGATGTCGGCCCCTGAGGCAGGAAAGCAGAGTGGCATGGAGTGACAAGCGTGTTAGCATCATGGCGGCACTCCAGGAGACAGGCAGGGGCTTAACCTTGGAAATGGGTGAGACCTGCTGTAGGCGATCGCTGAGGGCGGAGGAAAGCAGGGAAATATCACAGAAGGTTTGATGAAAGATGGTAGGTGATGAAATAGGAGAGGGGGGGGATAACAGGATCTTTTCACGCTTTTCAATTTTTATATCAAATTTGCCAAACACAGGCACGCTGGGGAAAAACAGCTCTGAGAAAGTGACAGAGGAAGGAAACGGGAAAAGCAAGTATAACCTAAGGGGCTGAAAAAGAATGACGAGACAATAAAAGGAGAGGTTTATTTACACACATTTGTTCCATGCATTTGAAATATGCTGTCCAGCAATATTCGTCTTTCACATCTACGTGAGTAGCCAGCAGGGCCGTTGTGGAGTGCTTCATCAGTATACTGTTTAAAATAGCAGTGCTTCTCGACCATGTAAGCTTGCTTTGCTCCCTGCAGGATGCAGCATCAGTAGGAACCTCCTCAAATATTCAGTGTGAGTTTCCTTTGTATGTTGGCTCACGTTCTTTTATCTGTCTTTTTCTCAGGTGTGTTTGCACTCCTCCAAGCCTATGCGTTCCTGCAGTACCTAAAGGACAGGCTGACCAGACAGGAATTCCAGACACTGTTCTTCCTCGGAGTCTCTCTCGCTGCTGGTGTGGTCTTCCTCACAGTGATCTATCTCACATACACAGGTCTGTATGTCCTGATGCACATGCTGCTTCCATACCTTGTAAGCTGTGTCATTTGTTTGTTTTCAGTTCTCAGAGGGTTTTTTTAAATCATCTTAAAGGGTAAAGTGTGTAAAATACCATTACTAGATGTGAGCAGTCAATTCTGTTTTCTTACCCCTTCCATTTCGACTGCATAATCCCAGCTACAGTAGGACCTGATCATTGTTTATCTACACTGAGAGTAGGCTGTCAGTCTGCTGTTTACCTCAGCTGTCAATATACTTGGTTTCCACATCTAATTACTTTGGAGGCTCTAAAACTTTGTGTTGGAAACAGATACGAGTCAATGAGTCAATGACGCTGACTTCCATCTGACAGCAATACTGAGGTTAGTTGTCGAGGATATCCCGAGTCAGTAAGGACTGCTGTTTATGTTGTGTTAGCTGCTGTTAGTGAAACTTTCTTTGAAGTGACTCAGCCAGTTGTAAGAATGTAATCACACTGTTTTATTGGAGGGAAAGATGAACCGTAGAGCCTAACATTAGCTAGCATAATGTTAGCATATAACCAGCTGTTTTTGTTTAGCTGGCTCACACTAAGCTGTCTGCAGACATATCTGATCTGTTGACAATAAGTAGTTGCGACAATGTGGTAATCAATAAGCATGTTTATGCACATTTTCATGTGTTAGTCCTGACTTAAGTTCAGGAGATTAAGTTTGAGGTGAGGAGGAAGAGGAGGATGGGGAAATGAGGAAGGAAATAGAGCAGCAGTGGACAATTAGAAAAACTCAATGAGAAAGAGATGATAAAATATACAGGTGTAAGTGTTGAATGGTTGCATGTGGTTTGAAAGAGTTGTCTGTGATCTTGAAATTAACTTAAAAGGAGTAATACATAGGTGGCTGGTCTCGAACCACAAACATAAAATGCAGTTAGGCAGAATGGCGTTGTCCATCTCAGCCACTATATTCAAGATGGCCTCCACAAACTAGCGCCCACTCTTATGTATTTTTAGTGGATTCAATGTTTAAGAGAATCTTTTTGAAGCCATAATTATACACTCATCAATTAATGTTTGTAAGTACACTGTTCTTTTTTTCCTTTTAAATAAACTCACACAGTACTGACTGCACCTTATTTCTTAGTAATCAGATTTGTCAGATTTTTTGCTTTCAGCTTCACTTTTAATGGTTTTATAAAATCAGCCAGAGCTAACAAATTAAATCATGAGCTTTTAGTTTGGGAACAGTTTGAGAAGGTACAACTATTTTAATCATTTTAGCATGGCTTTAAGTTTACCACCAGAGTAAACAGTGTTCACAGCTGAGCATTGGTTAAACTTGTTCCCACCCAGTCTAACAAATACAAAGATCCTCTTTGTTGAGAAATGAAACAGAGCCTTAGAAAAAATGCAAATCAAACACAGATGGATGGTAGGTGCACTTACGTGGCAAGATTGGTTGAGAGACGGTCAGATCACTTCATAGCCGATGATTACTTTCTCATAAGACTGACAAAGTGGAGGATGATCATGTTTTCATCCTCTGAAAAAAACCAAAACCTAAATTATGTTGAGATTTGTTGGGCAGCCAGTCTTTTGTGAAAGGAACCATTAACTAAATTTCAATGTTGATCCAGATCTGGGATTTCAGCCATTCTGCATTTTGTTTTCTTCTTTTAGCCAAAAGTTAGCGCGCTCCTACTCTATTCCCCGATGGCCTAACCTCCGGGCCTCTCCATCGGGCTTTTAACTCGCGCTCGTGTTTGTCAGAAAATGAAACCTGGAAGGCAAATGATAAACAAATATAAACTGATATGATTGCTGCAGCTTTGCTGTTGGAGAAAATTTGTGGAGGCTTGTGCTCCACCATGTGAAATGCTGTTTTTGATTGTTGGACCCCAGCACGTGCAGCCAGCTGGTCAAACTTTGTCCTTGTTGATGTTTTGCCCATTATTTTCAGTTTGTGGCCAAAGGGCTCGAGTTTCAGACGGTTTAAAACGTTGCCTTCTTGCTGTTTATTTATTGATTTTTCCTTCTTTTTTCCCCCTTTTTGTCTCCTGCCGAAGGGTTCAGATTTAAGAGCACAATTCGGCTGACTGATTAGACTTTAAAGGCCACACAAGTCTTTTACCGTCATATTTTAAAAGCATTAAGATATGGAGAATTTGGTACACAACAGCCCACAGAGGACACTTTAAAACAACTTAATCTCACTGGATTTTCCGCCTTTATCGTGTGTTGCTTCAAACTGGCTCATATGTCGTTAACTGATCAAATACAGAGTTGCCTGTAAGCGAGTTTAATATGTATTTATTATATGACTGTCTACTCCAAAGTGCTTACAGATCAAGTCCATCTGTCCAAATAGAGCCGTTTCAGAGAGTCTGACACTGTCTTCTCTGTATATCCAGATGTTGCCGAGTTCACCATTATGTGTGGGTATTTACCAAAAATCTTGATCCTCCCCGTTTCAAAGGCCCCTTTGACCCTCATCTTGCATCTTTACAGATAAGTTTTCCAAATTCTAGAGCCCAACTTTGAAGATTCATTTTGGCAGACCCGCATCAGGTCGTAGAGAGAGCACTAAAGATTTTTCTCGTCTTTGATGTGGTTTATCGAGGCGATTTCCCGTAAACGTGACCTCAGCGAGACTTTTTTCCAAAACAAACTTTGCTGCAAGCAAGAAAACAAGACATGCTTTTACTGCAAGATTTTCAAACTTGTGAAGGACAACTATGTAATGGAGAAATGTTCTCTCTCTCTCTCTCCTGCTGAATCTTAAAGGAAATCAGTGTTGTGGGTTTTTTGTTTTTGGTTTGGAAATTACCGTAACTGTTTCTTGTCATCACTTTTATTTCCTTTTTAGTTTATGTTCATTTGTCCATCCATCCGTTCTCTTCCTTATCCATATCAAGGTCGTGGGGGGGCTGAAGCGTATCCCAGCTGTCATAGGGAGCGAGGGGGGGCCAGTCTATTGCAGGGCTAACACATAAGACAGACAAGTTGTCACACTCACATTCACATATAAGGGCAATTTAGAATCATCAGTTAACCTAGCCCCACTAACTGCATGTCTTTGGACTGTGGGAGGAAGCCAGAGTACCCGCACAAATGCAGAAAGGCCCAGGCCAGATGTTGGAGTTGAACTCAGCACCTTGCTGCGAGGCAACAGTGCCAGCACCAGTTTATGTTCATATACAAATAATAATATGAGGATAATAAAATGTATGAATAACTTAACTGCTTAATTTGTGAAAGAAATGGCATAGAAATGGTCTACATCTGTTATTGAAACCGTAGATTTGAGCCTCTGGAAATAGCTGACTGTACAAAATGACTATATTTCCTTAATTCAGATATCTTTAAATTAAAGCTAAGAGTCTCGTCTTGATTGCCATATTCCTGCAAATTATCTAGACTCCTCTGGCTTGTACTAAGAGCAAAGACATGATGGCACATTATAGCCGACATAATGCTGGCATGCTTGGACTGTTAGGAGCTTCCTGCCTTAGAACTGATTGGCCTCATATGGATGCAGAATCCCAGTCTCTTGAGGATAATTGCTTCGTCTAATAAATGCTGTGATCTGTCTCCCATCTAAATGGAGCTGTGGGAGTTGAAGACCGCTTTTGAGGTGAGACTGCGCATGTCTCACTCCTCTGGTCTGTCAGGACACCCCCACTCCCCTCATTTCAAAGTCTGCAGCATTATACCCGGGTGGGTTTTCTCAGTATCTTTAACTCGGAGCCAAGCATCGATTGATTAAATCAGTGTCATCCTTTAAATGAGCTCTCAGTAAAACACCATCTTTCTCTTGCCTGCATTCGTTAAGAGCTTTGTTCCGAGTTTTATAGATTAAACACATTTTTCATATTATCTTTTAAAGAGCTGCACAGGACATGTCACAGCCGTATGTGGGTACAACATGACACAAAATCCAGAAATATGTAAGAGTTCTAGGTTTTCCCCCCCTGTGAGAGTGCCTGTGAGAGCCTGCGGGCAACAGTTCAGCTGAAATATATTTCAGATCAAAGCTCAACCAAAATAAGACATTTGTATGCGCACATAAAATACCCTGTGCAGCCTAATTTGCAGCCTAAACGGTTTCAGTTACATTCATAAACAAGTCAATTCCAGTAATTAAGTAACATCAGCTGAATATATTCTCAGCACTGACACATTCTCCACTGAGAGGTTTCTGGGTTTTGAACTATGGTTGGCAGAAAGTTTAGTTGTAATGTTGTTTTAAAGCCGCGAAAATCTCAGTCGGGTCTTCACCGTATTTCAGAACAAATCAGACGGAACTAAGTCATAAAATCATTATGTCATAAACTTCCACTGGATGTCTCTTCACAGCTAAAGATTTTTTGGTCATTATTGGTCATTTTTGTACACATTTGTGCATTAGATTTCTTTGTTATCACTTAGCTAATGCTAGCAGTATATTCTATTCGTCAGTTTTGTTATCCTCAATCAGTCTTTGCTACGGATTTCCAGACCAGCAGGTTGCATTATATATTTTTTTTACATATATATATATAAAAAAATATATATTTTTATATATTTTTTTTTTCTTTTTATTTATTGAGAGCTGCACAGTTGGGCAGAGTTCACCCTATAAATAATTACATATTGTTGCAACAAAGGGGAGGCAAATTAAAGTTTCTGTTATATTTTTGTTCCTCACAATGTTGCTGTAACAAACAACTTTAATCTTGCTCGTCTTTATATTAACCCCCCAACCCCCTCCGAACCCCCAGTTGCAGTCCTCGTATTTCAAGTCTTAAATGGAAAGCATTTAAAGAGCCTCTCTTTATTGATCGTCTTTTTTTCTGCCTCTAGGATACATTGCTCCGTGGAGTGGTCGTTTCTACTCTCTCTGGGACACCGGGTAAGCTCTGCTGACCTTCACACTCTCGCTGTCGATGGACCGCTTGTTCAGCCGTGTGTGTGTGTGTGTGTGTGTGTGTGTGTCCTGAGATGGATATTACCCCCCTTCCCCTCTCAACATCCCAGAGGGGAAAACTGTAGAGCACAAGCTGTGTTGAAGTATTGTCTTACTCCCAAAAAGCACCAGGCAGTGCTATGTTTTCCAAACGCTCCGCAGTGTGTTTGATATTTCCGAATCAATGCCCCCCTCCCAAATACCCCAGTTTGCTGACTAAAGCAGTAACTGATGCCTCCCCCCTTCCTTTCCTTCGGAGGCTGATATTAATTCCTTAATGCGCTGTGTGTTGTTTCTTTCCCAGCTGTAATAACAAAACACTTGAGAGAGAAATATTTAAGATTGTACAGAAAGTGCTGTGTAAAAGCCCATTAGGAATAAACAGGGAACACACAGATCAGAAACTACTAGCAGAAAAGTACATTACTCATCAGTAGTGCTAAATTTCTTCATATTTTACCATAAGCATGTGGGGGAGCAAAATTACCCCCCGACCCCACTCATAATTCTTGAGTTAATCAGGAGGATCTATTGTATAATTTGTCTCAACACTCCCAAAGCATTCAGCTCGACATGAATTCCACCCGTCTCTTCCCTCCTCCCGGTTTCTCCCCTCCTCCCTTCCTTCTACACGCAGCTACGCTAAGATCCACATCCCCATCATAGCGTCGGTGTCGGAGCACCAGCCGACGACATGGGTGTCCTTCTTCTTTGACCTACACATCCTGGTCTGCACCTTCCCAGCGGGCCTTTGGTTCTGCATCAAGAACATCAACGATGAACGGGTGTTTGGTAGGAGTCTCTCTAAATATGAATAAATGCATGAAAACATGATTTTTCTCTGGTGTGGAGAATGAGGAGTGATCCAGTATGTTATAAACCACCACAAATGCTTTTGTTTTGTTTTTTAAGTCGTGTAAACCTGTTTAATCTAGACACAGTAATGCTGTCCGTGTTCAGACTAAAACATCTCAACCACTATTGAGTGACTGGCCCTGAAATTTTATGCAGACACTCCTGGAGTCACCTGACTTTTAGTGCCCCCACTAACTTTTTATTTTATATCTTAATGAGGTTCGCTTGTGTATTTTTAAATGAATAGTCTCTATAAAAGAATTTCCATTCATCGTTTTATCGTCTTCATCACATTAAATTTGAAATGTATAAAGATGGAGGTTACTCTCTTTACTTGCTTTCTTGTCTTCACTATGTTTTATCTAAAAAGGGTGAACAAAGCTGCAAAAATCATTTAAAGATGGGCAACAGGAGAAGTGCAGTTCTGAGACTTAGCTCTCTAATATGCTTCATCTATCAGAGCTACCTATCAGTAAGCAGCAACACCCCTAAAAATGGGCAACTTTGAACCCTAATATGGTTTAAATGGGTGTTGATTTTTAAAGAGGCTGGTTTAGGGTTGGAGAATTTAACAGTTTATGAAGCCAGCCTCATCGGGCCCTTTCAGGAACCTTTTATTTGCTGTTTTTTCACCCTCCATGATTCATCCATCTTTGGCATTTTCAAGTTAAAAATTTATAGAAAACAGACAAACCTGTGTGTAATGCGGGCATTTTAATGGACTTTTGTCGTGAAGACAGAGCTGAGTGGAAAGACAAAGCTTTTGTTTTACTAGTTGGTTTACTAGCAGTCCAGACCCCTTCACCTGTGGTTATGATTTCCTAGTAATGGCTGAAACTGAAAGAGGAAGTTATCCAATGCAAGTAGCTGAAATTAATTTCCTCCGCAGGGCAGCAGGGCTCATCCTTAGAGATAGGGTAAGGAGCTCAGGCATTCAGAGGGATCGAGGAGTAGATCCGCTGCTCCTGTGGTTGAAAGGAGCCAGTTGAGATGTTTTGGGCATCTGGTTTGGATGATTCCTGGGCGCCTGCCTTTGGAAGTGTTCTGGGTATTCCTCCCACCTGGGAGGAGACTCCAGGGTAAACTGAGAAACCACTGATGAGCTTATGTTTCTCATCTGACCTGGGAATGCCTCGGGATCCCCCAGGAGGAACTGGAAAGTATGGCTGCAGAGAAGGATGTTGAAATCCCCTAGTCTGCTGCCACGACAACCTGATGTTGGATATGCCACGGACAGATGGTTATTGTTGTCAACAATATAATGGTGAAATTCCCTCTGCTTTTAGCAGCACATAGATGCATTTTAAGCTCGGTAATTGGATGCTTCTTATTGAAACCCTGTCATGTATACAGCGTCTACTTTTGACTTTTCAGTGAAGAAGCAGGTATTTTCTAATTTGTCTTGAAAAATTTAACGACCGATAATTCAACCTGGAGAATTTCATGCCCATCACAGCCCTTAAATTCTCCAACAGTCAGGCCTGTAATATTGTCTATGGAGCAAATAAATAGAGAGCCAGGGATTCCTGAAATAGCTCCTCTGTCATACCTGATTCATTGTCAGCTGGGATTAGCGCTTGAATTAATAATGGTTCTGTTTTTAGTGGAGTTTATTTGATCATCTGTGATTACAATGCATGATTTATATAAAATAAAAATGGGTAGAACGTCGTGACTAGGAGGCCAGTCTGTGGACACCGCATCCTTTCTCGAGTAGCTTTAAGCACTCTCAGCTTTGAAAAAGCCTGAAATAATGAGATTGAAATTCTTTATACAGCAGCTTAAATAAAACTTAGGGTTAGCCAGCCAAGATGGAGGGCAAGGAACCCTTAAGTGCTGGAAACAAAGTCCTTCAGCAGCCTGTTTCTCCCACAGACTTAATTAGCCAATTACAGGTATTGATTAGCCACACACCTGTTGAGCCGGGTCGGTGCTTTTCAAGGACAAAGAACAGCCAGTGCTCCTCTATTCAGGGTTTGAGATCTGCAGTGCTAACATAGACTGATTATTCAGTGTTACTCTAACAACTCAATTTCTCTTTCCGTGTCTTTATCTGCCTCCAACACCGACTCATTTTGTCTCCTTTATATTCACGCCGTCTTTCTCCTTGTGTCACCTTTGTCGACTTTGCTTTCCTTATTCTCGGTTTTTTAAGTTTCTCTCAACCACCGCCTTCTTTGTCTCCTGTCTTCCAGTGGCTCTCTATGCCATCAGCGCAGTCTATTTTGCCGGCGTGATGGTGCGTCTGATGCTGACTCTGACTCCGGTCGTCTGCATGCTGTCAGCCGTGGCTTTCTCCAGCGTCTTTGAGCATTACATGGGAGACGACACAAAGAGGGAGAAACCCCCTGCTGAGGACAGCAGCGACGAAGATGACAAGAGGAACTCCGGGAACCTCTACGACAAGGTCAAAGCACGGCAGAGAAACTGCTGAATTTACACTTCACTGATCTCCAGTATTGATAATGCTACACTTTGTTGATGTCATGTGACAGGTCAAGTGGCTGTGGGAGTAAACTTTTGTCCGGGAAAAATGTAATAAAATGAGCAAAGTCAAAAAGCTGTCGACGAGTGAACACCCGTGGGGTGTTTCACACTTTCGTGGCACCTTTTGGGGTTTGGATTCATCAGTTGCGTATTTGTCAGCTTCCCTCCTCACTCCCCACCAGTTTGGGTAAACTGTGATTCAGCTGTGATTCAGTGGCAACTGTTTGATTCTGTTGCCATAATTTTAGCCGCCTTTGTTGAATGTTGAACTCTTTTCTGTAGTCACGGCTGAGGATGCGTCAGTTACAGCCACGTAATTCCATCTTTCTTTTTTTGCTTTCTCCAAAACACCTCTCTCTTCTAGAGAGGTTTCTAAAATGCCTTTTTATCTCAAACAACACACTTCATAAAAATACTGGTAAAATGGCAAATATCAAAGGTCGTCGGCCGAGTTCGCACACAGGTTCGGGAACATTGAATGACGTCAACGCGTTTAGATCTGAAATTTGGAGTTTAAGCCCTTTTTGCGTTTCAGTTTTGTCCTTTGAATGTGTCGTGGTTACATGTGGATACTTAATTAGTTAGCAGCTTAATTGAGATGTATTTATTCAGGTAGTCTAATTAAGATCACGGTCTCATTTACAAGACAAACCTGTGAACAAATTACATACATATCACATCACATTATGACCGCTCGCTGACACAAGGCACCAACAGAAGAAACCAGGGAAGAGCTTAAAATAGATTCAACTTCTGGTGCAGTGGCTGACCCCCTGTTGTTCTGTTTAGAATTTGCCCAAAGCTTCACTACTTACAAGTTATAAAGGGGGGTGTAAGCTGCCAGAAATTGAAATTGGACTTCAATTTCTGACATCTCCTGGAAATTTTCAGCACCACTTTTAGATCCCCGCGCGCCCACTGCAATTTACAGCAACAGAAATCCCACTTTTCCTGCAGTGATGGGTTCAAAAGTTAATTTTCATGTCTATCATTCATGCTGTCCCTGTTTGTTGGGTTTCAGCATGCAGTTTGGGTGTGAGAGGAAGCAACTGAAGGTGTTAATTTGGTACAGATCATCTCTGGTGCTTATTTTTTTTACTTCAGTTTTCTTGCTCCTCATCACAGGGATTTTCTCACATTTCTCACTGATATGTCTTCACACAGTGAGGAAAAAAAGCTGAGGATACTCTAAAATACTTCTCTTATTAGTTCATTCAATAATTTATCACACTCAATAATTCAGATTTCTGGAACGCTTCAGACTCGTTTGCCTCCCCTCCTGATGGTGTTTTGTCTCCCCCTGCAGGCTGGCAAGGTGCGCAAACACGTGTCGGAGCAGGAGAAAGCAGAGGAGGGTTTGGGTCCAAATATCAAGTCCATAGTCACCATGCTCATGTTGATGCTGCTCATGATGTTCGCCGTCCACTGCACGTGGGTCACCAGCAACGCCTACTCCAGCCCCAGCGTGGTGCTCGCCTCATACAACCATGACGGGTGAGAGCGCTGTGTACATGGATGTAAAGCAACTGCAAAGAGCAGAGCAATGCCTCCCATGATGCTTCATAGTGAAGAAGGATGGGCTCCTCCACCTTGCATGCAAATTAGCACGTATGTGCGGTGCAGCAAGAGAGCGAGCATATTTCACAAGGGGATTGGAGAAATATTGATATGTGAGGCCGTACCTGATTAACTTTTAATCTTCTAGGTCACAGTAAGCATCTCTTAGGTTACAAAAAGCTGATGTATTATTCTCTCTCAGACTCTTTACAGGCATAATTATTCTTTTAAAGCATTGAGGAGGAAATATTGGAGACCGAGACTAAGTGGTAGATGCAAGTTCTCATGCATATATTAATGGTACTACAGTAGTTCTCAGACAGTGGTTTAGCTATGCTGCTGGGAGCAGCGTGTCTGTCACTCTGCTCTTTTTTTCTTGCACGTATACGCCCACGCACACAGACACAGACATAATATGATTACCATACCTAGAGCTAATTGGTTCCCTGGCTTCGTGTCTGCTCCCTGTGCGCAAGGTAAATTTAGGACGTGAACATTTAAAGTGCAAGGTGTTGTTTTGTTTTTTTTAAACCCTCAGTTCATTATAAATGGATGCTCTATTTTCAGCTGTTGTTGCCCTTCTGATTTAAAGTCCTAACTGAAATATTAATGGCTTCCTCAGCTATATGCCTGCCAACCAACGCGGTTACCTGTCAACCTTATTTTTTCTTTTTTTTTTTCCCCTTGTTAGGACACGTAACATCCTGGATGACTTCAGGGAGGCTTACTACTGGTTAAGACAGAATACTGATGAGCATGCACGTGTCATGTCCTGGTGGGACTACGGTTATCAGATAGCGGGCATGGCTAACAGGACCACTTTAGTGGACAATAACACTTGGAACAACAGTCACATAGCGCTGGTAAGGGCTTTTCTGTTATCGTCTTTCTTGTCTTCATCTGTCTTCTTCCCCGTTTTGCTCGTGGATGGAAGCGTATGCAGAGAAATAAATGGTTTCCTCTCGCAGCCGCTGGATGATTAGCAAGCTCTTCACTTATTTATTTATTTGTTTTTAAATGTAATTGCCATATTGTATAAAACGGCCGCTTCCAACAAGCCAGATAATCTTGTTTGCTTAAACTTTTTCCTATTGAATTTACACTGTGGGGAGATTTCAGTTAATTGCTGTCAGATTCTGTAGGTTTGATTTATTCTTTTTTCCTCTCTGCTGCCAAATGTAGACAAATGTTTTTGCCTTTTACTTAAAGCCCCTCTAGCTTTCTTCGCTCTCACTTCCTACCGAATGCCTGTTGTCTCGTCGGCATCTGTCCACGGGAAACGCCATCAGAGTATCATGCATCACGGATCTCCGTTTAACAGCTCTCCTTTGTCCCGCCGCTCTGCCGAAGCGTCGTCTCTTGTGAAACGGGGAAAGCTCAGTTAAAGGATAACTTCTCAATCTCCATCACTTTCTTTCTAGGTGGGAAAGGCCATGTCTTCCAATGAGAGTGCAGCCTACCAGATCATGAGGTCCCTGGACGTGGACTATGTGCTGATCATCTTTGGAGGTGTAATTGGTTACTCAGGCGACGATATTAACAAGTTCCTGTGGATGGTGAGGATTGCCGAGGGTGAGCACCCCAAGGACATCAGGGTGAGTGTAACACAGCAGCAGCGCCTGTAAATAGAGCTCGAGTTTTCTCTGAGAAGGAATGGAGCAGGACTTACACAGCAGTAAAATCAATGTTTCCTCTTACAAAAGTCAAGGTGCTGTTTCAAACCCTTCTCACCTGAACAAAAGCAAAAATTACTCATTCCATTGTTCAAAAACAAGACCTCAGACAGGAAACCCTGAGATTCACTCACAAGGTCCGTTATTCATGACTTTCATAACAGCTGCTTTTTGTTATCGAAGCAGAAAATGGACTAGCGTACGTGTAGGGCTTTTCTGTTCTTTGACTGCTAATAGAGTCTCAGACTGCAAACCAGATTTTACCCATTTATACACACTTCCAGAGTGCTCTTTGTTAAGGGAGACTTACTGTGCTCATTTCCATCGCCACATTTTTGTTCTTGAATAAGTGCGGCTGTGTGTGTTTCATAGCGCTTGCACTGGGCCTTGGTGCCATCTATCATTTCATCCACTACCTGAAATGAGCTTTAACTCCTCTTACTTCAGCGCCAGCCTCTCTTTTAGTCATTTATCTTGGAATTGGGTGCCCCTCGTAAACAGCAGGTTAGCAGGGTTAGAGCTGTGTGTGTGAGATGAACAGATTAAGGATATCCGCTCTCACTGACATCATGAGGAGACGAGAGTAGAAACTGGAAAGATGTTTAGATCAGCCCTAAAACACCTGACTGTCAGGAATGATCTGCAAATATACAGATTTATTGCAGATAATATCATGAAAAAAATGAATTTATAATAGAAAATAAGGAAAATGATAATAGATCCACTTTAATGAATGCAACAAATTTGTTCTTTTGCATCATGGATATACATATTTGGCATTTAGTGTCTTGTGGCAGAGCATGCTGACTGGAGGAAGTGCCGACTGAATCACAGGCCTTTTGATTGGTGGACACCACACTCTGCCTGTTCCTGAGCCATAGTCCTGCTGTTATAATAAAGCATTTTTCTTGTGAACTTATATGGTCAGGATTTCATTTTTTAGCATTTTGTACTTTGCTGTTGTTGCTTCCCGACTTTCACGGTTGTTTGGCTAATTTAGTTGAAACCAAAGAATGAATTCCATTTTGTTACCCCTGTAACTCTGATCCAGTTTGTATTCACACTGAATTTATACAAAGAAAGACGAGTAAACATGAGTTTCAAGGACAGTGGCGCTATTGTGTGTCATCAATACTGCTGCATTGCAAATCAGCAGAAAATCAGATAGCGGACTGTGGAGGTGCCAGTTTCCAGGCTTCAGTCACACAGGCTGGTGGTCGACAACCACAGGGCGAAACAAAAAAATTGTGTATTGCACAGTCAGTTTGTGAGCAGTTGCTGGCAGGCACTATGTCAAATTGGTCGCAAAGAAGGTTCTACATTGAAAACCACCTTGGTTTGGTCGCCTTTCTGCTGCAACCAGCGTGTATCAATTGCAGTTTTTATTTTGAGCGCAAACAATTTCTAGTTTCACTACCTCTCTGCAAGTGTTTGCAGACCAGTTGGTGCCTTCAATTCAAACTGTGGGTGACCACGGCAGTCTGCTACATACCAAAGCAATCAAAAGGAGGACTGTCTTTGACAGCAGCTAACACGATCTCCAGGGACCAGTCAGGGAATACAGCGAGCCCGTCCCACTGAAACCCAAGTAACGTAACAGAAAGCTACTTTAGAGCTCTGTGTGATCATAAATGGTCACCACAGCAGGCAGCAACAGTTTTCTTGACACAACCCCAAAAGGGATTTGGGTCTTCAGCTGGAATTAAACCAGCAACTATGTGAAACGTGCAGACCACTATACCAGAACAATCTACCTACTGAAACCAATTAAGCAGCAATTTAACTTTGATGAAGGCTGGAATTTTCCAGTTTAGAGGCATTTCTTATATTCTTCCTACTCAATTTAATTCAATAAGGCTGTGCTAATTGTACGAATGGCTTCAAGGAAGAAACATGCTGAATATTACCTGGTTCCTGTTTAATGACAAAGTGCACAAAGTAGTGTATAAGCTGTGTACACATACTTGCGGTTAGGCATTGATTTTGTGTGACTGTGGCTAGTTTGGTAGAAAATTTAGACTAATGGTGACAAAAATACATTAATTCCGCAGTTATAGAGTTGTGTGTTAGAGCTTTGAATCGTGCACTGAGATGAGTCCTTTTAAAATGATGACCAATTGATTACTTGAGCTATTTAAGACGTTTTTTTCCCCCTTTGCTGTCATTCAAATGCGTCCTCTCACCACTGCATCCATCTAGTGTGAACTTTCTACTCCTGATGCGACGTACTTTTTTCCATCTGGTGATTTTTCTGGGCCCTCCTCTGTGTCTTCTTTAGGAGAGCGACTACTTCACTCCTCAGGGAGAGTTCAGAGTGGATAAGGCGGGTTCACCAACTCTGCTCAACTGCCTCATGTACAAGATGTCTTACTATCGCTTTGGTGAAATGCAGGTAAGAGGAGAAGTTCTGATTACATCATCAGAAACTTTGCTTGTTTCTTAGAATTAGTTTCGTGTATGTGAGGACTTTTCAGGACTGAAGAGAAACCCTCCACTGAATCTTTCTGGAGTTATGATCCACTTCACACTTACAAATGGATGAAATGATGAGCAGCTGCCACCACCAAGGAAAAACGTGTTGTATTTTATGCAACATGAAGCTTTATCAGGCAGTAACGAGCAGCTACCTCTGCCAAGCGTGTAAAAACGTCTCGCTTACAGTAAAAGGCTGACAGACGGGTGGAACGGGTCTTTAAGGAGGCGCCTTAGGGAGCTCCTGAAGTTTGTAGAGGGGTTGTCGGAGGGGAACGAGAGGCTGCGAGAGGAAATATGAAGGATTGGCAGAAGCTTTGAAATGCACCACGGCTACTTCTGGCAGGTAGCAGAAGAGAGATGAGAGGGATCCTTCATGCCAGGTGCTCACATCCCTACCGTACAATCGACGCTTCCGCCATCTGCGGACAGACAGCCAAAGCTCTGCGTAGCTTAAAGCGCTGTTTCTGGGTTAAGGGCAGGGAGAAACCAAGGCACAGAAGGAGTAGGAGGAGGACAGGATGGAGAGATCCCAAAGACAGAAAAGTTTTAGAATAGCCGGAGCAGATTCCAGTTATGAAAACAAGATGTGACAAGTGTAAACTGAGGCTTGGAGAACACGAGGAAGAAGGCGATGAGCAGAGCGGAGGCAGCCATTCATGATTGTCGAGAATGCACTTTGTAGTCATGAACCAAGATTAAACTGTAATGCTGAGAATGCATAATACAGAACAGAATATAGCTCATGATGAAAAGAATCAACCCATGGACTGGTTACTTTGAAGCCCCCAAACGAACTCATTTATTTCCTTTTATATTAAAATGACAGGTTACACCGCACTAATAAAAGCACATTAAGAGGCTAAGATCTTGTTGCTGCTGATATTCTATTATTTTAAAGTCTTTGTCCTGTGGAGCAGCCTGAGGAAAAATTACAGGTTAGAACACAAAGGGAGGAAATTGGAGAAAAAGGAAGAAGAAAAAAACAATGGTGGGAACGTAGATGGAGGCTTTTACTTTGAGAATGGAGTTGATGTATTTTAGAGGTAAACAGTAACAGTTGCAGAGTAAGGAGGATGAGGGCCCAATCAAGGGCCTTTTTAGAGCAGAATAACAGGGACGAGAGGTTTTATGCCGCTCATGCAAAGTGAGATGGGATTGCGCGTAAAGGCGCCGCAAAGTGTAATCAAACTCACTGTTTCTTTCATAATCGAGTTTAAAATGTTTGCTCTTGTCTTTTTCTGTTCAGACCTAATTTAGTTTGAATCTGTAGAGCTGCTTTGTGCTGAGACGGATCAAAGGTGATGCTGTAGTTGTGGGAGGAGAGGCTCCTGCCTTCCGTTTCACTTTTATTTTAGGAAACTAGTTGACATTTTGGGAAATTCACTTGCAGAAAGAGTAAGATGAGAACACTGATGCTATTCATGGCTATTCAGTGGACACTGCCAGCCTGCTTCTGTCTCGAAGTAACAGAATACCAGTGATGGGGAGGAGTGGGTTTTAGTAATTAAGCAGCTTGTAGATAATTCAACCAAAGTTTCTCTGGAAGCGAGCCTTGCCGCTGCATCTAACTTGGCACCGCCGCTGGGTAGTTGTTTTAAAGCCTCTATGTAATTGTATAGTGTAAGTGCCTTAACGGTAACTTGAAATCACCAGGAAGTAAAAATCCGCTTATATGCCTTAACAGTTTTTCTGGCTTTGATCCAAAGTAAGCTTTAAATCTCTTAAGGTGTATTTCTATTACACATGCTCAGTTTGTACACCTTGTTACAGCTTCAATCCTGAGTGATCAGTGATCACTACTCATCCCACCAGACCACTGAATAAATGCCATGCTGATTTACATTATAGCAAGAATAAGCCAGGAGAAAGTAAAAAGGTAGACTCTGGCACATCTGTACTGCAGTAACACAAAGTCAGTCTGCCAGCACAGTGCACATCCCACAGGTTATTAAAGTGTTCAAACACAGTTAAATGCAGGACAAAATATGAGGCGGAAGTGATCGTGTACATCAAATGATAAAGAAACATCACACTTATTAATGCCAGTAGCCTGAGGAGCCTTGGGTGCCGCTGTTTAAGACTGCTGGGTCTGCACTGTTGAGAGTCAGCAGCCTTCAAAGGTTTGTTTATATTGTGATGTCTAATCTGAACTTCATACATTTTGCCCCTGGAAAATGCTAAATGAATAATAAAATCCTAAAAACGTGTTTTCTCCAAACTAATAAAAATGAAAGGTAAACGTGCCTCGAAAGATAAAATGAAACTAAAATGAACAATCCCAGTCTGTAAACTGGAATGGAAACAAATAAAATAATTTAAAAAAAACATTAAAAATCTAAAACTATTATAACGACAGTCCTTGCAGCAATATGATTGGCTAATGTATTAATTTTTATTTTATTGGTGATTGGCTCTTTAGGAGCTGGGATGGCAGCTTCTATCATGTCTTTGTTATCATGTGTTTGTTTGACGTCATTTATATTTCCGTAACATAAATTCAGTTCAACTTGAAGGATTTCAGTTTGTCCTCTCAGCTGGTTTCTGCTTCTCAGCTGCTTCGATCCAGATGAAAGTGACAACAGGTGAACTGAAGAGGCAACAACAAGACGACCCCCTCAGAAAACGAAATGGTTTTGCAGGTGGTGGCACAACTCCTGATCTCTCATTGTCCCACCTGACTACGTTTTCTTTTCTTGTCACCTCTGATAGTAGGAGGTGGTACCTGGTCAAGTAGTCACATTCCTTTAAGATGTCGCGTTCACATGTGCTGTCACAAGAAGGTTCACTGTGCCTCCCAGCACAGTCTCAAGAGTGCGGTGGAGATGAGGAGAGGTGAGCAGAGCTGAAAAAAGCCTTCACCCAAGCAGGACCTACATCTGCACCTCTGTGCAAGAAGGAACTAGAGGAATGCTAAACGATCCCTACACAATCATCTCTAGTGGGCTGTTCATGTGCATGCTTCTAACTGACCGGCACCAAGCAGCTCAGTTGGCACTTGCCATTGTTGCCTGCAACAATTATCTGCGGAGAGACTAGATCACCAGTGGTGGACCTGCCAGCTGTGGTATTCTCTGAATGCCAGTTGAGCTGCACTGTCTGTGATTACAGGACCCACTAAAGGACATCAGGCCCTTATGCCACCCTAGCGCATGTATCTCACAGCTTCATCAGAAATATGCACATCAATGGCACGCTGGAGGTCGATTTGTTGGGTTCTGGGAGTGCTTCTGTTCCTCCGCACATGAAGGAGCAGATACACATCCTGCTTCTTTGGTCGATGCCCCTTTATGGGCAGCTCTCCTCATGTGTTGGCCTGTCTCCTGATATCTCCTCTACACTTGGTGAATCTGCTGTGGTCTACTTGTGTATCTAGTAGAGTGACAAGAACTACAGAAAAATCAGTCAGGAAGGAATTTGGGGTTGTCTTGTTGCCTCTCCAGTGTACCTCTTCCCACCTTCCTCTATAAGAAGACAAACAATTGTACTGCACAGTTTCATATCGTTCCATTAACTGATAGCTGCCAGAAAATCAGATAACTAAACCTGCTCGTCTCTCAGCTGGATTTTAGGACGCCGCCTGGCTTTGACCGGACACGTAACGTCGAGATCGGCAACAAGGATATTAAGTTCAAGTACCTGGAGGAGGCGTTCACTTCAGAGCACTGGCTGGTCAGGATCTACAAGGTGAAGGACCTGGAAAACAGAGAGCCGCTCGACCACAAGCTCCGTAGTGTCGTGCCCAAGCAGAAGTACACCTCCAAAAAGGTAACGGCATAGAGCGTGTGTTCATTCAGTCTTTTATTTATTTATTCTTTGCATGTACAAAAACTTGCTTAAAAAAAGTCATTTAAATCCTACTAATTATAATATTTACAGAATGCTTTCTTTTTATTTCGACCTCTCATTTCTCTTACCAGACCGCCAAGAGGAAGCGAGGGCACATCAAGAACAAGCTTGCCATGAAGAAGGGCAAGAAACTCCAAAAGAAATAACGGCGCCGAATCGTGAACTGTAGGAAAACAAACGTGAAGAAACCTCTAAACACCAATGATGAAGAACACAGGTGCTGTTTTATCTGGCACTTGGTCTCGAGCGCTTGTCTCTAGAGCGCCCTCGTGTGTCGAGGAAGTGTCATATCTGGCTAGCTCCAGACTTGTCGTCCGTTTTTTGGGGTTTTTGTTTTTTTTTTATCCTGAGGACGTTTGTCTTGCTTTTTCTTCTACTGTTTTTTTTTCTTTTCAATTCTTTTTTTAATTACTTTGTACTTGAATGTGTGGCGAGGCATAGGGCTGCTTTACTGGGTTCAGCGTCAATTTAATTTTTGTGATGTTAATTAACTGCTTATCAGTACAGGGATCGGGTGAAGGGGAAACAAGAGAAGACTAGGAACATTTGCACCAAAGACCCATCGACCTTGCTCCGTGGCACATGTGAACTCATTACTGGGAGCGAGGAGGCGAAGCAGTGAAAGCCGAGGACTTTGTTCCTGACTCGTGTACAGTAGGACAGTATGCGGTATGGGGGAACGTCACCGTCTACGCACAGCCCTTCTGTAATATTAACCTTTTTGTCATCATCTCCTTTCTGTCTTCTGCCTGGCTTCCTGACCCCTGTTTTCCCCACAGATTCTCTGGGGAGAGAAATTGGCCTAATATGTAAATATGCGATATAAAGAGAAACTGTCTAAAAGGATGATAATATATTGGATTGTTGTGGTGACTTTTTAAATATGCAGTTTCTGGTTTTTTGTTTAGTTTTTTTTTTCTCTTCCCAGTTTTTGTGCGATTGATTTTTGTTTGACAGCATTTAGAACAGTGAATGCAATAATTCTTGTACAGAGGGGCTCGAGATTTTTGCTGACAGAATGAATTTGAATGTGAATTTTTACACACACCCTTTTTTTTCCCCCCCTAAATGCATAGATTGTACATTTCTGCTGCTAGGGTTTTAAAGACGGAAACAAGCAACTGTGTGTACAAAGTAGTGATTAATAAATTAGGCCTCCCTTCCTGCAGGGGGAGCTCTCTAGTTCAAGTGAGCAAAGCCTAGTGCCTCATCGCTGGTCGTCCATTGCCTGATTTCTATTTTTCCTTTTAATTTTTAAGTTTGTGGCTGTCTACTTTTGTTAAAGCTCATCGTGTGTAAGAATGGCGGCTTCGCTGCTTCAACCAGGCTGAGGTGTTGAAAACTGGAAATTTTCACAATATCTGGAAATGGACTGGTGAACTGTGAAGGGGGGGAGTGGGGGCTACATGGTATACAGGCACTGAATCTAGAAAAGGTGAACTGAATAAGAAACTATAATGGACTTCCATCTCTGCCTGTAATTTCAGATGGATCAGTGAGAATAACAGACTAACAAATGTCTCTGTGGTACTCTGAAGCTGTGTCCCTGTCCTGTACTGTATACTACTGCTGCACTAACAGCTGTTTGTACACCAGGCGGTTGAAATAATCAATTTCCCAGTTAACGTTCGATCCTGAAAAAGGTCCTCAGAGGTCCTCAAACCTGAAAACTAAGGTCTTTTAGGAGTTTATTCTTCTACTCTGCCAGAGTAGCTTTGCATGATTCAGTTCAAAATAATCCTCCTTCTCTGAAATCTCTTCAGAGAGATTATCCTCTGTCTGAAACCAACTCTAGTGGCCTCTCTGATTGTAAGCCAACTTTATTCTGATTGGCTGAACGTTGTTGCCTGAGATGACCACATTGGTGACATCTGCTCTCAGTGACATCATACAAAGCCAAGATGAGACAGAGTGCTTAATATGAGCATCCAGCCTTGTACTTGTACATGAGGCTGAAAAGGAGGAAAACATGATGGATTGAGAAGTCCACAAAATAATCAATTTTTTCTGTCTCTAAAGAGATTTGGAGGCTCCTGATGTTTTTAAAAGCTATAACAGTGACATTTTACTTTACTGCTTTAAAAATATCTCAGTAAAGTTTATAGCTGTTCATTAATCCATTCATTATTTTGTTCAATGCAGTATTAAAAAGGGCTGCATGCATTTGAATATAAAATAGGTTAGACTAAAAGGAAACCCACAGGCTATCAGTTAAATTTAGTTAAATGTTCAGAAAAAGGTGTTTTAATTTTCCAGGTGCTGAGATTAGGTCTGTAATTGATAACAAAAGGAGTTTGGAATTACTTTGGAATAATCCACTTGTAATACAGTTGTTTTTTATTCTGTACCCCACATCACGTGTAGAACTGGTGAGTTGGTTCCTGATACTGATATTGATCATATTTCAGAAAAAAAACCTGATAATTATCTTTAAAAAAAAGACTTATAATATTAAATATTTCTATCCTAGTAGTTGTAGCTGGAGTATGCAGTATGCAGCTGGGACACAGCTCTGAGTGGTAGCCTGTCTTATTCTATGGGCATTGCACTGTTCTCTGTGTGTTTGGGTTCTTAGACTCTGTGTCTAAAAACTAATGTGTGCACGCTTCTGTAACATTTTTTTTCCTGATCAAAAAAGTGACACATGAAAAGACTAACACATCATGCAGATATACTTGTTTTGTCACATCTTACAAAAAGTGACTTTTGTTCATAAGGGTGGGTTTTTTTGTTTTTGTATCTAGATGCTTTGATCTCTGAAACTGTCACCTTTTGAGGCTTCAGACCTTCGACATGCCACTTCATTGTTCTGTTACACAGAGGACAGAGTTCAGACTAAGCCTTAATGTGATGTACAGTGTGCTCCTCTTTTGTGCTCATTTGTTTTTGTTTGTTTCTTTAATTAGGAACAGCAGAACGGTTCCTCTGAATTTCCTCATGTCTTAGAATCTCGGGGGCATCTGTCCCCGACACCATCTTTCTTTTTTTTGTTGTTGTTGTTATGCAGTCTCTTCCCACGTGTGTCTGCTCATCTTCAGAGTTTACATTTTTACATTGTTGTTCTGTTCAGCCATCTTTGAATATACACTTTAAAGAAAACACTGGTGTGTGTGTCGTTGCTGGTCTTCTCACTTTGAAAGCGTTGCATGGACAATCTGTAAATGTGACTTTAAACATAGGTGAATGCAAAATGAACCACTTGATGGCAGCATTACCCTTTGGGTGAAGACTTTTGCTTCTGAGTCTGCAGCAGTACGCATAAAGAACACTCAGATGGTGGAGGGGGTGAAATCTCTTTATTTGGTGGAGGATGAGTAGCTTTTCTTCAGCCACCTATTATTTAATGTGATCTCAACTCGTGATTTCTCCAGTGAAGCTACTTCACGCTATATATTTACTTTTGTGCTGAAAATAATCTCACACTGGGCCTTAGTGCAGCCTCTAAGTTCACCCTGCCTGAAATGACCCTAGCTCACCATTTATTTGAAGTCTTCTGATTAGTTTCCCCTTGCAAACAAAAGGTTTGAACCTCAGGTGGGTGGAGCTTCTGTGCCTGAGATCACCATATTGGGGATGTCAGATCCCTCTGACATCATTAAGAGCCAAGAGTAGGAAAAAAAGACTTAAACTGAGCCTTTAGAGCAGTCTGAAGTCTGAGCTTTGGGTTCACAGGGTTTGCTTGCACATGTTGCTGAAACCGTTATTTGCAACAGTATGTATGTGACAGAAAATAAGGAAATGCTTGGTGAGTCTCCTTTGAGCAAGGGTGCCTGGCAACAAAGCCTAAGAATGATGTATTAAAGCAGGTGGCACTTTAAGTCCTGACAGTAATGAGAAGCGTTGCAGCAGTGCTTAGATGTAAAGTCTGCAGCCACACTAGCGCTGCGAATCTTGGCATCGTTACAGCGATATGAGTCGGGCGGTGAATTGGCCTCATGGTGGTGCCAGAAGAAAGGACATCTCCATATAAATCAAAAGGCTTCCCTTCTACAGCTGGCACTACTTCACCTCAGGCTCAGCTTTAAATTTCAAATTATTTTAGTTTTCACCAGCTGAAGTAAGAGACTTGTAGGTGAAATTACTGTTGAGGATGATGCTAATATGCCTCAGGCCTTTTCACTGCATGTTACAGCAGGAAAAACACAGGTGTGAAAATGAAAATTATAATTGTTTTTGGGAACACATGGGGTTTTTTCCTCTCCCCTACTGTGACAAGACTGTGAAAAAGGCTTTTTGAAGACATTGCATACACTGCAATAGCTGACCACAGAAGTGGGAGCACCTGGGGCTGAAAATTTGAAGCCAACTCGTGCGTGATAACGGTTGCGTTTTCTTTACTGGCCATTCACCATGTTTACAGCCTGGTACAAAAGCTGTTTGGGCCTCTATGGATAGTTTCTAGAGACTACAGTAGCCGAGGTGTGTTTTTGTTACTGCTTACTGGCCCTGCTGTGTGGTACAGCCCAGACAAGAGATTTTAGGTTGAGTCTGAGTGAGTGAAATTATAGAATTGTCACTAATTAGCCAGTATGCGTTTCTTTGCATTGGAAGAGTTTACGAATGCCATTTGCTAAGCTTGCTAGCATTAGCCGAGATTTTGGCATTCTTTCATGTCAACAAAAGAAACTATGTAACATGACACATATTGTGAATGCTGATGCTGAGTCACAGGGTGATATGTTTGCTGTGTCCATCTTTTTTATACAGCCTATGCTTCCACAGTGTGCTGTGCAAAATCGAGATGTGCTGGACGAGCAGCTGAAAAAGCTGCAGCGACTGTGGCGCTATCATGTGAATATGTCTCCAGCACCTTCATCTCTGCTTCACCTCCAGCTCTGAAGGGAGAAAAAAAGAGGGGTGCTGGCCCGGTGTACCTAATGAAATGTCTGATTAGTGTTAACAAACTAATTGTGTAAGGATTTGTTTAATCAGCTGATGGGCATCTAGTCAGTGGTACATGTGTGGATGCTTGCTCATAGGGGTTTGTATGATTGTTGGGGTTTTCTCTGTATTACTGTAGGGCAGTGATGTCAAACTCATTTTACCAAGAGGGACACACTTTGATCTTAAGTTAGCCGGATAAGTGAAACTCCACTTTGTGTCAGTGTAAAGACGTTTAACTACACATTTAGTCCCTGGGACATCTTAGTACAAGATAATGAAGTGCCATTTCACGGGGCGATCGTGGCTCAAAAGTTGGGAGTTCGCCTTGTAATCAGAAGGTCCAAGCCCCGGCTTGGACAGTCTCAGTTGTTGTGTCCTTGGGCAAGACACTTCGTTGCCTACTGGTGGTGGCCAGAGGGCCCGGTGGCGCCAGTGTTCGGCAGCCTCGCCTCTGTCAGTGCGCCCCAGGGTGGCTGTAGCTACATGTAGCTTGCCATCCATCACCAGTGTGTGAATGTATGGGTGGATGACTGGATGTGTAAAATGCTTTGGGGTCTTTAGGGACTAGTAAAGCGCTATACAGGCCATTTCAACAGCACAGTTTTTCTACATGATAAATTTAGTAAAATCAAAATATAGTCGACAGTGAAAAAGATGAACTTTTCTGCCATTTTATTCTTTACTAAATAGTTAAGTAATAAATATAGTATGACTGGCTGTGAGGGAGGTGTTAATCATCAGGAAAAACTGTGAAATTAATTTAAAAAAATACTGTTAAAAGTCTAAAAATGTATGCCCTCCTTCATATTTTGGCCAGATTGGAATCTTTGTCAGGGCGATTCTGAACCCCGGGCCTCATGTTTGACACCCCTGCTGCATGGCTTTTACCTTGCAGTATAAAGCTCTGTGATGCAGCTGTGACTGCTATATAAATAAAATTGAACTGAAGTTGTATTAGCATGGCTAGGGGGAAAAAAAACAGGTTAGCCACCTGTGACAGTTAACATGCTATATGCACGAGTTTTCCCCGAGCCCAGATGTTACCAGATTTCATTAAAGAAAACATGTTTAATAATTGCTTGTTGGATTCATGTAAGGCCAGAGTCAGTGTTTGTGTAAAACAAGCTCCAACAGTGGTCTAAATGGCTGACAGGTTTGTTTTTTACACACATATAATGCAGAGCATCATCATCATGAGGTGGGTAACTTCATCCGCATACAAATACTGTCATACGTTAAAAACTTAAGGTGGCCTTGTGCGGTTTTCTTCTTTTATGACAAAAAAATAAACAAAGTTTTCATTTAAAACCGTTTTACTTTATTGTAGAAAAGCCGATCAGTCTGAATAATCGTCACATATCTCGTCAAATGTAGACATAAAAACGCGAGTACACAGTGGTATGAACCTCTTCCTGCAGTTTCCCAGTGATTGTTATTCTGGCAGACCTTCATCTTCACAGAGGCAGCCTCTTTCCCCCACCGCCACCCCCAAAATGTGATAACATGGCTGTATGTTCCTGCAAGCTGCCTCATCCATAATCCTCACCACAGCTAAAACTAAGGAGAAGTAATAACTTCAGGAGGCACAGACGGGGTGTACAGGGGCTCCCTAATTATGGACGTGTCATCTGAGGGGCGCAGATACAACACCAATTAGAGGAGCTCTTGGCTACAATACAAACAAACCGGTGTTTTCTTCTGGAAGAAAAAGCGTGTGATGGCGAAACGAGAGGTAGTAATGGAGCTCATCTGTTAGGCAGAGGTGATAGAGCAACATACTGTAGTAAGCATGTGTAGTAGCCATCAGTACAAGATGGGAAAGCATACTGTACAATTAAAATGTGCCAAGATACATTCATAGTGCAGACACAAACAATCAGGACCTTCACTTTCTAGTAGCTTGCTGTAATATATTGTATATTAATATATACTAAATCATCTAATGTAGTACATTTGATTTTAAATAGTTTTAAATCTGCTTAGGTTTCCTTAATTCTTCTAAAGCTCTGAGAGACCCAACCTGATTGGTAAAAGCCATCGATACAAAATAGTAGATTTACTTCTATGTTAAAAGTGCGTTATAAACAAACTGATCTGGGAACTACAGTATTATGTGTTACAGGAGATGTGATCCACTCTAACATGGCATGAAACCTGGAACAAACACTGATGATTTCTGAGAAAAACGCGCTGATCATTAAAAAGAAAAATACAAAGTGGGACACTAGTGGCAGGCGTCATAAACTGTGTGTGTGCAAAAAAAGGCCTTGACAGGTGAAAAATAGAAATATTCTACTTTGAATACTACTAACTGTATATAAAATGTACTGCTCTCCCCAGGAGTCCCAAACTGTGGAGATCCCTTTGGCACCTTGCTTGTTTCCTGCTTATGTCGCCGTAGTGTCACTCGGTGGGGTCTGAAGGTCCACGGGGGACGCCGCTCCCCTCGTTTGAACCCCTCCCCCGTCCTCCTCAGCGTGGGGAGCTGGAGTTGTTATAGTCCGTTAGAAAGGAGCGTTTTTGATGTCAGGTTGACTTCCACAGCGGGTTATTATAGCTCCAACCGTCCCCCTGCACAGGTGAGGGAGAAAAAGCCTTTTAAGAAAATAAAAAAGCTCAAAACTGGATCAAATTACCAAAATTTACAAAGTAAAGCCCATTTAAATCCCACCCAGTGCATCTTTAAAAACTTGCAATATTGTATAAAAGCTTTTTATGCTTTATAGCACATGAAAATCAGAAATCCAGCATCTTAGATTATTACATTATTTCCTAAAAGCAATCAAAATAGGATTCATAAAGCAGTAAAGTCCAACTTTTGAAAAGTATGCTTATTTATACACCCATTACTTGGCCCATGGGCTCCTTTACCACAAATTACTGCATCAGTGTGGGTGGAAGTGATCAGTAACACCTCTGCAGTGCGCAAAGCTGAAGTCCATGTTGCTCTTTTAGCATCTGTAGTCTTGATAGTTCTTGATAAAGCTAGCCGGCCGATGATGGAAGCACAAAGTGTTCTAAAATCTCTGTGTTGATTCTGGACTTGGTAAAAACAGAGCGAACCAACCACAGCCAACACCAGCAGATCACATGACAACTGCAGAAACGTCACTCTGGAGCTTGGATTTGGTGCCTTCCCCCAGACTCCATGACTTTGATTTCCAATTAAAAGCAAAATTGACTTTCATCTGAAAATATGGATCCTCATCTCTGAGAGATGCACGGTATTTGTACAGTTTGTACTGCAATGTATTCAAACTTGAAAATTCTCATAATCTAAGATACTAATCCTGTGTTTCATGTGCTGTAAGAAATAATCAGTCAATTATATATAAAAGGAATTTATCCTTTTTTGTAAACAAAGGATGTTTCACTTCATATGGAACAAAATGTATCTTTTGGAAGTAAAAAGCAAAAAAGATGAACTTAATCAGATTATTCTAATTTTTTTTGACATACACCTGTACTAGTCTCTCTACTAGTCTCTCCTGAGCCTCCTGGCTGTGGCTCAGGAGGTAGAGCAGGTCATGTCTTCCAGTATGAATGCTAAAGTATTCTTGTGCAAGATACTGAACCCAGAGTTGCTTCTGATGCGTTTATTGGAGTGTGAATGTGCATGAATGTTAGATGGAAAACACTTAGAAAAAAAAAGTGCTTGTGTGCCTGAGTCATAGTGTATAAGGTGCTTTACATAAGAACCAGTCCATTTATGTAAAGTAGACAGCAATATAAAGGAAGCAAAGGTGATTAAAGCAGCACGACTTTGCAGAAAGTTCTCTTGTAGTCGGTTGCTACTGCAGAAGCAAGAACTAAACCTAACATTTAGTTTGTTGTGACCAAAAAATGTATCACCACAAAAACAGCACACAGTATAATCACACAGTTACAAGCGCTGTGTGTGCCACTAATGAGGAAAAGGGGAGAGGCGTTACCTCAAGTTAAAAATAAAGCTTACTTCTGAAACAGTCAGCAAGGCTCAAAATTCTTTTGCTTGTCAGGGCGACTAAATAATGCAAAGATTTTCACTCAGATTTCACAGTAAATGAAGCGCACTGTGTATTAAATACAGTATTATGCCATGCAGTGGGATATACTTTGAAATGGGAATGTTTACAAAGTAAAGTTCAGACTGAATCTTATTGCTCTTGCAGTACCTCTTTAGTGAAGTATTTGGGCGTCCAGGGTTTGTTATCAGCTGCTCTCTGCCTCTCCTCCCCTCTCTGACACTCCTCCAGTCTGTGTTTGTGCTCCGTGGCCTCGTCGATGTTCCCTTCCTTCAGCGACTTGGTGACGTTTTGCCACAACCGCCTATAAGCCAAAACACATTGAAAACCGTGTCAGAGGGCAAATCACAGTGAAACGCTCCCAAAGCGCTGACTGAACTCTGCTGCCTTTCACCTGGATTCTGTCCTCGCCTGTTTCTCCACCGGCCGCAGCTTCTTCTTGGTGACGGGAAGTTTGGTCGTGTCGATCACTTTGGTTTCCCCGCTGCTGTACGTGAACTCCAGCGTGCCGTTCCACTCTCCCTGTGCTTTGCACACGATGGTGTTGGTCGGGTTGTGCTTGACCTCTGCTGTCACCCTATGGCAGCAAGACAGAGGCCGTTTGTTGTTGTTGGGAAGTTAAAAGCAGGCTTTAGCAAGCAGATATTTAAGATATATGCATGCACTTAAGATCAATTAAATCATCACTTAATGAAGCTTCTGCAGAAGTTCTACATGTGACACGGATCTCCTTCATTACTGGGTGGTTGGGCTGTTTGTCTTCTCTGGGCTGTCAAAGCCATATCTGCAATCATCACTCTGTTCCCTGTGCTTTGAATCCCAGTGCTGCTCTTCTATTTTGACTTTCAGACTCCCAATCTGCACCTCATTTGGTTGCTCAGAGCCTTATCCAATTCTCCACCTGCTTCATCTCCAACACTGCCAACATCTAGATTCCATGGATCGTCGCCTACTACCTACTCTGTTCTGTCATTATTCAGTTTCATCAGAGTTTAATCGTGAAATAGTTCCTTTATTGAAGCACAGAGTTTTACTAAAACTAACTTCCATACTGTGCTTACACTGTGACATCCATCTTTTACTAAATTAAAGGAAACAGGTTGAGCTTGAGCTTAGGGCTCAAGGTGGCTCGGAATGAAACGTGATCTCTGTCCATCCACAGGAGTCTAAGGGGTCACTGAATTGTTTGATTATAAAAACGATGTAAGTAACACGCTACGGCATTTACCATTACTGGATCTCAAGTCTACTAAATGCCCGTGGAAGATTTTGGACCAGTGTTGGGTCGCACTCTCCACCACCACTGTCAAAAACTGGTCACAAAATTTAAATGGTCGCCTGTCTGTACTTAGTGGCTAAATCACATTACTCCAATCATTTTTCAGGAGGTTGTGACTAATTTGTTTGTCTTAATCAGGGAGACAAAAAGAGCAAAGCTCTCCACATCATTTGGTTCAAGTAATACATGAATTTCTTGAAAAAGTTATGCAACACGCAATGCTTGGATCCATAGGCTCTCCCTCAAGCAATCCCTATCATCTGTTGACCAACAGGGTGAACTGAAGTGCCATCCAGAGCCTATAAAGAGAACAATGCAGGAGGAAGACACAGACGGTCCTCTCTGACCACAGAATCTTAACTCTCTTGGTTACTGGGCAGAAGCATTCAAACTGCATACAACAGGTTCAGGGAGAGCATCCACCTGCTCCAGGATTGTTCTTATATGAAAGGAACCAGGAAGTTTCTTATATGAAACTTCCTGGTTCACACTGATGATGCCACATTGACACCATAAGTGCGCTCATTACATCAACTTTATGCAAGCATCTAGTCAGTGTGTAGAAACATTGTTTTCTCTTAATGGTAAATGGCCTGTATTTGTATAGCGCTTTACTTAGTCCCTAAGGACCCCAAAGCGCTTTGCACTACATCCAGTCATCCACCCATTCAAACACACATTCACACACTGGTGATGGCAAGCTACATTGTAGCCACAGCTGCCCTGACAGAGGCGAGGCTGCCGGACACTGGCGCCACCAGGCCCTCTGACCACCACCAGTAGGCAACGGGTGAAGTGTCTTGCCCAAGGACACGACGACCGAGACTGTCGGAGCCGGGACTCGAACTGGCAACCTTCCGACTACAAGACGAACTGCCAACTCTTGAGCCACAATCGGCCCACGATCTAATGGTGAAGAAAAGTTCTGGTGCCACAGATAGTTAATGGTTTTTATGACCAAACCAAATTATTGGCAAACATTTCCTGTATTTTCTCTGCCTAAATCTGCTAAAATGTTTCACTTTATAAAATAACTCACAAATACTGAAACGTTAAGACAGAAACATAAGCTGTGAAATCCACTGCATGCATGAACTACTACTGCTGGTGACATAATCTGTCATATGTAAGAGCCTGATAACCTCACAGATGAATTATTTAATTTCCTCTGCCCTCCCTGAAGTGAACAAGAACCAGCTGTCCTTTCTTAAACTGAAGCACATGTATAAAGAAGCTATCGCAGAGGGGGGGAAAAAAACACTCACCGATGTACCTTCCCTCCGTAGAAAGGCTTTGTGTGGAAGGTCACTGTGGCCGAGTAGCCGCTCTTGACACAGTTGATGGAGACTTTGCCCCCCAGCTCCACCCAGGGCACAGTGAGGATGGAGCGGGCGTAGGCACAGGGCAATGTGAAGACGTACTCCTCGTCGTGCTCGAGGAGATAAAGGACTCCTACGGGGAGAAAGAGACGGAGCCCTTAAAGTCAGTCCTCCAGGATGTGATGAGAGCAGCTACAAGAATGTTTGTTTTTTTTTAAGCTCATTGTGAGAATAAATTGTTTGAGTAATCCAAGAGAGAGAACGCCATTTTCCAAGAAGTTTAAATCAGGTGAGGAATGCCAGCACAGCTGATTTGCCTGCACACCATCCTTCTTTGTCTGAAAACACAATCAGCTGTCAAAGTAATTAAATGCGTGGGCTTCGTATGTGGATGTTTTCACTAAGCCAACTATGTGCCCGTCGCTGACTGAGCATTTTTCACTTATGAAACACAGAAGGCAGCCTGGAGACTTAAACAGCAGATACACAGACATTAGACACCCTTTAAAAACTTTACACTTACATCAAACATGCACACAACAGCATAACAGGTTTTTGAATCGTTAATCATGCAAAGCCATTCTAATATAGTCTAAGACAGCGGTCCCCAACCTTTTTTGCACCACGGACCGGTTTGTGCCCGACAATATTTTCACGGACCGGCCTTTAAGGTGTCGCGGATAGATACAACAAAATAAAACTAGTACCGGTACTGAAAAAAAGAAGATTTATTCATAACACACGTGAAAAGACCCAGGAAAACCGAGTTAACGAAAAAAACGATAACAAAATAACACTAAAACCGATAAAAACCCTGAAAACCATACATTTCACACCCGAGTCTCAACTCTCGTGGCCCGGTACCAAATGACTCGGCCCGGGGGTTGGGGACCGCTGGTCTAAGACAATAAAAAGGAGCTGAACTAAAACCACTCAAGATAATGCCTGATTCTGACAGATGTGCCAAAGTGTATTGCAGAACGGATCCATGAGCAGCTTCCAGCTCTGGATTGCACAGGAACAACAAAAAGAATCCAATTTTCCAAATAAAACACAAAAAGCAGACTACATGCTCTGCTTCTGAGATGCTTAAGACAGTCCTAAGTTTACATACAGTCATCGTAGGCATGGTAGTCATTGTGATTTTGGGCTTGCAATGATTTGTTTGACAGCACTCCTTGGACTGACCAATACTAAGGACAATGGTAAAGTCCAAGGAACTCAGTGAAGATCTGAGAACTGTAGATTTTAACAGGTTGGAGCTATTAGACCCATTTCTACACTGCAGATTCAAAGGTGATCAGTTTAAACACAAGTTATCTGGATGTGTCGCAACTTTGCAAAAGTCTTTGTGAAGACCAAAACTGTCGCCTTCAAATGAAATTGGTTGGGATGTTCAGGCGCAACCCATGAACCACCAAGGCTCAAGCCTGCCATGAAGGGGAAACTGCTGAAACTGTGACAGTGAAGCAGGTTTTACATCGCCTCCATAATAAGAGGATGCAGACCAAGAATAAAGCCCCTGCTACAAAATCAACACCTTGAAGCTTGACTGAAATTTGCAGCTGCGCACTTGGACAAGCCAAATGATTTCTGGAGAAAAGTTTTATGGTCAGACGACACAAAGATTCAGTAATTTGGCCACAGTAACGAGGTCTGTTTGGAGAACTAAAAGCGAGGCTTTCAAACCTAAGAACACTGTACAAGCTGTCAAGCATGGAGGTGGTAGCATCATGCTCTGGGGCTGTTTTGCTGCCAGTGGTTCTGGTACATTCCACCAAGTGGATGGAATAATAAAGAAGGAGGACTACGTACAAATTTTTCAACAACTCAAATGAACAGTTGAAACTTAGACACAGTTATAACAGGAAAATGATCCTAAATATACATCAAGCTGATTTTGAAATTGATAAAAAAGGTTAATATTAAGTTGCTGGAATGGCTTTCTTAAAGCTCCAACCTCAACCCAATTGAAAATTTGTGGACTAGACTTAAATGCTGCGTCTGTGCCAGGAATTAATCAATTGAAATGAATTTTAAATTTTGCCAAACAGAGGGCTCAAAGACCAGAATTATGGGATATATATAGTTTGAACCTGTATTAATATGCAATGATAAAAGCTATTAGCTACAATGGAGAATATTTAGCAAAATAGAAACTAGTTTGTCTCCTTGGACTCCTTGTTTGTGTTTCAATCTCTCAGGAATCCCCATAAAGAAAAGCTATTGTGCTTCTAATAATCCACTCACCAACATCATGTGTGTCGTCAGTGCACAAGGAGATTTAGTTTGTCATGAACAAGATCTCAAGTTTTCCCATGTCCCTCTCATGACCACGAACAATTTTCAGCTCTACCATCATAACCTCGTGTTTACAAGAGGTCACTTGTTTAGCTGTTTCACTGCAAGACGCCTTCAGGGGAAAAACTGCATGCGGTTCCATTGTGAGCACATAATGACACAGAGTGAGAGATAAACCAGCGACGGGGGTGCCAGGCTTAACCAATTACTGCTGAAAGAACTGTCTGTATGGTAAATGAGTAAACTCGTGGTGGTGGAGTTATTCAGAGCTCATTTAGAGCAAATAAAAGTAGCAACCACAAAATATAAGAAATGGATTCCTCCTCCAAGGGGCTCAAGTGATGAAGCTTTTCATTTATGAGTCAAACACATAGAAAAACTATTAGAGAGATGCAAATACTTCAGCATTATTCTTACATTAGGTACATGTTGAGTAAAAGTGCTTTGGTGCTTTAGACAATTAAATACGAAGATCAATAACACGTATATATAAACTGGATTATTTAGAAAAGGGTATTTTCCAAAGTGCAACACAAACAAAAGTCTGTATTGATTCATCTGAACCTTTATTTAACTGACAGAAGTCCAAAAAAGTATTTAAAAAAATAATTTTAACTGTATTTTTTAATATATACAAATTTAGAATTTGGTTGCCCATTTATTGCATTGAATTTTTCTGCATTTTTTCTGACTAATTACAAAAACTTCCTTTAACAAACTGGCCACTCAGCTGTCATGAGCCAATTCCACAAGTCTCCATTTTAAAAACAATCATGGTCCAACTTCGAGTGACTGCCACCGTGCTCAGAGAGCTTGGCAAAGATTTACAAATTTACAAACGTGCTTTATGAATGCAGACAGTTGGGCAACACGCTGCAATCAATCTGAGTCAGTCTGCACTGATGAGTGCAGCTTGTCTGCAACAAGGGACTCGAATCAACTGGTTGTAAGAAAAGTTGCTGAGCACCACATAAATTTGCAGTTAAGTCACTGTCCTGAAGCAACAACGTCAGTATTTGTGGAGTAATTTCTGTTAACAAAAAGATTCTGCCTGGACTCTGAATGTGAATAGTTAATGTGAATTTCTGCGAACAGTTAATCTCCATATTATCACAAACAGTTTGCATGCACTGTATCTGAACCTGACCTTATTCAATCACACCTGATAGCAGACTGACCCTGACTTTTTCTTTGACCATTTTTGCACTAAAGTCACTGTGAAGACTGCAACTAACTGCAAGTGGTTGCAGACCTGATTCCAGTCTTCAAAGCAATCATTTCAAGGGCAACAAGACTGCATACTTGTCATGCTACCTTTGGCCGTTTTGTGGTTTTACTAGTGTGACTGTAGCATTAAGCAAGTTAATTGGTAGCAGGTGAAGTATCATGCACATTTCAGCAGGACAATGTCTTCATGGCTACAAAGACACGACTTCACAGACAGAGGGTGAGCGTTTGACCTGCTGCCAGTCCAAATCCATCTCCTGTTGAAAAAGTACAGCACTTCATAAAAAGGAGAATCACACAACAGTGATCAAGACTGCTGAGGTGAGCTGAGGTGTTACATCGAGCAAGATAAAATTTCCAGCTGCAAAACTACAACATAATATCCTCAGTTCCAAAGTGATAAAAAGGTTTTATTAAAAGGAAAGTTGATATAATGCATCAGTAAACATGCCATGTGTGTTGCAGCCGTCAAATCCTGACATTTTGTACATTTCCAAGTGCAATTAACTATTCAAAGTCTTTTCTTTGTACTTCTGTCACTTAAATAAATGTTCAAGTGACATTATAGATTTTTTCGGTGATTTTTTTTTCTTCTTAGGAAATACCCCAAATTTTCCAGAAATAGGATTTATATTTGTTTAATCCAAAGCTTACACTACAGTCAGCAAAACCCTTACGTAGCACTTAAATAAAAGTGTTAATGATGGCCACGATATTAAAAAACAAACAAGCGATTTCATGTTAAATATATACATATTAATATATCTTCAATAACTGTGTCACTCTCCTGAGTACTGAAGCCCGTTATCAGTCAAGTAACGAGATAACATCCTGTACATGTTATCAATTAATCATGTAATGGTTCTGAAGATGCATTTGCATGTCATAGATTAAATCAGCGGTCCCCAACCTTTTTTGCGCCACGGACCGGTTTATGCCCGACAATATTTTCACGGACCGGCCTTTAAGGTGTCGCGGATAGATACAACAAAATAAAACTAGTACCGGTACCGACAAAAGAAGATTTATTCATAACACACATGAAAAGACCCAGGAAAACTGAATTAACGATAAAAACGATAACAAAATAACGCTGAAAACCATACATTTCACACCTGAGCCTCAACTCTCGCGGCCCGGTACCAAACGACTCACGGACCGGTACCGGTCCGAGGCCCGGGGGTTGGGGACCGCTGGATTAAAGCAAAGAACTTCAGTTAATCCAGATGTGGCACATCAGTGTATAAAAAGGTTTATTATTCTTTTTTTCTATCCTACACGACCTCTAAGAGGCTCCATACATTAGGATGCAAGTCAAATCGAAATCCAGCATCTCGTGTGGCTTTCAGGCTGCATCAGCTGCCGTTTCTTATTCTGCTGCTGACTCACTGCCAATCAGTATCAGCGCCTCTTTATAAAACTACAGTATCAGCTGCTGTCAGGAAAGACGCCACTGCAAAAAATAAATCCACTAATCAATGCATCCTGAGGTGATGGTCATCGTGTTCTCTGACGGCAGCATCAGCCTCCGCGCATGACAACGAAGTGCTGCGTCACAACCTGGTGGCAGGTGGTCAGTTTATGTATCCGGATTTAGTTGATTGGGCTCAAGGACTTCCTGTATCTCGGCTCAGGGTGACTCATCCCTGACAGCTTACTGTACACGATGTAACAGTACCAGCAGAGAGGTCTGGGCTATTGATTGCCACAGGAGGGATCTTATAGTCCTCACACAGACAGAACACAGTGGCAGGCAGTTTTGGTGAGACACACTGTTTAGAGACTTTCCACATAGCCTGTAGATGCTAGAAGGTGAGCTACACTAAATGAGGGATTGTTCTCTATTAAAGGGGAACTATTTTTCTCACTTGTGGCTCCATAGCATATTCCTGACCCTGCCAGAATAGATTTACATGATTCACAGTTCAAAATTATGCTTATTTATCTTATGCAGGTGCATAATACTGTTCATCTGCTAACAAGCCGTTTTTTCTCCTCTCCCTTTAAGACAGCTTTCTTCTGATTGGCTGCCCCTTGCAAACAGAAGCTATCAAGAACAGGTGCATGTGGCTGTGCTTACAGCTAGAGCTGTATGCATGAATGAAAATAAAGATCAAAACAAAATGCATGAATGCAGGAGACTTTGATTGTTTTCTGTGATAACCTTTCTTTGACCCAAAGTAGTTTAGAAGGTTTGTGGTAGACTGGCTCACCTTCTCCCACCATGGACACTCCTATAGACATCCCCATGAACTTGCTCTTGGTCCACACATGGGCGTTGACACACATCCTCCGTTCCCGGCACTCACAATAAAACCCGGACACAGGGGGATGATGGGACACCTGCTCGGCCACAAAACGCACTCTGTAGCAGCTTCCCGGTGAGTCCTCGTCCTGCGTGTTGTTGGGGCCTCTGCTTGGCTCCCGAGCCGACCCCGGGTTCGATCTGACCAAAGGCTTGACTTTGTCCCGAGGAACTTCCCAGGAACAGTGGAAGGTCTCCCCCAACACGGGGTTGTAGGGCTTCTTTGCCACAGCACCTTTCCGCCCCTCGTGGAAGGCAGTCAGGTAATACTCCACAAAGCGGACTATTCGGTCCTCAGCCGTGGCCCCCGCTGTTATTGACAGGAACATGTCGGGGTGCGCCATGAAGTTAGCGTACATTTCCAGCAGTGATCGCTTTTCCAGAATGAAAGTAGGCAGCACCACCTAGGAAAGCAACGCAAAGGAAAGATAGACACTTTGTGACACATTTTGTTTCAGTCAATGCTGCTACAATCAAACTTTATAGCCAAGAACTTTTTGGTAACTTGACTTCCTTCTGCCTTTCCATTTGCATCCATGAAAGTCCCAAGGCGGAGAGAGCAGCTGTGGTAGAAAGATGCCAAATTACAGAACCTAGCCAACGTCAATGACAACAAGCATGATGCTAATTAACCCAGACACGGCATTAAAGAAGAAAGAATAGATGTAAAGGTGAGTTACAGTTGCAGGAGGAACTTAGGAGGGTTTAGTACATGACTTTGAGGCCTGGCTGATCGAATTCTCATAAGTCAGGATGCCATCTCTCTTATAGAGTCAGTGTTTCTGTGTCATACCCGTGTGAGATCCATTCCCAGTTTGAGCTGCGAGAGCAGGTGGAGAATGATGCTCCGCTGGTCATCCAGGACGCCCAGGTCCTCCTCTTCGTTGTCCTCCGTATCCGTCACCTCCTCACTGGGGCTGACGTCTTCCAGCCCTGGGTGCTGCTGCGAAAACAAGAGAGAAAAGAAAATTGGCCCACGTGGACTGCTTGCACAAACTCTAACATATTAATTATATTTTTTATTAATTATATTTTTATCTTTTATCCTTTGAAACATTCAGAGTTTGTTCTTGAGAACTCTAAAAAAATGCAACAAACTAAGAAGTCAATCAAAAGCTAACACCAAAAGATGGTGTACATTCGGGACTTTAGTCATGCTTAGTATTCCACAGTCACAGACACAATGCTGCTCGCTCCGGCACCTGTCCTCTGAAAAGGCCAAGAGGAGGAAGATAAAGCCATTTTCTTCCCCCACCATTCAACTGTCAATACCAATGATAAGGTCACGCATCTCATTTAGAGGCCAGGACAGGACCTGTTAGAGAAGCAACCTATCGGGACACAGCCAATTACCAATTATCACCAGTCATTCAGTTCATTTTCACTGTGGCCCATTCATGTCCTTTCAGCCTTTCAAGGCACTTTGAGTGTTTTAAATGGCAACAGCAGCTCTGAATTTCTCTGAGTGCGCCGACTGGCCTCTTGTTTGGACTCAAGAGCCTCGAGCTTTGACCTTCACTACGTCTGCGATGGTGAGAAGTTGTGTGCTTCGTTTGTGTCCCACCATTCAACTACAAACACATCCAGTCGAGGTTAAAGAAGAGCTCATGCCTTTGATATCTCCTGCAGCAACTTGGGGCAGGAAGGAAGATGGGAAAGAAAAAAGAAAGAGGTTGATGTATAATGCAGAAAGTGCTCTCGAGCCTGCAGGCAACAACAACTCTCTGCACGCCCCTCTGCTCTTTATCCTCCATTTCCATCTGTGACTCTATGCAATAACATTTACAGATACATACAGTACATGTCCTCTTTCCTACTTTAGATTATTTTAGTGAAGCTGCTGCAGGAAAAAAGCCAAAAGCAAGCAGGAATACTGAGGGAAGTCTGATCTGAAACTCCAGGCAGTGTAATTGCACACAGGGCTCCTGCAGAGAGCTGGGAGAAGCAGAAGAAAACCAGAGTGTTCCAGGACCAGAGTGCCTGCTTGTCACCTGAATATTTTATTCCATGGGTGCACGCCAAAAGATCCACATGCACACACAGAGTACATGCTCTCTGCACCGAAACATTTTTCCACAAAAGATACCAGCGCACACAGGAGGGAGCATGCATGAGCACTCATGTACAGGAGTCCCTCGGGCTGGCTGGTTCTCGCAGCAGAGTGATATATATAGAAGTGAAAAGGAGGGGAGGGGAGGAAGGTAGGAGGAGGTCTGTTATGATTTCAGTGGTTCTAACTAATTAAAGAGGTTCCTGACAGCAACAGGAAATTACTGCTGAGGAGGTCAGAGCATCTCTCCAGAAAACCCTCAAGTGGATATATCGGTGGGCTTGGTGGCTGGCATTAACTCAGACTTTTTAATGCAGTCCAACTCGTCCAAAAGTGGATCATAATGTGTCTCAAATAGGAAATAACTGCAAAGTGTGTTCAGATTTATGACTCCATCGAGGCGAGAGAGGGAGAGGACAAGAGCCTGTACACTATTAAAGGGTTTCAGCACCGTTCCTCCCGCTACGTCACACATTGTAGCAGAAAATCCGTCATTTTAATAAGTTCTTCTACAGTCGTGTTTAAAATCGCGTACATGCCCCTCTTGCTCTCATGTAGTGCTTCCTGTCGCATTTTTTACCTTTTTAACCGCCCACTGTTCCTACCACAGTCCCTAACAATTACACATGTTGTGGACATTTAACATACACACAGACAAAGCTCAAATTTTCAAAGTCAAGCAGTTTCTCCCAAACTCATCTCATACAACACTGTATGAGATGAGCTAATAGCTAACTTTTATCCTAAAGTTTTAACTCATGTCTTTATTCAAAGCTTTGTTGAAAAGTCCCTTTTGGATACAATGGTACACACAGCATTCCTTTAAAGTGGTGAAGTAAGTATTCACATCAGCAAATTACACTTTAAGTGCTTATAAAGAACGGCAGATTCAGTTGTATCTGCAAAAAGGTAGGTTATCTAATAATTAATCATCCAGATTTGATTTATATTTAGCAAAAATAACTGTAGTATATAACCCTAGTATATAACCCTAACCCTATATAACTAGTGGCTAGATCTGACAAATAAATGGAGTGGAGTATAGTTCAATATTTTCCTCCAAAAATGCAATTCTTGTATTCCACCATGTTCTGCATAAATGCAATATAAAGAGGATGTGAAAGATTTTTCAGACGAACCACAAAGAAATGCAGTTTTGACAACTTATAGCAGCCCTATAAGGCATTAATACATATCTATTAACAATTAGTTACAGAATTAAGCATGTCAGATGTATTAACGAGAGTCTAAGAGTGTATTTTGCACTTCAAAAACAATCTCAGCAACTTTAACAGATGCAGAAAATGTTTACCACACGAATAAACCCCGCCGGCTGATTTGTTCTATAATTTATGAAGTCAACAAAGGCGCTCAGTGTTGGAGGAAAACTCACTGCTTCCCATATCAGACCAGCGACGTTTACTGCCAAAATGCACAAACTTGTGCCCCCCCAGGATGCATATACACTTACTCAACCCATAACCAAAACAGAGAAAAAAGACAATCAGCACACGATGCAAGGGTGCATGCACGCACAAATATCAGCTCAGAAACACTTACACTGCATTGTTGTGCAGCTACAGGCTTGACCTGCATAAGACTGGATCTCATCTCCAAAAAGAGGAAAAGAAACAGGTACGGTGGCCTCAGGTAAACGATCCAGTGGAAGGAGGGAAATTAAATCTTCTTGCTCCAAAAGCAGGACGGCCACAGCACGGCACTTCAGCCGGAGCAAAATCCAATTTAAGAGATGTTCTCTTGGTGGAAACTCGAGCTAAATTTGGATCTTTTGAGGTGATTAAAGCTCGAAGTGTCTTCTTCCTCATGTGGGTTTCCTGACTGAGTGAGCAGCTGCCTTGAAGGAGTCTTGGCTCTTTGTTGTGTTTTTTTGGTTTTTGGAGAGGCGTTCAGTGTGCCTGAGCGAAGTTGCTATGCATGACTTACGGAGAGTCTCTCTCTCGCCTCTGTTAACACTCCCCCCCCCCCCCTTTTTAGAGGGAGGAGGGAAGAAAACAGCTGAGGGAAAGTCCCAGTGATGCTTCCCTCTACACCCTCCCATCATCCATCTCCAATTTCCCTTCATCTTTCCATTTTTACCTCATCCTCCTCCACCCTTACCTCATCACTTTTTCCTCTGCTCCCCTCCCTCCTGTCCTCTTCTCACAAGGCTTCCCTACCTCCTACGCCTCCTCCTCTCCTAGTATATGTGGGACGGGTGTATGTATTATCTCCTATAATTACCACTAGTCTGCCAGTTCTGCACCCCTACAGCAGTCGACTCTTCAGGAACACATGCGAGGAAGGTGGGGGGGTGGCCATCATCTACCTTGTTCTACCTTTCCGCTCTTTTCCAGTACATTTTCTCTCTGTAACTAACTCCAGTCCTCTGTTTGATTCATTCTTCCCCACTCTTCCTCCGCCCTCACACTGTCATCTCCGTCATTGTGTCTTTCATTTACTCCCCTCCCCCAGCTCTTCATTCATGCCATCCGCTATTCTGTTTCATCATCATCTTTCTCCTTAACGGTCTTCCTCGCCCTCATTCACATGGTTCCCCCCCCGCCTCCTTCTTCTTCCTGATTTATATTTCTATCCAGTGTAGGCGTCTGCAGAAGGCTCAGTTAGTGCAAGTCTGCACTTCAAAGACTCCTTTTCTTCCTCAGTTACAACTTTGAGGGCTTGTCCTCCTTCACCAGCTGTCCTCTTCATCCCCTATCATCATCATCGCTTCCATTTTCACTCATTTCTTTGTCGAAACAACATCTGAGAAAAGGATGCTACTCGAGGTGTATGAGTCTCAACTTCTAAACCACTTGCTATTTTGCAGCAGCTCTGTCCTCTTTCCAGCTCGGCCTTTGAAGTGTGTGTACCAGAGTGAAGTGGATTTCTCCTGCTTCTACTCCTCTGGGTGCAGTACACAGAAAATAAATAAATAAGAAAAATAAAAAGGAAATGATTCGTCTCCATCCAGCTCAAACACAGATTTTCATTGGCTGGATGTGTTTCCACCTATGCAGAGCGTAAAACTGACCCTAAACCTTCAGCGAGACCAGGGGCTTGTTTAGGACACGAAACACCAGCTAAACAACAGAGAGCTGGTTTTTTTGGGAAATACAGCTTTTTCTCTTTTTGATGAATGAGATTAAAGTCAGTTCAAAATCTGCCACTGCAGTGTGCACGCACATATTTTTACTAAGATTATGAAACTGACACTCTTAACAATGGGGAGCCGGCACCTACAGTACAAAGGCGTCTGATGAAATATGAGCCACAGCTCCCCCTCTGTGCTGTTGTTGCCGCTGTGTTTTAAAGTGGAAACTAATTATTTATCACTTCAGATTCACAAAAACAATCCAAGAGTTCAAAACCTAAACACGGAGTATGTAATTTACAATTATTTGTTGTAAAAAGAAAGAAAATAGAAAGAAAACTATCGAGCAGTCCACCCTGTTAGACCAGCTTTTGCCAACTAATACTGCAGTTTTTAAAATAATGTCATATATAGCAATACATAATGTGTGGGAAAAAGACACCATCACAGTGCATTTTAAACCAAATAATCACAGAATTTTTGCAATTACTGTTTAGGACTTGCAGACATTTTTTAAATACAGTTTTGGATTTAATAATCAAAAGCAAAGCAAATGCTCTGTTGGGCTGAGATCAGGTGACTGCCTTGGCCCTTAAAGAATATTAAATTTTTCTCCTCGGTTGCTTTTACAGTTTGCTTTGGGCCATTATCCATTTGCACTATGAAGTGCTGACTATATAATCCTGTCCCTTTTACACAGTATCACAGTGACATCCTCAATAAACACTAGCGACCCACCTGCACCCATGCATGCCATTGACATAATATTACCTCCTGCAGGTCTGACAGATAACGTGGCGTGCTTTGGATCATGAGCTGTTTCTCTTTCTGTTTCATTCCACTTCAACTTAATCTTACTTTCATCTGTCCAAATATTTTTCCCAGAGCTGTGCAGGCTCTTTTTGGATGACTTCTGGCTAATCTGGCCTTCCTGTTCCTGAGTGCAATCAGCGGTTCGCACGTTATTGTAAACACACTGTATTTCCATTCATGAATCCGTCTCTTGATTGTAGGCTTAGACAGCGATACGCCTGCCTCCTCAAGACTGCTCTTAACTTTGCGACGTCTATCAAGTTGTTTTTCTCAAACACGGAAATAATTCTGTCGTCATGCATTTTAGTTCTTTCAATCCTAAAGTTTGTTTTCTCTCTGATGGGTTTAGTTTGATTTTTCAGCCTAATGATGGCCTGTCTAACTTCACTGACATCTCGTCGTGCCTCATATTCATATTTATATATTTATTTGTGCATATATATTCACAGCTTTGAATCTATCCATTCATTTCCTTCCGTTTATACAGGACCAGGATCCTTGCAGGGCAAGCCTAAGCAAGGATGCCCAAACCTCCCACTCCCCAGCCACCTCCTCCTGCTTAAACACCGAGGCCTTCCCAGGTCAGCCGAGAGATGTAATCATCCAGCATGTCTTTGGTCTACTTTTCAACTTCAGAATATTATGCCTGCTTCATTTGCCATGAGCCTCTGAAAATATGTGTATAAAAATATCTGTAATTCCCAAACATCTTTGCACTTTTATCACATCAATCGTCTTGACTGTCTGATATAAAATCCACCCTGGACCTAACTGTAGCAGTGCAACAAACACTTTTAAGCATAATTTCACACAATTTTCTGAAATCACAAACCGCTTCACACAAAAACACAATGTGTTGAATGTGAATGTTCCAGGTAAAAATACAGGACGGTGGCACCTCTCTGCTCACAGCCAGAGGTGTGTGTCTGAGATGACCGTATAAGGATATCCGCTCGCTTTGACATCATTGAGATCGAGCAGCAGAAAAAAAAAACGTCTGAAGCCGGAGCTTGTTTCTAGATACTCATGTTTACCATCCTTAATATGAGCATCACCATCACGTTTGTGTGATGATGTCACATTGTGTGAATAAAGCATGTGTCTTACCTCCAGGGAGACACTTCAAGTTCAATACTAAATCCAGCTCAGGATCACATTAACTTCCTGTTGTGCTGAGTTGTTCCCGTGATATCCGAGTCCAGCCTGTTAGCCTCTGACCTCTCTTAGATCAGTGTGGCATTTCCACCAGTAAGACTCTAGCTGGCTGGGTACATGTCCTCTCTAAACTAACAGGCAGCCACATGAAAATCACTTTATAATCACTTTGTCAATCGCTTGACATTTACTCAACCAATGAACTTCTCACCTGTGTGCTTTACACTTTAGCTAAGTAGTGTAATCACTGCCTGAGGAGCTCTGGAAGTGAATAAATGGAAGGATCTACCACTTACCAAAGTAACCACTGCATGTGTGTGTGTTTTGAGCTCCTGTTAAATGTCAGGCATGTTGTGAATGTCAACTACCAGCGAATTACTAAAAAGCTTTTAAGTTGCAGTTGCTTCTGCCAATTTACACAAGCAGTGCTTATACTGCTCACCAACAAAGCATATTACCATGCATCAATGGGGTAATTAGCAGCTTTAAATCCACTTAAAGCTGTTTAGATGTCTTTAATGTTTTAAAGACTAAATGAGTTTTCTGCTCGCAAGATCACAACAGAGTTTTAAATCTCCCAGAAGCTCCGGAAAAGGAATAAAGTCCACGAAAAGAGTTCAAGCTGAGACGCCGCAGATGCTCACGGTACAATGAGGGTGGGGGGAAAAAGAGGTGGGCGTTGACCCAGATGCAACATCAGAACTGCAATAAATAATTCACAGCCTACTTGAATGGGTATGAATGAAAAAGCTGTTCAGCTTTGTCAAGAAAGAAAACCTCACAAAACCTTTTTTCCTCCCAAAAAATAAAATAATAATATTTTTTTTTTTAAATCAGGCAGTGCAGTGGAGATGCGGATGTTGTACCCTTTGTATATAAATTTATGATAAGCAGTTTCATCAGAGGAGAATCTAACACGGGCTGTGAGGACGTAAAAGGCACACACACACACACATTTTTAATCAAAGTAAAAACACAGGGGTCCTGTGTCTGCCCCACCTGTCCAAGGTGTTCCCCTGCCTCTCGCCCTATGACAGCTGGGATAGGTTCCAGCCTCCTTTAACTAAAAAATATGTTAATTTCTCGGTATATTTTTTTGTTATTTATTTACTATTTTTTAATTAATCTGTGATGTAGATTTTGCACATTATTATCCCCATTTAAACTAAAATAAAGTGTAAGCTTGAGGGGATCCCCACACTGTGACTGATAAATCACAACCGTTACGTCCAGTTTAAAACCAGAACCTCATCGATGCAGTAGTTCATCTGTGATCCAAGTAAAACAGTTATGGGTTTCACTGTCCCTGCTTGGCTGGATTGCACAAACTTTGAAGATTTAAAGTCCCTTAAGAAAGCAAAGAGGCTTGCAAAAGTCTGACCAATACTCAGATTCACTCTTTCAGCTGGATGAGATAAAAACAAACCAACAGCTGATGTCGTGGTGGACGCATTCATCTTTTATATGCAGCCAATAATCAACACATTAAACTGGAACTGAAAAAGACGTCTCTAACTTCAAAACCTTTTGAGGTTGCAGAGTGAGCTTTATGAGATCTCAGAAATTGCTTTCGTTCATCTCACAGATCTGTTGCATCTCTTTAAACTATCCGTTGCTGATGATGATAAAAAGGCTCTGAGCGTCTGACAAATATGTTCACTCAGTTAAATGCTTCTTTATCGACTTCAAAAGGAGTCATAAACGTGCCTGCATCGCCACACAGCTGAAGTTCATTTTGCATCCTGCATAATTATTCAGTGAAGCATCGAGTAATCCACTTTAGCATTCAAGTTTCTAAATCATGGGTGATGCAGAGCTACGGTTATATGACAGGAAGGCTTAAAAAAACAAACATCTGCACCAGAATCTTTGTTTAGCAGCAAAACTAAGAGTGACAAAGACAAAGAGTGACATTTTTTGAGTCATTAAAGGTTTTTTAAAGGTGCTTGTCAGGGTTTTATAAAAACAAACTTATGCTGAAATGATTTAGGAACAATTTTAATTACCAATTTCTGTTTTTGAGCAAAAATCACATTTATTTTTTTTAAGGATCTTGAACAAAACAAGCATTTCTGACCTGCTATTGGTCAAATCGATTATCAATTACCTGAAAAAAATCAAACACTTATTACAAGCTTCCTTTCTGTGTGCAGGAGCAGAGAAACTTTTTATGAATAACCATTTAAAAAGTGAGCGCCTTGAGGTCTATTTTAGGAGATAAAGGAGAAGGTGGTTTCTAACAGAGGGATGTCACCCTCAGTGTAAAGTTGGAACTTTATTAGAAAAACAGATTACAGAGCAGAGAGTGACTCATGGCTTGTTGAACAGACTGAATGCGAGCTGAGAACACAGTTATCATTATTTGTTTTTGTCACACGCAGACTGACAGGACCTTTTGTCTGTTAATAAGACTGAGGAAGCATCAGTGCTGCACAGTGTTAACATGTTACTGATGTCGAGGGCAAAGTTTAGAAATCAAACAAATCCAGTTTGTTCTCCTTTTAAAAGAGAAGCAAAAAATACACATCTTTACATTTCCTATATACTGAAATAGCTGCACAGTGACTCATGGGAGGACTTTGCTGCCCTCTGCTGGAGTACAGAAGGAACAATAACTCCGCAGTGCACCGAGGATTTTGTCCAGAGTGCACTTAAGAGAAATAAAATATGGACTATTTTCTGATGCAACAGTATTTGTGCTTTCTCTCCACATGAATGTGTTTCTTTCCAAATCCTGGATCTGAAGATAGAGGCTGTCGCTGATATTATAACTGATACTGACACATTTTCCCACATTTTTATACATAATTTTTACTATTTTATTCTTGTTTTCTGCCTTTTTCTTTATAATTCAGAGTTGTCTATCATTGAATTCCTGCTCTGCAGCAGCAGCTCATAACCACAGCAATACTGTCGGCAGCTCTAATATGTGGTAAGGGATTGCACTGGAGCTCTTGTAGATGCATAAACCAACGGGCTTTCTGCAAGCACCAGCAATTTCCTCTCCATTTTCCCACAGTCACGCATCGGTCTTGAGTTTTTTCCTACTGACTGCATAGGAATTAATATCAAACGCCACAGCAGTGCTACATAATTCATACAGAAAGCCTTTATTATTCTGAGGTAATGTATTTTCTTCCTTCTCTCAAGACTGCTCATGAGATTACGGGGTATATGTTAAACGGGCAAGTGGCCAAGATGATCAGAAACTGACCTTGAGCTTTACGCTATCTCAAATGTTCGTTTTGAGGGTTTTGTCCAAACCAATTATTTATAATAATCTTTTAAAGCTGGTTTTATTTACATTTTTCTGCATTGCATTTCACAACCACAAGATGGCAAACTCAGCGCCTCAACAAATCCACCATTACTACGCCAAGCACAAAACATCAGACAAATTATCATCCCAGAGCAATCTTTATCCTTGATTATCTAAACATCACCTTAATGATAAGGCTGTCGAGTCGTGAAGAATCTCTCACTCGCTCTGCCTCACCTCCTGTTCTCCTTAATACTGAGAAAAGGCTTTAAATCAACTCGACGAGACATGGACGCCGGTTAGAAAATTCTTCTTAAAGGAGGAATAAACATCAGTGTCGGGCTGGACTAATGTGCCTGCACTGTACGTCCACCGCCTCTCTGCCCTGCGCCTTCAAACGGCAGCCAGAGCATCTTTAAAGGCTCTAATGAAATCTGGATCAAGCTGCAGGGCAGTGCTGAGAAACAGGCTGCAGGAGAGCGTGAAATATTACAGAGGAGAGACACAGAGTGGTAAAAGTCAAAAGCATGTTTCCAAATTTAGAGCTCTGCTTTTCCTTAAAAAAATGACATCGAACCTTTGTGATAAATACTGACGTCACACATGACAGGGTACTTTTACAGCATGGTTAGCCAAACACGACACTACAGGTACACACCCATGTTCTGTATATTCTATGCATTTAAGTTAGCAGTTTTAGTGCTGAGCAGTATATCACATGTAAGCGCTATTAGTCAAAAGTGGGCATATCTTCTGTCCTTAAAATCCCTGAGAAAACTTGACAAGTGAAGGACAAAAGAAGAAGTGACCTAAAAAAACATAACTACAGCAGGTGAACGGTGTCTGAAAGTCACATTATTTAAAAAAAAGAGAAAGAATCCAACAAAGACCTGACACGGGACCTGAGAGATCCATCTGGCATTCAGTTAATCTACTGTTCACTGAACCCTCAGCAGAAATGGTCTCAGCGGAAGGATGGCTGTCAAGAAGCCATTCTTAAGGAAAGGAAACAAGGAAAAAAGCCTGTTGTGTGCTAAAATACACAAGAACTGGTCTGAAAACCAGTGGCAACAGGTCTTATTGAGTATTAATAAATCCACATTTGAAATTTCTGGTTCAAAGTGTGTCAGTATGTATAGAAGAGAGGTAACACAGCCATCTATAAAACATGGTGGAGGCTCTATAAATGTTTGGGGTCTGCCTTTCAGCCAGTATTCAAGATCTTGTCACTATTGATGGAATTATTAAAGCGACTTTGAAAACAACTTCACTTTTCAGCATGAGAATGATCCAAACCACGCTGCCAATGCACCAAAGTATACCTAGATAGAAAACCAACGCTATCAGTCACGGATTGGCCTGATTATCCCAGACTTCAACATTATTGAAGCAATGTGGGATCATTTTGACAGAGAACAGAACAAAAGGCAGCCGACATCCAAAGAAGATGTTTGAATGTCCTTCAAGAAGTCTGGAGAACTTTAAATTATCAGACAGATGTTAGAATTGTACAAACTCTGTTTGTTGTCTCACATACTGTATTTCCATATATGTTTGCGCATGTTTCAATAAATCACTACACCTAGAAAATATAAAGAAATCACTGGTAGCTCAAGACTTTTGCACATTTGTATACATCTGGAATGAGTGCCGATAATTCATCGTATCATTAACGAGGCTACAAGCAGGACAACGTGTGCCTTATCCAGCTCCATGAAAATAGTCACTGTCGTTTTTATGATATCCCTAATAGCTTGCCATTATCCATCAGTGAAGCACGGTACGCCTTACTTAAGTTGGCAGAAACATACCGGCAGAGGCAGGGAAGTCAACGGAGATGGCCGACTGAATCATAACTGCCATAATGCTGTCTTAAAAGGGGCCAAATCACTATAACGACCTGCCCTCGCTTCTCTGCTTATAATTGTTCGACGTGAAGTGTTTTGAACAGCTGGACTGTAAATGGGTTGACACTGCAACACTGTAATACCCATTTCACACTCGTATGTCAATAGAAAATGATCATTAACATGACAGATTATAATTCTGTGGCTGCAGATCAGACACAGGCACAGTTAGTCCCTCGTGGTGTATAAGCAGGAAGCTGATTCAACGTTTACACAAAGGCTAAAATTTTCCCCAAAGCCTTCCATTATTTGTTTTGTGGTTTCGCTGAAATGAATGTCAAGCCATTACAAGATCTGACAAGTATTTAACAAGCAACACACATTTCTGACAGGTAATGATAAAAGTCTAGCATTTGATAAAAAGGATATTTGTGAGCATGAGCAGAATTGAAAGCTGCTGAGACGACACCTTATCCATTAATCTTCATCTTCTTACGTGTAGCTGAGGGTTACATTATTCCACTAAGTTTGAATAAAAAGACGACAGCGCCAAAGATTAATGTGACTCGTGACAACGGTGTTAAAGAAAAGTGATTTATGTTTACAAGAAGCTCATGTAAACACGTCGGTCAGTTTATTAGGTACACCTGGCATGGTTGGCCAGGTTGGCATGTAGACAGTGTAAAAATAGTGAAAGTTGCTTATTTTTCTTGACAGTAAGTGCAAAATGTGTCCATACGTATGCTCTTATCTTACTACCTGGACATCAAATTGTCCGCGTCTCACCTTGCTGCACAAGGAGATTACTTCTAATTGGATCACTTCCAAACTCGTCCAGCCTCCCTAGACAACTTAATTCATGCTGATTGGATCTCGTTTCTCCAGAACATTTTCATCTCGTTTTTATCGGTCGACAAACATGTCAATTTCATCATAGCTTCTGTCCCAGTGCATTAGTTCTTATTTGGTTATCGTCTTGTTTCTGTCCGAAAAAAAAAGTTGTTGATGAAAACTATCACGAAAATTAATAGTCAACAATATTAACACTAGTTACAACCGAGGTAAGCATCTCTCAGTGCACATCCCTAAAACAGATGAGCTACAGCAACAGAAGACGACACCAGGTGTTACTCTCAGCTAGTAACAAGAAACCGAGACTACAATTTGCACAGACCTCACCAAAATTAAAAAATAGAAGCCTGGAAAAAGTTGTCTAGTCTGATGAGTCTCAATTTTTGCTGCACCATTCAGAATTCGTTGTAAACAACATGAAAGCATGGATCCATCCTGCCTTAAATAAACAGTTTAGGCTGCCGGTGGGGGTATTAGTACTAATTGAGCATTGTTTAAACACCACAGCTTGCCTAAGTGTTGTTGCTGACCATGCCTATCCCTTTATGACCACTGTGGATGGGAAACTGCTGGTGGCCTTGTATCACTCCACCACAGAAGGCATCCTGGTTTGCTGTGTAACAGTGTGGTATGCCGGATGCTCTGCAGTGAATAAATAAGCTGTCCAGAGGGTAATAAACAGCACAAAAGATCATCGAATGTGTTTTGGTTGTGTGTTGATTTTGCAATGTTTGAGATGGAACCAACTCATGAGCCTTAAAACTCACTAAGGACACTTCCCACTCAGGACACCTGCAGTTCGACTTGATGCCCTCTGGTAGATGCTATACATCCATCAAAACAAGGACAAACAGATTAAACTGTTTTTATGCAAGTGCAACTGGTGCCCAAAATCAAGAATGATTACTGTAATGCAGCACGGCACTTGTTCTCGTCTTCTTCATATTTGTAATTATTCATTATCCTCAGCTGAAAGGGCTAATTTAACTGTGTGAATGACGGTGTTGTTTTATTGCGTGAAAGACTTGTTATTTTATTTTGAGGAATCTACAGAAGCAGTACCTCAGTGTTGTTGTATTTTATAATGCAATGGAAATAAAAGGCATCCGGATTCTGATCTTCTTACAGTTGCTCCCAGCAGCATAACACACCATGTCACGAAGCTCAAATCATCTCAAACGTCTTTCTTGAACATGTCACCAGATATAAGACCAATAAAGCACCTCTGCGGTGTGCTAGAACAGGAGATTTGCATTACTGATGTAAGCCCACCAATCTGCAGCAACTGTATGATGCTATCATATCAATATTGATCAGCACCTTGTCAAATCTGTGCCACGAATAATTAAGGCATCTCTGAAGGAAAAGGGGAGTCTGAACTGGTGCTTGCAAAGTGCACATAATAAAATAACTTGTGGTTGTAAATAATCTTTATGCTGTTTACTAAAGGCTGGTTTAAGAAGCATTTTTAGCAGATTTCTAATTCCATAATTGTAAACCTACAACTACACAGTGAAAGCAAAATCTGTGTTAGCATTATGAAGGGTCCTTGAAAACTTTGCTCCCAATGTAGGGGGTCCTGGGCGTTCCTGCGCAAGAGAAACATTCTGACCTTCCACAAATGGCATTACGAGGAATTTAATATGAAATCAATGACGAGAAAATGGGGAAAACAGCTTTTGTTTTTGTCTATGGTCATTCTCGTAACTACCAGTGGAACTTGTTGCTTTAACTTTAGCGATAATAAAAAAATCTGCATAAACAAAATATTCACAGCAAATATAAGCAAATTAAAATTATTTCTTTTGAGTGGAATTTGTTGTTAAAAGTCAGTGTTTTAACTAAATTACAGAAAGTGAGGTGCTAATATCTCACTCCAGCATCCCCTCTTTCTCTCCACCAGACTCACACTGCATTTACATCACAGTCACCTGCCCCCCTCCCATCTCCTGTTACTGAAACAGGTTGGTCCAGACACACATTCCTCCAGGGATCGACTCAGTACACTGTGTGACCCACTTATTTGATAGCACTTCTTTTAAAATTGTCAGATGAGTGGAGTGCTCCCCCTTCCAGCCAGGAAGAGCAAACACGATAGTGTGGCAGAAATTCTCAAGTGAGGCCACTGGCCCCCGAGTTTCATCTTAAGTATATTTTGTATTTGTATCTATCATCACCACAACAAGAAATTTCAGCTTACAGAGCCCTAAAAGGCTAATTTTTCATAACAATGAACATGAAAAAAATGCATTTTTTGGCAACTTCAAGAAGGCCTGACATCAACCACTTGAGACTTTGTTGCATATTTAATGCCAGAGAGTGTTTTTGTCTATATAATCTTCGTCTTTATTTATGCAAGTTCAATAGAGAAAAGCTTGTAAAAAGAAACATGGAGAAAAAAAAGGAAATCAATCAAATATCACCTTAAAATTAACTTAAGTGTTTGCAGAATTAAAACTGGCTTCATAATTTGATAGGTCAGCAAGGCTAAGATAAAGAAAAAAAGCTCAGCTAGTTGCACAGCATCATCACCATTAATATTAAAGGTCAAGCAACAGGTAGGCCAAACTCTGCTTTATCCTTCTTTTTAACTCTATTGGCAACCGCAATTTACAAAATAAACATGATGTTGTTTTGAATAAGACACGAAACTAGCAATGGAGACCATAAACTCATCAGGAAAGAGTTTACTCACATCATAGATAACGCTACGGTCACTTTAGCGGTCGCCAATTACTTCAACAACAGTCGGTGACCATGGCAGGACCAAAATACCTGCAACCTTGTGCAATGAATTTTTTATCTCATTGCCTTTGAAATGGTCGTTTCAAACACATGGACCAGGTTTGCAGAGACGGTCTTCAAAGCAACTTTGGTGCATCAACACAGCAATAAAATGGCATCAAAACTGAGTCTGCAACCAGTTTCCTACCAGTTTGAGATTAAAAGGCTTCAAGTCGGAAATTACATAAAATCTGTTGGTGATAAACTCCTAATCGGTAGTGCTCTAAATACACAGAAATGCACATTAACTACTTACATCAGGAGTCTGAGCAGAACCTGACAGATATGAAAGAGACCAGAACTGACCACTAGAGACTGGTTTGCAACCATCTGGGAACCACCAGTTGTGGGAGAACAATTAGTATTCCCTGAGTGGTTGCAAGTGGCTGCTGGAGGTTGGCAGCAGTTGCTGGGAAAAAGCTCGAGTCACACAGGCCTACACACAAGTAAGTGCCCGAAGTGGAAACCACCTGTGTGTTCCCCAACTGGTTGGCAAAAACCTCCTTGTGACCACTTTAGGATATTGGTACAGTCCTAGTTTGAATGTAATTGATGGAGTGTTTACATCAAAAAAATACATGCAACTGTGGGAATATGCTAGCATTCAAAGCAATTATTAGGAGGTTTGTGGTGCATCACCTTTTTTGCATCCTATTTCATCCACCAAGAGCCAGAAACCTCCACGAATCACTGCCAGCCACTCTTGGAAAACATTTTTCCCAACCAGTCAGTGGTTGTATCAGATCCATTATGTTGGACATTTCTTGAGTAATCTGCGCACAATGTCACGTGAGAAATCTATATCCATCTTTTAAATCTGTTCAAACCATATCAAGGCGCCTGCTCCACTGACACTGCACATTATTTTAGCATAAAGTTAACCACATGACTCCAAGTGTTACAGATATATTTTTTGTGCCCTCCAAGCTAGTAGTTTGCACATCCCTGCACTCTGCTGCTTTCTTTTTCATTTCTTTCAATACAAAAAAACCTGTTCACACTTTTAATAAAATTAACATAAAATTTCACACAAGCTTCTTAACTCGCAGTACCTGCCTTTGCTTTCTTTTTCTAGTGTCTCTGTCATCCAGGTCAAACTCCTCATAACTTGGCAATAAAACTGAATGTGATTCAGGAACATGAAGCAGAGCATGGCAGTGGAATATGATACCCTGCAGATTTTTTTTTTTTTTTTTTACTGTTTAATTACAGGAAGTGACCTTTGCTGTATGCTATGCTCACTGTGCTTCCTGCTTGTAGCTACACGGACACAATCCAATAAATGCAAAATGCAGCAAAGGAAAAAAAATACACTAAAATTCACTTTGCCTGATAAGTCTGAACCTTAGGGCCAAAGGAGCAAATGTAAATTGATTTTCTTTGTACACAACCAACCAAATCCTATCAACAAGCAGCTGTACAGTGATCTGTAAGAAACACGCTGCAGTTAGAAATCATACAGCCTGTTTGTGCAGCCCTTTAGCATCCAAGCCAAGCTAGCAGAGGTCAGAGAGACAGGCCAAATACTGACGCGATAATTGACAGTGTGACGTGATGTTTCTCACCTCAGCACCATGGGGCAGAATCCTTTTCCTGAGGGCCGGGGAGGGCTCGGTTGACTGTAAAGGAGTCAGACCCCCGTTCTTCAGTTGCTCCCCCGAGGGCGACTTTGGTACAGTCCACACAGGAGCACCATCTGAAAAACGACAAGTTATTGTTGTTGAAAGACTCAAAGAGGGATGAGGGTGAAAACCAAGATTAGCCTCTCCTTTTTATAAATATGTGACATTCAATATAAAGGTGTGTGCGTGACTGATGGAAGTGACAAACCAGGAAGGTGTGTGCGTGTGTGTCCTTGCATGAATCCACGCGAATTTAATATTTGTTCAGTGTTATATCCTGCCTTGTATTGATTCATATGATCAAACATACAGAAGCGACTAGAATGGAGATTAAATTTGATTCCCATCCCAAAAAAGATCAAATGCTCAATAAAGAAGAAGAAAATAAATCAATCAACCAATTTCTTTCCATTTACTGCAGTGACTGTGCATTTAATAATAAATCATACCCAAAAAAGCTCAACCTTTACTGTCTTCACCTTCTGGGCTTTTGCTGTCAGAGATGATCATCCACCTCAAGGATCTTTTTTTGAAGGCGCGATTGTTAAATGTCAGTGTTAAGAGGGTCATCGTTTAAGAACTGACCCATTTTTAGGGATTTTTAACTCGTTCAAAATGTTAAGAAATTTTAATTAAAAAGCCGCACCTGCACACATTGTACACAAATAACCACAACATGGATGCTTAAGCGAGAGTAAATGAGCGCTGATTTGATTTAAAATCAATATTTTCATGCTACATCAGCACCTGCTTCATTGTAATTTAATCAAATTCTGCTTTCCAAAGCAAAACAATGTAGTGGTTCCGAAACTGGAGTTCATGAAAAGACTTGCAGGTAAAGCGAAAGCAGAAGCCAAATCTGCACCAAATGTCACAACAAACAAAACGAAGGCTGCCAAATATAACAAGGCTCATTTCAGTCTCTCAAAATATTCGTTTCTGAGCTAATGTGAACAAGTTAGGATCTCACAAGGCAACGTGTTCCTTATTTATTTCCAGCATTAATGACACCTCAGGTATTTTTATCTAAGAAGCAGGGGGGAAAGGCAGAAAAACTGAAGTGAAACAGCTGATTAAACAGGACATTTTCTCACCTATACTTCATTTACTCTGGCCAGAATCCTTCAATTAATTTGTGGACTTGTAGATTTTTGTATTGGTTTGGGTTTTTTCATGCAGATAAAACTCAAAGTGAACTCTGAGAACGTTCAGTCCACTTATTTACCAGACGTGTCAGCAGGCAACAAAAGGTGCCGCGCTCCAACTGGGTGGATTTACATTTATTTACTGCAGTTTGTTTATCTGCACGTCTATGGTACTCACACCTAGAAGCTGGGTTAGATCGAGGTCGAATCAAGTTCTCAACGTAAATGGAAAAATAAAGCAGAGTTTTATTTAAACAGCTGGTGCAGATGCAGGTGAAAAGTCTTCAAAATCACGACAGGAGTCAAAGGTTAGATCACAACGGGGCTCCTCACTGGATGTGTGCCGGAACATCCAAACTACATCCTCAGACTTTAAATACAGTCGCTACTTTTGAAGGGCTTCCAACGCAGTCCTCGATCAAGCCAGTATTTGATGAAGGCCTATTAAGTGTCTCCTGCTTAAGTGTCTTTATCAGTAAAATAAAAATGATCAATTTTTAAGCTGTGAGATTCCATTCTTAAAAGCTGCTAATACACAGCAGAGAAATGGATCCCATTTCAAAGTACTGTTAATGGAGCAACACCAGAGATCCTTCTCATATCCACTCTCTGCACTAAAATTAGGTTAAATATCTAATGCACCAAGAGGCTGCTCTTTGATATCCATTAGTGAGAAGCTAACTGTTCTGATACAGGTTGGCATTCTGCTGGGCCCAGAGGGTCTGTCTCTGCAAAAAGTGCTGAAATAGCCCTCAGGCCAGGTTCTGCTTTGGTCAACTGAACAGTTTGACTGGCAGGAACCTGAAAGTGCGAGGAAACCACGTCCAGTGATACTGGGCTCCTGTAAACCGGAGACATAAGGGCAGCCAGCTCTGCCCGAAGGCAAGAGATTTGTTATTGAGCTGTAAATAAAGTGAAATTGAGTGTTTTTGTGTGTGCACTTTTTGAAAAGGTTATTGAAGATGGCGATGGCCTTCATCAGAATTCAATTTAAACTTAATTAATTATTCATTTAAAACTTCTTAAGTTTTGTTTTGTTTTTTTCATTAATGGGCTTTTACAATTAAATACTTTCCCCGAGATGTCACAATGAAGCACCAGAAGCAGAGCTACTGGGTGAGCTGGGGCATGTCGCAGGCCATTGGAGAGAGGCATGCAGGTGTGTTATCAGAGATCAAACAGTGGCGACACAAACATTCATGCAGAAGATGTTTCCAATGGCTTTATCTTCCATTTCTGGGCCGTGACATCAATTCAGACTTCCCAATGATGTTGTCACATCAGAATTTCCCCCTACGAGTTCTTCCTTTCATCTCTTTTAAATAAGACTTTCAGCTCTCACTTATATTTAGATGAATTGGTGTTTTTCTTTACTAAATTCTTTGTTAAGCTTGAAGGGAACTGGTTTGCAAAGGTTTGGAAATTTCCTTTATGGATTTTCAGTTCCTTAAAGGAAAATGCTGCTTGTGTGCAGGGGAAAGAGGAGCAGGGTGGGTGGGGCTTCAAGCTCTTTATGACGCTGACTGAGCGGCGGGAAGGAGGGGTTCCAGAAAGAGCTAGAGCAAGCAGCAAAGATCCTCTGTGATATCAGCTGATAATAATGCTGTCTGGTGTGTGACTGGCAGGTTTATGTTGGGTTTGTGACTCAAAAACAAGTTGATTTGGTTTGGTTTAAAACTACGGGAGCCTGGAGGGACCAACGTGCCAGCCAAACTCAGTCCAACCTCATGCTTGGCTCTCTGCAAGAGTTATCTTGCCCATGCAGTGGCAATGCTTTCTTCTGTAGGCATAACAACACCATTCAACCAGCCAGCCACTCCCTTTATCAGCTGCTTTTTAACAAGATACTCAGGTAGCCACCCATGCTGGAGAGCCAGGCTATGCTAACGACCGAGGATCCTAACAAAAACAAAAACGAACTCCTCACTGAGGTGTGGCGGGTACATGCCGGAAGCAGGGAGCAGCTGGACCCCCGCGGGACTTATCAGCCAGGAAGCGGAAGGAAAGAGGTCTGTACTTGCGGCCCGGTGGTCCCACTCCACACCACCCCCTGTCTGACGAACAGGTACAGGGCAAGGTGAATGCTGGTGCAAAAAGAAGACCAACAAACTGTGAGGACTGGAAGATTCAGGATGCGATCCAAACCCAAACGACCTTCCCAAAGTTACAGAAACAAGCGGGAAAACAACTTTATGGCTCAAACACTCCGATGAATAATCCACAGGGCGTAAATGATGGATCGGGAAATGTTACAGTTTGCTTGCTGGGAGGACAGCGGTTAAGATTTACAGCAGTTACAGCAGATTTCAAAATCCCTAGCACCTCTGTATTAGGGTTGTACCTAAAAATATTCAGCTCTTCAGTATCCATATTCAGTTTATGGATTTACTTTTTTTTTCTAAAAGCAGGAATGAATATCATCTCAGCCTGTCTGCTTCACATCCCTCTCGCTTGTGCTAAAGCAGTTAAAGCCTCTATTCATTCCTAGCAAGAGCTGTATTGGACAGCACTCTACTCCAGTGTGAGAGCTTCTGTAGCTTCCTGCTCTGAGCGATCATTTTACACATAAATGTAGCCACTATGAACTGCTCTGAAGGCCCAGCGGTCAACTTCAACTCACGTTCTTTCTGAACACACCTTCGGTTTACCACTAGCGACCTCTCAAAGAAAAAACTAATTGATGCTAATTGTCTGTGATTTAAATCTTTGGTCTTACAAAACAGCATAAACCCTCCCCAAACAAGTCTACAGCATATTCTTACTTATTTATATTTCCGGTAATATTTCTTTTACCAATAAATTGCCAAATGCAGTACTTCTAAGGCAATATTGCAACACAGATGTATTTTTAGTGGCTTATTAGCAGTCAATTGGCAATAATAGGAAGGAACTGTTGATTTGTCGACAGAAGTGTATCCCCAGATTGTGCCCTAGCTTATGAATAGTTGGTGTGATCCATCCAGCTGTGACTGCAAACAGAATACATCTGCCACTGCCACTTGTTGTTCTTTTTTTTCAATCCTAGGGGCACCGACTGTTTGGTACTCAACAGGTTTTTAGAGGAGTATTACTTTACATCAACCCCTCTCCTCTCCTGGAGAAAACCTTTATCATGCTATTGTTTTATAGAAACCCAGAGAGTATAAATAGATTACAAATATTCCTCTTTGCTTGGGAAAATAGGATTAGATTCCTACATTTGATGGACTTCAATTTCCTTCATCCTTCATCCTCCTTTCTCCTTTCCATTGGTATATTTTCATTATTATATACCCATATAACCACCCTCAGTCTGTAAACGGTTTTAAATAGAAACAACTTTATTGGATCCATTATGATCTGGCACAAAGAGGGTTAAACATGGCAGAGGTCTAACATTTTAGGCACCAGTGTGGATTCCTTTGGCAAAGACTTGAACCTTTGAGATGTTGAAGTGCATAGTATAAGGTTTAAACTCATTCACACATACACCCTGATTTTTTTCTCCTCACATGCATATAGGGTGACAATCTGAAATGTCTGAGCCAGCTCTGTAAACAATACTTTCTGTTAAAATCATTGCCATACGCGCTCCACATTCATGCGTTTACTTGGCACGACCATTCTGAGGACCGCTGGCATTTCAATGCAACTGAGGACATTGAAAAAGACATAAAAATGAATGGAAGCGATACAGAACAACGCTTATGAGAAAAGACACAACAATTTAACACACAAATGCAACATTCAACAACAATTGCTGCAAACGTTTAAGTTCATGGCACCCATCAGGCAGGGACAAGAGGCGCAGTCTAGCTGACACAGCTGGGCCTTGCCGCTGGGCTCGGGAGATGGAGACTGAAAAGACAAGGGGGATGTAGGGCATGAAGGGGTCGGGGGCTCCAGCAGAAGCACTGGAACGGGGCCCGTGGCGGACTCACCGGAGGGGGCTCCGTGGGAGGCGTGGTTGCGCTGGGAGACCTGGGACTGAGGTGGAACCTGGCTGTGGCTCTGAGTCTGTTGGAGGATGTTCAGGCACTCGCCCAGGCAGCTCAGGGTGGCAGCCGACGTAGCTTTGAGCAGGAGCAGGTCCTGATCCAGACAGGAGAGTGGCCCTTTGGTGGGCAGGGAGTCGATGGACTGGACGAGGTTCTTCTGTTGGCCCTCTGCTTGGGACATCACCTGTGGATGCACAGTGACACGTGACATTAAAAAAAATAATAATACAATTAACCATTGCATTACTATAATTTCCAACAGATTTGGGTGTAAATAAACTGAAGTTACGCCCACTGTAATACAGCCCCAATCAAAAGTTAAAGACCAGATGAAAAATGGCAAAAAAATCATATTTTGCATGATTGGATCTTTACAAGGTTCCAAGTAGAGCTTCAACATGCAACAAGAAGAAATGTGAATGAGACAAAACATTTTTTGAGCATGCAATTTGTTGAAAACAACACAAACTGAAACAGGCTGTTTTACAGCTGATCAAAAGTTTAGGACCACACCTCAAAAAAAACCCTGTAAACCCTCCAAAACAGAAATCAAAGTCCCAAACATGAACTCAGTAATGAGTAGCTCCACCGTTATTGTTGATCACTTCAAAAATTCACTGCGGCATGCTTGATGCAAGCGTTTCCATGAGGTGAGTGGGAACATTTCTCCAAGTGTTGAAGACTGCTGCATAGAGGGCATCTGCTGTCTGCAACTGTTGTCTATTTTTGTAAACTTCCCTTGCAGTCGATCCCCAAAGGTTCTCAACTGAATTTAGATCAGGGGAACACACAGATTGGTCGAAAGACTGATGTTATTCTCCTGGAAGAAGTGCCTTTTCCTGCTGGCATTGTGTACTGTAGCGTTGTCCTGTTGAAAAATCCAGTTGTTACCACACAGACGAGGGACCCTCTCAGTCATGAGGGATGCTCTCTGCAACATCTGGACTAAGCCAGCGGCCATTTGACACCCCTGCACCTCCTGAAGCTCAGTTGTTCAAGGAAACGAGGCCTTTGAAGACGTTTCTGGTTTTTGAAGCCTTTCAGCCTCAGTCTGATGATTATGGGGCTGCAGTCAGCACCAGTAACGGCCTTAATTTGGGTCAAGGATCGTCCAGTGTCTTGACGGACAGCCAACTGGATCCTCCGGCTCAGTACTGGTGAAATTTGTTTGGTCTTCCACTTGACTTTTTTGTTCCATAACCCTCAGGATCATTTAAAAAATTCCAAATGACTGCGTCCCACCTCAGCAGCGATGGCGCGCTGCGAGAGACCTCGCTTATGCAGTTCAACAACCCAACAACATTCAAAGAGGAAACGTTTTTTTGCCTTTGCCATCAGAACGTCATGACAGTGTGACTATCTAAAAGAAAATGACAATGAATCCATATTTTTGCACAGATTTGGGCTTATAAAGACATGTGGTCCTAAACTTATGATCAGCTGTAAAACAGCCTGTTTCAGTTTAACTGTTGTTTTCAATAAATTGTATGCTCAAAAAAAATGTTTTGTCTCACTCCCACTTCTTCTTGTTGCATATTGAAACTACTTGGAACCTTGTTAAGATACAAAATATGATTTTTGGTCATTTCTCAAGTGGTCTTAAACTTTTGATCGGGACTGTATTTCACACATATTTTAATGTACAGATGAAACACTTGATGAAAACATGCTGATAATATCTGACATTTTTATTCTCTTTCTTAAAACTAAATCTTTACTCTGCTATTCATTAATAACTCAGTCACACTGGAGTACAAGCAGGACGGCGCCTATGGGCACCTATTCTATTCTTCAGGTACAGGCCTGCAGCAACTACGTCGCTATTTGTGGAGGAATTTCTAATTCAGCTATATGAAGTTCTTTCTACACTCTGAATGTAAGCAGTCCATGTTCACGTCTGTGTAGACGGCAACAAATTTGCAATTTAGTGCGTTTAATCACCACATTATCACAAACAGATTGGTCAAGTTGACAATTGCATGCAATTTAGTTGTCGACTGACAGCAGATTGACTCCGCCTCCGCCGTTTTATCACCACCTTGATGTATCAAAGTAACTTTGAAGACCGCAACTGTGATTGGTTGCAGACCTGGATCTGATTTTTGAAGCAACAATTTTAAATGAAACAAAGCTGCAATTAAAATAGATGCTGCAGTTAATTGTGAAGTGTATTTAGCCTGTATCAACAATTAATGCTCAATTTGCTGCTTTTTGACTTATGTTTGATTAAGAAAAAGAAATTAGGAAATAATTTGTCCATCTTAACAGTCAAAACTTTTGACCTACTGACCTGTTTTTGCATTTTACAGCGGACAACTGACTCATGAATTGCCGAGCTATTTAGTTCCAGCAGTGCTGATTCACTGTGGAAAGAGCAAATCTTTAAAAGTAAGATCAGTTTGTTTGTTTCTTTAAACACCGAGCAGGATCCTAGCATCAGTTTTGGGCTACAGCCCACATTAAAGCTTACTTTTGAGCATTAGAGAGACTCTAATCTGAATGCACACTTTTATTTTGTGGAAAATGGCTTGCAGCATCTTTAAATGTTATCATGTTGGATTAACTGAGGACAGGATTTGAAGTCTGTTTGCACAGGTTATGTTCACAAACCAAACCAAAAATGTCAAGTGCACGCATAAAGAAACAGAAATGAATGTGACTCATCTTTCATCATCTTATACAACAACTTTACTGGCGTGTTGGTGGTGATACCACTTAGCATTAATTCTAGTGGTATAACCTCAGTCTTGACTACTGGAAACAAGCAATCCACACAACCTGCTCCAAGACGAGTGTCAAAAGAAGAAACTGCAAAAACTCGTCAAAGCAGAAAGGTTCTCCTCCGTGCTCCCACAGACACACCGAGTATTTCTTACTCTGAAATTATCTCTGTATGAGTCACCTATCAGAGTCTAAATGCATCACAAAAGAAAGAAGACTAAGCCGCTTCTCGCTTCCAGTGTAATAAGCTTCTCTCAGGGCTAATGAATCTGGGTTGTTTATCACGCCGGAAATGTTGTATTCATTAATATTGAATGGCTTCACAAACACTCGTCCTCTGCGTACACTTCTACAGCACATCTGTCTCCATGCATCAGTACACAGAGCTATTCTGGAGTCACTGAAAAGCTGTTGCAGTGAGGACGATGTGGCAAAGAGATTCACGGGAAGGAATTTCATCCAAAAAATGCACAGTCGTTTTCCAATTATTCAGCTATGCTGAAGTCCTCGGGGAGAAGGATGTCATCTTTTGAATGCTTGTTATAAATAGATTTTTAGTGTATGGTATCACTGATATCATCTCCGCATCACTGTGTCTGTCAAACAATCACAACTTACTCTTTTACTTGAAACAGGATTTGATTTTATTTTCCAGCTAAAATCCTTCACACTGTCACACTCTGTGACACATTACTGTAATTACAGGGCATTATTTAAGGCTTTTCTACATTACCTTGTGACAGAAATCATCATACCACAATATCATGGTTGACATTTTTCCTGTATAAGTGGTAAGTTCAACATGACCAGTCTGTTTTAGCATGAGGCCAAGTATGCTCGATAATATCAAGTGAAATCATAAAGTGATTTATGCCATTTATGCACTCAGTGGAAGTCTCTTTCTGCCACATGTACTTGCACATGTCAAAACACTGATTCTTAAACTTAAATTGGGTCATTTTATCTAATTCCATCTAATTAAAAACCAAACATTTGTCACTTCTTGATGAAAATTATGCCACATTTAAGGGTATTTCAAGGGATGAAGGAAGGAGTGTTTTTAGATATTTTCTGACATTTTTGAGGGGTCTTTTAAAACTTCCACTATCTAGAAAACGTTTTCAGCTAAGTCCTATTATTAGTATGTTTTTGCAGGAGGTAAGGATCTGGTGCAGTGGCCCTATGAACATGATGAATATGAATACAGTTAAACAGGTGCAGCAAAAAGATTATGTTGTTAAAGCAGAGCAAAAGGTGTTTCAATTCAGAGCAGCAGCCAAAGATTATGTTGGCAAGCAGAGCAAGGTGTTTCAATTCAGAGCATGCTGGTTATATGTGACAAAGAAAAAGAGGATGTGTGCTGGTTTGGATTGTTGTGTATAGACCTTGTCTATGAAAAGCTGTGAATCAAACATAAGCCATCTACCTGCAGGTCACCAAATGTGCTTCCATAGCTCAGACATCCAAATCTTTCAGGGACTCCAAGCATCTGCTATTCTGTGTTAAATTGAGAGTCCCGAGAGTCACAATTCATAGACTCGTAGTATCAAATAAAACCTACTTTGAGCTGCTCCCTTAACATGTTTGATTAGGAGTTTTACCCCGGATGTCCTTCCTGATGCAACCCCAAAGGGGATTTGTGTCCCCAGCTAGAATCAATTAGACATTTTCTAAACAATGGCTTTTTAATATGGCAACTCAAAAGCTGATGGTTGAAAGCAGGTTCCTTGTCATGCTCGTGATCTGGTGCTTTGATACAATCACCATTACAGTGATGATCCTCAACATGGAAGTCACATTAGTTTGACACAGAAGTTGATGTTTGTTCTCTGTGTTGAAGTCACAGATGTGCACATCGGTCTGAACGGGAGCGGCAGTGCTGAAAAGTGTCAAGAGGTGCACACCACTGTCATTTTATTTCTTTAAGGAGGACATAGGATCTTTCCTACTCCATGAAAAAGCAAAACATGAAAATAATAACTGAAAGTGAAAAAAGTTACTGTGGCTATTTCGTTTTCTTTTTGAGAAAAAAAAAAGACTTTTAATGTTTTATTTTTTGCAGAGAAAGCATCAGCGGTCTGTTTAATGACATCACTCATTTAACCTGACGTTTTTGAAATTTTTTGCATTTCCTTTTTTCGCTGCTCATCAGCTAACATGTATCATTGAAGTGGATAATCTGTGATCAGCATATGCTGGATGACATAATGGCCACCAGAGCAAAGCCAGCTGTCTGTCTCTCATTTGTATCTGATCTGATTCTGAGCTAACAGCAGTGTTTTTATAAAGAAAACTACTTTTTCTGTCCATCAGGAAACAGACACAGCCTGCATTTTGTTTGGTTTCAGCTTTAGCCCAAATATTCGATATGATACAAAAGATGAATGCTCAGCACATATGCAGCATGGCAGAAAAGCAGAGGTTTGGAGGCGTAATTACATCTGTGTTGCACTAATAATGCCAGAAAGCCGAACATGCCTGAGGGTCTACATTCACCAGAGGGGCCTTTAGGAGGTGGCAATGAAGTTGGAGAGCAAATGTGTTGCTATGCAACCTAAAGTAACTCAGAAAAAGCATACCATGCTCAAAAATAACACAGCTCACTGGGTTTTATGGTCCACAGGAAAAAATGCAGCCACATTTCTTTAGGTAAAAAAAAAAGACATGTTTACACACAAAAGGAAGACAAGACAAAAGCAGATAAAGGAAAAATTTAAAGAGAAAAAAGAGACCGCAGGGTGAAATAATGTTTAAATATATCAGAATATCTGACACAGCATGACAAAGTTATAAAAAGCATTAATAAAAAGTGTCAGTGGTCGAGGCCCACTCAAATAATTAATTATTTTCACAAATTACACAACAGGGAAAAATAATTTAAAAAACTTATTTCAACAACCACTGCTTTCTGTATGTAAATAGCAACAAAGTTAATATGTTTATTAACTTTTATAAGCAGGTAAAACATGAAAAAAAAAAAATCAGAGAGCTTTCAATAATGGCACCTTCCCCCGCCACAGACAGACAGACAGACAGACAGACAGAGTGCTCTCAGGAGCCAAGAGGACCAGCGATGCTTCCAGAAATAGCATAACCCCAATGATCCAGCTCTACCACGGCAGTGTAAGTGCCCAGTGGTGCTGCTGCACCGACAGCCGAGGCGTTTGATGAGTTCACATCAGCCAGCTGTGACAAGCTGGCTTTGGAGAGACGGTTATGTGGTCTGACTGCCACCGTCACGCACTCAGCGAAGGGACAGATGGATGAAAGGTGACAACGTGACAATGGCCCGAACATTCAACCGAAACCTCGTCGATACATCAGGATAGCAATTACTGCTGTCAGCGCGATAAAGATTTTTAGAAAATACTGAACTGTACTGAGATAATGAGCAGACACAGAAGCTCTCCAGCACTGAGACATTAGAAGAATCATATTTAAAACACACATTTACAGCAGATTATTATTAAGTTTATTTAAATAGGTTATGTTAGAGGCATTAATTGTTTAGATTTCAAATGTGTAATGAATGACAGTATAGTATGGGATGTATAGCAACTTGTATGTGTTTGTGTGGTTATACAGCACAAATAACCTCAATATTCAAACATATGAAAATTCTGCAAGTTTGAATGACACTATTTTACTTTTTATTTATCACAGTGATTTGTTTAATATCAGAGTCACTGTAATAACCAGGTTCTGATATATAAAATGTGTCCACATAAATATTCAAGCTATGATAACAACTGGCGAACATAATAATATGGAATTAGTAGAAAACCAAACAGAAATGAGCCATCTGTTTGTCCTTTCATGAATTCAGCACAACACTGCCAATTTACCGCAGCCAACTCTGCCTTTGAACTGACCTGCAAGTTCACAAGCTACAAATTATCTCATCTTTGGAACAAACAGCATTCACATTCAGTGATCACATACGGGTGAGAGGGATGACGTTTTCAGGTTCAGCTCGTGAGCTTGGAGGGCAAGGTGCATCCACGCACTGTAGGGGCGAATCTCTCAGGCACAGAAAGTGTTGTGAAAAAGTATTTGCCCCATTCTTGACTTCTATTTTCTGCACTCTTACATGTCTCAGATCAAACAACTTTTAATACTAGACATAGATTTTTGCAAAGCCAAAGCATTATCTGCTCTGAGTCCGGAGGTTGACTAGTCCACTCCAAAACCTTCATTTTGTTTTCTTTGAGGGGTTCAGAGCCGGACTTGTTGGTGTGTTTTACATTACTGTTGTGCTGCATAACCCAAGCGGCGTTGAGCTTCAGTGTACAAACTGATGGTTGGATAGTCTCCTTCAGGATTTCTTGGTAGAGAGCAGACGGTCCAGAAGCAGCAAAGCAGCCCCACACCGTCACACTACCTCCACCATGTTTGACTGTCAGTATATGTTCTTTGTTAGAACTATTCAAACCTGCCAAAACATTCAGCCTTGCCACACAATATCTTTCCAAATGTCTTGGGGACCATCAAGACTTTTTTGGCAAATACAAACTTTTCCATGGACGCTATTTTTAGCCCACTCTCTTTCTTATTGTTGAATCATGAACTCTAATCCTTAGCTGATGCATGCGAGGCCTGCCGATGTTATTCTGCGTTCTTTTGTGAGCTCCTGGATTAGTCATTGATGAGATAAGTTTGGTAGGTTGGCCACTCCTGGGAAAGTTCACCACTGTTACAAGTTTTCTCCATTTGTGGATGATGGCTCTTACCGTGGTTCACTGGAGTCCCAAAGACTTTGAGATGGCTTTGTAACAATTTTCAAGCTAAAAGATGTCAATGATTTCTCAGCTGTTCTCAGGCTTTGTGAGATTATTTAGCCTACTTCACTTTGTAACACAGGTTTTATTTAAGTGATTTATTATCAGGCCTGTGAAACTGAACTTCTTCTGCAAAATGTGCTCACAGTTAATTCATGATTCAACAAAGGGTCCAGGAAGGTTTGGATAACTTGTGGGAGAGGGTTTGTGCGCCTTAGTGAACACTGCATCTATAAGGTCAGGGGCAATTTGCCCTTGGTAAGCTCTCCCACTGCAAACTAGTTCCAGGTAAAGGACCAGTCCAAGAGCGATTCACCTTATGGAGGAAAAAGCTGTGATAGAGAGCCTTACAGGAAGCAAGAGAGTGGTGTTTATGAATATTATCAGCTGTAGTAACCAGAAAATAAATTGGATGTACAACAAAACATCCCAGATGCTGCTGTTTGATCATAAATCTACTATGTAATCAGCATGCAGCAGCTTTCTGGCCTCTACAGTGTGCAGTTGTGTATAACTCACAGCACAAGCAGACTCCTGCACTATCAGCTCCAGTATACTGGCCTGTTACGAATAAAGGATGGAAAACAAATGACAAGAGGAAGAAGGGAAGGCAGGAGGAGGCTGAGGGAGGAGAAGTGGAATAGAAGACATGATGAGAGATGGAGAGGAGCTAAATGATGGCAGATATGAATCAGGTCACAGAAAGAAGCAACCTAATTCTTCCGGTCCAAAAGAATGTGAAGCCTTACAGAGGATGAATCATGCATCACAGAGGGCCTTGTTTTCTGTCTGTGGAGGAAAGGCAGGCACCAGAGGAATGTTTGTTTTGCTTAATGATCACACCATCTGCTTGTTATTTACTCAAACTGTCCCTGGTTCATTCTGAGGAGAGACACTCTGCTCCTGAGAGGTGAGAAATGATCCTCCACTCATACTGATCACTAGCTTCTTCTTTTTCTGTCACAGAGTGAATCATTTAGGCGTGATATTCTTAGCATGGGGAGACAGACGCACAGCGTGGCGCATCTTGAATGGGGAATTTAACAAGTCGAAGTCAGCCAGGTCTTCAGCGAGCAAGAAAGGCTTAAAAGAAAGAGCTCCACATGAAACATTGATGCTCCTCCAAAGAGTGTCTTCAGACTCGCATGCAGGGGAAACTGTTGAGTTAAACAGCAGGCTTTAATACACTGTTTAGTGTTGGGCGGGACAGCGACTCAAGGTTAACAGATCCTCCAGTGAGATGTCAATTACATGACAAGTTATTAGGCAAAAAAACCCTCTTCTGTTTGTCATTCTGGTCCAAAGCTCAGAAATCCACAGATAAAGATTGTCTCCTTATCCCTGTAACCTCCAGCTGAGCAACACAGTCAAGATATGCTCAATAATAAAAACAAAAAACCCCAAAAAGAGTAGCCGACTCATGACTGAAATAATGATTTAAAGTTAAAAATAGCAAACATTTGAAGGTCCCCGCTTTTCAGATCTTTCACATTTTTGCAGATTGTAATTTTCTTGACCAATTACTGACAGCATACACAAACAAAAATGTACTTTTTTTAAAGCAAAATTGTCTTTTCATAATAAAAGAAACTTCACAATTTTCTTCACAAAAGTGCTCTGATTCTGGAAAGACCAAAAAATGAACTGAAAATGAACTGAATGAACAACATATTTCATACAACAAAAAATATTAGATACTTCCAATGCATCAATTTCCAGTATGCTTAGAACTTCTCCAGATAACAGGTCATCCATCCTTTTCTCTTTTTCACTCATCTCCATAATTTTCCTGTACCTGATTTGATCCTTTGCTCATAACGAGGCTGCAAGCTTGTAGCTGGTTCCGAGGTTTATTGTTGTGCACGCTTTTGTGGCAGTCCCGCTGCGTTTTACTTTGGAAAATGTTGCAAATTCATTCGCACTGAATGGCTTCCACACTAACTGCATGCTAGCGTGTCGCTGACAGTTGTGCGACACTGTGCATGTGTTGTTAATGAATGAAAATGCTGGAAATCAGCAGATTCCAGTTTATGGAGGAAGGAAATATATATTTCTGAAAAGGTGTGAGGTGAGAAACGATGCCAAAAGCTGATCAACAGACTGGTGACCTGTCCAGGTTGTACCCCACCTGTCACAGTATTACAGCTGAGACAGACTCCAGTGCGCCCAAGATGTCGATTGAAAAATGGATGGACAGATATAATTTGCCTCAATTTTCAGGCTGAAAAAAAAAAACATTTATGGTTTATTTTAACAAGTTTCCAAAGGTGCTGTGTCATATCAGATTCCCCGAATTGCATATGCTCACCTGGATCAGCTTTACGTGAATTGAGCAGTGCAAACCAAATGCATTGCATGGCTGATTACACAGACTACTTAATGGGAACTGCACTCACGTAATGCTCAGTGGGTTTGTCGCTACACAATTACTTGCACCACAATTAGGGAAGGAATAATGCAACAAAAAAGGGTGAAAATTAAAATATTCAATAATATTTCAGGTCTTAATTTAGGTTTGCATAGTTGAAAGACAAAAACATATCAGAAAGTATCTTATAAAGATAAACCAACATTTTCTGACATGTCCGGCATGACCTCATACCTGTCAGCCTCTGTTTCCATCCTCAGTACCAACAGTTTACATGGGCAGAAGTATTTTACATTTAGAAAACCTCTCGTCTCTCTTTGTCCATGTTTCCTCCTTTTTCCTAACTGTCATCATCTCTCCATAATTTAGCGGCCAGATGCACAGCTGCTTGGCAACGATCCGAAAAGAACATTTTGTCTCTAAACAAAAACGGGTGAAAGAAAAACCGCAGCGGCAGAAGGCTGTATAGTTCACCAGCTAAGCATACAATCATGTCTTCATCGTGTCTATTAGTTTTGCTTTACCAACCTCACTTCAAGCCTAATGTTGTGCAATTAATCAATTTAAATCAGCTGCAGACAAGCCTATTAAGAAGTGATGGGAGAAAAGAAGGGAAAAAAAAACAATCTTCTCTGGAAAGATAAGCGGGAAAGAGTGAACGACCGTTCTGAGAGTACAGAGATGTAGCACATGGGGACAAAGTGGTAACTAGAACTGACAGGACTGGTGAATGAGGCGGGGAGAATTAATGAGGATTTGAACTTCAAACTACATCAAAAGTTACCGGAAATGTCAAGTGAGGAGATTTTTTAATTAACTTACGCTGTGCTTCCAAGTTTTAACTCTCACAGAAATCATAAAACTGTTTAAACGTAGCATTAGTACAGTACACACTTTCAGGGATGAACTGAGCAACACTGCGTGGAATATCAACGGTTTACAGTTTAGTCTTTTCTCTAGCTTTTTTTTGCAAATTGATGATTGCACAAACTGCTTCTGTCACCAGACACATTAATCAGTATTGATATATATGCAATAAAAATGCCAACCATGCTGAACTTACAGTAAAGAGTGAGCACACTGCAGTCAGTGTCAGGCCTGCCAAGATGCCAGAAATATCTGCTGAACTCACTGCACCAGTGTCTCACCTGAGACTTTTACAATCTCTGAAGACAAAGGTCACAGAAAATATAGCACAGCTTTTTTTTTTTTTTTTTTTTTAAAAAGATTTATTTTTCGCCTTTATTTTGACAGGATAGGAAAGTAGATGAGAAATAAGTCAAGAGAGGGGGGAGATAACATGGCCTGAATCAGACTCAAACCCAGGCCTTGCAATGGACTTTCGGGCTATAGATCGCCTTTTTAACCTGAAGTTTGGGTGAAATAAGGAGAAAGGACAACCAACAACTACAGGGAGTGCAGAATTATTAGGCAAATGAGTATTTTGTCCACATCATCCTCTTCATGCATGTTGTCTTACTCCAAGCTGTATAGGCTCGAAAGCCTACTACCAATTAAGCATATTAGGTGATGTGCATCTCTGTAATGAGAAGGGGTGTGGTCTAATGACATCAACACCCTATATCAGGTGTGCATAATTATTAGGCAACTTCATTTCCTTTGGCAAAATGGGTCAAAAGAAGGACTTGACAGGCTCAGAAAAGTCAAAAATAGTGAGATATCTTGCAGAGGGATGCAGCAGTCTTAAAATTGCAAAGCTTCTGAAGCGTGATCATCGAACAATCAAGCGTTTCATTCAAAATAGTCAACAGGGTCAAAAGAAGCGTGTGGAAAAACCAAGGTGCAAATTAACTGCCCATGAACTGAGAAAAGTCAAGCGTGCAGCTGCCAAGATGCCACTTGCCACCAGTTTGGCCATATTTCAGAGCTGCAACATCACTGGAGTGCCCAAAAGCACAAGGTGTGCAATACTCAGAGACATGGCCAAGGTAAGAAAGGCTGAAAGGCGACCACCACTGAACAAGACACACAAGCTGAAACGTCAAGACTGGGCCAAGAAATATCTCAAGACTGATTTTTCTAAGGTTTTATGGACTGATGAAATGAGAGTGAGTCTTGATGGGCCAGATGGATGGGCCCGTGGCTGGATTGGTAAAGGGCAGAGAGCTCCAGTCCGACTCAGGCGCCAGCAAGGTGGAGGTGGAGTACTGGTTTGGGCTGGTATCATCAAAGATGAGCTTGTGGGGCCTTTTCGGGTTGAGGATGGAGTCAAGCTCAACTCCCAGTCCTACTGCCAGTTTCTGGAAGACACCTTCTTCAAGCAGTGGTACAGGAAGAAGTCTGCATCCTTCAAGAAAAACATGATTTTCATGCAGGACAATGCTCCATCACACGCGTCCAAGTACATCCACAGCGTGGCTGGCAAGAAAGGGTATAAAAGAAGAAAAACTAATGACATGGCCTCCTTGTTCACCTGATCTGAACCCCATTGAGAACCTGTGGTCCATCATCAAATGTGAGATTTACAAGGAGGGAAAACAGTACACCTCTCTGAACAGTGTCTGGGAGGCTGTGGTTGCTGCTGCATAATGTTGATGGTGAACAGATCAAAACACTGACAGAATCCATGGATGGCAGGCTTTTGAGTGTCCTTGCAAAGAAAGGTGGCTATATTGGTCGCTGATTTGTTTTTGTTTTGTTTTTGAATGTCAGAAATGTATATTTGTGAATGTGGAGATGTTATATTGGTTTCACTGGTAAAAATAAATAATTGAAATGGGTATATATTTGTTTTTGTTAAGTTGCCTAATAATTATGCACAGTAATAGTCACCTGCACACACAGATATCCCCTAAAATAGCTAAAACTAAAAACAAACTAAAAGCTACTTCCAAAAACATTCAGCTTTGATATTAATGAGTTTTTTGGGTTCATTGAGAACATGGTTGTTGTTCAATAATAAAATTATTCCTCAAAAATACAACTTGCCTAATAATTCTGCACTCCCTGTAGTCTGTATTAATTAAAAACTTTCCAGTTAATCAGAATTCCAGGCTCATCTTTGTTTTGTCCACCGTTTCTATCTGTAACATCTACTTAAGATAAGTGTCATGTGACAAGTGGGTAACGATAGTTCAGGGACATCAGTAAATTATATTTGAGGCTTCACAGTATAAAGGGTGACAAACATAAAATTATATTATATAAAACATGCTTAATTTAAATGCCCATTTGGGGAGGTATTTGCCTGTGATGAGGGGTTTTTAACCACTGGAAAGAATTCCTGTGCAATCCTCAAATCCCAACACCTTGATGCTCAACATGGATGATTCTGTGCATCAGTCAAATGTTATTACTTCACTCTTCTCTGCAACTGGCTGCTAGACCAACAACAGCACAAGAAAGAGTAGCCCACACATCAGTAATACCACATATTTTCACAATACCCTCATGTGACAGCACACACTCACTGCAGGTAGACGGGGAGTCCAAACCTGCCCACGCACTGCTAACACGTTACCACCGCTGAACCATAATTTCCTCATCATCCACCCTGCTCCATGTCTTTATGCCACTTTTAAACACGCATTTCTTCACATTGATATAAGTCGCATCAGCTTTTCATACGTCAAAGTAGTCAGGGTACTCTTTTCAAAGTCCTGCTCACAATGAATGGCTCCTTCTTATAAAAGTCGCAATGACAATTGATGTGAAAACAAAACAAGCGGCTGAATTATCTGTTAGCTTCAACGTAGCTATAGCCTCATAGCCTTTATATACAGTGCTTTGTATCTGTGTCCATGCTGTTGTTTCTTACCAGAGGAATGCTGCCCATCTACTTCTGCGGGAGAACACAAATCCCCGCAGTATATATGCTCAACTATTCACGAAGGATAATTTTAATCAGCTGCACAGTTATGCAAGATACTGTTGGTAAAAGAAATAAAATCTATGACTATTTACACGGAAGAAGCTGTAGGAAACAAATGTTTGATATTTCTGCCTTTACTGTAATATGGATTTATTTGCAATTACACAATTTCTAAATATTAAATTGCTAAATCTATGTGCTTGAAAATCAGTAAAATGTCAGGCACTCAGAAGATTTCCTGTTGTCTGATTTACTCACCTCATAAAAAAAGCAAAAAAAATATCAGTTTTTCTAAAAAAAAAAAAAAAAAAAAAAAAAAATCCCCTTAACAGCAATAAAATGAAGAAAAAAATAAATCTCTGAACACTCGAGTTTGTCTGCTGTGTTGTCGTAAGAAAACTCTGACGTGATGCATTATGCATCACTTGATGTACTGTCCCGTCTCGTGTGCGCCGTGGTGCTCTGTCACCATTGTTGTTAAGCCTGAATGAAGCTGTGAGGAGCATTAATGTTAAAGTGACCCACATCCGAATGACAGACTTCTGCTACTTCAACAGAGTGTTACACCGCAGAGAGGCTTTAGTTTTTCAAAGTAAAACATTTCTGCTAATGGACATAAAAATACTCAAATTAAATATAATTACTAGATAACCAATCTGTAAAAACTTTTCAAAACAGCCTCTTATGAGTCAGACTGTAGAAAGTATTTCCTTAGGTGGAATACCAAAATGGTATCATTACTTAAAAAAAAAAAAAAAAAAAATCATGTCTTTGGAAAACACTGCTCACTGCTGGCATTAATAAAAAAGCCATTACAGAGAATTAGTACAAAACTGTGCTGGATACCCTCAAGCAGTGGACAGACACAGCTGAATAATCTTTATAATGAAGAAAAGATGTTAAGGAGTGACCGTCTCCAGTAAAGACGGAGAAAAGAACTGCCGAGAGGAAGAGGAGGTTTCCTTCCCGCGATTCTCTTGTGTCAGACAGAAACTGACACAAACATGCCAAGCTCTAGTTGGGTTCTCTGTTTCTTTATGTATTTTATCAATTAATAAATAAAATTTTCTGGAAAAATGAAACTATTCTTTAATATAGTTCTTGTAATATATAATTAAAGACAGTTTCTTACAAGGGAAAAATTCAGAAAGAAAGTGTGCTGAAGAAGGAAAATCTGGGTTCAATAAATCTAAAAGGTGAAAACACACGCCCACTCATAAGTCAAAAGGCGTGTTGTTACTGTTACGACTTCTCCACCCACCTCTTTGACCTCCAGCAGCCGGCCTGGGTATTGACTCTTGGCTCGTCGAGCTGCAGCTGGAGATTTGTGGTGAGTGATCGTGACGATGTTGCTGGGTGTGGCGGGGTGACCCAGGTGCCTCGGAGATCCCGGGGATGAAGTTGGTGTTAGGTGGGGTAGGAGGGAGAAACTACGGGTCCGACCAGAGGAAGAGGAGCCCTGGAAGATGGGATTTAAAGATGACAGGAACATGATGATGTAAAGGAAAAAGTAAAGGAAAAGAAACAATAAAAATCTATATATAATGATTAAAAAAAAATAATAAATAAGGGTTTAGTAAGATGTATTCACTGTTACACATAAATGGAGAGTAGTTTTATGTTTATGAGCTTCATGCTAATGTTAATGTTGTGCATTTTATTATGATGTCACCTAGTGACACGGATCCGTGTGACTTCCAACTCATCACAGCCAACGCCTTAAAACCTTTAAACTCACTGGGTAAGTCATGGTAAATGAACTGTTACTTAAACCGTACTAATCTTACTGAGCACTACACGCCACTTTCATCCACTGACACACAATGATACAGTGATTTGTGCTACAGTCATTTGGCAAAAAAAGTACAACCTCTTTCAATTCAAGGTATTACATATCAGGACATAATGGGAAAAAATGAACTGGTCCTAAGCTGGTCTTGAAATTAGGTAAATACAACCTCATATGAACAACAACACATGACATATTAAAGCATGTTATTTATTTGTAAAATACAGTAGCAGGAGCAGTGTGTGAAGTACACCCTTACTGCTCTCTTAGGAATTAAGAGAGTAAGTAGCAGCCGGGTGCTGCTAACCAACTGCACTTAACTAACTGATGAGACTCTACAGCCCACAGTATGTTAAACATTCATGGCAGAACTATTTGGAAAAACAGCAAGCATTTTCTCTCTAAAATGAGAATGACAGCAAAGCCAAAAAAGCCAAGACTCTCCTTGAGAAAGATGAGACCAAAGTGAAGATATTTGCTCACATTTGCACAGCAAAAACCAAACGCAGCATACCAACTGTCAGGCACAGTGGTGGAGAGGTGATGGTTTGGGCCTGTTTTGCAGCCACAGGACCTGAACACCTTGCAGTCAAAGAGAAAACTTGGAAACATACCAAAGTATTTTAGAGTCAAATGTGAGGCCATCTGTCTGGCAGGTAAATCTGGGCTGAAAGTGGTCATAGCCCCTATTTACCAATATGTGAAAACACAAATTTACCATTGGATTTATGGGATATGTGCCAACCTCCTGTTCTGTTCTAACCACCATGTGTACGTTAATAAATCAATTGCAAGGGAAAATCCTGCAGGCGAGAGTCCAACTGAAGAAAGTGAAACAAATGTGTCCAAAGACGAAGCCAGAAAACCTCCAGATTAAATGATGGAGGTTTGGACATCAGTCAAAGTCAAGTCCTTAATCCAATCAACTGCGGTGGGACCTAAAGAGAGCTGTGCGTAGATGGATGCCTGCAAACCTCAACGAACTTTCGTCCATAACGATGTGAGAGACTGATAAAAGCCAAAACAAGCTGCTTAAATGTGGTTCTGCCAACAACTGAATCATGGAGTCATTGAATTTTGGCTTAGTTTGTGTTAAATAAATGTTGACACAGTGTGATATGTCATGCATCTTGTTGTTCCCCAGTAAAACTGTTACCTAAAAACATGTTTTCTCATACAAGCATGTGAATTGATAGGCGGTGGGTGCCTCAGCTGAGTTTTATCAAAAGATAGAATCAGCCTTTTTGTTGTTTTGTTTCCCTCTGCGGCAAAGCTTAAGTCACATCACATCTTTCATTTTGATCCCTCCTTTGCTTCCCCCTCTGTGACTCTTGTCTCCTCACTTCGCTGACCTCCACGCTCACACAGGCAGCGATGTCAGACCAGTATCTCCCTCTCTCTTAGTATACTGCAGCAGAGAGGCAGCGCAGATTTATCCCCCAGAAGACCACAGAGGTCTGGTCACAGCAGCGGTGAAAATAAAATGGATCAAATAAACAACTTCCACCCCAGAGCACCACACAATGAGAGGGAAACAAATGGCCTTCCCTTTTCTGGGAGAGATGCTGCTCACTCTGCAGTAACCGAGGGGATCAAACCCATCACGAACCTGCCGTTGTTACATACCACACAGATAATCAGGGGGTCCTTTCAGATAATAAAACTGCTCACAAGTTAAGAATATTTTCCTTCTGATTAGATGCATCACCAAAGTCTAAACAGAAGGTCGGTACTTGTGAAGCAGTTCTAACAGAAAATAATCAGCTTACGGGAGAGTACATTGTTGTATTGTGCGCGGCTAAGCCACGAGCTATGAGTATGAGGAAAAGACACAGTGTTTCAGGAGTGTGAACAGATAGACACGCTGAGGTTTTGTCCTCCAAAAACTGGCAAAGAGCCCCAAAGCACTTTAATAAACTGCAACAGAAAAAATAAGAAAGCTGAAAAGAAAAAGGAGGACCAGAGCTGGAAGGAAGGAGGACAGACATGTATTTAAATAATCAGAGCTCTTTTAGATAAGTACAGTCCTCTCTTACCATTTCACTTCTATCTAAAATTAACTGCTGAAATCGTTAAGTTCAATAAATAAATAAATCAGCAACTGCAAACTTAATGTGATAATACTTTACTAATTTATCTTAAAGAGAAAAGCAGAGGTCTTACAGGTCTTACTGGGGGACAGGGATCTTTCAAAGAATGTGGCCTCGGTACACTTCCTGTTAGTCTAAGCCTGCGGTACAGAAGTCCTATCTTTACAACAACACTTGTGTGGGCAGACCTGGCCCTCTGTGAGGCATCAGGAGTAGACAGGAAAGTCAGCACCACAGGGAAAGACACTTATTACAAACAACTAGCTATTCAGCAATAAACCTGGTTAGAGTGTCTGAAAATAGCTCAGTACTGAGACACTAGAGCTGGGCAATATAAGATTTTTTCATATCACGATATGTTTTTTTCATTTCAGGCGATAACGATATATATCACGATATAAGCCAAATAACTACATTTGTAAGATTTAAATGTGCCGTTGCTCACAAGTAAAATGTGAAATAATTAGCAGGTTGTTTTAATTAAAATATTTATTTCCCATAATAAGTTCAACAGGGCAGATGTACTTAAGGAACATGAGACTTCAGTTTCAGATAAATAAAGGCAAATATTGCAAACTACACAAAAGGCAGCCGCTAAAGCGTTTAAGTTTCAAAATAGAACAAACAAAACAGACCACTAAATTGTCAATTCCACTTAGAAACAAAATTTTAATTCTAAAAATAAATCTTAGTTTGTTTTACAGAAGAACAGACAAAATTGACTAACTTTTGTCAATATCAAATAAACTGAGAACTAAAAGGAAATTCTCAATCTCTCCTTGTTGTATAGCTTAGCTTTTCAAACAGTTTTAACAGTTACTTTAGTCTGACAAAAGCCGAATGAATAATTAGCGCTTTCAGTCAGAGATTGAGCATGCACCGCTTTATTGTATTTCCAGACTTGCTTTCGGCACAATTTACAGTGCGCGCTACTCTGTTTTTTGTCAGACTTGAAATAGCCGAAATACCTCCACACTACGGAACTTCTGTGGCCCTTCCGTTCGACAAGCTCTCCGGCATTGGAACCATCATCTGTTTTTTCTTCGGTAACCTTCGCTCACGCTCTCGGTTGATTTTTCTCTAGTCGGCAAACTCATTTCCTTCATTACCCGGGCTGCACGGCTGCAAAAACAAATACACATGTGCGCCTTGACACTTGTGCTGTACGTAACAAGTCACGTGACGTGACGCTGTGGCTGTGATTGGTTCGGCTCTGCGCTACTTAATTTGGATTGGCTGTTCTTTTTCTTTTTTTTTAAGAGGACAAGAGAGATGAGGTCTATCGCAATAGTTTAATTTTTCTATCGAGAAAAAGTTATTTCGCAATACATATCGTTATCGTTTTATCGCCCAGCTCTATGAGACACTAAATGGAAAAAAATACTGGGCCACAGACACATTACACCTGCAGCAGCTGTTGGGCCACCGAAACCCACGCCATGAAGCTCCCAGCACACAGATTTGGTACTGATGGTACTGATGGTACTGATGGTAATACCAGAGCTTTTAGTTCACTCTGTCGTTAAGTACCTGCTCATACAGGGTCGTCTCATAGTTGTGGTTTTCTCTCCACCTTTTTAGGGTTTTTACCCAACAATAAAGCACTATGAGGTGACAGCTGCTGTAATTTGGCCTTATATAAATGAAACTGAATTAAAATGAAATTGCAGTCATTGAGCTAGCAGAGAGTTGGCGCCTTTTACACACCTTGCACCTCAGCACTGGACAACCCCGCTCTTTAACTGCTGTGGTTCTTAAATACTCTAATTTGCAACAATATCACTGACCATACATCAGGGAATATGTACGAGGGAAGAAATTTCTGACTGACTTGTTTTAACAGTGGCTCCCTACTACGGTGCCACACTTGAATTTGCTGAGCGCTTTAGAATGACACAGTCTTTCATAAATGCTTGTAGGTGCTTGATTTTATACAGTTGTATTAACAGATGTGGCCCATTACTTTGACCAGGTGGGTGTCCCCATGCAAAACTTTCAAGTGTGAATTGATCAAAGTCTATTCAAAGGCTGAAGTCAAACGAGTGGGGATCACACATCACTTGCATGCAGTTTCTTTAATTGAGCAGAAACAGCTGTATCAGTCTAACTCACAGGGCATATTTTGCCTTCTTGTGCCCTCAGGAGGGGTGTGTGCACATTTCCAGCTTCACAACAAAAGAAATAATAAGGTCGCTGGCCAATTTATCAGGCTGCTAATCAGCTTGATAACTTCAAAGGCTTTTACAGAGAAACTGAAGCCATGTCACGTGAATTTAGACTATCGCGACAGAATGGTGGAGCCGGCTACCTGCAGGACCCTGTTTGCTGACTCCAACAGATGCGACCTCTGATATTTTGGCAGCACTGCAATAAACAAGGTCAACTTGTCCTGTGGGAAATGATGGGAAGATCCTCAGGTGAAGCGATATAAGTGTCTATTCATTTATTTAAGAGTTGAACATGCTTTGTTGAACATGGGGCCTTCTTAGACTGGAAGCTAATCTAACGTGGTATGCGTTGCAAACAAACGTGGCTGCACAGAGAAAGACGATGTATTTATTCTGCACTTTCACTAGATTATCAACAAAGCAGGTTGAAACAGGACAAACTATTTTTCTAGTGGATTTTGTTTTAAAGAACTAAATTATTTCTCTATGAACCAATTTTAACAGCAAAACCTCACTTTTAAATTATCTTTATGTATTTGCGATTATATGGCACAAAATGAAATGGTAAAGCGCCATTCCACAAAATTTTGTAAGTTCAAAGTTAAAATTTCTGTTGAGATCTGTCCATAAATCTTTGAGTAATTCTGCACTCCAAAAAAAAAAGAAAAAACCCCACACACAAAGGAAAAACAGCCTAGTTACATCACTTGTTTCTGTTCTACTGCCCCTCATCACTCCCTTTTACGGCACACAAATAAAGTAGCACAACATTTACATGCTTCATTTTTTTAGCCTTTAGACCTCATCATGTCTAACAATGCAGTCTCTCTTTACCGGCCTCATGCTCACAGGCGTGTTTGTGAGTGGGACAGATATCCATTTATTGATAAAGATGTGAACATGTGTTTACAGGAAATGAAAGACACGCTTTCTAGCAGTAACCTCTGTTGCGATCAGTCCAGTCGATGAATGGTGGTGATGACACACATCATAAGACTGATGATTATTAGTTACAGCGCCAGACTAAAGCATGATGAAAGGAAATGGCCTGAAACTGATTAAATATCACATTTTAAAATGTTATTAGCTTGGAATATAGAGCAATGTGAATGCACATGCCTCAGTAAATAATAACCATCAGGTTTTCTACAAAGCCAAACCGAAATAGAAGGTTTAATCTTTTAACAGTGGCAAAAGGTTTACATGTCTCAGTGGTCGAATAGTGAGTTTCGGAGGATATCGGGGCTGGCTCTGGGTGTAAATACAGTTTAATCAAACAAAACAGGAAACAAAACAATAATTTTATCATTAAAAAAAAGAAATATGGACAATAATAAAGCTTAGCTAGGGTTGAAGAGTTAATGTATTGTCTTGCTGAGCGAATGTTCTTCACACTGAACTGCTTGTATCTTGCGTTTATAATGCTGACATCGAGGGGCAGAGAGGTGATGGCTGCGACAGCATCAGAATAAATTTACATGTAGTTAAGTGTAAATGCCTTTCTCCTGTGTTTTCTCTTGGCTCCGGGCAGGGCGGGAGCGGCACTCGATATGTGGAGGAGTTGGACCGGAAGGAGGGCGGGGTCTGCCGGGTACTGCCGGTTCTTTCTGACTTGGCTCTGTGGCTCCCTTCCCTTTGCGGCAGCCCCTGGGTCGGGCTGGCTGGTGTCCCACTTGGGCTTCGGATCTCTTTCTGTCCCTCGGCTTCTGCAGTATTGGTTGACTTAAACCGGATCTCCGTGTGTTCAGACTTTCCTGCATGGTTCTCACACAGCACGCTGGTGTTCTCAGCTTCTTGGTCTTTGCTATTGGTTATGACCAACTGGGGTTTCTGGACTTTTGAGTTCTCGTCACCTCATCAACACTCTTTGTTATTATGTTTGAACTGTGAAGACTGGGGTGTTTTTGATGGGGATAGAAGTGTTCTCATAGCACAATTTACCACACGGCCTGGTGCCTGATGCACCTTAGTTCAATATTGGTTTCCGGGTCTCATCATGGTGCTCTTTTCAGGGGTGTTGGTATTATGGAGATTACGGGTATAGCTTCACAAATGCACACACACAGACACACACACACACACACACACACAGACACACACAAAGGGGGATGGGAGGTAGGCCCTAACGATGTATCAGAAGAATATTAACTGACAGATTGCTATATTTGCTGACAAGTCTGTGTCTTACATGCAAACTACAGGCAACTTTGGCAATCTGCTAACAACCAAAGCAATCTCAAGGTGGTTTTCAGTGCTGCACCATATATTTTTGTTACTAATATCAACTAGAGACTATCAGCAACCTCCAGCAACCACTTCCCCACTGCTCCAGGATTACACAATTTTCCCCTAGGACTGATTTCAGGGGGTCTGTGACCAGTCTCTGACTGAGGCCTAAAAAGGACATGACGCCACAGCTTAGGGTTCCAAAGTTGCAACTGAATCAATCTAGAACAACCTTTCAGACAGACAAGATCAAGGCCAGAGATATCTGAGCATAACGCACAGCACCACATTGGTCCAAAAAGTGGCATATCATCGCAAACACTTCATAAAAACTGTCATTAATTCACATTAATTAATTTTCTCCAGCTCAAACGATATCTGCACTTACCTCCTACTGATTAGAAGCATGGCACACAAGCATATTATTGCTCTACTTCAAAATAAAAGCCATTTTGACTGCAACTTTAATGGATCAACATCTTTTTCCATAAAAACTCACAAGGAACCTAAACCATTTGCCTCTGTTTGTAATAAATCTTTCCCGACATACTTTTTGTGTCACAGAGGTGAGTTATCGGAGATGTGGCTGCGCCTCCACCGCCAGCTGCCTCATCAACGGAGTGGCTGCGATAACGATCTGTGAGGCAGACAGCGAGGCTCAGGGACGGATTAGACCACAGCACTGCGTACAGTAATAACAGCTGCTGCCGTGGAAATGCCCCGCAGTCACCGAACGGGAACAAAACGGCTACTCAGCTCCACAGGCCAGAAGGGAAAAGAGTGATAGAGCGCATCGCCTTTCCATTTTTTCCTTACTTATCCAATTTTCTCCCATCTTTTGATTGCTTTTCTCATTATGGCCGAGCAGAGTAATTGGAATCCCCCCCCGCTCCAGCTGTGCAGCGGTTTGATGTGTTGAAGAGCTACATGTTGAATAAGCAAGTTGGCAATCAGGCAACATAATGAGGCTGTAAACTATTTAATTATTGAAAAAGACCCACAAAATCTGGATTTTGTAAGGAGCTATATGCAGTGGACTGATATCTACGCTCGAGGAACAACAGAAGTTTTCTCTCTCCTGGTTTAACATCTGGCATTTGAAGGTGAACCTGTGTGTGTGTGTGATATTTGTCTGTCATTTACTCACCAGCAGCTCCTGGCCTCCTCCTGCTCTTTCCACACTCAAGTGTTCATCTGAGCCCTTTAGCTTCCTCACCTGAAACAAAACACATAAAAAGTAAAAAAAGAAGAAAAACTATCTGAAAAAAGCAGCTGCTTCCAAAAAGCGAAGAACAGTTGAAAAAAATGAAGAAAAAAAAATAAATACAAATTTCATCTTAAAGTCATCTTTAAAATTCTGCAAACTTGGTATGCAAACATGGTGAATACATACACAAGTATTTTTTTCTATTTATGAAGCTAAAGTGAAAAAGATGCCAGGAAAATCACTACACTTAAAATCGTTGCATTACAAGTAAAATATTGTGGTGATTAAAATGTAAATCTAAAAGTTTTTTTCTTTTGTTATCTCTTTTTATCCTGTAGGCTTTATCTATGTTCAGGAATATAAGTTATCCAGAAGACCACTCAGCAACCCCCTGGCAATGTGTATCACTGGTGGGTGTCCTTTCCTGTGGGTTGATGGATGATGTCGGTCGCAAAGATGGTACCTCAGAATACTTTGGTATCTAGCATTTGACCATAGCTTTCATAGAAGATCCCAACTTGTTTGGAAAACAAGGAGTGAAGCCCAAAACAAACCAGAAAACAGAAACCTCACCCTCAGAGTAAAAGTTGTTACCTTACTGGTGCAATCAACATATTTTAAAAGGCACAACTTTCGTTTTGAAGTTGGACATTTTCCATTTCTGGTTTGCATCACACTTTTTTTTTTAAGTTTCGTCACAGTTTGCCAAATATTCTGATTAATTTTATATTGAATTTCATCAAAAAGGGGTACAAGGTTCTGCACCAAATGCTGTACCAAAAGCCTTTGCTAGCTAGCCATGTTTTCACACATCTTTCACATGAATGGAAGATGCTGTCTTGTGTGCAAACACTCCCCAACTACTAGTCAAATGGTAGTGATGCGAAACAGAGACCGTTTCCCTTCAAAGTAAAGGTTGCACATTTTGACACTTGTTGTTTGCAGGGGTAAGGCCAGACCTTTACTTTGAAGGCAAATGTTTGAAGTCCACGACTTCCATGCAAACTGCCGGTGATGTCAACAGATTGCTAGATACCAAAGTAATCACAAGGATTTCTTAGCTGCAGCCCCCTCTTTGAAACGGACTTTACCCAGCAACAACTCGCCAACCAGTCGGCAAATGGGCAAACGGAACTTGCCATACGTTGCTCTCTAGGCCTCTGTGACTAAGACCTAACACAAAGAGGTAACTCAAAAGATAAACGCTGTCAACTCTACATATTCCAGTGTTACAGTACCAGTTAGTGATAGCCTCAAACAAGCTTCTCCAAACTAACAGTTTGTACAGATGTTCATATAATGAGTGGCTAATACCATTAGCTCTAAACTTTACTCTGGTTCAACAAGAACCAATCAGCTTGTTCATCGCTAACTGCCCCAAAAAACAAACAATGAAGTACATTCTGAGTAACTGTAATCTGATGCAAAAACCTAACTTTAATACCAAAAGTTTGCAGAAGAAATAACACAGTTTGGATTATTTCTCTTGTTCATGCACTGCTGATTTTCACACTGTCACCACCGGCTGTGGAGCTCCACAAGGAGCTCTATAACAAGCCTCATTCTCCACTGGATCAGACGAATGGGGATACACCCCACAGAGATACAGGCAGCACACACACACACACCTACACACATAGACCTAATCCCTTGACGACCACACTAAACCCCCCAATGAAGCAATGGCCCAAACATTAATCCATGAAACCCATATTTGGAAAAAATACAGTTTTTGATGAAGGTAGTTATAATGCACCCAACTCAGTAATCCATCTGGAGTAAGCATACAGAGATAAGAAGAGGACAGTGACGCCAGGGACTCTTAGCTGCACATGCATCCTTTATTAAAGCAGCAGGAGCGCACTACTATACGACAATTCCCTAAATCACTAAATCAAAGGAAGGACTAAAAATATTCTCAGATTAATCAGCAGGCAAAGTTTCACAAGACAGATGAGATGAGTTGGGCAAAGGGTGTCAGCCTCACTTTTGTTGCCGTTTTCATTTTATTTCCTGCGCACATTAACACATTTCTGTATGTTTCGCTCACTTTCTTTTTCATATTATTTGTTTCCTTTTAGAATCAGTCGCTCACAAAGTCAGAGGCACAGAGTTCATCTGGAAGCGTAACAGTACTTGTTGTCAGCAGAGATGTGGCATTTATCTGGATGGCATTTAATAAAGTCTTCTGACTGCAGATTTGCTCACTGTGATGAGCATTCATGGAGCGAGTGCAAAGAAGAATCGGAAAATGTAACAAACCTCTGTAAATCACCTGAAAGAAGATGACACGTGCAGTGTGTCGAGGCTAAAACTATTCAGCACTATTACTTTCATGTCATCCGTTTCAGTTTGTTTCATCACCATCCAAGATCATTAACTTGCCCCAAAATGTCAAATAAGTTCATTTCACAAGAGCCAATGTACTATACTCACTTTGAAATTCAGGATGCAGCCGGAGTTCATTGTTGTTTTTCCTGCTATAACACAAACGCTTTGGGAGGCTATAACCCAATAACTCTTTGAAGTCACTTGTTTTTTGTTTTTAAAGAAGCGGAAAAAAGGATATTTGAGTGCACTATGACTACAAATCAATGACAGGAGGAAATAATAAAAACAGTAGTAGCTCATCTGGCTCACAATCCATAGCAAGTCACTGGTTATTGTAATGTGTGAAGTGCTGAAAGAAAGATTTTATTGTTCTCCACTGAAGTAAAAAAACAAAGCAAAGTATATTAGCATAGCATAGCATAGCAGTTACACATAACAGGAACTACATGTAAAGGTTTAGACACAATTAATCCATGCATAATTTAGTTATTTGACCAGTAGAGCTCCACTTATTTTTGTAACTGAGTTATAATGTGCACACACGGCTCCTGTGAGACATCACTCAGCAGGTCAACAAGAGGAGAATGACAGGAGAAGAAAAAAAAATGAGGAAACAATACTAGACTGTATCTTGTGATGGGTTGTTAATTAAGAGACCAAAGAGATTGTGCCATTTAAAACTTAAAATGACAGGACTAAATCTGTCACTTTTCCATTTACTCAAAGCCAGCCGGTTAAAAGCAGAATAGAAAGAAAGAGGCAGGAATTCCTTTAGGTACGCTGCACAGAGGTTTCCACCTGAGGAAAATCCTACTCCTGTTAAAAATAAATAAATAAACAAAAACAACAAAAAAAACTTTGTACTGAACCCAGTATGAGTTTGCAACAGTATTCTATTTCAGGCATTTATAAACAGACACACAACAGAACATTAATCTCGAGGGAAATGTCAAGGTTCTCTGCTGACTTATCTTCCTCAGCAACAGACGCCAAGAGCTTAGACCAGGGTCATGTTTATAACATGTTTCTCTGTAATAGAGTGTGTGTGTGTGTGTGTGTGTGTGTGTGTGTGTGTGTGTGTGTGTGTGTGTGTGTGTGTGTGTGTGTGTGTGTGTGTGTGTGTTTTACCTTGGCACTGCTGTCAGAGTGACGTCTGGCACATGCTTGGAGCTGGCTGATCCAAAACTGCTGCTCCTTGGCATCAGAGGCTACAGAAAAACACACACAGAACAAAAACGAATTTAAAAAATTAAAACCCATCAACCTCCCATATGCTCCTGACTCGACTAACAAACTAGTGCACGAGTTCAGGTGCCGATCAATACACAGCTATAAGAAAGCCTTCAAGTGTCCACATCCACCGATGGTTAACAAGCACTTATTATCGGCATGAAGTGATACAGAGTCATGGCTGGAGAGGGACTTTAAAATGAAAGGTTCAAGACACTGAAATGCAGCCCAAACCACCACAGAGCCTCCACCATGTTGATTTTAACCAAAAATATCAAATTGATTTTCACTCCATTCAGTCCAGTTCTTGTGTATTTTGGTATACCTTTGGTAAACTGTCTTAGTCTAGACACAACACTCGTCCATCTGCCTTTTTTATGCTTGAATAATTTATAGATCAGTGTTAAGTGGCTTAAGGATACATTGCAGTGAAAATGCCCAGGTGCAAGCACTGGAACCTAATCAGCCTTTGCTTTAATAAATAACCATTTCAAAACTTATTGACTAATGAGCTAATGATTAGTAAATCATCCCAGATTTATCTGTTATCTATTTACTCACGTGTAAATAGTTTTAGTGCCTTCACGGGATGAGACCAGTAGATCAAATCCAAGTGAAACTACACAGTGACTAAGGGTGTAGCATCAAACACAAGGCAAAGATGTTCCCGCACATATTTTACAGTGCTTCAAACAGACAACATAAACAAGTTGGTTTTATCTTCTTTAAACAACCAGCAGCCTTCTTTACTTTTATGTTAAATCAAAATTCTTAAGCAAGTTTAACCAAAGACTTAATTAACCCCAAAAGGCAGAAATGAGTCCGTATGCCACAAAAAACAAACAGCAGAGAATAAAACAGCCAACAGACAGTTAGCTTAGCTGAGCCTCGTTCTGCCCAAAGATTAAAAAAAAAAAAATCAGCCTACTAGCGCCTCAAAAGCGAACTAATTAACATGTTTCATAGGTTTCATTCTCCAGCTGTGGCACTGAACAGTGTACTGGAAAGTAGCCACGCACAAATCCCCACATGACCCCGTTACACTTTTCGATTTGTATGGATCAAACATGTTAATCAGTGGTGCAGCATAACACTGCAGAGTTATGCTCTTTGCTTTCCAGGCTTTTTGCTAAGCTAAGCTTAATGGGTGTAGCTACAACAGAGTTCAGGGTACACAAGTGTAAAATAAATAAGGATCCAGATCAGGGCTTGAGATGGAGTCAACCAGCTACTGCTTTAAGCTACAAACTTCGCCAAAGGGCGATGAGGGCTGCAAATGAGGCATCAATGAGGTCAACCTGCAGGATGCCAGCAATCTCATTTGCTCCCGAATGATCACTGAACTTGCTGACTGTGTTCCTGAATATTTGATCGTGTTACTTTCTGAATGATGTCCTGAGGGCTGCTATCACATTTGAACCTCTTCATTTTCCTGTCCACGCCAAATTGAACACTCAGTATTCAAGAAACACCAGCAATTCATTCGGCCACTTTGCGAACAGCACACAAAGTGGCTTGATACGCTCAGCTTGCATGTGGTTTTCATCTTGGCACAGAGACAATCCAGCCCGCTATCCAAACACAAACCGCCAGATTTGCTGACTAATGCAGTGAGCCGCAGCCTCAGGCTGGAGAAGACGCTGACTGTCTGCTTGCTTTGACCTCTTCCAGGGCAGAACGGAAATCCACCTGATCTCATTTCACTGACTAATTATTAGAGAAAAAAATAACTGTGATGGCACTGATAAAAGTAAAGTTTAGACAGCAGGTCAACTCCAGCTGGAGTACAAACAGTAGAAAAAAGCTTTGATGCACGCAGGTCAGACGTCATTATGCACTTCTTTATAAAGTAGAACTGCCTTAAAAACCATTAAAACACAACTGAAACTTCAGTTATGACTTTATGGAACTGGGGTGCACAAAATAACTTGCAATAAACAAAAAAAAGTTGGGCTTATCATTAAAAACATCTGTAAATACATATGTGACCCACTATGCCATAAAATAAACACACTTATTCAACATTTGGGCCAATAAAAACTCATATGACTGTGACGTATCACATAAATCTGTTGTCCATCACTCACTTTGATCACTTTTCTCAGGATGCACTCGGTACACACTCCAGCTGCTAGCATACCTAGCTAGTGACAACAGATACATTTTTACTACTTTATCAAGTGGAGCTAAGCCCAAATCAGCTGAACTGATCACAGTCATCTCAACTTTGGTTTTACAGCAACAGAAAACAAAAATGTGTCACCTGTCTTTGGGCGCTAGCTAATAAAGCCATGAATCCTAAGCTAAAGCTGTTTTTCATCACAAAGCACCTGGAGCTTAAAGACCATGTACCGTGAAACGTTGAAGAATACAAGCTCAGGAAAGCAACTTTAGAAAAAGCACATATTTTGTTTTTTGGCAGCTGAACAAATTGCAAAAAGTAAGCAGCCACACTCAGCTGGACAAGAACATATTCTTCCAGCGGCGGTTGAAATGTGTGAATTTGTGCCTGTGACAGAACCAGCTAGTAAACAAAGTTGCACTGCTTGTGAGGAGGACTGCGCTAACATTCACTCACAGCTGCTAGATAGACTGTGCTCATATTAGCACTTTACAAAACAAATACTTCTCTCAACTGTTTTGGTGCAGTCAAGGGGACAATTTGTAGAGCTTTCTGTTCTACAATCTTCTGTTGTTTAACTTTGGTGAGTCTGCGTAATTATACCCTCACCTTCCTGTCCTCAGCTGATAAGAGAGGCACCTAGTGTAGTCTTCTGCTACTGTAGCCTATCTGCTTCAAGAGATGGTCTTCTGCCTACCTTGGTTTTAACAAGTGGTTACTTGAGTTAATGTTGCTTTCCTCTCCCTGAAGAAGTCAATTTTCCTTTGACCTCGCCCAGAGAACGGCAAGCTCATTGGATATTTTCTTTTCTTTCGGGTCAGAGATGGTTGTGTGTGAAAATCACAGAATTTTCCTAAACGCTCAGTCAGGCCTGTCTGACACCAAAAACCATGCCACATTCAAAAATCACAAATCAACTTCTTCCCCATTCTGATGCTGGGTCTGAGGGTCATCCTGACCATGTCTGCATGCCTAAATGCACCGAGTTGCTGGCTTGTGATTGGCTGATTATAGATTTATGATATATGCTACTAAGCAACTAAATAACTAAAGTGGCTGGCAAGTGTGTATACTCACATAGCAGATAAAAATGGAAAGGCATAAAAGGCTAATAAAAAAGAAACATCTCCTTAGTTTTTATGCTTATTTGTTTAAGAGCCATTTCATTCTGCTTTCTGTTTTAATTATGCACGTCACACACAATTTTTAATTAAAATAATGCTGTAAAGTCTGTCCAGATGCCAACTTCATGAAAGAGTCCATCTGAGGCTCACAGCAGCACTTGGGAGCATCTTTGCGGAACAGAAAAACAGGAGTGGGACACCCAAAGTCTTTAGAAAATCCTCGCATGAATGAGCACAATAGGCCCACAAGACTTATTTATAGATCACAGCTCAAACACCGGTTCAGGTCTCCCAGAAAGATGGGCTTCATTCAGATTTAAACTACTACACTCAACTCTGAATGTTTTAGGTTCAATGAGCCAGAACAGCGAGAGAAAACAAACAGAGAAAGTTCAAACTGAACATCCCTCACAACTTCAAATGTTCTGCTGCCTTTAGTAACTCAGACTAAGACATAACTGTCAGAAGAAAAAATAAAATGCACATAAGCACAAAGTAAACTGAGGCATAACTAAAGTTTTTATTACTTATAAATCTCAGCTGAACCTGAAACAGAACAGCACTCCCACTCTGCACACGCTGAATTAAACATGTGTCTGAAGCAGCAGGTGCCAGGCTCGAAAGGTATGTATATTTATTCCGGACTGTTCAGTGCACGGCACTTGGTTCAGTGTAAGGTTTCCTTATTTCATGCCAGCCACTGAGCCAAAAACTTTCTGTCAGAAGTCTATTCGCGTTGGCACATCTGCAGCATGAGAATAAAATTTCAAGATCACAAGCTCCAACCAAAATGCTCTGGAAGAGCAGCAGTCGCTTAAAAAATAAGCTATAGCATGCCAACAGGATTAGCGCTGACATCTGAACGAACGCTGTGCCAGTTTTATTAAACACGTACAATGTGTGAAGTCATGCTACACGTTCATTTTCACTTTTAATCAAACTTGCTCCTCAGTCAGAAACTGAGGCTTCCAGTCTCAACCCAGGCTCCCAGGAGGTGCCAACTAACTATTTCAAAGGCGATGGATGTGTCCTCAGTGCTGGCAAGAGGAAAATGCAGCAGTGGTTTGGGCAACTGTTAACCTATTCCTGGCGTTCTGGATTTACTGGTTAATCTCATCATAGTAATACAAAAAAAATCATTACCTTCACCAAGGCGGCTTGTTTTTGGGGGGTGTTTGCATCCATGCCATTTTGTCTGCCAACACAATAGCTCAAAAAGTTTTGAGTTAATTCTGATAAAACTTTGTAGGTGTAGTTTAGGTGTAGGTGTAGAGTGGGATCATGTTAACAATATATCGAAATTTGCCAGACATCCACTAAGGTGTTCAAGGTCAACTGAATAATTTATTGATCACAAATTGACAAAAAGGCTCATAACTTAGAAACTGATTCTTACAAGTGTGGTGTGTGTTGTCAACAGACAGAAAGTACTGTGTAAGGATTTAAAACATCATGTGATATTTGACCTCTGAGCTGATCTGATCTGATCTGAAGGTCAAAGTGATAATCCTTTTTAAAACTATGCTTCTTACTGCAGTTGTTTGTATTGAAAACATTCATTTATATGGGGAATGACATACGGGAATTCTAAATATCTGATTATTTGGGACTTCTGACCTCTTCTTCAAGGTCATATAAGGTAAAACCGTAAGAACTGTAAGAAATTATACTTGTATATGGGAATTTCATATGTCACATTATTGTTTGCATCAACATATCATCTCACTTTTACATTTGACATCGACGTTTTTGCCAGTTTGACCGAAACAGCATTGTCAAGAGAAAGAGAAATATATTGTAGAATAATGTTATGGAGTTTAATGTTATATAATATTCACAAATGAACACCTGTTATCCATCACCCACTTCTACATTATGTTTTAATACCAAGTACAATGCTATTCCCTTCACAGTGAATACTTCCCAAGAGTGAGTAGCCTTGGTGGAGGTTTGCGCTCTCGGAGTGATTCTGCCGCATGTAAAACCAGAAAAAAAGTCAAATGTATCTTCTTTAACTTTTTGTAACGTTTCCTAAAATTTCTAAATTTCAAGATTAATGTGCAATAAAGGCCACATTTATCGATTTTTGTTTAATTTCTATGTATTTTTAACTTGAAAATGTCAAACTATTTGAATTATTGTTGTTTTGCAGTGATGCAAATGGATAAATACTCACTTGTAGCACATTTATAAATGATTAAGCTTCGGGTACAAAACTGCACTGAGGTTACAAGAATCTGTTTATTGATCACAATCCACACAGCGTTATCTCCACAGGCCAAAGAAGGAAAGGTCACCAGCAAAACTAAGTGGGAAAAGTTTGCTGGCTGACTGGCAAGGACGCACCCCGCGGCTGTGGGTAGCTCTGTGAACGGGGTTTTAAGAGTCAAAATCAGAATATTTCAAAAAATTCCAGGAGTATAAGTGTTTTGTTACAGATGCTCACTTAAAATATAAATATGAAAGATACCAAACATAAGCTCAAAACTTAAAAAAAAAAAGAAATAAGTAAAACTAAGGCACTCAAAGTGAAACGCTAAATTAAAATGAAATATTCCAAAGCTTAAAGCAACACTACGTATAGTCTAGACAAGATATCACAAGTGAAAATAGTCCAGGTGTCATAATGCTGCAGGTAGGATTTCCTGTGATTGGCTGATTTCCTGTTGCATACATCATGGTTGAGCAAGTCTTGCGCTGATTGTACTCCTGTGGCTGTGCAACACAAAGAGTGTGGAGGATTGCCTAATACAGAGCATAACTTGAACAACATCTTCCTCTCTGAAACCTCCGTCAGAGAGTTTCCCCTCACAGTCGAGAGGTTTGTTGAATGAGGACTTATAGGACATCATTTATTTGCAGCTTATGCATCAGAAACTGTTCAGAAATAGTTTTGAGGGATGTTTACAGACACTGAAGTTAAAAGCAAACAAGGATTGCAAATACTGGAAAGTCCCGTTGTTCCTGATGACGTCATTGCTGATGTCTGCCGCATTTATGAAGCCAGGATTCTCTGTCTGCATTTTTCTTTATTTATACTTAAAACTAAACAGATCTTTTCTTATTAACAGTTTGCAGCACTGGAATGCTTTTGCTTTTCTGCTACAAAAGTAATTAAGGATATTCAGGCATTCTTGAATCTTTTCTTTGTTTTTAAATTCTCATTTCTCTGCTGTACCAAAAACTTCAGGAACTGTGATAGGAACATTATTCAAGTCAAACAGTGCATTTTGTGAGCACCATTAATCCACTACTCCTTTACTGGAGATTGGAAAGAAGAGTCATCAGTACAGGGGAAAAGCATCCCCTGATGGTTTTTGGGAACACTGGAAAATGTTGTGTTTAACAGAAGTGGGCTGGTTGTATGGGAGTGAAAGTTAGCAGGGTTCAAACTCCTCACACAGCTTTTTTTGTTTGCTTGTTAAATGTGTAAGTGAATGCAGCACCACTGAGAATTTCTGAGAATAGTGTAATTTTCATCACTTTGTACAAACACATTCATCTGAAGCAAACTGGACCCTAAATTAATTCCCCTTTGGTTCCAGAGTATTTTTGACAAATATAATCATCAGAAGATGTTTAAGTGGGGAAATGAGTGCAGCACTCTCCTTGTTAGGGAGAATAAAACAAGGCGGCCACATTTTATCATCAGATTAATGCGGTATTACATCATCACCCAAAACAACCAAAAAAAAAATCTTCTGAGATTTCTTTTTTAAAGTTAAGTTGAGATGTTATTATTGAGGTTGGGGTTATTTTAGTGCAGGAAGAATTCAATTTGCACTTGTCAATCACTTTCACTGCCAACATCTGCCAGCTACAGAAGGTCTCTTTAAGTGAAGAGGCAACTCTGAAAATGAGACATTCACACAAACGCCGCATTCGATGTGTGTTCTCCCACTGGGAGTGGCTGCTCGCCCCTGCAGGGAGCACACAGTATTCAGTCAGAAACACCTGTAACAAGCTGTCTTTCTGCAAAAAATATCCGGTAACAAGCTTCCCACTTTCTTCTTCTTGTCATCATCCACAGAAATCACTCACTCAGTCTAAAGGGACGACTTACCCGCAGATGAGCAAGCGCCTAAATCTGATGTTTATCTGTGATGTGCACAAGCACAGCTGTGATTATAGGTAATTAGTCATCTGTATTGAGCACCGGCCTTGCACCTGTGCATATGCTGACACAAGTGATATACATACAGTGCTGTGCAAAAAATCTTGAGTCACTCGTCTTTTCTTTTTATTAACATAAAGAAATGGGTGCAGAGATTTAATGAAGCATATCCAAATACACATGTAAAAACTGCATAAAAAAACAAAAACAAAGTTTGTAGGATTCTAACGAGCTGGGAAGTCAATATTTGGTATGACCATCTTTATTCTTCAACACAGCCTGAACTCTCTTTGGCATTTTTCTTGTAAATTTTTTAAGTAGTCTCCAGGAACAGTTGTCTAGGCCTCTTGAAGGACATTCAAAGCTCTTCTTTGGATGTTTGCTGCCTTTTGTTCTGTTGTCTGTCAAAGTGATCCCACACTGCTTCAATAGTGTTGAGGTCCAGGCTCTGGAGAGTCCACTGTGTGTTTTTCTATCCAGGTAGGTTTTTACTGCATTAGCAATAAAAGTGGGATCGTTGACATGCTGAAAAATCAGGCTGCTGACAATCAGATGCTTTCTTAATGGTATTGCATTGTCGATTAATATCTGACAGAATTATAAATGCCAAAGAGTGCCATCAATTTTGACACCACTGGCTGAAATACAGCCTTAAACCATAAAACGGACATTTTACAGATGGTTGTAGACACTTAGTGTTGTACCTCTCCCTTAACCTAATTTAATTAATTTACATTCATCACTTCATCAGACTTATTGCCACCGGTTTTTCATTTATTTCTTGTGTAATCTGACATACCTCAGCCTTTTCTCCCTGTTTCACTTCCTTAAGAATGGCTTCTTGACAGGTACCTTTCCACTGAGACCATTTCTCACTTTTAAAAAAATTACAAGAAAGTCTGGCTTGTTGGAGGTAACATGTAGAAACCAAAGACTAATGGGCTTTTGCCTTAATAAATAACCTTTTCTGAGCTGAAACTGATTGACCAATAAGTTAATGATTAGGAAATCAGTCTCAGTTCATCAGTTGTATTCTTGTAAATATTTTAAATCATGTAAATATTTGTAGCTCCATTACAACAGTCAGACTGAATCAAAGTGAAACAACAAATTGACTAAATCTTTGGTATTTTTCATTGGTGTAACTAAAGAAGGGGAAACCCAAAAAAATAAAATAAAAAAATTCCTTTGAAAATGACTGAAAATGTTTGATAAAGCAGCCACTGTCTAAAGAAAAACTTGTAAAGACCTTCAAAAGGCCTGGAAAACTACTGATTATAAACGCTTAATAAAAAAATATCAGCGAGACTGACTCACTGGATGCAAAATAGTACTGTAGTATTTATATAAGAGTAGCTGCCTCACTGAGGAGGATTACACTGATCCTAAAAAAATTCAGCTGGGTTTGTCTTGGAGGTGACACTGACAGCTCAATTCATGTGATGAATGCACAAAGTTTGCCCTGTAAAGCGAGAAGACTAACAGGAAAATGAGAAGCTGGACCGTGTGCTCATTTAAAACGAGCAACAACGGACACCCATCCCAGTCTGCGTGTCTTATTTAAAAGTCAATATCCATCCCACAGAGATGGCTGAGTGATATCTGAACATTACTAGGTGATCAAGAGAGAAGGAGAGAGAGAAAGAGAAACCTCCTTCCCACTCAATCATGGCACCACCACCGCCGCCTAATTACACATGTTTTAATTACAGCGTCGTGAAAGATGTTATTGGTTATGATAATGGTGAGTCTGAGGATTAATGCTTGGACGAGCAGTTAGATTTGATTAAAGTGCTGGGAAATATTACGAGCGAGGCACTTTAAACATATATTTTCAAGAAAATGGACGGGCTGACGAAGCCTGGAACAGAGGGAAGAGCTGCCAGGCAATTACAGTAACCAGCAACCAGCCTTCACTCATCAACAGAGCAAAATGACATTTGAACCCTGTGATTGCTCTTGCTAAAGCAGTTCCAGTGCATTATATGCAAAGAAACGTTGTTGTGATTACAGGCTAACTTTAGATATAATTGCTTTTTCTTGCTTCACACTACTGCACCTCACGATTTATTTTTTTTTGCACCAAGCAGTTCATTTTAATCTCCTACACTGAACAGAAAAGAGGAATTTGATGTCATCTTTAAACACAGTAAGAACATCCAATTAAGGCAAAAGTCGCGCATATTCTGATACAAAAGTTACTATGTGAAAGTGAACTGTGGCTGTTAATAAAGACAAAAGACTGAGTGTTCCCCAATTATTGGCACATTTTAATGATTTTTCTTCCTTAATGATCGCACCCTTAAAGGACTGCGACAGATGTAATCCTTTCCTTTCTTAATTCGCCTTAGACAAGTACCAGAGTAAAAATTTACTCAGTGAAAGTAGAAAAGCTGATCATGCAGTCTGTGTTTTTAAGCACCCCCCAAAGAAGTTTAAACCAAAGCCAAAGAAAAAAAAATATCAATGATGTGAATCTTCTGTTCCACCCCATCCCAAAGATGCTTTATTGGGAGCGAGATGGCTTCGGAGGTCATTTGTCTACACTGTAATTCATCGTCATGTTCAAGAAACCAGCTTGAGACTATTAGAGCGTTGTGACGTGGTGCGTTATCCTGTTGGAAGAAGCCATCAAAGGATGTGGCTTAAACACCACTAAGGGTACTAAGAGCCCTGAAGAAGATATCCTCCAAACATCATTACATCATCATCATCATCACCAGCCTGAGCTGTTGTTGCTCTTTCATGTTGTTTACGCCAAATTCTAACCATACCATCCAATTATTAAAGAAAAAATAAAGGCTCAGCAGACCAGGCGCTGTCTTTCAAAATATTTGTATTAATGAGCAGTTGAACTCTTGTACCTAACAAAGTGGCCAGTGAGCATGTATGATTTTGATGATCAAGGGATTCGAAATAATAAGAAAATGCAAAGTTTTACAACAAATAAGGAAACACAGGGACACACAAGGACTCATCAAGCTTATATTTGAGGTCATCTTCCAAAACAGTTCAGAAAAGTCCTGGTAACTTACATCCGTTTTTCACATTCTGAAGTGCAAGTTGGCTGTTAAACATTAACAGGCAGTGAGCTAAACATCTCCTGGCTCTAACTACATACACACCACATAAATGTGAGACTGTCAACGTTTTCATCTAGTTTTTGAACCAAAGCACCAAAATATTCCATTAAATACAATAAAGGGATGCTCTTTTTTTGATAACCTTGTTGCACAGTACCTTTGGACAAAAAAGCCCAGTCGCTTGGGTTGAACCAACATGAAGGATTTGGGAGGGGGAATATGATAACATTCACCATATCACTGGCATCCAGAGGCTGCAGTTTCACATCTGCATAAAGTGGAATGAGCAGCTCATTTCTGAAGCAGCTTAACGGCCCAAACGCCACAATGGCCAATCAATTTTTTTCCCTGGTACCAAGAGCCATTCTGCACAGACTCCCATATAAACCCATCAAACCCAACAGCAAAATTAAACACATTTACAGCCTGGTACAAAAACCACTTTTGGCCTATGAAGGTAATTTGTCTTATGTCAACTCTCAACTGTATAGCAGATGAACTTCCTTACCCATTCAAACTGTATTAAGACTTAAGGTTATGTGTAATTAGGGGCCTGTGATCCTCAGCACAGAGCACTTTTTTCCTCCTCGCGCTCACAACACTCATTTCAAAACAGTTCAACTTTTTGAAGACTCAACTTTTTGCTGCGACCGTAGCAATCAATCACAAAGAGGTTTCTGGTGCCACACTCACTTAGCCAGCAACCAATCACCAACGGTCTCTATGTGTCCGAGATCCAAGTTTTCAGTACGTGACATTATGATATTATTTTATTTATGTTCTTAGCAACAAACGTCATACAGTCTACTAACTCATACAGGGGAAAAGTTGCATCAGACGTTTCAAAATAATACTCTACAATCCTGTGAGTGGAGTCATGCTCAGCCTGTGCACTTTTTAAACGCAGTCGACAGTCTTCACACATTTTACACATTTTTCGTTAGCATATGGTCTAAATCAAACAATAACTAATGTCCATTTGCCCACAGGGAAGCAAATCAGTAAACACCCAATTAACATCCAGTGAAATTTATGCTGAATAAGTACAACAGCTGAAACCGTCCACAACTAACAGGGGCCATCCTGAGAAGCCATATAAGCCTTACAAATACTAATCAGACAATAACTCTTGATGATCGCTTTAAAACATTGCGTTTTAATTATACAGATGCACAATCAAAACTGTGCCAGGCATCCTAATAAGCTAGTTTGTACCCAGCTGACAAAAACTTGACCCTTTCATTGGCTCCCTGTCTCTGAGTCTTCATATGATAAATAGCTTAATTTTCCATCTCAGCGTTCAGACATGATTAAATTCAAGTCGCTCTTCACCTTTGCTTAGCAACAAAACATGCAGCTCTCCAGTGTCCTTACATCCGACAACGGAAGCACCAAGCCGCTTCAGTTTAGAGGCAGAAAACTCTCGGGCTACTGTATAGCCGTGTGAGAAATGCTACGGATTGTGTGTATCCAGCATCTTCTTACAGCAGCTAGGGAAAAGGGAAGCTGTTCAAAGCTCTCCTGTGAAGAGATATCATCCTGAGAATAAAGGTGGCATTTACAGCTTTGGACTCAGACCATTGGTGGACTTATACACTGCTTATCAGCGAAACCAGAAAGACTGAAAAATGACTCCTGACTGAACCGCAAAGTTCCCCCAACCCACATCCAAGTAGGTTTCAGGGGTTCCCATGGTAACCAATATCCACATCTGAGTATACCAGCCAATCTTAACTTCACAGACTACTAAAAAGCTTATTTGAGCCACTTTGTGACCTGCTGTTTGAGCAAAGTGAGCTTTTGCAAGTACAAAGTTTACTCTTTTATGGCCAATTTTTATAATATAATTTAATTTAGCAAACATTTTAAAGGATATCTTTGTCGCTGACCCCAACAACAATAACATCCACGCATTTGTTTAGTTTGGGGTGTTGGCACCAGTCGAGACAGGATTGCAGTTTTTTGGCAAGCATCTGAATGAGTCACTGGAAATAGAAACACGTCTTCTGTGAGCTACAAAGCCCAACTTCTTCTTTACTGTGGCATTATTGTTTCATTTTAGCTCGATTCACTGGATCACAGAGTTATTCCGAGAATATAGGCCAAGTTACTCTGATATCCTCCCCCTCAAGACTGTAAGGGGACATTCCAGCAGCTCAAGTGGAGCAACAATGAAAAAGGAGTCTCTCTTATTTAAGTGGATACAGGTCACTGAAAGCCCGGGCCTTTAGCACAGTAACCAGCTTAAGGATCATGTTGCGGCAATACTTCTTAAAGAGACATTTCACCTTTGTGTAATTTCACTTATTGAATGGCCATAGAAACATCATTTCTTATCTGGATTAGGTACACGTGCATGCAGACTCATTTGCATGAAAAATAATGACTATACATAGATGCAACAACACAGTTCAAATATAAATTGGGTTTGAATTATATTTAGGTAATCATCATTGTTCATTTTAAGTTGATTAGTTGTTTTTAACCTATATAGCCACTATTAAGCTTGATCCCTGCGGACTTGGGCTGTGTATATCATATCTCGATATCATCATAATACACATACAAATGTTTCCATGTTAAAATAGTGTCAATAGCAATATCTATGACATGATGATGCTATGTGTTTACGCTCCCATAGCCTGCACAACAATACAAGACCAGTCATGTCTGAGAGCGAGAGCAGCAGCATCACCCTGTGATGACGATTTAGCACCTAGGGAGTTATCAGAGGTAAGACCTCAGGAAGAGTGCGACGAGGTGGATGGAAGCAGCTGGTTTAAAAAGGTCTGACCCAACATGCCATCCCAGGTAGAAAATAGAAAACAAGTTTCAATTTTATCATGTGACAACATTGTGCAAGCACCTGAAACGTTACAAGGTTACTTTAGCTTGTGTTAAACTCTAATGCTAAGCAGTTCCTTTCTGCTTTTACTTAAAACTCCCATTGAAAAACACAAGCTAGGCTACTTTTATGCTTACACTGGACTTTTTCTGTGTCACTGTATATAGTGCTGTGGCACCTTGTGGCAATAGATTCACACTTTGAATTAAGCAGTCTGTCAGTCAGTGACAGTAGCTCATTGATGAAAGATGGATTTTGTTTCCACTATGAAATCCTACTGTCTGTCTGTTGCAATCGCCAGTAAAACCTTGTTCTGTCTATACATTTCCTTGAAATACCGTGGCGTAATCTTTTTTTTGAGGCCATATCACCCACCCCTACTGTGGACAGTTGTTTTTAATATCCACAACACTTTCCCAGAGGTGTGCTGACACCATTATTATATGTTTACAATGCACACTAAGAATGAGGGTGAGTCACCTCCTGACTGTAAATAAATAAATAATAAGTAACTTTTAACAAATTGAATCTCTTTCCCTTCAACCCCAACTGGTCACTGCAGATGGCTGCCAGAGGTTTCTTCCTATTAAGAGAGTTTTTCCTTCCCACTGTCGCCAAGACCATGCTTATAGGGGGGTCCATCCTAATCTCTGGGGTTTTTATCTCGATAATTTTAGGGTCAAGTTTTTTATATTAGAAAAAGGAGTTACTGTTGTTGCGATTTGGCGCTATAAAAAAGGAAACTGAACTACACTGAATTGAATTGATATAAAATGACAATATTGTGTTTTATTATCCACAAGGCTCAATGTCCATGTGGATGACACCGACTTAATATGGACTAAATAAATGCCATAGTCTAAACAATAATAAAGACTTTAAATGATTTATTGTGTCCAAATCTGTTCATGACTTCACACTTATATAGTTTCTAGTCTATCAACTAAAGGCTAGAAATGATAAGTCTTAAGTCTTGGACAGATTTAGTAAAAAGTCAGAGTAAAAAGGCAACATCAGGTCATACTGGAACTTCTGTAGACAGCACCGCTATCAATGAAATGAAATCAATAAATAATGGAACTGAAACTGTTTACTTTACTTACTTACGAACACTAGAACTGAGGGTCATTTTGATCTCTTGGCATTTTAAAACTTATGTAACTCTGTTAAACTAAAACTCTGCCATCTCACGACTTTCCCTAAAACGGGTTCATTGATCATATAATGAACTGGTGTGTGGAGTGTGTGGGATAAAAAAGAAAAAAAAAAAATTATGACCACTTACACATCGGGTGTCATTCTGACCCAATAGAAATTCATGTAAAACAGCAATTGCAGCATGCCGGGTTGCCTAGCAACATGGTTGTTTGGACACATTTTGATGTGAAGGCAGCTTTAACGTGAGCCAGATATAGCTAGATGATATTGATAAATAAATATATAGGGGACTGTAGTTGGATAAATGATGAATAATTACCGCCGAGCTGAAAGGGTCATGGCTGGGATGTTGAGCCGGGTCAGAGCGGAGGAGTGTGTGATGGAGCGCGTGGAGAACTGTAGCTGAACAGAGCAGAAAGTCCAGCATGTGTGGAATTAATCCGAGCAAATAAAGAGTGAAATCCAGAGCAGAACAGCTGAATCAGACATGTTTCATGCCTGAGGAGCAGAGCAGCTGCAGGTCTGGTGGGCGGAGGCAGATGAGGATGGTGTGTTGTACTTTTACAATAACTGATTTAGTGCACAGCGTATCTTTCTTTTTCTTTAGCCAACTGTGGGCAATGACCCGTTCAATCTGTGTCACAGAGAGCACTTTGTTTTTTATATCTTCTTTATTTTAGCTAAACTAATACAGCCCATTATCCAAAACTCATTTTTAACTCTTCTATAATTTCCTTCTTCTACAATAATTAAATGATTTAGATCTATTATTGTGTTGCTTGGTGTAATCTTTATTTATTAGTGAATTCCAGTACACACTTTAACTTTATATTCTGTAATGAAAAGATATAAATGTTTTGTTAAACTAAAAGTAAAAACTAAACCCCCAATTTTTCAAAGTAAGTATAAAAAGCTTTTTTTTTTTGTTTTAATTCACAAATTAACTTCTTGAAGAACTTGCTTCTTTGCACAAAACTGCTGTTGTTGCAGGATTGAGTCAAGAGCCACCACCCCACAGGAATCTATGGCAGTTGTAGTGTTAAATAAACACATCGCTCTTATTTCATGTCATGGTTTTTGTCACGTCGCGAACGTAACTCCAAGATTCCTCATCTCTTATCTGTTTCTTGACCTCTTCCAACTACTGAATGAAACACTGATTCAGATCAGATCTGACTCTCTGATAAATGCAGTTATTTCCACTGACTACTCATCTCTGTTTGCCTGCTGTGTGGATGTGAGCAGGTAGTGTTCAGGAGGTCCTCTATCTAGTGTTGCTAAAAATAAAATGCTCAGGCTTGAACCAAAACAATGAAGTAATACAAATCAAATAAGCAGAAAAATGTTCTCGAAAGTCTTTGCTCTTTAAGGAAAAACACTGCAGCTCGAATTTATGAGCCATCTATAAGCCGCTATTCATCCCGCCGCTCCTAGTATCTACACCGCACTTCACAGGAATCCAAAGTAAAACACACACACACCCTCTCACTGTTTGTTCTCTGCCGTATACGGGCAGCCTGAGGCCAGCGCGAGGACATACCTCTGAGTTTATACAGCTCTCCATTGACGGAGTTTACGATGAACATGTGCGGAGCCTCGTCGCTCGTCGTCACCAAGGCGCCGATCAGAGGCAGCGAGCCACGGGGCTTCTGGCTCTTCCCCTGCTCATTGACAAAGTACTGCAGCTGTCCCAGCTCTGGATCCAACACAAAATACCTGCACAGGAGGAAAAGGCAGAGAGAGAGAATGAAGTTAAGAAAGTAATGAACCAGAGAAAAAGACCAGGGAACGGGAAATGGAAGAAGCACCGTGACCGTTATCATCATCATTTTGTTTTATGTTCTCATTATCTTGTTTACTGGTAAAAACTTTTTTTTTTATATTCCTGCTACACAAACTTTTTAGGATGTGGAAGAAAATAGGAAAACAAGGCGGGGGACATGAATGTATGTGAAATGGAGCAAAAAGAGAGCTGCCGTAATAACACTCAACACCCTTAACATATCTCACCTCCCATGTAATGATGCCTGCAGGATATTATTCACCACATCTCTCTTCAGGCAGCACTCGTGAACAAAAAATTCAAAAAAATAAAAAGAACAGCCCTTCATTTACATTAACGCCTGCTTTCAGCACCATCAAGCCGGCAAGCTTGATTCCAAATTACTCACGGTAGCAATTAGCGCGGTCATCTTGAGCAGAACCCACAGCCCGAGGCGTGGAAATTAAACCCCACATTTTCTCCTTTGTGATTAATGAATCACATTCAATCACTGGGTAATTGAATCCCTCATCGCTGGCTGAAAGATGCAAAGCAAGTCAGGCACACAGAGGCAGAGACATTTCATTTCCTGTGGCCGGAAAGGATCGCGTATGACATTCAAGAAGCTGGCCCGTCGGCTCTGCTTAACACTTTGTTCTGGTTCTGCAGTTCAGCACAGACCACAGTGGCACTGGGTGGCTATGGCTGACCTTTTCATGTTTTTGCACAGAGACCTGAGGCAATAGCGGTTGTCTTTGTCTTGTTCATGTGTGCGTCTTTGTCTTGTGTTCGTGTTCAGAGGCGCCCTTATCATCCTCCTTTCTCTGAGATTCAACCTGTATTTAAAAAAAAAAAAAAAAAAACTAAACATAAAACTCTCCATGCACCATTACTGGAGCTGCAGTATTGATCAGCAAACTTAAGTGGACCTATTATGCTCATTTCCAGCTCCATATTTGTATTAATGGACTCAACTAGAGTAGATCTGCATGATCTGCAGTTCAAAATAATCTGATTTTATCCTACATTGGGCTGTGGTACATCGCCATCGAGTTCATCTCGGTTTTAGCTCCCATTCCCTTTAAGTCCACTCTCCTTTCAAGCCATCTTTCATCAGACTGGCTGCCCTTGCAAACAGAAAGTTTAAACATCAGCTGGATTTTAATGATCAGGGATAAAAGCTACTTTCGGCTGTTCCCTTATTCGCAAGGGGTCGTCACAGCGGGCAGCTCAGCATATTTGATTTTGACAGATTTTTGCAGCTCTGCTTTTGTGTTTTTAGAACAGAGTGCCTTTATTTGTCACTGTATGGTGTACAACAACATTTCTAGTGAGGCCAAAAGAGGTGACAGTCAGCATGTGGGAGGAAACTGGTAAAACACAGATGAAGGCATCAGAGGAAGAACTCAAGGAAAGTGCCGCCCATGTGTAAATCAAACATATGGACGTATTCTGGATTTTTAAACAAAGATTGAGCAAAGAAGAGAGCTGATTACCAAGTTACTGCCCATTTCAGAGTGAGCAAAGAAAATAACACAATCCATTGCATACTTTATGGGCTGCTGGTACTGGTTAGGTACTGGAGTGCAGGTATGCCACAACCTTTTTTAAAGGACACCGCTGTACCCAAATCTACAAGAACTCTTATGTCACATAAGACTCTCACTGCTGTCTCACATTCAAAACACCTGTAACAGTACAGCAGTCAACAGGTGTTTGTATCCAAGTAACTTGAACTACACTGCAATGCAAAGTGTTAAGTTTTTAAGGTGCATGCAACACTTTTAATGAAAAATATTTATCAGGCTGTCTGCGCCACGCTCCCATTTTGCAGCAATAAAAACAAGTCACATGAGAAAAAGAGACTGAGAACTTACCAATGCATTGCGAGTTAAGCATCATGAAAATGTTGAATTATCATGGCGTCTCTGATGATATCCCCTCTTTGTGACATCATGCAGATCAGGACAAAATAAAAACTTTTTTTTAAACGTGGAACTGTCTGAAGCCTGACCTTTGGGTTCATACTGATTACTTGTACATACACTCACTGACGCTTTATTGGAAACTTTGGCCATTTTTATACGAGCATCCACCATTGTAACAGTTTTGACTCAACAGATCTCAGCAAATAATTCACGACTTCGCAAAGGGGTGCAATTTTTTTCCACATGGGGTTAGGCAGGTTTGGATTTTTTTTCTTTATATAAATCCTAAATTAAACTTTAAGGCGCCATCTATCCACTCCATGTCACATGTGTTTTTTGGGTGTCGCAGAAAAGCTGTTACCTTCATCTTTCAAACACTGGCACCGTTTCTTATCTTCTTCATAACAGGTTATAAGAATATAACCTGTTATGAATCTGTATGCCCTACAGTTTTATGGAAACCCATCAACTTTACCAATGTATCTGCATCATTATTTAATTAAAAGGTGAAAATATGAGGCCCCATTGTTGCCCATCAGGTTAAGCTGGTGAGCCGGTATTTTTTAAGCTATTGCAGAGACCGGGGTTCAAATCCACCCTGAGGCCATTAACTGCATGTCTTTCCCAGCTTTCTCTACTCACCTCAATAAAGAATAAAAAAGTATAAAGAAAAGAACATAACCATCAGTTTCCTAGGAGTATACAGGCATTTTAGATGATTAGGAAAAGCTGAGATGAGATGCTAGCTCTCATATCAGTTCTATGATATATTAGCGCAGAACACCAATGGATCATTTCTCTAATGACTAAAGAAAAAAAAATTACAAAACAAAAATGTTTATTACCACAATAAACCAGCATCTGCTGAACAGACACTGCTTTCCATTTATCATTACAACCTCAGCATTTATTGATGTGTGATCCTCAAACATATGCTGGCTCCTAGTTAAGCAGGCAGTCATTCAAACTGTGCGACACGCAAACAAAAATGCTGCGGATCAATCTTCGTTGTCAACTGACTAAACATTACGTTTGAAACATGACTCACACATGAGTCCAGTGAACTCAAAACTGTGTGTCTGTTTAAACTAAATAAAGTCGGTCAGGTCATGAAGTAATCTATTGATTATTTTGTTGCTTGTGGGGTTGTTTTTATTGACAAAAATGTTGATAGAAACACTGAGGCCAGCAAGTGTTTGCACAAATCAGATTTTCATTGTTGTTTTTCTGTCACTTCTCTGCAGCTACACTGGGAAACTGGGTTTTCCATATATTTCCAGCCTCTTTCTTCCATTTGCATCATGGTCATTCTGATTGGTTCCCAGCTTTCAAGGAGGTGGGTCATGACTAATACGAGTGTGTCAGAGGGGCAACAGGGGGAGGGGGGTGTATGAATGCATAAGAGCAGCAAATGAATGCAAAGAGCACCTTTTTGTTGAGACCCTGATGGACAGTGAATGGCAACCCTCCTTCCTGGATGCATTTTAGGCTTTTTTCATGCTGCCTGCATCTGTTCATTAATCTAAAAGAGCTCAAAACAAAGCAGTTTGAGTTTATGGATGGAGGCACGGACACCAGGTCAAGCTCTAACTAACAATTGAAATGAGGGATGCTGAATAATTTCTATGTTTTAAAAGCTGCCTTAAAAAGATATTAAAAATACTCGCACTTCAGGTGAGGCATGACAAAGTTTCCCTTGAAAGCAGAACAAGCGTGTGTGTGACGTAACAAGCAAAGCACACTGACGTAAAGGCTGATTTAAAATCTTGAGATAAACTGGAGCAACGTATTCAGAAACCACTGCTTTAACAGCGCATATATCATAATTTCCTAACTCATTAGCTGCTTGAGCTGCTAACTGCTCCATCCTTCACAGGATGCATTTTCCCCCACGAACCCTCTTCAGCTCCAGCGAGCACACGGGGAACGCTGCCGTCTGAAAATTGATCTCTGCTCACAGTCTTGTCCCCTTCCATCAGGAAGGCTGGAGATTTATGCCGACCACAGCCATCCAGGGAACAATCTGCCTGCGTCACTTTATATCCAGGGCTGTCTTCATCGGCCTCACGCACTGCATGTTGAGCACACAGCAGTGTATCAAGTCTTATCCCCTGTGCAGTCAGCAGAATGGAGGTTTTCACTGTTGACCCCCTCCAGATAGTCTTTGCTTTTCCAGCTAAACCACATTGCAGACCTTTGATATGATGAATGGCGCCAGAGAGCAAAGTCCGGGCTTTCGTGGGCTCTCTCTGCTGATAAGCTGATACCGACCTGCAAGGCCAGAGTCTCGGCCCACAGAGACCTTTTCGCCTTTGGACGCAAGAGGCTGTAGCAGACCGCCGACCAAATGAAAAGATTATTAGTTTACCTGCAGTAAAATCTAAGAGAGTAAATCTAATTTCCAACTAGGATCAAACTTGATTCATGAACAATATTTTACAGTATGCTTAGTATCTAAAATGCAGGCTGTGCATATGGCTCACAATCTGTTATGTGGGCTTTTGTCACTTTCAGGTGATATGTGAAGCCGGAGGGGGTCAAAAGACAACCAATATCATGATTAAAAAAGAAAAAGAAAAATGTGTCCTGGAGAAAACAGATTGGAAGGTGCTGAAAGAAATTTACGAGAATAAGGCTCACGCAGAGATACAACATGGGCACTAAAAGCATGGTGACCAAGCAGAACAGGAAGTTGAATATGCTCAGTAATATGTGCTAATGCATGATGAATTTGAATGCCTTTGTTACTCAGTTTAGATATTATAGTACCCTGAGGTGGGATTCTTTGTTGGCAAAGACACTCTCAAGACATTTAATGGACAAATCAATTCACTCAATGCAATCATGAAACAAATCACAATCTGCAGTCGATTTTCTGTTATCCACCCTTAAAATATCAGAGAACGTGTCATCACGTAGGGTTTTATTGCTTCTAAATATACCCCAGCTGTTTATTTTAAACCTTTATACATACTTTAATTAGAATTCATGTTCAAACTTTCTATCTGTAGAAAACTGTACGTGCACTCAAGAGCAGACATCTGTAACAACATAGAGCTCGCTATAAATCACCACCATAACAATATTTGCACTTTAAAAAGAGCTTAGTCAAGCACATTTGTTCACATCAACAGAAACACTACCATTTCCTAATGGATTTAACAATTGTGCTGCAGGAAATGGCTTGTCAGCAGGATTTGCATCTCCTCGCTGCTCTTTTGGCAGTTAATTCTCAAATATGCTTGGAGGGACGTCAGAGTAGTGAATCACACTGATTATTGGCAGGAAAAGGGGGATCAATAAGAGAGTGATTGGCAACTATCAGGGAGATTACATGCTGCTGGCATTTTCCTGTAACATCATGAGAAGATCTTGACACTGTGCTGTGGCCAAATGAAATTGTACTCCACCATTTCATTAGGTACACCTTGCTAGTACTGGTATGGAGCCACTTTTGCTTTCAGAGATGGCTTGATTCTTTGTGGTACAGATTCAACAAGTTACTGGCAACATTTCTTAGAGATTTTGGTTCATATTGAGATGGTAGCATCACACTGTTGCTGCAGATTTGTTGGCTGCACACCGATGATGAAAATTTCCTGTTTCACCACATCCCAAAAGTCCTCTACTCAAAGCACCACCCATAGTTGTTCATACCAAGCAGGATAATTTCATGCTGTCATCAGAATCATCTTGTTGTTTATGCCAAATTCTGATCCTCATCCAAGTGTCTCAGGAGAAATCAAGACTCATCAGAACCAGGCAACGTTTTTCCAATTTCCTATTGTCCATTTTGATGAGGTCATTGTGAATTGTAGCCTTAGTTTTCTGTTCTTAGTTTGCGGGAGTGGCACCCAGTGTGGTCTTCTGCTGCTGTAGTCCATCTGCTTCAAGGTGCATACCTTGTCTGTAGCAAGTGCTTACTTGAAATACTGTTGTCTTCCTATCAGCTTGAAGCAGTCTATCCAAACCTCTCTAAATATCACCAGATATATATTTTTTTATTGTTTGGGGGTGATTGTGCAGGAAAATCCAATCCCAACAGATCAGTAGCTTCTGAAAAACTCACACTAGCCCAGCTGGCGCCAACATCCATGCCACATTCAGTGACTCACATCACCTTTCTTCTCCATTCTGATACTCAGTGTGACGTTGAGCAGGTCATCCTAACCATACCTAGATGCACAAATGCATGGACCTGATTTGCTGATAAGTTATGTATTAACATGCAACTAAATAGGTGTAATAAAGTAGTTGGTGAGTGTAAGCTCATCATTCATCATCTCTTAACCCTTGTTTGCTTCCACAAACTTATCATCATAATAAATCTTTACCATCTGACGTTTTTAAACATCTAAACATTTCAGGCTGTACTTTTTGACCAGCTGCCATATCAGGGACATGGAATAGCTTCACAAGTGGGGGGCATGTAAATATTAAAAGGCTTTGTTAAAACCAGATGTTATTTTAAGCATTCCTAAAAGTATACAAGCTATACACAAGAAAACCAAACAACACTTGAAAGAAAGGGGAAATGCAAAATGCTAACTCATTTCCCTTCCCCCTGCACTCTAATGTCAAAGCTGGCCTTACAAAAAACAGAAAATTAAAACAGAAACCCAAGAAATAGCAAAAAGACAGGAGATACAGCCACATATTAAACAGACAGAAATATATCAACATGAAGCCAAGATAATGCCTGCAGTTTTCTTCCCCTTTTCAGCCACAGAAACACCCACCAGAGCTGCACCACCCCGACTCACAGCTTTGATCAAAGAAGCACAGCAGAGCTCCTTTTCCACTGAGTGCAAGTGCAAAGAAATTATTTGTTCATCGCAGTACATCCCCCACCCTGCAGAGCACTTACGAAGACATGGATATAACATCTACACAATGCTCACAGCTTCTTATACAGGAAGACGGTCTAAAATGGAAATTGAGAAAGAGCTATAAATGGTATGAATTGTGTGATCGGCACACACTTCATACATATGCCGATAACCAAATTACAAATAATTAAGTTAGCGATATCTGCTCCATGGAATGATGAATGTTACACCCGATTCACAGCAGCAGAAGGTGACGTTGTTTTTGCATTTTTTTAAAGTGTGTCGTCAACATTCGTCCCCCTGGAAACTAGCTGTGCGCTACAATCCACAATCAAAAGCTCACATTTCTACTTTAAAAATGACAAAAACCATGTCCGCTAGTGTGAAATGATCACACAGTAACCACCTGCAGGTAATGCACGACTTCAAAATGCAGACAGAAAAAGCTGCGAGAGGTAAACCAGGCCTCACAGATGGTACCTATGTGTCTGCAATAAATAAGCTGAGTATCTTCCTATCATTGCAGACATGCTAAATATGTTCCGAGTGTCTTTAAGTGGGAACACTTCACTGTGGCAAACTGATTGTTTAGTCTGAGAGGCCGGAGAATGCATAATGTCAACCTATTAATTCTCAAATGGACTCTCGTGGCTTCTAGGCCAGCATTAAGGAGATGAGTTCTCGTATGTGTGTGTTTGTGTGCACACTCAAAGGCTTCCTGACCAATCTGACTTCTGCACCTTTAAGTTTTAGTCATAGTCTCGTTTCTACACAGAGCTGTTTGAGAATTAAGACTTAATTTAAGGATTTTGATAATGATTGTGTTCTTTTTTTTTCCTCCCATCCACTATGTTCTTTACCAAATATCCACTCCTTTTCTTCCACTTATTTACAATAAGTTATATGTTAAGTTATATTAAATAGTTTTTAGGATCTGAAGATGGTCCAATAAAGAGACAGAGACAAAAGAAGCGCATCTACGTTTAGGGTACAACTGAAAATTACGATGCATCCATGTGTCAGACTTCAGCCTCGCTGAGTGATATCGGCCAATCATTAGATACAATTATAGTTACTGGCGTTAGTGGAGGATCTTTATCTCCTGTGTCACATCAATTTGTGCTGCCACAATGTTGAAAGACAGCGTGATAAGGAAATAAAAGGCTTTAAAATAGTTACTGATTTACAAGTCATAGTCAAGGTCAAATTTGTTTATATAGCACATTTAAAACAGCAAAACATAGGCCAATTCAACTAGGCCAATCCAGGAAAACAGAACAGAACACACAACATTAAAAGACAAAAAGTTATTAAAATAAAGTAGGATTTTTAAAAAAGACTTAAATGAGTGTACTATCTGAGCCAAGCAGATGTGCAGAGTTAGATTATTCCATAGATTTAGCGCAAAAGTTTAATCATCTCTCTGTCTTAATCTAATTTGAGGGATGTGTTAGAGCAACTGGTTAGATGACCTCAGAGTTGTTACAGGTGTGTGAATGTGAAGCAGCTCAGACAGGTAGAAAATCAATCTGCAATTGACTGACAAATCTAGAAAAAATAAGCACACACAACTAGAATAAACTCTAAAAACCTGCTACCCTTTATTCGCTCTTCTAAATAAGTTTGACTGTGCTCTGTGTTTGTTACAAAACCTGTCTGACAACACTTCCTCTTATGCATGCGAACACAACATACACTGTGTTCGGTAATCAACTGTTGAATAACAAGCAGCTTGCAAACAACACTTCCTCTATTAATCTTTGTGACACTGTGCAAAGTTTACATCTGGGATATACGAAGGATAAATGGCATAAAGCATATTAATGATCTCCTTCATATTCACCCACACTTTTTGCCAGTGCATGTAAGGACTTTTGTTGATATTAAAATGATTATGCTACTTGGTTTCCTTAAATATAAAAACATCCCAAAGTTATCTTAAATACACTTCAGAGAGGTTGGAGACCATTCCAACTGTAACACAGTAATAATCAGGGTGTAGGCCTGTTGCCAGTCCACCTATTTTATAGCCTCATAAGTTTGCAAATAACTTCAGCATATTGGCCATCAACAAATGAGAAGTTAACCCATAGATGATAATGAAACATTTTCTGGGCACCGGCATCTTTGTTAATATTGAAGTAGGTAATTAATTAGGAAGTTGGATCAGCTGTTGTCAGAGAAACTGGCCTTTTTTCCCTCCGCTGTATTGTTTGACATTTAAACTCAGCATTCTTCCTCTGGCTGTATTGAAATTTCTTACCAGCATCGTATTGACAGGAAAGTAGCATGCTATCTGAGGAACTATATCAAAGACCTTTGTATGCAAACACTGACAGCAACGTCAACGTCAGACATTGTCAGAGCGCACAAATGTTGTCAATAAATTAAATGTTTCAGTTGAGAAGTATGGACTTGCTTTGTAAGACAAAAATGTAAATTTATTTTTTCATAATAAGCACTAAAACGTTACAGCCGAGTATAGTAGCCAATTCATGCTGCCACTGTGGGTTCAAAATGTAAAAAAGGTACCCAACCCTAACATCCGCACCTGCAGTCAATTTAGAGTCACTAGCTAACTTAAGATGCATATGTTTAAGTTGTGGGAGGAAACACACGCAGGCACCTAGAGAAAACACCAACTCCACTTTGAACCACGTGATTTTTCTTTTCTTTTTTTTGAGAAACATAACTGATCCTTTATAACCGGGGTCATCTGAGAGGAAACTAGAAATGTCTCGTCCTCTTTAGAGTCTAGAAGACTCGGCTTGTGATGTTTTTGTCTTTTCTTTTTTTGACCAGATCATGTGAGATTGCACGTGGTAATTAAATAAATTAAACAGAGGAGTGAGTACTGCTGTTGTGTGTTGACTTTTGCCTTTGCATTTTTCACATGTATGACGCAGATGCATGTGCTTACGCTGGTGGGAGGAGCTTATGACAGAGACAAGATTTGCTGAAAGAAGGCCGTTTTTTCTTGGGGGGTTTTGGCTTTCCAGATTTCTGCAGTTTCAATGCTTATAATACTGAAAACTCTTGTTAACAACCCCCTCTCTGTTTATTGGTTTTGTATACACTGCCTTAGACCATTTATTCTTATTAACCCCTTTTTTATGATAAGCATTTCAATTAATCTCTACAGCACCTTCAGGCAAACTTTGAGCTCATTTGCTCTGTTGCACATTAAACTTCTTCCCTTCCAAAATCTTTCCTTTCATCAGTTCAGCTGGGTATAAATGTGTCACTAGCTTTCCCATAATGGCACATTATTAAAGTCACACTGCCATTATTACAACAGTGTTATAATAAATGATTATTATTATATTACACTGACTGTGACTGTCTTCAATGCTTAGGTTTAAAGGGTTTGAATCATTCACTATCCTTACAAGTATAGCACGCATTACATATGTGCATATAGAAACAAAACTGACTACTTAGCACATTTTCTTCACACAAACGCACACAGCACCTACTCAACATAACGGTACTTCACGCTGACACATGGCCGCCCACACAGTGGCAGAATTAGCTCCACTCAGGTCTCTTGCCCACCAAGACACGGCCTGCCAAACACGCGCACACACACATTTTGTGTTCCTCCATGTGATGAAACGTGACTGACAAGCGTAATTACTCAAACAATGTCTTCCACCGGGGCACGGCCTCTCCTCCTTCAAACGTTTCTATTTTTACGCTGCGGGCACTTACGGATATTAACTGTGAGCTGAACACAACCTGAGGAAGGATGGATCATCTGATCGTCTTCCTTCACAGGTTTAAAAGAAACGGGTCATTTTAAAATCTTGTCCGGCTGCAAAAAGCCTTTCATTTTTAACCTAGCTGATTTATATTTCTCTACAAGCCAGCCTCCCATAGTAAACCTCTAATAATATATCTTTATCCCAGGTGACAGTAAATGCTTTCCTGAGCTCAGAGAAAGATGGAGAACTACAGCATAGCGTGCAAAAAAAAAAAAAAAAGAAATATGGAGAAAAGCTTAAAACACAACAGTGAACCCACCATTCAGTCCTGATTCATTTCAAAATTAAATAATCTTGAAATTAAATAAATAAATAAAACTTTGCTGTAGCAGAATGACATTTTTACTATAATCACTTGCTGGAAACAATAGATTATTTTAAAAAAATGTTACATTGGCTGCAATGGTTTCTGCTTTAAAAGCTTTAAAACTAGCTAAAATAGAAATACCATAAACAATAACAAAAGTAATGCTTCCTGACCTTCATGTTGACATATTATCAACATTACAGTTTTTCGGGGGGGGGGGGGTGTTTTTGTTTTGTTTTGCTTATTGAAAGGACCACAAGTACTTCCAGTTAATTGTTTCAGTGTTCCTGGATTTGTGACATATTGTCCTTTCACAGCACAACACAATAAAATAAGTGCATCAATGCTGAAAATTCCCCCCACACCAGGGCCTGATTTTATGACAAAAAAGCTGCTGTCAATGTAAGATTTACAGAATAATTATGAATGTCAACTAAACCCATGTTTTCCTCTTCATGGGTGATCCAATCAAACTTAAGAGTGCAAAAGGTTTAACGGGGCAGATTTAAATTATACTTTAAGCACTCTTTGGACAGCTCTGCAATTTGAGCTAAATATTTAATATTAAATCATCTCAAAATGCAACTGCATATAATGCTGTTAAGAAAAACAACAAAAAAAGAATAAATGAATATTCCACTACAGCAGATTCCTTTGAAAGACTGCTATCTGTTGGTGCATCTTCCAGTGAGTCACCCCTCTTTTACCCATACCTGCAAATCTGCGCACAGAGCACACAGCAATCATGTTCATTTACTTTATTTACTGATATCTGCAGAAAAATTTCAGAGTTTAAGAGTCAAGAAACGTGAAAAACGACACTGAATGTAAGACCAAGTGTGGCTTCTCTGCCAGCAGCGACACTATTAGCTGCAAAGCCAACAAACCTAAGTGCACATAATAATTTCTTGATACTAAGAGTTTCCAATTGCAGGATGTCACAGACAGCAGCTGCGAAGCTGAACCACAGTTCAACGATTTTAAAAAACAAGGTGCAGATCCCACCTTTGTGGGGAATTCTCATGGAGAATATGCGCAAGTGTTCGATAGGAGTGTTTATATCATTTCTTTCTCCTGTAAAACTCCCCTTTTCATTGTCTCTGGTTTTCACACTGAAACAGGTGCCTGGTGACGCAATGAAATGTGGGAATGGATCAGATCCTAAACATCCCCTTCGTAGTGTTATCTCTACAGTCACAGGAGCACAAGTACTGAAAGTGAAAGTCGATTTGCTCCTGGCAGATTGCACCGTGTTCCACACCATCCATAAACGGACTCCCTACATCCAGAAGATTACATTTCCCTGAGAACATTAAGACAGTGTCTGCTGATTTTTTCTTACTTCAGCGTGGTGTTTACAGTGCTTAAATTTATTAGAGCACCACACAATGTAAGGTTCATGTCACAGCTGTCATAAATTACCAGTACTGGTAATTACCAAAATATTTTTCTTATGTTTCTGTAATGGTTAATCCACCAGCATGCACAAGCTCTTTAATCCAAATGACAGTTTTAATGCTAAAATATGGTTATTGTTGTTATCCATGAATTTTCTAATTTACTGTTTGACAAAAACAAAAGCATAAAATAAAAAGGCATGCACAGCATTATTTTTTGGATTAGACACAAAATGAAAGTTATTTACTTCCATTCATGAGCAGAAAAATTAGTCTTACTAGTTGAATGTTGCACTTTCTGGATTCTCAGTGACAACTTTTATTAAGAAAGTGCACTGAAATTCCTAAATTAGTATCTAGAACTCTAAAACTTTATTACTTCTAGCCCCAGCTCTGGAAACACATTCGTAATTTTAAGTTATCCTACAAGCAAACAGAGGATCAAACAGTCCTTCTTGGTAGCGATAATAAGATGACTCCAGGAATCATCTTAATTCACTTATATAGCTTTAACTGAATTTCAGGTAGAGATAATCATCACTGCTTTGATTAGTCACATCCTGGCAGTATGTCTGTATGTGAAAAAAACAAAAACAGAGCAAAGCAAAGTCTGATTGCTAAACTCTTTTCCTTTTTCGAAAGACAAAAAATAAGATTTAAAAATTATGAATTTGAATTCAAATGAAACTAGTTTGTACATTTTGTCAGCATTACTAATGTTAGGGCTACGAGCAGTAGCAGTAGGCCTATTGACCCATGTTAGTATTGTTTCAAAGACACTCTAAATGGAAACTAAAAGCCATCTCAGCTCTAGGCTACATTTTCAGGATGTTTTAGTCAATGCTCGCCGTCTGTGCCGACACACTCTTTCAGCTCAAGGTCTTGGCGCTTGCTCAAGTCAATGAAGTTAAAGGATTCTCTACTGAGAAGCTACACCTTTACCCTTTAGGCACTTTGAAATTGAAACTGGACAGGCAGCAACACCCACAAAGGCCAAACCAATTTGGTAATGCCCTTTCGTCTGTACAAAGATCAGAAATCAGCACACCCGTGCACATGGCAGACCGTACTATTTGATTAAAACACGCTTCACAGGCTACATGTGACATATCCCACGAGAACATCACGCACAGTTAAGGCTTCTTTTAATCAGTGCCACCTCGCTTTGATCGCTCTGAAATGAACGTTTGTCTCGCTCTCCCACAGGTGTTCCTGCGGGTGCGTATCAAGATGCAGTTCGGTGCATCATCTGTCAGTTTGATGGGAGAGCAGGGACGAGTCAGTCTTTCCTCCGCCTCCCTACACCGCCCCTCAACACACACAACCCCACACAATGTGAGCTTCCCTCTCCTCTGCAGCAGTGCCACTGTGCACATTGGGATGCTCCAAGTCACTTAGTTTTGTGTGTAGGTAAGGAAGAACTAATTGCACTGCCAAACGCAGAGATCCTGCATAATTCATGTTAACTGTTCGGACCGCGGGGGGAAGAAAAAAAGAAAGAAAAGAAAGTTCAACCCACGGGAAGATGTTTCACATGTGACTCACACTGACTTAAAATTAAAAACACACTCACAGCTTCTCATAAAAAGCTCTCTCTGTATTTGTCTGTGTCTGAGATGAGGAAATCGGACAGGGCGGCGAGATAGCTTATAAATTCTGGATGAGGTACAGGGACTTTTTGAAAGAATTGCACTGCTGTGAAGATGTTATGTACTTCATTACAAGAGTGCCTGCAGTGATTCAGGAGCAGCGGAATTACAGATTGTCACAGTATATGGGAATAATATCAGTACAGATCAGCAACTGCAAAAACCTGTACAGGCGGGCAGGTGTAGTATGTCCACAGTTTCAGGAAACACAAACACTTTGTGGCAGCAGGTTCTCATTCCTGCGCATTTGCCACTTTTCATCGTCCTTTCTGCTCTTTTTTTAATGTCAGCAAGACTTCATTTTGTCCACTTTGACCTTTGTGTTATCCACATTTTATTAGCCAAACACCAGTTGGTTAAAACAAAGTAACAATGATTTGTTAGTTGTAGCTCAGTCGTTTGGCACTTTCCTGTTAATCAAACTGCGTGATATCAGATTGGCTTCAGTTTCAGTCCTTTTCAGTTCTAGTGAAGGCCACAGAGCTGCTAAAGGTGGAGACGTGCACAAGCTGGAGAAAAATAAGCCTAGAAACTATGGCTGAATTAATTCGATTTTTCTGGGGAAAATAAATAAGAGTGTGCTGATGGTGTCGTGTTACCTGGTATAGCGTGTCGCCTATTAATGTGAAGGTCGGTCGTTTGACCCCTGGCACCTCCAACCTGCATGTCAAAGTATTGTTGGGTAAGATACTGAAGCCCAGTTTTCCCCTGACCCAATGTTGGGTTAAAGAAAAGCACTTGTATAAATGTTTTAATGGGTGAATGACACTTTCAGTTGTCAAATTGAGAAGGAAAGCACCATCTAAGCACCTTTTATTAGTTAGTTAGCTGTTTCTCTTATGAATGGATGTGTAGTGGAAAAGGTTTAAGAACCACTGCTGTAATCAGCCGTGTTGTTTGAATCGCACTTATAGTATGTAATAAAAATGAAAGCTAATGTTTACCACCAACTGAACCATTCAGTACTTTGCCACAACATAAGGATGGCTCCTTATGTTGTGGCCCTGACACAGACTCATGAAACACTGAAGATACTTCATCTCTCGGCTGGCTTGGGAATGCCTTGGTTTCCCCTCCAGAAGAGATGGAAGAGTATCTCTGCTCAGATTGCTGCCTCCACAACCCAGACCCATATAAGTAGCAGAAAACAGATGGATGGCTAACTTTTTTTGATAAACCAATATCTTTAATGACATCCACAGTTAAGAATTTAAGAGGGATATTTTAAAGGGGGAACAATGAATCCGCTAGCTCTAAAATGTATCGACAGATGATGAATCAGCACCAACTTTGACAAATGATTAATCACTTTGGCATTTTCCAATTCCATCATTGTTTTCAGTTGAGTAATCTATAATCCTAATTTAATTTATCCATTTTTTAAATTATTGCTCAAATGTTCCAAAATAGTTTAAAAATTTTACTCTTTACAAGTTCTGAGGATGCAAGTTATGAAACCAGGCTGTCAAAACCTGAAAAATATTAACTTTATTATAAGACGAGACCAAGAAAAGCAGCAAATCTGATGTTTCTGAAAATACTTTAGCAATTAATATAATAACATAATATACTGGAAATTACAAGAATTTCAGAGGATTGTTATTATTATAAGTATTAGTTTTAGTATTATTTAATGACAGTTTTTGTTTTCTAACATCTCTTTTGCCCATTATGTAATTACTTGTGTAAGCCAGCCCATGAAGACATCAAACAAACTAATTCATCAGCAGGCGTCCAGACTTGTGTGATTTTGAACCCCCCTCCCCCTCGCAGTGACGTGGTGGCAAAAGTGCAACGTGGACGGGGCAAATAACAACACGAAGCCTGACCTGGGGCACGAATAGAAACTAAATCATGTGTCAAACGTCCCCGACCCGATCCACGTGCTTACCTGTTCTGCCAGCCTTGGATCAGGTTGGTGTATTTGCTCAGGACTCCTTCCAGCTGCCTCTTGCGCGCCTGCTGCTGTTGCTGCAAATTCATGCTGTTCCCCAGCACAGTTGCCCGACTGCCTCCCGCTCCAGCCGAGCCGCCGAGGGAGCCGGAGCCGGGGCTATGCGACCCGGGCCGCCCACCGGGCTTCCTCGACGATGAGTTCCCGCGGAGGTCCGCGGAGGAAGAGTTTGTTTTGTTGGTCCCGGGATGCGGACTGCAGAGCGTCTTGTCCATCCTGGCGACGGGACGGCACACAGCAGGAGGAGGAGGAGGAGCAGGAAGAGAGGGGAGGAGGGGAGAGGAGAGGAATGGACCAGAAGCAGCAGCAGAAGAGATTTTTAGCAAAGCATAAGTGCTAAACGGGGCTGTGTGTGTCTGCTAAACTAAAGCAGAGGCAGTGGATGTGCAGAAACTGCGCTGCGCAGCGGGTTTATGCGTCCCTCGGTGCGTGACACAGCTGACATATTCCTCGATGGTGTTTGAGTCCCGCTCTGTCCTCTGCAGTGCGCGGCTGTGTGGCAATGTGGGTCTCATCCAGCGTTTTCCTGGTAGGAAGGACAGCAGAGCGCAGACACTCCCACTCTACTCTAGACCTGCCCCCGGATATTACCTACTATGCACTCTCCTATGAAACGTATCGTCAGACCCCCCCCCGTCCAAAAAAAGAAAAAAAGATTGGAAAAGGCAGGAAAAGCCTCACATGACATATTTAAGCTGATACGCATGACTTTTTTGTGAACAGTGACAGCTCACTTTGTGCATGTATGCATACCTAAATTACAAAAATTGTACATGAAGAAGAACACGACTATACTGATGGAATGTCTTAGGAAAGAAAATATAATGTAAGTCCTTAAAACTTCACTATAGGCACAATTTAGGGGGGCTTCTGTGGGAATAGTCTGTCTAAATATAAAACAATGTGTGTTGGCTTTGACAAATAAATGCCCATAAACTATATATTAATTTTGAAAATATCCACTCATGCGTCAAGTTTGGAGTTTGGGGCATTGCCATCAAAGTCTCGATTTGACCAAGAGAGTGTAGAGTTTAGAGCTGCAGCTTGTTTGTGAGTCTCTCTGCCTTCAGTTTTGTATTTAATAGCTGAAAAGCATGCTTTATTGTGTTGGGATCAGGTGACTGACTTGATCATTGAAGAATATTCCTGTCAAAGTTCACCAGAAGGCCACAAACACAGGACAACGTCAAAACGTTTTGCAGTTTTAATGGGCAGATGAACAACAGCTAGTAATCCCTACAGCAGGGGTTAGTGTGAGGTGAGACATCTTTCAGGTAAGTTTAATACAGTTCAGCTCAATTTAGTTTTATTTATATAGCACCAAATCACAGTAGCAGTTGCCTCACAACGCTTTGTTACTGTAAGGTAAAATCCTGCAATAACAGAGAGAAAGATTTTTATTGGCAATTCACTACATGTACAGGACCTACAGGATACTATAAGCAAGTACTTGGTAATAGTGGCAAGGAAAAACTCCCTTTAAAACCAGCAGAACCAAGCAGCCAACTCCACCACTAGTTGTGGGTGAGGAGAGGGAGACAAAACCAACAATAAGCTGTAGAGATCAGTAATAAGGGGATTAACTCAGGTCTTGGATATCCAATACTAAAGTTTTTGAGCAAGGGGAGAGTGGATGAGACAAGAGAATGAGAATGAGACAAACTTTCCAACATATTCCCACATTAGTAGGCTAACAATCTGGTGACAAGTAGTGGTCTTGGGAGCGGGGTATAAATACTGCACTGAATGAAGATAAGAGACAGGTGTGCCCGTTTGGGGTTTCCTGAGACCACACCTGCCACTGAAAGACACTGGTTAGTTTAGATCAGGGGTGTCGAAGTTCAGGCCTCGAGGGCCGGTGTCCTGCAGGTTTTAGATAACGCCCTGGGTGAACACACCTGAATCAAATGAGTAGTTCATTACCAGGCCTCTGGAGAACTACAAGACATGTTGAGGAGGTCATTTAGCCATTTGAATCAGCTGTGTTGGATCAAGGACGCATCCAAAACCTGCAGGACACCGGCCCTCGAGGCCTGGAGTTTGACACCTGTGGTTTAGATCCATCTCCATATTCACACAGACAGGGGAGAGAGAGAGAAGACAGGACCATATCTAGAGGACATGGAAGATGACGATCCATTTTTTGTCTTGAGAAACTCCTTGGTTGCTTTTGCACTTTGTCTTGGGTCATTATCCATTTACACTGTGAAGCAGCATTTGGCTAAATTTGAGCAGATAATAAAATACAGAGCACTTCAGTGCTGTACTACTTCTATCAGCAGACGCATCATCAATAAATATTAGTGATTCATTTGCACAGGCAACCACCCATGTCAATGCAATATCATGGCCTCAATCATGGCTGACATGTTGTTTGCTTCGGATTATCAGCTGATGTTCTCCTTCACCATCATTTATATTTCCCACCAAGGTACAAATTAATCTTGGTTTTATCTTTACAACTGTTTTTTTCCCATAACTGTGCAGGCTCCTTTAGATGTTTTCTTAGAAAGTCTGATCTTGGCTTCCTGTTCCTGAGTGTTAAAGTAGTTTGTACCCTGCTGTAAACCCTCATATTGTTGATTTTTCCATCTCTAAAGTGCTCTCTGTGATAGGTTTATTCTAGTTTTTCAACCTAATGATGGCCTCCCTCACTTGCACTGAAATCTCTTTGGCACTCATGTTTACAGTTAAAATAAAAAGTAAAGGGAACATTTCCTCACCTGACCACGAATCTGCTTGACAGTCAAGTTTTAATTTAATTTTGAGCTTCTGAAAATGGGTGATTCTGTATAAAAGAAAGTCTCCATAACTTTTTTGTTATTAAGCCCATCAAATTTAAGATGAAGGTCTGCACTTCAATTACACTTTGGCTTATTTGATTTAAGACCCACTGTGGTGGTAGTGTTAAAAAGAAGAACTAAAAAAATGGTGTCTTTGCCCAACAAATTATGGACCTAAGTGTACAGCTATCATTAATTCTATAGTCTATATTAAAACCACAAATGTCATGGGGTGAGAGGCAGAGTACGCCCTGAATAGGTAAGAAAGACAAAAAACAATTCATGCTTATTCATGATAAATTAACTTAATCTCATGATAATAAAATAACATGTCACAATCAACACACGTTTATACTCATAAGCAGACTAGTGCAATGCATACTTGGCAGTGCAGCACAGTCATGATTAAGAATAAAGGTCCAACCCAAATAAAGCAACAAAAAAGTTACGCAAGCAGCAGAAAAGGGAAGGAAGCCCTTAGTAGATAGCTTGTTTTATTTAACAGTTGCTTTGTGAGAGAGAAGCATGTGAGAGGATGTAGTTTAGTGTGAATGTGGGTATCTCTTCTTTGACTGCTTCATTTGTAGCATTATGGCCCTGTGAGGTGACTCTTTACACTTAAAATAAAACAAGTATTACAACTGGATTAACATTAAAGTAAAATATTGCAAAATATTATAATTGTGAACTAGTCTGGTGTTGTTACACAAAAGCTATATAGCTAAATGTATAGCACCAGATGATTAACTCTACTGAAAATGGTTGGTGTTGCACATTGCAAACTGAAACAATAAAAAAATATAGATATGCACAAATGCACACAATAAATCTAAAGGCTATTACAATTTTCACCGTGACCTCAGTGGCAGTTCTTTGAATTATTGGTATTTTGTCAGTTTCAGTCACTAAAATTCTAGCTATAAACTTCATACATTCCAGCTGCCGTGAGATTTAATTTTCTCATTATTTGTGAGAGATGTGCAAACAGCTCTTTCTTTTTACAATATGTGCCAGATTGAAACGATTCAGGTGTGTTTCAGGGAACACTTTTGATATTTCTTTTTCCTCAGAGGAAGTTAAAACAAAATACATGGCTGAGTCACCTTTTACATGAGAGAAAGGATGTTATGAGCCCATTTATGTGTAAACCTTTCTTGTATAATACATAAAAACTACTGGTACACAGATTACATTTTTAAGATGTTATTACTTTAAAGATTGTGTGGGGAAGTGCCCTGGGTATTTAAGCACTAGTAATGCCAAGCAACAGTATTTTTTTTAAAATATTCATTCCAGTGAAAACAATGCACAAGCACCACCATGCAGTAAATGCAGAAAGACTGTTAAAGAGATAACAGACATGGACAATGACTACAAATAGCATTTTTTTGAACTGCAGATTCTGCTTTACTCTGCAATTTCTTTGGCCCAAAGAGAGATTACATCCAACCAACTCAGTAGACTAGATAGTATAGGGTCAATTTATATTTTACTTGCATGGCTCACTTTCATTTTTATAATCCAGGAAACTAAATAATATGAGGAAAGACTTTTTTTTCTGTGAGCGGATATGGTAAAAGAGACTTGACACCAAAGAAGTATTAGTTTGAAATTACTTGAGATAGAAGCATGGATATATTTTTAATCAAAGCATTATATAACCTATTTGTACACATACCCTCACAATCACAACCATGACAACCAGGATGAAAAGGACACTTTAATGAAGACAAGACTGAAGACTATTGCAGGCCATTAAGAAGAGACTGAGATTGCACTGAGAAATCGAAGGCATGCCCCAATGAATCTCCACAAGATGCTTAACGGGGCACAGAGAGATTCTTGCTGCTTGTAAAGCAGAGATCAATATGAGAGAGAAAAAAAATCCTTGGGCAACAGAGAGTCAGTGGTTTTGTTGTAGGCTCGTGCTGAAAGTCACTCCTAGGTCAACTTTCATTATGAGAGGTCAAGGCGGCTTGATTCTGACACTGTTGATTTTTGGGGTTTTTTGGGGTTTTTTAGAATTTGTACATTATAGAAAGGAATTAAAATGTATTTATTTAGAAATTTTTCCACAGTCCATGATACAGTAGCAGTAATAGTGCCACAGTCATAGTGTCACAATCCTATACATCACAGCACTGACAACACTGTTATGTTAATGTGACACTAATAGCTTTGACAAAATCACAAAATTTTGATGGGCCAGAAATGGGAAACCCTCTTTTTGATGTGATGGCATCAGGGCAGGCAAGACAAGCAGTGCTTGTCCAGGTTAATCAATTAAAACCAAAGTTAAAGCAATGCCTGTCCATTTATCTTTTTTATAATTTAAATATTTATTAGATTTTGCATTTTATAACAACAAAAACAAAAATACAACAACAAAGAACAAGAAAAAAACAAAACAAAACAAAACCAAAAAAATAAAACAGTGAGGTTTTAACGTGTGTTGCATTAAGCTGGAACGTCCAAGTCAGGTAGACAAATAGGTGCAAAAACTGTCCCATTGTTCCACCGAAGCTTCATCGGGAAAGCCACAACTTTTACCCCGGCAAGGTTATGGTAGAAATATGTCTACCAAGTTTATTAATGCAAAATCCTTGAGTAAAGGGTCACTGAAGGTCTGTGTTGAGGCATCTACTCCAGCAGTGTGGAGAGTTTGTGGCAGGACCACATAGCGGGGGCTTCTCTGAGCCCCCAGGACCCTGGCCCAGATGTTGCAGCAAACTAAAAGCTGTAAGGCTAGCAAAGTAACAACAGACCAACACCTAGAAACACTGTGAGAATGACTAGGGGCACAGAAGAAGAAATACCTAGTCACTAAGTTAAAGTCGCAGCACCCAACATGGGAGTTACAGACCAACTTTGTAGTTTGCTAAAAGTCAGTGTTGTAAGCTGCTGCATCCAATTATGATAAGCCACTCTAGTACAGTCTTTAAATATTCAAAACAGTTTTTTTGTCCTGGTATGTTAAAACTGTAATTACACTCTGTGGCCAATTTATTAGGCACATCTTTACAATATCTTTTATTCAAATTTCTAATCAGTCAGTCACATAGCACATATGCAGAGCCCCACTCATTTGTATACCCTTTCTTAAATTTAGAAGAAATAAATTGGAGGCTAACTAGGCAACTGGGTAGCTTTGCTAGAGTGTTGCAGCAATTGGTGCGGTTATACCCGCATGCACGGTTACCCATGTGTCAGAAAAGGTCAAATGTCAGACTGGCTGACCTGTATCTAAATCATGTGACAAATTTCATAGTAAGGATGCATCATAGGCTGACATCTATTTTTTTTAATGCCATGCGATCTACCCACGCTAACTTTGCGATCGACCAGTAGATTGCGATTGACGTATTGGGCACCCCTGATGTGGTGTATATATTATATTAGAAATATGTTCGTTATTATAACTGCAGATTATATCAGTAAGGAAGCTAATTAAATATTGACCGATAACTTATAGCAAAGGGATGGGATTAAATAAGTGTGTACTTCTTCCCACTCCTTTTCGATATGTAACTGAATCAGAAATGGTGAAGCATTTTGAAATGTATTAGTTTTATTTCGTATAACATTTTTTCTCTTCTTTTCTTTGCTAAATAAACTTTGTATATTTGTATAAGAAAATAAAGTGCATTCTTATTATAAAGGTCAGTTCGAGGACTTATATTATGAATTAGGTGAAGGTTATGCAGATGAAAACAATAATAATCTAAAACAACGAAGCCTTCATAATGTACTTTTCAAAGATGAAAAGTAAGCAAACACCCAACACCTTTCAGTTATCAATTTGCTTTACTGTCACTTTAACTTGTGACAGCTTCATGTGATGTTTAACAGGTTTTTCAATTTCAATTTCAGCATTTCTTAAAAGTACTCTCTTTGGATATTCTGAGCTATTTTTATCTGATACATATAGCTATAATACATATGTGGAGATGTATGAAATAAGCAGAATGCATATGAATACCAAGGCATATGAATAAAGTACCACTGTGGTACTGAAGAGCAACTTGGAGTGACCCGGCCTGGTAATAACTTAACTGCAGTTGGTACTCCAAACACCTCAAGTACAAGACAACACAACACATATAGCGTCTCAGCTGTTCCTAGAACTGTGCTCTTCTGGACAGAGATCTCGGATGTTGTTCCTGGGCAATAGGGTCTCATCCCAACGGGCAACATTCCGATGATTGTGACAAGTCATCACTATTTTATGTCTATGTGAAGACGTGGGGATTTTAAGCGTTGGGAATGACAGTGGGCCTCTGAAAATGAGAGAGGGTTGGAACGAATCTATACATGTGCTCTACGTGTGAAATGAAAATAATAAACCTCAAAAAGCATTATGTACATTAAATCTGTATACTTTCAGATCCTGAGTGGGTTTGGAATACACTATGTGATGGCCACAACATGAAGCTATTTTATTGTTGATTTATCACTAATACCTTGATGTGATTGTGTTGGACTGGATGGCTTGAGCTTCTGCTCTAAGCGTCTCTTATGGCCACAAGTGAGGTTATATTGGACTATATTGAGAACCCAGACTGTATTATGAGGACGTGAAAGAGTACCTTTTGCGTAACTATGAGACGCCTTGGACCATGACAAATCGTCAGTATGTTACGTGTTGGGAATGATGATGCTCTAGTATCCTATACATAGTAGATTTTAAGACTTTCCAGATGTATTTTTGAAATAAGAAAAAGAAGAAAGAGGAGACGAAGGTGCTTGATAGAAACACGATAGCTAAAGTTCCTGTAAAGTGCAAAGCTCATTTCACAGCAAGCCTACAGCTACCTCAACAACCCGCAGTTTGTTGAGTTTAACACACAAAGCTTCACGAAGTTCTTGAAAACAGATTTTTAAATAAGGAAAGCAGATGTCAGGAGTGGGATTTGAACCCACGCCTCCATTTGGAGACCAGAAGTCCCTTTTGTCTGGAAGGAGCCCATCCTTGAGTCTGGCGCCTTAGACCACTCGGCCATCCTGACGAGTTGACCGACCACCTCTTCAAAGTCATCCTGGATGTTCAATTGTCCGAACCACCTCAGCAGGCTGCTTTCGATGTGGAGGACTTGCAGCTGTAATCTGAGTTCCTCCTGAAATACTAAGCTTGTCATCCAATCTCCGAGGCCGAGCACTGCCACCCGACGGAGAAAACTGATTGCCGCCGCTTATATCTGTGAGCTCATGCTTTCATTCACTACCCACAGTTTGTGACTGTAGGTGAGGGTAGGGATGCAGGTAAACCCTAGAGTGTTGCTTTTTGCTCAGCTCTCTTGAAATTTCGTCCAGAATCATCAAATGAAATGGTGGCAAAGTGGACTTGTGAAGACACGACAGTGTAACTTTGGTTTCTGTTACCATACTTTCATCTTCCTTTGCGCAACACGGCATTTGCTGTTCTCTATACGCACTTATTTTCTCTCTTGCGGGCAGTTGTACAAAAGTCCCCTCGCCCAACGTGGGGCTCGAACCCACGACCCTGAGATTAAGAGTCTCATGCTCTCCCGACTGAGCTAGCTGGGCTTCTTCAGAAGCAAGTCTTTGAGATGGACACACGTTCTTATTTCTGGGGAGGTTGACTAGGATTTCAAGAGGAAGCAAAGAAAGCACAGACTACTTTCAAGTTTTTCTATCATCCATTCAAGCTCTTATGTCCTTGTATGCATGCCACACCACGGGGCATGCTCCGGTTGAGACGACTGAATGTCTCCCGGGGAATCTTCTCCCCAGATCTGGACCAGGGCATCGCTGAGCTCCTGGACAGTCTGAGTTCCAACCTGGCGGTGTCAGATGGACCAAAGCTAAATGTCCCAGGGTGTTGTATTGAAGTTTGGTCAAGTAGGCCAATATAGGGTTGGGGGTGGGGAGTGTCGGCCAACGGTATCAGTTCCCACGCAAACTGCCTGCATACTCTTGTCGGATGAGGCCGGGCAGCAGGAAGAAAGCCAAGAGCCATTGCACCAGCGTAGGGTCTGACAGTGGGTCAGAGAATTTCATCCCCATACCTAATGGCACTCATTGTGCCGTTGCCTTGCCTGTAGAGGCCTGTGCATACCTCAGTGCATGTGCCTCTCCAGACCATCACTGACCCACCAGCAAAGCGCTCATAATCAAGGATGTTACATTGAGCATAAAGTTCCCCACGACTTCTCGGGAAGCTTTCACATCTGTTATATGTTCTCAGGGTAAACCTGCTGTCCTCTGTGAAAAGCACAGGGTGCCAGTGGTGGAGGTGGCAGTTCTGGTATTCCATGACAAATGCCAGATACAAGCGGGATTTCAATTCAGGCGTCCACTTAGAAAGCAGAGCTCTGTCATGTTAATGAAAGCTCTTCACTACAAAAGTTCCTGTAACCTGCAAAGCTCATTTCACAGCAAGCCTACAGCTACCTCAACAACCCGCAGTTTGTTGAGTTTAACACACAAAGGTTCACGAAGTTCTTGAAAACAGATTTTTAAATAAGGAAAGCAGATGTCAGGGTGGGATTTGAACCCACGCCTCCATTTGGAGACCAGAAGTCCCTTTTGTCTGGAAGGAGCCCATCCTTGAGTCTGGCGCCTTAGACCACTCTCGCCATCCTGACGAGTTGACCGACCACCTCTTCAAAGTCATCCTGGATGTTCAATTGTCCGAACCACCTCAGCAGGCTGCTTTCGATGTGGAGGACTTGCAGCTGTAATCTGAGTTCCTCCTGAAATACTAAGCTTGTCATCCAATCTCCGAGGCCGAGCACTGCCACCCGACGGAGAAAACTGATTGCCGCCGCTTATATCTGTGAGCTCATGCTTTCATTCACTACCCACAGTTTGTGACTGTAGGTGAGGGTAGGGATGCAGGTAAACCTAGAGTGTTGCTTTTTTGCTCAGCTCTCTTGAAATTTCGTCCAGAATCATCAAATGAAATGGTGGCAAAGTGGACTTGTGAAGACACGACAGTGTAACTTTGGTTTCTGTTACCATACTTTCATCTTCCTTTGCGCAACACGGCATTTGCTGTTCTCTATACGCACTTATTTTCTCTCTTGCGGGCAGTTGCACAAAAGTCCCCTCGCCCAACGTGGGGCTCGAACCCACGACCCTGAGATTAAGAGTCTCATGCTCTCCCAACTGAGCTAGCTGGGCTTCTTCAGAAGCAAGTCTTTGAGATGGACACACGTTCTTATTTCTGGGGGAGGTTGACTAGGATTTCAAGAGGAAGCAAAGAAAGCACAGACTACTTTCAAGTTTTTCTATCATCCATTCAAGCTCTTATGTCCTTGTATGCATGCCACACCACGGGGCATGCTCCGGTTGAGACGACTGAATGTCTCCCGGGGAATCTTCTCCCCAGATCTGGACCAGGGCATCGCTGAGCTCCTGGACAGTCTGAGTTCCAACCTGGCGGTGTCAGATGGACCAAAGCTAAATGTCCCAGGGGTGTTGTATTGAATTTGGGTCAAGTAGGCCAATATAGGGTTGGGGGGTGGGGAGTGTCGGCCAACGGTATCAGTTCCCACGCAAACTGCCTGCATACTCTTGTCGGATGAGGCCGGGCAGCAGGAAGAAAGCCAGGAGCCATTGCACCAGCGTAGGGTCTGACAGTGGGTCAGAGAATTTCATCCCCATACCTAATGGCACTCATTGTGCCGTTGCCTTGCCTGTAGAGGCCTGTGCATACCTCAGTGCATGTGCCTCTCCAGACCATCACTGACCCACCAGCAAAGCGCTCATAATCAAGGATGTTACATTGAGCATAAAGTTCCCACGACTTCTCGGGAAGCTTTCACATCTGTTATATGTTCTCAGGGTAAACCTGCTGTCCTCTGTGAAAAGCACAGGGTGCCAGTGGTGGAGGTGGCAGTTCTGGTATTCCATGACAAATGCCAGATACAAGCGGGATTTCAATTCAGGCGTCCACTTAGAAAGCAGAGCTCTGTCATGTTAATGAAAGCTCTTCACTACAAAAGTTCCTGTAACCTGCAAAGCTCATTTCACAGCAAGCCTACAGCTACCTCAACAACGCACAGTTTGTTGAGTTTAGCACACAAAGGTTCACGAAGTTCTTGAAAACAGATTTTTAAATAAGGGAAGCAGATGTCAGGAGTGGGATTTGAACCCACGCCTCCATTTGGAGACCAGAAGTCCCTTTTGTCTGGAAGGAGCCCATCCTTGAGTCTGGCGCCTTAGACCACTCGGCCATCCTGACGAGTTGACCGACCACCTCTTCAAAGTCATCCTGGATGTTCAATTGTCCGAACCACCTCAGCAGGCTGCTTTCGATGTGGAGGACTTGCAGCTGTAATCTGAGTTCCTCCTGAAATACTAAGCTTGTCATCCAATCTCCGAGGCCGAGCACTGCCACCCGACGGAGAAAACTGATTGCCGCCGCTTATATCTGTGAGCTCATGCTTTCATTCACTACCCACAGTTTGTGACTGTAGGTGAGGGTAGGGATGCAGGTAAACCTAGAGTGTTGCTTTTTTGCTCAGCTCTCTTGAAATTTCGTCAAGAATCATCAAATGAAATGGTGGCAAATGGACTTGTGAAGACACGACAGTGTAACTTTGGTTTCTGTTACCATACTTTCATCTTCCTTTGCGCAACACGGCATTTGCTGTTCTCGATACGCACTTATTTTCTCTCTTGCGGGCAGTTGCACAAAAGTCCCCTCGCCCAACGTGGGGCTCGAACCCACGACCCTGAGATTAAGAGTCTCATACTCTCCCGACTGAGCTAGCTGGGCTTCTTCAGAAGCAAGTCTTTGAGATGGACACACGTTCTTATTTCTGGGGGAGGTTGACTAGGATTTCAAGAGGAAGCAAAGAAAGCACAGACTACTTTCAAGTTTTTCTATCATCCATTCAAGCTCTTATGTCCTTGTATGCATGCCACACCACGGGCATGCTCCGGTTGAGACGACTGAATGTCTCCGGGAATCTTCTCCCAGATCTGGACCAGGGCATCGCTGAGCTCCTGGACAGTCTGAGTTCCAACCTGGCGGTGTCAGATGGACCAAAGCTAAATGTCCCAGGGGTGTTGTATTGAATTTGGGTCAAGTAGGCCAATATAGGGTTGGGGGGTGGGGAGTGTCGGCCAACGGTATCAGTTCCCACGCAAACTGCCTGCATACTCTTGTCGGATGAGGCCGGGCAGCAGGAAGAAAGCCAGGAGCCATTGCACCAGCGTAGGGTCTGACAGTGGGTCAGAGAATTTCATCCCCATACCTAATGGCACTCATTGTGCCGTTGCCTTGCCTGTAGAGGCCTGTGCATACCTCAGTGCATGTGCCTCTCCAGACCATCACTGACCCACCAGCAAAGCGCTCATAATCAAGGATGTTACATTGAGCATAAAGTTCCCCACGACTTCTCGGGAAGCTTTCACATCTGTTATATGTTCTCAGGGTAAACCTGCTGTCCTCTGTGAAAAGCACAGGGTGCCAGTGGTGGAGGTGGCAGTTCTGGTATTCCATGACAAATGCCAGATACAAGCGGGATTTCAATTCAGGCGTCCACTTAGAAAGCAGAGCTCTGTCATGTTAATGAAAGCTCTTCACTACAAAAGTTCCTGTAACCTGCAAAGCTCATTTCACAGCAAGCCTACAGCTACCTCAACAACCCGCAGTTTGTTGAGTTTAACACACAAAGGTTCACGAAGTTCTTGAAAACAGATTTTTAAATAAGGAAAGCAGATGTCAGGAGTGGGATTTGAACCCACGCCTCCATTTGGAGACCAGAAGTCCCTTTTGTCTGGAAGGAGCCCATCCTTGAGTCTGGCGCCTTAGACCACTCGGCCATCCTGACGAGTTGACCGACCACCTCTTCAAAGTCATCCTGGATGTTCAATTGTCCGAACCACCTCAGCAGGCTGCTTTCGATGTGGAGGACTTGCAGCTGTAATCTGAGTTCCTCCTGAAATACTAAGCTTGTCATCCAATCTCCGAGGCCGAGCACTGCCACCCGACGGAGAAAACTGATTGCCGCCGCTTATATCTGTGAGCTCATGCTTTCATTCACTACCCACAGTTTGTGACTGTAGGTGAGGGTAGGGATGCAGGTAAACCTAGAGTGTTGCTTTTTTGCTCAGCTCTCTTGAAATTTCGTCCAGAATCATCAAATGAAATGGTGGCAAAGTGGACTTGTGAAGACACGACAGTGTAACTTTGGTTTCTGTTACCATACTTTCATCTTCCTTTGCTAACAACACGGCATTTGCTGTTCTCTATACGCACTTATTTTCTCTCTTGCGGGCAGTTGCACAAAAGTCCCCTCGCCCAACGTGGGGCTCGAACCCACGACCCTGAGATTAAGAGTCTCATGCTCTCCCGACTGAGCTAGCTGGGCTTCTTCAGAAGCAAGTCTTTGAGATGGACACACGTTCTTATTTCTGGGGGAGGTTGACTAGGATTTCAAGAGGAAGCAAAGAAAGCACAGACTACTTTCAAGTTTTTCTATCATCCATTCAAGCTCTTATGTCCTTGTATGCATGCCACACCACGGGGCATGCTCCGGTTGAGACGACTGAATGTCTCCCGGGAATCTTCTCCCAGATCTGGACCAGGGCATCGCTGAGCTCCTGGACAGTCTGAGTTCCAACCTGGCGGTGTCAGATGGACCAAAGCTAAATGTCCCAGGGTGTTGTATTGAAGTTTGGTCAAGTAGGCCAATATAGGGTTGGGGTGGGGAGTGTCGGCCAACGGTATCAGTTCCCACGCAAACTGCCTGCATACTCTTGTCGGATGAGGCCGGGCAGCAGGAAGAAAGCCAGGAGCCATTGCACCAGCGTAGGGTCTGACAGTGGGTCAGAGAATTTCATCCCCATACCTAATGGCACTCATTGTGCCGTTGCCTTGCCTGTAGAGGCCTGTGCATACCTCAGTGCATGTGCCTCTCCAGACCATCACTGACCCACCAGCAAAGCGCTCATAATCAAGGATGTTACATTGAGCATAAAGTTCCCCACGACTTCTCGGGAAGCTTTCACATCTGTTATATGTTCTCAGGGTAAACCTGCTGTCCTCTGTGAAAAGCACAGGGTGCCAGTGGTGGAGGTGGCAGTTCTGGTATTCCATGACAAATGCCAGATACAAGCGGGATTTCAATTCAGGCGTCCACTTAGAAAGCAGAGCTCTGTCATGTTAATGAAAGCTCTTCACTACAAAAGTTCCTGTAACCTGCAAAGCTCATTTCACAGCAAGCCTACAGCTACCTCAACAACCCGCAGTTTGTTGAGTTTAACACACAAAGGTTCACGAAGTTCTTGAAAACAGATTTTTAAATAAGGAAAGCAGATGTCAGGGTGGGATTTGAACCCACGCCTCCATTTGGAGACCAGAAGTCCCTTTTGTCTGGAAGGAGCCCATCCTTGAGTCTGGCGCCTTAGACCACTCGGCCATCCTGACGAGTTGACCGACCACCTCTTCAAAGTCATCCTGGATGTTCAATTGTCCGAACCACCTCAGCAGGCTGCTTTCGATGTGGAGGACTTGCAGCTGTAATCTGAGTTCCTCCTGAAATACTAAGCTTGTCATCCAATCTCCGAGGCGAGCACTGCCACCCGACGGAGAAAACTGATTGCCGCCGCTTATATCTGTGAGCTCATGCTTTCATTCACTACCCACAGTTTGTGACTGTAGGTGAGGGTAGGGATGCAGGTAAACCTAGAGTGTTGCTTTTTGCTCAGCTCTCTTGAAATTTCGTCCAGAATCATCAAATGAAATGGTGGCAAAGTGGACTTGTGAAGACACGACAGTGTAACTTTGGTTTCTGTTACCATACTTTCATCTTCCTTTGCGCAACACGGCATTTGCTGTTCTCTATACGCACTTATTTTCTCTCTTGCGGGCAGTTGCACAAAAGTCCCTCGCCCAACGTGGGGCTTGAACCCACGACCCTGAGATTAAGAGTCTCATGCTCTCCCGACTGAGCTAGCTGGGCTTCTTCAGAAGCAAGTCTTTGAGATGGACACACGTTCTTATTTCTGGGGAGGTTGACTAGGATTTCAAGAGGAAGCAAAGAAAGCACAGACTACTTTCAAGTTTTCTATCATCCATTCAAGCTCTTATGTCCTTGTATGCATGCCACACCACGGGCATGCTCCGGTTGAGACGACTGAATGTCTCCCGGGAATCTTCTCCCAGATCTGGACCAGGGCATCGCTGAGCTCCTGGACAGTCTGAGTTCCAACCTGGCGGTGTCAGATGGACCAAAGCTAAATGTCCCAGGGTTGTTGTATTGAAGTTTGGGTCAAGTAGGCCAATATAGGGTTGGGGGTGGGAGTGTCGGCCAACGGTATCAGTTCCCACGCAAACTGCCTGCATACTCTTGTCGGATGAGGCCGGGCAGCAGGAAGAAAGCCAGGAGCCATTGCACCAGCGTAGGGTCTGACAGTGGGTCAGAGAATTTCATCCCCATACCTAATGGCACTCATTGTGCCGTTGCCTTGCCTGTAGAGGCCTGTGCATACCTCAGTGCATGTGCCTCTCCAGACCATCACTGACCCACCAGCAAAGCGCTCATAATCAAGGATGTTACATTGAGCATAAAGTTCCCACGACTCTCGGGAAGCTTTCACATCTGTTATATGTTCTCAGGGTAAACCTGCTGTCCTCTGTGAAAAGCACAGGGTGCCAGTGGTGGAGGTGGCAGTTCTGGTATTCCATGACAAATACCAGATACAAGCGGGATTTCAATTCAGGCTTCCACTTAGAAAGCAGAGCTCTGTCATGTTAATGAAAGCTCTTCACTACAAAAGTTCCTGTAACCTGCAAAGCTCATTTCACAGCAAGCCTACAGCTACCTCAACAACCCGCAGTTTGTTGAGTTTAACACCAAAGCTTCACGAAGTTCTTGAAAACAGATTTTTAAATAAGGAAAGCAGATGTCAGGAGTGGGATTTGAACCCACGCCTCCATTTGGAGACCAGAAGTCCCTTTTGTCTGGAAGGAGCCCATCCTTGAGTCTGGCGCCTTAGACCACTCGGCCATCCTGACGAGTTGACCGACCACCTCTTCAAAGTCATCCTGGATGTTCAATTGTCCGAACCACCTCAGCAGGCTGCTTTCGATGTGGAGGACTTGCAGCTGTAATCTGAGTTCCTCCTGAAATACTAAGCTTGTCATCCAATCTCCGAGGCCGAGCACTGCCACCCGACGGAGAAAACTGATTGCCGCCGCTTATATCTGTGAGCTCATGCTTTCATTCACTACCCACAGTTTGTGACTGTAGGTGAGGGTAGGGATGCAGGTAAACCTAGAGTGTTGCTTTTTGCTCAGCTCTCTTGAAATTTCGTCCAGAATCATCAAATGAAATGGTGGCAAAGTGGACTTGTGAAGACACGACAGTGTAACTTTGGTTTCTGTTACCATACTTTCATCTTCCTTTGCGCAACACGGCATTTGCTGTTCTCTATACGCACTTATTTTCTCTCTTGCGGGCAGTTGCACAAAAGTCCCTCGCCCAGCGTGGGGCTCGAACCCACGACCCTGAGATTAAGAGTCTCATGCTCTCCCGACTGAGCTAGCTGGGCTTCTTCAGAAGCAAGTCTTTGAGATGGACACACGTTCTTATTTCTGGGGAGGTTGACTAGGATTTCAAGAGGAAGCAAAAAAGCACAGACTACTTTCAAGTTTTTCTATCATCCATTCAAGCTCTTATGTCCTTGTATGCATGCCACACCACGGGCATGCTCGGTTGAGACGACTGAATGTCTCCCGGGAATCTTCTCCCAGATCTGGACCAGGGCATCGCTGAGCTCCTGGACAGTCTGAGTTCCAACCTGGCGGTGTCAGATGGACCAAAGCTAAATGTCCCAGGGTTGTTGTATTGAATTTGGTCAAGTAGGCCAATATAGGGTTGGGGGTGGGAGTGTCGGCCAACGGTATCAAGTTCCCACGCAAACTGCCTGCATACTCTTGTCGGATGAGGCCGGGCAGCAGAAAGAAAGCCAGGAGCCATTGCACCAGCGTAGGGTCTGACAGTGGGTCAGAGAATTTCATCCCCATACCTAATGGCACTCATTGTGCCGTTGCCTTGCCTGTAGAGGCCTGTGCATACCTCAGTGCATGTGCCTCTCCAGACCATCACTGACCCACCAGCAAAGCGCTCATAATCAAGGATGTTACATTGAGCATAAAGTTCCCCACGACTTCTCGGGAAGCTTTCACATCTGTTATATGTTCTCAGGGTAAACCTGCTGTCCTCTGTGAAAAGCACAGGGTGCCAGTGGTGGAGGTGGCAGTTCTGGTATTCCATGACAAATGCCAGATACAAGCGGGATTTCAATTCAGGCTTCCACTTAGAAAGCAGAGCTCTGTCATGTTAATGAAAGCTCTTCACTACAAAAGTTCCTGTAACCTGCAAAGCTCATTTCACAGCAAGCCTACAGCTACCTCAACAACCCGCAGTTTGTTGAGTTTAACACACAAAGGTTCACGAAGTTCTTGAAAACAGATTTTTAAATAAGGAAAGCAGATGTCAGGGTGGGATTTGAACCCACGCCCCATTTGGAGACCAGAAGTCCCTTTTGTCTGGAAGGAGCCCATCCTTGAGTCTGGCGCCTTAGACCACTCGGCCATCCTGACGAGTTGACCGACCACCTCTTCAAAGTCATCCTGGATGTTCAATTGTCCGAACCACCTCAGCAGGCTGCTTTCGATGTGGAGGACTTGCAGCTGTAATCTGAGTTCCTCCTGAAATACTAAGCTTGTCATCCAATCTCCGAGGCCGAGCACTGCCACCCGACGGAGAAAACTGATTGCCGCCGCTTATATCTGTGAGCTCATGCTTTCATTCACTACCCACAGTTTGTGACTGTAGGTGAGGGTAGGGATGCAGGTAAACCTAGAGTGTTGCTTTTTGCTCAGCTCTCTTGAAATTTCGTCCAGAATCATCAAATGAAATGGTGGCAAAGTGGACTTGTGAAGACACGACAGTGTAACTTTGGTTTCTGTTACCATACTTTCATCTTCCTTTGCGCAACACGGCATTTGCTGTTCTCTATACGCACTTATTTTCTCTCTTGCAGGCAGTTGCACAAAGTCCCCTCGCCCAACGTGGGGCTCGAACCCCCGACCCTGAGATTAAGAGTCTCATGCTCTCCCGACTGAGCTAGCTGGGCTTCTTCAGAAGCAAGTCTTTGAGATGGACACACGTTCTTATTTCTGGGGAGGTTGACTAGGATTTCAAGAGGAAGCAAAAAAGCACAGACTACTTTCAAGTTTTTCTATCATCCATTCAAGCTCTTATGTCCTTGTATGCATGCCACACCACGGGGCATGCTCGGTTGAGACGACTGAATGTCTCCCGGGAATCTTCTCCCAGATCTGGACCAGGGCATCGCTGAGCTCCTGGACAGTCTGAGTTCCAACCTGGCGGTGTCAGATGGACCAAAGCTAAATGTCCCAGGGGTGTTGTATTGAATTTGGGTCAAGTAGGCCAATATAGGGTTGGGGGTGGGAGTGTCGGCCAGCGGTATCAGTTCCCACGCAAACTGCCTGCATACTCTTGTCGGATGAGGCCGGGCAGCAGGAAGAAAGCCAGGAGCCATTGCACCAGCGTAGGGTCTGACAGTGGGTCAGAGAATTTCATCCCCATACCTAATGGCACTCATTGTGCCGTTGCCTTGCCTGTAGAGGCCTGTGCATACCTCAGTGCATGTGCCTCTCCAGACCATCACTGACCCACCAGCAAAGCGCTCATAATCAAGGATGTTACATTGAGCATAAAGTTCCCCACGACTTCTCGGGAAGCTTTCACATCTGTTATATGTTCTCAGGGTAAACCTGCTGTCCTCTGTGAAAAGCACAGGGTGCCAGTGGTGGAGGTGGCAGTTCTGGTATTCCATGACAAACGCCAGATACAAGCGGGATTTCAATTCAGGCGTCCACTTAGAAAGCAGAGCTCTGTCATGTTAATGAAAGCTCTTCACTACAAAAGTTCCTGTAACCTGCAAAGCTCATTTCACAGCAAGCCTACAGCTACCTCAACAACGCACAGTTTGTTGAGTTTAGCACACAAAGCTTCACGAAGTTCTTGAAAACAGATTTTTAAATAAGGGAGGCAGATGTCAGGAGTGGGATTTGAACCCACGCCTCCATTTGGAGACCAGAAGTCCCTTTTGTCTGGAAGGAGCCCATCCTTGAGTCTGGCGCCTTAGACCACTCGGCCATCCTGACGAGTTGACCGACCACCTCTTCAAAGTCATCCTGGATGTTCAATTGTCCGAACCACCTCAGCAGGCTGCTTTCGATGTGGAGGACTTGCAGCTGTAATCTGAGTTCCTCCTGAAATACTAAGCTTGTCATCCAATCTCCGAGGCCGAGCACTGCCACCCGACGGAGAAAACTGATTGCCGCCGCTTATATCTGTGAGCTCATGCTTTCATTCACTACCCACAGTTTGTGACTGTAGGTGAGGGTAGGGATGCAGGTAAACCTAGAGTGTTGCTTTTTTGCTCAGCTCTCTTGAAATTTCGTCCAGAATCATCAAATGAAATGGTGGCAAAGTGGACTTGTGAAGACACGACAGTGTAACTTTGGTTTCTGTTACCATACTTTCATCTTCCTTTGCGCAACACGGCATTTGCTGTTCTCTATACGCACTTATTTTCTCTCTTGCAGGCAGTTGCACAAAAGTCCCTCACCCAAGCGTGGGGCTCGAACCCACGACCCTGAGATTAAGAGTCTCATGCTCTCCCGACTGAGCTAGCTGGGCTTCTTCAGAAGCAAGTCTTTGAGATGGACACACGTTCTTATTTCTGGGGAGGTTGACTAGGATTTCAAGAGGAAGCAAAGAAAGCACAGACTACTTTCAAGTTTTCTATCATCCATTCAAGCTCTTATGTCCTTGTATGCATGCCACACCACGGGCATGCTCCGGTTGAGACGACTGAATGTCTCCCGGGGAATCTTCTCCCCAGATCTGGACCAGGGCATCGCTGAGCTCCTGGACAGTCTGAGTTCCAACCTGGCGGTGTCAGATGGACCAAAGCTAAATGTCCCAGGGTTGTTGTATTGAAGTTTGGTCAAGTAGGCCAATATAGGGTTGGGGGGTGGGGAGTGTCGGCCAACGGTATCAGTTCCCACGCAAACTGCCTGCATACTCTTGTCGGATGAGGCCGGGCAGCAGAAAGAAAGCCAGGAGCCATTGCACCAGCGTAGGGTCTGACAGGGGGTCAGAGAATTTCATCCCCATACCTAATGGCACTCATTGTGCCGTTGCCTTGCCTGTAGAGGCCTGTGCATACCTCAGTGCATGTGCCTCTCCAGACCATCACTGACCCACCACCAAAGCGCTCATAATCAAGGATGTTACATTGAGCATAAAGTTCCCCACGACTTCTCGGGAAGCTTTCACATCTGTTATATGTTCTCAGGGTAAACCTGCTGTCCTCTGTGAAAAGCACAGGGTGCCAGTGGTGGAGGTGGCAGTTCTGGTATTCCATGACAAATGCCAGATACAAGCGGGATTTCAATTCAGGCGTCCACTTAGAAAGCAGAGCTCTGTCATGTTAATGAAAGCTCTTCACTACAAAAGTTCCTGTAACCTGCAAAGCTCATTTCACAGCAAGCCTACAGCTACCTCAACAACCCGCAGTTTGTTGAGTTTAACACACAAAGGTTCACGAAGTTCTTGAAAACAGATTTTTAAATAAGGAAAGCAGATGTCAGGAGTGGGATTTGAACCCACGCCTCCATTTGGAGACCAGAAGTCCCTTTTGTCTGGAAGGAGCCCATCCTTGAGTCTGGCGCCTTAGACCACTCGGCCATCCTGACGAGTTGACCGACCACCTCTTCAAAGTCATCCTGGATGTTCAATTGTCCGAACCACCTCAGCAGGCTGCTTTCGATGTGGAGGACTTGCAGCTGTAATCTGAGTTCCTCCTGAAATACTAAGCTTGTCATCCAATCTCCGAGGCCGAGCACTGCCACCCCGACGGAGAAAACTGATTGCCGCTGCTTATATCTGTGAGCTCATGCTTTCATTCACTACCCACAGTTTGTGACTGTAGGTGAGGGTAGGGATGCAGGTAAACCTAGAGTGTTGCTTTTTGCTCAGCTCTCTTGAAATTTCGTCCAGAATCATCAAATGAAATGGTGGCAAAGTGGACTTGTGAAGACACGACAGTGTAACTTTGGTTTCTGTTACCATACTTTCATCTTCCTTTGCGCAACACGGCATTTGCTGTTCTCTATACGCACTTATATTTTCTCTCTTGCGGGCAGTTGCACAAAAGTCCCTCGCCCAACGTGGGGCTCGAACCCACGACCCTGAGATTAAGAGTCTCATGCTCTCCCGACTGAGCTAGCTGGGCTTCTTCAGAAGCAAGTCTTTGAGATGGACACACGTTCTTATTTCTGGGGAGGTTGACTAGGATTTCAAGAGGAAGCAGAAAGCACAGACTACTTTCAAGTTTTTCTATCATCCATTCAAGCTCTTATGTCCTTGTATGCATGCCACACCACGGGCATGCTCCGGTTGAGACGACTGAATGTCTCCCGGGAATCTTCTCCCAGATCTGGACCAGGGCATCGCTGAGCTCCTGGACAGTCTGAGTTCCAACCTGGCGGTGTCAGATGGACCAAAGCTAAATGTCCCAGGGTTGTTGTATTGAAGTTTGGTCAAGTAGGCCAATATAGGGTTGGGGGTGGGAGTGTCGGCCAACGGTATCAGTTCCCACGCAAACTGCCTGCATACTCTTGTCGGATGAGGCCGGGCAGCAGAAAGAAAGCCAGGAGCCATTGCACCAGCGTAGGGTCTGACAGGGGTCAGAGAATTTCATCCCCATACCTAATGGCACTCATTGTGCCGTTGCCTTGCCTGTAGAGGCCTGTGCATACCTCAGTGCATGTGCCTCTCCAGACCATCACTGACCCACCACCAAAGCGCTTCATAATCAAGGATGTTACATTGAGCATAAAGTTCCCCGACGACTCGGGAAGCTTTCACATCTGTTATATGTTCTCAGGGTAAACCTGCTGTCCTCTGTGAAAAGCACAGGGTGCCAGTGGTGGAGGTGGCAGTTCTGGTATTCCATGACAAATACCAGATACAAGCGGGATTTCAATTCAGGCTTCCACTTAGAAAGCAGAGCTCTGTCATGTTAATGAAAGCTCTTCACTACAAAAGTTCCTGTAACCTGCAAAGCTCATTTCACAGCAAGCCTACAGCTACCTCAACAACCCGCAGTTTGTTGAGTTTAACACACAAAGCTTCACGAAGTTCTTGAAAACAGATTTTTAAATAAGGAAAGCAGATGTCAGGAGTGGGATTTGAACCCACGCCTCCATTTGGAGACCAGAAGTCCCTTTTGTCTGGAAGGAGCCCATCCTTGAGTCTGGCGCCTTAGACCACTCGGCCATCCTGACGAGTTGACCGACCACCTCTTCAAAGTCATCCTGGATGTTCAATTGTCCGAACCACCTCAGCAGGCTGCTTTCGATGTGGAGGACTTGCAGCTGTAATCTGAGTTCCTCCTGAAATACTAAGCTTGTCATCCAATCTCCGAGGCCGAGCACTGCCACCCGACGGAGAAAACTGATTCCGCCGCTTATATCTGTGAGCTCATGCTTTCATTCACTACCCACAGTTTGTGACTGTAGGTGAGGGTAGGGATGCAGGTAAACCTAGAGTGTTGCTTTTTGCTCAGCTCTCTTGAAATTTCGTCCAGAATCATCAAATGAAATGGTGGCAAAGTGGACTTGTGAAGACACGACAGTGTAACTTTGGTTTCTGTTACCATACTTTCATCTTCCTTTGCGCAACATGGCATTTGCTGTTCTCTACGCACGCACTTATTTTCTCTCTTGCGGGCAGTTGCACAAAAGTCCCTCGCCCAACGTGGGGCTCGAACCCACGACCCTGAGATTAAGAGTCTCATGCTCTCCCGACTGAGCTAGCTGGGCTTCTTCAGAAGCAAGTCTTTGAGATGGACACACGTTCTTATTTCTGGGGAGGTTGACTAGGATTTCAAGAGGAAGCAAAGAAAGCACAGACTACTTTCAAGTTTTTCTATCATCCATTCAAGCTCTTATGTCCTTGTATGCATGCCACACCACGGGCATGCTCCGGTTGAGACGACTGAATGTCTCCCGGGAATCTTCTCCCAGATCTGGACCAGGGCATCGCTGAGCTCCTGGACAGTCTGAGTTCCAACCTGGCGGTGTCAGATGGACCAAAGCTAAATGTCCCAGGGTTGTTGTATTGAAGTTTGGTCAAGTAGGCCAATATAGGGTTGGGGGTGGGAGTGTCGCCAACGGTATCAGTTCCCACGCAAACTGCCTGCATACTCTTGTCGGATGAGGCCGGGCAGCAGAAAGAAAGCCAGGAGCCATTGCACCAGCGTAGGGTCTGACAGGGGTCAGAGAATTTCATCCCCATACCTAATGGCACTCATTGTGCCGTTGCCTTGCCTGTAGAGGCCTGTGCATACCTCAGTGCATGTGCCTCTCCAGACCATCACTGACCCACCAGCAAAGCGCTCATAATCAAGGATGTTACATTGAGCATAAAGTTCCCCACGACTTCTCGGGAAGCTTTCACATCTGTTATATGTTCTCAGGGTAAACCTGCTGTCCTCTGTGAAAAGCACAGGGTGCCAGTGGTGGAGGTGGCAGTTCTGGTATTCCATGACAAATGCCAGATACAAGCGGGATTTCAATTCAGGCGTCCACTTAGAAAGCAGAGCTCTGTCATGTTAATGAAAGCTCTTCACTACAAAAGTTCCTGTAACCTGCAAAGCTCATTTCACAGCAAGCCTACAGCTACCTCAACAACCCGCAGTTTGTTGAGTTTAGCACACAAAGCTTCACGAAGTTCTTGAAAACAGATTTTTAAATAAGGGAAGCAGATGTCAGGAGTGGGATTTGAACCCACGCCTCCATTTGGAGACCAGAAGTCCCTTTTGTCTGGAAGGAGCCCATCCTTGAGTCTGGCGCCTTAGACCACTCGGCCATCCTGACGAGTTGACCGACCACCTCTTCAAAGTCATCCTGGATGTTCAATTGTCCGAACCACCTCAGCAGGCTCCTTTCGATGTGGAGGACTTGCAGCTGTAATCTGAGTTCCTCCTGAAATACTAAGCTTGTCATCCAATCTCCGAGGCCGAGCACTGCCACCCGACGGAGAAAACTGATTGCCGCCGCTTATATCTGTGAGCTCATGCTTTCATTCACTACCCACAGTTTGTGACTGTAGGTGAGGGTAGGGATGCAGGTAAACCTAGAGTGTTGCTTTTTTGCTAAGCTCTCTTGAAATTTCGTCAAGAATCATCAAATGAAATGGTGGCAAATGGACTTGTGAAGACACGACAGTGTAACTTTGGTTTCTGTTACCATACTTTCATCTTCCTTTGCGCAACATGGCATTTGCTGTTCTCTATACGCACTTATTTTCTCTCTTGCGGGCAGTTGCACAAAAGTCCCCTCGCCCAACGTGGGGCTCGAACCCACGACCCTGAGATTAAGAGTCTCATGCTCTCCCGACTGAGCTAGCTGGGCTTCTTCAGAAGCAAGCCTTTGAGATGGACACACGTTCTTATTTCTGGGGGAGGTTGACTAGGATTTCAAGAGGAAGCAAAGAAAGCACAGACTACTTTCAAGTTTTTCTATCATCCATTCAAGCTCTTATGTCCTTGTATGCATGCCACACCACGGGGCATGCTCCGGTTGAGACGACTGAATGTCTCCCGGGGAATCTTCTCCCCAGATCTGGACCAGGGCATCGCTGAGCTCCTGGACAGTCTGAGTTCCAACCTGGCGGTGTCAGATGGACCAAAGCTAAATGTCCCAGGGGTGTTGTATTGAAGTTTGGTCAAGTAGGCCAATATAGGGTTGGGGGTGGGAGTGTCGCCCAGCGGTATCAGTTCCCACGCAAACTGCCTGCATACTCTTGTCGGATGAGGCCGGGCAGCAGGAAGAAAGCCAGGAGCCATTGCACCAGCGTAGGGTCTGACAGTGGGTCAGAGAATTTCATCCCAATTCCCAATTGTCTGTTTACACTAACAATACGTTGAAGAAGGCGCAGCAGCACCTCTTCTTTCTCAGGAGATTGAAGTCTTTCGGCATGAGCCCCCGCATAAACAGGATCTTCTACCGCTATGACATTGCTGGATGCATCACCAACTGGTATGCCAACAGCACCGCCATCAATCGCAAAGCTCTCCAGAAAGTTGTGCGGTGTTCTGAATGGATAATTGGAGGTGAGTTTCCCTCCCTCTAGGACATCTCCAAGAAGAAGTGCCTGAGGAAAGAGGGGAGGATAATCAATGACCATAAATTGTTCATCTACTTCCATCAGGCAGGAGATACTGCAGCATCCCATCCTGAACCAGCACACTGAGGGACAGCCTTTTCCATCACAGTGTTGGGAAAGTTACTTTTAAAATGTATTCCGCTACAGATTACAGAATACATGCCCCAAAATGTATTTTGTAACGTATTTCGTTACGTTACTCAATGAGAGTAACATATTCTTAATACTTTGGATTACTTAATATATTATCAAGCTTTTTACATGAATATACTATTGCTGTGTGATTTATTACTATTACTGAAGGATACTCGCCATACCAATACCAACTAAATTTCTAAATCTTAATATAAAATGACTAACAGTAGGGTGGACATTAGGTAAGGCTGCACTTTTTGCAGCGATCTTGTATAGAAAACTATTCCGCGCATATATAAAACAGGTCCGCGCCTCCGAACCGTAGTAAAGGCATCTCTGGCTAATACGTCGGGTTCCGTGTAGGGCTCGTAACTAGCTTTCCTTTGCTATCTGGGTCAACTTTGCTAGCGAGAGACAGAGAGGGGCATTGAAAGGCCGCTCCAACGGAACTTATTGTTTCGGAGGAAAACACGAACACAGTGTACAGTCAAGTCTTAATAGCTTACTTACAACTGGGCTACACTGCCCATGAGGCTACATTCTTTAGGGCTATGCCTGTAATACTCTGCCTATTGCCTTTATATTAAATAATTTTTTGAACAATAATTAAAAAAATATTTTGTCACGTCATTATGTGGGCCGCAAGTAGAGGTGACATGGGCCGTGAGATTGAGACCCAGGCATTAGAGCCTCTTAATGCGTGTTTTGTTTGAGTTTCCACCGGCATGGAATTACCAAAAACAGAGAGGGTATAGCCTAACATATGAAACAGGAAAAGACCACGGTGTAATCCCTTTATTTCAACAAAGTAACTGTATTCTGAATACCACCTTTATAAACGGTAACTGTAACGGAATACAGTTACTCATATTTTGTATTTTAAATATGTAACGGCGGTACATGTATTCCGTTACTCCCCAACACTGTTCCATCTGGCCACCAGACTGCTGAACACTTCATAGACACTTCGACATTTATGCATTCCATATTGTACATATTGCCATTTCTTTTGCACAATATTCATACTGCTGACCTCTCTATATTTCATTTTATATATATGTAGATACATGCACACACACATATGTGTATATACATATGTATATATATATATGTAAATATACATATGTATATATATTATTTGGTATATATATATATTTAGTAATGTGCATACATTCTTATGTTTTTACTTATATTTATTCTTATAATTGTCACATTCCTGTTCCTATATTTGGCTTGTATCTTATGTTTCTGTATTTTGCCTACCACTGTTGCTTGTGAAGTAATTTCACTCACATGTGCTGTACCAGTGTACCAGCACATGTGATGTGACAATAAAAGTGATTTGATTTGATTTGTTTGAGATATGACACAGATGGAAAAATTGCCAGTGCCACTTGCCAAACCAATCGTGTTTCAGGGCTTTTCCCACTCTAGTGTACCTGTTGATAATTTCCTTAACTTCAAACTAGGTCAAACTGTCAAAAGTCCTGTCTGGTATATACCTGACTAAATTAATAACCTAGGAATTTAAATTATTAAAACAAAAGTCAAACCACCATAACTCTTGAACCATTAGCTTGATCGAAAAATTCCAATGGTTTCTGAAAACATCAACTCTGTCCTTTTCAGTGATTATCGGGTTTTTACAGAAAAAAACAACAACAAACACCAACAACAAAACAATGAAAAAACATGTTAAACATAACCCAAATGTCCAATAAACTATCTGTTTTCCGGAGAGCTCCATCTCTCTCACTAACTCCCTCTTCTCTCAGCCAACCTTCATCTTCATGCAGCTGATGTGACACCGTGCATGGGATTATAGTAATAACACTAATATCACTGTAAAGTGTAGAGTCGCTGTTTTCTAGAAGTGTTGGAATTACTTCAATTGAGCAAATGGTTCAGCAGTTATAGGAGTTATAGATGTTTTAAAAAGTGTTGGGAAACACCCTTGTTCGCTACTGACTTGTTAGGCTTTAGAAGGATAATAGATGATGCTATACTCGGATTAAAATATTGTTCCTTTAATTTTTAAGTATATGTGCACCATACATGTATCCAGGTATTATCAGTGAAGTGCATACGCATGCTTTTCAAAATATAAAACTACCTCTTTAATGTAAAAGAAACACATGTTGTGCTGCCAGCTTTTTGTTTCTGGAGTTCTTGTTTCAGAACTTTAGAGATGTTTGAACTCTGAACCATGGCCTACAATTATTTTTTTCTGATCCAGACATCTGAAAGGTACCTGTAGCAAGTGGCAAAAGGAGGGTTTTATTTGTAGATGTAAAAAACAAAAAGATTGTTGCTCAGTCTGTGCACATTTTGAAAGGTTACAGGGAAAACTCCTGAATAACAGGGCTCAATTTAGTGCTGGCTGTCAGAATTTGAATAGCTGATGTATTTCATCAGTGATGGTATTATTATTTAGATCTGTGAGCTTGGCTGTCCTTGTTCCTGGTACATCTACATAATGCTACACTGCCAATCACTTTGTGCACCTCTTCACACTCATAACCTGCATGTCCCTCAGCATTTTGCTCCCAGCAGACTCGGAGTTCAAATCAAAGCCATGTAATAACATAGAAATAGAGAGACACAGTAACCTTCGTTTGCTCAGCTGACACTGCATGTTCAATGAAAAGATGGATTAGATTAGCATTTTACATCATCTAATTGTTTCTGGCAACCATGAGAACTGAGATAATTTTGAGCCAGTTTGTTTATGAAGCATTTTATCTGCTTAGTGCAAACTTTGCTACCCACCAAGATGGCTCAATAAAATGTCTCTCTTATCTGATATGTAAATAAACTTTATTGTTTCTGACAGCTCTTACTTTGGTTTTACTCTACCGTAATCTTAAAATTATGACATCATGTCATGTTGAGTCAAAACGTTTTTCTCTTTATTTAATTTGTGAGTGAGATGTATAACTGAGTACAGCCTGTATAAGTGGCATGCAGCAGTGCTCAGCTTGCCAAAAGATTGCGTATGTTTGCACAACAGCCTGCATTATTCACAACCTCGCCACTAACTACTTAATGGACTAGAGGGGAGCTATTGACCCTGTATGCTGACAAGGTCAGCTGACTATGTTTATTGGACTGTGTGTGTATTTGTGTGTGTAAGTCAGACAGAAACAGGAAAGAGAAGCTAAAAGCAAAGGAGAGGGATTTCATTGAATCTCTGCCTTTGACCGAATACTTGACTGTACCTCTCTCCCTACTGCCTCTTTCAGGTGTAAGATGAAGCCATGCATATTCATTAGGAGGCTTAGAAATAAGGCTGCATGATGCTGAATATTAATGATGCTGTATGATTCTTTTTAATACCTACTTGTACAAGAATGAAGACAATTAAGACCAGGAAATTAACACAAATGTATCAGATATGACCTTCGTAATATCAAAAATCCAGGTCCATACATAACATATTTTAAGTGAAATTGATGAAATAACCTTCTGATAACTTTATCGCAACTAATTTCATTGTTAATTCATTGCTGTTAATGCAGTAGAGGGCATATAAAAGATAGATATAGCTTTTGTCTATGAAAACTGAATCTACTGCAGGTTTAAGGAAGTCTCTTCAGTTACAAGGGTGCATAAGTAAATGCCACAAACCAGCATTATTTCTAACGGCCAGCAGGGGGCAACTCCACTGGTTAAAACCCCCATCAAGAAAACAAACAGGTTTGCAGACACATGACCACTAATCATGTGACATTAACAAGTCCGCCATTTTGGATGTGTGACCAAATGGTGAAATGTAGAGTCAAGTAAATAAAGCACCTATAGACTGCTCCCCAACCATCTGGCAACCAACAATTGCAAGGAAAAAAACAGTATTATAATAATTGCAAAATTGACTTACAAACTGTTCAGTGATCCCCTGGCAACCACCTGTCACTAGGGAAAAATGTGTATTCCCCAGTCAGTTGGCAGAAAAATTCCATATGATTGCTTTGTTCGTTAGCATATTTTTGTAAACGGAAGTGACTGACTTACTGACTGGCCAGTGACTAACACTGGCCAGCAACTCTCCGGGCTGTAGTGAAACTTGTGTGAAAATTGCCACACAAAACAGAAATGGAGTTTTCCTACAGAGTGAAAGTTGGGCCCTTTGGCTTCAAGACCGTACTCAAGGGATTCACAAATATTTCACATGGACAGGACCTGAAAGATTGATACAAATATAAAATTACAGAAAAAATACCATCAGATTTTGATCCACCATGTAATACCACCTGGAAAGTATCTGGCTGGCAGCAGTGCTTTTGAGCATTTCAACAAGATTCCACATATCGAAAAACGCCGGCACCACTTTAGTCAGACAGTACTGAAAAAGCAAGCTGCAGCTGTGAATTCATTTTCTCCATCATGAAGTTAAACAATTTGCACATCATATAAAAAAATCCCTAATTTCCATGAAAAATTATTCAAAATAGAAAGGTAATAGAGAAAAAAAGACACTTCAAAGACTTTTTTGCTTATCAAATTTCATTATAATCTATTTTAGTCGTCAAGTGTTTGCCAGAGTTAAATGTCAGAGTTAAAGCCATTACACTAATGAACCCTACAGTTTGAAGACATACATATTTTTTCATTATTAGATCACCCTGGAGGACCTAAAGCATAAAAGGCAGACAAAGATACCAGACAGCAGCGGCAGACCTTAAGCAAAACTGTCACTAAGGCTCTCTGTGGGCTCAATTATCCCTCATTTGAACAGAAGCAGAAGGACCCCAATTAGTGGTCTAACTTGACACTTGTGTTTGTCAGAGGGACTTCAGGCTGGAAACTCAGTATGATAAGATTTTTGCTTCTAAGCCAAAAGGATGACTGTGTCAAAAGTCTAAATGTGATGGAGTGAGGACAATGGTTCCCCTGAAGCTTGTTTCACTGAAATCAAAGCAGAGGACACCTTACTTCTCTTCTGCCTTGTCATTGCTCACCACTTTAATTTCCTCTTCCATGGGCAACAGGAAAACACACACACATACTGCATGCAAACTACGCACACAAACAACCTGCACTGTTATGAGCTTCGGGTTTTATTACTGCCCATGTTTTGTGACTCTAATTTCCTTTGAGAACTCTATGATTTGCTTCTTAGCTAAATTCTTGTAAGCTAACTTACAAAGGCACTGACAGCAGCAATACTGTCATAATAACTTCTTTATGGATTAATTAAAATGTTATTACTTACAAATGTCAAGATGGAAAAGCAATGGGCAGATGTGGAAACAACTTATCAAAGCATAAACAGTAAAAATAGGTTGTATTTCAACCTAATTGTTACCTGAATCAACAGCATGCAGGCTGCAAGTCAATGATTTACATCCACAGCAGGTTTGTAGTCGATGTCTATATTTCTGCAGAACACTAGAGACCTCTGCTGGCCAGTAAAGATGTGGTTGGGGAAATTGTGCCAAGTAATGATGTAATTTTCCGGATTTAGAAACAAAGGCAACGAGTAGACTTGGCCTTAGCAAAGTAGGCCATCCCAAACCTGTCCAGAACTGAGCTGAGTATGACGAGGGTAACACATAATTTCTTAGGAAACAGCAGGTGATATGCTAAATCTTTTGCAGGATAACCATTTCAGTATGTTACAGATGGAAAGACGCAGGTTTAAATTAGATTAACGAAGACTGAGTGACGTTTACCTGCTTCACTACTTTAAAATCCTGCTATTTGTGGTTGCTGATTCACTGTCACGACTTACCACTTCACCATTGTTAATGTGTGTTTACACACATACACATTCAGAAGCGGTGGCGCATTGGTACAGTGGTTACCACTATCACCTCACTCCAAAGGGGATCTGGGTTTGAATCTGCTGGCTGATTCCTTTCGGTGTGGAGTTTGCATGTTCTCTGGATTTCTCCAACAATCTAAAAACATGTGTGTAAATGTCTGTCTGTCCAAAGTATGATGAATTTTACCATATTATTGTCTTATCGACTTATTCATTTATTTGTTACAGTTTTTTCTTAACTCTGTTGTATGAGAGCTTCAAATACGTTGTCAAAGGAGCCTTAAATCAGCTAAAATAGCTGTAATAATGATTTACTCTGTGATAAAATACATGATGTTGCTCATAGTGCAAGCAGTAGACTGTGCAGTCTGTTTTAAGCCTAAATACAAGCTAGGTGACGTTTTCTTTTTGCCTCCCTGTAGTTAACACTGTGTTTGGTAAACTTTAATCACAGTAATTTAAGATATTTTTCCACATAAATAAGCTGGTTGCTTCATTTAATTATTATATCAGACAAATTAAAGTGTTGATGTTAAATTTAGTCTAACCCATGCTGGCTTAGCAGAAGAAACCTCCACCTCTGCCTTAGAATAAAATTACTTCCGAGTTTTTTTTATATAATTTCTCATGGTTAGACCACTTAAAGTGCATCTTAAAATTATTTTATATAAATAAATCAAACATTTTTGTTGAGAAAACTTTTTAAAATACATAAGAAACATAGAAATCAACCAAAACTACAAAAATAAGCTGGTTGCTTCAGTAACCTGAATTATCTCCATCCATCCATCCATTTCCTTCCGCTTATCCGGGGCCAGGTCACGGGGGCAGCAGCCCAAGCAGAGAAGCCCAGACCTCCCTCTCCCCAGCCACCTCCTCCAGCTTGTCCTGGGGATACCAAGGCGTTCCCAGGGCAGCCGAGAGATATAATCTCTCCAGCTGGTCCTGGGTCTGCCCTAGGGCCTCCTCCCGGTGGGACATGCCCGGAAAACCTCACCCAGGAGGCGCCCAGGAGGCATCTTTGTCAGATGCCGAACCACCTCAACTGGCTCCTTTCGATGTGGAGGAGCAGCGGCTCTACTCTGAGCCCCTCCCGAATGGCCGAACTTCTCACCCTATCTCTAAGGAAGAGGCCAGCCACCCTTCGGAGGAAGCCCATTTCCGCTGCTTGTATTTGCGATCTCGTTCTTTTGGTTACTACCCACAGCTCGTGACCATAGGTGAGGGTAGAGGTGTAGATCGACCGGTAAATTGAGAGCTTCGCTTTTACACTCAGCTCTCTCTTCACCACAACAGACCGGTACAGCGTCCGGATCACTGCAGTCGCTGCACCAATCCATCTGTCGATCTCCTGCTCCCTTCTCGCATCACTCGTGAACAAGACCCCGAGATACTTAAACTCCTCCACTTGGGGCAGGAACTTGTCCCTGACCCGGAGTGGGCACTCCACCCTTTTCCAGCTGAGTACCATGGCCTCAGATTTGGGGGTGCTGATTCTCATTCCCACCGCTTCACACTCGGCTGCGAACAGTTCCAAGGCAACCTGAATTATCTTCACTGATATAATCAATTTTTGAATAACAATGTCAATCTGTTATACCATTTTACCAAAAGATCAGTATTTATTCTACTTTTGACTCTTTTTTTTTCTTTTTTAAAAAGATCATGTCTCCCTTCTTTGCAATAAGTCAGTCAGTTGTAAGAACAGACATCACACGTTCAAATGTATTCACCTACATTTGAAAGTAAAGTAATTTAGGGTGAGTTTATGCATCACTGTTTGTGCTCTTTCTATTTGCCATGCACAGTCTTGTGTTTTACTATAAAGGCCGGGCAGTGTGTGCTATGCTGGGTTCACTACACTGGTGTATGAAGCATGGATTCATGCTGCTCCACATGAAAACCCAAATTAATACCCAACCACAATGCTGACTGAATGGTCTCTCATCCATCTACAACCAGATGTTCAGCTGCAGAGTCTGATGAAGAGACGGACATCTGTCTGATGACTCTTGTCTCTATTACAACACTCTGATTAATACTCTCATTACAGACCCATGCATCTTAGCTGCTGCTCAATTTTCTGCCTCTAATCAGGAAACTCATTTAGTCTTGCTCTGGTTCCACCTCTCTTACAGGGTCCTTTCTCTATAAGGACCACCGAAGGACCATAAGTGACCAACACACATTCATACGCCTCTCAGCCACTGTGTGGGTTAATGTAATGAAGCTCATCAGTATGCTAAAAGGAAACCGAGGTTTGTCCCTGGATCAAGTGGAGTCAGTGCCCTCCACCCACACTCAAGAACATTACATTAGTATTGACTGCCCTCTGCTCCACCCAGGATTTATAGTACAAAATAATGTGAAAGGACTTCAGTTCAAACTCTTCTTAACCTCACAATGTTTTAATAAAAACTTAAGGCATGTATTCACTAATGTGTGATATATTATGTGATTTATGCGAAAGTGTGACTTTACCTGTAATTGTCACTTGTCTTAACTAAAATAAAATGAAAAAGAATATAAAGGAAATAGCCTTACTTTAAATATTTGTTAGTTTGGTATAAAAAAATGGTATTACAACTTGCCTGATGGGGATTTAAATGAACATGTTTATGTAGACTTTGCATCTCTGCAAGACTGAGAGTCCACTGCTTTCAAAAAGTTGTGTTTTTGTTGTAATTCCTGTACCGACTGTCCTAAACCTTGCCTCTATAATATACAACATGTTGAATAACAATTAAAAAGACTAAAACCAACTCTGAAAATAATAATATTAATAATGATAAAATAAACTAAAACAAAACACCATGTAAACTAACTGAAGCTAAACTGACTTAAAAATTAAGAGTCAAAATGATATAAATATAAAAACTAAATAGATAATACGAAACTAAAATATCGGAACGAATATTACGGAACTACAATTCCCAGAATCCCTGGGAGAGCCACGGCCATGAGTTGTGTGACTGCCACCGGACGGTTGTCGATGGAAAGTGCAGGAAAACGTGCTCAGTGACAGTCATACAAGCATGCACGCAGCTCTGCGCGGACCAGCTTCAGCAGCAGACATGTAAAAAGATGGATTAGAAAATAATGTGCCTCGCCTATCATCACCATCATCACCACTACCATGTTCCCGGGAGTTTTCTATGCACTGCTGGCGGGTTTCCTCGGGGCCGTGGCGTCGTCCTCGGCCAAACTGTCGCTGGGAGCCGACTACCTGAAGGGTGTCTGTGAAACCGGACTCCGGACATGGGGAGAACAGCGGAAATTCAGACAGGCGGACGAAACTACCGCCTGTGACCGGGTGAGGCATTGCCGCAGTTAAACTCGCTTTAATTATTAACACAGTGAGGGTGAATAATAATGCTCGCCTGCGAGCGGGGTGATTTCTCACGAAGGAAGTTAGGGGGGTTATCCCCGCCCGCCTCTCCTCACCGCCTCCCTCAGCATCAGCACCATCTGCGGCATCACACTGGGGGAGCCCGCGCAGGCAGCGGCGCGCTCGTGGCGTACCCGCGCCCCGAAGCACACCACTGCAGTTAGTGCGAGTGTATTAAGGCGCTGTTTTATTCTATAAGCGTGAAATTTATCTCTGCGTGTAGATGATAAGCTGAACGGCTGGTATCTGATGGTGAGGATGTCAAGTTTTTCTGTGAATGACCTTCAAGCTGCCTACATACGTCACACAGTGATGTCAGAAACATCTGCAGGCGGCTGTCTGAAGCCTTAAACTGTAGAAACGTGGAAAGCAGCGACCCTGATACGTGATTTAAGGCACAAATGAATTGACAGAATTGCAAATTAGGATTGCAGGTGGATGCAAAGCGTATGTAAAGGCTGTTACTGTGCACCACGAGATTTGCCTGCCTCACATCAGACTACAGGACGTGGAAACATAGAGAAAAACAAACAGGAACAATGCACTGTGAAGCTTTGGAAAGTAAATGTTAGAACTAAGTGACTACCTTTGGCCACTGGCCCCTCTATGAGCATGATACTGCTGGAGGTTTCTTCCTGTTAAAAGGGAGTTTTTCCTTCCCACTGTCGCCAAGAGCTAGGGGGCTCTCTCATTGTTGGGGTTTTCTCTGTATTATTGTAGGGTCTTCACCTTACAGTCTAAAGCGCCTTGAGATGACTCTTGTTGTGATTTGGCGCTGTATAGTTAAAACTGAAGTGAATACCTTTTAACTAAGCTACATATCTTTTGGAGATGCATGGTACAACAAATTGTTTTATACTGTATGTTGGCGTATTTCTTTTGTGGTTCGCAGGGTTGCATTCATTACGTTAGATCATCTAGCATTAGAGCTTGTACCATTATAATCCATTAGCATCAGTTTAATGATAAGACTAAAGTCAGTGTTGCTTTCGTCTCTTTTTGGGAAATGGATTATACTCAAAATAAGAAGAAGGTGTAGAGAAAGTCTGTATCCACAGCTCTTCAAAAGAAAGAGGAGTTCATTTTTTTAGGATATTATGTGTATTATTCCCATGATTTTTTCTTTTTACTGTAAGAGGAGAATACACTACAGTAATATTCACTCAAGTTTAAAGCAGGCCAACATTGCCTGGGGGTCCAAACAGTCTCCTGATGGGAAAATGGGCAAACGATATAGCTGAATAGACTTAGCAGTTCCAATTTTGCAAAACACAAACCATTCACAAAAATTTCACAGTTCTAGAAAAGTTTGTCGCTCTTTTGTAAAAGTCTGCAAAAGGTCAACTGAATCAAACCATCTGCAGGTTCACATATTGTGTGGCGGTCTGTAACACACAGTGAGTCAGTTGAGATTTTGTGCATTAATACAAACAAAAAATTAAACAAGAGCTCTCAGAGAGTGCAACTTCCCCCGAAGGGCATGAGCTATACAAAGAACTTTGATGTTTTATGATGTTTTTATTCCAATATGATGACATCAACCCGTTATGGCATCAATGCGACGTCGTTGGACATTGTATTGGAAAAGGTGTGTTGTGCAGCTCTCTCCATCGCCTTTCATATAATATATTACTCGATGTGGTTGCTTGAAATTTTTTTTACAAGGTTAACTTTGACCGTGGGTGCTAACAATGAAGGTGAAAGTCAAATGTTAGCCAAACTAGGTATTCATGTCGCCCAATACCTAGTACATTGTTGTGATATTTAAAGATGATCAGATGAGATCATGATGAGAGAAAAATTTGTCAGTCTTTAATAAGTTTCTTCTCTCGTCTTTCAGCTTCATATCCCTCTGAGGCTGCTGTGTGGCGGCCTGCTTTTCACCTGCAACGCTGTGATGTGGACCTTCCTTGCCAAAGCACTCAGGTATTCCTCGTCCTCCACCCGAACCACTGTGACCACCACTGCCTCCAACTTCATATCTTCCGTAAGTGACGATTTCTCTCTTCATGTCCTCTGAGTGAAATCCTTTACATCAGACAGTAGAGGGTGAAAATAATTTCACGTTGACCTTAACGTCCTTCCTTCTTACATAACCTGATTTATTTTAGAAAATAGGCTAGACTGTATTCAGAAATAACTTGTCACTGTGATTTATGGCTCTTCATTGTTAAGCTCAGCAGGGATATTGGCCATTAGGGCACCTTTATTGGCAATTTGTTTCTAAAAACAGGCGTGATGTTTTTTTCTTTGCAGGCTTTCCTGGGCCAGCTGATCTTTGGGGAAGCCCAGATAACATTGTGGTGGGTTGGGATCTCTCTGACCTTCTCTGGTTTGTTGGTACTGCAGAGGGTTTCGCCGCAGGATGGACAACAGAACACGGTTGCCAAAAAAGATGAATAATGTGACCTGTCTCTACTAGCTGGCTGTGGCTTGTGGTCTGTTTTGGCAGACATCTTCTCTGACTTCATTAGAGCCAAAGAGCAGTAAAATCTGAAACAGCAGTTGAATTTAAAGTGTTTTCTTCTTTAATCTGGCACACCTGGAAAATTCATTCCAAGTTATTATCCAGCTTGTTAAAGAGCAAGTGGAAATAGTTGTTTTCTTCCAGTCATATAACAAAATTCAGTTTCACCTGTTTAGCCTAAAGTGAAATTATTAATTAACATACTTAAGAAAGGATTGTGTCATGAAACGCTGTGTGGCAGGCAGGAGTAGGACCCAAGGTGCAGACACTCAGACTCGAAGGATGAACTCAAAACTCAGCTTTATTGCTGGCAGGGGGAAAGCATACAAAACTAAACTGGGAAATATAAACTTACATTTGACGGGGAGGCACACAAGGAAACACACAGCTTGAGGGACGACGCGACACAGACTCAGAGAAACACAGGGTTTAAATACACTGGGAAGTAACGAGGGGAATGAGACACAGAAGGAGGGCACAGCTGGGAGAAATCAGGACTGACGAGACAGGGAAGCAAAGCAGGACACCTTCACATAAGACACGGACCTTCAAAATAAAACAGGAAACACACACACACACACACACACACACACACACACACACACACACACACACACACACACGCAAGGACACAGACTCCGAGACGCGGGCTTCACACAGGGACCTGACCACACTAGAGGGGATACACAGGCAGGGACGACGGAAAACAGAGGGAGCACAGAATGAACACTTGGGAAACCAAAACAAACTGTCATAATTCATAATATCAAAAATAAGAGTACAAAATCAAAAACACTGGGTCACTGACCCAGAACCATGACAGATTGCTTTATTGAAATCAATATCTGTTTTACAGGTTGCTGTTTGTAGCCCTGCAGGATGTAAAACCCTGCTGGATCAGCTGTGGTGCAGCCTTGTTTAGCCCTTTCCTAAAATCAGAGGAGATTTTGGCTTTCAGACAGTCCAACCAGAGCACATCCAAAGTCTGGCTAGTAGAGACAAAATAATGGATGGCTAAGTCTGAAATCATCTCTGTCCACATGCTTTACAAAGAAGCAAAAATTATACTAGCTTTGCGTTACCTTTTGGAAAGTCAACAATAGCACAACAGCTTCTGAGCTAATGGAAAAGATAAAAAGGAAGATAAATAAAAAGGTTGTTAGATGTTTTGGGAAATGCATCTGTTTGGTTTCTTTTTGAGAGTTACATGAGAAGATTGATACCACTAACATGTCTTTAGAGACATACTTTATGAAGCCTCATCTGGCATAATTTAGCCTGACTGGAAATCAAAGGGTAGCTGGCCTGGCTCAGTGTCAAGATAACCAAATCTCCTCTTTTAAACACATTTAAATAATTCATGCATTATGTCATGTTTGTGTAATATATTCATAAACAGAACTGCAAAAATGACATTTATTGTCTTTGTAGGCGAATATGTGTGAAACTACTTTCTAACTAAGGGTAGTGACTTCCTTCCTGTTAAAGGGAGTCATTAAAACCAAAGTGTTGTTTTTACTCTTTGGTTTTTGACACAGAACACAAACTGGGAGTTACTAGATTATTAGGGGAAAAGTGATTGGAGACCATAAATGACCAAAATTATTGTAACTGTGTGCAATAAACCTGCGATCTTGTTGCCTTTGAAACAGTTGCTTCAAAGACGGAACTGAGTCTGTGATCATTTGCAGTTGCTGTCTTCAGGCAATAAGAGCAAGTCTGCTATCAGTTTGTGATTGAATGGGTCCAATTTGGCAACTACATGCGATCTGTTGTGGTAATCCAATGATTAAATAAATTGGTGAAAAATTGCAAATCTGTTGCCGTCTGCATATACAGAAAAATCACATTAACTACTTGCACTCAGAGTCCAACCAGAATCTCATAGAATTGAAAGAGAAGTTCCTCCACAATTAGTAATGTAGTTACTATAGGACAGCAGTATAACTGTAAAATGAAGTAGGTGCTTAACAACCTTGCTTTTCTAAGGAATATAACCAGAAACTACCCAGTTGGCAACTAGTTGAGTTGAGATGACTAATGCAAAGAGACATGGCAGACAAGTTGCACTCATCAGCACAGACAGACTCAGATTGATTGCATCATGTTGGCAATAATATTTTCAAACCCTTGTCAACCTGTCTGAGAGCAGTTGCTGTCACTCTGAGTCAGACTTCGATTTTCTGGAGACAGGTTGCCTCCCACCAGGCAACCTGTGCAATTGTCTCGCAACTGAAAGTAACTGCAGAGACTGAAGGTGTTAAATGCTCAATCTCTGAGCTACCAGTTGGTTGCTGCAACTAGTCATCTGGCAACAACCGATTTTTCCCAGGTGCAAGTAAGTCACCATCATATTTTTACTCTAGTGTGACCGAGCCATTAGACAGAGCATCCTTCGTCCTCCACCATTAACTGTATAGACATGAGAGTAATCAATCTTTTCATCTGACTGTCTGCAGAAAGGAATAGATACATTACCGTAAATGGAAATCTTTATAGGAAGACTCAAATAATACAGAAGGATAATTTGAGAATTTCTGCACATATTTGATTTCCATGTGTCATCATTAGCAATGGACAAATAGTATCTGCTGCTCTGTGCATCACTCAGCCTGTGCATTAGGTATTGTATTCCAAAAAGCTCTCTTAATTCTCCCATTTCCTTAAGTTGCTAAGACACTCACCACAACATCCTGGACCAACATTGCATTTTATGCATGCTCAAGGCAATGTTTTATAAGTGAAGTCCTTAGCTAATGAAGTGTGCTCATATTTTCATAAGTAATAATGCTTCTGATGTAGCACTCAAAGGCTCATCCCCCCGAGAGGAATTCTCTCTCTGCCTGAATTTATTTATTATTTTTATCTGCCTTTCTTGACAGCTTGAACCTTAACCTCGAGATATGAGCATGACACATATTTTGATTCAGAGGCGGCTGATTTTCGATTTCATGATAGATGTGTGCATATTCCCACGAGGGCCTGAACTCAGATAAATCACACCAAAGCATCCTCCTGCATCTACAATCCACTCAGAATCAGAGTGACGTCCCCTCTGTGAACCGCTTCATTAAACTTGTGACTTAAGTGTCCCTCGCTGTCTCTCCAGTGCCAGGCCTTGCGATTGCCAGTTGAGCTTTCTTTGACCTGAATTTAAATTCTCATATTAGTCTGTCGCACATCTTGAATAATAATTCATTATTTCTTTGGGTTTCATAGACATCTCTGTTCACTAACAGCTTCCATCAACATTTCTGGATGTGTCGGTGAGAGTGCAATAACATATTTTCTCATACACTGTGATGTGTGTTGCTGGGAGGGAGCTGTGAACATTAATAAATGAAGAGAGAAAATGTCAATACATGCTACCAGAGGGACGTTCTCTTAGTATAATCAGCTACAGGGATTTGCCTGAACAAGACATCAAAGGCTGCTTTAATGAACAGATCACATTTTGCTGTTGTTTGGATACATATCATAATATAAATGCATAATGGTAGCTATGGTACCTGTCTGTAGTATCTCACAGCAGTAACGCACAAATATATCAAATGTCCTTCCAAGTGCTGCTGTGAAGGTTTTGTACCATGTGATTTGCATCCCAGTTAATGTGACTGTAGTGACAATGTGACTATAATATTATCCTCTCATATTCAAGGCAGGCCGAGCAATATTTCACAGCAGGGATGTACATGAAGCATCATCAGATGTTTATGCCTCAATGTTTTGCTTTAATTTTAAAGTAACATTAAGATATTTTAACAGGAGCCTGATGAGACCATTATACCACTCTGTAAAAGAGCTTTGAGTGGTCAGCAAGACTAGAAGAGCGCCTATATGCTAAGTTAAGCTAATCAACAACTGTTAGTTAGCTTAGCTCACCAAAAATATTTTAAATGGACTGTAAATACCAATACATTTGAAATTACAAGCTAAGCTGTTGGTTAGCCTAGTTAAGCATAAAGACTAAAAAGTAGATTGCTAGTAAATAGCATAGGATATAAATCAAATGGTTAAGCTAATCAAGTAGCTAACCTAGTTAGTTAGCTTAGCATGATTTAAAAATTTTTTACCTAAATCCATATGCCAAACTATTTACAACCTAACTTAAACTAAAGACTAAAAACGGCTGCAAGCTAATTTAGATAACATCAATTCTTAAAAATGTCATATTCATTCATTGCCTGACTAGTATCAGTTTTCAGAGACTTTGCTTCTAGACCCCATATCATAATGACTTTACATTTTTACACCTGGAGAGTCAAAATGTTAACAGAGTAATATGTAAGTGAGTTTTAGAGGGGTCTTTTAGACAGAGCCTCCTTCTCCCATTTGCAATCTTAATGCTAGGCCTATCTATGGGGTTCTTGGCTGTGGTAATGATCTCATCTGGCTCACAGCAAGAAATTAAATGCTGATGTATTTCTTTAATCTGCCTTTAATATCTGCCTGGCTTTTCTCCAGTTAACGGCATGATATGGGAAACCATCTTCCTGTGAAGCCACTCTCACTGTAAGATAAGCAGCCAGAGATTCTGCAGTAGCAAAAATTATAGCTTTGTGAGAGCAGCATGGTATTGAAGTGGCATGCATTTCTATCCGTGGGTGTCCAAAGTGATTAGAAAATCACTATAGTATGGCTTTGACCTGACAAGCTGCATGTCACAATGACAAGTTAATATGCTGCACTGCAAGAAAACTAAAATGGTCTTAGAAAGTCTTTAACTTGGTAGCTCTGTAATGCAACTATATGATGCAGCTGTTGAACCCAAATGATAATAGAATGGGTCATTTTCTGGTGATTTCACTACAGGCAAGATGCTGCATTCTGCATGCTCTATCCAGGCAGCTCTTTGATTTAAAACAGAATATTTCAAATAGTGACAAAACATGACTCTTCTACTGTGTGCTGGAAATTGTAGAGTTCATGTTTGAAAACAGCATAAGGGGAGCTCACTGAAGACCTGAAGGAAAACAGACTGATTTTGTGTCTGTTGTACTCCGGCTCCTGCTATAAGCAGCTCAGTCATCGCTTTAATCTGAAAGCTGCTACACCAAAATATTTCTTCTCATCTTCAACTTTTTTAATATGCACTGAGACAGTTTGATTAGATTGCTCTGATATGAATCATTATTAAAATGCATTACAGATTATGTGGAACAAACATTTGTAAAAGTGTAAATATATTGTTAATATAGAAAAATGTGTAAAGTAAGATCTCCATTGAGAAAAGGACCACCCAAAATATTAAACATCTCATCTAACAAACAGGTTGTTGACTCATTACTGTGTTGTAGTAAGATGCTATGAGTAAATCTGAAGCTCTGCTGTTTCCAGTTAATTCAGATTGAATGGGAGTGTGCGTTTTCACGAAGAGGAGGAGGAAATTCAGCCATAGCAGTGTCCGATAAAGAGCAGCATTACTGTTGATAATGGGGCTGGAGAAAGTTCTGTCCTCGAGCTAGTTTACACCTACTTACACAATGAGCTTTGTGCTCCATTAGACTGGCCTCCTTTCTTTTAGTCTAGTTCCAGTAAAAATGAAAAACAGTCCTTCATGAAATCTGCAAAAGTACACTCAAAACTTAAAGGCAGCAGCCATTCAGATTGTGATTCAAGGGTATTTTCTCATCCTTTGAAGGTTTTGAAATGATGAAAATCTGTAATTCTACACAGAGGGAGTTCTTCTTTCACTTTTGCAAAGTGCTCCTAATGAAGAACTGTCTGATTGTTGGGAGTTTCTTTCTAATATGTTAGAGTCTTTACCTTATTATACATTATAAGTCAGCGGTCCCCAACCTTTTTTGCCCCACGGGCCGGTTTATGTCCGACAATATTTTCGCGGAGCGGCCTTTAACCTCCGAGGACCTGGCGTCCACATATGGAGACATCATATTTTGGGTTGTCTAGACCACAATACTAAATTGTGCCCCTTTAAGCAAATGGCTTTCAAATGAGCCATATTGCTCAAAGGGGCACAATTGTTGTTTCTCATTTTGTTTTTCTACTCAGGAAAAATGCTGCTGTGTTCAGACACCAATGAAAGAGTTTTGCACATCATTACTCAATTGTGACTTTATAGTGTTCTATTGAACCCTATAAAGCCAAATAGCAAAGAGAAATTAAAAATGCATGTCATGAAAGAGTCGGGTCTTAAAAGATTAAGGTGTCGCGGAAAAATACAACAAAATAAAACCATTACCGGTACCAACAAAAATAAAATGTATTCATAACACACGGGAAAAGACCCAGGGAAACCGAGTTAACGATAAAAACCCTCAACTCTCGTGACCCGGTACCAAATGACTCACAGACCAACTGCTGTTATAAGTGCCTTGAGCTGACGACTGTTTTAAGTTGGCGCTATATAACTATAGGGGAATTTGAATGTTTCTATTCAAATTTATATGAATACATTTGAACTGAAAAGACAGTTTATAGTTTAGTTAGTTAATTCTTAATGTATATTTTTTATGACACCATTAGATCTAAATTATATAAAATATCTGACCGTGATGAAAAGATAATTAAAGCTGGACCATAAAAATGTACATATAACTGATAATTACCAGGACTTCTTTTCAAACCAAATATCCAATACTTTGTCACCTTTTTCCTCCATTTTTCACCCTAACCCTTCCCCAAATACTGAGCTGTAAACAAATAATTTAAAAAAAAGTGAATTCTAATTAAATAAATGCAAATCAATTCTGTAACTTCAACTTTGTTGATATAATTACACATTACAGTTTAGATATGAGATTTTAGGTCTATGCTTTTACAGTATTTGTGTGTGAGGTTATGCTATTTTAATTTTTTCACATTTTTTTAAACGTGTTTTCATCCTTAGAAGCTTCTGTAATGAAGAATCAGCTGTTAAATAATGACTCTGGCATCAATACTATCCGACACTAACATCTTTGTATCAAAAATGTCCACAAGATTACACAAACAGTCAATAAAATATCCATAGTCATACATTTTATTTCATATCCCTTGAAACAAATACAATGGTCAGAAAAACAAAATAAAAATCACGTGGCCCACAGTAATTAAGACAAATAAGTTTGCATACCGGCCACAGAACATTTTTGAGAAGAAGAAAAAAAAGCTGGTGTGCTGTATGTGTAAACCTGTTCCATGTCCACATAATGGTTAAAACATTTAAAAGCCTAAGAAAATCTAATTTCTGACAACTGTTTTAATGGTTACATCCTTGCCTCCCTTCCTTTAGCCTTCAATTTGGCAACACATATATTTGAAATATCTTTTTATCATCCTCTAAATCGTGTTTTTTTAAACTCGAGTAAGGCTTTTAATAACACATTCTGGCAAAGGCATTTAAAGTGTTAGATGCTTTGAAGATGCCCATTTCTTATCTGCATTAAATTCTCATCCTCAAAAGTAAAATCTGAAGTTTCCTGTGTTCCATTAAAATCCACAGTCCAGCCTGAGTGAACATTTTCTCTGAGCTCCCGCCCCAAAAAAACATAATTACAATGAAAATCTGTGACAAACCAGACCACAAGCGAATTCCATCAACTGAGAGCAAGTAAAATACACTTAGTGTCAACACACACAGAGCAACGTGTATTGCTTGATTCCCTGACTTTCTGTCTCAGCTGGTGATTGTTACAAAGCAAATGAAACGAAAGGTTCAAAAGGATGCTGGTTTAACTTCAGTTTTATATTCAACCAGGAAGTCACTGTAAGTATCTCACACTTTTACCTGCCTAGTATCAGACTTGAAAGTTATAACCCTTAAGATTTTCAGGAAATCGAATTCTTTTGGTTTTTACGCTTTTAGCATTTTTGGTCAATATTTTGACATCCAGTTTATTTACGTTCTCTAACTGCTTTTCTACATGGCCACCTTATTAGGTAGTCTAATGTAATTAAACACAGCTCTGCCATAAATTTCTACACAGCTATTCAATTATAATCTAATCAGTCACAACATTAAAATCACTGAGAGAATAAGTAATTAGCATTGCTCATCTTATTAAAGTGAGATGCTCTGCTGGGCAACCGGGAAGATTGGCATTCACATGGCTGTTACTTTCCCATGTACCACCCACTTAAATATTACAGCAAAACAGCCTCCACAAACATGACAACGTGCCCGACCCCTCTGTAAAAACCATCCAGGAACAGCTTGATGAACACAACAAAGAGCCCAAAGCGTTGACCTGGAGTCCAAGCTCCCCAGATCAGACGTGGATCAAGCATCCAATCATGTGTGATTGGAACAAGCCCAATCCATGGAGGCCACACCCTGAAACCCACAGGACCCAAATGCTATCCTGCCAGACGCCACAAGATCCACCTTAAAGGTCATGTGTTAATTCCTCAATGGGTCAGAGCATTTTTCGCAGCACGAAGAGGACCTTCACAACATTAGAAGGTGATCTGAATGTTTAGTTTAAACATTCGGCAATCATTACTTATTCAAAGAAAGGGGGAAAAAGTATAAAAAGAAGAAATTTCCCAATATTTCCTCCTTTAAATCTCATCTCTGTAAGACACATATTGATGATTTCTATGAAGGTCATCAAAAACTAAAACGCTTGAAAAGTTAAGGTAATATTTACGGCAGAGCTGCTGTTTATAGATTTTTTGTTAGTCTTACATTTCGCAATAAATTGTGCACAATTTAAACTGCCAGCATAAGCAAGTGGATGTGCTTAATTCAGTCAGTGCTTATTTATCCCCACTGTCCCAGTGCTAGCATCTGTACCGGCTGTTTAAGATGCATCTAATGCAACATTTCTTACATGCTCTGCTGGCCAAACACAAAGGAAGTTTTATTGTGAAGCTAACGCAAAGTGATTGTCAGAGTTTAATCTTCAAATTGCCTTTGGCTTAGCATTTTATGATCTAGCCGATAACCTTCACGACCCGATCAGACTTTTTCTAGATGTTGTGACACTGGATTGGTTTTAAATAAAAAAAATCATAAGATAGGCGCTGCAAGACTCAGGTTACTTGTGGAAAATGAAAAGAAACCTCGTTTTACCTGGATGCTCTGTGGGCAGATGCAAACACTGCTCCTCTGTAGTGGCTCAGCGAGTGTTTAGTGCAATATAAACTGACCAAGTAGCACAGAAATCCTAAGGGTTATAACTTTAACCAGCCACCGTGAGGTTATTGCTGTTCTCCATTTTCAGAGTCCTCTTGAAAAACACTTAAAACTTTTCCAAAATGTGATTTCTTGCCAGAAAAGTTTGGCGTTACATTTGTCTTTTGATTGCAGTAATGCAAGAAAAAGAAAAACCTACTTTTCTCTGGCAGCAAAAAGAGGAAACAAGTAGCATTAACAAGTGTGAGCCTGAACTGTCACATTAAGGCAAATAAATAGAAATAGCTTTACAAAAAGCAGATTCCACTGCTCACTAATGTGCTGTTCTAAGGCAAATCATCCGCAGCATTCAGCAAAAGACTACAGCGACTACATTAATAAAGCAAATGAAGGAAAAAGGATAATTTTTTACAGGAAGACAAAACCAGTTGTTCATTGTGGCAACCGTGCTTTGAGTAGAAACATTCAGGACTTGAGTTCACATTGTGTAGTCTTAGAAGTAGGAGATGATTGAAGATACTGCAGGCATATTTACTCCAGCGAAGGCAAAACTTAGTCTCTTGTTGTGTTTTGCCAGAGTCTCATTAGATGCTTCTAGTCAAGATGCTGCGTAACTTAAGAGCGCTGTATCGTGCAGCTACACCTCGTTAATCTCAGTCAGCACCAAAACGGGGGAAGGGCAACGGCAAAATTTAAAAAGGAAAAACACATTTTACAACAAAACACCCTGAAATATCAATAGTTCCTAGAAGAAAGAAAAATTTAGAAGTGGTTACGAGAAGTTTGTGCTCCAGGCAAGAGTGATCAGTCTATGTCCGCAGACACAATCCAGCTTTCACACTATATACTGATACACATCTGCCTTTCCATGGTCAGGTGTTGCAAAGGGGCTCAGCCAGGCTATAGAGAATGGGTGGCCAAACACCACCTTCATGTTCATCCATTTAGACTTTTTGGCCCATCTCCTCTCCTCCTTCTTCAGCTGCTCGATACCCTGCAAAAAGGGTAAAGCAACGCAGTGTGAGTTAAATTCAGCCCTGATACAAAACATCGACCGTATCGGCTGCAAACATGCGGCTGCTGAATGAGGGATTAAAAATGAATCACAATTTGTATTCTTTTGTTTTCCTTTCACAGGTCTTAGGTGACTCACTCTCAGTGGTTCCTGACGTTTAAGAAAGCTCACAGGATAAACCAACACAGTCAACAAATGGAGGCCATATAACAATACAACTGACAGTTCTTTGTAGTGATGAGTCTGTGAGTCAGAGCTGTGGGTGTCTTGAGCAGAAAACGCATTAATCTGAACCCACCTGGAGGATGTAAGTGAATTATCTGCTCTTCTGTGCTTTAGTGACGAACTAATAGACGGGTTTGGTTTATTTTGGGAAATATTAATTTCTGAAGGAGGCTCGACCGCAAACTGCAAACTAAAACACCCGAGTCTGGTGCTGGTCTTCATACTGTTAAGAAACTGTTTTTCTTTAAAGGACCTAATATGTTTTTCCTTATTTTCTGTCAAATGTAGAGTTTCAAATAATGAGCTCAGTTTGAGCTCAGAGTTGAGACTGCTCTAAATCTCTGGTTTTAGTCATTTCTTTAAACTCTGATATCATATCAGTGAGAGCAGATCTCCTCGTACAGTCCCCTCAAGCACACAGGTCTGACTTTAAACTTTCTGTTTGCAAGGAGCAGCCAATCACAAGAAAGTTAGCTTAAAGGGCAAAAAAAATGTTTTCACAGAGGATGAACTGAGGGGCTAAACTAAGGTCCAGTATATGACAAAATAGAAATATTTTAAACTTTGTATCATGAACTTATGTTGTTTTAAAGATCACTAATATCAGAAGCCTTCTGCACAATCACAAACAGTGTTTCTCTCATTTCCAATATTACATTTTATGGACTGAGAAAATACTTCCTTTTTTTTTTAATAAAACCTTTTCTCTCTCCATGAGAATAAATGTACTGATCATAAGTAGCTTTGGAAAGCAATAAATATGATCTCATGCAACAAACGGTTGCTTACATGTTTCTTTCTAAAACATTACAATTGATAAAAATTATCTTGTTTCCTTAGTAACAAAGATGTGGTCAATGAGGTTTCCCTACACTTACATCAGTTGCGACTGATGTAACAATTACTTCCACTTAACTTTGTGCTGAAGACAAACAACAAAATGTTTCTGGTTGTGTCAAAACAGACTTTAAAAAGAGTCTAACTGCAGTTTTATACAGAGAAACATCCTCTGTGAGGTGAAGTAGAAACTGCAGAAACAAGGGTCAGAGCCAGGCCAGCACTTTCTCCACATAAACCTGAAAAGGATCTAGTATCTTTTTTTTTTTTTTTTTAAAGGCTCTTCAGCAAGGTGGAAAGTTTCTGACATGAGAACTTAACCTTATGTCAGACTGCTGACACGGCGGTAGCTGAAATTCAGTTTTCAAGAGGTGTGCAGAGGAGAGGTAAGGTGGTGAAATTCCCTGCTGGATTTACTCACCGTTTCATCAGTGCAGATGGAGTGGACCTGAGTCCCAAACATGACTGCAGTGAAGATCAGAAAGAGGAGACCTTCAAAGCAGAGGAGGATGAGGAGGATGACAGTTGCTGGTGGAGAGAAGTTGCTGCACTCTGGAAAGAAAGGGAGATTTTTTTTAATGTTAAACCAAGTACATAACCTAAAATTTGGAAACCAGAAAGGATATTAAACAGACTTCAAGACTTAAATAAGCATCAAGATTCCCTGTTCCCTCACTTAGCCCAATCAGAGGCTTGCCCCTCACGTTTTGCATAAAAATAGAGAAGTCATAGCTTGTCAGTGCAGAGAATGTGTCAAGTTTGCTTAGACAATAAATCAACTATGAAAAGAGTTCCACATTAGTCTTCTAATGCATAACATTTTACATCTTAGTCACAAGCTTTACTGATTGGATTGGTTCCTATACTAAACTACTATATTACAGGACAGACACTTACTCGCCCAGTCTTCTTCAAAGCAGAAAACGAAATGGAAGGCCGCCATGAATAACGCATGGAAGGATATTAGTGCAATGTACATCTGAAAACAAACACAAATGTAATGTCAGTCATCTCATTTTTATAGTCCTCATATTCAGTTATGGTCTTGTTTTGGAAAGCCAAAATAAAATGCATTTAGGCATACAGGCAAATTGGGGGAAGAAGAAGAAGAAAAAAAAAAATCAAACTATGTTCGGAAAAAAAAACAAAAAACAACCTGCCACAAATTCGTCCAACAAAATTACGCAGTCAGTGTGAACGGCTGGATTAAGAAAAAGGGAGACTGGATTTTATGTGTCCGATGTCTAAAGGTCTTTAACTCAAATAACCACAAATGAACACGACCTGGTTACAACCAAGTTATGCAGGAGAGCATTTCTGAATGCACAACATGGGTTACAGCAGCAGAAGACCACACCAGGTACCACTTTTGTTAAAAACAGGAAACTCAGAGTACAATTTACATGTCTTCATCAAAATTGGACAGACAGATTGGAAAAACTTTGCTTCGTCTTGGTCTCAATTTCTGCTGTGATATATGGATGGTAGGCTCAGAGCTAAGTTAACCATGTGACCATGTCACAAAGCTCATATCACCTCAAACTGGTTTCTTGAACCTGACAATGAGTTACAGTGTGCTCAAATGGCCTTCAGTGCCATTTCACACTCCAATAGATTACCTTTGGGATGTGGTGGAGCAAGAGATACACATCACTGATGTGAAGCCAACAAATCTGCCGCAACTATGTGATGCTCTCATGTCAATATAGACCAAAATCTCTATGCAATGTTTCCAGTACCTTGCTGAATATGTGCAATGAAAAATTAGGCCAGTTCTGATGGCAAAAGTGGGTCCACGCCAGTACTAGTAAAGTGTACCTACTAAAGTAGCAGGTGGGTGCACCCTATATATTATGACATTTGATCCAAGAGCCAAGTGTAAGTGTGAGCATGATAATGAAAGAGGGAGTTATTATGATTATTTTCAAGTGGATTCTAATATTAGTTTTGCTGTTAACGACTCACTGTGAAGAGGACAAAGTATTTCTGGTTGTTTTCTCCGACACAGTTATTCACCCAGGGGCAGTGATGATCCATCTTTTTGATGCAGCGTTTACACACACTGTGGAGACAAAATAAATTAATCATAGGCACACCTGAGGGAGTCGTGCAATGCACAAATGTGGATGTCGGTATGTCACAACAACTCTCACTAAAAGACGCACGCACGCACGCACGCACGCACGCACGCACGCACGCACGCGCGCACGCACGCGCACACACACACACACACACACACACACCTCTTAAGGAGCATAATTCACTCAACTGTGAGAAAAAGAACAGGCTGCTCTCAGTCATAGCAGCTGCAGACTCGGGGTTATTTATCTGTCAAAACTGCAGCAGGCTGACAACTCAAGTAAAAGCCAGAAACTCATAATTTATCATAAGACAAAGCAGAGAGTCACACTCGAGCTGCCTGGGTGCTTTGTTTTATGGGGAAATCTCTTTTTAAAAAGCTGCCATTCTGTGTGTAATATACTGTTTGTTTGGGTTGTTAGAGATAACTGTGTCACTGCACTGTATCAACTGAAGCACCCTCAAGAATGACTCATAATATTCAGCTTGAAAAGAATCAAACTGACTGCCATTTTTGCTTCTGAGACAGGCTGACTCACTGGCTTCACAATTCAATTAATCGGAGGTGTTTTTGCACTTTTCATGCCTTGAGATCCCAGAGAAACCACTGAGCAGCCACAGAGGGAAGTCCTTATTATTATCAACTTGCAGAGTCTGCAGGGAAATGCGACACAGCTGAAAGACACAGGAGAGCCAGTCTAGGAACAAACACAGAGGAGGAGTGGCGTTCCCAGCCGGAGAGTCGCATCAGGACTTTCCTCTGTGAGGTGCAGACTTCAGCAGATTCATGTTTATTTTGTTTTTTTCCCCAAAATGTGCATAGTCTGCAATGAGCAGTGTACTCTTTCTTATACTACACAGATTCATACAGTGCTGTACCTGCAGTGGTGAGCTCTGTCTGGCTTGATGCTGCAGCACTTGGGGCATTTGTACACCACCTGTCCTGGTTTGAGCTGCAAACTTTCAATGAACTCTTTGGTTGCGTTTCCTTTAGGCACGGCACCCTGAGGAGGAGAGGGATGAAAAGAGAAGTCAGCTCTGCTCTGTCACTCTACATGTGGTACATGATTTCCTTAGACAGCAAGATGGCTTTTATTTTATAAAGTTCATTTAAAAAGTGCTTTTCCAACCAAACAAACACTCTCTTTCATGTGACCGCACTTATAGCTAGATTGGGAAACCCTGGGCTGACTTATCAAGTTGGTAATCACCTTCATGTGACCCGCTTAGCCTGTCTGCGGATTTTAGGGGAAGTGAAACCAGATAAGGAATAGATATTGTGGCTATGCTGAACTTTCTTTGTATTACAAATGCTGCAGTTGACTCAAGCGGCTTCCAAGCCCAGGATAGATAAAACATGACAACCACAAAAGCATTTAAAAATCAAATAAATAAATAAATAAAAGCACATAAAGAAAACAAATCCAAATCTATGTAACAATTAGAAGTAAATTAAGAGTATGTTTTTTCGTTTTTTTTTTAAAAAGAGGTTTGCAGAAATAGTAAAGCCGTACTGAAAGGGATAAACAAAAAAAGCCGCTGAATCCATAAAGAAGAGTACAAATAAAAAATGACTTAAACACAGTAACGTAAGATTAAAAATGAGATTAGACTCAAAACAAAGCCCACCCCACACTAAAGTGCATGTAAGCCATCACAGGTGGGGCCTTAAACTCATTTTAAAGTGTCAAATTTTTCAGTAGGGCTTTATGGGTTATGTGAGACTATCCAAGAGCCTAATAGGGGGAAAAAAGAAGAGTTTCCTCAGAGTCAAAAACTAGGAGGGAACCCAAGATAATTTATTTTGCACCTGATATCCAAGAAAGTCAATGGACTGTGATACAGCTAAGCCAGATAGGCCAAAAAATATCAGCAGATACTGTCTAAATATTCATCATACTGCAGTGTGGTATTTTGTATTTTGGGGAAGTAAACACACAATAAAAATGTCAAGTAAAATCTGTGCATTGAACATCCCATAAACATTAAGTTTTATAAGAAAAATATGTCTACAGTATCAAGGTAAAAGTGCTCAGCATCACCTGTGAATTACATTTTTATTATATCTGATATAATTACAGTTTTAATTCTGTTGGATAATTAAGGGGCTCACAACCTAAGGATCAGGGATCCACTGAGGGGATGATTAATGTGGTGGAAAATAAGAATTAAATTGGTTCTATAACAGAAATCTGATCAATTTTTTATTTTATTTTATTTTTTTACTTCTAGTTCTGCTGCAAATCACAGGTAGTTTAGATTTTTTTTAATAAAAGCATGTGAGACAAACCATAGGCTCCAGCTACACATTAAAGAATACAAAAGTATAAAGTTTGGAGAGCGGTGCATTTCATAACCATGTATTATTAACTCATTGCTATCAATGTATCTAATAAAATGTAGATATAATTTGCAAAATATGTGTCAGAGTGGAAGTTTAAAGTAAAAGAGCACAGAAATAAAAGTTTAGTACCCCAGTCTGACATTTTGTCTTAATTACTGCAACTGTTGCAAGTCAAATATTTACTATAAGCACGCCAACAGGAACACCGTATTAAATTATTGCACTAATAAATTGAGAGAGGATAAATAGTGTTAGTATCAAGTCAGTATTGCATCCTACAAGCAAATAAAGTGGACCAATAAAGCTCTGACTGACCGGGTCTGTGCACATCGCCTTGGCATGGGAAGCAAGGGCGAGGAAGGCGAGGCCGTTGAACAGCACCCCATTGAAGAGGCTATAGGCCACGTTCTTGGCAGGCAGTAGCATGACGAACACCACCACAAACTCGGCATAGAAGACCAGGAGCCAGGTGATGATGCCACACACGATGCCGCAGCTGTCGCGGATGAACCACATGGTGTCGGAGCCGGTGCGCGGTGGAGGAGGGGTGCAGTGCTCGCGCTTCAGGTAGCCAGCTTGGCGCTCGATGTCCCTGGTGCGGTGCGCCGGGCTCTTCATCCTACAGCGCCTGTGGCTCCAACCACATACTGCGAGGAGTGATGAGACAGATGGTGAGGAAGAGGGGGGGACAGAGAGATGGGAAGAAAATGAAAGAAGAGGAGGAATTAGGGACTTATGCGAGGGATGGTACACAGTTGCCATACAGTTATTTTCACTTCCAACACCTTCAATATGGATTATTCTCTCTGTCACACACAGAAATTCAAATTATCTCAGGAGAGAAGCTGAACAAAACAACGTTTGATTTATTTTTTTGATTCATTTTCTATCAAACAACTAATTTTATCCACTAGTATTTTCTGCTCTGACTGCATTACTTTGATACTTCGCTGTAACAGTGGTGTCCCACAGCAATTAAGAGTCAGTGTAAACAGACTAATAACAGCATCTGCATGATCCTCGAGGAATATAAATAAAGGCAGGAGCCATTAAGGCACAGTGAATCAGCAAATAATGTTGGAGTAAACGCTCAAGAGGACGCATTAACTGGAGGAGGAACAAACACTAACCGCTCTGATCCCACAACGCCCAGAAAATCCATCCATCCTCTCACAGCAAAGATTCAGCATTTGGCCTTAACAGTAATACAAAACAATGCTTCACAACAAAACAGACTACACGGCTGTCCTGCTCTGCTCGGGGCTTAAGTGTGTGTATCCAGATCCGTCTGGAGACGAGGCTCATAAATAAGTCATCAAGCAGGTTTGTGTGTGTGTGTAGACAAAAATCTGATGTGACTTCAAAGGGGCCAAACTGTCAAAAATAACTAGATCTCAGTATTACATGCAGGCTAAAATAAAACAGCTGACCTTGATGCCCTTCTCCTCACTAAAACTTAAGATTAAAATTAGAGTAATCAAACTGCTTGGGCGTAACTAAGGATTCGATCTATACATTAGACTTAACTGAATGATAGTCTAATCTCACTTTTATGTCCACATTAATTAAGGCTTGTCCAATGATCCTGACAGTTCAACAAGCTTCCCAGAGGACAGAAATTTAATCCGAATAAAAACTTACAGCACAACTGGGACGAAATTACTGAAAGGGATCTCTCAATAAAACTAAAATTTCAGATTCCATCACAGTCCAGAACGAAAGCCAAATTAAATCACAACCAAAATGGATGTATGACTTTTAACCTTTAAATCGGATCAGTCTTTACTGCATTTTGGTGCCAAAGTTTCCTCTCCTATGCTCGTTGTTTCACCATGTGTATGTGTGAGGGAGGGTCCAGACTCACACACACAGGGTAGAGCAGATCACAGTTTTCCCCAGTGTGACCATAGCATTAGTTCTGTTCACAAACCAAAAATGACTTAGTTCAGTTTAGGATAGAAAACTATTTGATTAGTTTTAGAAAAAGATCACATCTGGGTTAAAGTACATGAGTCGGCCGTTTCAAAAGGATGCTCAGTTTTCTAGGTTGGCATGGTGACACATGCTACTCAGGACGCTCAAAAACAGAGGGAGCACAAATGTGAAACATACTGGTTTCAAAGTTGATCCTGCTTACTCAGGACTGGCCAAAGTCTTGCTGACTGCAACATAACACAGTAAAGTGGACAGTTTGTCTCCGTGCATGTGAAAAGAAAAGAAAAAAACCCAAAAACACACAAAATCATTTTCATGACCATTTCACGATGAGACCAGGCTAGAATTTAACATCACTCAAGTTGACAACAAGTCATTACATTACTGCAAGTGAAATAAAAGCTTCCTAGAAGGATCAATCCATCTAAAGCCAAAGTTGGACAGATGTCAAACAGCATAGATGGCATAGTGACAAACAAAACTCTGTACCCAACATTCACCACCATGTCAAGCTGTGGATCACAATAAAGGAAAGAATCCCAGCACATCGACATTTCCCAAGAATGTCACACAGCATCTATCAGCAGTGACATTTTTAAGCAGCATCAAGCATTTAAAATAGTTTTATGCGCTCATTTAGGCTATTCTAATATTTACTCTTTATTTGAATAAATAATTTTTTGAGAGATTTATTCCAACATGGTCATCAGATGATACTAATCTGTCACCGTAAACTACCAGTCCAAAGAAGTCAATTTTTGTTCCAGGTGTTCGTGAAAATTTATTCAATTTGATTTATATAGTGCCAAATCACAACTTTAAATTGTAAGGTAAAGACCCCACAATAATACAGAGAAAACCCCAACAATCAGACAACCCCCTTGTAAGAAAGCACTTGGTGACAGTAGGAAGGGAAAACTCCTTTTTAGCAACAAGAAACCGGTAACAGGAAGAACCGGGTTCAGGGAGGGGTGTCCATCTGCTGCAACTGGCTTGGGGTGAAATGAGGAATACAGGACAAAAGACACAAAGTGTACTCTGTAATTGGTAAATAATAAAACTTTGTTCCAAAAAATAAATAAATAAAATGAAATCACAGAATCTAAAAAGACTCAGTAGCCAAATACACTTGTTGTATTTTTTCTATAATGCTACAAAAATTATGTTTAGCAAATTTATTCCCAGGGCTCTTGAGGTCAGCAAGAATTGGCAAAAATGTGCCGTTCACGACAAACTGGCCCGATGTTCATTTAAAACCTACCATCCAGGTATTTCCTAATGTTCTGGGTCTTTAGCTTGCTCCAGAAACAACTCCAGACCAACCACTTGCTTTTTTCTCATCATTTATATTCAATATTCAACTTCCTGTATTACATTATGTTGTAACTGTGGCTGCAAAGGTGTAGCAACACAGTTTGTTCCAAAGCTACACACACAGAAAAAGCTGAAGCATTTTTGGGAACTGTTTGCTTTAAAGTTCAAGTTTCAGATTACTTCCCCCGCTGCAAATAAGGTGCAAGTTCACCACCTTCACTCTGGTTAGATGAACGATTGCTTTATTGGAGTACTAAGTGAGCTTTGAGTACACATGTTAGTGTCCCTGTAATAACCACGTATTTACTCGTCTGACTCACTTGATGTGTGTTTGACTCAACGGGTGGAGGAAGTCCACCTGTCGAGTTTCAAGTAAAACTTGCTTCGGGATGCAGGAAGCTTACACATGGCCAGACTGTCACTGAAATCGACTCCCTTCATTAGAAACAACAGCTAGAAACAGCAATGAAACCAGTGTTGTGTGAAAATGGAGACGATGAAAAAAGATAGAAACTCAAGACAATGAAATAGGCAAGAAAGCCCTGGAGTGAAACTAACTACTGATGCTGAGTTCATTAACAATTAAGCCAATAGTTTCTCCTGCAGAATGAGTCTATAGATTTCTGTCAGTGAATAGCTGCTTGTACAGAGAGGAAAACCAATTTAAATGGAACAGAAACACTTTACACAACCAATCTTGTCTAAGACGATCCGGAAGATACAGTAGATACAGTATGTGAAAATGTTTAACACGGTAAAGGTAAGTTCATTTGAAATGCATGCAGCACACTAAAACACTCCATGATTCACAGGTATTTTTGATACCCTGCTGTAAAATAAATTACACCACCGAGTGAAGGAGGCAGCTGAGCGGGCAGGCAGCACGAGGACCTCCTGTTGGGATAAACAGCCAGTTAACATGCTGATGTTGTTCCACTTTACTGATAGTCTCATCGGGCCACTTAAAAAACTGAAAATGGTTGTTTCACTCAAGACTAATGTGATGCTTCAGGGATTATTACTGCAAAAACAAACATGACCTGATTATGATACCGAATCACATTGTTTTATTTATCATCACGTACATACTGCTGCTGCTGAAGCAGAGTGGCAGAAATCGGAGACACATTAGACACAACAAACTGCTCATGGAGTAGCTGTTGATGGTCTTTAAACTGACAGAGCGAACTCTCCACTGGCTAAAGCAGTGATGCCAAACACGCGGCCCACCAAAGGGTCCAATCTGGCCCACTGGATGGCTTTACAAAGAGTGAAAATTGCAAAGAAGTCATTAATTTGTCCAGTTTTTTCAGTAAAAAATGAATTGTTACTCATTTTACCGATGGCATATTTATTGTACAGGTGTGAAACGAATTGTTAGTTGAAAGTATTTCGAGATCTAGACATGGTTTAAACATAAAGACGTAGAACACTACACCCGTTTTTCTCAAGTTCACCTCAGGTTGTTTATCATTTGTTTCACATGTGAATTTTTAACATGAAATGACACCCTGTGTTGTAGGCTTATTTTTAAGGGAGTGGGGTAAAAGTGTGCCTTTCAATTTAGCTTATCATTTCAGATTTTTCAAAATATTGAATTCAGCTAAGGTGAACGCTTTTAAAATGCACTTCTTTACACTAAAGAAACACTTTCTTACACTTAAGATTTTTTTAATTAAATTTTACTGATTTAGCAGACTTGAGATCAGCTTCTTGACCAATGCTTGGTGTGTGCGTAACCTGTGGACTACAGATGTAAATTGAATATGTGGCATGTTTACATCTACATTCATTATCACACACGGTTTGTGTTTAATAAAACATCTCTCCTTTGCGCTGTAGTCCTATACTAACACTCAGGTGCTTGTGGCCACAGATCAGGATGCACTCTGTATTCTTACAACTTTCTATCACAGCCCTCATGATGCTTGAGCACCCATCACTCGTTGTCCTTTTTTGGACCACTTTTGGTAGGTAAAAGTCTCAAAACCTGCGCTCTTTGGATCTGGTGTGACCTAACTGCTTCAAAGCAAGAGGCTCCTGGGTTCAAACCTTCCTGGATGCTCTCTGTGTGGAGTTAACCTGCTCTTTCTGTTGTTGTGTATGTTTTATTTAGCTGCTCCCATTTATACCTAATGTCCAAAGTTCATGTACGCTTAATTGGTGACTCTAAATACATTAAAGGTGTGGATGTGAACTACGAAAAGAGTTAAAGGTGGAACAGAATAAGACCCTGGGTGAATGCGAGTTGTCAGTAGGACTATTAAATCTCAAAATCTCAAGTCAGTCCTCCTTCCAATAAATCATCAAGAACAGACTGTTCACCAATATATTTGACTCCATGACAAAGTGCGACTCTGAGGAGATGATCACCTTTTTTTATTTCAGTCACCTGTCTTTGGTTTCACTCTTATATTACTATTCATTAATTTCTTATCTCACTGTGCTTTTTTGTATCTTATTGAGCCATCTTGTTTTGTCATATGACATTGATTTTATTAAGCCATTCATAATGAGATAAGCTATTTTAATAATAGTTGTATTTAATGTTATGGCAACTGCAAGACAGCAGTTTCATTACTTGTTTATCCACTACATGATTTACTGACTGGTCCTTCCAGCTCGTCTTTGGCCGATTTGATTTCGAGGATAAAAAAACAGACATCTGCTAAAATATGTTGAATAACCTGAAAGGCACTAAGGAGGAAATAAAACAAGGGTGTTTCTGGGCTCATCTATACGGCTGAAGTGCCTTTGAGCACGGTTTGCTGTATTTCAGGTAAAGTAACCACCACAAAGATATGATGAGTAGCGTATATGGTAACATATATGCTGTATAGGATATAACTACTCATCTTTGTGAAACCAAACCAGGAAGTTAACTGGTAGCTGGAACAGAGCGGGATGACTGGTTTTCCAGCAGTTGATAACTGGAAACACTTAAAATGTACAAAACCATTTTCCAGAGTGAAACTGGGTTTTCACAGCCTACCTCGCACTCTCCTGCCTTTCTCGACGGACGCTTCTTGAACTCTTCGTGTACTTTAGAGGCTTGTAGAGTTAAGACACCCCAAACTATCCACACACGCCTGTCTGCCCCTCCGCTGCGTCCGTTAGCTCAATCCCAGCTAACCTCACCGATCTTCGGACAGTTGCCCTCCACGGCCCCAGCGACTCGGCTCCCGCTCTCGCTGCTGTCTCGTTTTCAAAGAAGTGTTAATTATCCTCGCTAACAGTCAGCTAAACGTGACCTGAAACAAGGTGCTGCCGAACTGCCGCTCCTCCCGTCAGATCCAGAAAGCTCTGCGGGTAGCAGGACAACAAAACGCAGATCCAACCAGGAAGTCAGACACCCTCTCCTGTCTATTATAGGCCGCTTTGCCCTGAGCATTGGCTTCTAGGTGGTACTTTCACCCGGGCTGTGAGATCAAAACCTTGCAAAATCCTACCGACCCCCTTACGATGGTGAGGGCTACTGAAGGTTAAAGTGAGCAAGTCAGTAAGGAAAATAAATAATGAAATAAATAAGGGATTGTACTAGGGGAGAAAAATTTCCATAAAAAATTACGAGGAAAAAAAATGAGAGGAAAAAATGTGTCAAATAACCCCCCAAAATTACGATCTTTTAAGCAAAAAACAAGAACAAAAAAATGTCAATCTATGACACAAAAAGCAAATTTACACGCAAAAATTGGCAATTGTTGAGAAAACACTCACCTATTTATTAAAGAAAATAGCAAATTTTCTTTAATAAAATAGGAAATAGGAAGTTTTAAAAAAAAAAGAATCTAAAACAGCAAATTTACAAGTAAAATATATAGGACACAAATTTCGTGGAAAAAAACTCACAAGAAAAAAATTACAAAAAATACGCGGCATAAGTTAAAACACGTGCAGAAAAGTCGTTGTAAAGGGTTGTTAAAACTTTAAGTTGCTTTTCGTGTCAACATCAGTGGAATATCTTTGTTTTTATGAGATTACTCTCTTGTGTTTGTTAGGTGGGGCGCTTACCTGTAAAGATTATTAGAAAACTCAAACAACCAGCATGCCCTTCGGATTTTTGCCCCATTGTCGAATTCTGATGACGCAGGGGTAAAGCGACAGACATACACACATGCTAAAAGTGTTTCTGAAAAATGGCAAGAGTGCAAGTTAGTGAGGCTGAAAAAGTGTACATACTACACGGCATACGAGTAAGTTGTTAACAAACATGTTAAAAAATACAGCCCCAGACTTTTGTTTATTCTGTTAAAATCATTTCAAATGTATGTATTTATGAGCTTTAGCGATGGGAAGCTAGCTGCATTAGCACTGTCTCTGTTGACATGTTTCTTCCTGGTCTTCAGGATGACTTAAGGGTGGATGGACGAGGCTGCGAGGACTACAGACACATGGAAATAGAGACCGATGTGGTTTCCAACACAGACGGATCCGCCAAAGTCACGCTGGTAATTAAATCAGACAGCATCTGCAGCTGAGAGCTCTAAAGAGAGCATGTGTGAACAGCTGAAAGACTGAAATTTAATGATATTTCAACAAAAATCAGTTACGGCCCAGTTTGGGTTTCAACATTTTTCCACATCTTGGCCATTGCAAAGTCCCGTCCTCTCATTTACGACTCTGAACTCTGGTTTGTAGTAAAAAGGTAACACAAACAACAGCACTGCCGAAGGCCTCAGAATATGTCCCAACTTCTTCCTGAAAAAGAGAATCCAAATAGTTCAAAGAACCAGAGTGTGGTTTGAGAAATCCAACACTGGCACATATGATTGGACTACATACCAAAGACCATTTAAAAGGGACTCTAACTAAGGCCACCCTCCACAACAGTCCCACATGTGGCCCTTTGGGAAAATTAGTTGCCCAACTTTGCATTGACTCGTTAAACGATTTACGCAAAAACTAATTCTTAAAATCACATCTAAATTTGACTTGGAGCCAGTGTAAGGAAGCCACTATGGCTGATATGTGATCTCGCTCGTCACTTAAGAGGCTTCCCACAGAGTTTTAGTCCAGCTACAGTCAGCAAAGCAAAACCTGAATGACTTGACAGATGAATGAAAACTGTTAGTAGTAAAGCTGAGATGAAGTGAAGGCATGAATAAGCTTTTCAGAAGTCAGAGTGCTGTTGAAGCTCATTTCCCTGTTCCACTGTCACACCAACCCTTTTATATCCCCCCATGGTTTGTCTCTCTTTCAGGGGCACACAGCGGTTCTTGTGGGGGTTAAGGCAGAGATTGGAAAACCGAGGCCAACGGTGCCAACTGAGGGCTATTTGGAGTTCTTTGTTGATTGGTATGTATGCTGCTGAATGATATTTCTGTTTATGAGGGGTATAACAATTCTGAAACTGTGGTCAAAAATAGCGATGCAAACATCCACAATATCATTTCACTATTCCACTTGAAGCTGGTAATTCCACGTTAAAGCACGTGTGTCTGGTGAGAGCTGTAATCAGGGGTGTTATGTGTTTGAGTCCAGAGGTGCCACTATGGATTTAACAGAGGGGGGAAAAGTCCCACAGCTCAGTAATGCACAGTAAGCAATTTTCTACAATCATCACAGTGATTATCGAAATTTGCTTTCTATGTTAATCACAGAATTATTTTATTTTATTTTTACATATTATTGATGGGCACAAACTGTATAGTGTAGCAGCAGAGTTGGTGCTAAAACATGTAAAAAGCCTGAAATTCAGTACTGATTTTGATTACTTCTGATTTGATTGATTAATTATTATTATTATTAATATTATTATTACAATTATTATTCTCATTATTTGCTGTGAGATTTATTTGGCAGTGTGAGAATGAAGGTAAAAGTGTAACAGCTGCTGTTATATAAAAAGAACTAGAAATACCCCAGAATAAAAAAAACAAAAAAATAAAAACAGATTAATTTAGTGTATTTTTACCCCATTCATGGATGTGGTTTAAAAAACAGTTTTTTTGTTTTTTGTTTTGTGGGGAGTTGAAAGGTAAGCCAGGCTGTGGTTTGGAAGAGTTGTTACACCCCCTGTTGGTTTAAACATGGGTGCGCGTCATGTTTTTTACAGTGTTTAGGTGACACATCATGAATTCAAATCAAAATTTTGCATCAGCAATGAAAGATTTTAAAGACATTGAAAGTAAAAATAAATCATTTGAAGTTAAGTGAGTGTTTTAATGGATGTGCTGCCACCAGGAGGTAGTGTTGCATTATCTGTTCCCTGGGTTTCCACCAAAGTCCACTAAAGAAAATATTATCATATGACCATACAAAACGTATGTGTGTGAAAAGAGGTAGCAAGACTAGCAAGCTTTACTGTGGGATAAGCTCCTGCTGTACGATTTTACTGGGTTGTTTCTTCTTCAGTTCGGCCAATGCGACCCCCGAGTTTGAGGGCAGAGGGGGTGAGGAGCTGGGCACGGAGCTGAGTAACACCCTCTACAAAGTCTTCAACAACAAACGCAGCATCGATCTGAAGAGCCTCTGCATATGTGCTGGAGAACACTGCTGGGTGCTCTATGTGGATGTGCTGGTGAGTCGTAGCGTCCAATGCTGCCTTTTGCTTCCTGAAATTTTTTTCTTTTTTAATATTTATTTTTTTCTAGTGTGCAAAAAAAAAAAAAAAGAAAGTGCACTGTACACTGCAGCTCCCTTTGTCCATGACTGCAGGTTTTTTTGCCCTGCATTTGAGGGTCATTGAATTTTGACCAGTGATCCAACCAAAATCCTCTCCTCTGCTGCTCCACAGTTGTCTTCTGCAATAACAAATGTGTGGTTTTTAGACAGAAAAAGATATTTTTGGACAATAATTTGACTTTGAGAACTTATTACACCAGTCATTTTCACAATTTTCTGACATATTGTAGCACAAAAAAACTAATAAATAATTAAAATTATTCCATCACAACCCTAGATGTGATTCTTATGGGCTTCTGTTTTTATCCTCAAAATGACAAGGCTGCATTTACCTTTGTCTTCCTGTTTGTATAGTAAGAGTTGTTAGCGGTGTAGAGGTGTTAAGATTTACTTGAAAATTTCCAAATAAATCCAAACAACTTGGGTCAAATCTCATGTTTTTATGCTTCCACAGCTCCTGCAGTGTGATGGAAACTTGTACGATGCCATATCAGTAGCTATCAAGGCGGCTCTCTTCAACACAAAGTGAGTCTCTGTTTGGGATTTTTTTGGCATCTTACAGTTTATTTAATATTGCACAGATTAAATCTTACTAAAAGTCTTGATTACTCCACCGACAGAATTCCCAAAGTTCACATATCATCCGATGATGAAGGAGGAAAAGAAATAGAGCTGTCTGACGACCCCTACGACTGTATGAGACTCAACGTAGAAAACGTTCCCTGTATAGTGACTTTGTGCAAGGTGAGCTCACTTGCTGATACTCAGAGGTGATGACTGTCATCACGGCATAGTGCTACATACGGCTCACTGTGTTTCTGCAGGTGGGACACAGACATGTGGTGGATGCAACACTGCAGGAGAAGGCCTGCTCTGTGGCAAGCCTCATCATCTCCGTCACGCACAAGGGCACCATCACCTGTATGAGGAAGGTGGGCGGAGGCAGTCTGGACCCAGAGAGCATCTTTGAAATGACAGAGGTGAGCCCGGCTTTGCTCCTCAGCCATCTGGCCTCCTCTCAGCACAGTTGAAGAATTAACAAATTGTGCTTTTAACCTTATTTACATTTTAAAGCAGCAACATTTGACCTTCAGTTAAAAGGAATCGTTTATATACTCATGTGGAGTTGGAGCTGCAGGTCGAACTTGAACCTGGGCCGTTGCATTTCAACCATAAGTCAATGGGCACTTGCTCACCCACCGAATTAAAGTAGTTCACTACTTTTATAGACAGAATTTCTAGGCAGAGCCAAGTGTCATCTTTGCTTACACTGCTCCCCCGTGACCCAAACCTGGATAAGTGGCAGAAAAATGGGTGGATTGTTTATTTTCTTTCTTTCTTTCTTTGCTTGTTTTCTGCAGGCGGGCAAACGAGTTGGGAAAGCCCTCCACGCTCCTCTCATGAAGCTGCTGGAACAGGAAGAGAGTCTTGGAAAAAAGAGACAAAAAGTTGGTTTTTTGGGCTAAAAATCCGCTCCTGTTTCTAAGTTTGTGTTTACATGTATACATAATTTTCTAATAAAGTGTTTATTTGTACTCTGCTTATATTTGTTCTTTCAGATTTGTTTTGTTTGCACACAGATTGATAAAGGAATTGTTTTATGTGGCGTCTTAATCACAACAGATGAAGCTGTGTAGAAGATATAGGTCTGGTTGAAAGCTGAAGCTAGTGAGGGATTATTGTCATCATTATTATTATTATTATTATTATCATTATTATTATTATTATTGTTATTAGATATATTTGGGATATGAAGATGGTATAAAAATGATAACAACAAATTCTTCAAGACAAAATTTGGAGTTTGGTTTTGATTTAAATCAAATTTTACCCCTCAGCTGGGAAAGCCGAGGTCACCAGTATTCTTTTGCCCAAAACCAAATATATTCAAGTTGCTGTCAAGAAAGACTGAATTTTTGGCATTTTGCTTAAAAATAACTTCAATAATTAATTGATTATCAAAATATTTTCTATGGGCTAATTGTTTAATTGACTGTTTTAGTTTTAGTCTGATTTCAAGCTGTTACAAAGTCAGGAAGAAGATGTAGTGCAGATTATTTAAAATACTTATTATGATGCAAATGGTTGGAAAAATGGCCTAATATGAATCTTGAACAATATTTAATGTTTGTGTTCATTTGTCTTTAAAGTTTGTTCCACATCAGTGAATGGATTTTCTTTTAACTCGCCACAGATGCAAAACTTTCCATTCTTGAAATCTGCACTGCCCTCTCTCAGCAGCACTGCACTGGAACAGTCCAGTCTTTCTGCATCCTTTTGTGTTTGCCACGTGTCAGCCGAGGAATAAGTGTAGTGGAATCTTACAGGAGGACCAGATGTGACTCTGGATCATTTCCACTTTGTCCTCAGACAGGGTGAGGGTGTGTGCACAGGCAGACAACAGACCGATCCAAAACAAGCTTTTGCTTTGGATCCGTCTGACATTTGGGCAAAGTTTGAACCATTACCTAAATCTTTCAGTGCAATGTCTAAAACAAAAAAACAAAAAGAAAATTCTGCATCTCATCTAAAGGATCATAATGCAGCTTCACTGCTGTCAAAAACACCTGCAATAATAAAAGTTACAGATCAAATTTTAGCCATATGCTGTGGATGAAACTATAATAATTTGAGCCAATAAAACTATAGCTGAGTTATGCAACAGAAGAGTCTGTCTTTGTTTATGTCGTTTTTATACACCTTCATGAAAGCTGCAGAGGGGTTATGTAATAGCTGCTTCACACTGTCTGGCTCCAGTCTGCAGGTCTACACCTGCTTTCCAGGCCTGGCTCTGGTTAGCCCTCAACCTCCACGTGAAGAGTCTGGAGCCAAATAAGACGCACACACGCCATCCTTAAAGGCTTCTGAGGTTGGACTGTTATTCCTACAAACAGCACTTTCAGACTTCAGAATTTTTCCATCTTCTGTTGGATGAGAGGGAGGGTGTGAGAGGGACAAACAGAGAGAGGGAGGGAGATGGATAAATTGCGAGTGTCCACGTTGATTCGGCCTCATTCGACAGGTCTAACCATGGAGTTCAAAGGAGTGTGTGTGCTGCTGGGAGTGCTGCTGCTCGTAAGCTCCTCGCTTCAGCAGACGCCAACAAAGAAGAAGCTTGTGAGAAAAGGTAGAGAGTCTTAAGAGTCTCCTCTTACTTAAAACACTCTAAAGCTGTTTGATCACTGAGTTTGCACAAGTAACCTTTTTAAAAAAATGTTCTTGTATGTCTGGAATCAGATACAACAAAGGATGCTGCTATTGTGGAATTACAGAAACAGATCGATGACATCGTCCAGGAGCTCAACCTACTGAAGGAACAGCAGGCTCTGCAAAGAGGTAAACCCAGTGTTTAAAACAGTTCATAGTTCAATCAGTCATCAAGAGAAGGCACTACCTGCACCATCATGTGATAAAACCCTTAAGTGTGCGAGTTTATGCAAATTAACAGTGTATAACAGTGCTTGCTTACCTTGCTTTGGGGCCAGTTGTTAAATCTACTTTAAGACATTTGATATTTTATTTTAAAAAAATATGCATGCACTATAAAGTAGCTGTCATATAATCTTATTAATAAGACACAAAATATCAGAATTTTTGTTTTTAATCATTGTTTGATTTTTTTTAGTGTGCATGCATCTTAGATGTTTTCAGTCAAGTCAGAGTAAGAATTTGCACTTTCACTCCCTCTACCCATTTAGCTTATTCAACACTATTTATCAAGTTATTCATGCAAGATCAACTTATTTTATCCATTTTAGCCCATTTATCTATATAACACTTATTGACGTGTCCTCCTTCATAAACTGTGCTTGGGCTGATCCTAGTCACTGGTGATTGAAGGTGAATATGCCTTTAATATCACACCGGCAGTGGAGACAGACGCACTTCTTAGTCTCACTTCTGTCTGATATGGATTACAGTTGAGAGAACAAAATATGTATTTAAGTTGGATCCAATAGCCTGAAGCAAGCTTCAGTTAAAAATAAGTGCAGATTGGATACATGTGGAGTCTTTGAAATGCCATATTTTAATCTCGAAAACACGTTTGCCCCGCTGTTCTGAACAGAAAATCATATTCAGTTGTTTCTGGAAAACAAACACATACATTCTTTTTTTACTTATGTTCGTCATGATAACAAAGCTCCTTTTTTCCTGCATAGCATTATCAAAAAAGTGTTTTACTGTTCTTATTTAACCATCAGCTCCTTTTTTCTCCCCTCTGCAGTCTGTTTAAAAGGCAAAAAGATCAATGGCAAGTGTTTCTTGAGTGACCCTGTGAGGAAACGTTATCACACCGCCAGCGAAGACTGCAACGCCCTGGGCGGTGTCCTCGGCACACCTACATCCAAGGATGAGAACGATGAGCTCAGAGACTACGTCCGCCAAAGCATCGGCCCAGATGAGCAGGTCTGGCTGGGCATCAACGATATGCTCACCGAGGGCACCTGGATCGACCAGACCAGCAGCAGCATCACCTACAAAAACTGGGACACGTCCAACTTTAGGTCCCCCCAGCCGGACGGAAGCATGTCCCAGAACTGCGCTGTGCTGTCTGCAGCCTCGCAGGGGAAGTGGTTTGACGAGAACTGCCGCGACGAGAAGCCATCCGTGTGCCAGTTCAACATTGTTTGACCACATTTATCTCACCAGTGACTCTGCGTTTGCTTGGTTATAGCTGCTTTGTGTGTGTGTGTGTTTACTCTCACTGCAACGCTGCTTTTTTTTGCTATCCTAAAAGGGGTTCAAGCCAGCGGTTCCCAACTGGTTTTGCATCAGAACCAAAGTCTGATATAGAAGTCACAATCAGTTGCATAAGAAGATGTTATTTTAGACAAATGTGATGCTGCTGGTATGTAATTTTGCAGCATTCCTGGTGTTTGGAATTAAACAAGAAGAAGACCACAGTCCAGTTTGGAGTAAGCAAGAGACTGTGTGGCTGTACAAAGAAATAGCTAAGAAAACTGCATATCATTTTAGAAAAACACAAGTTGAAATAACCATGTTCATGTGATTAAAAAGAGTGTTTGGGTGCTGGCACCATCCACAAATGAAAAACTGGGTGTAACTCTCTGTTATCCTCACACCTATTAACAGCAGCTCTGTGACTCACTGGCTGAGAACCACTGTTTTAAACTTCTTTTTAAATAGGACTTAAAGAAAGCCAGAATTATGACTGATATAACTTTTTTATTTTTATAATAACTCAGTCTTCACTCATTCCAGTTTGCTAGTCTTGTAGCTTGCGACCTGTAAAATTACCATCAATAAACTACGATGTCTATCCCTGTTTTGCTTTTTCATTTTTTTCAGAAATTTGCTTTCCTCAAAAATTTTTTGAAGATTAATGCAGCAAAACTTGCAAGTCATAAGACGTGCAGACTTTATTTAAAAATTGTCTGCAGTTTAGAAATGTCACATAAACCTGGACTCTGCATTTGTTATTTCCGCTATGCTCCTTGGTAAACAGTAGCTGCAACTCTTCAGCAGTTCTTCCACACCCTCCTCCTCCTCACACTGTTTTTATAGTTGGAGTTCCTGCGGCTGAAACCGCTTTTTTAGTGTCCAGCATGCAAAGAGGCCCATGTTTAAGCACAAGAGGGAAAATGAAACGTCACTTCAGATGAGGTAATGATGGCCGTAAGGTCACGTAAGGCTACACCGCTTCCCCATCATACACTGACAATTTATTGCAAGACAAAACAAAAACAAAACAATTCTGGTATGTACAGGCTGAGAAAAGGCAAATCTTAAAAAAAAAAAAACAAAAAAACACTAGTCAACAATATAAAAACCATTTACAAACAACAATAACAGATAATTTTCCATACTCCAAACAAGTTTTAAAAAAAATGAAACCAAACAAACTTTCAAGAAATAGTCGTTGTTGCTTTTTCTGGCTGGCAGTAAGATGAAAAGATTGCGAGCCATATCTCTGGGATCAAGGATCCTTAATAAAAAGCTATGGGACAATTACATAAAGCCCCTAAAACCAAAGAACCAATCAACAGCTCATGTTGGAAATACATGAGCCAATCGTGTGCTTTCACACTGAGGTTCGTGGCTGCCTCAACAGTGCAGTAAGTATACTTTTTGCTTTTTTCTACTAACTGCATTTGTCTAGAGCTGCGATGGGTTGAGCCAGATGTGTTCCTTATGTCTGAGCCATTAGTGAAACCACAATGTTACGAAACGTTGCACAAGCATAAAGGAAAAGCTTTTGTACATGCACTCTTTGTATCCCAGGGACGTTATTTTCCAGACTTTTAAAACAGGGCTCACTGCTTTCACTCTTGGATCTCTAGAGCAGACTGAGTTCTACCAAATACCGCTTAGACATATAAGCTCAGACTCCCTGAGTATAGTCACAGCACAGACACGTGCATGAGTACCCCTTGGCAGATACTTGGTGCTGTAAGGAGGATTTTGAAATAGCAGTTCATTGGGTGGCTGTGGTCCTGACACACTACAAAGAGTCATCCGGTATGGGCTCCAATTCAGTCCCAGAGAGTCGGATTGGGTTTATCTCCCCTGTGGTCTTGAATGTGTATAGCTCATTGTCAATCATCCTGCGGTCCTGGAAGCCGAGGCTGTCCTGTCGGTTGATGGGAGTGCGCGGACGGGATGGTATGAAAGTCTCAGAGGGATCCATGAACGTTTTGTCCTCGGGCTGTGGATCTGGTTCTTTAATGACAGGCAGCGCTCCATCAGTGGGGCCTGTGAAAGTGCGGTAGGAGTCTGTCTGAATGCCGTTATAGTGGTCTGGAAACGCCTCGCCATGGCTGGAGTTGCTCAGCAGATGGCCATAGACCATCGCTTCATCTATGGACTCATAGACGTGGGATTCATTTTCAGATCGGGTTTTGGTGAAGTGCATGTCAGAGGGCCGGAAGATATTCCCTTTGGGCATGTATATGGACGATCCCCTGTTCCTTTTCTGATTGTTCTTTTTCCTGTTTGAAAGGATGAAGACAAACCAAAGGTTTATGGTCTTATAATGCCACTATGAGAGACTATGTATAAAAATGTCTTTAATTCCTAAACAGTTAATGCTGTATTTTCTTTGTTAGTTTGTTTAAACTTAAATTCACTGGTTTTGCACAGATGCAAAATTGCAAAGTGTGTCCATATACTTTGGCTTTGTGTATATCAGCAGAAACAGCAAATCAATGGTTTATCTTACAGCAGTTGCATTGTTCATATTTATTTTATAACAACCATTATAACTGCAAAAATTAAAATTTGATATTGAAAAAAAGGTTTGTGTTCTAATTGTGAAAAATCATCAAATATAAAGAAAATAAAAAGGGATTAAAAACAAGCTTATTTTTAGTATGACTCAGTATCTAATCTCAGATTAAGTACATCATTACAATTGTATTTAATCACAATGAGAAAAAGTAGAACAAAAAAATTGGGGTAGTCGTGGATGTAGTTTATATGCTAAAAAAGGGTAATTTTTGCCCTTTGCTTGGTGGTTGCCAGGCAACAGGATGGCTATGCATAATTCAGCTTTTGTGGATTTAAATGACATGTTATTGTCACGTAATAAAAGTGATATAATGCTTTTATGAGGTGTTACAGGTGCATAAATGCAAAAAAGTAGTAATTTAGCTGTTTTGCTAAATGGTTTCTAGGCAACATGATAACATCTTTAAATCCGATGTAGATAAGAACCTGCTGAAGATGTACCTGTATGCTAAGTTTGGCTGCTCAACTGCTGGTGGTCTAGAAGGAGTTTGCAGCCAAAGAAACAAACAAAAAGATACACAGACAGAGATTTCTTCCTAACTAGCGGCCTGGTCTCAGTACAGGGTTAGGGTAATAATGGTCGGGGTTTTGCTACAGGTGTACTCACTTTGCGACGATGCATACAACAGCTAGCACTATAAGCAAAAGCAAAAGAGCTCCTGATATCCCAAGGACGATTGGTAAATAATCTGTGGAGGAACAAAGCAAACACTGATTAGATTTATGACTTTAAGATGTTTTGTGTATTTGAATGTGCTACAGTGATAGCTGCTTACTCTGCTTCCTCTGCAGATTGATTGTGGTCAGTACACTAAATTGACCAGTCTCTGGTTCACAGTTGGACATGTTGAGATAGAAGCTCTCTCCCACCAACTTTTCCACCACTTGTGGACCCTGTTCTTTGAAACTTAGTTTCGGCTGTTCATTCCCTATCGTCCTCACATCGATTCCCGTGTGTCCCTCTTTACATTTAGGCTGTGTGACGTTAAAATTGAGCTGTGCTTTGTACTGGTCGGGCAGCATGACGATCCAGCTTAGGGTGCGGTAAGATTTCATACCCTGAGGCCAGTTGGGGGTCGCCAGCAGTGTTGGAGACATCGTGTCAGGACTGACCGCGTAAATAATAGTCTCTGAAAGAGGGAAGGAATTCATATCAAGTCTAAATCCTGGGTGTTTTATAAATGAAAATAAATAAATAAAAACCCATCTGTGGTGCAACAGTGCCTCAGCGTGGAATTTTAAAGTACAGTAGCCGCATACTGCAGCATGTTGTTTTTCAGTCTCTCAAATAAATTATTTTGTTCAATAACTAATTATTGATTCAAATTTCCTTCATCTTAAGGTAATTCTTTAAAATGACTTCTTTAACCAAACTCAAACAATAAAAGACTACATAACATACTGGATGATAAAACTAGTCACTTTTTACACACTGGCTCATGATTCAGGTCATCATTCTCACTTTTGAGTCCTTTTAAATTTTGAATTTAGCTTCTATTATATTTACCAAGCATGACTGCAGTGTTTTAAAACAGTCAGACAACAAATTAATGAAGCCATTATCAGGAAAACATCATAATGACCAGTTATCAGCATTTCTTCTAAATAATATAACTGATACAAGTAATGAGTAAATACGCCTGGGCCTGGGTTTTTATTCAAAAAGAAAAAAAAAGAAAAAAAAAAAAAAACAGGCTGGAGCCTAACAATACATAATTGACATTTTACCTGTGATCTCCTCGCTGACGCTGATATTGAGGAAAGACCCCGTCATCCTGCTTAACTGCTGTCCCGGAGCTGTGATGGAGATGTTGGCGTGCACTTGAATTTTTTGGATTACGCCATCAAAGCAGAAATTTCCAACAAAATTGCTACCCTCTTCTTCTGCCAAGTGCAGAGAAAAAGGCTCTTTACACTCCTGGCTGGGCAGGGACTGCCGCAAACTCCCTTTTGGTGACACCAGGTCCCACGTTTTGGTTTCTGGGATGTTGAGGTGCCAGGTGAAGCTGTTGAGGGGCATTGGCAGGCAAGGCTCCATTGTGGACACAGAAAGTGTAGTCACGGGGCACGACTCTGTGTTCTTGCAGTCTGTCATTCAAAAACATAAAGTGAGATGGATGATATTAAGTTTCCAAATAACAAATGCAAGCAAATGCAGCAATTTCTTGCACTTTTTTTTGTAAAAGTTCTTATTTAAAGGTGGAAGGAGGCTCTCTTGATGAGCTTTTCTTTGAAGTCTCAGAAATAAAGCTAATAAACATTTTTCTCAAAATATCAGTCTGTCCTTTTAGACTTTAAATCGACTATTTAACTTAGATTTCATCTTTTCTATACCCAGGAAACAGAGATAGATCTCCTGTTATGTATAAGAAAACACATTTCAGGAATGAGAACTCTCACCAATAACTTTTTTGGCAGTCAGGCGTACGTCTTCATTTGGGCAGTCGAGGAAGGACAGTTTGGCTATTGATCCCGCAGTCACATTTATCTTCTCTTTAACCTCAGAGTTGATGCTGATCTCACAGTAGGAGTCAGAATTTAGATTCTCAATCTGCAGGGACATTCCTGGGTCTTTGGTTAGATCCACCGTGCACAAAACTAAAAGGGAAATAAAAATAATACATATAGATAAAGATAAAGGTAATATATTCCATAAAAATAAATACAAATAAATAAAAACAAAACATTAAAAAAAATCTTTTTTTCCCCATCCAGATGTTAAAATAATGTGGGACATGACAAAGCAGAGACACCATACTATCTATCCATTCATCCATTTTCTTTGGCTTATCTGTGGTCACAGCAGGAGTTGGAGCTCATCAGAGCTGTCATAATATCAGATATGAGCTACACCTTGGACAGGGTAGCAGTCTGTATGCCTAACATGGAGACAACCATTCACTCTCGCATTCACACCAATTTAGAATCACTAATTCACCTAACATGCCTTTGGAGGCTGGAGTGCCCAGAGAAAACCACACAGAAAGGGCCCAGCTGACCGGCGGATTCAAAACCTCTTGCTGTGACACTAAAATTTGTTCTCTTCACATCCTCAAAAGCATCAAAACATTTTTCCACATTGTCTCCAGACTAGTTCACACTCATCTCATGTGCTGCCATGAACCTGCCATCATCTGTTGATGGAGGAGCTGCAGTATCTGTGTAAACCTGAACAGGCTGCAGATTTCCTGAAGAATTTATTCCCAAATTCATAATGAAAACATTCAGTGTGCAAACAAAATGCCTGTTTAGATTCGGACCCTTTCTACTATAACTTCACTCTATTGGGTTGTTGATAAAAGTGTTACACAGTCTCCATTTTATCTATATTTCGGTGTTAACATGATACTTGCATAATGAAACGAACTTAAGTTTAAATAAATGCAATTTTTGCCCATACAAATTGTATAAACTGATTGAAAACCATAAATAATTACATTACAATATCTACCATAGTTAAAGGAAATGGCAGTAGTGTGATAGACACATAAAATAGCTTGATGTTTAAAAAAACAAAACAAAACTGTGTATGAGTCCCAGCTGTTTATGTTTTAACACTGTACCTGGACGGCCGCTCCTCACTACAGAGACGCTGTAGTTCAGCGTGAGACCTGGCAGCGTCGTGTTGGTTTCACAGTTTGTCAGCACCATGTTGAAGTTGCCCTGTTGATGCTCCGGCTGAGGATCATTTAGAGTTTTGGTTACCGTGTTGGCCCCTGCCTGATAGTCCACTTTCACCTCTCCATTGTTGAGGCACTCGGGGGGTGTGACGTGATCGAAGCGCACGGTGTAGTTGTGCATCCCGGGCACCGTGAAGTTCCACTGCATCTGCATGTTGCCAGGGAAGTATCGAGGGAAGTTGGCTGTCACGAGTGTTGTGTCCGATACACCTCGTGGTAGGCTGACCCCCACTATCGCGATCACTAAGAGGAAAAAAAAAGCAGCGGACACTGAGGTTAGAAAAATCAAGATTTCATAATATTTCATAACATTTTAGAACACAAAAACTCAAAACATTAATTCTAACCTTTTTACTAATTTTTGCCGTTGTGTTTATGTATTCTTTATGATTAAACAATTCTTTATGGTTGTGAAGTAAAACAGTGAGCAACTGACACCTGAACTATACCAAATCTTTCCTTTTATCATTCAATGAAAAGGATTTTCATGTGCCAAATTAAGAAATAATATTTTGGATGTTCTGACCGTCCTATAATATATACAAATGTATGAATACCGAAAGGTGACTAGGATATATAACACCAGGTCAGTGTTATAAATCCCCATTGCTTTGCAAGTTATTTGGACACTCCTGTGATTCACCTGGTAGAACAGGCAACCTGAATGCTTAAGGCCTTGCAGCAGTATTGTGGATTCATCCCAGACCATGCTGCATTTTTTTGTCTACTCTGTGCTGCCCTATCTGAATTAATGTATAAACAAAATAAATAAATAAAAGCAATTCATTTAATAAATAAAAGCCCAGATTTTCATGGAAGACAACATTTTCCAAGTGCCAATATGAGACTATTAACTATGGCAATGTTTCTAAAAAGTGTTTCGTTATAAGTTCTCTACTCAATGATTTATTGTGCTGTCTGTCTTGTCTGAGGTTTTTTTGTAGATATAAAATGACTCACTGTTCGTCTCAGGCCCGCCACTGAGTTTGAACTCAAAAGGATCCATCTTTGCATTCGCCGGCACCTGTAGGGACACGCGGCCCTTGTAGCGACCCTGGATTGTGTTCACAGATCCTCCTCTGCAGAAGGTACCAATATTTGCCTGCCCACGTAAATAGATAATAAAAGAGTACGTGTGCTCATCCGGGCATTTCTCCTCACTGGAAATCTGTCTCAGTCCCTGTTCTGGGAAGTCCAGTTGGAATGTGTGAGGGAAATCAGTTTTCAAGTCCCAGTTGAAGGTCCGGTTGAACTCTGGGAACACCGAGGACTCGGCCTGAACAGGCTCACCAGAGAACGGTGCGTCTGTCCAGATACAGATAAAACAAAAGAGATGGTGAGTTTCCAATGGCTTTTTCCCCCTCACTCTCCAACCTTTCTCCAGGTATCTCAGGCTCTGGAGGTTACGTTGATTCTACTAGCTGAAGTTCAAACTGAACAGAATGGGGAGGAAAGGTAATTTAAGTGGCTTTGAATGTGGTATTATTTTTGTGTCAGATAGGCTGGTCTGAGTATTTTAGAAACTGCTAATCTGCTGGGATTTTCACACACACTGAAGCTTGAGCTACAGCAGCAGAAGACCACACCAGCTGTGACTCCTATTCCTGTTACTCCTATTAGCTAAGAACAGGAAACTGAGGCTACAGTTCACATGGCCTCATCAAAATTGGACAGAACAGAAGATTGGAAAAACATTGCCTGGTCTGACATTCAGATGGTGGAATCAGAATTTAGTATAAACACCATGAAAGCATGGATCCTTCCAGCCTTGTATCTGCAGCTCAGAGTGGTGATGATGATGTAATGGTGTGGATCAAATTACCTTGGCACACTTTCGGGCCCATCAGTACAAAGTGAGCATTGTTTAAGCACCACAGCCGGCATCCCTTTATGACCTCAATGTGCCATCTTCTGATGGTTGATCCCAGCACGATAACATGCCGTGCCATGAAGTTCAGATTATCTCAAACTGGTTTCTTGACCATGACAGTGAGTTGACTGTACTCAAATGGCCTCCACAGTCACCAGATCTCACGCAATATAGCACCTTTGAAATGTGGCTGAACCTGAGATTCACATAATCGATGTGCAGCCAAGAAATCTGAAGCGACTGTGTGATAGCATCAACTATGTCACATCAATTTTGGGACAAAATCTGTCAGGAATGTTTCCAGCACTGTTTTTTCAGAGAATAAGATCAGTAAACAGTCAGAGCTGTGAAAAGCTCAGTCATCAGACTGCTTTGAATAGCTTTGTTTTTTGCATCGACTTTCACTATAAGCTAATCGGCTCATGATGTATTTTGTTCACATGGTCATTTACAGGCGCAGAATGCTCCTTAGGTATCTCATGAAAACTAGATGATACCCTCCATAGAGGCTTCCCCAAGCTGGCCAATCAGAAGAAAGTGTCCTTTTAGATAGGAGATGTTAAAGAAACCAAAGCTAAACTGAGGGGTTGCACAAAATTCCAGTTGTAGACAAATTAGACCATAAGACCTGACTTCACATATTTTAACTCTACATACCAATTTCTCTGTTGACCTCCACACTGAAGACATCTTGAGGTCGAGGGCAGGTAAACTCTACTGAGACGTTGCAAGGAGCAATCAGTGATAGGGTTTTAGGGTTGCATTTCTGGTTAGGCGCCATGCCCGTACACACGCTGCAGTCGAGCTTTTGATTCATCTTCGTGATGATAATTCTGGTTTTCTTGATTTCAGAGGCCACAGACATCATTCTGCTAGCTAAAAACAAAAAGGTGCACAAGATGGTGAGATGCTGATCTGGCTGAAGATAATTCAGCTCTGTCACTAGTCTGATAAAATATTCATATTAGACAGACACGAAATTATTTTCTGGTGGTTTATGGTTGTGACCAGGAGTTTATATGCACTCATTATGAGCATAAATGCAATGGCAATTTGGGGTTTTAATGATTTCTTGGAACAGTTCTTTTTCTAGGGTGGAATAATTGCACAACATACATCTTTAATTACTTTAAAAAACAAGAATTGGGTGCACAAGTTTGAATTTATTTGGGATTTTCTCTAATCCACACAGGGTCAAAAGTATACTTATAAGATCAAATGTATACATACACCCCCACTAATATTTGGTTAAATTACTCTTATCATGTTTAACCTAAACCAGATGCTTTTGGTTTCCATCAATAAGCTTCTGGCACAATTCTGTCTGGATATCTGACCACTGTTCATGGCAGAATTGGTAGAAGGGTGTTGGAGTGTATGGAAACTCCTAATCACAACTTTACATCATTAACACTTTTAAGCCAAATCAGTTCAAGAAAACACTGCTGGTCAAATATTCTTATAAAACGAAACATTTCCAACAGCTTCAGCTTTAACCTTTAACAAAATAAAATAGAAAAACTGGTATTATGCTATTTGTGGTTAAATTAAGAAGGGAGACATAAATATATTTATAGTTGATTTTTCATAAAAACATAATTAATATTCTACTTATTATTTATTTATTTATTTATTTTCACACAAAATTTGATCAGATATAGCATATAATTTATTTTGGTATAATTTTTTAACATTTGGCTGGGGACAAGAAACAAAGCTTAGCTTTGCTTTCCCTATTAATCAATGTCCAGGTCAAATATATACAGATTAAAGTAACTACATTTGAGTTATAGGTCCTTAGCTGCAACTGTATAAAGAGGCAATTATTGAATCATTACCATTTTAAAGGATTTATCAGCCATTGTTAAGGATAGGTCTCCATAAATATTTGCTTTGATGTTTTTTCTTTATATAAAATGAATAAAACATCTTCCTCTACGGGTTCTAGAAAGTGTTCAAACTTGCCTCTCTCTGTGGCTTTGACATTAAATGCTGCCGACTCCAGTTTTTCTCCTTTGGGCACTTCGATAGTCACAGTCGTTGCTCCAAGCAGATTCAGATCAGACACCGTCCCACCTTTGCAGTAGTTGTTACTTTGAATTTCGCCATTGCTTTTAGTTGTATTCACTGAGTACTGATAGCCATCTGGGCAGGTCCCCCCTGAAGAGATGTCCTTCAAACCACCAGGAAAGTCCAGAGTTAATACAGTGCTCTCTGGGACACTGATGTCCCACGTCAAGGATCTTTTGAAGGCATTAAGTTGATCGGGAACAATTTCTGCTGCAGAAGGTTTGCAGGAAGTCTTGGTGCATTCTGGATGAAGAAATTAGGAAATATTTTAATTTCACATGATGGCTGAGGAGGATGAAATGTGAGGTTTTCCTTCAATGAGAGAGATGCCAAAGTAAATGTAGAAATAAATGCAGAAAAAAATATTATAGATAAATGCGCAAAAGTAGTATTTTTGCAACAAACCGATTCCTAAAGTGCTTTTAGTCAAAAACTTGGCAGCATGCTGCGCAGTGTGTTCTAAAGAAATGTGAGGAAACTGGGTAACTCGGGATAAAATAAGTGGAAGTGGAAGGTCTAAAAACAAACAAACAAACAAAAAACTACAGTGGATGAGTAGTATCTGAAGGTCATGTCCAGCAAAGACCTGAAACAAGAGTTGAGAGATCTGGCTCTACGGTTGATCCGTCTACTGTTCAGAAATGGCCTCAGTGGAAGAGTAGCTATCAAGAAGCCATTCTTAAGGCAGTGATACAGGGATAAAAGGCTGAGGTATAACAAATTACACAAGAACTTGATTGAAAATCATTGTAGGTCTTACGGAGTGATGAATCTAGATTTGAACATTTTAGTTTAAATCGCTGTCAATATGTACGGAGGAGGTCATAAGGGAGGTACAACAGTGAGCATATACAGCCATCTGTAAAACACGGTGGAGGCTCCGTCATGGCTCAGCTGGATTTCAGCCAGTGTGTTGGAGATGTTGTCAACATCGATAGAATTATCAAGAGAACAAATGTTGATCCACCATGCAATACCTTTTGGACAGCAACTGATTGGCTTGATTTTTTAACCTTTATTAGTGTATTAATTTATTTGTCATATAGCTCCAGCAGTTCTCACCTATTGTCTTTTTTATCTTCACATTGAACCCATCTTGAGGTTTCGGGCAGCTGAACACCAATGACAGTTTGTCAACATTGTTCAGCGTCTTTTCCGTGCTGCAGGTGAGAGTGGGGCCTTCAGCGGTGCACACTTCACACACCGATTCCTTCGGGTCCCGGCTAAGGACCATAGTCGTGCTGGAATCAACGCTTATGACCTCAGTTTCTAAACAGAGTAAAACGCAGAGTGAGACAGAGGCCAGGGTTGAGTTGCACCAGCTGTTAGCCAATCCCTTCACAGGGTCCTTGTAATAGAGTCCACCATTAAAGCTTTAATTAAATTACTCACTTTTGCCTTTAGTGATGGATGGAAAAACTCTGAAGTGTGCTGCCACCATTGGCCAGCTTGGCTTTGTCTACCAGCACCATTAAACCCCACTATAATCTAATATCTTCAGACCCACAAATAGCAAATTACAGGCTTTATCTTCTTTGTTCACACAAATCATCTGCAAGTAGCAAGAAACCTATTTCTATGAAAGACTGAATGCAAATGCAAAATAGTAAATATTTAGACCAAATTCACACAGTTAAATCATTTTTTAAAATCTGACTGATTTTTGGTGACTCATTTTAAAAGTTTTAAGCTATAATTGGGCTACTTAACAGCTGGTGCAGCTCCAGTTAAACTCAGCATTAATCCTATGGAGCTTCTAATTAAAAAAGACTCTATATTTAGCAAATAGTTCTTACTCAGTTGTGTGACGGAGGTCTGAAACAGCTCACTGACCACCTGAGCTTTTGGTTTCACTTGCAGAGACACGACAGCTGGATTGATCAGATACAAACTTTTCACAGAACCGCCTCGACAGTACTGAGTCTGGGCCTTGCTGCTGGCTATGGATGTGGACACAGAGAACTGATAGCCATCTGAGCATGGCTGTAATGTGTCCGTCAGTCCTCCTTCGATGATGCTCAGGCGCACGACTGTGTCCTGAGCTGCATTCAGATCCCAGGTGAAGATTCTGGCAAAGTTAGTCAGGATGGATGGTTGAGTTTGCAGAGTTGGCGAGCTGCAGGCATTCTCAGTGCATTCTGGAGTTCAGTCGAAGACAAGAAAAGATGCACAGATGGGTTAAAAAAAAATGGTACTGACACTTTAATTATGCTTAATCTGCATAACACTGAAAATGTCTTTAGAAAAATTAGTAAATGAAAAACCACAGACGCCACAGCTATATCTAAGTGGATTGCATACGAGCTTTGAGCTTTCTTTTACAATAGAAATAGCCACCAATTGACTTGACTGGGGGAAAAGAAATTGTTTTCTGAGGATTAATTAGAAGCAAATTAAAAAAATAATAAATAAGAAATAGTAATGCAAAGTCTAAAGCAATACATGTCAGGGTAGGAAAGAACTGTGAAAGTAGAGGCTCCTGCACAGTGGTTTTTACATCTATGAATTATCTATTCTTGAAGCTATGATTAGACCAAATGAATACTTGCTCTTCAAAAGTATAAAACACTTTAAACGACGTCTGATCGAAGCCGAACGAGCCATTTGTGTATTTTGTCAGTAAACTCACCGATGGAGCGAGCAATCGTCACAGTGTAAGACTGCTCGACAGGCTGGGAGCAGGAAAACTCCAGTGTGGTCTCAGCTTCAGGTACCAGAGAGAGAGAAGAGTTGCAGGAAGACTGTGTGCTGTTCACCTTGCTGACGATACACACAGAACATTTTGGCTGCTCGGTGGACACGATCACATTCAAGCCTTTGTCTGGTCGAACGACCTCCTGCTGGGATTCTGGAAATCAGATCCAATAATGTGAATATGCTGTAAACTAATCTTAAGAGGAGATCAACAAATGCATAGCTCTACAGGGATAATTATATCAGACTTTAGTCACTTTGGTTCACCCTGAAAGATAAGATCCCACAAAATGTACACATTCATGTCCACCAGAGGATGTATTTTTACCTAAAAAGCCACAGTCAGATTCAGATTAGTTTATTTTTATATCTGTGACCAAATACTTGTGGTCTTAATGATATATAAAAGAAACAAACACATCCTTAAACGGTCCAGCTGATTTTTCTGTTCACGCCTGAGCAAACACAGCAGCTCCAGGCACACCTATTCCCATGCACTGAAGTAACAGACAAGCGCAAATTAACTGAATTTCGATAAATGTGAGTCACCTAGTGAGTAAAGAGAGGGTGAACCAGTTTTAAAAAGCATAATGAGGTGATTCCCCCGTTGTTTTCTCCCAAGAATGTTTTTCTAACTCTGGGAGAAGCAGTTTTTCTCAACAGCAGCGAGGTTTTTATAAACCAGATGTGGTTACAGGTGTTGTTTTTGGTGGTCTTTTCTATTTAAACATCCTGTGTCCACATACTTCTGTGACATTTCTACAGTTCCTGACATCAACATTGCATAATTTTAGCACATTCTTTGCCTGCACGTTCATGCTAGTCTATCCCAGAGGTTACTCTACTCTGCTGGAATTAGATCTGGTGACTGAGGATGCCACTTCATCATGACTGCTTTCATGATCGTGCTCTGAAGATACTTTTTGTTGGTGACTTGGTGTGTTAACATGATGCAAGCAGCTATTGGAATATTGCAGCCATTCTGGTATGAACACGGTTGGTAAAAATACCATTAATGATCAAAGTCCGTCAAAAAACACCATCCCCACATCACCAGCCCGGATTGGTGACTAAAGGCAGGCTGGGTCACTGGATTCATGCTGCTGATGCCAAATTCTGACCTTACCATCGACCATTTAAAGAGTAAAATTTGGAGACTGTAGTGCTGAAAGCCCCTAGAGATCAGTGGGCCCAGATGGACTCAAACCAGCTCATCAGGCACCAACAATAAGCTCTCATTAGAAATGTTTTCCCCATTCTGATGTTTAAAGTTACCTGGAGCTCATGACCTACACTGAGGTGCAGCTACATGACTAGCTGGTTGATTAGATAAGAGTATGAATAGGAAGGTGTACAAGTAACACACTCAATGTGAATATTTTCTAACGTATGCAAATTAGAGGGGGAAGTTCACACACCCTCATATATTACACAGTACACTTATTCTTACAGTTACAACCTTACTGCCCTGCTTCCAATCCTCTGCAAATATCAGAACTCTTCTCTTAACTTCTTTTATTTTCTGCCTGTTATTTACTTTCACCAGACTCTGCGAAATGCGGATGACCTACTTCCTGATTTATCCTTATTTCACATCAGTTCTATGAATGGAATTCAAGAAATTCCATATTTACTCACATACCCTGCTACTCTGAATGAGGTGAAACCCTCACATGTGCAATCCCATAATAATCCCTGCCTGGACCATACCTGCTAAAAATATCAAGAAACCTAATACTAAACACACAATCTAGGATTTAAAACCAAAACCAGCGATAAAATAAATATATTGAATTAAATATCACTCTCAAAGCGGCGAGCGTAATGTTAGCTCTTCCTATCTCTCAAGCTAAATCAAAATAAAGTCCTTCTTTAACCTGAACCTGTAACAACTAGTCCACAAAAGGCTTCTGGTAACCGTAAACAGTGGGTGTGTTGAGAACGTCACACTGTTCAAAGTTATTGAGAAGTCATTTTATAAATATGATAAAAACCATTTTTTAAAGTTAAACTTGCTGATGATGATTTCAGCCCAGAAAACCGGGAAGTTTACATAAAAGATTATGAAAAAAAAAAAAAAAAACGAGCAACAGATTGTTGGTCAATCATTAATGAAGTCGTGATGAATTCATGCCTCCAGGAAGCTCCATAAATGCCTCATAAACCTTTTTGAAAATGGAGGTCTGGAAGTCGGAGCTATGAGTGGAAACGCGCTCCAGCCTCCGTCATGTCTGAGCTGCCTTTAATGCTCGTTATTATCCTATCATTTATTGACACGGAGCTTTAAGCACAGCTTCGCTTGAGTGCATCTTTACAGCAGCTCAGCGCGCGCTGTGTTTCTGACCCATTTGGCGCACGAACGCGAAAAGAAGCCACGCTTTTGACACAAGGACGTTTGGTGTTTTGGTTTGAAGCTACACGTAGATTCAACAAACAACACAAAATACTGAATGATGTCATTTTTCCCCCTCACCTGATGAATCCAAGACTGCCAGAAACAGGAGCGCCAGGAGAGCGCAGGTCCTGCAGAGCCGCATGTCCTCAAAAAATAATAAAAATAAATAAAATAAAAGCAAAATAATTTTTAAATGATTGTTTTTGTAAGTTAAAAAGATAATCTAAAATCGCCGCCTCTCTTTCAGATACAGCTTACAGCTGCATTTCCAAACGTTACAACAACAGCAGCAGCGTCGCTGACAGCTACTTCCTGCTCACGAACACTTGCGCGCAGCGGCACAGAAGAGGGCGTGGACCGCAGGTAGAGTACCTGTCCAAACTTGACAGGAAGAGCAGGCCCTGCCGCTGTGCCTTTAAGCAGGAACACTGCAGCGATAGCGCACGCAGTCCGGACTCTTAGGATAAGACGCGGGTCCTCTTCTGACTCCCCTTGCACTGTGTTGGACAATGAGCGCCCTATTTATAAGCAGCCAAACATGCCAAAGATTGTTGGCATTGTGCTGTGTAACCCCCCAAAATGTGGCAGACGAAGGGTGTGGAAGCAGAGCCCAGAGCATAAGCAAACCTCGTTGCATCCTAGCTGATAAATATACTGATAAATAGAAGTATTTGTCCTTTAGTGCGACAAAAAAGGGAAAAAACGAACGAAGTAGGTTAAAGTGAGTCTGAATGATTAAAAATATTAAAGCTTCAGAAGGAATATTAGTGAGAAGCAAAACAGGCATAAATCAGGTTGTTCCTGGTCAGCTGGAATTTCCATTTTGTAAAATGGAGAGGGAAATGTGATTAACTGTGCGTAAGACAGCTTCTGCACAGCACTCCCACAGTTGCAGAGACTGCCTCCTGCCTCCACACGCCTCGTGACGCAGACATTCCTGCACAGAAACATACCTGAAGGCTAGACAGCTCACAAACACACATCCAGGTACTGCTATTTGAGTCCAAAATGCCTGAATTCAACCTTCAGGCATCTTTGACAAATATGAACCCAAACCTCTACATCATGACAACAAACTGGATTATACAAAGTTTTTTAGAAAAAATCAATACACACACACACACACACACACACACACACACACACACACACACACACACACACACACACATACACACACACACACATGCAACCAACATACAAACGACATGCAAGGCAAGGTTTTTGGTGAACCAGTCTGACAGCTAGGAGAGTGGGCGTTGTGATGGAAGCAGACAGCTTCACAAGAGGACCTCAGTGAGGAATCAGCAGCTGTCAGACGCCCCCTCCCTCCCTCCATCCTTCCCCTGCTCCAACTGTAACCGTAGATCCAAAACACGAGCTGCATGAGTTTCTGTTCTTTATCCTCTCTGCGTGGAAGCTAATGGAGACACACAAGCAACTTTAAATGACTGTGCTGTAACACACTTACAATATCGTAACAAGCTGTCGTTGTCAATTGGAAAGATTTTAGACTTTAAAATAAAAGAGGAGGATAAAGGACCAAATATTAAAGATAAAAAGTGTAAAGAGCCACTTAAAAAAAAACCCCCAGCTCTCTATTGTTCAGTTACAACCAGTCGGTGTTTACCTGGTGCAGGTATTTCTGGCTGTTTGGGTGTGTCTGGTTTTAGTGAGAGGAAGGTCCTAAAGCTTCCACATGAGGGCAGTATCACAAGACAGATGATCCTAGAAAAGGCTTCACTGCTCCTCCTCAATATTTAAAAATGCACATTTAGGCTGCCCAAATATAAGACTCAGGCATGTACTGTAGTACTTTATTCTTTTGGATTCACTTAAAAGTTGAGCTCTGAAGTTGTTTCTAAAGATATTTGTATTTTTCCAGTTTCTAAATATTTGGATTACTCTACTCATTTAAAAACATTCTTATTTATTAATTTTCTTATTTTCAGTTTTTGATTGAAAAGGAAATCCATTAAAAAGTGCTGAAACTCTCAGCTTTCCTTTTATCCTCAGCTTTCCCTTTAACATCCTGTGGTCATCTTACTCACCAGCTTGTTTGTTCACTGTACATTTTATACATATCTCCGTACAATTTTTTCTATACATATTTCTGTACATTGTTACCTGTATATACGAACTTCAGTTGCTTATGTATATAGGGCCACTTTGTGTCTTTTATATCTTGTATTCCCCTTGCTATAAGAGCTGTGTAACACCAAACTTTTCTCATCCATGGGATAATAAAGGTTTATTCTATTCTATTCTATTCTATTCTATTCTATTCTATTCTATTCTATCAAAATCTTATCCAAGTAAAAATTGAGATTTTTTTAACAAGCAGGTTTAAAATAAAAGGAGTTCCTGTGAGTGTTAAAATATAATAATTATTATTATAATTATCAATAAGACTGATGGACATTTTGCCTATCCTCACATCCTACAATAACACCAACTCTTTGCATGTCCTCCTTCACTCCATATTCAGCATCCATTATCCAGTATTCACACATTGTTGGTATGAATGGCTGTTTTTATCTTGTAGCTGACTGTAGCTGTTGCCATATAAACACGGAGGAGTCAGATGTTTAAACCCGTGTCCTCACAATGTGAGCGCTGTGGTAGGCTGAATGTGCTGCAGGTTCTTTTTCACCTTCAGGCTCCTTCCTCTGCTGCTCTGACATATTTCATCTCTTAGCTTACCCGAGAATACAGTTTTTAAATAGAGAGCTGCTTAGAGCTGAGAGTTCTCACAGTAGCTGCAACAGAAAAACCTCAAAAACCGCACTATCTTTTTCTTTTTCTAAAAGATGTACTCCAACATTAGACACTTTTACAAACACTAAACAGCTACTTAAATACTGTATAAGTACAAAATCGAGGTACTTTTACTCCTTTAGTTGTGTTTTCTTCCACACATAACTACTTTCTGTCCAAAGTTTTCCAGCCACCTTGGAGGAGTCATATCTGAAGATTTTGCCCTTCAGAGAGGCAGAGAGCAAACTCTCATAAACCCAACAAGCAGCTCCTCTTACAGCTGTCTGCACTGCACATAAAATTAGACCCCTAGACAGCCGTGCAGCAGAGCAGTGGGCAAACTGGTGCTGAGATGAATCCCAGTTACAGTGAGAGTGTTTACTTTGGTAAGAATGGAAAAGACTTAATATTCACCTTTTTGTGGTGGATTAGCCTTGATTTTATTATTCAGGTGTGCTGCCAGTTGTTCCATTTATTCTTCATGTTTATTCAGGAACTTGTACGAGATGCAATCAAGGCGTCTACGGAGCAGGTCAAGCGTGTCAGGCGCTGGGACGTTTATTCCACAGCGCGTGCTTCATCTGCAGCGTTTGCAGTGAGTTCTCCTCGTGTGAATGCTTCTCTGATAGTCCAGTGTGATGTATAACGGTCTACATATTTAAGCTTTTGCATGCTTTCAGGTAAAACGCTCAGTGGCAAGCCTTTCTATACAGTGTCAGGGATGATATATTGTGAGGATGACTTTTTGGTAAGTATATGATCTTTTAATAGGTTGTAAAATGACAGATTAACTTTATTAACTAATCTATTTGGGTGGTGGGGGTGTTTTGCTGGTACTCGTGGTATTTTCTGCAGTTCTCTGGAGTTCATCCGTCCCCTGAAGTATGTAACAGCTGTGGCTTTTTAATCACAGATGTGGTAACTATCAGTTTATTTACTTAAACAGTACTGTGAAAAAGCATTTCCCCACTTCCTGATCTTAGTTTTTTTTTTCTATATTTGTCACGCACACATGTTTCAGATCATCAAATACATTTTAATATTAGAAAAAGATAACTCAAATAAATATGCAGTTTTTAAATGACCTTTTCATTTATTAACGGATTAAAAGCTATTCAAACTTGCCTTCCCTACGTTTGACAACATTTGTTTGTGAAAGCTGAGTTCATTTAATTTTTTTACACTCAGGCCCGATTACTGCCCGACCTGCTGAATCAAGAAATCATCTGTCTGAGAAAGTGAAGAAGGCTAAAAAAAAAACCCCTCAAAATGCAACACATCATGTCACGATCTAAAGAAACAGCTGATGAACAAAGTCACTGACATCTATCAGTCTGTTAAGGGTTACAAAGCCATTTCAAAGGCTTTGGGACTGCAGAAAACTATGGTGATAGCCATTATCCACAAATGGAGAAAACTTAACAGTAACACTGGTGAACCATCCCAGGAGCGGCCAGCCTTCCTAAATTACTCCAAGAGTGAATCGACGACTCATCTATGAGGTCACAAAAGAATAAGAACAAGATCTGAAGAGCTGCAGGCCTCACTTTTCTCGGTTAAGATCAGAGTTCATAATTCAACAGTAAGAAAGAGACTGGGCAAAAATGGCACCCAAAACCACTGCTGATCACAAAGAACGTAAAAGCTCATTTCACATTTACCAAAAAACAACTTGATGATCCCTGAGACTTTTGGGAAAATATTCTCTGGACTGTTAAATTTTTAATAAGGTTTGAGTCCCGTCTGGCATTAAACTAACACAGCATTTCATAGAAATGTTTTACTCAGGTTATCTCTGTCTAATATTAGAATTTGTTTGATGATCTAAAATATGTAAATGTGACAAATGTGCAAAGAAAACTAATAAACCAGGAAGGGGTCAAATACTTTTTCTCAGCACTGTGAGTGTATGTGTGGTGTCACAGGCAAGAAAGTGATATTACATTGGATGATCAGATCCTGCAGGCTCGTGGGAAACCCTACCACCCATCCTGCTTTCGCTGTGTCGTCTGCAGACAGAGCCTAGAGGATCAGCCTTTCGCCGTCGACTCACACCGCAGGATCTACTGTGTCAGCGACTACCACAGGTGGGTGTTTTATGTAGCAACAATAGTCCCTTTCAAGAGCAAAGGGGGAAACCCTGCCAGACAGGCTGAACAGGAGAAAACTCACACCTTTGTTGTCTTCACGTTTCGACCTCTGTGAACTTTCACTGAAACTTCTTCACGGTTTCAGGGTCCAGGCTCCCCGCTGTGCTGCCTGCAGGCTGCCGATACTCCCAACAGAAGTGAGCTTCACAGAAATTATGCAAAATATTTGATCATTCAATTCACAGCAAATTATTTCACAAAGAAGCACTCTGAGTACTTTGTTATCTCTTTTTTTCAGGGATCCACAGAGTCTATTCGAGTGACATCCTGTGACAGAAACTACCATGTAGAGTGCTACAGGGCTGATGTTAACCTCATTTAACGAAGACAGATTCTGTGATTCTTAATAAGATACCCTAATAAAGTCATCCACTCCTACTATTTGTTTCTCCTTAGTTTTGCGTGTGGATCTGTGTCTCCTCTGATGCACCTCCACCTGTAGGCAGCACTCGCCGCATAGTAGCACCACCTTGTGCCTAAATCGGGTACTACAACTACTTCCCATCTCCCGGAACTGTCCGCGATAAGCACTGATAATGGCGTCAGTCACGGTACGTGGCTTGGCTCTCTGCACTACGTCTTTGCTAAACTTTGCGTTTGTTTTCATATCCAGTGCAGATCTCATTCGGTTTGTCTCGTTTCGAGCCATTTACCATAACATCACGGGGGAGACGACACTCTGCCAAGGTAAGTTCTCGTAAGCGGCAGGCGGCCAGGAGCGATTACCAAACACTGGTGGAGGCGATATCTGTAAAACCTTTAAATACCTCATATACTTTTTGGCTATGGAAAAAGTTACTATAAAGGGTAATATAAATATAATTTAACAAATGTTAAATTAATGTGCGTCATATAGTTCAAGTATTACGTTCACCTTATATGCTGTAAATACCACTGGGCGGCTGCTTGGAGTCAGTGCCCGGCTAGCTCAGTCGGTAGAGCATGAGACTCTTAATCTCAGGGTCGTGGGTTCGAGCCCCACGTTGGGCGGTAAGATTTTTTTTTTTTTTTTTGGTCTTATTTTTTTTAGAGCTATTTTATTGTTAGGGCTATTTTATTCTGTTTACTAAAAGGAACATTATCATTACGGGCTTAAAAGTATAATTTACTTATCGCCAATATCAAATATCGCCCAAAGGGCAAGTGTTTGAAAGCTGGTATCCCAATTTTAACACGCTGACTGTGATTTCGGGTGAGCAGGAATACTGGGTTTGTTAATTAGATCCCCACGTTATAGCTGTTCGTGGTAACGTTCGATTTTCTGTTTTTTTGTGGCATTTTCAATGAGTGCTTATAAACAGTAATTATGTTATTAGGATTGCCTAATACTTACACAGTTATGAGGGCAGTAGTTTATTTTCCTTTGGGGATATAATGTATTGATACCCTTCCATCACATAAGTGTGGTTGTACCAATTTTGTCCCACTACCTCCAGCAGTCAATTTTAAAGTGACCTTTTTTCCTCTGATTTCCCACGTCTAAGACTCCATACCATGGTCGGTGGCCCTGCGGGACAGCTCTGTTCTGAGGGCTCTTGCTGTGGATCTGGGGCTGCTGGCCCTCTTCATCGTGCAGCACAGCCTGCTGGCCTGGCTGCCTGTCAAACAGGCCCTCCAGTCAGTGCTGGGGCCCCTCAACAGGACGGCATACTGCTTCACCACAGCACTCGCCCTCCAGGTACAGCAGCGCCCTTTCTCTGAGTGTTTACTGTCACATAGAAGCATAACTTACTCCTCCCTTAGTGTTAATCACACCTTTCAGTGTGCACCATTGCTCTGTTTCCTGTGTTAGATCTTGATGCGTTACTGGCAACCCGTGACTAACGCCCCCTGCCTGTGGTCAGTGCGTCAGGCACCCTGGAGTGTCTGGTTCCCCCTGCTCTGCTTCTCGCTGCACTTCCTCTGCTGGGCCATCATCTGCAGCATCCTCATGATCTTTGATTACCCAGAACTGCTGGGCATCAAGCAGGTAGGGAGCAAAGCAAATGCACATGTTTGTGCTTTCAGATGCTGGAAAATCAGAGGTTGCGCAACAAAAAATACTTTGAATCTATGATTATAGTTTGCTTTATTTTTAAAAGTGATTGTTGATTACTGTTTGGTTAGTTGGTGTTCCTTAAAAGAACTAATTAACACAACATTAAAATATTGTGCTGTTACACAACAAGAAGCAAATGGATATTTACTGCACATATGCTTCCTGGCCACTTCATTAGGTACAGCTTTTCAGCTGGTCAATAACAAAAATATCTAATCAGCCAATCACATGGCAGCAGCTCAGTGCATGTAGGCATGTAGACATGAGCAAGCTGACCTGCTGAAGTTCAAACTGAGCATCACATGGGGAAGAATTTCAAGGTTTTAAGTTTCACCCATTAGTATGAATCACAACCCTTATCAGAGTTTTCACTGTTGTGGCTGAGCAGGACTGAAAGATTTTACTGCAGTGACGACGGAACCTCCGTCCCCAAATCTAAAGGCTCTCCTCCAGTAAAGCGGTGCTAGTGTGGCGCCAGTATTGTCTTAGTGCCCACATTTTGACAATTTTGAGAACCAGCTTTTAAGTAGTGTCGCTGGCAGAATTTAGGGTTATTTACATGGAAATGTTGATCTATCTGTGGGCTGCATCTGCCAGTCATCAGTGAATGTTTTCAGTTAGCCTCTTGAATACCTGTTGACACATGGCTGTGCATCCAATCAAGTTGTTTTGAAAGAATTATGAAGATAATAGCATAACCTAGTCCCTCCTCAATGGGTGGACCAGTCTCAGTTAATAATTCATACAGCGGTTATTAACATCTATATGTTTCACCTGTCACTTGGTGCTCTGGGCCTAACTCCGTATTTAATGACTCTGACGCTTTCCACCACCGTCTTATAATTACATTTTAATGAAACGCCCTTTTAATCAATCAATAGAGATTACAGTACTGACCCAAGTAATCTGCATTACTTAGATCAGTAACTTCGGTGCTCCTGGAGGAGAGCATGTGTATGAGCATGAATAAACTTCATTTACTGACTAACCTCCTCCCTCAGGTGTATTACGACTGTCTCGGATTGGGGGACCCCCTCTCTCACAAGTCGCCCCGTGCCCAGCGCCTCCTGTCCCACCTGCGCCACCCGGTGTGCCTGGAGCTGGGTGTGGTGCTGTGGCTCCTGCCGGCTTTATCCCTGGACAGGCTCCTGCTGGCGGGGGCTCTGTCAGCCTACCTGGTTCTGGCGCACTCTCTGGACAAACAGGATTTAGCCTACCTGTGCGTGCAGCTCAACAGCAAGATGCAGCTCTTCGCGCAGCCACACGGAGGCAGCGCCGACGCCACGGCCAATGAGGACGGTGACGAACACAAGAAGAAGTGAAGCAGAGGTCGTCCAAATGCTTTGATCTGAATCTGTCATAAATAATGTTTTAAAACTGACTACAAAAGAGTTTCTGTGGGCCTCGTGAGCCTGATGTCTGCTGATTTTGTCATTTCAAATGTATTTTATTACAGTTTATGTCATCAAGTGAAAACACAGCCGCCTCCCCTGCTCGTACAGAGGTGTCAGTCTTCTTAAAACGACTAATTTTGATACAATTAGGTTGAAACATTTTTATACTGAATATTTTTTTAATACATGAAATTGTTTTACTGTATAGTTTTACTGGCTGTTACAGTGCCCAAGACAAGTACATTAACACTGTGTTTCTCTGGAAGCTAATTTCAGGTTTACCTTTCCTTTGAAAAACGATGTCTCACTGAGACTTTACACTGGCAAAAGCTGTTTTCTTTTTCTGCTCTGTGACAGAACAAAGTGACAATGTTTCTGCTACTATGAATGTATCTCCTTCACCGCTTTTCCTCGACGGTGAGATCAAACCGATTGTTTAAAGACGTGAAGCTGAACGTGTCGAACAAACTACTTTTAACGTTTATCATGCTTGATAAATAAGGTATTATCAATGCAGCCAGTATTAGTATTGGTGGATTCTCAGAGTACTGTAATGTCTCATTTGGTATATATTTTTACACCTGTGTTTTCCCCATGTGTGCCTTACTGTAATTACAGTGACAGCTTTCAGTATTTTTAAAAACATGTTAAATAAAAGTGGAAAGTTCACTTGTCCTGATAAAATTTGTCTTTTTTAGGTTTCTCTTTTATTTTTATGAGTCAAGTTTTAAGAGTTTAAGGAGCAGATGTTTGATTTAAATTGTTTTTTTTAAATTTAATTTTAAAGCTGATATGTCACAGTTGTGACAGCTTTAATAACCGAGCCAGGTTGATGTTTTGTTTTTGTTTTTTGGATTTTACAGGGTAAAGATCGATATATATGCTGACTGGCCACCTTATTGGGTACACCTGAGGGATTTTTGTAATTAGGGGAAAGTTTCATATCCATCAAAACTTATCATGTTCATGAATATGAATAAACCTGAATAACATTTTTTGACTGTATGTTTTCTACATCAGAGACACTAGAAAATAATTTTTAAAAATAAAAATGCGAATAATAAGCAATGAAGATATTCCGGTAGTTTGGGGTACACACCTCTGTCAGTGGAGCTGATCGTGCTTGATCTGCTTCAGTCAAGTCCCGCTGCAGCTCTGCATGCTGACACCACATCCCGTTTCACCGCCCTCCACCTCCACCGCTTTACCAATTAACCCTGCGGGACGCGGGGGTGAGCAGAGGCGGGGGAGGGCTGGTTGGTGGCCGGGCAGACGGCTGTGTGCTTTAAACGCCTTTTCTTAGGTCCGACAATATGGTGTGTGCCACTAAACTCTCCAGAGGGAATTGAATGTAATTATCGGATTAGAGCGCTGCAGCTCTCGAGCTGGAAATATTTACAACCGCGGAGGACGGAGGTTTTTCTGCTCTGATGTCCACTCAGGTCCTGATATCGCTTGACTGGGTCACTGATCATTTTTAATAGTTGGGTTTTGACAGGACAGATTAATCTGTTCGTTACAGGCAAAGGAGGTTTTCCATCGTGGAGTAGAGCGCTTTACGCACAAGTGGAGATGTAAAGTCGGGGTGGATGCAGTGATATTTTTGCCAAAACAAGAGTCTGGGTGAGTTATATTCAAAATTTTCATTAAATATGTTACAACTGAGGTTATGCTTTATGTGCTGCGAGGTATTTCGATTACATGTGTTATTTTATTATCCTTTAACATGAACAGATAAATAGACTGCACTGTCAAATGTGTGCTTTAACGCCAACTTGGCTGTAAATTAAACCTGCTAACATGTTACGATGATGTGTAGTTGTTCCTCGGGTTTATGTGGCAAAACTTCAATTTTTGCATGTTTATTAGAAAGAAAATTGATGCTATTTTATTCTTTGCAGAGGATTCCCAGAGGCTCTGAAGAGGAACTGTTTTATCCAAAAGTGGGCACCTTTTCTGTTATGTCTGTTTCCTCTCTGCCAGAATGGAAACAACTCCTTCTGGAGAAAAAGAGGAGAGAAGAGGAGGAGCGAGAGAGGAGGGAAAAAGAGGAGGAGGAGAAGTTTGCCAGCATGCCAGCTTGGAAGCGAGGGATCATCCAGAGAAGGAAGGCGAAGCAGGAGTATGTGGGTGACAGGGAGAAGGAGAGAGACGGCTGTCTGCTGCAGGTGGATGTCAGATCTCCTTCTGATGGTCTGAGCGACACAGACAGCTTCATAACAGTTAATCTGGGAAGCGAACTGTCGCTCAGTCCAGATCCAGGCCAGTGGCTGGATGCAGATCCCAAACCAGTGAGCCAGGTGTCTGTAGAAACAATAGTTCCAGTCCATGAAAATCCATTTATTCTCACGCAGAGTGCATGGAGGAAGAGCAGGGATGGAGAAACAGGGAATGAGCCAGAAGTTAAGGAGAGAGATAAATTAAGCCCCAGGAGTCAAGATGGGGAGCTGGGGAGAGGACGAGATATAGAGCTGAAAAAAGAAAGGTTTAGGGACTTGAGTGAGGGGAGGGAAAAAGACAGGAGCAGGGATAGGAGTCAAGGAAGAGAAAGAGAGAATAGCAGGGAGGGATGTGAAAAGGAAAAAAGCCAGCTGAAGGAGTTGGTTAAGGATGCAGTCAGGGAGCAGGAATTCCTTAAAGTTAGAAAAGACACAGAGGAAAAAGAAACCCCTTCACCCACTTCCTCGCTTTCCCCTCTTGTTCCATGTCTTCGGACCATCAGAGCTGACAATATCATCATCATAGAGCAGGACAGAAAGGGCAGCGATGAGAGAAAGGGTAGATGGAGGGAGGCAGAGCGGGAGAAGCTCGAGGAGGACCAGCCGGGGAAGAAAGGGGTGAAGATGGACCTAAGGGAGATTCTGGCTGGAGGAGGGAGTGTCACTGAGATCCGAGCCTCTGAAGTTCTTATTATAAAGCCCTCAACCTGCCCTGAAGAGAGGAGTGCAGGGGGGAAAGGGAGAGAGGATGGGGAGATGAAGGGCAGCATGGATGCAAGAAGGGAGAGCATAGGCAGGGAGCTGAGAACAGATGTGTCCTGGCTGAGAGAGAAAGAGAAGGAGAAACCATGGGGCCAGGCAACAGTTATTAATAAAGACAGCAGAAAGGACAGCTTGGATGATAATGTTTTTGTGGAGAGAGGAGGGAGGGTCAGTCAGCTGCTGAGTAAATTCGGAGAGCACCCCAAGCCTCCATCCCGATCCAAAAGCTCCGATAATTTCCTTGAGCCAGGGAGGAGAAAATACTCAGGAGATCAGGATGAGCAGCAGTCCGAGGAGAGGAAGGCAGATGGAAAGAATACGCTGCTAAAAGGCGTCCCGAAACGCTCGTTTAGCTTCTCCGATCGAGTCATCTGCGCTAAGGAGAATGGGATAGGTGACGAAGGGTTTTACGAGAGAAAAATTCGCGAGAGGATTCACTCAGAGAGGAGCGTGGCGCCGTGGGTAGATGTAGCCGCCTTAGGGAGGGAAACCACAGCGAAGATGGGCTGTGCACGACTTCTAGAGAGAGACAGATTTGGAAAGCACAGAGTAAAAACCGAAGACTTTGGTATACAGCTTAAGAAAGTCGAGTATGTTGACAAGAGGGCCGCGGAGAAGGTCGGCGATGCAGACGGGGATGTGGGGTTCACGGTAGCCTCAATTAAAAACACGGAGGGAATATCATTTGCTAGGAGAGTGCCGATTAGGCAGGATGGGAAAGCAAGAGCTGACAAAGAGGTGAAGCGACCGGCAGGTGAGAAGAGTTTAGAAAGGGAGGTGAATGTAGACAAAGATTCAGAGGGAGGGGGAGAGATTGAGGTGAAAGTTTGTGAGAAAACAGATTCTAAAAGAGAAGATGGACTAGAGAGCACACCCGAAGCAAGCAACGTTGATGCTGAGAGTCACTGCAGACATGATTCAGCTTTTACTGAGTGCTCCAGTTTAGGCTCTACAATCCCAGACAGGGCCCTCCATAAAGGTGCAGACTGGAGACCACAAGGACCTTACCTAACACAGTCTGTTTTATCCCCACATACTGAGGATCTAATAAGTAAAATAGAAAAAATAGGAGACACAACCTTTTATAGCAACAAAGAGAGCAAAGAGGAGGTGCAAACAGTAGGATCAGAAAACCTCAGTCATGATTCGACCCCCAGATCTCCGAAAAGGAGCGCACTCACCGGGAACCCTCCAGGCCCCGTGGAGATTCAGATTCCCAGGACTGTGTTTTATGTTGCAGAAGAAGTGGTGGAGAAAATAAAGCCCGGGTGTCAACGCAGCGAGGGGCAAGACTGTCATGGAGGTCGACAGGTCGAGAGGAGGGATAGCTGGAGGATTGGGAAGCCCTTAAGCCGCATAGAGTCTCTGCGAGAGAAAATCAGACAGAGAGAGCTGGAGAAACAGCGACAGGGCGAAGGGAGTGAAGCTGCAGAGATTAGTGATACTCAGACAGCGGGGGACAGGTACGAGGAGAGGGGAACTGAAATAGAAAAACAGTGGGAAGCTACAGTACATGTGCAGAAGAGGCCGGCTGAAACAGAGCAGGGACAGGAAGAAGCGGCGGCGCAGACATCCGTGGTTGCGTTTGACGTCACGCAGGAAGTTGCTGTGTTGAAAACCTGCCCTCAGCTTCCTGTTTCTGTCCTACTGTCACAAGCTGTCAGAGGAGAGGAAGTGACAAGCGAGCGTACTGCCAGGGCCTCCGAAGCTACCTCCGAAGCCCTCCAGATATCTGAGGATGAGGACGGCCCAGTGAAAGATGTAGAAGAGCCGCAAAGGCGCGACAAGGGCCGAAACGCAAGCACAGAAGAAGAACAGGAGGAGGAGGAAGGAAAGGAGCTCTCCGAGGAGGAGGTAGAGGAATACACATCACCTCTCGATTCTACACAATCTCTCTCTCCTTCGCCGCCTCTTCCAAACTCTCTCGCAGCCATGAGTCGGATCTACAACTTGGAAACCGTGGGTTCGAGGTCGGGCTTGTATTTGAGGGACAGGACTGTGGACATCTCATCGTCTGTGCACCTTGTTAAAGTGAAGCCGATCATATCAAACTCACAGCAGGGGGACAACAAAGCATTTACAGGCGATGACATTAGTGGGGTTCAGACAATACAGCAGCAGATTGAGCAGTTTCAGCTGAAAGAGCAGGAAGCGCAAAAGTCTTCGTCAAATACCTCCCTGAAGGACAGAGAGACGAAGGGGCAGCAAAGAGTGTTAAAGCAACAGAGAAAGGACGATTTTCGGAAACAGCAGATAAAGGACGACCTCAAAGCACATCAGATAAAGGACGATGTTAAAACCCAGGAGAAGGATCAGGAAACACCAGACCTCAACCCCAAAGTGTCTCCTCATCACGTTTGTTCTCCCACACCTCAGGCCAAACAAACTATCACAATAACCCCCTCATATCTCAGGACCCAATCCCCAGACAACTCCCTGAAAGCCACAGATTGTGCCCCGACCCCGGCTTCTTCCCCAAGCTCGCCATCTCCTGCCCAGTCTCCGAGTGTGTCTCCGTCACCCACCTCGACACCTGTGCTCTTTTCTATCAGGAGTGCCTCCGGGGGCCAAGTGAAGCGAGGCGCCACCATCACAATCACACCAAAAAGGGCAACAGGATCCACAGCACGGCCCTCGGCGTCCACATCAACCCCCGCAAAGACACCACCACAGCAGCAGGGCCAGACAGTGTCAACCTCCGCGAAGACACCACCACAGCAGCAGGGCCAGACAGTGTCAACCTCCGCGAAGACAACACCACAGCAGCAGACCCAGACAGTGTCAACCTCCGCGAAGATACCACCACAGCAGCAGACCCAGACAGCCCCCGCTGTGACTGAGCCGGGGAAGAAGAAGTATCCAACTGTAGAGGAAATTGAGGTGATCGGTGGATATCAGAACCTGGAGAAGTCGTGTCTGGTCAAGAATAGAGGGACCCCAAAAAAGGTGAGTGGAAACTGTGTTGTTACTTTGTTACTTTAAGTTTTAACATGTCCCCGCATGCTTTCTAAAGTTTATCAGAGATACACCAACGTTTGTCACCTGCTGTCACCTGCCCGATGGGCCTCGCCATCAAGCCTTTTCACAGAGAGAACATCCCTTTCCACTGAGTACAGTTGCAGAGACCGACCTAAGCTGGTTAAGGCTTTATCAAGCACGACATCTTGATTCTTAGCCATGAAGTCCTCAAGTGATCTCCTTTGCCATTTGCTTGTGCGGTCTCGTGCTGTGCAGATTTTTGACTTTCATCCTGTGATAACGGTTTTTACATATCACACTTTACACACTTAAGTAAAAATGTATTTGGGTGATTTATTATTATTAAAAAGAAGCATACAAACCCACAGATGGATAAAGGAAAGTGCTTGATGATTGGTGTTAACTGGACTCACTTAAATGCTTCATACTCATCTGCAGAGACAGTTAACAGTAATGTTGCAGGCTTCACTGGAGAGAAAAAAAAAAAGCTAAATAGGAAGCCGCAGTAACAGACATCCTCTATATCTTTTTTGCATTTTCTCTACCTACATAACATGACCTTTTATCTCTGTGAATACATGCGATATGACACCTGTGTCCACAGTGGAACTGTAAATTAATTTTGCTGGAGTTCATGTTAAATGTTCTGTTTCCTCTTTTTAACTTCTGTGAATCCAAACAGGAGGGGGAAGGCAGAGTTGCTAAGCAGGGCAGGAAAAAATCTTTTTTTCACAATCCTGTAATGATAAATCTGTCTGTATTGACAGTTTTCACTGCCTATTAGAAGAATGTGATTGGTGGTAACCCCCTCCAGTCTGCTTCCTCGTTCCCTTGTACCAGTTCAGTTGTTTCTGTTGAGTCAGCTTCTCACACAAATCTCCCTTTGTGTCTTCTTGGCTGTTTCCTAGCAGGGGTTTGGTAGTTAGACCAGAGTCTTGGCAGACAGTTTTTGACCACGCTGCCCTCCCACTGTATACAGCTGACAGCAGGCCGCCAACTACAAGCTCGGTGTGCGTGAGATGGGAAAGAAAAAGAGGCGGGGTTTTGCAGACAGATCAAAGGGCGGCTCACTGGCAGAGAAGTTGCAAGGAAGGAAAACTGACATTTTTGACAGTCATACTGAGAGGATTAAAGTCTTGTTATTTGTTCTGATAGAAACTCCCTGTCACGCTGCATGTTTTTGCTCACTTCCTCTTTTAAGACTTCCTCCAAGCACGACAAAGAGCCCGACACAGGGAAGTGACGCGGTGCCCATTTTTAAATTGACAAATGCGACTCTGATGCTGAACTGCTGCATTACAGGACCACCTGTAACCTAAAGCATGAAAATGAAAGTCCCCAAATAGCATTACTGTGGCCTTTAATTAGATAAACAATCATGCATTCTCTGCATGCATCTCTATAATAAGTCGTGTAATCCCTGCCTGCATCTATAAGCACCGCCCTCCTTAGCCTCTGTGAGTGATGACCACTGAGTGATTCTCTGACCACCTGTCGCTCTCACGTTGATGCCCTACAGACAATTTGACGTCAGGCTTCCTTCCCTTCCCCCCTCCAAGCCACGGCATCATGTCACGGGGCAAGAGGCTCATCTGCAATCTCATCTAAGTTTTCTTTTCATATGTGCACTTTTTTTTGTTTTCTAGCATAAAATATGTCCAGAAGTGGTAGATATCATCCTTTATGCTAAGATGTGGCCTTAAACATGGCTGTCACATGTTATCAAATGGAGCAGTGCACTTTTGAGAATCTGATGTCAAGTATTACTTGATAAACTTTCTTCTTTATGGCTCTTTTTCTTGCTCTTTTCCCGTCCCTGTGTCGCCGGGTGCTGCTGCTGTCCCGCTGTGCCTGGGTTAATCGGGTTCAGGGAGGAAGGATTAGCCTACTGTGCCTCAGCATGCCAGCTTCTCTAACCCAGAGCTGTTTTGTGCACCGTCCACATTTAGTGCAAAGCCGTCATCGTGCACATCACATCTGCGCTTCTGGGTGTGTTTGCTGCACGTTCAAGCTTCAGAGCCGAGATGCCGTTATTATAAAACGTGCTGTGTGGGGATGCGCTGGCGTTTTACACCACACCGGCCTTCGAATAAACAAACTCAAACACCCGTCAGGCCAGGCGGGGGCCTTGTTCTCTTTTTCAGCAGTTTAAGAGAAGTGGCAAACCAAAACTTCAGTTTCAGCTTCTTAGGCTGAATATGCATCAGAATTAGTTATCAATGAGTGCACAAAGGGTTCAGCCAGTAAGTCCTTCTACAGACGGTGTATTTATGCTGTGTTAAGCCCCGTGCTGTCACTTAAAATTACACTGACAGCATCCAAACCTCGCTGACACTGAAACCTTGTCCAGGTCTGCAGTGTGTTTACATGACGAACAAACAGCTTGCTAAAGGAACACCGACATTTTCCTTGTAATAATTCCACTTTTACTGCAGCATTACTGCAAACCTGTAATGTGAAGGTATCGCTACAATACTATATTTTTTAACAAACATGTAAAACCATAAATATCAGCTTATGTGTAATTCATCAAAAGCATAACCACGCCTTTCTGTATTCACTTTTGCAGGGCAAGGTGTGTTTCAACGAGATCAAGCTGGAGCAGGTGTGCGAGTACCCATCGGAGGCCTCCATGCAGGTCTTCAGTCTCCACTCTCAGGACCTGGGGAGCGCGGAGAGGCTGCAGGATGAGGAGGTGGAGGAGGAGCAAGGTGATGTGGAGGGGGGAGCGGTCGTGGTGAAGAATACAAGGAGTACGGGAACTGCAACGGGACCGCGTGTAATGGATGTGAGTCACTTACCCCCACGGCTCAGAAAACATAACGTTTAATGAGGTCGTTTTCGGCCTTAGTGACACTGTGATAAACTCTGTGGGTTTGGATTTCACGAAGGATAACATGCTGAATTTTGGTTTATGGTCAGAAGAAGGCTGAGTGCCTCAAGATAAGGCTTGAGTTTGTCTTATAACTCGCGAATCCCAAATCAACAATGTATTGATCGTAATAAGAAAGCCTGACATTATGCTTCTTCATTGTTTACCACTGACATAAAATTCATGATGTTTCCTCAGTAGGAAAAAAATGGGCACTGTAGTTTTTCTAAGAGACTATAATAAAAATACTTGTGTACTAAAAACCACAGTGCCCAGCTTTTTAGGAAATTTCTGAAGGAACAATGGTGACTAAATGTCTCTTCAGTAATGTAAAGATGTCTTTATGAGTCCGAAACCAGATGCTCATTTGTTAATGCTTTGTCAGTCACATGTTGTTATCCAGGAGGTACCCCAGATCCTCCTTTCTGACTCATAGAATGACCAAACATGCTAAAATGAACTTTAAGTTTTAAAGCCCATGAACTCATCAGGAAAGTTTTTACTGAGACCACAGGTGATGGTCCCTTCTGTAGCATCAGTTTGTTCAGAGCCATGTAAATACAAGATTAGTTATTGTTTTATTAAAATAACATACATACACATTCCCTGCAATATTGTTCGTCCACGTTTGCTGAATTACTACCCTTAGCTTTTTGTCGCCAATATTTACATAATGTTATTAAATAAGATTTACTGAAGGGGCAAAAAGACTTTTCAAGTTAGCTAGCTGCTAGCTTTGCTGCTAAGGGAGAGTGACATTAAAAATATACATTTCTAAACATTTTATAAATGCTGGCAGGTCATTTTTCTGTACTCTAGACATGTATATTTCTCCTGTCACTGTTGTGGATTTTACATAATTTCCCTAGAGTTATTGAAAAATGTTTCTAGGAGTTATTGTGCAAACTAGCAGTTAGCACACTAGCTGCTAGTGACGCATCTATTAGCTTGGTTGCTAACCTAGCAGTATATCATTTTTGTTTAGTTGTTGTTTTTTTTCCCTTTTTTTAAAAAAAATATATGAACTGTCTGCAAGGGTAGTTAGTCCAACAGAAGAGGAGGTTAAATGAAGGTTTGAAAATACAGGAAATAAAAATATACCTTAACTGTACAAACTGACCAAATTTGAATATCTTGTAAACAGCAGCTGGTTGGAAATGAGGGCAAGCTTGGTAAAATGAAAATATTGCAAATAAAAATCACAAAGAAATGGTGAAGATTTTTAAATTCGATGCTACTGTAAATACTAGAGAGCAAATGGAAAGGTAAAGTTGCATTTATGGCTCTCACAAAGCTATAAATGTTACCTTTGGTGAATGGGAATACCTCAAATTACAAACTAAAATGACATAAAGATCCTAGATTCACCATATTTACCTTCCATCTCCGTCTCTATTTTTCAGATGAGTCTTGCCCTCGATAGAAGCCAGTCACCTTCGCCAAAATTACCCATCTGATGAGGTCACCACCATTTTATTGAACAATATTGTTGTTTTTTGGTTTGTTTTGATCATTTTTTAATTGTGTTTGTTAATACTTGTGGTGTTTTGTTTTCTCTAGTATCAGGATGAATAAGGGACCAAATAAAGGCGCATAATTGTGTTTACTTTGCGGATAAAGTCACCTAGTTTATTTTCAGGGAAACTGAGGGAAAGTGACACGAATGTAGTAGTACGTAATCCCTCAGTGGTGCACTGCTGGGTGATGAAGGATCACTTGTCTATGCAATATAACAGATAAGAGTTATATTTTCTAGGTAATATATATATAGATATATATATATTTGATAGTTTCTTTTATGTTAATGTCCTTCTTAATTTAAGTCAGCACTGCCTCATCACAGAAAAAGAAGAACTCTTGATGTTTGTATCATCTGACTTCATGTGCCTGCTGGAATTGCCCATACAGATGATCTGAAGATCTGTTAATGTGTTTTGCTTGAAGCCTTTCAGAAAACACTCCTCTCAGCAGGTGTTATGTGTTGCATGAACGGGTTTTGGTGCAATGTGTGAGGTGATTAAAGTTTTAATTGTTTTTAAATTGGAATTTAATGGAATCTTATTGTTCACATGAACAACTGCTGTGCAAAAAATGGGTTTGTATTGTTATTTTTGTCGGGTGGAGGTGGAGACTGAGAGGAAGTCCCTGAGAGGACAAAGAGCAAACTGAAACTTCATATTACAGCTGATATCTGACTTTCAGCTGTGCACCATTTATAATCTTGTTATCTTTTGTAACTGAGCGTTTTGATTGGTAAAAGAAGTTGCAAATTCTGTGATTCTGTGATTGAAGAACCTGACTTTAAAAGAAAAAAAAACTAATAAACATTACTGAAAAACATGTTGGCTCCTCTCTTTTTGTCTGGATAAAAACTGAAACTTTTTTGTGCTTTTCCATGTCCAATCGGAGTGATTCCCCTCAAAATGTTCTCAGGAAATCAATTACAATATCCCCTACATAAATACCTAAGTTAATAAAAATATAGTATTAAGCATTTTAGCTCAGTAAATAATCTCCTCAGTGTGTTTCACTTTAGCTATGGTGGAGTTTCCAGTTGTATCACATGAGCTTGATAACAAATTTCACACTTTTCTCAATGCTGTAACTTCATTTTCATTTGTATTACACTCACTCGCTCCTTTGGTGTTAGTACTAGTGCTAGCACCCCCTTTTTGTCTTCCGGACTGCCGTAATTCTATCACACAGTTGAGTTTGCACATCAGTGATGAGCTTTGTGATATGGTCAGTAGGTGGATACACTGTGGTCATAAAGGGACGGACATGTTTAGGAATATTGCTCAGGTAGACTGTGGTGTTTACATGACTCTCACGCTACTAAAGAACACGAAGTTGACCAAGAAAATATACCCCACACTACTGCACCACCATCACCAACTCAGCTGTTAACACAAGTAACACATTTTTAGGTAGCCCCCTATTTGACTCATGTTTCATATATTAAACTCGATCAATTGGTTTATTTCATTTTAGAGTTGACTCCTTTGATACCGCTTTGGTCATTTTACTTGCTGGATTCAGTTCAGCTTCTAATATCTGGAAATGTTTTCTTTTCTTTTTATTACTTTCAGTGTTTTTTTAGTCTTTTTACTTATTATAATATGGAATATGGTATTTGTCATTGTTGTGGTCCCTGGGTCTTGAACCCAGGGCTTTGAGTTTGCTGTCAGTTCATTATTTCTTCTGGAATTTGAGAAGTAATTTAAGTTCATGGTTTTCTGTTAATAGTGTTTGTATTTCTTGGCAATATCTTCTGATGCCCTGTATCGGTTCCTTATTTGTTTTGTTTTTTTGTGCCTGTAGTCCTTTGTTTGCTTATGACTTTTGGTTTATTTGCTCTCTTTCGGTGTTCCTACTCTGTTCTGTGGTTGTCTCTGTATCTCTGTGGTAAGTTCACATGTGAGTCTGTCATCTTTTTAGTTACGTCCTGTCTTAGATCGCTGGTCTCTTATTTGTTCCCTTCCTTAGTGTCCCAGGCTTGTCTGCATTTGTCCTTTGCCTTCCCAGTTCCCAGTTCGAGTCCACCTGTTCTTTCCTATGTTAAGTTAACTTTTGTTACTCGTTCAGTTGTGTTTTCCTGTTTTATTGTGCTAACTGTTGTTTTCTGTGGTTTGTGTTGTATTTACTTCCCCTGGCTCATTATGTCTATAGTTTCCAGCCGTGGATCCCACCTGTTGCCTCTCCCATGGTTATTCTGTGAGCACACACTTTGGCCGTTTATCAATGCCCAAGTACGCGAGTACGTACTCGCGTGCTCGGTGAGTACGTACTCGCCGAGAACGCACGGGAGTACGTACCCGCCGAGAACGCGAGCACAGACTCGTGGGATGTTTCTCAATTCTCAAGTACGCGAGCACGGACCTGTGATTTGTACAGTCGGAACACCTGCGTACGTGATGATGTCACAGGTCCGGAGTTTTTACTGCCGTCCCCTCCTAATTTAACTGTGAGTAACATGTTATGAAGCTTAACTTTAATCACAGCCAAACCGGTTTACTCAGGAACAAATAAAACACTGAAATGAACCAAACATTAACATTTAGAAGTGATCTAAGTGACTTATATATCATTTTTAACCTCAGTAGTGAAACCTCTATTAATAAAAATAGTGTACATGTACATACGTGTACATACCTTAATAAAAACAAGCAGGTGAGATGTTAGAACGCTTTTATTTCTATTCTAGTGGACACTCAATACTATAGACAGCTGCTGGGGTTTCTTTAACCTGAGTAGTGAGAAGTCCGCGAGCGGGGGACGATGTGCCGGGAGTCCGCTGTTGAGTTTTGGACGAAATGCATTCTGGGATATTTAGCTGTCCCAAGTCTACACACCGATGCATGCTCGATAAAATGGGCGGATCGAGAACACATCCGGGACTTTCGCGTTCTCGGCGTGATGCGTACTTCGAATTGGAACAGTACTTGGTCTCCGACTGATGACGTTTCACGAGTACACGAGAACGCAAGTACGCACAAGTACGCATATTGATAAACGCCCTTTATCTCTGTCTCACACTTCACTTCCCTTATGGCTTCTTGAATTCAGATTCCTTGCTCTTGTGCTGTTAGGGTTTGAAATTTTTTTGGATTCTTTGAGTTCTGCGTAAACACATGATTAACAGCCTTGCAGACACATTGTTCTCAATAAACTACAGCTGAGATTATTTTAGTTACCTAAAAAGAATATCCATCCATCCATCCATTCGCTTCCGCTTATCCTTTTCAGGGTCGCGGGGGGCGCTGGAGCCTATCCCAGCTGTCATAGGGCGAGAGGCGGGGTACACCCTGGACAGGTCGCCAGTCTGTCGCAGGGCCAACACACAGGGACAGACAACCATTCACACTCACATTCACACCTAGTGGCAATTTGGATTATCCAATTAACCTATCCCCACAAGCTGCATGTCTTTGGATGGTGGGAGGAAGCCGGAGTACCTGGAGGGAACCCACGCAAACACGGGGAGAACATGCAAACTCCACACAGAAAGACCCTGGCCTGATGTTGGAATTGAACTCAGGACTTTCTTGCTGTGCGGCAACAGTGCTAACCACCGTGCCACCGTGCTGCTCTAAAAAGAATAAAGAATCCTAAACAAGGAGTGAAATCAACAGTCTGTTGGGCAAAATGAAAGCTAACCAAAAGGAATTTGTGGGCTCAAAAACTAAAGTAAAATTTAAAACACTTATGGAAAATGTCTTTCACTTTGGTCAAATTTGTTATTACATTTAGGTCATGGCGCTTTTTATTGGATGTTTACATCAATGTGAGTCAACCACTGTCAGAGTGTAGCTGTTTATAATGTAATACCTTTTCTGAACTTTTGAAAAGTGCACCCCTGAATAATATCCTCCGAAATATAATAATAATTAAAAATAACAGTCAAACTAACTTTCTGTGGTCTTGACTACGTCCACCTGTAGTGAATAACTGAAAAGCATGCTGTGTTGGGCTGAATTCAGACCACTCAAGAGTATATCATGTCTTTGCCTTGAGAAACCCTTGGGTTGCTTATGCGGTTTGAGCAGGAACTGAACCTGTGCTGCTGCTTTTAGCCTTGTGGCCTATAGTTGCCTGCTCAAACATGTAATCAATAGTTTACACATTGTTGTAAACCTTCTGTATGTACCTTCATGACAGCATCTGTTGATTGTAGACCTTGAAAATGACCTGCAACCCTCCTCGAGATTTTGTTAGATGTTGTGATGTTGCCGAGCTTCTTTCTAAAAACAAACCAGACTGTTGATTTGGTCACTCCTATATTTTTGCTGTTTCTCTGACAGGCTCACCCTTACTCGCATTTTTTTATGATTAGGATACCTGATTACGACATGGTACCCAAATTCAAGAGTGGATTATGGGTACCTTCGTGTGGTCGGTTCAACCCATGTATGCTACCGTTCATATACTGTCTATTTAGAATGTAACCTGATCATCACTTAACGTATGCAAAACGGAAGCTACCTTAGCTTTATAACTGTTGTTGACTTAAAAAGGTAAGCATAACAATGACACTGCTCTCTAAAGCTCTGCTGTATTATAAACAAACAAAATTCCCTCACCTAGACAACAAGAGGAAGCAGAAGCTAACTATTTACAGAAAAAATACACATAATCAACACCTTTTAGGTCACAACAATGACCCTGCCTTATCAGAACAATCTGCACCACTGATTGGTACCATGAAATCAGCTCTTGATCTTAGTCTTATTTATTAATGACCTCTGTGTGACTCTAACGTCAGTGACATCAAGAACACTGCATTTTACTTTGTTTTTGTAGTTACCTGCACTGTCTCCAGTAGATAAAGTTAGTAAAACAACATTAGAAGACGATTCAGAAAATAATACTAAAATACATGATTATTCATGCATTTTCGCGGCTATAAAAGTTGTTTTAGGCATGTTTTCATGTAGTCTCGAGTTACGATGTCGAACAATCCCGCCCTTTGTGAGGTCACCAGGCCCAACAGCGACACCCTGTGGACGGGGGCGGCACTGCGCCCTTTGTCTCGGTCACGTAGCTGTTTACGGAAACATTTTCACGTCCGCACGTGCGACAGTTTGTCACTTCTGCACCGTACGTGAGGGTTCGCATGCCCTCGGCTCGAAGGAAGGGGCAGGCTGTGCTCGGTTTTTCTCCCGAAATATAAACGATTTCAAACTTAATGTGTGTCGAGCGATGAGGACTGTGCTCTGCAGCCATCATGGAGAAGTAGGAGGAGGTCCGGGCTTCATTTTGGCCGTCTGACCTCGCGCGGACTGTGCAGAAGTTGTCGTGAGCTAAAAAGGCCCAGCTGGGGTTTTTTGTGTGCCACATCTTTGAACACGGAGCGGATTTGTGACGCGAGGAAAGATGATTTTTAGGAAGATTCACTCAGGGAGCTGCAGAGCATGGCTGTCCCGGGTGAGTCGACGTTTGTTTTCACACTTGCTGTCATGCTAAAAGGCTGAAGCCTTGTTATACTCTCTCTGCGTGAGCAGAAACGGATGATAAACGGACAAGAAGTAGCGGGTGTTGTTTCCACTATCATATCTTTGACTCCTTTTTTCGAAACGCCCTGCACTCTCTGGCATTTGGTCAAACCTCTGAGGAAGTTCCTCCACTCTGCTCACATGCACTGACTGCTCTTTCAGCATTTTCATATGAGGAACTCTGTTTCACCTCTTCACCTTCCACCTGCAGGTTTCCCTGAGGCAGGAGCTGTGTTTCTTTTCGTCCGTGCCCCCACAGCCGGTTCCTCCTCTGGCCCAAACCCTGCAGGGCTACTTGAGGGCGCTGGAGCCCCTGCTGCCCCCCGAGGAGTTGAGCCACACCCGCAGGATGGTGCACGATTTTGGCCGGCCGGGCGGGCTGGGTCCACAGCTGCAGGAGGGTCTGGAGAAGAGAGCCAGACTCAACAAGAACTGGGTGCGTAGCGGAGTGCGGAGGAGGAAAGAAGTGACTCTATCAATGAAAAAATCAATTGGTGAATCCCACATGACCCCCTCAAAATCAGCTAATTAGAATAACTTATTCAAAAATGCCCTGATTATTTCTTTTGGCCACTTCTTGTAGACAAAACATTAATTTGGTGATGTTTTGATGGTTTGGACGTTTTCTCTCAATTAATAGAGAAAAAAAATCAGTAAATTAATAATGGTTGAGGAAAAACGGCTTCTCTGCAAGCCTAAATATGAGATTTGATGGCTTATAAGCTGGGTAACTTTATTCAGAAATTAACTTATTCTGTTACCCAATGTCAGTGAGGCCGTGTGAATCACCATTTTCCCCTCAGTGTATATCTACGCTACGTTGCAAAACAGTGTTTCAAAATAGTTTTTTTTCCTATCGATTAAAAACAGAATCACTAAAATAAGCGTTTCTTTGTGATATTGTATGTATTTAGCTCCTGTTCTGCATTAAACGAACTTATTATTTCAAAGTTTAGGGAAAAATGCTAAAATGTATCCCCTATTGTCAGGAATCAAAGAGGAGTCATGTCTTGCTTCTTGTCTGTGACTTAATTTTGCAGCAAAAGTCTGTTAAAAAGCTTTGAGGTACACACACACACACACAGTCTCCAGTAAAAAAAATCAGTGCCTCTGTGGTTTTGGTCCTTTTTTGAACTTCAGAGCTGATTTCCGTGCCCTTCCTTTGGTCTCCCCTGCAGATCTCGGACTGGTGGGTGCAGCGGGCGTACTTGGAGAGCAGACAGCCTCTGCCCGTGCACTCGAACGCGGCTATCTCTCTGCCCCGCAGAGATTTTAATGACTGGAGGAGCCAGCTGGTGTGAGTCTACATATACTGATGTAGAGAGACAGCAGAGAAGAGCTATGTGGAAGTGATGGTGCAGAAACCCATTTAATTAAAATTAAACATTAAAAGACGCTGAAGATGTGTTGGCCCGCGGTGTATGTATTTTGAACACTCAAAGCCTCACAGTTCAGAGCGTGTAAGCCATTTTTAGATCTCAGTACAACAGCAGCAACAGATCTTTGTATTACTTTGAGTGTGTAAACAGAAGTGTTAAAGGACACAGAAGCAAAAGGGTTTAGTTAAGTGTTGCTGTGTCATCATGCACTTATGATCCGGATACTCACACCTGCTGTTTTTATTTTTATCATTTAAAGCTTGCAACATGATGTCCTGCTCCTCTGTGTGCCAAAGTCGTTACTGCCTCTGTTGACTTCTTTCAAAAGACAGTCGCATAAACCGAATAAGCTGCAGCTGTGAGACTGAAAAGGGGGTCCGTTTTACTTAAATCCTTTAGATCTCATCATCTGAAAAGAAAAAGGAAAAAAAAACATGAATCATACCATTAATGCTCTCTGAGGTTTCATTCATCGTGCTGTTTGGTTTAGCTGAATATGATTTGTGTTTATAGAACCGCTTCGTGTCTGTTTCCCTGCAGGTTTGCGTCCAGACTGATAGCAGCCGTTCTGGACTTCAAGGCCAAAATAAACACGTGAGTTTTAATTTATGCAACATGTTTGCACCGCCTAACATATGGACATGGCAGGAGTTCCCTTTTCTGCTCTAAAGGCTACAAAATGCTGAGGACACTGGTACAAAGAGTAACGGCATCGTCCTCAGTGAAAATGGAAAAAGTCAAAAGTTTTCAGCAAGCATTCACTGGCCACTTTATTAAGTACAGCTTTTTAGCTGCAATAATTCTTCGCAGCACAGATTGAACAAGGTGCTGGAAACATTTCTCTGAGATTTCTGACCATATTGATATAGTAGCATGCCATGCGTGGTCTTCTGCTGCTTCAAGTTCTCACAAGGGGTATGCTCTTCTGCATACCTTGGTTTGTAATGAGTGGTTGTCTTGAGTCACTATCAGGTTAAAGCAATCTGGCCACTCTTCTCTGACCTCTGCCTTCACAAGGCATTTTCTCCCAGAGATCTGCTGTTCACTGGATATTTTCTCTTTCTTGGAAAACCGTAGAAATGTTTGTCTGGGAAAATCCCAGCAGTTCAGCAGTTTCTGAATGCTCACACCAGCCATGTTCAAAGTGATTTAAATCACCTTTCTTCCTCACTCTGATGCTCGGTTTGAACTTCACCACATTTTCTTGACCGTGTCCTCATACCTAAATGCACTGAATTTCTGTCATGTGATTGGCTGATTAGATACTTCCGTTAACAAGCAGTTGAACAGGCGTAACTAGTAAAGTGGCAGATGAGTGTGTAGGTGAAGTGTTTTTGTCGCAGTTGAACTTGAATATGTTTTTTTTTTCACGTATAAATATGACTCCTTAAACTCATTTCTTTCATTGATAGTAATTTAACTAATGTTATGTTAAAAACAAAGAGCTGTTTCAGGGTTTTTGTTAATGTTTGAAAGAAAATGAAAGTGAGAACTTAAACCTTTGTTCTGGTAAAAGAGGAGCTTTCATTTGGTTGAAACCCATGAACCAAAATCTGCAAAATGGCAGTGACTTTTACACAGAGGTCCAATCAAACACCTTTTCTTCTGGTTCGCTCCCCCACTCTGTGTTCATGTATTCTGTCTGTAACCTGTAAGCTATACACAGATGCCAGATCAAATTAGTGGAATAAAAGCTAAATTATGTCACACTTTATAGTGGAGTTCAAGTAAAAGCGGCTATACAAGTCATATTTACTGGTGCCCAGTCTCTCTGCTGTGTGGTGGTGGTGGTGGGGTTGGGGGGGTTACTACAGTAAAATACAGTTATTCCATTTAGAGCTTATGAAGCTGGTTATTACCCGGGGAAATCACAGGCTCTGTACTGGTGTCAGACTTTGCAGTAATCCTCTGACAGTGTTTAAGCTGCGGTGCTGCAGTTGGTTTTATTCGCTTTTATTTTTGTGCCGTGACCTTTGACCCGGCTGGCATTGCCTTGTGTTTTCTCTGCTGCATGAAGTTAATCTGCGTCTAAATTTACTCGCCTGCACATATTGTAACAGAATCTGCAGCTCAGTGCTGAAACGTCTGCTGGAGTCTCTCTCTCCCCCCGAGTGAAGCATGAAAACAGTGTTTCAGTGTCGGCGCATTCAGCATAGCTCTGAATCTTTAAACTCCAAAAAGTTCTTTTTTTTTTCTTTTCTTCCTTGTCTTTGCTCTATTCCCACTGCACAAACTCTCAGCTGTTGAGTATAGAAAGTTTCTGCTGCTGTGCATTTCTGATCTGAACTCTTTTACCACATTGCATTTTTTATTTTGTTTTTAATGCATCCTGTAAGAATAAAATTGGCGTTACAGTGCTGAGTAAAAATCAGGGGGCCTTGTATTAATCAGTGAGGGACACCTTTATCAACAGTCTGTGGACTTCAGCAGCAACAGTTTAAACTCTAACAGGGAGATAAGATTTAAACTAGCTGGAAGCGGAACGTTTTTAACAGGCTGATTTAGGAAGAAGCCGAGGTCAGAATGACCCGGTTTATCCAAGTAACTTCAGGGTTAAGCCTGGTTTTCTGTATTATGAAGGTGGTTCACTTCTTAACAGGGTGCATCAGCATGGTAATTTGTGCTGTAAAGAGGGAAGAGGTTCCAGAGGTTAGAGATGAACGGGTAGAAATCGCTGTCCGCTGACCAATCAGTTCTCCCTTGGACCTCTGTTTGGGAGCGCAGGGGTGTCTGAGATGTTTTAATATTATTTAATGTCTTTGCATTTCCCCGATGAGCTGGCTTTTTGTTTGTTTGTTTTTAATTGAATTGCTCTGATTGTTAAACACCACTGTGGCTCCCGCTGAAAGAGTGGACACTAACAATGTCTTTTATACATTAATTTAATTTAATTAGTCAGTTATAAGCCATCAGATTCTCCAGTGTCCTAATGAGACATGTTACAAGTCTGTAGACTTTCACAGTCTACATTTCTGCCTGCTGACAGAGCTACAGCAGGTGCAGCCTCTCATCAGGTGAGGTCCTGTGCAATGAGCAGGTCTAAAACTGATGGATGTCTTTATTCTTTGCACAGTTGTGAGACGATCAGCGATCCTGCACAGAGATGTTATTCATTGTCCCTCGGTGTATTTAACTAGTGCAGGGTGCAGTCAAGAAGAGGGTAACCCATGTCTTTGTAGGTGCAGGCAGTCATTAAGTGACTCTTTTGAAGAGGCGACAGCTATAAGTATATGCTCACTGTTCAAAACATGGCTGAGCAGAAGGGGCGGATTGAGGGTTTCAGCTTACTTGGGGAAAAAAACAAACGACCAGACAGGGTGACTGAGGAAAGCAGAGGTAAAGGATGGGGGGAAAAAAACAAACAATTTGAGTTTGAGACTCAGTTTTAACTCATTACTTCTTTTGCTCGGATGAGACGGTCAGGGATTTCTCTGATGATCAGTAAGGTGAAAGCGTTGTTTTGCTTATAAATTGTGTAGTAAATTTATCCACCTGAGCTCGTCTTTGGTGTACACAACGACGACTGACATGTTTCTCTTTGTCTGTCAGCGGGCAGCTGCAGGTCGAGTTCATGCGAGGGAAGCCCCTGTGCAAGGAGCTCTACCCCCTCCTCTTCTCCTCCTGCAGGATCCCCGGCCCCAAACACGACTACATTGCTCATTACGGCCGCTCCCGCCGCTCGCCGACGCACATCACTGTCGTCAGGAACTACCAGGTGAGTCGTGCCTGACAGGTGGCAGAGGATGGATCTAGATAGTCTCTTTTGTTCTTTTCTTGTGTTGCCGGTCAAGTCAAGTCTTGTGCAGTCACGTCTGAAGCCGCTTTTTGTGTTTCTTCAACTCCAAGTCGACTGTTGATACACCGAGCTTTGCAAACAGAAGTCACGTGATTGTACAGGAAGCTTTCTTCTGAACATTGAGTACTCTGGCAGCACGTTATCCCACGAGATCGGACATTTCAGCAGGCAGAGGAATGAAAACAAAGTTGTTTTAGCTAATGATTGCTGGCTGTATGTGGGATATTTCATCATCTTGATTAAAAGAGAAGCTTATTTAGTTTGTAAAGTATGTGCACATAAGTGGAGTTATGTTGTAGAACCAGTCAGCAGATGTCTGATTTAACATTGATCCTGGATAACGATTTGACATGAGACCTCTCTAGGATTGTTTGGAGGGTCAGTTGGGTAATTAGAGAAAGGAAGAGAAGTGTTTCACAGCACGCGTCTTAGCATTTCAGACATCTGTGCTATGTTTGATCACAGGAATTCTTAAACCATGAAAACATTTTTGATTCTGGAAAGGGAAAAAAAATGAAATGAGATGTACTAAATCTACACAAAGTGTTTCATAATGACTAAGGACTACTGCATACTCACATCTACTATACTTTTTATTCTAGGTTAGTAAGTTGTTCATCTTTCAGAAGATGCAACGTCCAAAATGAATAAAATATCCTGGATGTTCACCTCTGGCGCTTCCTGTTGTGACTCAGTTTTTTTCAAAGGTTAACAGATTTACTGAAAAGGCCTTCTGCTGCCAAAGGGACTTTAATTGATGTAGGGCGTGACTCATTTGCAGTGCGTTTGGCGAAGCTGCAGCAGAGAAGTCCTAGAAATAGTTTGTTTTTTATTTAGTCTGTTTCTACAGGGTTTATTAGCCACAAGTACAACATCAGATCTCACTGTGGACTGATGGCAGTAAGCAGAGTTATTGTATACTAGTAAGACAAATGCATCCAAGTTTGTGTTTTGTTTTGTTTTGTTTTTTTGTTTTGTTTTGTTTTTTTGTTTTTTTTAAATACATTTTGTAGCTCAAGTTAAAATCTATTGTATATGCACACCATTTAATCTGAGGTATGACTGAATGTGATGGAGTCAGCAGTATGTGCATGGACTCTACAAGTGTGTTGATCTGTCGAGGAATTGTTCTCCTTTCATGGACGAGTGCAGCTGTGCTGTGTTGTTGTGTCGCCCTCTGATGAACACGTCGACCTAGAGTATCCCAGAAATGTTCAGTAGGAGACACAGTGTGACTAAACGCTGGCCAAGACCCAGAGTCCTGTGCTGCCCTGCACGTGTGGGGCTGGGCATCGTCCTGCTGAAACAGCTGCTGGGTGGGGCGCAGTACAGGCTGGAGCGCCTCGTCTCAGCACCTCAGCCAAGAACAATCAGGTCGGAGGTCAGAGATGTTGCAAGGCTACAGCTTGGATACATGAGAGTCCCGGCAGGAAGTAGCTGCACCTCTAGTCAGGCGTGACGCTGATGACAGTGCATACACTGATTTTCTGTTTAGAGACTGCTGCCTGCAAAAAGGAGTAAACTGAACCAGCTGTGAGGTGTAACTTCATTGATATGGAGATTAATAATCAAAACAATAAACAACAAGAACCCAACAGTGCTTTCTTAGAGATTAAAATGATGCAGTGAGATTTTTTTTTTTTTTTTTTTTAATATTTTGAAATGTACTAGTCAAAAAAAAGTGTCATCCACTGAGCCTCGGTTTTCTGACGGACTTTTGAGGATGTTTTTCAGGTGAAATTTTTTTGTTTGTTTGTTTATGTAAAAGGGACAACAGAAAAACCCTCAAAGAACTTAAAATCTGAATTTCTGTTAAGCAGTTTATCGTCTCAGCTCTGAACTTGTTTGGTTTTTTGATAACTGTAAATGTTGGTGTTTCTGTGGATTTGAAGGTTGTTTTGTGACTGTAAAAAGCACTTAGTGCAGCTTAGTAATCGAAAGATGCCCCCGCTTTTTGTTTTGTTTTGCTTTTTAAAAACCTTGACCTTACTGACATGGTTTTCCTCCTACTCCCAGTTCTTCCAGCTGGAGGTTTATAACAGCGATGGCTCGCGGATGACCGAGAGTCAGATCCATGGGCAGCTGCTCAGGATCAGGTCTCAGTCTTGGAAGACTGACAAGGAGCCGATGGGCATCCTGACCAGCGAGCACCGCCACACATGGGGAGAGGCCTACAACCGCCTGCTGAGAGGTAGATCACATGACCACACACGCAGGCCGGTGCTTACTACTTGACTGCTATCTCACTGTAAGCTGCTGCTGGTTTCGGTTATTTTAAGAGAGCAAACAAAACTGACCTGTTAATGGCTCGGTTTAAGAAAAGAAAAATGTGATGTTGGCGAAGCTTCACAAAATTTGAGGTTCCTTTAGAGCTGCTTGAAGGTGGCAGCCAAAGGAGGCGTTTTATTAATTTTTACCTCATTATAGATTTTAGATAATGAGACCCTACATCTCAGTGTTTTTATCTGCTTTGTAGAAACCTAACCACACATAGGAGACGCTGTTGTGTACTTGGAGCAGCTCAGTGACCAGAACTCTTCATGTTTAGACGTAACACCAGTTTAATGACGGACTGATTACATGTCTCAAAGCAGTTTTAAGTGTTAAATGTTTTATGCTTGCATCAGCAGAAACCCAATAATCAGTCTTGGTTGGAAAAACTGAAACGTTGGTGATGGACGAAACACTCAAACACTTAAAATTACCTAAAGTTGGACTTAGGGCTGCTCAATTAATCGAATTTTAATCTAGATTACGATCTGGGCTTTCAACGATCATTAAAAATGACTGAGCCGATTATTAGCACCTCCCTCGTGCTTTACTCTCGCGCTGCTCCGTGTGGCAAATCGAGCGCACCTCTCTGCGTTTCGAACACGCATCACAACAATTAAGAGGACCCAAGGGAAGCTCGGAAAGCTCGGAAAGCTAAGCAGAAGTTATTTGTAGAGGAGAGGATAACGGCTGCTGAAGAAAGAATGCCGTTGGTTGAAAAGAGGTAAAACGACTTCAGTGGTGTGGAAACATTATGGGTTCGCGGAGTCAGACGTGGATCAAATATTGTGCAGTATTTTGAAGTTCACTAAACATAGATGTTTACATTTTTCATTTATTTTTTATATTGCAAACATTTCCACTGTAATTAGTATTTGCACACTATTTTATATTATTTTTTGACAATCTTTAAAGCCATTATTCAATACATTGTTATTGTTAAATAAATATCGTCAAATAATCGAGATCTCAATTTCAGTGAAAATAATCGTGATTATCATTTTTGCCATAATTGAGCAGCCCTAGTTGGACTCATTATGTTTCCAGCTCGTTATTTTCATACTTAGACTCTGCCAAAGTAGCTTTGCATGATTCACAGCTCAAAATTATCCTCATTTATTTAATACTTTGGTGCAGCCCCTCAAAGGGAATACATTTTATTTTCAAGTAGTCAGTAAGTTATAAAACAGTAGTTTGGTTACCTAGCACAATATAGGAGCAGCTGGTAGCATAGTAAAGAGTCGGACACCGCTCACAGATATGCTCATCTCTCGGCACTGTCTTCAAACCCTCCACCAGATGCTGTAATCAATCAGCGTGCACTTTAAACTTCAACCAAAGGAGAAGAAGAAATGGACAGAAGAGGCAGAGCGTGTACGGACAGTGCAGGAGCTGATAGAGGAGAAATGTTAATAACCGTACGAGCTGGCAAAGGACAGGAGGAGTCATGATGTCGAATAGTTTGACTCTTTTTATTTTAACTCCTTTTAATACTTGATAAATGCAAAACACAGAAAAATGTGAGGTTGTCAGGTGTCAAACTTGGAAACCAGATGGAACTGTAGAAAGAGGAGAAACCTGCCAAGCCAATGATGGCGACAGCTAAAAAAAAAAACCTGAAGAGGGAAAAAAACAAAAACGCTTTAGCTCCTCTCCCTTTAAGGCAGCTTTCTTCTCATTGGCTGCCACGCACAAACAGCAGCTGCTCTACAATGACTTCTTTATGTCTGTGATACAATTAGTCATTTCACTGAAGTTGTAGATTGTCTAAACTTGGTGCATACAAATATAAACATACCATTATGTATGAAAACATGTTCTATAGTATAAAATAAAAACAATAAACAAATGGGGAAATAATCCTAGTGATAGCATCACTAACAGAAAATAAGGAGAAGCAATCAATAAGCAGGAACAACTGGAGAGGTTAAAATCATCAAATAGAAATACTCAAAGTATCAACTTGTTAATCTCTCGTGTGATTTTTATTTTTTTAATTAAACTGGGAGGTTAAAATGTCAACAATACAACAGGTGTTTCAGATATTTTAAAAAAATGTTGGGCATCATAAAAATAACGGCTACATGTGGGAGACGAGTCGATTGGGTTTAAACGAGATGGTCTCTGTGTGTCTCAGATAAACTGAACCAGGAATCGGTGCGGATGATAGAGACGGGACTTTTCTCCTTGTGTCTGGATTCTCCAGTCATGAGGATATCAGATGAGAAGTATGTGCGCACACACACACACACACACACACACACACACACACACACACACACACACACACCGAGTATTTCGGTGTTTGCTAAATCAGTTGAGTAATGCTGTCTGTGCAGATATTATTGTTTCTTATGGAGGTTTGGAAACACTGCACAATTATCACTTCCCGTAATTGAACTATTGCTCCATTTAAATGTTGTGCACTCTCTCTGTGGTTTTCTACGTGTGAGCTCTTGAATAATCGCTTGTGCAACCACTTTAATTGACAGGTATGCGAGCCGCAAGGCCGCGCAGGTCCTTCATGGCGGCGGGACGTTCTCCAACAGCGGAAACCGCTGGTTTGACAAAACGCTTCAGGTGGGAATGCGCACGTGAATGGCGAGAGACGGCTTGTTTTAGAGGAGCTGACGCAGCGTGCTGACTCGTGTCTGTGTTTGAACAGTTCGTGGTGGGCGAGGATGGCTCGTGGGGTCTTCTGTATGAGCAAGCCACGGCCGAGGGTCCACCTGTAGCGACGCTGCTGGATCATGTGATCGAGTACTGGTGAGATGTTGGAATGAAACTGCAGATGTGCTGAGTTAGTCAAGAAAAATTGAGCTGAGGTGGAGAATGATGGGGTTTCTGCTCTGAGTGTTTAGGTTTTTTTTCTTGTCTGCAGTGAGAAACCGGACCCAAAGAGGGCGCCGTTGCTCCCGCTACCCATGCCCAAGAAGCTTTACTTTCACATAGACCGAGAAATCAAGAGGGACATCGAGCACGCCAAGCAGAACCTCGACATGTAAGCCTCCAACTTTTTTTTTTCTTTTTTTTTTAGTTAAACTCTTAGCTGAGCTCTGCAGCATGCTGACCTCTCCGCACACCATCAGCTGCATATTTGTGTTTGCTCTGAAATCTGACAGAGGTGGAGAGAACTCGCTCTGAAAGAAAGCCGCAAGAGTGTAAACAGATTTATCTTCGCTGTGTTTATGTAACCTTGATGGAAATAATGCCTCTGTGGATAACTCTAAAGTCATTCTTCATAATCCACTGCTCTCCTGGTCAGATGCCAAGCTTTTTATATGGTCCTGTGCAATTTCAGAGCTCTCTCAAATCATTCAGATGCCAAAATATGATTGAGGAATAAAGCTTTTTCTTACATGCAGTGTGGAGTTCAACAGGACTTAACAATATTGTATGGAAATGTTTAAAATAGTGAGTCAAAGTAGGTAGAAGTAAACTTTGTTTTCTATCTGTCACATAATCTAGTGATTTCCCCCCAGCTCTCTACACTGCTGTCTGAAAGCTAATGTAAAGCTGCTAATTGAACCTCGCCTTTAAACATAAAATCGTCACAAATGCAAATGTTTGTCCTGAATTTGTTGCAGCCTGATCAACGACCTCGACGTTAATGTGTTCAATTTCAAGAAGTTTGGCAAGAATCTTCCAAAGCAGCACCAGATGAGCCCAAACTCCTTTATCCAGGTCGCCCTGCAGCTCGCCTACTACAGGTCAGTGCCAGTAGTTTTTTACTTCAACCCCGATGCATTATAGAGGGAAAGTTACTTTGTTAAACAACTTGTTAAAGTCCAGAACTGACCCATTTAGCTGCTTTGTGAACCGACCAATCACAAAATAGATTCCTCTTCACTCACACCTGTCCTGGTAATCTAACGCCTTGTTTGATACCTGGACTTCATCGGATGAGCTCTGTTGGAGTAATTGGAGTGACTGATTTACACTGATCGGCCACTTTATTAGGTATAGTTTGCTACTGGATGGATCCATCCCTTCATGTTGTTTAAGACCCTACTACCCAAATGCTGCAGAAGAAATTTAGACTCATCAGACCAGGAAACACTTTCCCAATCTTATTGTTCAGTTTTGGTGAGCCCCTGTGAACTGGGGCCTCTCTTAGCTGACAGGAGTGGCACCTGGTTTGGTCTTCTGCTGCTATAGTCTGCCTGCTTCTGAACGCATGTTGTGTGTTCAGAGATGCTCTTCTGCATACCTTGGTTGTAACGCGTGAGCTCTCTGTAAATTCTGAATGTGCTAATTGTCTACAAGAGTGAGAATCATTAAGTTTTGTTTTCTGCTTTGTCTTTAAAGTCCAGCACTTACTTGAGATGAACACCTCTGCCTGTTAGCAGTCTTGTGTCTCTGATATCGGCTTTATTTTTGTCTGCAGAGTTCACAGTGAAGTCTGTCCTGCCTGCGATATCGCCACTCAGAGGATGTTTAGAGGAGGAAGGACAGAGTACATCCGCTCACCCACTAAGCAGGGGCTCCAGTTCATTCTTGCATTTGATAATCCGTCCGTATCGGTGAGAAACACAAACCCTGTGAGAAAGTTCTTCCGCTGAACGGGAACAGAACTGTTGGAGGATTTTTTTTTTGTAGCTTGGATTCAGAATGTGTTTATTTTTTTGGTTTGCAGCGGGAAGCAAAGCAGGAGCTGTTCAGAGAAGCTGTTGATGCCTACTCGGGTCTGACTGAAGCGGTAAGTGTTAAATAAATGTTAAAACATTTATCTCAAAGCTGCTGATTAACTGATTCAAAAACACTCAAACAAGAGTTTCATTTCTCTTTTGTTCAGGCACTTAATGGACACGGCATTGACCGCCACCTGCTGGGGCTCAAGCTGCAGGCCATCGAGGAGGGCATGAGCATTCCCAAAATCTTCATGGACACGGCTTACGGGCTAGCAACACACTTTAAACTCCGGACAGGACAGGTGTGTGTGTGTGTCTTTGTTTGAAGTGTTATTTACACTGTTGCTCAGTAGGAAATGTTTTTTTTTGTTTTTGTTTGTTTTTTTTGGTCAAATGATAGTGGCTATATGAGAGGGAATTTTCTACCAGATAATCTCCTGTGAAGTTCTTGTGAATTTCTGGCAGCACACGCATACATGGTTGCTTGGAGTTTCCTTGAATTGATATGTTTCTCTTCCTCATTTTAGGTTTTGACAGTCAGATGTGTGGAATTTTTGTAGTGTTTTGGTTTTTTTTTTTGTTTTTTTTTTCTTCCCCCCCGGGGTCAGCTCCTGATTGTGGTTTTTCTGGCATGCCTTAGTTTTCAAATGACAGTATATATCAAAGCATTTGTACAGTATAACTGAATGTTCCAGATTCGCACAGTTTTAAAGGGGATCTGTGCCGCTTGGTTGGACTTAAAGATGTAGTTGTTTTGTTTTTCCTTCTTATCTTTGACGAAGTTGTGCTGTCTCATTAGTGTGATTCAGGAAAAAATACCCAACTGGCTGTTGAGACAATGACAAGTTTCCAGTTAGCAGCTATGATCACCGGTTATGTGGATTGTGACCAGTTGGAGCATAAATTGTGACAGCAAATTTTTATTTAATTTTAGTCATAAAGGAGGTTGTTGATGATAACTATGATAAATGTTATTGGTCAACAAAGTTAACACGGCCCAGCTGTCATGGAAATGTAGGTGCTCGTATTCGATGTTTTATGAGCAATTAAAAACACTGTAGATATGAAATGAGGACAGCAGAATGTGAGCTTGAGCTCTTGGCATCTGTACAGATCATGTGATATAACTAGAAGCTAAAGATCAGCTGTCTGGTGAGCCTTAGTGTTCTCGTGATGAAGAGTGAACTTTGAGACTCCGATTTAATGATTTGTGTGTTTGTTTGTTTGTTTGTTTGTTTTTTTTAATGACGTGTGCCCAGCTCCAGTATTGATCTCCCTCCTGTCTTGTCTCTTCAGATGCCTGCAAACAATACGGACAGCGTGATGTGTTTCGGGCCTCTCGTTCCTGACGGCTACGCCGTCTGTTACAACCCTCAGGCAGACCACATCCACTTCTCCATCACGGCCTTTAACTGCTGCGAGGACACTAACGCAGAGAGACTCGCTCGCACTTTGAGGGACACCATGTGTCATCTGCAGGAGATGCTGCAGCCTACTGTGTAGAGCTGCTGCTACAGCATCCAGCAGCGCGATTTCGAACATTGTTTCTAAAGAATATTTTGTACGACTTTTGTAGGGGTGCTTTTTTTTTTTTGTTTGTTTTGTTTTGTTATGCATGCCACTCGTAACACTTCACTCGAGCATTTAATTGTGTGAGAGCCTGGAAAAGACCTATGCAGCTTTTGTTGCTTCTTTAAAGTTTGGGTGAAGCAATAAATCTTTTTCTAAGCTGTCAAATTTGCATCGTCATCGTTGCATTTCGAAGCATCGAATTCCACAGCGTCTCTCGGTGAAAGCGAAACAACTCAATGTGACACTCCAGCATTAATCAGAAAAAGTCTACGCGTGCACTCCTTTGTACAACTTGTGAGATGACCTGTGTCCTTCAACCTTTCATATTTCACTTTGTCATCAGAATTAATGGGAAATGTTGGATTTTTTTCTAGGTGAAAAAGGGGTTTGAATGGACAAAAGGAGAGGAATTATTGAGGGTGATGTGGTGTTTTTGTGTCTGAACTCGAACGACCTGATCGTCAGATGAATTTTGATTAAGGATAATTTTTTTTGTTTGTTTGTTTATTTGGAGGATCTTGTTCTGCACTCAGCCTGCAGGACTGGTTAATAAAGCCTGTGCTCACATGATTTCTCACTCAAATTCTTTTTTCCATGTTAAAGAGAGTATGAGAGTGAGGATTTGCATTAAAAATCTGACACTTTTTCAGCAAAGTGACATCGCAGAATCACAGTTTTTCACCTAAGATGATTTCTGTTCCAGGGTGAACCCTCCAATGTTCAAATCTGGACACAATGAGATCTTACTACTAGTACTTTATGAAAGGTACATTAAATAACTACAGTGTATGCAGCCTGTCATAGTAGACCACTACCTGATGAATAAAAGGAAAAGCTGACCCCTTCAGTCTAGGCTAAAGGGAGGTAGTTTGCTGACATGGTTTGGATCTAGTTGTCTCCTTAGTGGTAAGGTTCACTGCAAATCAATACAGGATTATCTGGAGTGATAAGTTTATCTCATTGTGATGTGATGTGAGTGGATTCTACAAGGATGACAGTACTCCTGGCCAGTGTGGCCAGGAGGGGGGAGGGGGTCTGTGTCTGTATAATAGATGTTTGAAATTAAAATTCAAGCAGAAAGACCTGTTAAAGCTGCATGCCAGAAGTGATCCTGCATAATTAATAAAGCTGCTCAGTGGGTGGTCTGTACAGGCTACACAAATTTAAGGTAATAAAACCTGCTTTAAATCGCAGAATTATATGCATATAAATATATAAATGGTACACTCAGAAATACAGATCCAAGTATAAAAGTGCAAACAAATATTTGGGCAAAATGGGAAACGTGAAGTTGCAGAGGGGATACGGCAACCTTTTTGAACAGGCCTGGACTTAGGAGGCTTTTCCATAACGCCAAAGCTTGGAGGTCACTGAATGGGTTGAAGGGTATGAAAATGATCTGAGTCACCAGCTCTTAATCCAGCTGAGCACTTTTTGAGGATTTGGACTGGCTTTGTGGAGAGGTGTATGAGAAGTGGTCATCATCCCTCCACACTGCATTAGAGTCTGTCAAGCAACACTGAAGATGAAGCTGTGTGTGTGGCTTAACATCCAGATTATTCCTCTTTGTTATCTATTGCTCTTTATGCTTATGTTGTGACTGAGATTTATGTCAAAGTTCAAAGGTCAGACTGAATAAACATGCCTGTAAACTGCAGCTTGACTGTCAGAGGAATGCAACAGTAAAATTTCCAGTTTACAACGATGTATGCACCAAAGGAACAAACACCATTGAAAGAGGGAACTGCTTACATCATATTATTATGGCTCTCGTGATCAGTAGTTTTATAGTTACATAAAGTGAAACATTTTCCCAGTTTTAGCTTCGTATTAACTACCAAAGTTGTTATTTGGTTCGGGTTTTTGAAACTTTGTGAGTTTCTGTAAAAATAAAACAAAAAAGTCGACAAAATGTATTAAACTTTTTAGTGAAATTCTTATAAAACATTATTTAAAAAATAAAACTTATTTAAAACTTGTTTTCCCTGTCACTTATTTTTTATAATGTTACAATATTTATAAAGGCAGACATCCGGTGTCTGAGCTAGATAGATTGGTGGATTGAAGGCCATGCTAAGGGACAGCGCATGAACAACCCTTGAGCACCAGATCCATAGAGGCAGGGGTCTAGCTAAAGACTGATAAGGTGCCCTGGAGACTATCAAACATATAGTTGCAGAAGGTTAGCTTTGGACCCGTGTAAGTTGAGAGGCACAACCAGGTGGCTGGGACAGCGTACAGGAACATCTGCCCATATACTGCCTAAAATTCCCTGATGGGGGAAACACCACCAAGGTGGTTGAAAACAACAGGGCTGAGGTCCTGTGGGACCTTGAGTTCTAGACAGACAAGCAGCTGCTGGCTAACTAACCCGATATGCTTATGGCTGACAAGGAGCAGAAGACCGTATTTGCATTTTTATTATAACAGCAGCAACAAATAAAGACACTGTGTTAAAAGTATTAAAATATTTGAGTTACAAAGCCCTGCATTAAATGAATTTGAAAAAAAAATCAGAGAGACACGGTTAAAGCTTCACATTAAAGAGTAAACAAAGCTTGTTATGTTACATAGTTGCGTCACGGTGTAACTGTAACTGTTTATGTTGTATCTGCGCGTGACCCTGTGGAGCAGCGCTCTGCTTCCCGCTGATTGGACGAGCGGAAGCAGGAAATGACGCCAGAAGCGGCCGCTTCACCTGTAATTTAAAACCGGAACAAACGAAAACAAAAAGCAGGGAGCAGCTGTGGAGTGTTTCTGCTTTTCCTGGAGTGTTTTGAGCACTCTCACGGAGAAGCGCTGGCCGTGAAATAGTATCGTCTAAAGGAGCACAACTGGACCCAGAATAATGGCACATTAGCAAAAAACCCAACAGTTTTATGCTTTTATGGGGTTTTTTTCACCACCTCTTCTCGCCTTTATTACTTGAAGTTGTGATGAAGGGTTTCGGTTGTGCCAGCTTGAGGAGAAGGAGGAGGAAAAGCAGCAGCGGGGCAGCCGGGCTGCTGTGGCCGCTGCTCGGTGCGTGTCTCTGGGCTTCGGTGGTCGGGTACAAGCCGGTGATTATCGTGCACGGTTTGTTCGACAGCTCAGGGGATTTTGTAAACTTAAAGCGGTTCATTAACGAGGTGAGTGTCGGGGCTAACGGAGAGGCTGATTCAGGGGATAGTTAAGGTGTATTTTACAGTAAATCCTGCAGGCCTTACAGGTTATATCACCACATGTTCATCAGCAAAACGTGGACCCGACCCGTGCAATATGCATCTGCTGTTAGCGAGCTTTATGGTAAGGGTAATACATTATTTGGTGATTTAATATGAAGTACTCTTTGCTTTATTGATGTAGAAATAAAGCAGCAATCATACAATTAAAAGGCTCATTATAGAGAAGTTTTTGTGCTGTAATATAACACCATTCTGATCAGAGTTGTATTATTACTGTATTATTACTATCATTAAGTTACTTTCCAGTGCTGTGTTTGGTTTTCCTGTAATTTTTATTAGTTTTATTGTTAATTTATGCTGTAATGTGGGTGCATATGTCTGGGGTAAGATTAAATATGTTAAAAACAGTCTCCTCAGGCTGGCTGTGCTCACAGATGGGGAGAAAATGACAAAGACTAAAGCTTTTAACATTATTTTAGCGACTTTTTGTAAGTGCATAATATCCTGTCAGTTACTTTACCAAGTTGTATTTTTGTTTCTGTTAAATTTCTCATGCCTAGTTTTAATTATTGAGGTTTAGTTAACTGAAATAAACCTGTTCTGGACTGCGAGTGTAGAAGAAAAAGAATGTTCTTTATAATAGATACACTAAAGCATTTTGAAGTCTCTCAGTACTCACAATGATAAAGTTATTAATTACTACTAATCTTCTACTTCAACCTCCTCACAGACACACACCTATAGAAACTGTCAAACTCTCACCAGATGATCTGGCTATGTATGCTTGTTTCTGCCTCAGAAAAAAGTGTTATCTAGTTATCTCAAAATTTCAACTGATTTTCAAATAATTTTCTCAATTTTGAGTAATTTTCTGAGAAGTTTGAAGTTAAGAAGTTAAGATTTTGAGATATTTTTTTTTTCTGTGTCGGGAAACAAGCTTCCATACCTGGCTGATGTGACTTGTGTGTTGGTATTTCTGGAGTTTCTGTGGACATGTCAGGAGAGGTTTAAGAGGTTAAAACCAACATTAAGTTCCTCTTTATTTATTTTTTCTGGAAACCACAAAAGAGACCTTTGTGGTTAGCTTAAAATACCGAAAGCGGATCTGAGGCCTTGTTTTTTCTGCTTTAGTTAATTTGTGCTTCAGCAGCAGTTCAGTGATTCAGAAGCTTAAACATCCCCAAGGATAACTGACAGCACCGGCATCTGAAGTCACTGAGGGCGCGTTGCTGATTCTTGTAGCTGTTCAGCGCTATAATATGACAAATTGCTTAGACGCAGTGCTTCCTGTGAGTTTTTCCTGTTAAATGATGCGAAACCATCTCCTCCTTCCCTCTCCTGCAGTCTCATCCAGGGACGAACGTGACCGTCATCGACCTGTTTGACAGGGGCGCGAGCCTGGAGCCCATGTGGAAACAGGTTGAGGGATTCAAGGCAGCTATCTACCCAATAATGCAAAACGCAGCAGACGGAGTCCACTTTATCTGCTACTCTCAAGGTGAGCGAGTGCAAATTGCAGTTATGTGTCCATGGTTTCTCTGTCAATCTCGCTGAGGGAGACATCAGAGTGACACTGTTAGCTGTGAAGGTTTATTTTCAGGAAGAGTGTTTGATGATCTGTTTGCTTTAGGATTTCTGCTTCAGTCAGCTGCTGGAAATTCCTACCACGCAATGCCATATTGTATTGCAATGTAAATTTCCCCCCAAGGAACAAGTAATGCAAACGAGATTCTCTTCACTCAGCATGTTTCTGTGAAAAGAAAGCACACCAAAAAGAAAACATGGACTTAGTCTGTGTGCTTCTTGATAAAATAGTTTGTCTTTATGAGAAAAGGATTATCTTGATTGTGGAATGTTTACTTGTCACCGTCGCATGAGTGGCTCAATGGTGTAGTGGTTTACACATTCGATCCTGGGAGGAGACGCACATTTCTTTGGGATTGTGTAAGGAAAGGTGTCTCAAACATGTGGACCTACTAGGGATGGGTATCGTTTAGGTTTTATCCGATACCGGTGCCAAACCGGTACTTTTGAAACGGTGCCGGTGCTTAAACGGTGCTCAAACCGGTGCTTAAAGAATGGAGAACACAAAATTGGTCCAAAAACCTCTCATGTTTAGCAGTTTTTTTGTAAAAAGATAACAATGTAAGCCTTTTCTTCAGCTATAGGGCATATATGGTATCACTCTTGGCTGGAAGCAGTGCTTAAACAATGGAAAAAAATACAAACTTTGTCCAAAAACCTCTCATGTTTAGCTGTTTTCCACTTTTCTTTGGTCATTTTAGCCTTTTTGGCCAGGGTGAAGGGAGTATCTGCCATCAAACAAGAAGACAGCCGCATTTAACTACGATGGTGTTTGCTAGTTCACCTTACATGCATTAATGTAATAACGTGGTTAGCCTACTCAACGTTAATTACACACGAACAACATGAAGCTACTCACGCAGAGGAGAACGGCTGCTGCTGCCATCATCATCCTCATCATTTCTGCTACGCTGACAGGGCTAGGGGCCAGGACTCTACTCTTCGGGTTTTTGGGGGATGTTGCTAACTCCGGTCCGATAACAGGCACCACACCCGCAGTAGATGTGCACGGTGTGAGGTCTCGCAGTAAGCTATCAAACACGGGGCATTTCTCGGCTTTTAAAAAAACGCTATGCGTCGCCAGGTGTTTCATCAGATTTGAGGTGTTACCTCCTTTGACAGTATCACAGTATCAGCTTAAAGCACTTGTTGCAGGCTGCTGAGTTTGCATCTTTTGCTGAGAAGTACTGCCAGACTTTTGATCGCTTCGCCTTGGGCATTTTTAATCTGTAGCTCTGCTCTAAAAGAACGTACGTACCTGGCCCCGCCTACTATCCTCGGAAACGTAAAATGATTGGCTAGAATTGGCTCAGGAAAAAAAAAAAAAGCACCGAAATAAAGCACCGAAATGTGCGCTGCTTTTCGGTCTGGTTACTACCGTATTTGTCAGAACCGGTGCCATCATGGCACCGGACACCGGTACCCATCCCTAGGACCTACCTGCTGTGGCGAACCAAAAGTAGCTTCTACACCTCGTTCGAGTATTTCAGAATTTGAGCATCTTTGTGAGAGGAAATGACACAAAGACTTAGCGCCACACTGACTAATGTACTGCTAGCTCGAGTTTGAATTCCACTCTACAGTACAATGACATGCATGTCAGGTTAACAGGTGAATCAAAATAGCCCATAGGTGTGAATCTGGGTGTGAATGGTTGTGCGACCTGCCCTGGGCAAGCCCCCTCCATGTCTGAATAGGATAAGCCAATCCACGCTCATTAAAACTAATTGACGCTAGAAATAACACGCATCACCTGGTGGACTAACTGGGAAGACGGGTTCTCCAGACTTCGACTGAAACACATCCACCAAGACAATTGAGCCCAATCAGATGTTCACTGAGAAATCACAGACGATGTTCAAACTCCTGGCTGGTGGCAAATGGAGGATGGGGATAGGACATCAGTTCTTTAAAGAATCTCTGGACACCAGACGGAGTTTCACTGGTAGAAGCTCTGTCCGGTTAACCACGATGTTAAGATTTGTGTCCGAAAAATGTGATTATTGGATTTTGTTGGTGAGACGGGTTCTAAATCAAAACTGTGCAATGTGTTGAATATTTCAAATAAACCGGTTGCGAAAACAAAAACTGTGGACGGGAGTAAAACCTGATATCACACAAGATTTCACCCCAAGAACTGAAAAATCAAAAAGCTCAACTTCAAACTTTATTTATTAATTAAATTATTAATATTGATTTATTTTTAATTTTCACATTTCTACAGAGGAAAAGCTGCTCTTCCTCTGACCAGTGAAGAGTTAATTTATTTCTGCCTGTGTTCAGACAGCAGCACCTTATTATTGCTTTGTGCTACTGCGATGCACCAAATATCCCTGTAAAACCCATCTCCTCTTCTTTCTGAAACTGTTTAAATTTTGACTCTAGCACAAATGGTCACAACATTCATGTCAGCTTAAATAAAGTCCACAAAAGGAGCTTATGTAAACATACTTAAACTAAAATTCTAAATAAAGTACAGTAGAACCTGATGTAAAAAGCTGACTGTAACACAATAGAGTGTCTCTATAAAGTAAAATGGCTCAATAAATTCAGCAAAGTGAAATAAAACAGACTAAAAATAACTTACTAGATGCAGTGAAATGCACAATAAACAACAATAAAGGTGTCATTAGAGTTTTTAAACGTCACAATGATACAAGGTTAAAACGTGTGTGTTAACACGAGAGAACAGATGTTTCTCTGCTAAACAGATGTGTTGATATGCAAAGAGATTTTGACTTCCCGAGTTGAATTAGCCTGTCAAAAAAATTTGAGGTGGTTTGCTGACGCTGTTCAGGTTTGTTTGATGAATTAATGATCAAAAATGGATTTTGCAATCACAATAACTGGATATAAAACCTTTGAGCGCTGGGAAATTGACATACTCGCAGTCAGCTGACCAGTTATCTGTCTGTCACTGCCCTGTGAGGCACTTTTTTATCTAAGTGGGTTATATAACATTCAGTGAGAAGGTTGGGAGGTGGAGTTGCTCTCTGAAAAGCTGCACACACATCACCTGTGTCTTTGTTGATGTTCTTACAGGCGGTCTGGTTTGCAGAGGGATCCTCTCCACTCTCTCTGACCACAACGTCCACTCCTTCATCTCCCTGTCCTCACCTCAAGCCGGGCAGTACGGAGGTGGGTCCAACATGGAGAGCTTAGTTCAGCAGCGTGTTTTAAATGCAGTCAATATTTCTCTGTTGAGAATCTACTAAAACCTTGTTAGTGAACCAGTGTTAACATCTGGCAACTGTAAAATGAAAACTCTCATGATCTCAGGATGAGAAGCTGCCTGATAATTATCAGCAAAACCGTAAATTAGGGAGTAAAAACCCAACAATGAGTCAGTAAGACTGATGTTGTTGGACCTGTTTTTATAGGGAACCTCAGAGTGGACGAGTTATTGTTTTTTAAGAGAGCTTTAGCTCAAAGCCTTACTGCTTCATACCACTCTTGCTGCTCTGGTGACAAGCCAGAGCTCGCAGCTATTTCCAGTATCAGTCAGCAGACTGACACAGTTAGCAGAAAGCTGTGAAGCAATGTGAAGGGAAACACTGCAGAAATACTTCATCATGCTGTGGACTGATTTATTCTCTGACTTGGTCATCATTCTCGCTCCTCTTTCTTTCCCCTCAGACACAGACTACTTAAAGTACCTCTTCCCTCAGTTTGTGAAGTCAAACCTCTACCACTTGTGTTACACTGCATTAGGTCAGATGATATCCATCTGCAACTATTGGAACGGTGAGGCTCCAGAATTACTTTTTTCTAACAGATTTTGAAGTCATCAAATTTCTTTTATTTCCTGGCTTTTCGGGGTTTAAAATCATAAGCGAGCGGTTTGACATCCCGTTTGCTTTTCACCCGTCTGCAGACCCCCACCACAGAGACCTCTATGTGAACAGCAGTGATTATCTGGCTTTGCTCAACAGTGAGAGATCCAACCCAAATTCAACAGGTCAGAAAAAGAACACATCTATCCACCTGTGAGTGATGTGTTTATCTCATGACTCCCTATCACAAGTTTGGAGGCAATAAAAGGTCTATCATTTCTGACTTTTACTCTCTAAATCATCCTTTCACAAAACCTCAGATCGCCGAGCCCCAACAACAACCCTTATCAAAAATTACTCAGTGTAACGAGTAATTACTTATATCAAAATGACTCAGTTAAATTGCACAGTAGCCATGAGGTGTGTTTTATTTCCCATCTGCAGAATGGAAGAAGAACTTCCTCAAAATCAAAAAGCTGGTACTGATTGGAGGACCGGATGATGGAGTCATCACGCCCTGGCAGTCGAGGTGACAACATCCTCTGACTCTAAATCTATCTTCCTGAAATCTCACACACATGTCTTTAAAAGATTTTTGGACTTTGTGAAAGTTGCACCTCATGAATTTAGATTGAAATCTTACAAACATAATGTATTTAAACTCATTCTGGTGTCCTTCAAGACTTCAGATTAAAGAAGGCTGCATCATATTTACTGATTTAAAGTGACTTCAGTTTATTCTTTGTGGTCACAGCTGTCAATGACATGTTGCTTCGTGTAACTGTGGATGTGATGCTCACACACTGCTTTCATGTCTTTACAGCCAGTTTGGATTTTATGATGACAACGAGACGGTTGTTGAAATGCAGCACCAAGATGTGAGTGAAAGTCAGAAAAATGTTTTTAATTTATTTCTATCTGTGTAGGTCATTTAAATCAATTCGGTATAAGTTATATAACGCTAATTCACAATAACAGTCCTCTGAAGGCGCCCAACAATCAGACAATAAGCGAGCACTTGGCAACAGTGGGAAGGAAAAACTCCCTTTTAAGAGGAAAAAACTTTCGGTAAAATCAGGCTTAGGAACCGTGACCAGCTGAGATGAGGGGAAGACACGCTGTGGAAGAGATCTAAAGATCAATAAATATATAAAATATAAAAAGGAGAAACCATGATTCTTACCAGAATAAATCGTGAGAAACTAAAATGTTTTTCAGTTAAACACAAAAACAAAACAAAGAAAAAAACATCTTTGTTCTGACGTCTTTGACACGTTAATGGGTCTATCATAAAGCAGAGCCATCTTTTATCTATGTCTCATTTATGGAGGTGCCCCTCCCAGAGCAAGGCATGTGCTTTGTTTCTAAAGAATAGAAAAACACATGCACAACCACAGCAAAAATCTGAGGTGGTAGATTTATTAATGACTCACTCGTGCTCTGTTTTCTTTTTCCAGCTGTACTTGAGAGATGTTTTCGGGCTGAAGACGCTGGCGGCTCGTGGAGATCTGATCCTCTGCTCTGTTCCCGGTGTTGAGCACGTCAGGTGGCACTCCAACGAGACCGTGTTCCACACATGCATGGAGAAGTGGCTGGTGTAGCACAAAACCACTTCACAGCACACACATGCAGACGTACACACAGAAAAACACAAAAACGGTCGACCTCTACAGCCTCGGTTGTAGTGTCTTCTGTAGGACATGAGCTGATATTTTGGGGGGATTACAGCTGTGAAAGATCATTTGATGATGTCAGGATTTATTTTAAACCGTCTTTCATTTTCATCTTATTTAACATTTAAGGAGAAAGTTTAACATTAGGGGAAAAAATTTTGTTACCTCTCTCTTTTTTATGTGTAGAATACATGTTAGGCTACACCAGAAGCAGGTTAGCTTAGCTTTGCACAAATAATGGAAATAAAGGGAAACATCTAGCCTGCTTGTGTGTGACGAGGACAAAACCAGCACTTTTAACTTCACTCACTAACTTGTTTATTTTATCCGTATGAATAAAGTAAGTGTAAAATGACATTGGCAACTATTAGTGGCGACTTCTAGTGGGCTAAGAAGGTACTGCAGGAAGGCTACAGTCATGATTGACAGATCAATAGGTGGATACTTTATTGATTTATATTAAAGTTATTGTGTTATAACAGCAGGATAAAGACTACAAAATAGTTCAGTCTGCAGTAATTAAACATCATAGCTAAAGTAAAAGTGGTAAAAGTATCACAGGGGCCTACTGAGGACCTTATGCTGTGAGATTTCACACATAGACAGTGATTTAAAAAAAACAAAAACAAAAAGAATACAAAATAAAAATGAGGTTAAGGAGAGTAGAAAGTATCACACTGCAGATTGCTTTAATAAATAATATGTACTCTATAAATGTAAGAAACATTTGGAGGAATGGTTAATCTGCAGATATTTCCTGGAGTCCAGCTATCAACATAATGTTGCCAGCATTTTAAAACCACAAAAATATCACCATCACAATTTGATTTTTGGGTGCATTAACAAAAAAAAAACATTTAACATGTTATTCAGTGGGCTTAAAGGTGCTGGTAGGCAGATTTAATGCAATTCATTAATTAATTTTTAATGTTAACACAGATCCAGGCTAGTGGCTTTCAGCTGCTATATTGAGCTAACGCTCTCCATTTTTTTCCCGCTGATGTCACCTTTGCGAACAACGTGAGTCCGGCCCTCACCGTCATACGTAGATGATATGAAAGATGGACGTTCCTAAGGTTGTTATAACTAAAACTAAACTAAAAATTAAAACTACGTATTAATAAAACTAATGAACTAAAACGAAACAAAAAAATAGAGGACATGATGATGGCGGACATGTTTACTGAGACTGTGGATGTCTACATAGATTGAAACTAATAAAAACTAAACATTTTTAAACAATAAAAAGCTTCAGAACTGAATTAATTTATCCAACCCTGGAGATACGTCCATGTTTTCTACTGTCTGCGGTGTAGTTTCGGCTTGTCGTGCACGTCTTGTTCGGATGGGTTGTATCAGTACAGGGATCAGGGATTTCCATACATCTTTTCAAACTGCTTGAAAGGATAAGATTTTCTGGAGAAACCTTTACCATAATCTAACCTGTAGCATTATCTTGACCAAGTCTTGATTCATAAAGGGGAAAAAAAAGCACATTTCCCAAAATGTTACACTTCTCCTTCACGTATTTATTTAAAAAACCACATTGTTGCTTTTTGAGAAATCCAGCACATTGCTGCCTGTTTGCTGATGGCTGTCAGAAACGTCCAGAAAGAGGTTTTAGCTGCTTTTCTGACTTTAAAGGAGCACTCCAACAATTTTTCATTGTACCATTACAAGGGACAAGAGTGCTAGCAGTCATCGTAGCAGAGGATTAAGGATATGTTGAATTTTATTTACAAGTGTGAGTCCAGTTTGTTGTTACGTTCTTCCTGCCTGTTTCATGGCAAACCTCCAGTTTTAATGCGGGCTTTGAGGTAAGTGAGCTGTGGTTGTCCAGCTGAGCTAACCAGTGTTGCTGTATCAGCAAAGTTGGCGGCATGCTGCTTTTTATTTGAATAAAAATATTAGTTTATCACTTTAAAAGCATGCAGTGTATCAAACAGTGTGCGTCTGCTCCATCAAACATACCTCAAAGCCGCCACACAAACACGACAGTGCCTGAGCGACGTTAAGTCGTCTACATGTTGAGACTCGCGTTGAGTCATTTATACGTTTTTCATTCCTCCATCGGTGTCTAATTCAGAGTGAGCCTCCGATCTTATCATCAGTTTATTGTAAATATCGTGCAGTGCTTTGGAGCTTTACTCCATCGCTTTTGTAGATGAAGCCTTAATTTTTTCCCCTCTACATGCCTCAGTATTTCATGCCCATTACCAAAGTGCTACGACACACTGCCTTTAGTGACGGTGCTAAAAACAATGATAGGGAGGGGTGGCATTGGGCTCAATAAGACTAGAGAGTGGCAGTGATATGTTAGTGTTTACTGGTCCACCGAACCTCCCATCACATTTAGATATCTCAGGCATTTTAGCAACCTTCATGTTCCTTTTCCTCTGTTGTTCAAGGGATTCATTTGTAACACTTTTAATTTATGCTTGTCGTTCTTATATTTCTCAAAAGGACAAAAAGGGGAGCGTGTATTTGTAAGCTAAAACAGGAAGGGAACTTATGAAGGGTTACGTATGCATTGCACATTGTAAAGAGAAGGGATGTTGTCAAGATGGGGATGGTTTTACTTGTGTTTAAGCTACTATGTTAATGTTATTGCATCTGTTGTTCATGTATGCTCGTGCAAAGCCAGAGCTGACCTAACCGCATCAGATGTGGATAGAAGGGATGTCCCACTCTATTCAGTTTTCCTATTAAACAAATAATAAATGTGGATATGGACACTTTTTTTTAAAGCCTAAAACATAAAGTACTATTTTAACAGTTTCTACCGTGTTTGTGTTATAAATGAACAGGTGTCAAATGCTGTCAGGTCTTCAATAAAAGACAGTTTTGAGCATTATTTGTGTTTGTGCTTTGTCCTGTCAGTTAACAACACACATAATTAAAGCCAAAACTGGTCTTGTAAACCAGATGATTTTTTTTCCATACGTTTTGCTTCCAAGGAGCCAGACTTTATTGTAAATTTTAAAATGCTCTTGAACAGTAGTTCTCCAGGCTTTCTGAAGGACTTTCAGAGCTTTTCTTTGGACATCGGCTGCTTTTTGACTAATTTCCAATCCAATCCTTGTACCTGATCATTTCCAGATGAATGTTTTTGTTTGTTTGTTTGTTAAGATGCTTAATCCTGACCTGTGAGTCATTCAAGCACAAAAATGCACAAAATTTACTGGATGAACCACTGTTGTTCTCGCACATAACAGATGAGTCAGTAAAAAAACAATTTAAATTTCTTTTGGGTTCAAATTGTTATCTGTATGGAGGAGGTCAGGAGAGAGGTACTGCAATGAGTGTTTAAAGCAAAGTGTAAAGCCAGTGGAGGCTCTGTCATGGTCTCGGGCTGCTTTTCAGACAGCGGTATTGGGAATCTTGTCAAAATTGATTGAATATGAATACAGAACGGTATGGTCAAATTTTGATTGTCCATCTGATTGTCAAGAGCTTCATTTTTCAGCATGTCAATGATCCCCAAAAAACTGCCAGTGCATTAAAAGCATACTTGTTAAAAAAAACAAAAAAAAAACAACACACACAGTGGAACATTATCAGTCATGGACCGGCCTCCCCAGAGTTTGGACCTCAACATTGAAACAGTGTGGGATTCTCCTGACAAAAAACAAAGGCAGCAACATCCAAAGAAGAGCCTTCAAGAAGCCTGGAGAAATATTCCTGAAGACTACTTAAAGAAATGACAAGAAAGCTTGTCTAAAAGGGCTTCAGGCTGACATGAAGAATAAAGGTGGTCATACCAAATACGGACTTTTCCAGTTTGTTAGACTACAAAATGTATTTTTGCCTTACGTACACTCACACACACACATACACATACATACAAACCTATCTATCTATCTATCTATCTATCTATCTATCTATCTATCTATCTATCTATCTATCTATCTATCTATCTATCTATCTATCTATCTATCTATCTATCTATCTATCTATCTATCTATCTATCTATCTATCTATCTAATTTCCCATTTTACTGAGCAAAATACAAAATATAAATGTAGTGATCACTAGCTGAAGAATATTCTAGAGTACACGACTGAATCAATCAAAATTTATTTAAAACATATTTTTAAACAGAAAAAGAACTAAAACTAAATAATATTAAATATGATGTAATATAACTGCTTGTTTTTACAGCAATTGTGAAAGTTAAAAGGCCAGCAGCAGCTTTATTAATGTATCCTGTTTGGTTTGTTGGGATACGTTGAGTTTGTTGTGTTCAATGACATAAAAAAAAAGACTACGTTTCCCATAAGCCTTTGTACGCCGGAAGCAGCCAAACGCCGGACCGGATATCTGTACACGGCGCCCCGAAAAGGCCCTTTTCCGTCTCAGAGAAGTGTGGTACAGAACGGCAGACACAAGTGAGTGAAAAATTTACTTTTTACTTGCTTCATAAATCGTGAAAAAGGGACGGACGCGTATTCAAAATCACTGTGGATTTCCATTGTCCTGGAAATTCGTACAGAACACTTCAGTTTTGTCGAAATTGCGTTTTTATTCCCTCCGAATGTTTCCGTACCAGCACAACAGCGCTGAGCGTTAGCATGCGGCTAGCTCTGTAGCACATGTGGATTCTGCACGTTGATTAGCGGCTCCGATAGATGTCAAATTCAGAACACTAATTCACTGAAAATATGTAGGTTAACCTTGATTTCTTCCCCACTAATTAACAGATGCTGAATTTAAACGCACACCTACGCCTGTTTGTAGACGTTTGTAAGCTTAGAAATCCGCTGTGGCGCAAGTTTGCTAGTGTTAGCGTGATGCGGGCTTCATCTCCGGCCTCGCTGTACTTGTGACTGTCTTTACTTTGTTAAATCTGACCAAACATTCACTCAATCTCCTATTTATATGAATAAATGTGCTTCGTATTAAAGTGTCAAATCGTGGGGTTTTCTGCTTTTTTCTGGAAAGAGAACGTCATTTTGTTTGAACGTAACAATCAGTCAAGCTACAGTAGTCTTCAGGTCATTCATTATACACAGATTCGTTAAATAAAGTTCTATTAATAAGACATATGTCACATAGAAATGTAATGGAGAGGACACAGATTCGGCATTGCAGTAAGGTCCACCTTCACAAACCCGAACTCTTACGTGTATATGTAGGAAATAAAAACGAATCTGTCATTTATTGTCCTGAAATTATAATTTTTAAAACAATGTGCCAGTAATGTTGTGGTGTTTCCTCAGTGACCGATTGGGAGACTGCCCCCGCTGTGGCTGAGACCCCAGAGATCAAGCTCTTCGGCAAGTGGAGCACCGATGATGTCCAGATCAACGACATCTCCCTGCAGGTGAGCAGCAGTGTGAAAGATTCACTGTTGTGCTGTTAAGCGAGGCTAGAGTCACGCCTGGACACTCACCTGTTGTCCAGGTGTGCTACAGTGCTCGCAGAGGAAAAGTCTTTGCTTATTCATTGGCTGTAGTCTAATGTGGCCCAGTCAATCACCGGCTCAGATACAATATCTGCCTAAATGCTTTTTATTTGTTTTTGTTTTTAATGTCTCTGTAAAGCACTTTGAATCACCTTGTTGTTGAATTGTGCTATATAAATAAACTTGCCTTGCCTTGTCTTTAACGATGCTGTTTTTCAACTTAAAACAGAAAATGATGCTTAAAGATGTCATTTTTCACTGCAGGATTATATTGCTGTGAAAGAGAAGTACGCCAAGTACTTGCCACACTCTGGAGGACGTTATGCCGCCAAGCGTTTCCGCAAGGCTCAGTGCCCCATTGTGGAGCGTCTGACCAACTCCATGATGATGCACGGCCGCAACAACGGCAAGAAGCTGATGACCGTTCGCATCGTCAAGCACGCCTTCGAGATCATCCACCTGCTGACTGGAGAGGTACTTTCATAGCACTGCTATAGTGTGTGTCACTATTAAAGAGATTGTTAATTATAACTACAGAAAATAAATGGTTCCTTATGCTATGAAAAACACTATTGAAGATTACAGAAAACAGGATCTTACTGTGGTATGAGCAGTTTTCAATAATAACTAAAATATAAACTTTATTTAGACACAGCGTGCTGAGAAAATGTTTAAAAATTGAATCCTAATGTTATCGTATTTAATCTGGGTTTTAAGACAGTATTTCAGCATTGAAAACAATTTTTTTTAGACAGTTGCTAGATTATTTATTATTTTTAGTAAATTTGACAGTGGTTGTTGCCGAGCAGACAAGGGTCCAGAGTTAATCTTAACCTTTTGTTCCCAGAACCCCCTGCAGGTCCTGGTCAATGCCATTATCAACAGTGGACCCCGTGAGGACTCCACCCGTATTGGTCGTGCTGGTACCGTCAGGAGGCAGGCTGTGGACGTGTCACCACTCCGCAGAGTCAACCAGGTAACAAACGCACAATTTTTGTTTCTACCTCCACATAATTGTTGATGTCTAATCATGTGACTAGATGACTTTAATGCATCTTTTAGGGCATGTAAAGTTTGATGCTTGTTCAGTTTTTTCCTGGTTTGCACATGACCTTTATTACTGTCAGGCCTGCATACAAGAGTGGTTCTCAAGCCGAAGAATCAAAACAGAAAATATGAAGTGAAGCTAAACTGAGAACTTCAGTTTAGCTTCACTTAGCTGAACATTTTAACCCCTCCTATTAGTGATTGATAGAAATTGTGAGGTTCAGTCTTTTTTCACCTTGTTGGGCATAAAGGGTTTGAGACCCACAAGCATACAGTAAAGGCAATTAGTCTCTTAGATTGTGGCAGTCTTATTTTTAACAATTTCATTAATAGCCTGTCCAGTGTAAGTAAATAAACACTTGATTATCATCAGTGCCAGTGTCCTTCTGTCAAAAAGGACAGAAGTACCAAAAAAAAATGCTTCTATGCAGGAGAACCTCTTCGCCCAACACCATCTTCATCAGTTTTAGCATGTAAATAATCTAGAAAAGGTTCCATTTTTTCATGTATTTGTGTATTTCATGTGTTAAGCGAGGCTAGAGTCACGCCTGGACATTTTCTGTTGTCTTGGTGTGCTAGAGTGCTCGTAGATTAAAAGTCTTTGCTTATTCATTGGCTGTAGTCTGTTGTGGCCCAGCCAATCACCAACTCAGATACATTTCACTGCTGGCCCATGTTCATGTCTCTGGAGTTTAGCCTGTCTCACCTCACTAACGTGTGCTCCGTCTCGTTTTGCAGGCCATCTGGCTGCTGTGCACGGGAGCAAGAGAAGCTGCTTTCAGGAACATCAAGACCATCGCTGAGTGCCTGGCTGATGAGCTGATCAATGCAGCTAAGGTAACAGACTTAGTGGATTCTGATTACATCCTGCCAATTATGTTGGAACCTTTTTAGTGATCAGAGCTGACACATACGAGAAACTGTTTCAAGGCGTGTTAAATTTAAGTTTCTCCCTCTTTGCAGGGTTCATCTAACTCTTATGCCATCAAGAAGAAGGACGAGTTGGAGAGAGTTGCCAAGTCCAACCGTTAAACATGTTCACTTTCTAACAAAACAAATAAATCAAGAAATTTCTGTTGAGTTTGAGTGTTTTATTGGATGCCACATAAACAAGCCTTTGATTCTGTTTTGGAAAACTGGAGTTCTGAGTTAAACTACAAGGTAAAATTATCTTATTGATTAGTGCTGCGACAACTTTTCCCTTAATCAGGCTGTAATATTTTATTTTGGATGGGTGGTGCTGCCGATAGCTACCGCTTTACTGGCTCAAAAGTACTGTTCAGTTACAGTAGCACAGTGGTCAGCACTGTAGCCTTCCCAAAAGGTGCTAGACTTGATACCATTGATTAGCAGGTGTCTTTCACTGCATGTTTCCCCTCAATGCATGTGTTTTTCTGCAAGTCTCCCATAATTAATTGGTCCAAGGTGTGAATGTGGGGTTGCTTGTCTGTACTCTCCCTGCGATAGACTGGTGATCAATCCAAGGTTTCTCTAACAGCTGGGATAGGCTGCTGCCCCACTGACACTCTGAATTGGACGAGTAGAAGATAAATGAAATGACTGGATTTATGCATTTATTTTAGCCTGATGTACCTAAAGAACTGGCAGTTGAATTACACAGGAATAAAAGTACCCATAAAAGTTAAAAGCGGGATTTTAATATTTCTACACATGGGACAAATTCATACGCTGCAAAGCTAAATCAAATCGATCTCCACACCTAGCAGCTACAAATGGTCTGCAATTTAAAAACAGTTAATACCCAAGTACTGAAATGTGGATATGAAAGCTGTACACTGTAGTAAATGTGGGCACCAAGTCTTAGGTTAGCCAAGAAAACATTTAAAGGGACTATCACAAGCAGTAATGTTTAGAGACAGATTAGATCAGATTTCTGGAAAGTAGACGTAATGCCCCTTTACTGGACCCAGATTACATCAATTCGATGAGAAAAGTTCAAAAATGCTGGGCTGAGTGTTGCATTTGGCTTTTCCTTCACACTTTGGTCTAAAAAGGTATTGAACAGCGGCACATATACAGAATAAAACTTGCAGTGAAGACTCTTTCCTGTGGGGTTACGGTTTTACTTTGGTGAACTGTGAAAGAGTTGGAACAGTGCAAAACTACAGCTTCATTTAGTGGTTTCATGAGTAGATTTAAGGACACTGTGCAGCGCTGTTCGTTCAGCAGAGGGGGTAGTGGTGCAGTGAATCAGGTGGCTGGTTCTGTCTCAAAATACTGCACATTAGTATCACTACCCCCACCACTGCGAACACCTGCAGATAAATGCTGAGTGGCGTGGGCGTGTTTTCAGAAATATGTATGCTTTCTGTTGACAAGGAGGCAGAGCGAGGACAGAGACGCTCCCAGCTTGGAGGCCTCGCTGCAGGCTGTCGGCAGGAGGGTGTAGTCCTGCAGCTTCTGGAAGGCCTGCAGAGAGGAGAGAGGAAACGGTTCAGTCATTCAGACCTGAGCTAGTTGTTACAGACTACACTGTAGGGAAAATTGAAATGAAAGGAAGAAGGAAAATTTGCTTCACTGGTTGGAAGTTAGAACAGCAGATCTGACTCATGAGTGTCAGCAACTGACAAAGAGCCTTAGATCTACATGACAGTTTTATTTTTTCCCTTTTCTTTAGAGACCAAAACTTAGAAATGTTAAAAAAAGTTGCTTTTTTTTTTTTTAAATTATAATGTTGATTTATCAAACTCATCTAATGATTTATTGCCACGTTAGCGTCGTCGTTTTCCATTTTTCATTTGCATTTCCACTGTGATGAGTTTCCCTGTTGTCTGGATAACATTTACATTTCTTGTTGATTTGTACTGTGTACATTTCCAGCAGCAGGGCAGCAAGTCCTGCAACATGTGACCTGATGCTGTTTACAAATGTACCGGTCACACTTGATGCAAGTGGAACTTTTTTTGGAGGCCTGTGCAGAACCAGCACATGCACCTCTCCTTCTGGTCAGGCTGATGGCAGCAGTGACAGCTGATGAACTGACCCCTCAGCCAAGCTGCATGCTCATCTTTAGCTGTGAAAGCAGCCAGGTGCATATACACACTAACAAGTGACATCATTTCAGGACAATATGACAGGGCCCCGTGCCACAGTGTTCTACTGAAAACAATTAGTGACTCCAATAAAACATCAGCCATCACAAAAGTGCACAGATGTGCATCTCAGATTAAATTGAAGGGTGTGGGAGTGTCCTTTATACACCAGATTTAAAAAAAAAAAAAAGCTTCATTCTTAAAGATAAATAATAGTCTAAAAAGATTGTGTGATCCTATTATAAGATGATTGTACGGATGGGTTGGTGGACAATACTGGACATCGTGAAATTTTTGAAATGCAAACTACTCGAAGGGAATTCATGCAAAAACAAGTCATCAGTCTTTGTGAAGTTTATCTCATTGGGAAAAATCAAATTTTCCAAACGCTCAAATTAACTCCTAATTTTAAGTTTGGTTTTAAATCTCGCCTGACATAATTTTTAGCAGTGGCGCACAAACAGTTTCACAAAATACAATCAGTATTTTACCTCTGATTTATTTAATTTGCCTCAATCCTGAAGTAAACTACAGAAATATCTGAAAATGCTGATTTATTCTCACTATGCTGGACTCAGCTTCTGTCCTGCCACCTACTTGCATATTTAACGGGTCAGCGACTGCACCGTGAGCGGGATATCGACTTCACTAGTCTCACAAAACATTTCAGCTCTTGGAACCACAAGCACAACTGTGACCTTCAACTGCAATGTAACGAGTAAAGAAATCTGAAAAAAGAAATCTCAGACCTTCTTTAGAAAACCTTTTTTCTCTAATGATCAGTTTAGAGCGAGTTGTCACATTTAGTTCTGTGTGCCAGGATTAACAGAGGCGCTTACTTCCAGGTGGTGTAGCAGCAGAAGACACAGAGGTAACATCTGAATTACAGATGCATTAGGCCTTAAAAGGGATAATCACTAATAACAGACAGATTTATAAATCATAAAAGCACTTAGGTTTGTACAAACATACAGGACCACAACAGACAAGAACAACCAGACAAAGGGCCAGATGCACATGGTTTAACTACAAAAACCCCAAAAAAACAAAAACAAACAAAACATGAGCTGGGCAAAAATTTGGGGCAGATATCAAATTTATTATAGGAGCCTGATGGTTGATTTTGATGTGTGATACAATGCATCTCTAGATTTTCTATTATATTGTTGATGCAGTGTGGCTTTCATGTTAATGCTGTTGTATTTCCTTTTATTTCTGTTTATATTTAGATAAAACTAACAAAAAGCTTTGATCACACCAAAGAAGAAGCCATGTAATTGTGTGGTGCAGCGCAAACACATGTGAATCTGCATCAATACTAGTTATAAATATTTGATCTTGGGCGGTACGTTTACTTCACGCCGTCTTGAAAGAAGCTGAGATTCTCCCACAGACTTATCAGAAACAGACAAGCTAATGACTGCTGTTTAAAGGGAACTGGAGCTGGATGATCTAGCTTCTTTTATGTGGAAACGGTGGAAAAAAGGAGGGCTGAAAACCTGAGTCCAGCTATCATTTGTATTCCTCCTCCCAATGAATGCTGTTAGCAAATATTTGTGGGTTTATGTAAGCACTCAAGCGACCGAGTAAAGCACCGTGAGACTTTAAAGCTCACACTTTTGGTATTTAAAGCTGTTGGATGAGCATGCGTGCTTATGATTACTGATCATATGATTCAATGTTTATGTAGCTTAATTAGTACAAGGAAATAAGTGCCAGAAAAACTGCCACAATTTTAGGTACATTTAAAAAAAAAAAAAAAAAAAAAAATCTGTCAAACTATAACATAATGAAAATAGCAAATTACAGGAAAAACTATTTATTGCTATTAGCACATACATGAACATGACATTATACCACAATAATGTGCAGTTTATTAAAAAAAGAAAAAAAATTCCTCTTTGGTACTCACAGAAACGCTGTCAGGGCATTCGTCTGCTGGTCGGTGCAGCAGGAAGTCCCGTTTGGACGGACCTTTGATGTAAATACAGTTTGCTGCTGACTCCTCTGGGACGGTGAGCACATCGTAGTGGTGATCCGTCAGCTGTTCCATCATCTGCAGACAAACACGCACATCCAGCATTACACACAGTCGCCGAGCTCCAAGCCAGCACTAATGACATAAACAGATGTGTGCAGTTCAAGTGAGGACGGAGAGATTATATATTTATGACTCATAATGAAAAACAGTATTGACTATAGATGTTGGGCCCTGCCTTGCACAATGCTTTAAAATCCTTGTTTTAAAAAGGTTCATTTTAATGTTGTCATTTCTCTCTTTCCATTTCAATAAACTAACTGAAAACCAGCACAAAGCCTTGATCATCATGATGCTTAATATAAAGTCCTCAAAAAATTAATTGAAGAACCCTTTTCAATCAAGTCATTTAATCTTCTGGGATATTAATCTGGTCAAAGTAGATGAAGAGTTTGTTAATCAGTTTCAGCTGCTGTTGTTAATGCAATTAACATAAGGTGCACTAGATGGGCAACAATGAGACAACCCCCCCCAAACATGAAGGATGGTCACTCATTTCTTTTCCACTAGTTCTCATTTGGCTAAAGTCAGTGTCACTGAGTTCATGAGGGTGGCATGAGGGCCCAGCATCCTCTACTTGGCCCCTGCCTGGCACTGTGGAGAATTGGCAGGTTCACCCCGAGTACATGTGACAGACATCAAAGGGTCTGGAGAAGATGTGGAGAGCATTCTGCAGCCTGTAACATCGTTCAGCATGACTGATTTCATAGTTGGTCAGGGTCTAACAAAAAGGGAGGGATGCACAGACCGGCTAGGCAATGGCACTCTGACTGCCATCAGGTACCAGGATGAAACCCTTGGACACACTGTTAGACTACGCTGGTGCAATGGGTCCTGGGTTCCTGCTGGTGCACAATAATGCCCAGCCTCATGTAGCGAGAGTATGCAGAAAGTTTTTGGAGGAGGAAGGAATCGATATCATGCTTGCACTGACCCTAATCCAACAGGACACCTCTGGGACATTATGTTTCGGTCCATCTGATGCTGCCAGGTTGCACCTCAGACTTAACCAGGAGCTCAGTGATGCCCTGGTCAGGATCTGGGAGGAGATCCTCCAGGACACCATCCGTTGTCTCATTAGGAGCATACCCAACCTCATCTGGCAAGCATACAAGGAGGTGGGGGCCATACAAAGTACTGAGTACCATTTTGAGTTGGTATGAAATTATTTCAAAATAGACTAGCCTGCTGCATAATTTTTTCACTTTGATTTCTTGTTTTTTTTTTTTTTTGGGGGGGGGGGGGGGTCTGAATTTAGTTCCCCTGAATAATGTTAATTATTGTAATGATTCGTGATTATCATTTCCATTAAATGATGTGGCAAAATTTTGTGTCGAACACATTACCCAGTCCATATCGATATGGACATCTGGCATGACGCCCCCCAGTTGAGATCTGATGTGCTGACTAATTTTTTTTTTTAATTAATTTATTTTTTTTGTAAAGCGATGCATTTACAATTAAAGTTGAAAATGGCAGCTCTAATTTACATCAACCTCTAAGTGTTTTGGGGACACGAGTCATAACGGCCTAAACTGATGTGTTAAGTAATTTTTAGCTATATTGCTCATTACTGAGATCAAATTTATTACTGTTTACTATGACTTCTTCCTTGATCAGGTGGAAAGCCATCCTCATCATGTATAGCATCTTGCAATGCTGTTCATTGCCCCTTGGATTTCTTTTCAAAGGTGCAGGTGTCGCAGAGGATTGTGGGTCATTGCTGCTACAAATGTGGCTGGATACAGCAATACATCCAGGTGTTTGTAATCACACTAAATGGTATCATGATGTGGAACCATCCTTTGTTTTCTGACTAAACGTAGTGCCTGAAATGACATCTTGTTTACAGGATTAGGGATTTCCAGCTAGTGAGACTGATCACCCTTCATATACAGCCGCACCAGCTGTTGCTCACAGCCATTCCTGTTCCTTTTAGGCCTCTGACTTGTTTGTTATAAGCTCTCCAGCACAGGCACACAGACATGCTAAATGGAAAGCTATGTAGCCTGTGTAAACAAACTGGCATGAATAGATGAATATGCAGGGTCAGCTGGCAGGCTGTCACACCTGGATTTCTATAACACAGTCAACAAACGGACAAAAACAAAACTTTAATGATTAAAAATGAAATATTATGCTCACTTCCAGCTCCATATTTTTATCCTTTTATTCGCTGATGATGATGATTATTATTATTATCATTATTATTATTATTATACATTCAGAATAATCCCTTTTCATCTCATTCTGGACTTCTAATACAGGTCTCGACTCCACTGTCTGAAATAAGCAGGCAAAAATCCTGTTTTCATAAGAGCTACAGGGAGCATTTTCTCTTTGGTATGTGCTTTTCCCTCAATTGCTACAATGCCACAGTATTAATAGGAAATTACCCTTTGGGAAACAACACACACACATACCCGGAGTGTTTTCTTGGCCCCATCACTGTTGCTGAAGATGATGGTGTTTGGGCCTCCCATGGAGCAGATGTTTTTCAGTCGGGCTCCATCACAGACGGGGACAGTCGACACTGCAAAGTCCTGAACACATGTGGGGGTGAACGGTTACTAAGCGTATTGGAAACTTCTAGAAGTTTCCAAGCAGGTTTGTTTTGTCATCACAGGTGTAAATAATAACATTAAGATTGGCTTTTCACACATCCCAGTAACTGATGCCTCGGCTCCAATCGACTCCTAACTTACTCTCACACTATAAAGTGGTTCCATCTCTGCTCTACACACTGTATATGTAAGGGTGATATTTATGAACGAAAGTTAAATGGAGCCAGAGTGACTCCTCTGAAATACAACACTGATGAAATCATCTGCTGGTTTTCCCCAGTCGTCCCCTGACACGAAAACTTAAACCCTCTCATCCACTGACAGCATTTCACACACCACACCCCCACACTCCCACACCCAAGGGAAGAGCAAATTCAACTCCAAAATATGCAAAATATATATATCTCTTGAAAAGACTCGATACTAATGAGCAGCTCGAGCCCAGCCCGAGTGAGCACACTGTGCTGTGCAGCGCTGTGATTATTTGGGCAGTGGAACAACCTCATTCATCAGTGTTTATACACAAGAATTCCCCAAATGCAATTCAGCAAATGGCCACCTGCTCACATTGGCACCTGGGTTTCATCTCCGACTGTAATCTTGGCACAGAGGCAATCTTTGTTGTGCAGGCTAAAAATATAAACTCTATATTTTAGTTAGTTGTGTATTGATAATCTTTAGCTGGGCTTTTATGGAGATACACAGACATACAGCGGTCCATACTAAGACACTTTTATTGTAAGGCAAAGATAATAACATATAGTAGTTGTATATAAACACATCAGGATCAAAAAAAAGGGAGTGAAGAAAACATGCTCAGTGCATGATGAGAATTTAACACACTGAATTTAATTAAAAGTAGCCCTAAATAGAAAAGCTGTCATGAACATTTATGTTCAAATGACATCTGACATGATAAGCTACAGCAGCGGGCTGCAACAAAACACTCGATGGATGATGCAGCTGTGCCACGTGTCAAAATGTGTTGACTGACATCCCTTTTAAAAAGACGACTCTGAGGCAAAAATGTCAGAATCTGTTAAAAGCGTGCCGCCCAGACTCCTCAAATCAAAGACAGACATGTGCCTTCATGACAGGCAGCCCCAAACTAGCGAAAGTTTGAAAAAGCTTCCTCCTGCTCACTGTACCCTCTCCCCTCCATAGCCCTTACCCTGAAGGTGTCTGCCAGCACCTCCGCCCCTCTGCGGTTGGTGTGGGAGGAGATGCCGACAAAGAACTCCCTTCCCGTGAAGAGGATGTCGCTGCCCTCCAGTGTGGCCCCTACAGAATCGCCCTGCTCTCTGTCCATCTCCACCACAGTCAGGTTGAGCTCCGACATCACCCTCCTCACCGCCTCCACCTGAGAAAGGAATAAACTAGACTCAGTACGAGAGTTGGAAGAAAGCAGCTCAGGCAGGTGGTCTGTGTGTAACATCATCAGTTCTGTGTTTCACTGGCAATTAATATTTGCAATAAGAAGCTACAATAATGATCAAAAAACAGACGGTCAGCTGAGCATTTTAAAACTGTCTAATAAAAGAACATTTGTTTATAAATCCAGCTGTTGTACAATTTAGTCTGGACTCATTTACATTCTGATTATTTACTGTTCAACTTTAAAGATTTTTTCCAAACAGCTGAGCTGGTTTCCCTCCTGTTGTTAATCCAAGTCTCTCTTCCTGCCATCTTAGAATAAGTGGAACTGAAACTGCTGCAGTAAGCAGTGAAACTGGACAGATAGAAAGAAAGGACCGTTGCAAAAACAGATTTCTGAAAAATCATTTAAATAATTCTCGATCAGCTATCTTGGTTTTTTTTATATTTTGTAGAAGCCACAATTGTAAATAAAAACTACATTTAGATTAACTGTGCAACAGAACAACTGTCTTATCATATTATGGTGACACATTTTGCAATACTTGAGGCACCGCAAAACAACAGGGTGCCAGTAGTAGAACATCTGGGAGGTGTTTGAGTGTCTACCAATCAAAAGGTTGTGGGATCGATCCCCGACTCCTCCAGTCCACCTGCTAAGCATCCTTGGCCAAGATACTGAACCCCAAGTTGCCTCCAATGCATCCACTCGAGCGCGAGTGTGTGAGAATGTTAGAAAGAGCTTATGCTTAGATAAAAGTGCTGTATTAATGTGTCTGTCTGGTGAATGAGACTTATAGAAGAAAGTGCATTGAATGCTCAATGAATAAAAAGGCGCCATATAAGTAAAAGTCCATTTACAACCAGATAATATATTATAATATCTGTAACTGAAGAATAAAAATACTTCCAAAAAGGAACTATGCATTTACTGTCATCCAAAGGGTCTGGGTGTGTATCTATTAATTTATTTTAATTAATCAGCTCTTTGATTTGCTTCCTGGCTTTTGTATCATGTTCTCTCCGAGCCAAGTAATTTCCACTCCATGAAACATGTTAAGAAAACATTAGGACATTAAAGAACTGTAAAATGGTGTCAACACTTATTAACTGGACAGGAACCATTTGAACAGCTGAGAAGGTTCTTTCCCTAAAGCTTTTTCCAGCAAACCTCCAAGTAAATTAGAAAAAACTACAAACTCTGCATTTTTCCCTACATATGAAAACATTTTGGCCACCCTCTAAAGGAGATTAGAACCCCCCCCCCCACTAGCACTGTAATATAATTATTATTTAACATTTTTTTAAAGTTGCGTTAAGTCAGTCAGTAAAATAACATTTCATTTATCAAACGGCCAAAAATAATAGCCGATAAATGGACTCGGAGCCAGGAAAAACCCTGAGATCTAACTACAGAAGTATAACTGGAACTTTGGACACTTCCAATAAGTCTGGCAGCATTTAAAACACCAAAAAGAAAAACAGGATCAATCAACTAATATCACTGTTGCTTAGAAACATTGTTTTCAGGAGTCTAGTTTTATATGTCTGAAGGGCCAATGATCACAGCAACAAGGAACAACAAAGATCAGTGAGACCATGTGACAAACATAGTATGGGCTAAGTTCATTTTTATACCGTACTCATACAAACCATTACCCAACACTAAATAGAAGATTAAGTGCACTCTGAAAGGCTTCTTCTATGCTGCATTACCTCGCTTTGTCTCTGCTGTTTGAAGGGCCTGGTGATGAGCGCCGTGTCTCCGTGGATGACAGCCACATCCTCTATCTTCCAGCTTTCTGGCAGCTCGGGGTCAGGGGGGATCTCGATCAGCTGCAGGCCCACCTTCTGCCTCAACGCTCCAGTCAGGCAACCGAACTGACGCTGAGCTTTGGCCAGGTCCACCGAAACCTCCCCGTTCTCCTGGCTGTCCCCTGCTTTCTTTCCAAAGGTCTCTGGAATGCCCCTCACCACAGCGTGCGTGAAATGGCCATAAGGGCACATGTTTGCCATGGTTTCAATAATGTGGTAGCAAATATTGGGGCTGTGCCAAAAATCTCACTAAGCTGGCTCTGCCAGGAGAGGAACAAGAGGCAATAAAAGGACGTGAACGTTTATCTGTTTGTGGTCTTCTCTCTCACAGTCTCGGTATTATTAAGACGCCGGAGGAAAATGCTCTAAACTAAGCTAAGCTTGTGAAGAAGTAGATCCAAGAAGAGAATGGGAAGCATCTTCAGCCTGGTCTTTGCCTCTTCTTTAATTAGTGCACTTCAACATCTATTATCCCAAACATGGGAAGCAAATAATCCCAGCCTAAGAAAGAAAAAGATGGATACATCAAGGCAAAGGCAAGAACAAACAAAAATATCAATTTCTATAAAACATTACAGGGTCACATCCCAGGCTAAATGCTTTCATTGGCACTGGACTAAAGGGAAATATGGTCCTAAAAATCTTAAATTTATTTACTCTGTGGGGGAATAAAAAAAATAGTTTATCCCCCATTAAAACATCCAAGGACAGCTGAAATAATACACAGACAACGAGTACGGCTGAAAGGAGACAAAGGAGCTTTGTTCAAGGTCAGATTATAAGGAATCATTATTCAGTAGCCCTCCAATATGCTGCAAAGCCTCTTCATATCTGGCCAGTGGGTTAGATTTGGGACAATTGCCCTTTTATCATCTTCCCTGTAACTGGCAGGAGTCGCCCACTGCGAGCTGCACAGAGGATGTTTCTTAAATCTGCTTCATAACTTATGCAACAAGTGCTGGGCTTTGATGTTCACTTGACTTTGTTTTAAAAGGCTGCAGCACATGGAGAATATTAATGGTTACTTGGACACCGAATATTCACAAACTACATTATAATCACTAGTTACAGGTTGAATTTTTCTACCTCGTACAGCTTTTGTTGTTTTTCCAGCTGTATTAATCAGTACAAACTTCAACCACAAGCAGAACAAAACATCCTGAGGCTGTGTGGCTGCAGGAGTGCACCGCCCCAGCAGCTCAACTCTCTTCCAAAATACTTTTCATGATGTTCCACATCTTCCTTAAATCGGCAAAATAACAGCAACACCCCCACCCCGACTCGCACAAATAACAAACAGAGCTCTACACTTAGGCCTGCTCACCTGTTTTAGGTCCCGGGTATCCGCTTTCGTCGCCGTTTTCCCTCTATTTTAATTTAATTTCCAAAGCAGCCGAGTTCCCGTTACTCTCCAGCTCCTTTCTCTCCGCCGAATGGCTATCGCGTCAAGACGGCAAACGTGAATTGGCATATTTCCGGTGGCAAATTTCAAAATAAGACAGCATTGGTTTACCTGAACTGTGTCGCGTCTAGACAGATACATATATCAATATCTATCTATCTATCTATCTATCTATCTATCTATCTATCTATCTATCTATCTATCTATCTATCTATCTATCTATATATACATATATATGCTTTAAGTTTATATATATATACATACAAAAAATAGCGCGCGATAGTGTGTATACACTATGTATACACTGTAACTGAAAAAAATTTGCCAACGGTCGTGCTCATAGTTTTTAACGCCACCCCCAAGGTATTTCCGGTCTCATTTTCGACTGTTGACGCTCACGTCCCCCACCACCTCCCCTCCCCATCCCCCACACGTCCTACCCGGATTCAATCAGCGGTGATTTATCGCAGGCGCTGCTGTTCTGGCGCTTGCAATCTTAGTGGCAACTGCACTGCAAAGTTACTACCGTTTTAATTTAATTTACACTGGATTCAAGTTCGTTAACAAAACAGAATATAATTTGCTTGAAGTTAATATAAATATATTCTTAATTTGTGGATACATTTATGACGGCCGTTACTGTTAACCTACGTAATAACTACATCTGGGAGACTTGTTCAAACTATCTGGTGTTACTAACAAATACGTAATTTAGACTAGTTTAATTTAACATTAGGCGGATGTCCTGTTGAAAAATGCCCAGAAAATTCCTGTTTTTGCCACACTGGTGCTCCTACGCATTATAACACAGAATTAAAGTCAGGTTTTTCTAGGATTATGGAGTCCCCTTTTCCCCTCTCCCATCCCTGCTGTAATCCTGATGAATTGTTTATGAAGGGTCAGGCTTGTGCTTTATATACAAATATAAATGTGGACTGTCTGAAGGCGAATCAAAGATTTATATGCTGAATTACTGAGCCATCTTTGTTTTTATCCTCCTGACATTTTATTTATTTATTTATAAATAAATAAATAAAATAAAATAATCTGGCTTTCCTCAAAGTGGGTCAGTGATGTGATTGCTGGATTAACACGTTGTCCCATCAGACACAAACCCACCCCCAAAAAACTACCCATGATTGGTGTTTATAGTTAATAATCCAGTATTACCAAAGAAACTGGTGATGTTCAGAGGTGATGTAAACATGCGGCCTTCTGTAAACACGTGACTTTTCTGTCTAACAAGGCTGCACAATATTTCCTTCTAGTGACTAGATTGAGTTACTGCAGGAGGAGGAACAGGAGCCAAATTTTTTGCTGCAGCAAGGAAGACAAGGGAAGCTGCAGGAGCTCGTCTCCAGTGTGAAGAAGAGGCTGAAAATGAGAAGCTGGATGTAAACGGCAGAATGAATAGTTGTAAAAAGGGTGGAGGATGGGAGGTAGAGGGCACAGACAGACAGGATTAAAGAACACCATCTGTCCACTGAGATCCTTCAGCCAGGACACACACAAAAACATCCCCATCAAATGCAGGATCAACACTGTCTGCACAAACATGAATGGACTCAGTTTTGAGTCACTTTAGGCTTGAATTTTTAAGTTTTACAACATGAATGCTTGTTTATTTGAACAAAAAAAGGACCTTTAATCCCATAATACTTTTATTTGGCACTAGTTCTGGGGATTCTTTTGTAGGTTACATGCAAATCCTTTAATGAAGACATAAATGGACAGAAACAAAGTCACACCAAACTCCATGCAAAAATCTATTGCTTTAGCAGCAAACATACGTACATGCCTCCAAAATGCATCACAGGTCATAAACTCTCAATGTCATTTATGCCTCAGCAATGCCCATGGCTTATTTCTGCATACAGTATTGCATCCAGACAAAAGTAACTGAAAAAATACAAGAGAAATGAACAAAAACCTCAATATTTCCAGGAAGATTTTTTTAAGCTTGTAAAGAGCTTATTCAGTCTGAGCATACTTGTTTCACTCCATCACAAGACTTGCTGTCAGCAGACCATCCTGCTTGCTGCCCTCACGTCTCCCATTACGCCCTGAAGGATAATTCGGTTAAACAAGCTCGCTGTGCAGCTCACTGACCCGCTGTCTCTGAGTTGCTGGCTTTCTCCCTCTGTTTGTCTGCTGACTCTTTCTGCACCGTGCTGACTTTATCGGTGCTCATCTTTTCTCTACAGCAGCTGCTGTCTCATGCAATTACACATAATGTCTTTTCTTTTATAAATGGCTCAGATAGAGGCCAGAATTTCTAACTAAACAAAACTGACACAAGAATTATGGAGATAGATGACAAAGAGTATTTAACAAAACAAAATCACTAAGAACTTTAAGTTTTCACATTATATTTCTTAAGAAACTCCTTTCCCCCTTTTTATTGCATGTTAGCAAACTACTGCAAATTATGACACCGCACATAAAAATAGATTACAATTTGAAAGAAAAATTAGGCTTTAAAAAAAAAACTATTTATACACACAAGTACACCAAGAAAAAAAACAGTTCATAACTAATTATGTCCACACAATGGTCCATAAAAGTGATTTTGAGCTAACTAAATCAGTCCTGCAAGGTTTTATTTGGGGACCTGCATTAACTGTGAAAAACTTTTCTAAGGTAAGAACAGCTTCCATGTGCAATAGCAGGCAGTTTGCTAATCATCAAATGGACTTGGTAACTGATCACCAGCAAATGTAAGCACCTCTACAGAAAGCTGTTTTGGCAGTTGCTGGTCTGTTGGTCAAGTGTGTCACAATTTTCCCAGGAGTGAACGCAGCAAATTCACCCCAAGGTGAGTCCTGACTGAGGACAGAAGGGTAGCCACGAGAAAGCATCCTCTCTCTAAAAAGAACATGGCAGCACAGTTTAGGTTTGCAAAGTTACATCTGAACAATTCAAAAGATATCTGGATCACCGTCCTCGAATCCAGAGTGGAGATGTTTGGCCATAATGCACAGGGTCACATCTAGAGAAAACCTTACAGTGCATTTATACAAAGGCCTCATACTACTTGTGAAGCACGGTGGTGGAAGGATGATGAGTTGAGCTTGTTTTGCAGTCCAACTCCTCTATATACCAAAGTATTAAAGTAGTAAAATATGAGGCCATCGGTCTGAGACCTAAAGCTTGGCTGAAATTGGGTTGTGCAAGAGGACAATGATCCCAAGTACAACAGAAAGGCTAGGTTTCACAATGGGTTCACCTGAAACCTTGGCTGATTGTGACCCACACCCATTTTCACACCTTGGCTCGTGTGGCTTGGCGGTTCATTACCCCCTTGGGGGACACTCCCATAGGGCTTAAAAATCTGGGACTCTTCACCATTTGCTCTTAGAACTGAAGAAGCTTCTCGGATGAGAGGTGAAATGTCTTTGCTTTCCAAGCTCCTTAGACAACAGAAAGGCTAAATTTAAAAAAAAACAAAACAGAATCAAGGTGATGAAATAGCCCAGTCAGCGTCCAGACCTTAACTTGACTGAAATGCTCCGGCAGGACCACAAGAGAGACACATGCCTGCAACCAGCAGTCACTGAATGAATGAGTGAAGATGTTGTTCTTGTCAAAAGCTTCCTGAGCGTCATTAGTATATAAACACTCACCAAATACATGATATAACTCTTCGTTTTCCCACTGCCTGTAACCATGCTGTCCACAATTAACTCTCCAGATTGAATTAGAAGTTTCAGGGAAGGGTCCGCCTCAGGATCATGACAGCACAAATCAGCAAAGACTGAGGGAAAAACTCAGGTGACACGCGGGTACTTGTAATATAAAGAGGCACCTTTTATCAGATCATTGGAAGCATAGAAAGAAACAGAGATGAAAATAAATGTAATTTGCAAATGAGCTGGGGGACGCACCACATCAAGTAGTTAGGGAGTTGTAACGCCCTGGGACGAGAAGTGTTTCGAAAAATCCAGCTCGAAACATCAACCGAGGGACTTTTAAGGAAGCATCATGCCTCGTTCACAACTTTTAATTATTCTCATGTGTTGTCTTCCTTTGGCAGGTATGTAAAAACATTCTTGTCTTCAGGTGCTTTTATAATTTAAGGAAAAAAATCAAATACTTTTAAATACTGGAGATCCATTACTCAAGTCAGTGAGAGGGACAAAGTCTGCAGAGCTTGGTCGGTGGAAACAAAACTCTGTGATGTTCAACTTCCACATTTTTCTGCATGCACATTTGAGATTTGACTCTCTTACAGCTGACATATTTTTCATGCATTTTAGTGCAAGATCTCCTGTTACAGGAAAAGCGATTAACGATGGATGCTACATGCTTGATTTGATGAGTTCAGGTATACTTTTCACATAAGGAGGGTTTTATCCCTTTAATTTGGAAGCTCTTTTGGCCAGGAAATACTAAACAGAGGAGATTTGTAGAGTATGCTAATATTCCACTGCTGTAGTTTGATTTCAAGAGTTTAAATTGTATAAGAAATCAGTTCAAGTATGTTCAGTATGTTGGATTTGTTGCCGGTAGTGTTTTTAATTTTTCTTATGTGACTGGTAAACATGAAATAAGTCATTTAGTCCAGTACAAATTTTGTCTATGACTTGTTGGTTTGAGCACTTTTTCTTGTTTTTCAGTGGTGGAAAGTACAAATTTAACACAGTAAATCAAGCGGTTATTATATAATACTTTTCTAGACTAGTTGATTACACAGTGTTGTATACACACTCCAACAAAGAGCAACTTGGTTCAGTATTTTGCTCAAGGACATTTTGGCACTGAGACTGAAGCAGCTGGCAATCAAACCACCAATGTTCCAATTAGTAGATGGCTCGCTGTATCTCTTGAGCTACAGTTGACCCTTAACACTCTTACTGTAGTTACAATTTTAGTTACATATGTTAACTCTATCATACAAAACATGTGAAGCGTTTAAAAAGTGCTGACTTGAGTTAAATGTATAATCTACAAGTACTCTGTTTATAATTCACTTTTAATTTAAAAATATCAAACATTTCATGTTTATTCTCCAATGTCAGGCTTTTTTTTTAATGAGTTTGACTTTTTTAATTTAAAGTTTACTAGTTTTAGTCATAAATATAAAATAAATTACCTCCAACTCCTTTACTTACAGTAAAATATTGTTTGTTTTTAACACATTATTATAAGAATAACTTACTCAACTATAAGTGGACACTTTTAATCGTATACTTAATAACTCTGGTGAAGGGTGGTGCCCGAGTAGAACATGCAAAGGGAAGGACACATGACTTCTGCTTACTCTCTCTTAAAGCTGCTTGCTAATGTAATTTTACAGTGCGTTGTTTGCATATTTACCCAATTGTACACTTGGAAATACGAAAAGTCAAGAGAGTATAACCTTTAACCCATTTTACAGCGTTTTTACTGTTGTCTTATAAATAGAAACATGTTGGCATCATAAAATGTATAGCTAGTGAATGAAAAGCACTCAGAGTTTCTGTTATGACAGTTGTCTGCTGACTCGGTGATAGAAAAGTAATTATCAGATGTCGCTGCAGTGCAGAGAAGCATATCTTAGAAGAGAAGTGTCTCAATTACAAAGATATTCCACCAGGGGGCACCAACAAGTCTATTTTTCAACACCAAAATATGCATTCATCTTCTATGAAACAATTTGGCTTCTTTTGGAAACAAACATAATTACAGTTACTGTTAGTTCGCAAATATCATCTTTCAGAGCCAAATCCTTCATGTTGTGACTGTCAGCTGATACAGTATTGGAGTTTTAAGCTCTTGTTGTTGCAATCCCTGCCTGAGTTGTACAGCTGACAGTGCCTAACCTCCACTGTTTTTGCCCCTCAGCCTGTTTGCGCTGTTACACCTGTATGTTTCCATCCATCTCTCCTCTGGACTGCTTAAAGTTTCCCGTGGAGTGTCCAGCTGGCCAGCGCTGCCTCTCCAGCGTAGCATCAGGAAGACGAGGTAAGAGCCAGATTTGTCTGCATTTATTAGATTAGATTAATTTCAGTGAGTCTCAAGCATGATGGCCACAAACTGGAAAATAAAGCCTTATTTTATAAAAGATTTGTGAGAAACATTTTTAGAAATGCACATTACAGGGAACAGACAATAAAGACACTATTAGGACCAAGTCTAAAGTTCTTTTATGAAACAAATCTTTCAGCTTGTGGTCACTGATCATACATAAACTATACAATAAGGACTGTTTCATCTCTTTGTGGGCTGCTCTTTGAACTGCTTCTCAGGGCCTTGTCTTTCGTCAGTGACTTAAAAGTGAAAGCATAACCAGTTGAAAGAATGACTCAACCGATTGGACTTCTGTACGATTTTCTCATCAGGCCGGTTGTCAAATTATGTCTAAAAATAACACTCCGGGCTATCTGGGTGGGGCAAAATGTTCACCGTGTCTCATCAGGGGACAAAGTTCCCACAATTACTCTCAGTTTGCTTTTCAAACTTCCTTAAACGTCTGTGTCATAGATTCAGCAAGCTTTTGGAAAAGCTTCTCAGACATTTTGGTCCATATTGTCATGATAGCGTCACACAGTTACTGTAGATTTGTTGGCTGAAGGTCCATGATGAAAATCGCTCGGTCCATATGAGTACTGTGAGCTCAGTGTCATGTTCAAAAACCAGTTTGAGATGATTTGATGACATGGTGCATTATCCTGCTGGGAGCAGCCATCAAAAGATGGGTACACTCTGGTAACAAAGGGATGGACATGGTTAACAACAATACTCAGGAACAATATGGCGTTTAGACAATAATAAGCTGGGAAAATATCTCCTACATTATTGCACCACCGCCAGCAGCAGCCTGAACCATAGATACAAGGAAAGATGGGTTCCTTCAGTCTAGCTTCTGGTCTCTGGTATCAACAAGGCATAGAGAACTGCTGCTCACTGAACAATTGCTCTTTTCAGACCATTCTCTGTAAAGCTTGCAGATGGTTGTGTGGGAAAATCCCAGCAAATCACCAGTTTGTGAAACACAGAGATAAGACTGTCTGACACCAACAACCATGTCACTTACTGCCATGCAATCGGCTAATTAGAGATTTGTATTAACGAGCAGCTGGACAGGTATACCTAATGAAGTGTCTGGTGAGTCTATATTGCTAACATCCAAGTGCAAACAATCAAGAAGTAAAATTAATCAGGCATTCAAAGTTTGTTTTTTTTTTGCTTTCAGTTTTTGAAGCATTCATGATGTTAAATTTAAAACTATCAAAAAAATGTATAAACCATAATACACTTCAGTATCTATTTAAGCATAAACACATCATATGATCTCAATTAGTCATGATTCCATTTATGTTATATAGCAATTAATTGAAAAATATATTGGATTTGCTGAAAAATGAGGATATAAAACATCATTCTGTTATATTTTGGTGGGAAAGTTTGACAAAACAGATTTATGAATTCATGAGTTCTGACTGAAAGCATGCTTTGTTAGGTTGTTGTGACCTTTGACATTCACAAAATCAGATCATCCTTGAGTCCAAATAGATGCAAATTTCCAAAACTGATAGATTTTTGGAAACATAATACTTAATCAGTGCATCAATTTTTTTTTCTCGGATTCGACACTTGCCGAGTGAACTATTCCTAAAAAGGAACTGTGTCCTGTGTCAAGAACCATCAAATGTGTAGCAAGTGGATTGAATGCTCTTTAAAATCCATGCGAATAATAATAACAATAATAATATCCTTCTACTCCTCTGCTCTCACAGGCCCACTACAGCTGACGTTGTACGAAAAAAGCTGCGCAGTTGCCTCCCAGTGTGACGTGAGTGGAGAGAAATACACGTCAGGGGTCTCCTTCAACTACACCAACGTGTGCTGCGATACCGACCTGTGCAACAGTGCCGTGTCCGTTACTGCCCCAAGCTGGGTGGGAGTGATGCTCTGCCTGCTGCCTGCTCTCGGGCTCCTGCTGGCCTGAGCAGCAGACGTGACGATGCGGTCTTATCCTCGATAAAAAATTTTTAAAAATGAAACATCTGACACCGACTGATTTAATATGAAGATATTTTATTGGGACATTAATAAACCCTACTTCGTAAGATGTTTAAAGTACAAAATACATTTCAGCTGTGCTAGTAGTTTGCCTTGATCGATGATTTAAGCCTGCTGATTGTGTGTCCACACTTTTACTTTTGATCCTGTGTACTTTGAAGTTTAGATGTTTTTGACTACATGATGGCAAAAAGAGTGGAAAAAAAGACAATAAAAGGCTAAAATATTAAAAGATGGTTAAGAAATAAAGCAAAAAGCACAGTTTGTATAACAAAGGACATGGATGACATATATATATATATATGTTTTTAAAGTTAAAATAGTTAATTGAGAAACAAACTATGCATATTAATGATTTGTCTAATTTAACATATTAAGTGGTCCCTGAAATTACATTAAGTCCTACAGTCTTCCACACACGGAGAGAAGAAAAACTACAATATATTAGCACTGAAATTATTCAGACTCGGTCCCTTTAAACATTGTTCCACTTTAAAAAATAGATAAAAATCCAACAATTCAGTCAAGTACAATGCATCATCTACTTGATCAATACCAAGCATGTCATCATGGAGGGATTACAACCTCTGTAGAAAAATAATTGACTTTACTCCCGCTGTTTTTCTAATAAAGTTTAACTCAAGATTGTCTTCTTAAATCTGCTTAAATTGCACTTAGGTTTATTTTGTCAATGAGTTTCACCCTGATCTGAGACACACAACGAAGATGTTTACAGCACAAAGTGTAGCCCGGTCCACACGTACACGGATGTTCTTTTAAAACTGGAATTTTTTTGCTTTTGCTCAGAAAAAAATCGTAACACAAAAATGCAAAAAAAAAAAATGTCAAGGGTGCTTGACATTATCGCAACAAGCGACCCTAACTGTACAGGAATGCTGGCCAATTAGAAGCCAGCCTATTGTCAAAAAAGGAAATAAAGGCGCACACCTTTTCCTCCTGTTTCCCTTCTGAAAGTCTTCACTGTGGACGGAGGTTTTAAAAAGCTTCCATTTAAATTTTTTGTGTGGAAAAAGGGAAAAAAAACACAATTAAAAAACTAATTTTAACTACTACACATGTAGACAGGCCCCATCCCTGAGAGCTCTCTATAAATGTTAGTTCATTATTTCCTTCACAAGTTGCTCCTACAGTCAGATAAGGCGTGCTGTCCAGTAGTTCCAGTTCCTCCCAGTGAGTTCATTTCAAGTCACTTAAACAGGAATTTCAGACCAGAGGACTTCCTCCCAGGAGTGGATTAATCCACAGGGCATCTCTGAGGACACAAGGCTTTTAAAGGATCAGGCTGGTTCAGGTATATTTTTACTGTCAGCAAGTCCCATGAAAACACTAACAATGCATTTAACCTACAACCGGTTACAAAGCCAAAATTCTTGTTTTCTATGAAGCTGTAGACGACGTATGGAAGGAGGTACTAGCAGTTGATGTGGTGCACTGATCTCGAAAAGTAAATCCACATATTATAAATGTTTAGACTCTATTTATAACAAGCTGGTTGCTTTACAACTGTAGCTATGTTGATGCTTATCCTTCCCTTTTTTTAAAAAAATGTCTATGTTTAGCACGTTTTATAGCACTTTAACAGGCTCACGGTAACTGCAGACTATTAAAAAATGGATGTAGCTTCATGGTCTGAAGAGTGAAACCAATAGGGAAGTGCCTTAAACAGCCACCCTTTTTACTGGCCATCAGGGTTGGACTTCTCTGGTTGAAAAGACTTCCAGTCCTATATAAGTCTATGGGGTAACGGCCCTTGGAGTTGACTTCTGTAAACAGTTTCTGGATGAGCTTAAATGGGCTGAGTTACTCATTTTGGATCATACTGAATAAAACAGAGTGGTTCAATGGCGTAGTGGTTAACACAATCGCCTAACATGTGAAAGACCCACCGTTTGAGACAGGGAGCCAATAAAACCCAGCCTCAAGGGACTATAAGCTAATGTAGTCCCTATATGTGGCAGGTTTGAAGGAGGTGAAAGTACCATAAATGAATAAACAAAACATCAGGTCCATTTTATAAATTTTGGTCAGTCCAATGTGTATCTAGGATGCACATTGGCTAACGGCAATGACAAATTATTCACAAGTCATAAGCCAATGAATGCAAAGTTTCACAGTCTGCATCGGCTCTTGTTTGTCACATCCGGTTTCAAAACATTGTTTCAGAAAAAGGAAATGATGTCATGGTGGCTACAAACACCTTTTATACAGTCGGTAGTTTGGGGTTTTTTTGGTAACATTTAACCTTTTAGCACAATGGCAATGCTTACATAGTGCTTATCACCGGATAAGCAGTAGAAGTAATTCATCGTGTTAGCAGGAAGACTAAATGTTATATTTTGTGCAGCTGATTTAATTTGTACGTTTTCATGGGAGCAACTGACAGTGAGAAACACAAATACGCTTCATCCACAGCCTCCTTCAATACCCACTGGGCAGCACTGAATAAATTACTGGCAATGGGCCCTCACAGCGGATCACAGAGACGCTTGGTAATCTTAAATAATCCTTCACGCCTGCTGTGTGGGAGCACAGAAAGGGGAAGCCCGCCTCTATTGAAACAGTTTCCTGTCTCTGTAACTGTTTCAGCTCTTCAGCACCCCTTTCCTCTCTGAGATGCAAAACAAAGAATAACTGATCTAACACTTAGACAAAACTTGGCTTTTAATTAAAGGATAAATAAGATTTTGTACTGTAAAAAGGCCTTGTTCCCTCAGTAATAAAATAAAGTCCATGTGAAAGGCTCAGTACAAAAGACTCTTTGGCAGGTGATCTGGAGCTGATATGCAAATTTCACTTCCTTAAACAGAGAAACGAGAGCTGAATCTGCCTGAGGGAAGCCTGCAAGGTTACATGTGAAAAGTTTGATCTGTCAGGCAGCTTTGTGTCTGTTGAAATTACTACCAGGAAAAATAACAAAGAACCCAAAACATACTGTAGCAACTGTCTTGAAAAAGAAAGGAACAAAAAGCGTCAGTGTGTATCTGCTCATGGTGAAACTGTACATAAGCAGGGCTGTAGTTAGAAGAGTGCGATGACGATGTGGATGTGCGCTCCCGCGAGCAACATGGTCGGCAACCGGAGAACGTGACACGTGAAAGAACCCATCGGAGGAGGAAGTTTAACGGGGTTAAAAGTTTTCTTGCATGTGATTGTTTTCAATTGAGCTTTCCCGAACTTCCTCGTTTCCCTCGCTGATGTAAACTGACCCAGTTTCAGGTGAGGTAAAACAATGTAAACTTGCGCCAACACTGCGAAAGGTGATACTGGCGTATAAGGGTGCAAGAAATTAACCTGCAGGCGTAACAAAAGATTCCTGCAGCGCTCCAGTTTACAGAGAAAAGCATCGACCATGCTGCTTGCAGAGTGAATATTCATGAGTGTGTGTGTGTGTGTGTGTGTATTTTTTGCTTTCCTATGTTGCTCTGCTGGTATATTCAGAATATGTAACCCCCTGTTCTATCCCTACTTGAGAGCTTTAGCTACAGAGGAGTAGGCGAAGTAGATTTCCTCGTCGACCGGGCAGGTGGAAGAGAACTCCTCCCTCGCATAGGCGGCGTTCAGGTACCTCCAGAGGTTTGTCAGACTCTGAGGGATGGTGAAGTTCCTGTATTTCAAGCACACCACCTGCAGAGATAGAGAGAGCGGAAAAAGAGGCATAATTACAAAAAAAAGTAAAGTAAAGCATTGACTCATTCTTATAACCCATCATCCTCATGCTGCGCCGCTTTAAAAATCACAAGGTCACCTTCACGATGTGGATCTTAGGCAGCAGGTTGCAATCAGCCAGAGTGAGCGCCTGGCCATCCAGGAAAGGGCGTGACGAGGAAATGACCTCATCGGCGCTATTCTCGTCGATCTCGTCAGGAAGTGGGGAGCCAAGGTAGTCGTCTAGCTTCTTCAGAGCCTTCAGGAGGCCTTTCTCTAGATCTGAGCACATAGGCACACACAGAAAACACTCAAGCATGAAGCATAAAGAGAGGGGTCCTGATATAAATATACTGAGATATTGAGCAGAGATGAGGTAGAAAAAAGCTGCACAAAAACATCAGCAGGTGACGTGTTTACACTAAGAGCATAATGTTATTAACAGAGGCTCCCTGCTGATTTTCAGCCCATCGGGGGACTGACAGAAGCAGCTCAGCACGATTTAAACCAGGCACTACTCTAACATTTAGTTTATTGCACCATAAGCTTGAGTGGAGCTGACTTACTTTCATTGGTCTGAGGGTTTGAGTTCTTGACGTAAGCAGAGAACTTGGAGAAGACGTCCAGGCCCGCCGTGTTGGACTCTGGGTTACGAGCAGCCAGACGAGGATACCTAGATGTCCAATCACATCAGATATAAATCTTCAAGCTATTCGTGTTGATGTGCAAGAAGTCAACAAATGCATTTGCAGCCAACTGTTTATTTTGTTATGATTAATCTATTCATCGCTGGGTCTACAAAGGAAACACCTGCAAAAATGTAGAATTAGATACTTTAATCTCACAAAGATTCAGATTTAAATCTTGTGTTTTGGAGTTGGCGTGCAGGGCCTACTTTTTTGTCTTGTCTACAAAATGTTGCCTTATTCCTGCAAAATTCTAAACAATCTGTGCTCAAAGCCTCCAGAGACATCCTTTAAGTACTGTATCTCTTTGTGCCCAACAAAGTTGCGATATTCAGATCATTATCAGATCAAACAAGACAGTTTGTGTTATCTGTATCAGCACTTCAGAGATGAAGGAAAATATTACTTTGGAGGGCAGAGATGCTCTTCCAGGAACTCCTCAATCTTGTTGGTGTCGGTTTTCACCTCGCTGCCGTACAACAGGAAGGGAGGCTGAGCACCCGGTGCCAGGTCCTTCAAGATGTCTGGCTTCCTGAAAGCGGGACGGAAAAAGTCCAGAAGACAGATGGAGCGAGTCAGAAACAGAGAAAGAAAAAAAAAAAAAAAGGAAAACAGGAGTGGAAAGATTTCCAACCGCAGGAAATTACCCATGTGAGCAGCTACAATGTGTCCAACTTTCACCGAAAATCAAAGCGTGGGAGTTTTTTTTATCTTTTAATGAATGAATGCAATACCCCAGGCTTTTTCAGTGCCAGCTTCACTTGGGGGCATTAAAACATTAAAAGTGTAGGCGAATGTTCTCTTGTTGCGCCAGCATTAGTGAGAGAGACAGAACAAACAAAAGTGGCCATACAGAGCGTGAAGGACGAGTGCTTTCACCTCTTCATATCCACCGTGGTAACGTCAAAGGTGACTCCCTTCAGCCACAGCACCATGAAGAGACGCTGAGAGAAAGGACAGTTGCCGATGCTCTGACCATCGCTTCCTGCCTGGGAAACAAAAACACATAATAAAGCCGCCGATTAATATTACAGTAATGTTTCCATCTATTTTTCTAAGACTTTCCTCCATAAAATACTGGAAAATCTGCCGTGTTTCTTCAGGTCAGCGATCCAAAAATGCAAAGAAAAGCCTTAAAATATTTGTTGCACATTTGGTTACAGTATGCATACTGCTGATGCAGAAACGTGCACCTTAGTTTTTCACCCTTAAACCAACCTGCAAAGTCAGCACGCAGGATGTCGGAGTCAAAACAAAGAGAAATATACATCACCACACATCACAAATCCTCAAAGAGCTCAAATCGACAACTGAAAGTGAAGACGTTTGAGCAGCATGGAATAGCTGCTGTTAAAACAATAGAAGAAATTAGAGTTTTTTTTGGTATGATGGAAATAAAGTCCTAATTTGTGCCATTTAAATCGCAAATTTACACAGTTTATCTGCTTGTCTGATCTGTCTTTACAGCAGTAATTTTCCCACTATCAGATAAATTGGAATATAATTATTGCATGAATTAAACCAACTATGATTATTTAATCTGCACAAGGCTGTTTTAAACACTTTAACACAGTTTGTAGACCCGATCATGAATCAGCTCCAAAAACAATCCCCAAAATGAAACTACCTGAAGCCTGAGATGCAGCATATGTTACTTCTCTTACTTCAGAGCCATACAGCAAATTGTGGTATCGATACTTAAGTAAATATTGGACAAATATTGCCAATACTAGTACTGATACTAGGGGAAAGCAAGGCATTCTGAACAAAATAAATTTTTGAGAGCAACAACACACACCTTTCGGTTTTCATGTATTTTGAAACTCTTTTTTTTGGTGGGGGGGTGTCTGGAATGTAAACGTGGACTGACCCACCCACCCCTAACTTCTTTACTGCTGTAGAGCTTGCAGCACCCAGCCCTACACAGTGCCGTAGGGCATGCTAGTTTTGATCTTTAGGATCTGAAACGTGGCCTCATCAGGCAACCGCCTAGTGTTGTTAACCACAGTTCATGAGAAACTACATTTAAGAGGTCAATTTAGAGAAGTTACAACAGCATCTTTCACCCTGAAGAAGGTGGGGGTGGGAAGCACATGTTCACACAGAGAAATCTTTATGTGTGAAGTGAGCCACACTGGTTAGTATGTTACTGCCTGTTTTTGGCTCAAAGAAAATGGGATTAGCCTGCCTGGCCAACATACTAAATATAGATTAAAGTCGGCTGGCTGTTATCTTAATGTGCGTTTAATTAGATTAGCCTTACAGTAGTTTATAAGCCCGGTGAGTCAGCAGAGGGGGGTCTGATTGACGTCACTATTACAACAAATACTGCGTGAAAATAAAAGATAAAACAAAGGTGGCTTAAAGTCAGCTGTAAGGACCGTGCAGGTGTCAGAGACAGCTTATCAGCATGTAATAGAAAACACGCCGAGCGTGCTGATGAAACAATAAGATAACAGAAGCCCGAGCAGACCGGCTCAGCCCGCTGAATAAACTCAGGGCACATAATGTCGCCCGTGTGCGCGTCACTCTTTGGGTGTGATGCTTTCCTTCTCTGCGCCCATTCACTCTCTTACCTTCACGAAAAGTTCAAGTTTGGGCTGACCGGCGTCGCTCATCTTCACCCGTAGCTGCACGAAACCTATAAAGAGAGAGAGACGGGCGTTAAAAAGTTTCTAACACGAAGCCCGATCGAGCGCAAAGTCGCCTTTTCTGAGCCAGAAACAACCGCAAACGCAGGGAGCCCAGCCCATCTTCCGCTACACAATACCGGTGACTAAAGTGACAAACGCGACAATGTAGCAGCTCCACGGGCGTCACAAAGCAAAGCCCTACATGCCGTGCACCCCTAAAGCTCAAAATTCACATAATTTAGAGTCAGTAGAGCTTCTAACCTCACAGTGCTCGAAGTTCTCGTTGCCTGTTGCTGGTTTCTCCTCCCAGTTCTGCTGCTGAGTGCGTGTGTGTGCGCGCGTCTGCTGGTTGCAGCGACACAATCATCATCATCATCATCCTCCTCCATTTCCTGGTGGTGCATGACGGGCTGAGCTCTCAGCGAATAAAAGCGGCCGCAGTATGAAGGAGCGGTCTGTTTACTCACGTTAAAGATCGTTTATTTCAAAGCAGCAAATAAAAACACAGAAAAGTCACCGCGGAGAGGCGAGCTGGGAGCAGGCGGGATGTTACGTAACAGCCACCATGCACTTGGCAGCTTTGGGGAGACGCGTTAAAGGCACTTATTCACTGGTTATGGGGCGGTGGCTGATGTGTCTGACTGTCCCATATACAGTTAGGGTTGTAGTTTTTGTAGTTTTGCCTCTGTGCACAACCACAGTGGATTTTTACATCAAACATTAAACATCTGATTAAAATGCAGACTTTATCATTAAGAAAAGCTGTTAAACTTACGAAAATACAGTTAAAAGTCCAAAAGTTTATCCCCTCTTTCACATTTTCCAGCCTTCCTCGCGATCACCTGCCAAAAACGGATTTCCAATGTTTCCGTGTGTTTTTAGGTGTAACATCTTTATGTATGTTGGTAAATAGACTTCGGTGAAAAGGGTTTACAAGGGGGTTATACGTCAAATTTAAAAATGGCCTGTTTTCAAGTATCTTTATAACTCTGTGTTATTGTACTTACATTATAACCAATCCGGTCAACATTTGTTGCAATTTCTGCTGTCCTCTCGGCCAGATTACACTTTAAATAAAGGATATATAAGGGTCCCTGCCAAAAACTGATTGCGGCTTCTACTTTGTTACAGGAATGTTGTTTGTGGTTCAAGATGACTTGATATCATTCACGAAGGATACATTTGACAAATGTTTGACATAGACCCGCGGCCTTATGTTTCGACACCCCTGGTGTAAACAAAAGTGGTTAGTTGATGCTCAGTCCCTGATTTTAAGAGGCTCATACATTATTGAACGATCTAATATGAACTGTTTGTAAAATGTGAATGAAAACCCTTTGCAGTTAGTGACGCCTGTTTCTTCAGGCCTTTACTGCACCCACCTCCAGTTGCTGCATGTTGTTTCTGTCTTCAAAAACTGGAAAGCATGCTTCGTGTAGCTGATATCACGTGACTGAGTTGGCCATTGCAAAAATATCCCAGTTCTCTGCCTTGAAAATGTCCTTGGTTTCTTTAGTAGTTTGCTTTGGCTCATCAACAATTTTCACTGTGAAGCGCTGTCTGACCTGTTTTTCAGCACTTGGCTCAATCTGAGCAGAGAATATAGCCCATCCCGTTCCTTCTATCAGTAGTCACATCACCAATAAACGCGAGTGATCCGGTTCTACTGGCAGCCATGCGTGCCCATGACCAATGTTCCCTCTAAGCTGCGCACGTGCGCAGTTGCGCACTGCTGGCACGGTCTCTGCGCACAGAAAATCTGCGTTGCGCACAAAAAAAATCTAACCTGAATTGAAATTAAAATTAAAACTTTAACAATTCTGTTTTGCAGTGTTAGTCAGTAAGTGACTGGCTGCTCCTGTATGGGATTAGAACGATGCCACCTTATCCTATAGTCCAGCCAATAATGCGATTCACATTCGTACACACGCAGCCAATCAACGTTGTTGAGAGGCTATGACAGCGTCCTTATGTGCCGACACCGGTGTTTTAGCTAGCAAAGCGGCATGGCTGATGTGCAGTGAAGCCACATTAATGACAACGTGTACAACCATTGGAGATGTGAGCAGGACAGACGGAACAATTGACGGAAAAAGTGTGGACTTTATACCAGTTTTTAAATTGTGTTGATAGGCCACGTAAAACCAGAGTTATGATAAAAATATCTGCAATGTTTGGTTTTCTTCCTGAATACTATCGTTGTTTATATTTACTGCGGGAAGAAACGGTAAAAACGGCGCTTTATAAGGAAAACGCTCGAAAGCACTCTCCGCCTGTGAGCAAAGACAAAACCAAAAAACCCCCCACCCTTTCCTATTGGTCGAAAAAAGTCCCGTGTCGACCAATCAAAAAATGATATGGCAACGTGGCATCTAGTTGTTAAGAAACGGGGGGAAGTTTTAGGAGTGAGAGCGGTGTTCTGAGATGTGAGAGATTTGAGACGTTTAGCGCAAATCTTGTGTAGTTAGTGTGTAGTGTAGTCAATAGTTTTGTTGTGTGTGTCAGAACAATGAGGCGGCTGCTGAATGTTACAGGTGTTACAGGAGTGATACATCTCCTGCTGTCAGGCCTGCAGGTATCAGGCTGTTGTTCTCCTTTATCTCATAGTGGACAGAAATTAGTTTTTGGAGTGGCACAAATAATTTGTGTGGCATCAGATTTGATGCAGAACAGCTGAATGTTCTGTAAATAGTTTGAAATGTTTATTTAAAAAAACGCCTTGGCTGCATTAAAAAAAATAAATAGCTGCAAAAAACTTTGTTGTTTGCCAAACTGAGTTACTTTTTTGAAGTAGTAACTATATAATTAATTGCCCAACATTGGTCATTATATCCTGTATTTTGCAGACAGAGAGTTACAGGACTCTCTCCCAGACCACAGACTCATAATACAAGTCAGAGCTTTATGAAAAAAAAGAAAAAGAAAGAAAGTTGTGTTTTCAAAATTGGAGTTCAAGTTATTTTTACTTCCAATAGTGTTAACATACTACACAGGTCATGAACAGGATTTTTTAAATTTTCATTGTAAGTGGGCTAAAGCAGTTAATTAAAAGTAGTCTAACATAAATGTAAATGCTGTAATTTGATTATTTTAATAAACCATGTAACTTGGATGGATTAGATGCTGGCATGACCACAGTGCACACGTCTGATGTCGCTCACAGTGGTCCAAGGGATCGCTCAGGGAGTTTGTGTGTTCGCTCAGACACATGAAATATTTGAGGGAACATTGCCCATGACATAATAATACCTCCACCACGTTTGACAGATTACCTGATATGCTTCAGATCATGAGCCGTTTCTCTCCGTCTCCATGCTTTTCTCTTCCCATCGTACACTTCGTTTTGGTTTCATCTGTCTCAAAAATTATTTTTTCAGAACCTTGCAGGCTCTTTTGGGTGTTTTCTGGAAAAAACGTGAGCTTCTTTCTAACATTAAACACAAAAGGCATTAGTAAGGTCTACAAACCTATTAGTTTTGGAGATCTGGTCATCCTGTTTGTTTTATTTTATTTTACAGAAGTTTTTGGATTTTCCTGCTATTTCTGAAAATGTCAATAACATGTAAATATGTATGTAAAATTAGGACCTTGGGGGCCAAACTGAAAAGATAACTTACAGAAAACACTCGACTTGCTGTAAATATTAAATCTCCTTTCAAATTAACACATTCAGGATCACAGTCCAAACATTTCACATTTCACAGATTTTTGTTGTCTTGGTTTTTAAAAAAGGTTTCTTGTCACAATTAAAAAAAATTATTTGCTTCATTTAGTTCTGACAAGTTTTACCAGCCATTGGTAAAATGCTGCCCCCTGCAGGTTAAAGTGTTTACTCACAATCCGCCGAAAATCTGGAGGTCCTGTCTCCTGAAATTTTGAGTATAAGATGTTACATTTCCTGCATTCTGATGATTCTTGTTTTTGGACTGATTTGTAAGTTTTCTAAAGGATAAATGTCCCACAGAGAGCCGATGCAGGCATGGAGACAACATCCCTTTTACTGCGATGTAACTGACCACTGCAGCACCGTGCTGCCTCAAAATCTTTGTGTTGCTTAAAAGCAACTATTCTCAACTTTAATCCTTTAAATTTTTCGATGTGCACATGCTGACATAATTTACTATTTCTTCTTTTATTTGGTCTTTACTTCTTTTATGCACTAATTTTAATTGATTTCTATCCATATTCAAAGCTTATTGCATTTTCAAAACATGCCACATGGACGCCATCTGTGATGGTTTTAACGTGTTTTCAGCTTCGTCTCTGCTACGTTACTGAGGCTGGCTGAAACCAAGTATCACAGGCTGGCTGTGTGGGAGCCTGGGAGTGAACACAAATGTAGGACTCTGGAGACTGAACATAAACTCAGCGAGACAGCTTTATTGCTGTACTCTCACAAACTCAAACAATACAAAATACAAAACTAAGTAAACTAGGAAACTGACTACAAAGAAACAGAGGACACACGGGCCGAGACAGGACGTAGCATGAGGGGACGACTGATTATGATGTGATAAAAGAAATGAGGGAAACTGAGGACTTAAATACACACATGAGGCAAGGGCAAGTGGAGACACCTGGGCAACAGAATCCAGCTAATGAGCCAAGGGAAGCAAAACTGACTATCAAAATAATACAGGAAGACTAACACTAACAGAGACCCAGACAGAAGACATAGAAGCTTGACAGGGAAAAGGCAAATGAATGCAGAGACATGACTAAATGGGGAGGCAGGACTTACTTGTCACAACCACAGAGACAGAGTACAGAGAATGTAGAAACAGAGACATGACAGAGGAAACAGACAAAGAATTAACTAACTATTGCAAAACCCAAAAGGTTAACCTTAACATAAACAAACTAAATAGAACATAATAAACAGAAAGAAAACCTATGGCCTTGTCAATATACAGGTGATCCTAAAAACTAAGAAGAATTACCAAAATCCAAGAAGAACATAAAGTCTTGGTTCCAAGACCCAGGGACCCTGACACCAGCAGGGCATTGTTTCCTTAATATTAGGTAGAAAAATAGCAAATATAAACCTGGCTGAGGGGAGAGTGGAGATGATGTACTGCAGACCTCGTCAGATGTACAATATTACTGCTTAGAGTCAGCTCTAAGCAGTAATATTGCTAACAAATACCAAACCATTAAACCATTGAAATCTACACCTTTGTAAGGCTTTTCTCTTGGCACACAACTTGAGGTGCTTTCTTCTTCATTATAACCAGATCTATATGCTGAAGAAATCAAAACTATGTTACATACTTACTAAAGTGTGTCTGTTTAGGGTTTCATTGTGACGAGGTTAGGGTTATTTTGTGTTTTCTGATGCAGACATTGTGTGAGACCATGAATAAATCTAATTTTATCTTAGCACTTTTAGCACTTTGTTTCCTAAGACTACTTTAGATTAGAAAGCTCACTCTTTTTCTTGATAACAGCTTATCTCAGCGCTCCTGCACATGCCGAGCTCTGATTTGCTGTTTTTCCCTCCTCCTGAATCGCCTCAGCTGGGTTCAGATCAAGTGACTGTGGAGGTCTGGTCCTCTGATTTTTAGCACTCCATCACCACTCCTTAGTCAAACAGAGCCTGGAGGTGCTTAAAAATGAACGGACCACATACAGCATGTTGGTGTGTAGCTGGTGGATGATGTGGAAGCCATCACACCACCACTACTATATCACAAGTCCCTTTTCAGGCCTCACACCTCCACATACCATCAATTCACCTTCTGTGAGTCTCGTGGAAGCAAAAATTTGGGCTAATCAGACCAAAGTCCAGATTTGAATTGGTTTAATTCCCATTAATTTAGTTTCTTGTTCCTGGAAACATTCTTTTTGTTACTGGACTTGCTCAGTGTGGTTTCTTTTCAGCAGTTTGACCACAGAGACTCGATTCACAGGTTCTCTTCTGATGATGTTGAGATGTGTAACTCTGGGAAGCACTAATGTGGGTTATTAAAAGCTTCTTACATCCCAGTTAAATTCTTTTCCAGAAGTTTTTAAAAAAATTTTTTTTATCAGTGTTATCAATGGTTATTCATCTTTATCCAGCTGAGCAGTTCTTTTTTAATGTGATTTATTACATTATCTAATAAGACCACATGATGGGTTTTTTGCTTTCCTTTTCAGCAAAAACAGTACAGCTTTAGTGAGACAGAACTGATAATAATGTGCTTTTTAAAGTTTTGGTCTATTTTTGTTATTTTTCTCATTTTTTCAGCTCTATCATTGCTAGCAGTCTTATTGGTCATTTTGTGTCTCTTTATAATATATAATATAGTTTGTTTGTGGTTTTCTCTGCATTTGCTTTTATTTTTGCATCTCTTTGTGACTGAGCTGCGACTCATAGCTGTGCTTTTGTGTACTTTGACAGGTGTTTTGCATTTATTTGTGTTCAGGTTGCATCTCTTTCTGCTATTTTCTTCTCTCTTTGGTGTTGTTTTCATTTCACAGTTTCTGCTGTATCTCTTTACTGCCAGTTTATGCTATGGATTTCTTACTGCTTGTGCTCTAGATGTGGCTAGCTGATGTTGTTCTGCAGATGTTAATGGTTCAGTGTGTCTTTTTCCAGTTCTTTAACATTTGGAGTGTCTTTGCACATTGTTGTGTTTTTGCATCTTTGGTGTCTTTTCTGTTACTTAATTTAGGGGGGTTATTGAGCTTTCTTTTGTTAAATAATAAACAGGACATGAAAACTGAGTCTAGTTTAAAGTATTAAAGAGTAAATGTAATGAGGAGTGTCCTGCTGGGTTCTCCATCCACGGATCATTTGACACTAACAGCCAAAGCTTTAATTCAGATTCAGTGTTTGTCCATGGAGGCCAAATAGGACCAGCACCACCAGGGTACATTAAGAGATTATATGATCCGTCTTCACTTAAAAACACTACACAAAGGGCTTAAGCCTACAGGTGTACAATTACTAACAAAACATATCCTGTAACACCGGATTATTCTTGGTTGTTATGTTTGTTGACCATAACTCACAGGAGAAGAAATGAAGATTAATTGGTTTGAAGTACACTGAGCTCACCAGCCACTTTCCCACTGTTCAGCTGCTTACTAAGAGCAAATATTTAATCAGCCAATCACGTGGAAACAACTCAGTTGAGTTGTATAATAAAGATTCAGTTGAATATCTTGTTATATTTTCTGTCTTTGCAGGTCAGAGCCTACTATATGCTGCAGAGTTGGCCTCCTGAAGCTAGGGTGACTGTGGTCCTACTCTGTGGAGAGTGCTGGGTCTGTGAGGACAACTGTCCCCTGTTGATAGTTGGCCCCAGCTTTGGAATGTGTTTTTTTTTTTTATCCCTTTGCAAGTGGGACACTGGCTTCTTTTATTCCTCAACTTTTATGTGATTAATCTTGTAGCTGGGGTTGTTTCACACTGATCTCAGTGATTTCACTTATAAATGTAATGTCAGCTCAAACTGGTTTCTTGAACACGGCAGTGGGTTCATTGTACTCAGATGGTCTCCAAAGCCATTAGCTCTACATCCAATGGAGCACCTTTGGGATGTGGTGGAACAGGATATTCACATTATGGATGTGCAGCAGACAAATCTGCAGCAGCTGTGTGGTGCTATCATTTCAGTATGAACCAAGATCTCAGAGGAATGTTTCCAGTACCTTGCTGAATCTGTGCCATGAAGAATGAAGGCAGATCTGAAGGTAAAATAGGGTCGGAGTGATTACTAGCAAAGTGTCCCTGTGCTGTAGTTGTTCTTGCAATTCACTAGGTGGCATTCAAGAGTCATGGAAAGTCAGGTGGTGATGTAAAACCATCTGGGGGAAAACAAAAACAAAAACAGCACACTGCTCTAAATGGTATCTAGTTATTTTTGAGAGCTTAGCATGTCACAACACAGGTCATCCTTACAAAAGAAATGCTTAAAGCCCAAAACAAACAAACCAGCTGATTCACACTGTTTATATGATTCTTAAGAAAACATTCACCCATACACGACTATCACCATGATAGTTTATTTTTAGTCAACAGTTGAGATGCTAACTCCACTATTTTGTAATTTTTGCATAAATGGATAAACTTCTTAAGTAACCCCACATGCACGCATTATTTCCTGCAATAGCCAGACTCTAACCAATTCATGTAAACTAACATGGGCAGAGTTTAGGTTGGTCATGCCTTGGTTTTCAGGGTGTAGTGACTACCTTAATTCATCATTTGATAGCATATGATAGACTAAAGAGTTGTGAAGCTGTGAAGTAATTTCCTGAAGTGATTTCCTATGATGGTATCGTACTAACCACCATTGTTCACGATTTTTATAGGTTAAATAGATGACACAGGTAAAAACAAAAACAAAACAAAAATACCCAGAGAAAATGTAGAAGACTGGAGTTAGATTGTCATATTTAACAGCTGAATTTTTTATTGTTTTAAAAGGCCATTTATGTGAATGAAGTTTGTCACTAAAGTCATACAGGATGCAGGATTTATTTATTACAGGTTTTACTTGTAAAAATCCATCTGATAAGGACATACAGGTCGATAAGCTCTTCTGAATTTCTTTGTTGTCCTAAATGCAGCCATTTAATGAGAAAAAAAGTAACTGCTGAATATAAGAATACTGTAGGTTCCTTAAATTTGATTGGAAGTATGCAAATTTTAACCAGAATACAACAGAAAAAGAAAGCCACTCTGATGTTTTTATTTTTTAAATTTTATTCAAAAATACCCCTTTATTTCAAAACAAACAGGATAAATCACAGGAGATGATATACTGCTTGACCATGGATGCAAGCAGTTTGGGTGTCAAATCATGAAGAACTACATCTCCCAGAAGCTCCACAGGGAGGACAGAAGAGCAGCACAGAGAGCTACAGTAAGCGGGAGCAGGATGGAATTGGCTCTGTTACACAGGTCTGTGGTCAGGGCTGGACTGGGACAAAAAATCGGCCCGGGCATTTTCACTAGAGACCAGCCCACCAGGTATTATAAGATAAGATAAGATAAGATAAGATAACCTTTATTAGTCCCACACATGGGAAATTTATTTTGTCACAGCAGGAAGTGGACAGTGCAAAAGTTATGAAGCAAAAATTAGAATAAAATAAAATAAGAATAAATACAGTACACAACTGTACAGAGTAGAATAAAATACTATATACAGTAGAATAAAATAGAATAAAATATACAATAAGATAAAAATAGAATACAAATGCTATATACAACTGAGTAAAAATACAACGATGCCAGAAAAGATTATTGCACATTAGTGTTATTGCACATTTGTGGATGTGTGTGTTTGATCAGTTGAAGTCTTTGTTGTGGAGTCTGACAGCAGTGGGGAGGAAAGACCTGCGAAATCTCTCCGTCCCACACCGTGGGTGCCGCAGTCTCCCACTGAAGGAGCTGCTCAGTGCTGTCACAGTCTCATACATGGGGTGGGAGATGTTGTCCAACAGGGATGACAGCTTAGCCGCCATTCTCCTGTCACTCACCACCTCCACTGGGTCCAGAGGGCATCCTAGAACAGAGCTGGCCAGGAAGAGACTGAACAGGCTGATCCGCAGGAAAAGCCTGTTCAGGAAAAGCCATAAAGCCTTTGAATGAAAACAAATGCTGTTGTGACAGTGATGTACACTGTCTTGTTGGTATATGTATGATTTCTATACATTTTACATCAGATAAAACTTTGGTTGTAAGATTCAGATAATTATTTATTCAAAGCTAGACATTTTAAATGAGAATAAGAAAGAAAAGTATTTCTTTGTGCCCCCCTTTCCCTGTTAATGCCCTACCTGGCTCCCTGGCAAAACTTTACAGACCCGCCTTTGCACAGTTACCAGCTGTCAGCTACTTAGAAAAGGATCCTGGTGTTATTTGTCTCTCAGAAACAGTTCATAACTTCCCTTCAAGTCATTCATGTTGCCTAAAAGGTCAACCTGTTTCTCCATCACCTGTTCAGCTCTGATGATTCAGTAAGGACATCTCCTGGTTTCATCTTCATGTTTCCCTCTCACATATCCAAACTGATATCATGACCAGCAGCTTTTACAGCTGTGGCTCAAGCTAACATCAGCTGATACTACAAATTAATATTAAATAAATTCTAACAACAGCTGATCAAGCTTAAATGCGCTGCTGTTGTTTATCTATCGCGACATCCGCTGGGTTCCTCTTTCTGGCGCAAAGTGGGAGATAAACAAACAAGAGAGAAAAGCCGATTAGCTGATCATTGATCAGTTTCATGATTGAAGTAGCAACAGGAGACGGAGTGGGAAAGAATGAGCGAAGAAGAAGCAGCTGACAGCGTAAGGACAGAATAACTCCAGCTTTGTGTCTTTTCCATTGTAGCTGAAGTCCGGGACAAAATGTGTTCCTTTTCAGCTCAATATGAAACGCGTAAGATTTTCTCTGAATACGAGACGATTCTGTTTTTTACGGGACGGTTGGCAACTCTACTAACTAACCTTATGAATAAAATAAAGTTCACTATCAGTAACATAGCACCCGCCCAGTCATGCTAGCTAGTACGCAGTACGAGTTATTGTAACTGACTGTAAAAAGTTAGCACAACGAAAATAGCTACAACTAAACCTGGTTTATATCTGACCCAGATAGACTGCAGGTCATAACTTCTTACCTGAAGTTCAGTTCACCTGACACTCGGACTGGGGAAGCCGCCTCGGGTCTCTCCTCCTACTGCCTCTCCTTTCCCTCATCCACCCGCTGGCCTTTGTGGAAGCTCCGCCATAGCCACCACCAAACAACTGAGTTATTTTTACACACTGGCCAGCATCTGGCCAATCCACCACCTTTCATTGTTTATACCGTTACAAAACAAAACAAACAAAACAAAACCCATCGGCCCATAAAAACGAAGAATCGGCCCACCGGGCAAATGCCCGGTATGCCTGATGGCCAGTCCAGCTATGTCTGTGGTACAACACTGGAAAGTGCTGCTGTAGGCCGCACCGAGGATGGAGCCGGTCAGCGACGCCCCGCACAGATCTGAGTCCATGCAACCGCGCGTGTGCAGCTTCAGCGCCCCTGTAGCGTTGAACTCTGCAAGGACCAGAAGCAGGTGATGAGTAAATATGGACAGCAGTTTTATCTGCTCCCTAAAACAGCACCTGCTGGTTTGTTTCACAAACCTTCTGTGAAACTTTTTTTTATAAAAGTGCAGTACTGTCAGTTAATACCGGCTGATTATCAGCTGAACCTTCTGTCTACCACAGCCTGCAAACCTTATAACTTTAAAGGGAACCTATTTTGTTTTCCTGTATTTATGTAGCCTGTGTCAAAGGTTCAGGCTTCAGACTGCCCCACAGTAACTTTCTGTCAGGGGGCTGTGACCCAGCATTTTGAGTTAATTTTGTATTTTTGATTTTTTAGGTCATATATATATATATATGTGTATGTTAAATTGTTGTGTTATTTTCAGTTAAGGTTTAGTCTAGTCTATGTTATCATCAAGGTCCCTTTAGTTTTGAGCCTTACCTAACAGTGATGTGTCGGTCGCGAACGAAACGGCTCTTAGAGCCGCCTCTTTGAAGTGAACGACGCGAGCCGACTCCTTATTGGGAGCCGTAGGGTTTTTTTTCTTTCTTTCACCCTCTCTCTCACACTTTTTTTCCGCTTCACTTCGCACGCGAACCTTGTGCTTGCGCTGGGCAGAGGGGGGAGGGGCGGTAGTTACACTCACAGTAGCACAGGAACAGAGTCGGAAAGAGAGAGAAAGAGAGCCAGGGGCAACAATGTCACATTAGAAAGGTATAGTAATCATCCGCAACTATTTTCAGTTGCGAATGATAAAGGATTCAGGTGGTTTATTCATGCAGGCCCATATGACAGAGAATGTGCATCTTCTTTTTGTTTTCATATTTTAATTTATATTTAATTATGTTATGGTTTGCAGTGTTTTGTGTTGTTTCACTTTAAATTTGTTTAAAAGGACAAAGCTGAAAATTTAAATAGTTAAAAGTTGAAATGTAAATACAGTGGAACCCCGACTTACGAATACCCCGTTTCACGAAAAATTCAAGTTACGAAGGCACTTAACGGCAATATTTCTGCCCGTGTTAGGGCAAAATGCCTGAGTAACGAAATCCGCTGGCTCTGATTAGCTGAGCCTACAATGCCTACAATGCCTTTCAATCATGTGACAACCCCTTGGCTTCCGTACTTGCACTTCGCTGTTCCACTTGAATGACTATTGTTGTTCTAGTTAGCAATTAGCCTGTAGCCCTATCGTTCAGCATCGCCTCAGTCAAAACGCGGGATAGGTGCATCGACTTACGAAAATTTTCGACTTACGAAAGACCCTCGGGAACGAATTAATTTCGTAAGTCGGGGTTCCACTGTAGTTGTTTTTTCTATTATATGATTTATTTATTACATTTTATGTGGGGTGAATAAATAAAAGTATATTTATGGTGGCCCCTAGAGACAAAGCACGTACAAACTCCAAAACACGTACAAAACACAACGGAAGTGCTCCAGGATGCTAGGGGCAGTGTTGAGCTTTTGTTACCTAGTGGCTACACAAGCCAGGAAGTACCAACTACCGGATTTGGTGTGTGGTAGTAACAGGTAAATGAACATTTTTTTTTTAATTATTTTAATATATATGAGTGCTTGTGTATAAATACACCAACAATACACATATCCTTTCAATTGTGTAATTTAAGTGATCTAGGTAGCTCTGTTTGGGAAGTTCAGTTAACGCTAGAAATGTGTTTTGGAGTTTGTACATTCTTTGGAGTTTGTAGTGCTTTGGAGTTTGTAGTGCTTTTTGGAGTTTGTACGTGCTTTGTCTCTAGGGGCCACCGTATATATTTATATATAAACATATATAAATAAAACCAGTTTTTTTTTACATTAGTAATTCCTTTTGTGCATAATGTTATATTGTTGTTAATAATAAATTAATTGAAGCAACAAAACAACCTGAAGAGCCGGTTGGGAGCCGAAAAAGCGGCTTTCGGTTCGGCTCACTAAAAAGAGCCGGAAATCCCATCACAATTACCTAAGTCGTACCTAAAGCACATTAAACATTCACACCCTCACACTCCAATGGATACATCGGGGAAAACTTTGATCTCAGTGTTTAGCCCAAGTATACTTTGACATTCTGATTAAAGGAGCCAGGGGATCGAAACCACCAACCTTCAACTGTGGGTGTGAACAAAAGCAATGCATAAATTGCTTGGAGGCATTTAAATAATTGGCAGGTGATTGTGACATCTTGTAACTGTCAAAATATTTTCCAGTAGTTCCTGATAGGGTGGTATGGAAGTTTGTTTCCGCCACTTAAAAACAAAAGACATTTCATGCCGTACTTAAGTCAGAATTTTGGCTCATTAGCTCAAAATTTCAAGTGATTTTGTTAAAATTTTAAGATAATTACCCCAATTTTTTTTGTCTTATTGGTGGCAATAAGTTATTTTTTATTCAGTGGTGGAAACAAGCTTCCATACAATGGGAAGTTATCTGATCTACCTAAAATTTTCTTTGCGTAAAGTTTTTTTTAATATGGGGCTGCTGCACCCAAAAGATGTATCTCTATTTTATACTGAGCTTTAGTATTTGACAGGCAACCCTAAATTCTTTATATAATGTTATAATTTCATCTGAATTATTTGATTTTGTTCAATCAGCCTTTGTCATTTGAACAAAGACTGAAAGTATTTCTGTTTTTTCTTATCTTTGCTTACTCATTTTTGAGCTTTTTCTGTCTGAATATCTTCACAGTAGAGGAAAAAAGTTTCCTTACGTGCGTCTCCTTTGTAGCAGCTCTGAGTTGAATTATTACAAGTGACGTCATTTGATAGGAAGCATGTACCGAAGATGCCGATGGGACACTGATGACAGGTTAGGCATTGTGCTGTGCAGTGGAAAAAAAACAGAAGACAGATCAGGTTTCAGTCAGTCAACAGTTCCATGTATTTGTCTCAGCTAAAAGTGGAGGAAGCATTTCCCCAAAGACAAATAAAAATACATCACACAAAATAAGTAAAAGTTCCACAATGAACGAAATACACTAGTAAAAGTGCAGACTATTGAGAGAAAAATAGCTCCATATTTAAAGTACCCATAATGGCTTCATTCAGAGCACCATAATGGAGTAGTTTTTAAACCTATGTTGTCTTTGTGCAGTCTAAGAATTCAGCCAGTACTTTAACTACTTTATCTACTTTAACTACTTTTTAATAAATATTTTTCATTTTTATTTTGTGTTTTTTTTTCTGTAAAGTGCTTTGTAGCTTTGTAGTAAGAAGTGCTATATAAGAAATTATTATTACTTGTTTATTATTTAATTATTACATTTTTATTTTTGTATTATTAATCTTAAATGTCTAAAAGACATGTTTCTTCTTGTCAGCAGGAACCTGTTAAGGAAATAACTGTCAAGTCTACACGACCAAAACTGATTTCTGGGGGTTTTTTCTTCCCCCAAACGTCGCTATTCAGGAAGAAGCACTTCTTTAAACCCGCAACCTAAAAGTTCAGGAACTTTCAGGAACTTTTAAGTTGGGGCACTCACAGTTTTCTTATCTCAGCCCGTGCATCTCAACAATCTACAATGAAAAAATATTTTTGAGAATAAAGTTGAAATTTTGAGATTAAACTTGAAATTCTATTTCCAGAAAAATTACAGCGGTTTCAAGACAAACTGAATGTGTTGATTAGATGGTGAAATCCTACTTCACAATCAGTGCTAGTTACAATTAACATATTTCTCTTTTAGGATTTAAAAACAATGTTTTGATAAGTATATTTATACTGAAAGGATGCAGAAAGCCAGATCTGGTCAGAAGGAAAGAAAAACCACACAAGCTTAGAAGGGCTGGTCAGATTCGTACAAAACGAAATAGCTGGCAAGTGGGCAGGTGAGGATTTCAGTGGTTACAGCCTTGTGCAGTAAAGAGGATGTATGCTGAATCACAAGACACGATAAGACGGCTGATTAATTTGTTTCACCTACTCATCCACATGTGGCATTTTGTAGAGGGTATGCGTATAGTTTGTCTCTTAACAAGTGTAATCTCTGCATTTTGACTTTTTTCTATGAATGAATCCAGATCCAAATCCAAATCCAATTTATTTATATAGCACATTTAAAAACAAAAGGTTTGCCCAAAGTGCTGTACAAAAACACAGTGTAAGACACAAGATAAAACCACTGACACTTACATAAAACATAATAAAACACATAGACTATCAATGTCAACACAACATATACAAATATCAACTCACGCCAGTCTGAACGCTATCGAAAAAAGGTGTGTTTTCAAAAGCGTTTTAAAAACAGGAAACGAAGATGCCTGTCTAATATTTAAAGGCAGCGTATTCCAAAGTTTTGGGGCCATAACTGAAAAGGCTCGCTCTCCTCTGCATTTGAGCCTTGATTTTGGGACAATCAACAGCAGCTGGTCAGCTGATCTGAGGGTCCGTGAAGGAATATAAGGCTGAAGTAACTCGGAAAGGTATGGGGGAGCAAGACCATTAAGGCATTTATAAACCAGTGTTAAGACTTTGAAATTAATTCATTGATGAACAGGAAGCCAGTGAAGAGAAGACAGGATAGGTGTTACATGATCATGCTTGTGGGTACCAGTTAAGAGGCGGGCAGCAGCATTTTGAACGAGCTGAAGACGAGCAAGAGACCCCTGGCTGACTCCAACATAAAGTGCATTGCAATAGTCAAGCCGTGTTGAAATAAAGGCATGTATTACCATCTCCATGTCACGTCTTGACAAAAACTGGCTTCAGCTTTGCTATTTGCCTCAGCTGGAAAAAGCTTTGAATGAATAAATTACTTTAATTTTAAAGTGGGATGTTTTGAATTCCCCGGGACTGCTGGTGGTCTCTGCTCCAGCATCGACTCACTGGGATCATCAACGGCTGTCTCATCTCATTTCTTATTGAACTATTACCAGTATTTCAATAAAAGCATGTCTACTACTGGACTGGATTTTGAAGCATTATAAACTTACAATTTTTCTTTGTGTATACTGTCACACATCTGTAAACAGCCCTGCCCCTGCTGTGCACTGCAGTCTTATAATTGGAATCCATTTAACAAGGACTTTAATGAACAGGAGTCTGTGGCGAGCAGCGAATGCTCAGGCTGAATGCAATTAAGCTTCAGTGAAGTCAAACCACCGGAGACTCAATTACTGTTTTATCTCATTTGTCTTATTATTTGTCCTCTTACTTTGACTCTTTGTTTATTCTAGATGAGCAATTAAAGTAACTACTGTCTATCATTGTAGCTGGTGCTTAATAAAAACAGAAAAAATATGCTGTGATGTGACATGTTTGAAAAAATAAACCCAACCTCATACTTTTGATGCTTTCCATAACTTACCTGCTGCGATGAAGGCACCCTGGACAATTACCGCTTTCAAAAAGTTATTCATCATTCACAGGAATAAAGGAGTTGTCTTAAAATTACTAGGTTAGGTCTGAGGTATGTGTGCGTGTGTCAGGTGAATCTCAAGAAAAGAATGCCGACATTTAAACAATGGTTTGAATTAAAAGTGATACGTGGGAATGTAGTTTATTAGGTTTTCTTCTTCCAACAGGAAGTCTCCAGCCAGTAATCTAAAGTGTCACAAGCATTCACAGCCAAAAAGAAAGTACTTTTCTCATGAGGTAATTTGGAACTTGAATGTCTTTTAATATTTGTTCACCAGATTCCACTTTAAAATGCTAACTGTTAATACTAAATACATCTTTTCTATTGTGTATTCATTTCCTGCGCTACATCACAGGTGCAGCAAAACAGATATTCTACACAGAGTACAGAAATTCTGTAAATAAACAAAGCAACCCCCCCAAAAAAACCCTGCTTTAAAAACAAAGAAGAAGATAGATTTTATTTTTGCTGCTTGTTTTTGGCTTCAGAAGGCCCACGGGCTCCAGACTGCTGCTACGGCAGCGCCCAAAGCAGCAGCGAGAGGAAGGCGGGCAGATGAGGCTCCATTACATTGGTCTGTGGTGCAGCAGTTCCTTTTGATGGTGTAGTTGATTCCCAGCAGGGATCCTTTTTCTGTTTGGTTACAGAGAGTCGAAGACACGCAGCCCTGATTGTTTAAAGTCATCCACTTACTAATGTTAAAGTCTAAAAAGAGGAAAAACAAGCATGATTTTTACAGATTATACACAGATTGTACTTTATTCCACTGAAGTCTAAGATTGTGCTGAGATTCTATTTTATAGACATTTTCACCTACAAATGGTTTTGACCATCACAAGGAAAACACAAGATTGTAATACTATTCGCTGGAGAAATAACAACAGTGCTGCAACAGAAGTCTTTGGGACTTCTGGGTAAAATAGTGAATGATTTGCCCTTTAAATAAAGACAACCAGAAAAAAGGGTTGCAGATTGCTGAATAGTAACCACTGTTTTAATCTTTCACCATTTTTGTATTTTAACTTATATATTGCTCCATAGTGCTGTCGCTTGAGTGCAGCTGGAAACGTTAATCCACTTTACGGTTGGCTCAGAAAGCTGATCATGCGTTAAAGTATTTCGGAAACCTGCTTGATGACCTTATGTCATGTTTTCATTGTGTTAAATTTAGACTCAAATAAAAGTAAGAAATTATGAACAATTACCTCTAAATTGTAAGATATTGGAGCTGTATGTAAGAAAAAGATTTTGAGACAAAATCTCAGTGAATTACCACCTTATTGTGCTAGAGGGTTTTGTGCATTCCAGTGATTTTAGGAGGTTTGCTGTCAGGGGCAATTTACCCCTGGTAGGGTCTCCTAAGGCAAACTGGTCCTGGGTGAGGGGCCAAACAATGAACTATTCAGAAAACACCCATGGGTCCCACTCCAGAGGCTACGTCCACTCTAATGCGTTTTCGTTTGAAAACACATAGTTTTCTCTCCGTTTTGGCCTCCCGTCCACACTGAGACTGCGTTCTGCTCAAGGAAAAACGCAGTGTTTTGAAAACGCTCTCGAAAACGCATAGATTTCAAAACGGAGCTTCCCCGGCGCAGTGTGGACTCTCGAAAACGCAGACTTTCTACAATGATGAGGCATTTTAGTCATGTGATGCAGTCATGTGACTAATTAAACAAAGCTAGCGGAGGGCATTGTACAGCAGCTGTTTTGATTGCACTCAATTTTGACAGCCCTAAAAAAGATTATTATCAGTTTGTACATGCTCCAGATAGCTTTCCTTCAAATTCTTTAATTCTCACTCGCTTTTTCGCATGCGCAGGACTGGAACGTAAGCGTTTTGGGCCGTTTCAATGTGGACGCGCAACTCTGTGAAAACGACTGAAAACGCTAGTGTGGACGCGGAGCGTTTTCAGACAAAAACGCCGTTTTCAAATCTATCCGGGCTAGTATAGCTAGAGTCAGTCTCAGGGTAGGGGATAGAGGGCACATGTCTGGTGGTCCAGCTTTAGCCTGTGGGCCCCATAACAACAACATGGGTTCACCTTCTTGTCGGTTCATCACCTGTAGAAGGGACCTTAGCTTCTGGTGGGCTTATCTGGGCAATGTTGTGCATCACAGTACTGCAGCTTCAAAGTTATTGGTGCTGGTCATGGTGGTGGTGGCTGAGCCAGGGAGTTGTCAAGCTGTCAGGCTTGGTTAACCTGTAGGATCTGGCGGTTACCGGCAGGCGAAGTGGAGTACAGCTCTGGCAGTGGCAGAAGCAAAAACTCAGATGTGGGAGGAGTTTGATTAGGACATGGAGCAAGACTTTCAGTTGGCCTCAAATTGATTCTGGCAAACCATCAGGTGACTCAGGAGGAAGCGATACTCTTTTCACACTGTGTGCAACGGGAGTGGTGTGCTGCTGACTTCAGGTGGTAGAAGTAACACTTTCAGGATCTTCTGAATCCCACTGACATGCCTTCCACTCTGAAAGCAAAGTCTGGGGATGATGTATAGGACTTGAAATAAAGCACCAGTTATTCTGCACCACCAATTCCTGTTCCATGAAACTTGGAGCACTGCAGTATTGTAAAGCTGTAGCTGAAGGTGGAGTTAATTTTACCTACTTAGTATTCATTACTTTCAGATCCAGATCATTCAGTTTTAGATACTTTAATCTCTGTGGGACACTCTCTGTTGTTGTTGTGGCACATTTAGGCGTTGTGTAATTAAATCCAAACTGCTTGTTTCACAACTAGTCAGAACATCTTCTGGAATGACTCATGCAAACATGCAAACAGCAATTTCTGATGGGGTTCTCAGACGTACAGGATGATGTAATTATTCTTTGTGCCAGCCACACCCTGATCTGTGCTTCCAGTACAGGTTTTTCACGCTCCACAGCCTTACACAGGTCTAGGAAACTCACTTAACAACTCAGCAGGAGGAAGCTACAGGTACGTAACACTGTCACTGCAGATGCACAAAAACCCAGTGGCCTCACTCATGTCCCTATTGTTTTTGCCTAAAAAAGTCTAAAGATGGAAGTCAGATTTGTTTCTGAAATCAGATCTCTATGACTGATTCTCTGTTTTGTTATTCGCTGGTCCGTTAATGTTGTGATATGGTTTATTAGAAGGGTGGTGTGGTAGGGTGTTTGTCTTACAATATAAAATGCCCTGAGGCGACTGTTGTGATTTTCAGCCATATAAATAAAACTGAATTGAACTGAGTTGAATTCAAGCCACGTTTTGTGGTAAAGCTTACCGGGTTGTGTTGTCTAAACCTAACCAACTGGCAGATAACAATTTTATTTAAAAGCAGCACTTACAGTTGGTTTAACAGAGGACTAAAATGTCTATTTCATTATTGAACCTCATGTTTTTAATCATTTCTTCAACCAAAACCTCCTGTTTCTGCTTTATACACATCTTCACCTCACTTCTTAAAGCATTTCTTTCACGAAACCCTGAAGGTGAATTTCTCCCAGTACCCGTGGATTCTCTTCATAGTTTTACATCATGCAGACGTGTCAATGTGCAGCTTCACAACCACACTCCTAAGGTAAACCTTAACTTAACCCGTACTCTGCACGTAACCTCTTGACCTGGTTGTTCAAACAGGTGTAATCCAGATAAAAATGGTCCAATAATCCAGCTCACTTTTGTCCTGGTTGTTCAAAAAAGGGCTGAAGAGGAACTTTTTGACTGTGATACAGAGATTTAAGGATTGCCAGTACTTTAACAGGTAGTGCCAAAATCCAGAAAAATATAATATCCTTAATTAATTATAGTAATTTCGATAGTAACACCTATTTCATGGAATATTTCATTAGTAATGAATTCATTTTTTTATACACACCCAGTTTTCCTCACCCACTTTGATACAGATGCATGAAATAAACAAATGCACTTCTACAAAAGCCACAAGGTAGACACAAAAACATGGTTAGTGCTGCTCCTGTTAGCTAACAAAGCAGGTTTGACCAGCTGTGAAACATGAACATTTCTCTTTTTTCTCTGCAGGAACACACTTTCTTCACTGTTTGTCTTCATGCTTTTATTCCACTTAGGCTGAAACTAAGACTTGCTTCACTCAGCAAGAAACTAACAACTGACCAGCAGATGGCAGCAAACCTTAAGAACATATACTGAAAATGAGGTTTTCAATGCTGCGATCACCTTTATGATTAATTCTTTGACTTCTACCACACAGCTCACAGTTTATTTTAAATATTTTCTGTCTTTTAATTAGATTAGATTCAATTTATTGTCATTAAATGTCACTCGTCATTATTGTCATTTGCTTTACTTCATTTATTATTTTTCTAAGATAAGAGTTAAGTTTATTTATTTATTTATTTTTTAGTTAGTTGTTTATTTATTTGTGTAAAGGGAACTCGCAAAGTAAGAATTTCATTTCTCAGCGTAACCACTTGTGTTTTGTGGTGTATATGACAATAAACTTCTTGAATGTTGAATCTTAAAAAAGGATACAACTCAAGGTTGGAATCTAATGGCATCTGATGTATTTACAAAATACACAGACACACACACACACACACACACACACACACACACACACACACACACACAAACCACTTATAATTTTAATGAATAAAAACCCAAGTCCTGAATATATATTATATGTTTGAAATCTAATTTGTCATTAATAGACTTATTATTACATAAATATACTATTTTTATGCTTTAAAAATAGTGGAGCAAAAACACAGATGATCATTCTCTTAACTCTGTTTATCAGTTCTAGTTTTCTTGAACTTTTCAGTTTTTATTTCAGTTTTCATTTGTGATCTGACTCCAGGCCTCTGCTGCAATCTGGGTAATGCTGATGTTTTGAATCAAAACCTATCAAAACACAATCTGCATGGTTGATCCAGTTAAAAAACTGGATTGGATTACATGATCTTATAATGATTTTCCTTTGAATAACCAGATTTCAGGATTTGATCCTGTCTGATTTGATTATTCCTGCCAGATAACTTTTAAACAACCGTGTATCTGAAGCGTGGAGTCAGTATGGAACCTTAGACCTGAAATTCTTGCTAATGGCCACCAGATGGCGACTCCTCTGATTCAACAAATTGTGTATAAATCTTTGAAAAATCACCACTTTGCTTTTTTTTCTCTGTACATTTCCCTTATTTTGTTGTAATTTCAAATCATAGTGAATACAGCAGGCAGTTTATAAATTATGATCCCTGTTTGGAATCAAAGAGGATATTGCGTGATTTCCAGGTGGCGCTGCCCATCTTTTATATACAGTCTATGTTAACACCAGACATCAGAGGCATGCCTTCACCTTAAAATTCAACTCCTGTGGCAATGTGCTTGGTGTGCAGACAGGACTCTTCATGTCCTTTAATTCCAGTACAGAATTCACAAAATCAACCTGCTGATTTGTGTTACTCACCCACTGTTCCCATGTAGCAGCTGAACTGAGTGTTGTTGCAGGTCTCAGTGGAGCTGAACCAGCATTTAAGTCCAAAACCCGGTGTGCATGTGTTACAGGTCAGAGATTCACCTGTGAACCAAGGAGGAAGAGAAATTTCAAGAAACTGTTAAGGAAGTTATGACCACGAGTTACTGGAAAAGTTATCAAACATAAATCAGATAACTCATTCAGTTTCCTGATTGTGTTAAGTAATTTTTTCAAATAGTTATATATGTTAGATAAGTGCATGTGGGATCATGCACTTGCACAAAACCCACAAAAACTATGTGATAAAAACATTTAAAAGACAAAACGTGTTTAATGGTAGATAATTAATGACACTGATTTAAATTAAAAGAAATCACAAAGTGCCTTCAAAATAAAAGTTGCACCTTGTGAAATTTGTATTTTAATTTGTATTTTTTTGTGTGCAGGTCACTCTGATACCTCAGCTATGTTTTGTTGCAATTCTTTATAAAGCCTACAGTTTTGCAAGTGGCCCTGTTGCCATCATCCTACCCCTGCTTGGGCAGCGCTGATTGTGACGAGATAGGGAGGTGATGCAACTACAGCATAAATTTAACTCACACGTTTAAATCCACTGTTATACAGTCTGTTTATCTGACACCCAGTAGTCTTCAAGGAAGCACTTGCCAGCCACCTGTGAAATACACAACTTCTCCTAGCAGCCAGTGGTTGCCAGGGGTTACTGACCAGTGTCTGGGCATGTGTGACTGTAGTTTGTAGTATTAAAAGCAAAAGTTTTTTACAGGTTATTTTATTATTATTTTTAAATCATTAGATGTGAGCATTTTATTGTTAAAACTATAGTTTATGTATATGTGACATAGGTGGGTCATAAGAAAAAGCTGGAGAGTCATGAGATTTTTTTTTTTTAGTTTTGAAATATCCAAATTCAATTAATGAATAAATACATAAAAAATATAATTAAAAAATCTGTGAATAATTTAAATACTTAAGTAAAAGCACTTTAAAACTACATTGAGCAATATTTGATATTTCAACACTGCAGATGCAGGGTACACGCTGGACAGGTGGCCAGGCTGTCATACTCACACCAGCAGCCAAGATAGAATCAGTAACTAACCCCACAAACTGCTTGTCTCTGGATTGTGGATCGCCCAGAGAGAAACTCCACACAGAAAGATCAGACAGTGGATTCGAAACCAGGACCGTCTTACTGTTTCATAACACTTATGCTGAAATGTTGCTAATTTTAATTAAACGTGTGATAAAATTGTTTGTCACCTGAGACGTTCAAAGTTGAAAGTAAAGTTGTGCTCAGAACAGTTTTTGGTGAAGACATTTTTATTTTCTTAAAAGGGCTAAAAATGTACAATTGCACCAGCATTTGGTGCATCTTACCTGTAACAAACAGGGCCATCAACGCTGCACAGATCCACTGAAGATTTTTCATCTTGCTTTTACACAGTTGAGTGTTTTATTGAGAAATTGCAGATAAAAAGACCAAAAACAAGTTTCCAGATGAGCGCTGGAGATGGTTTCAGATGAGGTTCTTAACTGTGCTCAGCTGCTTATATGTGGAAAGGCGTGTCATCAGGTCCTGAATACTAACAATAATGTCGGAATATTGTCTGAATACAGACAATAGATTAATGTTGACACTGATTTCTATTCATCTGCCGATATATTACCTCACAGCCAACCGAGATCTGTTTGAAAAGGATGAAGCCTATTGAAAAAGGAACACACACAAAAGAGAGAAAAAAGATCGCTGGAGTCTCACTGTGTTTGAACCTTTGCAAACTGGGAAATATTTAAAACCCATATCATCATTTTCCTATAATGCATTTGGTTTTAATAGAGAACAATGCCCAGTGCAGACAGACAATAGGATGACATTTCAGATTTAGTTTTGAATGACAGGGAAAAAAAGCACTTGAAAAATATCAAATTGATTTAATTGAAATAGCAAATATAAATGAACCTGTAAGCTCAGTTAAAAAGTCATCAAAATATTATTTTCATCTAATAACCCTGCAGCAATTTAGGTTTATTAAAATTGGTTTGTGTCATGGATCGCTGTGTGCAGACAGGAGACGAGGACCCAAAGAGGCAAACATGAAGACAAAACAGCTTTAATGCTGAACTCTTAAGCAACAAAACTGAAGATACAAAAAATAAACTTTCACAGGCAGACACATCACACAGCAGGAGAGGGTGAACAAATATTAACAATGCAACACTGACACAGAGAAACACAGGCCTTAAATACACACTGGGATAACGAGGGCATGAGACACAGAAGGAGAGCACAGCTGGGACTAATCAAAGCTGACGAGACAAGGGGGCGCAAAACCAGACACTACACACAGGACAGAGACTATCAAAGTAAAACAGGAAAAACAACAACAGGTTTGCACAGACACAAGCCTGACACAAGACCTCAGACAGGGAGGGAACACACGGGCAGACAGAGGAAGCACAGAACCAAAACCCTGAGAACTTAAAGTCTAAACCCAAATACATAATCAGAATAAACCAGAACATAATATCATAATAATGATAAACACAAAATGCTGGGTGAAATGACCCAGGACCCTGACAATTTGTATGTTTAGGTCTCTATGAAAGACACTATGAACCTACAAACAGGAATCTGTTTATTTATTATTTGTTTCTGAGAGAGTGGACTCTATTTAACAAGTGTTACACAAAACATAATTCATAAAACACATAAAATCGGGAGTAGGATTGTACACCCCTTTTCCATCCTTGTGTCAGGTAACACAGATTGTTCCAGACAAGAGTTTGGCCCATGGCCATTTATTCGGGGAGGGAAGGAGATACAGCACACAAATTATATGTCCTTTATATGTTCATAAGACAGTATACTTTTCACCCCTGTGAAGCCTGGCTAGCTCATTTGGGAGAGTACGAGACTCTTAACCTCAGGGATGTGGGGTTGAGCCCAATAATGAGTGAGGGAATTGTGAAAAAAAAAAAGAGCTACAACTACCGTAACTGCAGTTTCCAGTAGCTGCACTTCATTCTCAAAGATGTACTCCTAACTAAATAAAGGGATTTCTGGTCTTCAAATGTAGTTTTGGGTGTGTATCCCACTCCTGACATTCCATTTAGCAGTGATAATCCTTAATTGCCCTTTATATGTTGCATACACTATAGGTTACACTCCCCCCCCCCACTAAAGCTTGGCTAGCTTAGCAGCAACTCTTAACTCCAGACTGGAGCTTGGAGCCTCTTTTATGGTGTCCCATATTCCCGTTGTTTTGTCTAACAGGTACACAGTTTAGAACAGGCTTGAAGTCTTTTATCTTTTGAAATGAGAACAGCTTTGTCTGTGATGTATGCCAGACTTTGATGGTTTGTCTACAAATTGGCAACATTTTAAATTGCGGTAGAGTTTATATGACAAGGAAAGGTTGCCTGTACTATCAGCACAATCAAAGCAAACAATGTCAAACACTTCTTCTCTTTAGAGAGTACATCAACGCAAACAAAACACAGTGCATTCCCTTCTAACTACACGATAAAGACAGAAAACAGCCTTGATTGAAACATAAGGAGTATCGACCAAGAATGGGGCTGATCAACAGGAGCTTAAATCACTTGTCCACGCAAATCAAATCAAATCAAATCAAAGTTTATTTATATAGCACATTTCAAAGACCGAAGTACACCAAAGTGCTTTCCATAAGATCATAGTACAGATAAAATCAAAATATAATAAAATTATAAATATGAAAATATAATAAAATGATAGAGCAAAGAGCTGTCTCTCTTGTGACTCTCTCTTGTGAAGTTCCAGATGGACTTTTAAGAGCTGTACTTTCTAGATGATGAGATATTCAAAGTTTTTAGAATTTTCACCACAATTGCAGATTTTGCTGACGAACCTCTGCCCCTCTATGATCCGTTTACCCAATCATGACCCAGAGCTTTTATGAGCTCTTCACTACGCTTGCCAGCATGGCTTAGTGGGCTAAAACACTGAAAACAGCTTCTTTTCTGATATCTGGTCTCCAAAAGGATATTTCAAACCTAAATCCTGACAAAGATTTAGTCTTTAGTTTTCACTCAAGTGGAAAATTCATGTTCAAAACTAAAATGAACTTGTTCCCCTGAACTTCGAAAAATCCTTTGGAGTTCATCTGGAATTAGCTCTATCATCCAGCTGTTCACCTCAGACTGTCGGTACACCTCTTACATATGGGGCTTGAAACTGCATCATGAGATTCTGAGTCTTATCCTCTGGTGGGATTATCACTCTATTAACTAGAAGGTTGGTGGTTCAAGCCCTGGCTGCTCCTGCCTGCATGCTGAAGTATCATAGTTTTTAGAATTTTCATCACAATTGCAGATTTTGCTGACGAACCTCTGCCCCTCTATGATCCGTTTACCCAATCATGACCCTGAGCTAGAACTATGTTTTAGAATTCTTATTATTATTGTACCTGAAAGCCAGCTTTCATTTCCATTAAGTTTTTCCATCATTGTTCACAGGCTTGGTCACCAAGCATGGATTCAAACATGCATCCCTAAGATGCATGCTCTAGGAATTGAGCTATCTACGATTATCTCCTCTGCCAAAACGTCACTAAATTTTAACAGAAGGCACCAATTCATTTACTGCTCATACTCTAGATCACAGGTTGGAAACAGTTAAGATTAGGGTTAACATTTAACCCTATTAAGACATATATTACGTATACCCTCCTCCAGTTACATCCATCCATCTCTACAAATCTAAAATCTAAATCTAAAGAGAAATGCTTTGTGGTAGTTGTGGGATTTGAACCTACAATTTTATTTAGAAAACAAAAGAGACTTTGGTGTTTTTGATCAAAGGCATTTCTCAATGTCAGCCAAAGGCTCTTGGGAAACAAGGGTCCATTCTTGAGTCAAGTATTGTAGACCACTTCTGACCAGCCAAAGCGCAAACCACAAAGCTATTTTAGATCTTACAAATGCATGCGAAGAAGTTTAGATTCATTTGTCATTTGTGGGTGATACCTGAATCGAGATCCAATCCAATTTTGGCAATTCAAGTTGCCTTCAACTCATCCCCTTAAGTCTTCTTGGAGCTGGATGAGATCCTACACAGACATTTGTGACATATGCAATTGCATTCTTTGAAATCACTTCTGATTTCACTCGGGTTGTTGTTGTTAAATTACATGAGACTCTTACCTTCTAGCTTTTTTCCAGGGTGATAGGATGATCAAGTACACAAAGATACCTGGCTCAAGGATGGACTCTTTATTAACTAAAAGCCAGCTGCTACAACGGTTTCAAACCTCACACCTTCCAGGGTTTCATCCACCAAGGAGTGTAGTTCTTGTGTCTGCTACAATAATTTCTAATTTGGTGGAGACTGAGCTGTCTATTCCAGTTGACCTTACTTAGTGGTTAGTTAATTTTTTTTTCTTTTTAAGTTTTAACTTTCTTCATTTACTTTCTTCACAAGTTTTATTGCCGCTCAGCTACTAGTCAGTGAGTATTTCCAACGAAACAAGAAAAATTACATCTGGTGACATTATTCCCTATCAACCAAATTATGTATGTAAAATTCAAAAGCACATTGTATTTCAATATATGAGCTCAGCTGGAGCACAAGACTCTTAGGGCGTTTTTAGACCTGTAGTTTACTACTCTGGTTTGAATCAATTGGTGAGTTTACTTGTAGCTTTTCTCTGTAGTTTGGTTTGTTTTCACGTTTCAAGTGAACTCCAAGTCATATTTAATCAGAAGTTGTTAAAGGAACTGGAGTCAACAACTGGAGTGACTTTCGACCAGCTTGTTTCAGTTCTTTCCATCAAACTACTGTCAGCGTATTTGAATTGTGTATTTGAATTAGAGCTACTAATCCTCCACATCGACAGGAGCCAGTTGAGGTGGTCCAGGCATCTGACAAGGATGCCTTTTGAGCAGCTTCTGGGCGAGGTGTTCCGGGGATGTCCCACCGAGAGGAAACCCTTGGGCAGACCCAAGACATGCTGGAGAGATTATATCTCTCACCTGACCTGGGAATGCCTTGATCTTCCTGGAAAAGCTAGAGAATTTGGCTAGGAGAGGCTTGGCTTCTCTACTTAGGATGAGTGGAAAAAATTGGATGGCTGAGCTGGATGGACATGGTGGTGCCACTAAGTTTTCACCCAAAACTTGACGAGCTCAGGAACCAAAGACAAATCAGACCTTCAATTTTGGGTTTTAGTTCGAACCCAACCCCTGCCAAAGATTTTGTCTTCAGATTTCATTCAAGTTGTTTGGTGAAAATTTATGTTCAGAACTGAATTTCCACTCCTAATAAAGGTATCATTTTTCTTGTGCTACATCCACAACAGAAATATTGAGCTCTATCACCCAACGAAACACTAGACACCAGGCTCATTCTTCAGACATGGTTGCAACATCTAAAGTGACTTTGTTCTTGGCCTTCAGAGAGTCAGAAGTACTCTAAGACAGAGGTCCCCAACCCCCGCGCCATGGACTGGTACCGGTCCGTGAGTCGTTTAGTACTGGGCCACAAGAGTTGAGGCTCTGGTGTGAATATTAGAGTTTTCATTCTTATTTTGTTATCCTTGTTATTGTTAACTCGGTTTCCCAGGGTCTTTTCCTGTGTTATAATGAATAAATCTTTTTTTGGTACCAGTCCTGGTTTTATTTTGTTGTATTTATCCGCAACACCTTAAAGGCCGGTCCGTGAAAATATTGTCGGACATAAACCGCTCTGTGGTGCAAAAAAAATTGGGGACCACTGGTCTAAGAAACTAGACTGAAGCCTAGACAAGCAAGTGTCGTTGGTTCACTTTGATATGCAGTTTCCATTAAAGTACTCCAGCGTCACTTTTGCAATCCACATCTGGCTTTAGGTTCAAAGCCTGACAAATGCTTTTTCTTACATGGAGTACACTTGCATTCATTCATACGTTCAGTAGACTGTATAGCACAGGCGTAGCTGTAATAATTGTTTAAGTAAAACAACAAAACACAAGTACAGTCAGGAATAGGTTGCATATGAAATTCTTTCTAAACAACCGTAATGTTTGAATGGACTTTAATGAGCACTTCACTACGCTTGCCAGCATGGCTTAGTGGGCTAAAACACTGAAAACAGCTCCTTTTCTGATATCTGGTCTCCAAAGGATATTTCAAACCTAAATCCTGACAAAGATTTAGTCTTTAGTTTTCACTCAAGTGGAAAATTCATGTTCAAAACTAAAATGAACTTGTTCCCTGAACTTGAAAAATCCTTTGGAGTTCATCTGGAATTAGCTCTATCATCCAGCTGTTCACCTCAGACTGTCGGTACACCTCTTACATATGGGGCTTGACACTGCATCATGAGATTCTGAGTCTTATCCTCTGGTGGGATTATCACTCTATTAACTAGAAGGTTGGTGGTTCAAGCCCTGGCTGCTCCTGCCTGCATGCTGAAGTATCATAGTTTTAGAATTTTCACCACAATTGCAGATTTTGCTGACGAACCTCTGCCCCTCTATGATCCGTTTACCCAATCATGACCCTGAGCTAGAACTATGTTTTAGAATTCTTATTATTGTTGTACCTGAAAGCCAGCTTTCATTTCCATTAAGTTTTTCCATCATTGTTCACAGGCTTGGTCACCAAGCATGGATTCAAACATGCATCCCTAAGATGCATGCTCTAGGAATTGAGCTATCTACGATTATCTCCTCTGCCAAAACGTCACTAAATTTTAACAGAAGGCACCAATTCATTTACTGCTCATACTCTAGATCACAGGTTGGAAACAGTTAAGATTAGGGTTAACATTTAACCCTATTAAGACATATATTACGTATACCCTCCTCCAGTTACATCCATCCATCTCTACAAATCTAAAATCTAAATCTAAAGAGAAATGCTTTGTGGTAGTTGTGGGATTTGAACCTACAATTTTATTTAGAAAACAAAAGAGACTTTGGTGTTTTTGATCAAAGGCATTTCTCAATGTCAGCCAAAGGCTCTTGGGAAACAAGGGTCCATTCTTGAGTCAAGTATTGTAGACCACCTCTGACCAGCCAAACGCAAACCACAAAGCTATTTTAGATCTTACAAATGCATGCGAAGAAGTTTAGATTCATTTGTCATTTGTGGGTGATACCTGAATCGAGATCCAATCCAATTTTGGCAATTCAAGTTGCCTTCAACTCATCCCCTTAAGTCTTCTTGGAGCTGGATGAGATCCTACACAGACATTTGTGACATATGCAATTGCATTCTTTGAAATCACTTCTGATTTCACTTGGGTTGTTTGTTGTTAAATTACATGAGACTCTTACCTTCTAGCTTTTTTTCCAGGGTGATAGGATGATCAAGTACACAAAGATACCTGGCTCAAGGATGGACTCTTTGTTAACTAAAAGCCAGCTGCTACAACGGTTTCAAACCTCACACCTTCCAGGGTTTCATCCACCAAGGAGTGTAGTTCTTGTGTCTGCTACAATAATTTCTAATTTGGTGGAGACTGAGCTGTCTATTCCAGTTGACCTTACTTAGTGGTTAGTTAATTTTTTTTTTCTTTTTTAAGTTTTAACTTTCTTCATTTACTTTCTTCACAAGTTTTATTGCCGCTCAGCTACTAGTCAGTGAGTATTTCCAAAGAAACAAGAAAAATTACATCTGGTGACATTATTCCCTATCAACCAAATTATGTATGTAAAATTCAAAAGCACATTGTATTTCAATATATGAGCTCAGCTGGAGCACAAGACTCTTAGGGCGTTTTTAGACCTGTAGTTTACTACTCTGGTTTGAATCAATTGGTGAGTTTACTTGTAGCTTTTCTCTGTAGTTTGGTTTGTTTTCACGTTTCAAGTGAACTCCAAGTCATATTTAATCAGAAGTTGTTAAAGGAACTGGAGTCAACAACTGGAGTGACTTTCGACCAGCTTGTTTCAGTTCTTTCCATCAAACTACTGTCAGCGTATTTGAATTGTGTATTTGAATTAGAGCTGCTAATCCTCCACATCGACAGGAGCCAGTTGAGGTGGTCCAGGCATCTGACAAGGATGCCTTTTGAGCAACTTCTGGGCGAGGTGTTCCGGGATGTCCCACCGAGAGGAAACCCTTGGGCAGACCCAAGACATGCTGGAGAGATTATATCTCTCACCTGACCTGGGAATGCCTTGATCTTCCCTGGAAAAGCTAGAGAATTTGGCTAGGAGAGGCTTGGCTTCTCTACTTAGGATGAGTGGAAAAAAATTGGATGGCTGAGCTGGATGGACATGGTGGTGCCACTAAGTTTTCACCCAAAACTTGACGAGCTCAGGAACCAAAGACAAATCAGACCTTCAATTTTGGGTTTTAGTTCGAACCCAACCCCTGCCAAAGATTTTGTCTTCAGATTTCATTCAAGTTGTTTGGTGAAAATTTATGTTCAGAACTGAATTTCCACTCCTAATAAAGGTATCATTTTTCTTGTGCTACATCCACAACAGAAATATTGAGCTCTATCACCCAACGAAACACTAGACACCAGGCTCATTCTTCAGACATGGTTGCAACATCTAAAGTGACTTTGTTCTTGGCCTTCAGAGAGTCAGAAGTACTCTAAGACAGAGGTCCCCAACCCCCGCGCATGGACTGGTACCGGTCCGTGAGTCGTTTAGTACTGGGCCACAAGAGTTGAGGCTCTGGTGTGAATATTAGGGTTTTCATTCTTATTTTGTTATCCTTGTTATTGTTAACTCGGTTTCCCAGGGTCTTTTCCTGTGTTATAATGAATAAATCTTTTTTGGTACCAGTCCTGGTTTTATTTTGTTGTATTTATCCGCAACACCTTAAAGGCCGGTCCGTGAAAATATTGTCGGACATAAACCGCTCTGTGGTGCAAAAAAAATTGGGGACCACTGGTCTAAGAAACTAGACTGAAGCCTAGACAAGCAAGTGTCGTTGGTTCACTTTGATATGCAGTTTCCATTAAAGTTCTCCAGCATCACTTTTGCAATCCACATCTGGCTGTAGGTTCAAGTCCCACGCCTGACAAATGCTTTTTCTTACATGGAGTACACTTGCATCCATTCATACGTTCAGTAGACTGTATAGCACAGGCGTAGCTGTAATAATTGTTTAAGTAAAACAACAAAACACAAGTACAGTCAGGAATAGGTTGCATATGAAATTCTTTCTAAACAACCGTAATGTTTGAATGGACTTTTATGAGCACTTCACTACGCTTGCCAGCATGGCTTAGTGGCCTAAAACACTGAAAACAGCTCCTTTTCTGATATCTGGTCTCCAAAAGGATATTTCAAACCTAAATCCTGACAAAAATTTAGTCTTTAGTTTTCACTCAAGTGGAAAATTCATGTTCAAAACTAAAATGAACTTGTTCCCTGAACTTGAAAAATCCTTTGGAGTTCATCTGGAATTAGCTCTATCATCCAGCTGTTCACCTCAGACTGTCGGTACACCTCTTACATATGGGGCTTGAAACTGCATCATGAGATTCTGAGTCTTATCCTCTGGTGGGATTATCACTCTATTAACTAGAAGGTTGGTGGTTCAAGCCCTGGCTGCTCCTGCCTGCATGCTGAAGTATCATAGTTTTTAGAATTTTCACCACAATTGCAGATTTTGCTGACGAACCTCTGCCCCTCTATGATCCGTTTACCCAATCATGACCCTGAGCTAGAACTATGTTTTAGAATTCTTATTATTGTTGTACCTGAAAGCCAGCTTTCATTTCCATTAAGTTTTTCCATCATTGTTCACAGGCTTGGTCACCAAGCATGGATTCAAACATGCATCCCTAAGATGCATGCTCTAGGAATTGAGCTATCTACGATTATCTCCTCTGCCAAAACGTCACTAAATTTTAACAGAAGGCACCAATTCATTTACTGCTCATACTCTAGATCACAGGTTGGAAACAGTTAAGATTAGGGTTAACATTTAACCCTATTAAGACATATATTACGTATACCCTCCTCCAGTTACATCCATCCATCTCTACAAATCTAAAATCTAAATCTAAAGAGAAATGCTTTGTGGTAGTTGTGGGATTTGAACCTACAATTTTATTTAGAAAACAAAAGAGACTTTGGTGTTTTTGATCAAAGGCATTTCTCAATGTCAGCCAAAGGCTCTTGGGAAACAAGGGTCCATTCTTGAGTCAAGTATTGTAGACCACCTCTGACCAGCCAAACGCAAACCACAAAGCTATTTTAGATCTTACAAATGCATGCGAAGAAGTTTAGATTCATTTGTCATTTGTGGGTGATACCTGAATCGAGATCCAATCCAATTTTGGCAATTCAAGTTGCCTTCAACTCATCTCCTTAAGTCTTCTTGGAGCTGGATGAGATCCTACACAGACATTTGTGACATATGCAATTGCATTCTTTGAAATCACTTCTGATTTCACTCGGGTTGTTTGTTGTTAAATTACATGAGACTCTTACCTTCTAGCTTTTTTTCCAGGGTGATAGGATGATCAAGTACACAAAGATACCTGGCTCAAGGATGGACTCTTTATTAACTAAAAGCCAGCTGCTACAACGGTTTCAAACCTCACACCTTCCAGGGTTTCATCCACCAAGGAGTGTAGTTCTTGTGTCTGCTACAATAATTTCTAATTTGGTGGAGACTGAGCTGTCTATTCCAGTTGACCTTACTTAGTGGTTAGTTAATTTTTTTTTTCTTTTTTAAGTTTTAACTTTCTTCATTTACTTTCTTCACAAGTTTTATTGCCGCTCAGCTACTAGTCAGTGAGTATTTCCAACGAAACAAGAAAAATTACATCTGGTGACATTATTCCCTATCAACCAAATTATGTATGTAAAATTCAAAAGCACATTGTATTTCAATATATGAGCTCAGCTGGAGCACAAGACTCTTAGGGCGTTTTAGACCTGTAGTTTACTACTCTGGTTTGAATCAATTGGTGAGTTTACTTGTAGCTTTTCTCTGTAGTTTGGTTTGTTTTCACGTTTCAAGTGAACTCCAAGTCATATTTAATCAGAAGTTGTTAAAGGAACTGGAGTCAACAACTGGAGTGACTTTCGACCAGCTTGTTTCAGTTCTTTCCATCAAACTACTGTCAGCGTATTTGAATTGTGTATTTGAATTAGAGCTGCTAATCCTCCACATCGACAGGAGCCAGTTGAGGTGGTCCAGGCATCTGACAAGGATGCCTTTTGAGCAGCTTCTGGGCGAGGTGTTCCGGGATGTCCCACCGAGAGAGAAACCCTTGGGCAGACCCAAGACATGCTGGAGAGATTATATCTCTCACCTGACCTGGGAATGCCTTGATCTTCCCTGGAAAAGCTAGAGAATTTGGCTAGGGAGAGGCTTGGCTTCTCTACTTAGGATGAGTGGAAAAAATTGGATGGCTGAGCTGGACGGACATGGTGGTGCCACTAAGTTTTCACCCAAAACTTGACGAGCTCAGGAACCAAAGACAAATCAGACCTTCAATTTTGGGTTTTAGTTCGAACCCAACCCCTGCCAAAGATTTTGTCTTCAGATTTCATTCAAGTTGTTTGGTGAAAATTTATGTTCAGAACTGAATTTCCACTCCTAATAAAGGTATCATTTTTCTTGTGCTACATCCACAACTGAAATATTGAGCTCTATCACCCAACGAAACACTAGACACCAGGCTCATTCTTCAGACATGGTTGCAACATCTAAAGTGACTTTGTTCTTGGCCTTCAGAGAGTCAGAAGTACTCTAAGACAGAGGTCCCCAACCCCCGCGCATGGACTGGTACCGGTCCGTGAGTCGTTTAGTACTGGGCCACAAGAGTTGAGGCTCTGGTGTGAATATTAGGGTTTTCATTCTTATTTTGTTATCCTTGTTATTGTTAACTCGGTTTCCCAGGGTCTTTTCCTGTGTTATAATGAATAAATCTTTTTTTGGTACCAGTCCTGGTTTTATTTTGTTGTATTTATCCGCAACACCTTAAAGGCCGGTCCGTGAAAATATTGTCGGACATAAACCGCTCTGTGGTGCAAAAAAAAATTGGGGACCACTGGTCTAAGAAACTAGACTGAAGCCTAGACAAGCAAGTGTCGTTGGTTCTTTGATATGCAGTTTCCATTAAAGTACTCCAGCGTCACTTTTGCAATCCACATCTGGCTTTAGGTTCAAAGCCTGACAAATGCTTTTTCTTACATGGAGTACACTTGCATTCATTCATACGTTCAGTAGACTGTATAGCACAGGCGTAGCTGTAATAATTGTTTAAGTAAAACAACAAAACACAAGTACAGTCAGGAATAGGTTGCATATGAAATTCTTTCTAAACAACCGTAATGTTTGAATGGACTTTAATGAGCACTTCACTACGCTTGCCAGCATGGCTTAGTGGGCTAAAACACTGAAAACAGCTCCTTTTCTGATATCTGGTCTCCAAAAGGATATTTCAAACCTAAATCCTGACAAAGATTTAGTCTTTAGTTTTCACTCAAGTGGAAAATTCATGTTCAAAACTAAAATGAACTTGTTCCCCTGAACTTCGAAAAATCCTTTGGAGTTCATCTGGAATTAGCTCTATCATCCAGCTGTTCACCTCAGACTGTCGGTACACCTCTTACATATGGGGCTTGAAACTGCATCATGAGATTCTGAGTCTTATCCTCTGGTGGGATTATCACTCTATTAACTAGAAGGTTGGTGGTTCAAGCCCTGGCTGCTCCTGCCTGCATGCTGAAGTATCATAGTTTTTAGAATTTTCACCACAATTGCAGATTTTGCTGACGAACCTCTGCCCCTCTATGATCCGTTTACCCAATCATGACCCTGAGCTAGAACTATGTTTTAGAATTCTTATTATTGTTGTACCTGAAAGCCAGCTTTCATTTCCATTAAGTTTTTCCATCATTGTTCACAGGCTTGGTCACCAAGCATGGATTCAAACATGCATCCCTAAGATGCATGCTCTAGGAATTGAGCTATCTACGATTATCTCCTCTGCCAAAACGTCACTAAATTTTAACAGAAGGCACCAATTCATTTACTGCTCATACTCTAGATCACAGGTTGGAAACAGTTAAGATTAGGGTTAACATTTAACCCTATTAAGACATATATTACGTATACCCTCCTCCAGTTACATCCATCCATCTCTACAAATCTAAAATCTAAATCTAAAGAGAAATGCTTTGTGGTAGTTGTGGGATTTGAACCTACAATTTTATTTAGAAAACAAAAGAGACTTTGGTGTTTTTGATCAAAGGCATTTCTCAATGTCAGCCAAAGGCTCTTGGGAAACAAGGGTCCATTCTTGAGTCAAGTATTGTAGACCACCTCTGACCAGCCAAACGCAAACCACAAAGCTATTTTAGATCTTACAAATGCATGCGAAGAAGTTTAGATTCATTTGTCATTTGTGGGTGATACCTGAATCGAGATCCAATCCAATTTTGGCAATTCAAGTTGCCTTCAACTCATCCTTAAGTCTTCTTGGAGCTGGATGAGATCCTACACAGACATTTTGTGACATATGCAATTGCATTCTTTGAAATCACTTCTGATTTCACTTGGGTTGTTTGTTGTTAAATTACATGAGACTCTTACCTTCTAGCTTTTTTTCCAGGGTGATAGGATGATCAAGTACACAAAGATACCTGGCTCAAGGATGGACTCTTTGTTAACTAAAAGCCAGCTGCTACAACGGTTTCAAACCTCACACCTTCCAGGGTTTCATCCACCAAGGAGTGTAGTTCTTGTGTCTGCTACAATAATTTCTAATTTGGTGGAGACTGAGCTGTCTATTCCAGTTGACCTTACTTAGTGGTTAGTTAATTTTTTTTTTTCTTTTTAAGTTTTAACTTTCTTCATTTACTTTCTTCACAAGTTTTATTGCCGCTCAGCTACTAGTCAGTGAGTATTTCCAAAGAAACAAGAAAAATTACATCTGGTGACATTATTCCCTATCAACCAAATTATGTATGTAAAATTCAAAAGCACATTGTATTTCAATATATGAGCTCAGCTGGAGCACAAGACTCTTAGGGCGTTTTTAGACCTGTAGTTTACTACTCTGGTTTGAATCAATTGGTGAGTTTACTTGTAGCTTTTCTCTGTAGTTTGGTTTGTTTTCACGTTTCAAGTGAACTCCAAGTCATATTTAATCAGAAGTTGTTAAAGGAACTGGAGTCAACAACTGGAGTGACTTTCGACCAGCTTGTTTCAGTTCTTTCCATCAAACTACTGTCAGCGTATTTGAATTGTGTATTTGAATTAGAGCTGCTAATCCTCCACATCGACAGGAGCCAGTTGAGGTGGTCCAGGCATCTGACAAGGATGCCTTTTGAGCAGCTTCTGGGCGAGGTGTTCGGGGATGTCCCACCGAGAGGAAACCCTTGGGCAGACCCAAGACATGCTGGAGAGATTATATCTCTCACCTGACCTGGGAATGCCTTGATCTTCCTGGAAAAGCTAGAGAATTTGGCTAGGAGAGGCTTGGCTTCTCTACTTAGGATGAGTGGAAAAATTGGATGGCTGAGCTGGATGGACATGGTGGTGCCACTAAGTTTTCACCCAAAACTTGACGAGCTCAGGAACCAAAGACAAATCAGACCTTCAATTTTGGGTTTTAGTTCGAACCCAACCCCTGCCAAAGATTTTGTCTTCAGATTTCATTCAAGTTGTTTGGTGAAAATTTATGTTCAGAACTGAATTTCCACTCCTAATAAAGGTATCATTTTTCTTGTGCTACATCCACAACTGAAATATTGAGCTCTATCACCCAACGAAACACTAGACACCAGGCTCATTCTTCAGACATGGTTGCAACATCTAAAGTGACTTTGTTCTTGGCCTTCAGAGAGTCAGAAGTACTCTAAGACAGAGGTCCCCAACCCCCGCGCCATGGACTGGTACCGGTCCGTGAGTCGTTTAGTACTGGGCCACAAGAGTTGAGGCTCTGGTGTGAATATTAGAGTTTTCATTCTTATTTTGTTATCCTTGTTATTGTTAACTCGGTTTCCCAGGGTCTTTTCCTGTGTTATAATGAATAAATCTTTTTGGTACCAGTCCTGGTTTTATTTTGTTGTATTTATCCCGCAACACCTTAAAGGCCGGTCCGTGAAAATATTGTCGGACATAAACCGCTCTGTGGTGCAAAAAATTTGGGACCACTGGTCTAAGAAACTAGACTGAAGCCTAGACAAGCAAGTGTCGTTGGTTCACTTTGATATGCAGTTTCCATTAAAGTACTCCAGCGTCACTTTTGCAATCCACATCTGGCTTTAGGTTCAAAGCCTGACAAATGCTTTTTCTTACATGGAGTACACTTGCATTCATTCATACGTTCAGTAGACTGTATAGCACAGGCGTAGCTGTAATAATTGTTTAAGTAAAACAACAAAACACAAGTACAGTCAGGAATAGGTTGCATATGAAATTCTTTCTAAACAACCGTAATGTTTGAATGGACTTTAATGAGCACTTCACTACGCTTGCCAGCATGGCTTAGTGGGCTAAAACACTGAAAACAGCTCCTTTTCTGATATCTGGTCTCCAAAAGGATATTTCAAACCTAAATCCTGACAAAGATTTAGTCTTTAGTTTTCACTCAAGTGGAAAATTCATGTTCAAAACTAAAATGAACTTGTTCCCTGAACTTGAAAAATCCTTTGGAGTTCATCTGGAATTAGCTCTATCATCCAGCTGTTCACCTCAGACTGTCGGTACACCTCTTACATATGGGGCTTGACACTGCATCATGAGATTCTGAGTCTTATCCTCTGGTGGGATTATCACTCTATTAACTAGAAGGTTGGTGGTTCAAGCCCTGGCTGCTCCTGCCTGCATGCTGAAGTATCATAGTTTTTAGAATTTTCACCACAATTGCAGATTTTGCTGACGAACCTCTGCCCCTCTATGATCCGTTTACCCAATCATGACCCTGAGCTAGAACTATGTTTTAGAATTCTTATTATTGTTGTACCTGAAAGCTAGCTTTCATTTCCATTAAGTTTTTCCATCATTGTTCACAGGCTTGGTCACCAAGCATGGATTCAAACATGCATCCCTAAGATGCATGCTCTAGGAATTGAGCTATCTACGATTATCTCCTCTGCCAAAACGTCACTAAATTTTAACAGAAGGCACCAATTCATTTACTGCTCATACTCTAGATCACAGGTTGGAAACAGTTAAGATTAGGGTTAACATTTAACCCTATTAAGACATATATTACGTATACCCTCCTCCAGTTACATCCATCCATCTCTACAAATCTAAAATCTAAATCTAAAGAGAAATGCTTTGTGGTAGTTGTGGGATTTGAACCTACAATTTTATTTAGAAAACAAAAGAGACTTTGGTGTTTTTGATCAAAGGCATTTCTCAATGTCAGCCAAAGGCTCTTGGGAAACAAGGGTCCATTCTTGAGTCAAGTATTGTAGACCACCTCTGACCAGCCAAACGCAAACCACAAAGCTATTTTAGATCTTACAAATGCATGCGAAGAAGTTTAGATTCATTTGTCATTTGTGGGTGATACCTGAATCGAGATCCAATCCAATTTTGGCAATTCAAGTTGCCTTCAACTCATCCCCTTAAGTCTTCTTGGAGCTGGATGAGATCCTACACAGACATTTGTGACATATGCAATTGCATTCTTTGAAATCACTTCTGATTTCACTTGGGTTGTTTGTTGTTAAATTACATGAGACTCTTACCTTCTAGCTTTTTTCCAGGGTGATAGGATGATCAAGTACACAAAGATACCTGGCTCAAGGATGGACTCTTTGTTAACTAAAAGCCAGCTGCTACAACGGTTTCAAACCTCACACCTTCCAGGGTTTCATCCACCAAGGAGTGTAGTTCTTGTGTCTGCTACAATAATTTCTAATTTGGTGGAGACTGAGCTGTCTATTCCAGTTGACCTTACTTAGTGGTTAGTTAATTTTTTTTTTTTTCTTTTTAAGTTTTAACTTTCTTCATTTACTTTCTTCACAAGTTTTATTGCCGCTCAGCCTACTAGTCAGTGAGTATTTCCAAAGAAACAAGAAAAATTACATCTGGTGACATTATTCCTATCAACCAAATTATGTATGTAAAATTCAAAAGCACATTGTATTTCAATATATGAGCTCAGCTGGAGCACAAGACTCTTAGGGCGTTTTTAGACCTGTAGTTTACTACTCTGGTTTGAATCAATTGATGAGTTTACTTGTAGCTTTTCTCTGTAGTTTGGTTTGTTTTCACGTTTCAAGTGAACTCCAAGTCATATTTAATCAGAAGTTGTTAAAGGAACTGGAGTCAACAACTGGAGTGACTTTCGACCAGCTTGTTTCAGTTCTTTCCATCAAACTACTGTCAGCGTATTTGAATTGTGTATTTGAATTAGAGCTGCTAATCCTCCACATCGACAGGAGCCAGTTGAGGTGGTCCAGGCATCTGACAAGGATGCCTTTTGAGCAGCTTCTGGGCGAGGTGTTCCGGGGATGTCCCACCGAGAGGAAACCCTTGGGCAGACCCAAGACATGCTGGAGAGATTATATCTCTCACCTGACCTGGGAATGCCTTGATCTTCCCTGGAAAAGCTAGAGAATTTGGCTAGGGAGAGGCTTGGCTTCTCTACTTAGGATGAGTGGAAAAAATTGGATGGCTGAGCTGGATGGACATGGTGGTGCCACTAAGTTTTCACCCAAAACTTGACGAGCTCAGGAACCAAAGACAAATCAGACCTTCAATTTTGGGTTTTAGTTCGAACCCAACCCCTGCCAAAGATTTTGTCTTCAGATTTCATTCAAGTTGTTTGGTGAAAATTTATGTTCAGAACTGAATTTCCACTCCTAATAAAGGTATCATTTTTCTTGTGCTACATCCACAACAGAAATATTGAGCTCTATCACCCAACGAAACACTAGACACCAGGCTCATTCTTCAGACATGGTTGCAACATCTAAAGTGACTTTGTTCTTGGCCTTCAGAGAGTCAGAAGTACTCTAAGACAGAGGTCCCCAACCCCCGTGCCATGGACTGGTACCGGTCCGTGAGTCGTTTAGTACTGGGCCACAAGAGTTGAGGCTCTGGTGTGAATATTAGGGTTTTCATTCTTATTTTGTTATCCTTGTTATTGTTAACTCGGTTTCCCAGGGTCTTTTCCTGTGTTATAATGAATAAATCTTTTTTTGGTACCAGTCCTGGTTTTATTTTGTTGTATTTATCCGCAACACCTTAAAGGCCGGTTCGTGAAAATATTGTCGGACATAAACCGCTCTGTGGTGCAAAAAAAATTGGGGACCACTGGTCTAAGAAACTAGACTGAAGCCTAGACAAGCAAGTGTCGTTGGTTCACTTTGATATGCAGTTTCCATTAAAGTACTCCAGCGTCACTTTTGCAATCCACATCTGGCTGTAGGTTCAAGTCCCACGCCTGACAAATGCTTTTTCTTACATGGAGTACACTTGCATTCATTCATACGTTCAGTAGACTGTATAGCACAGGCATAGCTGTAATAATTGTTTAAGTAAAACAACAAAACACAAGTACAGTCAGGAATAGGTTGCTGCAAAAAGATTTTTATTAAATGCATTGCTGTTTGTGATTCATATTGCTTGCCGGAAGCTCGTCCTTGGACGGCCTGCTGGGCAGGAGAGCACGCCTGTGTAACATGTCTTGATAAAAAGAGGAACGGAATGTTCCAGCAAGATAGTGTTAAGGGTCCGAAATTGAGGATGAGAGTAAAACAATCATGGTCCAGAAAAGGTCAATCAAACAATTGATTTTAATGAATGCACGCCGCGTGGAGAGGTGCAAACTGCAAAACAGTTGTACATCTCTACCCAAAATACACTCTAGATTGCTTTTATAACATCAGGGTATTGTAACGCCCCTTCTTGCGTTTACAAGCACATAATTTGCATGTACAGAACATTCATATATTTTAAGAATTAACTACAACATAGAGGTTCCTCCTTGTGGCATACTCTTAAGAATATGGTGATGATCTAAGGCCTTTGAGGTCACCATGGGCTGGACATCCTTCCGTCACCTGTAACTAGGCAAACTCAAATGCAACAAGAAGCTGAATACATTCAGGCCTTTGCTCAGCTACTTTTTACTGTAACAATATACTCAGCATATGAGTTATGATACATATATATTTAACTCAATCATTTTAAAGTAGTTTTAACTGCACCTGTAATAAACATGTTAATATTTGATTATGATAACCCCTATAATATAAATTATAACATAATGCCAGCAGCTTCAATAAACACTTTGATGAAATGATAATTACTGCAATGATAAGATGATGGTTATGTAAAATAATCCCTGTAATTCCACAATTCCCTCTCTTGACGTCTTCCAAAGACGTCACTACACTATTCCCAGGTCCACTACCTTCGCTCTGACCCTCTCTAGCCGCCCCCTGACTCAGCAAATCCGACAACAACCTCATGTCCTCTAGGTGGTCCAGCAATAAAACACCAGCTCCCACTTAAAAACACTTCATGCTTAAGTGGTCTCTGCTCCTTTTCTGGGTCCCTCTCTAGTGGAAATCTTCTCCTGTAAGGGATAAAAACAAACAACCTTTCTCTGCTACACCCTACTAACTTACTGTGTTCATCTCAGGTTCCTGTCATTATTCAAAGTTGGTTCCCAATATCATATCAGGCAAAATCACAAACCCTACTGCCACGTCTGCTTTGTTAAGCTCTTCAGCTAGACTCTGTACCGGTTTGCCAATCTGTGTGTACATGTCTCTACACTTTTAATGTCTAAATGCACATCTGGATCTATGTGCACTTGTATGTCTATCTGCATCTATGAGTCAATGATTTGTCAGATATAAGGCGTTAATGTGAAAAATGTTTCCTGACTATTAACTCCTGATACTCAAGGAACTTTCCTGTTTGCCCAACCTCCTAGGTTTGGCCTTTTACACTTTTACTAAAGAAATTTTAACAGAGCCCAAAAAGATTTTTATTTTGCTCCTGTGCTTGACAGGTTAAGCGAAGTTGTTTTTTGTTTTGTTTTGAAATTTTCCCTTCTGTGTGTGTGTGTGTACATAAGTAAGAATATAATAATCAACCTAAGATCCCTGGTTTGCAAATGATTTTCTGCCCCCGCTGCAGGGCAACATCATGTGGTGGTGAGTCTATGTTAGCTAGTTTAATACAGATATGTAACAGTTGCTTCATTGCATGGGCCACTCAGAGTTGCACCGTTTCAAAGTATGTGGAGATTTCAATATACATTTCTTGGCTAATTATTTATTTATTTTTCTATATTTTGAAACTATTGAAGTGCCATTTAGAATAACTATGAAAATCCCCATATGTACATATATATATCAATATCACGGGCATATCTACACTTAAACACACACTCAACCATTTCTCCTTCACTTGTTTAAAATACTCGTCCAGTCTCAGCACACACCAACAGCAGATCTCTTCATGAGATGATCTTCAGGTGCATTTTCTAACTTGGTCCTCCTGACTTCAGTTCTTGTTTTTCTACATTTTTTCTATGGAAGTCAACCCACTTTTTTCACAGTTTAAACATAGGTTACTCACATTTCTAGCCTGATTGTTTCCCAATAAAAGTGAAATCAAACATTGCATTTGATTTTACTTATGTATTATCATATTCTGGGCTCTATCCAGTATATTAACTTTCTTCAATCTCAATACTCTCTATGTGTGTGAGCAACGCTTTTAGTCTTATTAAACACAACCCAAGTAAAATACACACCATCCCCATGTCAGCCTAAATCTCCGCTAAAAAGCACACTTCAAAGTTTTCTATCTGGATTTATGCCTCCTTTGGCTTCAAGCATATACATAACATGCAAAGGTTACTGTTAATGCCCGTTAGACAAGTTTCCATTATCTACAACATTTTGTTTCACCCGGCTCACCCTTACACATTTCCTATTCACTTATTGCATATTTATCTTTAACACCTTTTACCTCAGGAGTTGCTAAGCAGAAACAAAGCAACCTGTGGTCCACCTTTACCCTGTAAAATAAACCCCTGTCATGATTGTGTCTGTAAGCATGTTTTACATTCATTCATTACACTCCACGCCATTCCTGCAAGTTAGGAGCTGTAAAGTTGAAAGCTGCATCAAGTCCAGGCCTTTGGCCTGGCCTATATATAAATCATGTGTGTTTGTAAGCGTGCGTGCAATTCACCTGCTATGTTCTCATCATCCCTCAACATGTATCACCTGGACACTCTCACCAGTGAAGCTTAAAACCCTCTTGGACGGAACATCAACTCTAAACAAGCACAGTTATGCATTGTGTATAAAATGAACTCAACCTGTACATAGAGACATCACTGTTATGACCAACATCGACCTCTGCACAGCTCAGACGCCAGTTGCAAAAGCTCTCTAACATTAGAATCATCAACTGTGACTTATATAGTGTTATTTCGGTACTTTATACTTCACACATTTTGAACGTTGTTTATATGGGGAGTTCCTCTTTTTGTGTCTATATTTATTAATATGCCTTGTGCACTAAAGCTTCCTGTTTCTCAGTCTGGCTGAGCACTTGTTTGTGAGTATAAACTGGCCTCTACAAGCCTTCATTAGCAGATACACATTACAAATACTTCATATATACAAAGAAAAACCCAATAATCTACATTTCACTATTTTGTTCTTTGGTTCAGATTTGGATTCTGTATTGTTCTTTATTTATTATTATTTATCTTCAGATTGTTTTTTTTTGCTAGTCTTGGTTTGTTGTTGTCTGTTTGGGAGCTGACATAGTCTCTATAAATGAACTTCTTTTGGTGGAGTAGCATCAGGAGAGAAGCTCCAGAGAGGCATCTTCCATGTTAAACACTAAAATATAACAAAAGAGATCTTCTCAACGTGTTGTATATTTTTAATATTTCCTTATTATTTTGTCATAAAATAAATCAACCAAATAACTTAAGCTGTGTGACAGCACCTTGCGTTTACGCCAGGCTGTGAGCTGCCCTGAATCACTTACTACACCCCCTTTCACCCAATTTAATTTCTCAATCTTAGTTTAAACTATTCCTGACCTTCTCCTTCTCTCGTCTGATCGTCTCAAGCACATCCTGTACCAAATTTACTTCCTCTTTTCAAGTCCCACATTTAATTACAAGCTCAAACATATTTGCCCTATATGGCTGTTCCGACGTGTTTCTTGTCAACTTAACAGAGTTATTCTCAGAACTCAGAAAGGTCACGTAGACATTTGCTTAGTAACCCTAAAAGAGCACCTTTCATGAAGCTAATCGCATATATTAACACCCCCCTTTTTGTGACACATCTCATGTGTTACAAACTCAAAATCCTTCACTCAAGCTTAGGAAATTAAAAGAAAAAGGTTAGTCCTATCATATTAGGCATACATGCTCCGGCCCTTCAAACCTGTATTTAAGGAATGAAATCAAATTAATCATCATGTCAAATCTTTTCTTGGCTCCATCCACAGCCTGCATCCTTGAAACGTCCTAGAAACAAAAACCTGTGTGTTAACCAGAACATCACCTTTTATACTCAGTTTTCCACTTATGATCCAACCTGTGTTATAACAGAAAAGTTAAAACAGAACACTTATCAGTCATGTGTCCAACCTTAGTCCAGTCTTTTGTCAGTGTCCAGTCGGTCCAACCTATGGTCTGCCTCGTCCGTCCATTCACCTGTCCATTCCCACACATTCACTCACACGCATTACCATCAGGTATTGCTGACAGTGGAGACTATCTCGCAAATATTCAGTCTTCACGCTCAGCAACATCAACTCATTTATTTGTTTTACTTTGTTTTTAAGAAAATAGTTCTTTCTGCTTTTAGACTGGATTGGCTCGCGGCAATCCTTTTACTTTGTCAGCGCTGTTATCCACTCTTTTGCAGGCCTGCTTACAACAAAAATGAGAAAAAAGAGAGCTAAGTATTAGCTCATCAAAGTACAAAACAAAATCACCTGACAGGTTTTTCTTTATAAGTGCACTGTTACAAAACCCCTTAAACATGTCCATGTTTATTAACACTCCCTCTTTAAAAATAAAACAACAACCTCAAAATCTTCAACAATCTTAAATTTCACCCATTCAACGCACTGAAAACCTTGTCCAAACTGCACTGCTTTTACACACAACCATGTCCCCTTAGACACTTCACCATACTTAGATTCAGCCTAACACCTTTCAACAATGTGTCAACACTAATTTATACACCTCCTAATCAAATTTGCACCTCTGAACAATCTACCCCTCCTTTAAGGCCTCAATCACACACACACAGCAAGCTCCTCTGTCCACATTCACACAAGCTCTCAAACTTTTTCCATACTCAGCCATATCTCAACAATTTAACTTGGCAAAAGAAATACATGTTTAAACTTTATCACATTATTGAATTATTTTCATTTTCTTTCTATACTAATCACTTGTTTGATCAATCAGTGCAAGAGCACTCCTGAGTCACTCTTATAAACACTTTTCTTTTGTTTTTTCCATCTATTTTAAATCTTTCCATCAATTGTATTAACCATTCACACCATTCTCTCACTCATACAAGTAGCAAGCTGATCTTCATTGCGTATGTTTGTGTGTGCTATTTTGCATATATGGCTTCACAGTCTCCCAGACTCCTTCCCAATTCTCCAGTTAAGCAGTCAGTTTTCTTTTCCCCGAATTACTAACCCTCTGTTTTGATTTCCCACCTTAAATAAAGCACTCCTAGTCTTCAGCCAGGAGCTAGGGCCTGTTTTCCAGGTTCATGGACACATGATTCTGTGAACAATTCAACCAGAAACTTGCCTTAACTTATCTACAATTTCCTTCCGACTGCTGGATCTGGAGAGCCGGTCCAAATCTGCTTTACTCCTGAAAATAACAAAACTAAGACATTTTCATTATTACCACAAGTGCTTAAATGACCCATTTCTCTGTCTCTAGTCAGAAATACCAATTATGTCATGTTCATATCATGTGTATGAATGTAAGCGTTCTACTTGTTGCATTTTCATGTTAATTGAGTGTAAGCTTGTGTTCTTCGTTGCATGCCAGGTGATCCTCTTAATTAAGTGTAAGCTGCATCTTCATTGCATCCTATGTATTCATATTTAACTTATGCATTTCACCACTGAGCTTTAGATTCAAACTATCTCACTTCTGATTCGATTCAAAAATAATCTCACATGTAACAATTTGTATGTGTGTTTTCTATTCATTAAGGTAATGACAATTATTTTCTTTCATTATTCTTACCTTTTCTAATGTTTACCTCTTTGTTATGCTGTGGTGGACATCCCTAAACAATTCATGAGTTCAGGCTTCAATTTTCAATCCAATTATATCCTATATTCTCGCAGTCAAACTCGTCCAGCTTCATCTCTCACTGGTCCTTTTTCATTCACAGTGTCCTGTTCGTGCTTCAAAGCTCCAGCAAACACAGTCTCAACTCAGCTGTTGTCTTCTTCTCTGTTTCTTTACAGTCTTTCTTTCAGATTAAGTCCCAGCATGGCAAAATATCACTCAATGTCCAGTGCTCTTCCACAATTCTTTATCCCACTGTTCAACTGCCCAGCCTGTATTTTCACAGTACATGTTACATTCCTCTTACATGCTGCTGCTGGTCGTCAGTCGTCATCAGTGTTACTGGATCAGTGGCACTGCCGTTTGCCTGCTGTATTCAAGTCCACGATGTTCTATCGGTCTTCATCAGGCGATTGACTGTCCTTTGAACTTCTTCTCCGCTTCAGGGACAAAGTGAGAGATCCAGCCGCACAATTTCGAGCCAAAAACTGGCTTATTCTCCCAATTCTTTTAATCTACTTTTCTGCTGCTGAACTCAAGGTTCCAAAGTTGAGAGACGCCCACCTGTATTGACACACTAGAGCATACAATTAGTATTATATTCATTTTTATCTTAAAACCTCGATTTGCTTCATCTTCTTAGAATTTAACTCTGTCTATTTCTCTGGGTGCTCCCCTGACATCATCAGTCACACACACACCTTCCTCTTACACACACAGCAGCACAATATTTCCTGTTTCTCTTTCCTGTTTCTACAAATTAATCAAACACTTGTTTTTTCATATTTACAGTCTACAAACCCTCTTTTAGTTTTACTAAGTCTTGGTCTAAAAACAATACCTCTTTCAGACGCCCTAAATCGTCTCACACACACTGCCTTTTCTCTCAAACCTCTCCCTTTTTCACTCACTCAGACAAATCATCCAGTCACTCAAATCAAATACTGACAGCATTCACACAGTTAAAATCACACAAAATACACTTTCATACGAGTATCTTGGACATGCCTTCCATGATCAGAAAGAGCAAGTCAAAAGAAAAAAGAAAAAGAAAACTGAAACCTCTCATAACATCACTGAAGGTCAAATATCTTCATAGACCCAAAAGTAAGCATATTATTTCCCTAGTCAAAAGTCAAACCATTACTCACAGTAATTTTTAATCTCACAGCCTTTGTGTTTTGAAACTAAAAAGAGGAAGGAACAGCGCCCAATTTAAACTGCGCATGTTGTCACTCAACAACACACACACAGAAAATGTAACTGTATATATTATCTCAAACTGAAACAAAACCCATCTAAAAATCCTAAAACATCTTACTTCGACACCCCAAAACACACATCGCTTACAGACATCTTTATTAATTAAATTATCTCAAATTCAATTTCAGTTCTCAGAACCCAGGTAACGGTCTTAAGTATCAACAGTTTATGTATCCTATCTCAAAACCCAGCAAAAATTCATACAGTCCTGGCAAGAAATAAAACTTTACTTACATATTGTAATAAACAAAACCAGCGTCTTAAGTACATGCATCAGCAATGTCTAGGAGTCTCTATAAACTTCCTATCAGTCTTACACAGTTTTACCTAGTACAGACACGTGTCAAGCAAACCCCATACTCATATTCTACAGTTATCATGAAATACTTATCATAATCAACAACAGTCACACAAATATAATAAACATAAACTGCATTTCTTCCCTTAAAACACAGATTGAAGTCGTCCTTAACCCTGGCTCTGCAGTCAGTCATTAGCCACTCATTAGTAAACAGGAAATGTCAGTCTAAATAAGTCACAGGCATCTCATTTACATAGACACAGACACACAATCTCAAAATAACCAGCCTGCTGCAGTGCCCGTGGCAGACAGAGCCTATATACAAACATAGAAATTATAACACAGAGACGTCTGATAAATTAAATAATATTTACAAGGCCTTAAATTGCATAACCTACCGAATTTAGACAAAATTTTAACTTAACCCTCCAAGGGACAAACTCCCTGAGTTTTTTGTCATCAATTAACCAGTCTCGGCCCCGGACCGTGGTCACATATCTAATGCCCTAACACAATTTAAAAGCGTCAACCAACTCAACCCCTGCCGAGAAGCTCTGTTTTGGGGACATTTCACATCCCAGGCTTCCCCGAAGTTTCAAGTTAAAAGTTACACGCCCGAAACCCGGTTTCTACTGACCAAAAAAGTGCAAACCACCGTCCCGGACGGCAAAGTGGTCCAACCACTAGTTATTCTGGAGTGCCCCAAGCTCCACAGTGACCAACTGACTATCCCTCAACTGAGGACAAGGTCTAAGCGTCCTTGACCTTGGCAACCGTTACGTCTGAGCAATACACTTCTTAGCAGTCCAACTGCCGTTCTAGAATAATTTATAATACTTTGAAAACACCCCATAAAACTACACAAGCAATCTTATTGATGTCCAAGCCCGGCTTTATGTTCAATTAAGACTTAACTGTCACAAACTCTTCGCCAATAACCTATAACTCTAAATTCAGTCTGCATTTCAACTGCTTTAAATACACTTATTCTCTTTACTCTTTACTTATTTTCTCTTATTCTCTTTACTCTTTACTTATTTTCAACGTTTTATTATCATTACTTCAACTTCAATTCTCATGAGATTTTCACCAAAATCACAGCAGACCTTTACCAGTAATTTCAGTGAGTAAACTTTAATTTCTCATGTCCAATCTGGCACATTTTGGAAATAATTCAACAGGTAGTGCCTTACCTTTGAATAAGCCGGCTTATGTCCACTCACTTCGACCACTGACTCGTGTCTGCTTGTTCGAGCGCCTCGGACCCTCTCAGTCTCAACCTCCAACTTTTCTCCCTCAACCTCGGCCAAATGCACCAAATGTTAAGGGTCCGAAATTGAGGATGAGAGTAAAACAATCATGGTCCAGAAAAGGTCAATCAAACAATTGATTTTAATGAATGCACGCCGCGTGGAGAGGTGCAAACTGCAAAACAGTTGTACATCTCTACCCAAAATACACTCTAGATTGCTTTTATAACATCAGGGTATTGTAACGCCCCTTCTTGCGTTTACAAGCACATAATTTGCATGTACAGAACATTCATATATTTTAAGAATTAACTACAACATAGAGGTTCCTCCTTGTGGCATACTCTTAAGAATATGGTGATGATCTAAGGCCTTTGAGGTCACCATGGGCTGGACATCCTTCCGTCACCTGTAACTAGGCAAACTCAAATGCAACAAGAAGCTGAATACATTCAGGCCTTTGCTCAGCTACTTTTTACTGTAACAATATACTCAGCATATGAGTTATGATACATATATATTTAACTCAATCATTTTAAAGTAGTTTTAACTGCACCTGTAATAAACATGTTAATATTTGATTATGATAACCCCTATAATATAAATTATAACATAATGCCAGCAGCTTCAATAAACACTTTGATGAAATGATAATTACTGCAATGATAAGATGATGGTTATGTAAAATAATCCCTGTAATTCCACAATAGCCACATACTGTTGTATAGTCATTTTTCTGAGAAGAGCGAAAATACGCCGCCCTGTTGTGTGGGCACCAGTGACTATAAATGCACGAATAAAAAAGTACACTGTGTGACTCTCTTCTGAGACGCTCACCCATGTACATGTGATTCATTACGCTGTCTCATTGTGTTCTGTTTATATTTGCAGTTTGCCATTTGGGATTTTCCCTTAACATTTCTTGGTCCTTCGAGCCGGATGGGACGGGCTATTTAAAGCAGCTCCCATAAGAGGCACCTCACCAGATCCTGTCGGTGCGAGAAGCCCACGTTGAAGTCTGCCGGCAGCTCATGCACTAGGTGTGTGATAAAGTCCAAGGACGTGAATTCGGGTCTTGGCCAACGTTTTACAAGCGGTCCGCACCGTTGGGGGCTGATCGGGTGCATCTGAAGAAATCACCACTAAGGTAAGACGGAAAAGTTTGAGACAGTGAAAGTTTGCGAAAACGAAACTTAGAGAATAGGCTCGCCCAAGAGGGGCTGGAAGCCATAAAATAAAATAGAGCTCATCCAGAGGGATTGGTAGCTCCCCGCAGAGGGTAAAATAGGCTCGCCCAGAGGGGCTGGAAGCATTAAGCTCGTCTTGAGGACTGGTAGCTAGCTCGCCCAGAGGGGCTGGAAGCATTAAGCTCGTCTTGAGGACTGGTAGCTAGCTCGCCCAGAGGGGCTGGAAGCATTAAGCTCATCTTGAGGACTGGTAGCTAAAGATAACGCCGCTGCTCTAAAATTGTTTGTTCTATACTGTTTGTTTATGTTGGTGGAATAAGTTGATTTTTTACAGCACAAGAAGGAGGCTGAACTATTCCACTAATTTGTTTACTGTTGGTCGCTGAAGTACTGGTGAACTGAGAGGAAGGTCGTGTTTCATCACGTAAAGGTGACACCGCTTTCAAGAATAGCTTGAAAGTAGAAGGGCGTGTCAGCTACCTCTCTCTGTTCTCGTGCCAGTGAAAGCGCCGCAGGTGTGTGTGTATTACTAAGCGCTAAAAGAAGCATAAACTAATAATGGGTAATAAAACAACAAAACTCACTGCTGACGAGCAGTGGCTAGAAAAGAAATGTCCAGGTGCCGGATAAATTAGTGCATATAGATGGAGAAATCCAAAGAAAACTAAATGTCCCACGTGGGAGGGAAAATGCATTAACTAAATTATAAGAAACCCTCCAAGCAGAAATAAATACTGAAAAGGAAGCTAAAAAGAAATCAAAGCATACACAAGAGTTGTAATATTTTAAAGCATGGAAAGAGGAATGAAGTGGAATAAACAAAAGGTTAAATTAAGGTTAACTTAAATTAAAGCAATGAAACAAAATTGGGAAGACAACCAAGCTGAATGAATAGAATGCGTGAAACCAGATAATTCACACAAAATATATCAAATAAAAAAGAGAGATGCATAAGGCATATTAAGGCTGTGTCATTGTTCAGCCAAGGAAAATGTCTCCAGCTTGGGAAGGTGTGAAGCTGCAGATTCACACAGACCCGTGATGGATACATAATAAAATATAAACTAATATACTATTGTATATTAGTAGTAAAGTAGTGTATTGTAATATACTGTTGCTGTTATAAAAAAGGAAAAACAATACAATGATAACATTAATAATGACATACTATTAATAGGAAGAGGCACCTCAGTCAGTTATGATGCGAGGTGGAAGATTGTTAAAAGTAGTCTGATTCAAGCTTAAGGTTTGCTCAAACTCAGTACAATGATATAGGAGATGAAGAAAATAAGGAAATAACTACACTAATCAGGTGCATAGAGACACTTGACCTGCTTGTAAACCTGTCATCTTAGATGAGACTTTGTTAAGATGAAGAGCAAACCTATACTAACAACTAATGAGCCAAACCCTGTATACAACAGCTAAAGCTACAAGATTGAGAAGCTGAATTAAATATGTGGACACTACCAAGCTAATGAGGAGCGGTGACGCGCATGGAGATGCTGGTTTTGCTCACTACAATTGTATAAATAGAGTTTGAATTCATTATGGTAAATGGCCTGCATTTGTATAGTGCTTTACTCAGTCCCTAAGGACCCCAAAGGGTTTTACACTACATTCAGTCATTCACCCATTGGCAAGCTACGTTGTAGCCACAGCTGCCCTGGGGCGCACTGACAGAGGCGAGGCTGCCGGACACTGGCGCCACCGGGCCCTCTGACCACCACCAGTAGGCAAACATGGGGTTAGTATCTTGCCCAAGGATATTTGGCAAGCAGCCAGGAGGTAGCCTGGGATCGAACCACCGACCTTCTGATTAGTGGCTGACCTGCTCTACCACCTGAGCTACAGCCACCCCACATTACTGTAGATGTACAGTGAGTGACCTCTATATATCTTGAAAAGCATGTCTGAAATACTCGTATGAAAGCATATTTTGAGTGATTTTAACTGTGTGAATGCTGTGAGTAGTAGGTTTTGAGTGATTGGGTGTGATTTGTACAAAAATAAAACATAAGTAATAATAACACTACAAAGGTTCATAGTAGAGTGTGTGAACAAGTGGAAGTTTGAGAGAAAAGGCAGTGTGTGTGATGATTCCTGATGTCTGAAAGAGCTCAATTTAAAAGTGTGTGTGAAATAAAGGTGTATCGTTTTTAGATCAAGGGATTTAGATTGTTTTAGTAGAATTAAAGAGGGTTTTAGACTATAAATACAATGAAAGACAGAGTCTGCAGAAACAGGAAATGTGTGCCTGTCGGTGACAGGAAACCGTGTGTGTGTGAGGAGATAGGTTGAATTTAGAACTCTGTGATAAGATGCATGAATTAAACCGTATTGTAATAAATACTTGCAATGAAGAAAGCAGCTTACACTCAATTAATATGAACGCAAAGCCTTGATGATGCCATAGGCAATTTGTTTTATTTTTGTTTGTTTGCTTAGTAAGTTTGGAAAATAAATTTGTGATCATACTTGTGGATCACAGTGGCACATAATGATTAGGCATATGATTTACTAATGGAGATGTAATAACTTTATTCTAAAATTCAAGGAGAACAAACAAGAACAACACCTTCAGTTGTGTCTTGTTGTTGTTCTCTGTGTAGTGTGCTGAGTTTTGTTTTTTGTTCCTTTTTTAAATGTTGCTTGAGTAATGAGCACTGTAACTTCTGAAGTGGCTCTCACCATGCGTCCTTGATGATGATAAGTTCAGAGCCAGCTGAGAGCTGGGTTGTCTGTTTTGTTTTATGTGACAAGGCTGAAAAATTAAAACTTAGTTTCTTGTTTTGAAAAAAAAAGAAAAAAAGAGAGGTTTTGTGTTTCTCAGCCAAGAACAACTACAATTTCATTTTCTGTTTTGAGACAGGATAATAATAATAATAATAATAATAATAACAATAATAAAACAAAGAGTGATGTTTTGCTTAAGTGTTGAAGCAGGCTAATACTGCAACATACCGTCTAGTGCATGATCTGCGAGCAATATATGAAATCATCTTATTTATCTTTAAATAAACTCCAATTATGGAGACCTGAAGTCACATGCTTAGGGCACACCCTCAGGTGAAGGCAGAAAGCTACTAAACAAAGAAAAGAAGCCATACAAAATGCGCCACAGCCAAAAAACTAAGTATTCACATTCTTTCTGACTCTTTGTGAGCCTGAGTTATGACCTTGGCTCCCTGTTTTTCTGCTTCCACCAAGGGTGGGGGTGACACTCCCGTGGCATGTGCTCTGTTCTCTTTACTATCACAAAGAAAAAAAAAGAGAGGCCCCTACTCTCTGAATACAATATTCTCTTCATAACTCGGCAGTATGAAATGTCATGAAACAGTGTAACTCACTCACAGTAAATCAGCAGTATAGGATAATACAAACCTATCTAATAAATCTAATGATTTTCACATTCTTTTAACTAAGAAGTGTGATGCAAACTAAAACTACATACTGATTACACAAGAAGTATGATGTGGCCTACAGCAGTATCATGATTCACTCATTTTGATTACAGGTATAATGTAATATAATCTCACAACTGCTACAAGCACATTTGCCTTTCTTAACACACGCGAGTGAAAGGCAACTGTTAAGAAAATGCCCTTTTGGGTGAGACAGGCCCAGAGGCCCTGCATGCAAGCGTACTAACACACATACATGCAATGAAGAGCAGCTTACACTAGAGCACACACTATATGTGCGCCTCTATATCTCACATTGGTGTTAAAACAGGAAAAACTTAATAGTTTTGTTATGAACTGCTGAATTTACCCACTACTGACATTTAACTCTCCAGCTTGCAGGACAATAGGTGAAACGTTTGTGAAAACAGAGAAGGAAAAATAAAGACACAGAGAGAGTCTGGTATGACCAAGCAGTGATCAGACAATAAATTTAGTTGGTAATACAATAAATTGTGAGATGCTTTCTCCTTGATTGATGCAACACAAGTAATTTACTGTATGGAGGAAATTCTCTTTTGTGATAATCTTTTGAACGTGCATTTCTGTTGACCTGTCAATTTAGCGCATTATAAGCTGATATGCAAATTAGTTGATTGATATTAGATTTGAAAAAATAACTGTATTATGAAATAAGTGAATAAGATGTAACAACGGTTGAAATTAGTTTCTTGTTTCTAGTGTGTAGAGAAGGTTTTATCATGGCACACATCTGTTTACATGGGAGGAAACTCCTCATGTGATGCGACATTTAGCAATTTGCAAGTGTGCAGCACATCAGAAGAATGACTATGAAATTACAAAGGGAAACAATTTTACTGACAAAGGATGAACAAAAAGCAGCTCCCACAGCTGAGCAAAAGAAATGGCTGAAATGCGGAGCGCAACTAAGAGATGACTTGATGATTTGTGAAGGAAAACCAATACTTCCAAAATCTCTACACACAATAGCCGCCTTAGTGACACATGGAGTTACTCTCCATGTGTCAACAGGAGGGATAGTAGATATAATCTCCAAAACACTTTTACACTCTAAATTTTTTACACTCTAAATTTCGAAACTTCAGCAAAAGAATTTGTCAGAACATGCATGATTTGCCAAAAAAAAAAAAAAAAACACAATGCACAAAGGAATCTCAGACCAAGAAGAGGTCATTTTCCCACACCACCTCATCCTTTCCACACAATCCACATGGATTTTATTGAACTAAATGAATGTCAAGGCTCAAAATACGCTCTAGTGATCATAGACGTATTCTCAAAATGGCCAGAAATCTATCCAGTAAAGAAAGCAGATGCCATTTCAGAAGCAAAATGCTTATGTAACCATTTCATTCCAACATATGGCATCCCCACTCTAATAAGATCAGATAATGGGACACATTTTGTCAACAAGGTAATCAGCAAAGTCTCTGAAGCACTAGGGTTTAACATCAAATATCACTGTGCTTATCATCCTCAAAGTGCCGGCCTAGTAGAAAGGACAAACGGCACAATAAAACAGAGATTTAGAAAATGTATGGAAGAAACAGGAAGGCCGTGGCCAGAGTGCATAGGCCTAGTAAAAATGTGGATGAGATTAACACAAGGTTCACAAAAACTTACGCCTTTTGAAATCATTCATGGCAGACCATTTCCGCTGCCAATCACAAGTGAGCCTTTAGACAAATCAGTCAGAGAAACTACACTAGCAGAATGGATGTCAAAACTGCTGGAAAACAAAGATATTGTTTTAAACAATAAACTGCCTTCTGAATCTTCTCCAGTATCTTGCAGGTTGAAGCCAGGTGATTGGGTCCTGATTCAAGTTCTCCAGAGAAAGAATTGGAGCTCGCCCCGCTGGGAAGGCCCATACCAAGTGCTTATCACCACACCAACTGCCTGTAAGATAGCAGAAAGACCATCTTGGATTCACCAAAGCCACTGCAAGAAAGTGAGTGACAGCCTAGACTCATAGACTCCAGCACCCCTAACTTCTGGTGATCTACCTGGTGAAGAGAGGGCTGATTGGGTATATCCCGCCCTCTACTTCTCGCCAGTAGTCTACTCACCCGAGGATCTAGGTGTGTTTGGCTGTCATGAAGACACTCGCCGTCCTAGCAGCTGTCCTCCTGCTCCTAGCAGGACTCCTCGCGCTTTTCAAGGACAATAAAGAAGACAAACAACACCACCTACAGACAAGGTGGACACACGACAACTCACACCTTCGTGACATGACACAAGACCACATTCACCCATGGATGAATAACGCATGGTATCGCTACGTACATGACAGAACTAAGGGAGAGCCTAACAACACTGCATGTTACGTCTGCTCCCACATGCCATGCACCTCGACACATCCCACCTTTTATGGAGACTACATAAACTACTACTACTAGGGAAGAACCACTCCATGTGCTACCGGCAAGACAACGGTAACAGACCGCTTGGAAACACCACTAATTGTAATCAGACCGCTGGAAACGGAGAAGGTGCCCCTGTGAACACAGCCAACCCCTCTAATGGCACCTACTGGGTGCAAGGAATGGCCTGGCTATGTGGACAACGTGCTTATTTCATACTACCTCCAGGGTGGACCGTAGTTTGCGCTCCCATCTTCATCTCAGATCACACCTTCAAAATAACTACGGGAATCGCCACAAGGACCCGACGACGACGAGACGTCTCTGCAGTACAACCACATGACCCTATCTGGGGATCAGATGTTCCACAGGAATTTAAGCTTTGGACAACCGGCCAGAAAGAGACCCACGCCCTGTTTCCTTGGGTAGGAGTCGGAAAACATGCTTTACAAATTGAAACTCTGGACTACCGTTTTGGACTGTTCCTGAATGCATCCTGTAACATAAACGATAAACAGAATCAAGAAATTGACGCTCTGCGCATTGCAGTAATGCAACACAGGGTGGCGTTAGACATGATCCTCGCTGAAAAGGGAGGACTATGTGTCCTCTTTAACAACACATGCTGTACATACATTCCAGATAATGTTCACTCTTCCAACATGACCGACGCCTTACGCACGCTGAAACAACTCAGGGACGCTCAGCAACAGGACTACGTCACGAACACTGAAGACTGGCTTACCTGGCTGTTAAGTGGTTCCTGGAAATCTCTTTTAATAAAAGGACTGGTCTTTGTTGGAGTTCTTTTACTTTTACTCTGTTGTTTTACCACTTGTATTTTGCCATGTATACAATCAATGATAAATAAAGTTGTTGCAGTCCGTGTACAGGCGTACTTGACCCTGCCCATGGACGAAGACGAAGATGACCCTCCTAAAGATGACTTATCTATGATGTTGTAATTGATCTGTGAATGACATGCTGATTAAAAATGCCAAGCCAAGAAATCATGCATAGATAACAAACAGATTGTTTAACTATTAGAGAAGTCAAACAACAGGAGGGAAATGCAAAAAGATTTTTATTAAATGCATTGCTGTTTCTGATTCATATTGCTTGCCGGAAGCTCGTCCTTGGACGGCCTGCTGGGCGGGAGAGCACGCCTGTGTAACATGTCTTGATAAAAAGAGGAACGGAATGTTCCAGCAAGATAGCCACATACTGTTGTATAGTCATTTTTCTGAGAAGAGCGAAAATACGCCGCCCTGTTGTGGGCACCAGTGACTATAAATGCACGAATAAAAAGGTACACTGTGTGACTCTCTTCTGAGACGCTCACCCATGTACATGTGATTCATTACGCTGTCTCATTGTGTTCTGTTTATATTTGCAGTTTGCCATTTGGGATTTTCCCTTAACAGTTGCATATGAAATTCTTTCTAAACAACCGTAATGTTTGAATGGACTTTTATGAGCTCTTCACTACGCTTGCCAGCATGGCTTAGTGGGCTAAAACACTGAAAACAGCTCCTTTTCTGATATCTGGTCTCCAAAAGGATATTTCAAACCTAAATTCTGACAAAGATTTAGTCTTTAGTTTTCACTCAAGTGGAAAATTTATGTTCAAAACTAAAATGAACTTGGTCCCCTGAACTTCGAAAAATCCTTTGGAGTTCATCTGGAATTAGCTCTATCATCCAGCTGTTCACCTCAGACTGTCGGTACACCTCTTACATATGGGGCTTGAAACTGCATCATGAGATTCTGAGTCTTATCCTCTGGTAGGATTATCACTCTATTAACTAAGAAGGTTGGTGGTTCAAGCCCTGGCTGCTCCTGCCTGCATGCTGAAGTATCATAGGGCAAGATCCCAAGTCGCCCTCTGGTGGTATACTTGGCTTTTTCTTTTCTTTTCTTTCTACTTATGTAGAAAAAGTGCTCATATAAATGGATGTATGAGGCATGTTGTATAAAGCACTTTGAGTGCTCCAATAGAGTAAATTGCGTTATAGGAACCAGTCAATTAACCACTTGCCATGCCTTGCCAACTGAACAAGCTGGGCTGGAAATCAAAGGAAGGCCCAACGTATTGCAAAGTCTTGTCTTTTGCCAACTGGGCTTGCTGGGCTATAGTAGCAGTAGCAGAAATGGTCTTATTCCAGTTGATTGTGAAGATGCTGGACTCAAGAATAAACAACAGTGTTTCAAGTGACATTGGGTCACTTTGTTGGCCTCCTTCCATCAGAGAGCTCTAATGTCACTTATGGCCTTCAAATGCAGGTATGGGTTCAAATCCCACTTCTAAAAGAGAACTTTTCTTACATGTACTACAGCTGCCTTACTTCTTATGTCCAATAGATTATGCATTATACTGTAATGGTTCAAATCACATGTAAGTGTTAAAGCAGATTTCTTTTACTAACATAGCTTTACTTAAAAACAGCAGTGAAAGATGACTTTAAAACAAATGACACGTCACCAAGCAATCATCCTGTGTCATCGCTGGAGTGGCCTACACAGCTCATCCCTGGCTTATGTCCACCATTTCCCATGTTTACAGGCTACAGTTTGCAGTGAAGCCATGAAGATTCCTTGGGGTAGTTGCTAATATCAACTGCAAGGGAAATAATTGTGTGGAGCAGATTGTAAAATGTCATCAAACAGCTTGGATAAAATCTGAAGACAAAAGCTTTGGCAGGGGTTGAACCAGTGTCTCCATTTGGATACTAGATGTTACTTTGGTTAGGAAAGAGGAGTTTTTGGTGCCGTAAACCACTTAGCTATCTGGACAAGCGGAAAGGAATGCTAATAATACTCCATATGAAAACTTAAATGTGCTTAGAAAAAAGTTTACAAGTGATATACGTCTGACTCTACTTGTGTTTTGTACTTTAACTTAAAGAGACATCACAGATAAACCTGTGCTAAACAGTCTATTGGACATATGAATGAATGAAAGTGCACAACATGTAAGGTGTGGGATTTGAACCTATACTTATACAATTTAGAATGCAAAAGTGGATGGGGATAACACTTTGTTGCAAACAGCACATCAAAGTGAACCAAACCCACTGAGGTAACCAGCCTTCAGTCAAGGTTTTAAGACCACTTCTGACGAACAGAACACAAAAGACAATGTTGCTTTACATGCAACCAAACTTGAAGAACAAGTCTGTAAGTGTTTCACTGAGAGATAGTTCATCAACATGAACCAAAGTTACTTGCACTGAAGCTGTTTGGTATCTTTGACCACTTCTGACTTGCAGCATTTTGTACAGAGCAAAGAAGAAGGTGAAACTACAGCTAGAGAAACATATTTGGTGGGTGAACATCTCAACTGGTTACTATACTGAAGAAGTCCTCACCATCAGAGCTCAATGAACAGTAAGCTCATATACATGTGATGAAATTGCTGAAGACTAGTCTTAAGATCACAAGTTTCAAGACTTTCAATTGTATCCTGTTTGCATATATAATGTGGGGTCTTTGGATAATAGGATGGACAAGCTCTAACTGTTGATTAAGACCCTCAGGGAACAGATCAAATCTATCACTGAATTACACAAAGACCTCTATCCAACGCTTACTCCCATCTAGATAGTAGCAGCTTCACATTTTTGATATATGCCTCCCATCAAATTTTAATCAACAATTGTACCTAACCATCTCTTATATGGTGTATTTACAATTTTACATTGCCTGTAGCTTGGCTAACCCAGGTGGCACAGAAGGAACTCTTTAAGGCCTGTTTTTGGTTGTGGGCTCATCTGGAAGATTTTCGATGAAAGTCTTGGGATCTCTAAATTGGTTTTTAAACTATGATCTTAAAATTAAGTTCTAAATTGGAGTAACTCTGAGATCTACAACTCTGAGTTTTTTGTTCCCCAACAGCTGATCAGAGTTACTTAAAACAACTTTCACCATACAACAGTATGATCAACATGAGTGAAGCATTTGCATAAGTGGAGAAAGAAAGCTATCATCAGTGGGGCTTCTATCCCAGGTTTCACCATAGCTATGAGTAAATATATGCCTTCCATCAAAACTAGCCAAAGTAATTATAAAAAGCAGATCCTCCATTTTAATTCAGCTGATCAAGGAACATGAACATGCATCAGAGTGAACCATGACATTTATCTTAAAATGGGGGCTCATCCAGGATATTTCTGCTAAAAGTATTGCATTGTTTTTATTTGGTGTTTCTGATAGAAAGGCGCTATTCCAGGAAGAATGCTCAACAAACTAAGAGCTTAAAAATAAATTCCAGTTAGAGTAACTCTGTGATCGGCAACTCTTTTTGTTCTGTTCCACACCAGCTGATCAGGGTTAGTTCAAGTCTGAGCATATTTGTACCATTTTCTCAAGTTTCACTACCACTTTGTCATTTGTGAAAATGTTGTTGGAGACGTGTTGGCATCTTCCATGCAAATTCCATGAAATTCTTGCGAGGGGTCAGATTTGAGGCTACACTCTTTATAGTCAGATGTCCTTCAGTTAGTAACGATTCTGCCCTTGAATCTGGCACCTTTGGGCCACTTGGTAATGATTTTTATAACCTGCTTGCTTTTGACTTTTGTGGTTTTAACTTTTAAAACCTGTTTTAAAATACAGGATTGCATATGGCACAAATGTTTATGAAAGATCTCACCTATGAAAGACTTAAGCACTTGAGTTGATGTCAACTTGACTTGCCAAACCTGGATTGAATCTTGACCCAGGTATCATCCACAGATGAAAATTGGGTCTAAACTTGCCAACAGGCATTTGTAACATCTAAAATGCCTTTTGATGTTATTTAGATGGGACTTTGTTGTGGTTAGCTTTCTGGTAGTCCGATGTGCTTTAAGATACTAGATTACAAAACGTGCTTCTGCTTCCCAAGTGGCTTTGGTTGTCCTTGGTAAATGCCTGCCATCAGAACACACCGCTGTCACTTTTATATTCTAAACAAAGGTGTGGGTTCAAATCCCCCTCTTGACAAAGCTTTAGTCTTTAGCCTTCATTCAGCAGCGGTCTTCCTGTGAAGACCCCTGAGGGTCTTAATTAGCAGTTAGAGCTCGTCCATCCTATTATCCAAAGACCCCACATTATATATGCAAACAGCATACAATTGAAAGTCTTGAAACTTGTGATCTTAAGTGGGTAAAGACTAGTCTTCAACATCTTCATCACATGTACATGAGGTTACAGTTCATTGAGCTCTGATGGTGAGGACTTCTTCAGTATAGTAACAAGATAAGATGTTCACCCACCAAATATGTTTCTCTAGCTGTAATTTCAACTTCCTCTTTGCTCTGTACATCATGCTGCAAGTCAGAAGTGGTCAAAGATACCAGACTGCTTCAGTGCAAGTAACTTTGGTTCATGTTGATGAACTATCTCTCACTGAGAAAGTTATGGACTCGTTCTTCACATTTGGTTGCATGTAAAGCAACATTGTCTTTTGTGTTCTGTTCGTCAGAAGTGGTCTTAAAACCTTGACTGAAGGCTGGTTACCTCAGTGGGTTTGGTTCACTTTGATGTGCTGTTTGTAACGAAGTGTTATCCACATCCACTTTTGCGTTCTAAATTGTATAAGTATAGGTTGAAATCCCACACTTGACAAATAGCTTTTCTAACATGTTGTACACTTGCATTCATTCATTCATATGTCCAATAGACTGTTTAGCACAGGTTTATCTGTGATGTCTCTTTAAGTTAAAGTACAAAACACAAGTAGAGTCAAAAATATATCACTTGTAAACACCTTTCTAAGCAATTTTAGGTTCATATGGAGTTGTATGAGCATTGCTATCCACTTGTCCAGCTAGCTAAGTAGTTTACGGCACTAAAAATCTCCTCTTTCCTGACCAAAGTGACAACTAACATCCAAATCAAGGCACTGGTTCAAGCCAAACCCCTGCCAATGATTTTATCCAAGCTGTTTGATGAAAGTTTACCATCTGTTCCACACAAAACATAATCAGATAATTTTAATTTCAATTACTTTTAATTTCATGGGCTCAATACTGTAAATTTCTGCTGCTCATTCCTGTGCAATATCCCATCTGCCCTCCCGTCATATTTCTTTTCAAGATTTTCTTATTTAATCACTAGTGTACATATATTTATATTTATAGATACATATATATTTAGTCATCTTTTCTCTTTTACCATGTCTCTCTAATATTTTGTTCTTTACTATTTTTCTATTTGTTATTTTATTTTATTATATTATATTTTATTATATTTTTTCCTACTGTATCATGCTGCTGAGAGACAGCTGCTCGTCAAACACATTTCATTGCGATGTTGACCCTGTGCTAACTTGCATATGACAAATAAAACTGAAACTGAAAACTCAAGAGTTCATTGCAACTTTAAATCTGGAGACAAAAGCTTGCCAGGCATGAGAGTTGAACACAGAATTTTATTAAAAGTCTATAGGACCCTTTTAACAGGAAGGACTAAAGCCTTGGTTTGGGCTACTTAGAATACCCACTCATCCTGCCAGTCTAAAAACAATGTTATCTATCTAGACTTTACAGTCACATAGAAAGCAATGACTTCCTGACGTTGCTAAATGTGGATGAGTTAAATAAGCTCCTGCTGGTCAGCAGTATTTATTCCTTATCTTTTACATATTTCAGACAAGGGTGTTTTCCGCCTATATCATTTAGTTAGTTATTGTTAAGTCCTTGATGTCAGGAGCTTAAGACTTCCACATGGTTGATGACTGAGATCTTATAAAGGCGTAAGATACTGGACTCAAGAACGGACCGCTGTTTTCCTAGTGGCATTGGTTGACTTTGTTAAATGTCATCCATCAATTCCAGCTAGTGGCACTTATGTGTTTGGGTGTGGGTTCAAATCCTCTGGATAAAAATTTTTTATTGACATTTCATGTCTATATTTCCACAAAAGAAAAAAAGAAACACAACCAAATAATTTCATTTCAAGTATTTATTGCCACGTGCACATTAAACTCCTTCCACATAAATGGTTAGTAAGTATTTGCAGACAAGCTGGCCTCCATGCAATCTGCTTACAACCACTCATTCAAAGGCAGTCGTAAGATGAAAAAAAGGTGTAAACTTTTTCACCTAAACAGTGTGTGGCTACTGATCTGTTAGTCAAAGGTAGTCAAAGATATTGGAATGCAAAATTGACCTTTCCTTCTTCAAGCCTAGCCAAAGGAACTTACCGGTATGCTTTTCAAATACAGGAGTTGTTTCAAATCTTACTCCGGACAAAGCTTTTTTCTTTAGATTTCATTCAAATTGCTTGATGAAAGTTTGTTTTAAACTCATGACATGAACTGTGCTCTGAAATCATACTTCTTATAAAGATTTACATGCACTACATGTAAATCTATAGACTGCCAAGACAGTAGACTAGGCAGTCTGTCACATTCAGATGTGTGGGAACAATGATGCATCTAAAAGCAGCACGATATTAGCTCTCCAGGAGTGGAGTGGAAACCCCTGATTTAGTGGAAAAGAAACTGGCTTTCAATTGCAATATGGACTCTTACACACTTAACACAAATAGTACTAGATCAGTGACATGATTTGGTAATAACAGCATCTTAGAGTAGCAGAGGTTCTGAGAAGATGGCCATCTGGTATTTTAGAGGAAGCCAGTAAAACTGCAGAAACACTGGAGTAATTTGTTCTATGGAGGGGATTCTGCCAATGATATGAGCCTCTGCATTGTAAACCAGATGAAGTATATGGCTATGTTGTTCATAAATCAGAGGCGGACTACAGTACTTCATTACAAAATGGACCCCAGCTTTCCAAGTGGCTTTGGTCAGCTTTGGTAAATGTCGTGCACCTGAGCTGACAAAGGGCCACTTATATGTTTTAAAGAAAGGTGTGGGTTCAAATCCCACTTCTGACAAAGCTTTTGTCTTTAGATTTCATTAAAGTGTCCTGATGAAAGTTTTAAACTCATAACATGAAGTGCAGTTTGAAATCCTACATTTTAAGGTTTCATCTTGCATGTGCTACTGTCTTATAGCTCCATCATGGCCTAAAATAAAGGACGTAAAATAATTGAGGGTTTTTGTTGAAAGCGTTACAACTTTCTGTTTGGTGATATGGTTTCAAGCCCCATGTTGGGCTCTTACCCTTTTGAACAATAATGTAAAGTCTTAGTATAGCTGTCACTGCCACTGCAGAACTGTCATGGTATTTCTGTAGGTTGTATGCCTTAGAGTCTGAGGTGAACAGGAATGAAGACAGCAGAGTCCCTTGACAAATTCCTGTACAGCCCATCACCAACTCAAAGGACTGCCCAATTACACGTACCGCAGTTGTCAGTATGATTGCCTTGCTCAAAGGCTTTCCCTAAAAAAGAATATGCGTTGATGGCAAAATATGTTTCTTTAATACCTTTCAGCACTGATGGTCACTTTTCAATGGGCAAACTGCCAGATCCATAGGCATAGACGAACCCACTAAACATCAGAGACTGACTTTTCTGAACACTAATTAAAACTAGAAAAATTTGCATTTCCTGCGAAAATGCAGTTTGGATGCTGTAACGCTGAAGCTGTCTGCTAAAAATAGCTGAAAAAGGTGAAAAGTTGCAGAAATTGTAAAAACTTTGCAGAAGCAAAGGAACTTTGCTAAAATGTAGTAATTTAGCAGAACTACAATATCTTAGAGGAAACATAATACTCGGCAGAAATACAATAGCATAGCGGAACTTAGCAGAAACATTGTAACTCACCAGAAACGCGATAACTTCTCAAAAATACAAGAATTTAGGAAAAATAGTATAAGATAACAGAAAGAATATATTTAGCCAAACATTCTTAAACATTACAGAAATACTATGATTTAGAAAAACAGTACAACATAGCAGAAATGCTGTGATTTACCAGAGACACTGTAATATACTATGAATATTGTAATTTTAAATAAATACTATGTTTTAGCAAAAATACTCCCATTTAGCACAAATATTATAACATAGCAGAAATACTACTCTATAGCAGAAATGCTATATTTAGAAAGAAAAATATAATATAGTAGAAATACTATGATTTAGCAGAAATCCTACAATATAGCTTAATAACAATGATTTAGAACAGATACTATGATTGAGCAGAATAGTAATAACTTAAGTGAAAATATTGGAAAGGTAAAATGACAAGCTGAATAAAAACTGAACATGGTTAACTTCGCTGAAAACTATTTTTGTTCACCTGTGAAAAATAAAATAAAAATACATTTAGAAAAAAAACAAATACGAACAGCCAACATATACACACAAAATCAAATATGGATACACAAATCAACAAATACACAAGAAATCAAATATGGATACACAAATGTACAGAGAGACACACACAGACAGGGTCTATGCCAGTCAACCAGTCTGAATATATTATATTTTTATCCAACAATGAGATGCTGCCCTAAAAAGGGTCTTTGTGTGTGTGTCTTTCTTTCTCTCTCTCTCTTACACACACACACACACACACACACACACACACACACACACACACACACACACACACACACACACACACACACACACACACACACACACACAGCAGCATCAGCAAGTGAACAGGGGCTGTGAACAGCATGTTTCTAGGTCAGTCAAACAGCTGTGAGCTTCTTAATTTGAATCCACCAATCAGAGAGGCTGTGTGCTTTTTCCCGCCAAAACTGGTGCACCAAGTGCAGGCTTTTACACACGCAACACAGAGAGAGAGACAGGATTTTTGCAGTCTATTTCTCATAGTCAGGATTCCCCTCAAACAAACAGACATAAATTCCTAACCGTAGGGGCTAAAACGGTCATTCTTAGACCGTTTTGTTCAGAAGACATGGGGGAATCTTGAAATGTTGACCATTTTAAATAAAAATATGAAATATTAGAGATATATGAGATAGATGATTGGTTGGCTTAGAAGCCACGAAGGTCCCGGTATGCAAATTTGAATGTGCCAGCCCTCAGATATGATTGGCTGGCTGGGAAGCCATGAAGGCAACAATATGCAAATTTGAATGTGCCAGGCCTCAGATATGATTGGTTGTCTTAGAAGCCATGAATGCCCCAATATGCAAATTTGAATGTGCCAGCCCTCAGATATGATTGGTTGTCTTAGAAGCCATATAAAAAGAAGTAAAACTGTACTATGATTTGGTAGAAAAACTATAAGTAATCAAAAATACTATATTTGGCAGAAATACTATTTTTTAGCAGAAACACTATATTTAGCACAAATCTTGTGAAATAGCAGAAATAGTATGATTTAGCAGAAATGCTGTATTAAGCACAAATCCCATAAAATAGCAGAAATAGTATGATTTAGCAGAAATGCTGTATTTAGCACAAATACTGAAAAGCAGCAGAAATGCTATGACTTAGCACAATAGTAATAACTTAAATAGAAAAATTGGAAAAGCAAAATGGACAGCTGAAAAAATCCTGAACATGCTAAGGGTCCCTCAAATTTAATTGTTAAATGAAAAAAAATCAGCAAAAAAAAGTATAACAGTCACACAATCACAAATATGGACACATATGGAAACACACATGTAGAGAAAGACACACAGGATCAAATTCAGTCAACCAGTCTAAATATATTGAATTTAAATCATACAATAAGATGCTCCCATAAAAACTCTCTCTCACCCTCTCTGTCACACACACACACACACACACACCCAAACACACACACACACACACACACGCACACACACACAGGGAGAGAAAATCAAGTTTCTACGTCAGTCAAGCAGCCTGGGAGCTGCTAAATTTGAATCCACCAATCAGAGAGGCTGTGTACTTTTTCCCGCCAAAACAGGTGCACCTGTTTTTACACACACACAGCACAGAGACAGGATTTGTGCAGTCTATTTTTCATAGTGAGCATTCCCCTCAAACAAATGGCTATAATTTCCTAACCGTAGGGGCTAGAACAGTCATTCTTACACCGTTTTGTTCAGAAGAGATGGGGGAATCTTAAAATGTTGACAATTTATCATTAAAATATGAATTATTGAAGATATTTGACTTCTAATGCACCATAACTGAGTAGAGGCAAAGCGAAAACTGCCTTGACTTGCCCTCAAACAACGCTTTCTAACTGTAAATCTATTTGAGTATCGATATCATTCTTTCACCGTAAGAGACAGCAGGCTTTGGTGAACAGTCATGGAAATTTTCAGGTCTGTGTGGAAATCCATCAAAAAGATATGACGAGAGAAAAAAGTGCCTCATTTCCAGAGTTTGAAATCTGAAGAAATCTGAGCGAGGGACAAATTTCCTACCCTCAAACAAACCCAATTCATGGCCAAATGGTAATAGGTGAGAAAAAAATTCTTGAATTGTGAGCGTCAGGAGTGTCTGAAGATATATTGGCACAAGTCTCATGTCTTAACTTCGCCGTTCGGGAGAGATATGACGATTCGAAAATGCCTCTCATTACAGAAATCCAGCGGTGATTTTGAACAAACTCTCCATTGACTTTGTATGGTGAGTTTTCAGACTTTGTGTTAGTCTGAGGAGATTTGCCAAAATTCTATTATACAGAAATACTGTAATCAGCACATATACTGTAACATGACAGAAATTCCTCCACTTAGTAATACTATAACATAACACAAATATTATGATTTGGCACAAAAACCATGATTTGGCAAAATACTATGATTGAGCAGAAGTACTAAGATGTAGTAAAAGTACTTTGATTTAACAGAAATACAATTATGGAGGAGTAATACTTTAAAATGGGAGAAATATTGATACACACACACATACACAGAGCCTAAAGGGAACAGTATTTGTGCCATGGAGTGTTAACAAGAATCTGAGGTCCATATTAGAAAAGCTGCTAAAATCAAAAAATTTTGCAGAATTGTAATAAATGATCAATATGAATTAGTGGTCTGTGATAGCGTAGTAAATTGTAGGTAAAAAAAACATGTTGACCAAGGTGGAATTGAACCCACGACCTTTGGGTTGCAGACCTGTGTCATTACAAACTGTGCCACTGGGAAAGAGAGCGAGTGCCTGGAAAACAGGGTGATGAACAGTCAGAATTAGATCGCGGTGAGAGGCAAAGAGCGCTGTTTTTTGGAGTTACAAAACGTCGTGTAACTCAAAAACTAGGTGGACTAGAAGCATAATTCTTGTACTGGGCGAATCAGCGGACTTTGGTGTACTTTGACTGCGATTTTCATTGCTCTTTGTACATCCATCGCTGAGATATGACGAGAGAAGAAACGGCAGACCTCAGATATGATTGGCTGGCTGGGAAGCCGTGCAGGCCCTGATATGTAAATTTGAATGTCTCAGTCCTCACAGAGGACCTGGCAAAAATATATAGAAATAGTATGATTAAGCATAAATACTACATTTAGCAGAAATACTGTATTAAGCACAAATCCTATAAAAAGCAAAAATACTATATTAAGCACAAATCCTATAAAAAGCAGAAATAGTATATTAAGCATATAAATATCCTAAAAAAATCCTATAAAAGCAAAAATACTGTACTATGATTTAGTAGAAAAACTATAATTAATCAGAAATACTATATTTGGCAGAAATACTATATTTAGCACAAATCTTATAAAATAGCAGAAATAGTATGATTCAGCACAATAGTAATAACTTAAACAGAAAAATTGGAAAAGCAAAATGGACAGCTGAAAAATGCTGAACATGCTAAGGATCCTTCAAATGTAATTGTTAAATGAAAAAAATCAGCAAAAAAAGTATAACAGTCACACAATCACAAATATGGACACATATGGAAACACACATGCACAGAGAGACACACAGGATCAAATTCAGTCAACCAGTCTAAATATATTGAATTTGAATCTTATAATGAGATGATCCCATGAAAAGGCTATCTCTCTCTCTCTCTCTCTCTCTCTGTCACACACACACACACACACACACACACACACACACACACACACACAAGATCCAATTCAGTCAACCATTCTAAATATATTGAATTTAAATCTTACAATGAGATCAGCCCATAAAAAGGCTTTCTCTCTCTCTCTCTCTCTCTCTCACACACACACACACACACACACACACACACACACACACACACACACACACACACACACACAGGAGAGAAGTAAGTTTCTAGCTCAGTCAAGTAGCCTGGGAGCTGCTGAATTTGAATCCACCAATCAGAGAGCCTGTGCACTTTTTCCCGCCAAAACAGGTGCACGCAGCACAGAGAGACACAGGATTTTTGCAGTCTATTTCTCATAATGACGACTCCCCTCAAACAAATGACCATAATTTCCTAACCGTAGGGGCTAGAACGGTCATTCTTACACCGTTTTGTTCAGAAGAGATGGGGAATCTTAAAGTGTTGACAATTTATCATTAAAATATGAATTATTAAAGATATTTGACTTCTAATGCACCATAACTGAGTAGAGCAAAGCAAAACTGCCTTGACTTGCCCTCAAACAACGCTTTCTAACTCTAAATCTATTTGGAGTATCAATATCATTCTTTCACCGTAAGAGACAGCAGGCTTTGGTGAACAATCATGGAAATTTTCAGGTCTGTGTGGAAATCCATTAAAAAGATGTGACGAGAGAAAAAGTGGTTCATTTCCAGAGTTTGAAATCTGAAGAAATCTGAGCGAAGGACAAATTTCCTACCCTCAAACAAGTCTAACTCATTTCAGAACGGTAATAGGTGAGAAAGAAATTCTTGAATTGTGAGCGTCAGGAGTGTCTGAAGATATACTGGGACAAGCCTTATGTCTTAACTTTGCTTCGTTAAGGAGATATGACGAGTCGAATATGCCTCTCATTACAGAAATCAAGCGGTGATTTTGAACAAGCTCTCCATTGACTTTCTATGGAGAGTTTTGCGACTTTGTGTTGGTCTGAGGAGATTTGCCAAAATTCTTTAAATCCCACAACAATGATAGTGACATTTTCGGAAAGCCAGCAAAAATACCTACCTTTTGATGTATAATTTGTGGAAGTTGAGTGAAAATTGAGCAAGTAGCAAGAAGTTGTTCGGACATGAAGAGAAGACTGCAAAACCTTCAGTGGCACACTGGAAGCCAAGTGCATAGCAACCATAACAACGCATGTATTTTGTGAAAAATCACAATTTTGCAACTGAAAACTTTAAGAGGCATAAAAGTAAAATGGTAAAAGATTTGAAAAAGCTGATTTATTCCTGAATGGCCCAATAATTTGTGAACATTTTAAAGTTTAAATGGTTGTTCGACGTGAAAATATGAGGAAGTAGTTAAGTTTCAAAAACAAGCAAATTTGAGCAGAATTGCAGAAGTTTCCCATTCATTTAAATGGGACAAATTAAGCTTAATATTTTAAAAAGTATAATAGTGAAAAATACCAAAAGACATAGCCATCATTAGCAGAAATAGCAGAATAGTTTAAAATTTGAACGGTGAAAATCGGCTGAAAATTGTGGAAGTAGTTAAGTGCCAAAAAGTGTACGGAAGTCCCAAAAGGAACTCAATAGTGTGGATGCTTAACCAGCATCCACACAATTCAGAGGGTCCCTGATCTTTAGTCCAGAAATATTTCAAGGCTGAGATCAACTTTTCCACTCATTTTATTTCTAATGAGCTTTGTGTCAAGAAGAAGGGAACATTTCTAGATCACATTCATGTTCTGTACTGTGGATAACGGGATATCATGAGATATCTCCACAGCATGTCTTCCAACGGTGCTATAAGACAGTTGCACATGCAAGATGAAACCTTTGTCAGGAATAGAATTTCAAATCACACTTCATCTCATGAATTTGAATTTGAACTTGAAAAAAATCTAAATAAAAAAGCTTTGGTCAGGAGTGGGATTTGAACCCACACTTTATTTTACAACACAAAAGTGCCTTTGTGCAGATTTAGTTGAATGCATTTGCCAAATCCAACCAAAGCCACTTGGAAGGGTGTGGTCCATTCTTGAGTCCAGTATCTTGGCCCGTCTGTGTAGGCTCTCAGTGACCCAGCACATGAAAGTCTTGACATCTTTGCATCAAGGGGTTACTTAATGATAACTAACTCCAAGATATAGGTGGAAAACACCCTTGTCTGAAATACATATTCACTGTAATTATAAGATCCAGATAGACTTTTGTGAGCAGCACTTTCAGATTGTCCAACTGGGTGAGTAGTCTAGAATGTCATACTCAGTCTTTCCTCACTGAAGGATCTTCTGGACTCTGGATGTGTGTGTGTGTTGAACTCCTGCCAAAGTTCTGTCTCCAGATTTCATTCAAGTTGTTAGATAAAATTTTAAATTTAGATCTCATGTTCACGGCTTAACTCTAATCCCAGGGCTACTAAAGCCAAACAGGTTCACTTTTTCGCAGTCCCATACTTAAAAATCACCCCTGTCAATGTTTAAAAGAGGCAAGTAATAAACTTTGTTTCATTAAATTGTAACATCCAGATTAGCACTTTATCTGGCTGTCACAATGGTAGAGTGGTCAAACAATAAGGACTTAAGGATGGACTTGAAAATGATGGAGAGGCTTCAAATCACTTTTCATGTTAGAGTTCTGGCTACAGTAGTGGGTAATTTCCTTTTGCAGGACACACTAAATACTTTTAAGATACCCTTTCCTTCCCCAAATACAGTCTGGCTAGCTCAGACAGCATAGCAGGAATGTCCTGTAGTCACCTCCTCATGCCTCATGACAAACATTTAAAGAACTTAATCCAAAACTTTTTGAAATGACACTGAGAGACTTTTATGTGGAGGACTTTTAGATTGTCAGAATGGACCAAAGGGACTTCTGCTTTCCTAATGGTCTTCAAATTTCATTCAAGTCTGTAAATTTATTTTGTAAGTTCGTGATATGGGTTCTACGTCCAGATGAACAGAATCAACTTTTTGGGATTTGAAATATGCTTATTTTTTTAACTTTGATTGTTTGACTTGGACAAAGACATGTACTTAGTGGGGATAGGTTTATTGGAAAATCTAAATTTCCCATAGGTGTGAATGTGGGAGTGAATGGCAACCTGTCCAGGGTGTACCCTGTTTCTCGCCCCAAGACAGCTGGGATATGCTCCAGCGCCCCCGCGACCCTGAAATAGGATAAGCGGATGGATGTTTGATTTGGACTTGAATTTGATATTGACTTAGATATCGTCCCCAAATTAAAAATACAGCTAAACCTGTGAACAGGCATTTGTGACATTGTGACTTTATGAGTGTTCTGCTAGTCAGAGGTCTAAGATACTGGAGTCAAGAATGGATTTGCATTTCCCAAGTGACTTTGGCAGAGTTTGATGAATCACTTAGATCAGCCTGCTAACGTCACTTATGCTTTTTAAATAGAGGTGTGAGTTCAAATCCCAATCCTGACAGCGTTTTCATATTTTGTTTAATTTCAAGTTGCTTAATGAAAATTTGTTTGAAATTCATGACATGAAGTGTGGCTTTGATGATAAAGGTTCCATCTTATACATGCTGCTGTCTTATAGCAGTAAGGGGAAGTAAAATAATTGAAAGCTTTTGTTGAAAGTCTTGGAATCTTCCTGTTTTGTGATTGGGTGTTTACAGAGGCGCAAAGCCTGGCTAGTTCAGGTGGAACCCCATATATCTCAGGGATGTGAAAACATGTTAGCCCTGCAAAAGGTCGGCAAGCTGTCCAGCGTCTACCCCGACTCTCATCCTATGGTAGCTAAAATATGCTCCAGCCCCCACGAATCTTAATAGGATAAGAAGAAAATAGATGGACAAATGGGTGGATGAATGGATCCTGTATCCTCTGGACTAAAGATGAGGTAGACCATCTCAATTGTTATAAGAGTTCAGTTCAAAAGATTGCATCTCTGATGGTATGGGACTTCATCAGTGTCCACGGAATTGTCAGCTTGCACATCTGGAAAGGGACCGTCAATGCATTAAGAACATTGCATGTTATACTCCAAAACAGGGAAGTCTAGAACTCCCTCTTGCCAATCACCTCATCCATCTTATCTGGAGAAACCTCGAGGTATTCCCACGCCAGTCGATAGATGTTATGTGTGTCCTGGGTCAAGAAAAATGACATAATTGATTTGAACTGATCTCTGTTTCTATTTCCACACCATACGGAACGAGGTTTTTCCCAGCCCATCTAGCTCAGTAGGGAGAGCGTGAGACTCTTAAACTTAGGGTTGTGGGTTTGACAGTTTAAATGTTTAATTTGTTCATGTGATGAGCGTTAAATAAATTACAAAAGCCTGATGAGAAGTGGGATTTGAATCTGTTGCTCCCTTTGGAGACTAAAGATAAGCGTGGGATAGGTCGTTGACTCCAGCTTCTTAGACCACTCAGCCATCCTCCCAACACACTTCACATACAAATCCAGCTTGACCTTACATTCACATAGAAAGCTATTTTCAACTTTGATCTGTTTCTGACTTTGCTGATTTTTGTGTGGATTTAATTTAGGCTGCTGTTGGCTAGCAAATGTTTTCACTCACTGGTCTTTGTCCACATTGGCTGTTGTGTAAACAACTGCTTCTTTCTTCCTGTTAAATAGTAACTAGAGTTTTTCCTTCCCATTGTTGCCTATTGCTTGCTTTTAGGGGGTCGTATGATTGTTGGGGTTTTTAGCTTGCATTGTAAAGTGGTGGCTGTAGCTCATGTGGTAGGGTGGGGCACCTACTCACCAGAAGGTTGTTGGTTTTATCCCAGTCTGCTCCAGCCTGCATGCCATATATCCTTGGGCACGATACTAACCACAGGTTGCTCTCCAATGCATCCATCGGAATATGAATGTGTATGAATGTTAGTTAGATAGCACTGAAATGCTAGAAAAGTGATTGGGTGAATGAACAAGTTGTATAAAGCACTTTGAGTGCTCAGATAGAGTAGAAAAGCATTATGTAAGAACCAGTCCATTTACCATTTAAAGCTTGTTCAGTTAGAAGACGATGGATCTCAAGAATATGGGTTCAAGCCCCTTGGTGAGTGAAGGTTTTTCATTTAACAGAAAGATTTAGTGCAGGTGTCTCCAAGTCCAGTCCTCGAGAGCTACTGTCCTACAGCTTTTAGGTGCATCCCTACTCCAACACTGAATGGTCGAATTACCTCTTCAGCATGCCATCACGTTTGGAAAAGGCCTGGTAACAAGCCACTCATTAGATTCAGATGTGTTGGAACAATGATGCATCTAAAAGCAGCAGGATATTAGCTCTCCTGGAGTGGAGTGGAAACCCCTGATTTAGTGGAAAAGAAACTGGCTTTCAATTGCAATACGGACTCTTACACACTTAACACAAATAGTACTAGATCAGTGACATGATTTGGTAATAACAGCATCTTAGAGTAGCAGAGGTTCTGAGAAGATGGCCATCTGGTATTTTAGAGGAAGCCAGTAAAACTGCAGAAACACTGGAGTAATTTGTTCTATGGAGGGGATTCTGCCAATGATATGAGCCTCTGCATTGTAAACCAGATGAAGTATATGGCTATGTTGTTCATAAATCAGAGGCGGACTACAGTACTTCATTACAAAATGGACCCCAGCTTTCCAAGTGGCTTTGGTCAGCTTTGGTAAATGTCGTGCACCTGAGCTGACAAAGGGCCACTTATATGTTTTAAAGAAAGGTGTGGGTTCAAATCCCACTTCTGACAAAGCTTTTGTCTTTAGATTTCATTAAAGTGTCCTGATGAAAGTTTTAAACTCATAACATGAAGTGCAGTTTGAAATCCTACATTTTAAGGTTTCATCTTGCATGTGCTACTGTCTTATAGCTCCATCATGGCCTAAAATAAAGGAAGTAAAATAATTGAGGGTTTTTGTTGAAAGCGTTACAACTTTCTGTTTGGTGATATGGTTTCAAGCCCCATGTTGGGCTCTTACCCTTTTGAACAATAATGTAAAGTCTTAGTATAGCTGTCACTGCCACTGCAGAACTGTCATGGTATTTCTGTAGGTTGTATGCCTTAGAGTCTGAGGTGAACAGGAATGAAGACAGCAGAGTCCCTTGACAAATTCCTGTACAGCCCATCACCAACTCAAAGGACTGCCCAATTACACGTACCGCAGTTGTCAGTATGATTGCCTTGCTCAAAGGCTTTCCCTAAAAAAGAATATGCGTTGATGGCAAAATATGTTTCTTTAATACCTTTCAGCACTGATGGTCACTTTTCAATGGGCAAACTGCCAGATCCATAGGCATAGACGAACCCACTAAACATCAGAGACTGACTTTTCTGAACACTAATTAAAATTCAGAGGGTCCCTGATCTTTAGTCCAGAAATATTTCAAGGCTGAGATCAACTTTTCCACTCATTTTATTTCTAATGAGCTTTGTGCCATGAAGAAGGGAACATTTCTAGATCACATTCATGTTCTGTACTGTGGATAACGGGATATCATGAGACATCTCCACAGCATGTCTTCCAACGGTGCTATAAGACAGTTGCACATGCAAGATGAAACCTTTGTCAGGAATAGAATTTCAAATCACACTTCATCTCATGAATTTGAATTTGAACTTGAAAAAAATCTAAATAAAAAAGCTTTGGTCAGGAGTGGGATTTGAACCCACACTTTATTTTACAACACAAAAGTGTCTTTGTGTAGATTTGAATGCGTTTGCCAAATCCAACCAAAGCCACTTGGAAGAGAGTGGTCCATTCTTGAGTCCAGTATCTTGGCCCGTCTGTGTAGGCTCTCAGTGACCCAGCACATGAAAGTCTTGACATCTTTGCATCAAGGGGTTACTTAATGATAACTAACTCCAAGATATAGGTGGAAAACACCCTTGTCTGAAATACATATTCACTGTAATTATAAGATCCAGACAGACTTTTATGAGCAGCACTTTCAGATTGTCCAACTGGGTGAGTAGTCTAGAATGTCATACTCAGTCTTTCCTCACTGAAGGATCTTCTGGACTCTGGATGTGTGTGTGTGTTGAACTCCTGCCAAAGTTCTGTCTCCAGATTTCATTCAAGTTGTTAGACAAAATTTTAAATTTAGATCTCATGTTCATGGCTTAACTCTAATCCCTGGGCTACTAAAGCCAAACAGGTTCACTTTTTCGCAGTCCCATACTTAAAAATCACTCCTGTCAATGTTTAAAAGAGGCAAGTAATAAACTTTGTTACATTAAATTGTAACATCCAGATTACCACTTTATCTGGCTGTCACAATGGTAGAGTGTTCAAACAATAAGGACTTAAGGATGGACTTGAAAATGATGGAGAGGCTTCAAATCACTTTTCATGTTAGAGTTCTGGCTACAGTAGTGGGTAATTTCCTTTTGCAGGACACACTAAATACTTTTAAGATACCCTTTCCTTCCCCAAATACAGTCTGGCTAGCTCAGACAGCATAGCAGGAATGTCCTGTAGTCACCTCCTCATGCCTCATGACAAACATTTAAAGAACTTAATCCAAAACTTTTTGAAATGACACTGAGAGACTTTTATGTGGAGGACTTTTAGATTGTCAGAATGGACCAAAGGGACTTCTGCTTTCCTAATGGTCTTCAAATTTCATTCAAGTCTGTAAATTTATTTTGTAAGTTCATGATATGGGTTCTACGTCCAGATGAACAGAATCAACTTTTTGGGATTTGAAATATGCTTATTTTTTTAACTTTGATTGTTTGACTTGGACAAAGACATGTACTTAGTGGGGATAGGTTTATTGGAGAATCTAAATTTCCCATAGGTGTGAATGTGGGAGTGAATGGCAACCTGTCCAGGGTGTACCCTGTTTCTCGCCCCAAGACAGCTGGGATACGCTCCAGCGCCCCCGCGACCCTGAAAAAGGATAAGCGGATGGATGTTTGATTTGGACTTGAATTTGATCTTGACTTAGATATCGTCCCCAAATTAAAAATACAGCTAAACCTGTGAACAGGCATTTGTGACATTGTGACTTTATGAGTGTTCTGCTAGTCAGAGGTCTAAGATACTGGAGTCAAGAATGGATTTGCATTTCCCAAGTGACTTTGGCGGAGTTTGATGAATCACTTAGATCAGCCTGCTAACGTCACTTATGCTTTTTAAATAGAGGTGTGAGTTCAAATCCCAATCCTGACAGCGTTTTCATATTTTGTTTAATTTCAAGTTGCTTAATGAAAATTTGTTTGAAATTCATGACATGAAGTGTGGCTTTAATGATAAAGGTTCCATCTTATACATGCTGCTGTCTTATAGCAGTAAGGGAAGTAAAATAATTGAAAGCTTTTGTTGAAAGTCTTGGAATCTTCCTGTTTTGTGATTGGGTGTTTACAGAGGCGCAAAGCCTGGCTAGTTCAGGTGGAACCCCATATATCTCAGGGATGTGAAAACATGTTAGCCCTGCAAAAGGTCGGCAAGCTGTCCAGCGTCTACCCCGACTCTCATCCTATGGTAGCTAAAATATGCTCCAGCCCCCCCACGAATCTTAATAGGATAAGAAGAAAATAGATGGACAAATGGGTGGATGAATGGATCCTGTATCCTCTGGACTAAAGATGAGGTAGACCATCTCAATTGTTATAAGAGTTCAGTTCAAAAGATTGCATCTCTGATGGTATGGGACTTCATCAGTGTCCACGGAATTGTCAGCTTGCACATCTGGAAAGGGACCGTCAATGCATTAAGAACATTGCATGTTATACTCCAAAACAGGGAAGTCTAGAACTCCCTCTTGCCAATCACCTCATCCATCTTATCTGGAGAAACCTCGAGGTATTCCCACGCCAGTCGATAGATGTTATGTGTGTCCTGGGTCAAGAAAAATGACATAATTGATTTGAACTGATCTCTGTTTCTATTTCCACACCATACGGAACGAGGTTTTTCCCAGCCCATCTAGCTCAGTAGGGAGAGCGTGAGACTCTTAAACTTAGGGTTGTGGGTTTGACAGTTTAAATGTTTAATTTGTTCATGTGATGAGCGTTAAATAAATTACAAAAGCCTGATGAGAAGTGGGATTTGAATCTGTTGCTCCCTTTGGAGACTAAAGATAAGCGTGGGATAGGTTGTTGACTCCAGCTTCTTAGACCACTCAGCCATCCTCCCAACACACTTCACATACAAATCCAGCTTGACCTTACATTCACATAGAAAGCTATTTTCAACTTTGATCTGTTTCTGACTTTGCTGATTTTTGTGTGGATTTAATTTAGGCTGCTGTTGGCTAGCAAATGTTTTCACTCACTGGTCTTTGTCCACATTGGCTGTTGTGTAAACAACTGCTTCTTTCTTCCTGTTAAATAGTAACTAGAGTTTTTCCTTCCCATTGTTGCCTATTGCTTGCTTTTAGGGGGTCGTATGATTGTTGGGGTTTTTAGCTTGCATTGTAAAGTGGTGGCTGTAGCTCATGTGGTAGGGTGGGGCACCTACTAACCAGAAGGTTGTTGGTTTTATCCCAGTCTGCTCCAGCCTGCATGCCATATATCCTTGGGCACGATACTAACCCCAGGTTGCTCTCCAATGCATCCATCGGAATATGAATGTGTATGAATGTTAGTTAGATAGCACTGAAATGCTAGAAAAGTGGATTGGGTGAATGAACAAGTTGTATAAAGCACTTTGAGTGCTCAGATAGAGTAGAAAAGCATTATGTAAGAACCAGTCCATTTACCATTTAAAGCTTGTTCAGTTAGAAGACGATAGATCTCAAGAATATGGGTTCGAGCCCCTTGGTGAGTGAAGGTTTTTCATTTAACAGAAAGATTTAGTGCAGGTGTCTCCAAGTCCAGTCCTCGAGAGCTACTGTCCTACAGCTTTTAGGTGCATCCCTACTCCAACACTGAATGGTCGAATTACCTCTTCAGCATGCCATCACGTTTGGAAAAGGCCTGGTAACAAGCCACTCATTAGATTCAGATGTGTTGGAACAATGATGCATCTAAAAGCAGCAGGATATTAGCTCTCCAGGAGTGAAGTGGAAACCCCTGAAACTGGCTTTCAATTGCAATACGGACTCTTACACACTTAACACAAATAGTACTAGATCAGTGACATGATTTGGTAATAACAGCATCTTAGAGTAGCAGAGGTTCTGAGAAGATGGCCATCTGGTATTTTAGAGGAAGCCAGTAAAACTGCAGAAACACTGGAGTAATTTGTTCTATGGAGGGGATTCTGCCAATGATATGAGCCTCTGCATTGTAAACCAGATGAAGTATATGGCTATGTTGTTCATAAATCAGAGGCGGACTACAGTACTTCATTACAAAATGGACCCCAGCTCTCCAAGTGGCTTTGGTCAGCTTTGGTAAATGTCATACACCTGCGCTGACAAAAGGCCACTTATATGTTTTAAAGAAAGGTGTGGGTTCAAATCCCACTTCTGACAAAGCTTTTGTCTTTAGATTTCATTAAAGTGTCCTGATGAAAGTTTTAAACTCATAACATGAAGTGCAGTTTGAAATCCTACATTTTAAGGTTTCATCTTGCATGTGCTACTGTCTTATAGCTCCATCATGGCCTAAAATAAAGGAAGTAAAATAATTGAGGGTTTTTGTTGAAAGCGTTACAACTTTCTGTTTGGTGATATGGTTTCAAGCCCCATGTTGGGCTCTTACCCTTTTGAACAATAATGTAAAGTCTTAGTATAGCTGTCACTGCCACTGCAGAACTGTCATGGTATTTCTGTAGGTTGTATGCCTTAGAGTCTGAGGTGAACAGGAATGAAGACAGCAGAGTCCCTTGACAAATTCCTGTACAGCCCATCACCAACTCAAAGGACTGCCCAATTACACGCATCGCAGTTGTCAGTATGATTGCCTTGCTCAAAGGCTTTCCCTAAAAAAGAATATGCGTTGATGGCAAAATATGTTTCTTTAATACCTTTCAGCACTGATGGTCACTTTTCAGTGGGCAAACTGCCAGATCCATAGGCATAGACGAACCCACTAAACATCAGAGACTGACTTTTCTGAACACTAATTAAAATTCAGAGGGTCCCTGATCTTTAGTCCAGAAATATTTCAAGGCTGAGATCAACTTTTCCACTCATTTTATTTCTAATGAGCTTTGTGCCAAGAAGAAGGGAACATTTCTAGATCACATTCATGTTCTGTACTGTGGATAACGGGATATCATGAGATATCTCCACAGCATGTCTTCCAACGGTGCTATAAGACAGTTGCACATGCAAGATGAAACCTTTGTCAGGAATAGAATTTCAAATCACACTTCATCTCATGAATTTGAATTTGAACTTGAAAAAAATCTAAATAAAAAAGCTTTGGTCAGGAGTGGGATTTGAACCCACACTTTATTTTACAACACAAAAGTGCCTTTGTGCAGATTTAGTTGAATGCGTTTGCCAAATCCAACCAAAGCCACTTGGAAGAGAGTGGTCCATTCTTGAGTCCAGTATCTTGGCCCGTCTGTGTAGGCTCTCAGTGACCCAGCACATGAAAGTCTTGACATCTTTGCATCAAGGGGTTACTTAATGATAACTAACTCCAAGATATAGGTGGAAAACACCCTTGTCTGAAATACATATTCACTGTAATTATAAGATCCAGATAGACTTTTATGAGCAGCACTTTCAGATTGTCCAACTGGGTGAGTAGTCTAGAATGTCATACTCAGTCTTTCCTCACTGAAGGATCTTCTGGACTCTGGATGTGTGTGTGTGTTGAACTCCTGCCAAAGTTCTGTCTCCAGATTTCATTCAAGTTGTTAGATAAAATTTTAAATTTAGATCTCATGTTCATGGCTTAACTCTAATCCCAGGGCTACTAAAGCCAAACAGGTTCACTTTTTCGCAGTCCCATACTTAAAAATCACTCCTGTCAATGTTTAAAAGAGGCAAGTAATAAACTTTGTTACATTAAATTGTAACATCCAGATTAGCACTTTATCTGGCTGTCACAATGGTAGAGTGTTCAAACAATAAGGACTTAAGGATGGACTTGAAAATGATGGAGAGGCTTCAAATCACTCTTCGTGTTAGAGTTCTGGGTACAGTAGTGGGTAATTTCCTTTTGCAGGACACACTAAATACTTTTAAGATACCCTTTCCTTCCCCAAATACAGTCTGGCTAGCTCAGACAGCATAGCAGGAATGTCCTGTAGTCACCTCCTCATGCCTCATGACAAACATTTAAAGAACTTAATCCAAAACTTTTTGAAATGACAGTGAGAGACTTTTATGTGGAGGACTTTTAGATTGTCAGAATGGACCAAAGGGACTTCTGCTTTCCTAATGGTCTTCAAATTTCATTCAAGTCTGTAAATTCATTTTGTAAGTTCATGATATGGGTTCTATGTCCAGATGAAGAGAATCAACTTTTGGGATTTGAAATATGCTTATTTTTTTTTTAACTTTGATTGTTTGACTTGGACAAAGACATGTACTTAGTGGGGATAGGTTTATTGGAAAATCTAAATTTCCCATAGGTGTGAATGTGGGAGTGAATGGCAACCTGTCCAGGGTGTACCCTGTTTCTCGCCCCAAGACAGCTGGGATACGCTCCAGCGCCCCTGCGACCCTGAAAAGGATAAGCGGATGGATGTTTGATTTGGACTTGAATTTGATCTTGACTTAGATATCGTCCCCAAATTAAAAATACAGCTAAACCTGTGAACAGGCATTTGTGACATTGTGACTTTATGAGTGTTCTGCTAGTCAGAGGTCTAAGATACTGGAGTCAAGAATGGATTTGCATTTCTCAAGTGACTTTGGCTGAGCTTGATGAATCACTTAGATCATCCTGCTAACGTCACTTATGCTTTTTAAATAGAGGTGTGAGTTCAAATCCCATTCCTGACAGCGTTTTCATATTTTGTTTAATTTCAAGTTGCTTAATGAAAATTTGTTTGAAATTCATGACATGAAGTGTGGCTTTAATGATAAAGGTTCCATCTTATACATGCTGCTGTCTTATAGCAGTAAGGGAAGTAAAATAATTGAAAGCTTTTGTTGAAAGTCTTGGAATCTTCCTGTTTTGTGATTGGGTGTTTACAGAGGCGCAAAGCCTGGCTAGTCATCAAGTTTGCAGATGATACCACCGTGGTGGGGCTCATCTCAGGGGGAGATGAGACGGCGTACAGAGCTGAAGTTCAGAGGCTGTCAGATTGGTGTGTAGATAACATCCTGGACCTCAATACCACCAAGACAAAAGAACTGGTAGTTGACTTCAGAAGGAGGAAGTCTGAGTTGCAGCCTGTCAGCATCAACGGGGAGTGTGTGGAAAGGGTCTCCAGTTTCAAGTTTCTGGGTGTGCACATACAGGGAGTGCAGAATTATTAGGCAAGTTGTATTTTTGAGGAATAATTTTATTATTGAACAACAACCATGTTCTCAATGAACCCAAAAAACTCATTAATATCAAAGCTGAATGTTTTTGGAAGTAGTTTTTAGTTTGTTTTTAGTTTTAGCTATTTTAGGGGGATATCTGTGTGTACAGGTGACTATTACTGTGCATTATTATTAGGCAACTTAACAAAAAACAAATATATACCCATTTCAATTATTTATTTTTACCAGTGAAACCAATATAACATCTCCACATTCACAGATATACATTTCTGACATTCAAAAACAAAACAAACACAAATCAGTGACCAATATAGCCACCTTTCTTTGCGAGGACACTCAAAAGCCTGCCATCCATGGATTCTGTCAGTGTTTTGATCTGTTCACCATCAACACAGATGCAGCGGCAACCACAGCCTCCCAGACACTGTTCAGAGAGGTTTACTGTTTTCCTCCTTGTAAATCTCACATTTGATGATGGACCACAGGTTCTCAATGGGGTTCAGATCAGGTGAACAAGGAGGCCATGTCATTAGTTTTTCTTCTTTTATACCCTTTCTTGCCAGCCACGCTGTGGAGTACTTGGACGGCGTGTGATGGAGCATTGTCCTGCATGAAAATCATGTTTTTCTTGAAGGATGCAGACTTCTTCCTGTACCACTGCTTGAAGAAGGTGTCTTCCAGAAACTGGCAGTAGGACTGGGAGTTGAGCTTGACTCCATCCTCAACCCGAAAAGGCCCCACAAGCTCATCTTTGATGATACCAGCCCAAACCAGTACTCCACCTCCACCTTGCTGGCGCCTGAGTCGGACTGGAGCTCTCTGCCCTTTACCAATCCAGCCACGGGCCCATCCATCTGGCCCATCAAGACTCACTCTCATTTCATCAGTCCATAAAACCTTAGAAAAATCAGTCTTGAGATATTTCTTGGCCCAGTCTTGACGTTTCAGCTTGTGTGTCTTGTTCAGTGGTGGTCGTCTTTCAGCCTTTCTTACCTTGGCCATGTCTCTGAGTATTGCACACCTTGTGCTTTTGGGCACTCCAGTGATGTTGCAGCTCTGAAATATGGCCAAACTGGTGGCAAGTGGCATCTTGGCAGCTGCACGCTTGACTTTTCTCAGTTCATGGGCAGTTATTTTGCGCCTTGGTTTTCCACACGCTTCTTGCGACCCTGTTGACTATTTTGAATGAACGCTTGATTGTTCGATGATCACGCTTCAGAAGCTTTGCAATTTTAAGATTGCTGCATCCCTCTGCAAGATATCTCACTATTTTTGACTTTTCTGAGCCTGTCAAGTCCTTCTTTTGACCCATTTTGCCAAAGGAAAGGAAGTTGCCTAATAATTATGCACACCTGATATAGGGTGTTGATGTCATTAGACCACACCCCTTCTCATTACAGAGATGCACATCACCTAATATGCTTAATTGGTAGTAGGCTTTTGAGCCTATACAGCTTGGAGTAAGACAACATGGATGAAGAGGATGATGTGGACAAAATACTCATTTGCCTAATAATTCTGCACTCCCTGTAGACACAGACCTCCAATGGAGCTCTAACACCTCTGCGGTCTTAAAGAAGGCCCAACAGCGTCTCCACTTTCTGAGAATCCTCAGAAAAATGGACCTGAAGAAGGAGCTGCTGACCGTCTTCTACCGCTGCTCCATTGAAAGTGTGCTGACATATTGCATCGGTGTGTGGTTCTCCAGCTGCACCGCAGCACACAGAAAGGCACTCCAGAGGGTCATCAATATGGCCCAAAAAATCATTGGACATCCTCTTCCCTCCCTGAAGGACCTGTACAGCACTCGCTGTCTCAAGAGGGCACGCAGCATCCTACGGGACTGTACACACTCAGGACACCGGGTGTTTAAGCTGCTGCCGTCTGGCAGGAGGTTCAGGCTGCTGAGGTCCCGAACAAACAGACTCAAGGACAGTGTGGAATAAGGAATATTTTACTGCTACTTATACTTATTATTGGCATTATCATTGTATTAATTAACATTGCATTAAACCACATAACAAGCATTTGTAATAATACATATAATCAAGAAGCAGGCTTGAGTGAAGGCCTGAATGGATTCAGCTTCTTGTTGCATTTGAGTTTGCCTAGCAACAGGTGACGCAAAGAGGAGGACAAGTCCATGGGGACCTCAAAGGCCTGAGATCATCACCATATTTGAAAGAGGATGCCAGAAAGGGGAACTTCTGTGTCTACATTTATTACTTAGAATAGATCATTGTCTGTACAAGGGGCAAAGAATGTTCTTAAGATGCAAATTATGTGCTTGTAAACGCAAGAGGGGGCGTTATAATACCCTGACAATATAAAAACAATCTGAAGTGTATTTTTGGGTGGGGATTTACGACTGATGGTTTCCAGTGTACGTCTCCCCACGCTGCGTGTATTCATTAAAATCAATTGTTTGATCGACCTCTTCTGGACCATCATTGTTTTACTCTAGTCCTCAATTTCGGACCCGTAACAACAGCTTTTACAATAGGGCAATAGCTCTGATCAATGCAAATAGCTGACCTGATTGGCTACCTCTCTGGACTTTTTTAGGGGGGAGGTAACAATCTTTAAAACAATAACAATAATAATATTTATATTTATAACAAGGTGCAATAATAATTAATGTGCAATAATAACAGTGTGCAATACACATACACTTATTCTTCTTTTTTTATTTACTAAGTTAATATACTGTGTTGTGTTGTTTGTGTTGCGTTGTGATGTGTCGTATCGTGTCGTGTTGTGTTATATGTAGTGCCGACGTAGGACAGTTTTCCAATTTCATTGTACTACTGTACTATGTATGACTGTGCAATGACAATAAAGAGTTATCTTATCTTATCTTAGTTCAGGTGGAACCCCATATATCTCAGGGATGTGAAAACATGTTAGCCCTGCAAAAGGTTGGCAAGCTGTCCAGCGTCTACCCCGACTCTCATCCTATGGTAGCTAAAATATGCTCCAGCCCCCCCACGAATCTTAATAGGATAAGAAGAAAATAGATGGACAAATGGGTGGATGAATGG